>NC_134998.1:8753629-10113666 GCF_050947335.1 Megachile rotundata | reverse complement strand
AATAAAAAAAATAAAGAATTTACATAAATAAAAATTTGCAAAAATCCTCGCGAACTTAAAAAAGTGAACAAGCTTGATATATTGTTACTGCAAAATAATTAATGATATAGGAATTGAATAAATTCTTCGTGCCTGAGTTGAAACACTCCCCTACCGATATCGGAAAATGTTCACATTTTTCTATGTTTCTATGTATTATAAAAAGTATGCAATTTGAAACAATTGGGGAATGTACACCGTAATTTCGCGGGCTCAAATATTTGGCTGGATGAATAATATTTGAGAATCCCGCGAACTCCTTCCGCCCACTTTGCCGACACCGAAAATAGTCTTCTACGAAAATACTGAGTACACGAAAACATTTTTCCTGGCATTCCGAGCTCCATTGAAAAAGTATACAAATGAAAAGCTTCGATACCAAATGTATCGAAGCTGGGAATCGAGCGCCGCGGAAGAAATTAACTGCCGTCAGTCGCAGTAATATTAAGCTTTCATTCGTCGAAACATTTCAATAGAATTTCCTTGAAATATTTGAAACATTCAGAAATGTATTTGGTGCGAAAATTCACTTGACATACTATTACACAATATTTTCACGAATACGTTCTTCAAGCGTCAACAAGCGTGACAAGTTGAGAACCCCTGTTCCCTATAACCAAATCCCGCCTCTCCCGTAAAGCTGATCTCGAACGAACAAACTTCCCGTAAGATTTTCCCTCATTTTCGATAGAACAATCGCCTGGCGTCGTCAAAAATTACGACACACCCAGTCACGATCGAAAAATCGCTCGACAAATAGCAGGATTTGCGAACAAAAGTGGGTTAGGTCGTTCTTGGCTTCGTCCATGAAACTCCATCGTTTCGTGAAGTGCATAAATGCGCTTGCTCTCGAAAGGCCAACGATTTGTATGCACTTTCTCGGGAATACAGTCGGTTACACCCACACCGGTTCCGCAAGGGAACTGCAGCCGATTCCACCGCCAACAAACGCGTTCCCATTCCTTCTATGTTATTTTTCACGTCCACTCCTCTTCTTTAGGACGCCGTTCTCGCACCTTCACTACCCGATGGCTTTGAAAGAAGCTGGCTAGGCATATACGAAGTCAAATTGAGTGATTCTTAATGTTTGAATTATTAGGGCATTTTATAAAGAAATTTAGGAAGGTATTATACTTTGATGGTACTTTAGATACTTTGATGGTGTCTTAGTAGATGATAAATAGTTGCGAAAGGGGCACTTGTTATATTGTAGTGGCAAGGGTAGTCGAGTGAGTGGGCATTCATTGATAGGTGCGTGACAGGAAGTTATGTGCGGTGCCGTAACGTCGATGTACCATAGATGTTACTATGTGGCGATTAATAACACGTGGAAGGACGCGAGGAAGCATGTGTCGCAACGCATCGACTACTTACGTACTGATTAACCACGCGTGGTGTTACTACGCGCCGAGTAAGCACGCGTGGTGTCGCTACGCATCGACTAATCACGCGTGGTGCCGCTACGCGTCGAGTAACCACGCGTGGCGTCACTACTCGTCGAATAGCGACGCGTGGAGTTACTGCGCATCAGCTAGTCACGTGTCAAGTAACCACGCGTGGTGCCGCTACGCGTCAAGTAGTCACGCATGGTGTCGCTACGCGTCGAGTAGCCACGCGTGGTGTCGCTACGCGTCGAGTAGCCACGCGTGGTATCGCTACGCGTCGAGTAGCCATGCGTGGTAGTGCTACGCGCCGAGTAGCCACGCTTGGTAGTGTTATGCGTAGAGTAGCCACGCGTGGTAGAGTGCTACGCGTCGAGTAGCCATGCGTGGTAGTGCCACGCACCGAGTAGCCACGCGTGGTGTCACTACGCGTCGAGTAGCCATGCGTGGTAGAGTGTTACGCGCCGAGTAGCCACGCGTGGTAGTGCTATGCGTCGAGTAGCCACGCGTGATAGTGCTACGCGTCAAATAGCCATGCGTGGTAGTGCTACGCGTCGAGTAGCCACGCTTGGTAGTGCTACGCGTCAAATAGCCACGCGTGGTAATGCTACGCGTCGAATAGCCACGCGTGGTAGAGTGCTACGCGTCGAGTAGCCACGCGTGGTAGTGCCATGCGCCGAGTAGCCACGCGTGGTGTCGCCACGCGCTGACTAACCTTGCGTGGTGTCTCTACGCGCCGACTAACCTTGCGTGGTGTCTCTACGCGCCGAATAACCACGCGTGGTAGTACTACACGTGGAGTAACCTTGCGTGGTGTCGCTACGCATCGAGTAACCACGCGTGGTGCCTCTTGCGTGATATCTCCACGCGTTGAATAACCTTGCATGGCGATGCTACGTATTGAATACCCACGGGTGGTATTATTACCCATCGATGATCACGTCACGCACCAAATAATCATGCTTAATACCCCTGCAAACTATAATCCCTCTAATTACTCTTCAGAATGCCCTTAATATAGGAAATTATTCTATTATTTGAGGCAGCATATTCATATAATACCCTCCATGATTTCACATTGTTTAGTAAATAAAATTGCACCTCTTGTTTAAAACCCCAATTATTAAATTTATTTTGAACTTCAGATACACGTTACACTGCAATTATTTTTGCGTCAGAATTACTTGAACGTTTTGAAAGCTGAATAATGCTTTGTAGATATCGCTGATTCTTTGTTCCCTTCGCTGCGAAACGTTACACCTCCATTTCTTCGTCTGTGGCTTATTAAGAAATTTAATATTCTTGTGCTCAGTTTTCTTCTGTGTGAAAATTTAATATTTTTCCTTTACCCATTCACTCCTATTTCGCTTTGAAAAGTAGTGCTTGAGATTTTAACGGTGTAATTCAATTTTGCGATATGTTATAATGTTATCAAAGAAAATTTCCTCGTGTTGAGTACACTTTTTCATTTTTATAATTTAATTTTTTCTGCTGCGTTGTTACAGGTGGTACGAGCTGCCAGTCCGGTTCTTCTTCGTGTCATTGTGCTTGGCGCATTTTTCATTTATTGCACGGTGAGTAATTTGATAAAATCTTGAAATTTATTCTTTTTGTGAAAAGTATATAACTCAATTTTCGGTCGAATTATTTACAGAAGGTATATCGTATTACAGAATTCATACACGATATTTGTTAAAACGTTTCATTTAAAATTAACGAGTATCGACGATAGAATTAATGACTGCAATTTATTCAATAATTCATTGAAAATTTATTTGACAATTCTGCCGTTTATTGCGTATTCCCAAATTCAATGTAAAATTAATAGGAATTTAATGCACATCGAAATTGTTCGATTTTCGTTTTATTCTAAATTTCCGTCCGCGCAATATTAATATTGTATTTTATGAGGAATGCCTTAACAAATAATTTTCCTGAAAATTGTCGGTCTTATTTTGAAATTGATACTGCTACAAATATTTTCACGGAGTCAAGCTCATCGACAAACATTTTCAGCAATATTGTTCTGCCATTCGTGAAACATTTGATATTCAATGAACGTCAGAATCAATAAACTGTTCGGTATCGAACGGTCAAATATCTGGATATCATTAATCGTTAATCGACATGGAAAATATTAAAAATTCTGCGTGCTTGAAGTAATACGAACTGCAGGGACTGAAATATTGAAAATCTGTTATTAACTTGCACATATATTCGTACACATAACACAACTGTTTGTATTGCGACGTTGCAGCTTCGTGATTTTCTTTCTCAAACATTTCGGCTACAAAATTCGCATTGTAGTTCCACTTGAAAATTGTTCTGTTTTTCAATTTTATATTTTAGTCATTTTATCTGCTTTTGAGTTCTGCAGTTTTACAATTTTTTAATTTACTAGTTTTTCCAATTTTCTCAAGTTCCAATTTTCTAATTTTCCTATTTTCTCAAGTTCTAATTTTCTAATTTTTCCATTTTCTCAAGTTCCAATTTTCCAGTTTTCCCATTTTCTCAAGTTCCAATTTTCCAGTTTTCCCATTTTCTCAAGTTCCAATTTTCCAGTTTTCCCATTTTCTCAAGTTCCAATTTTCCAGTTTTCCCATTTTCTCAAGTTCCAATTTCCCAGTTTTCCCATTTTCTCAAGTTCCAATTTTCCAGTTTTTCCATTTTCTCAAGTTCCAATTTTCTACTTTTCCCATTTTCTCAAGTTCTAATTTTCCAGTTTTCCCATTTTCTCAAGTTCCAATTTTCCAGTTTTCCCATTTTCTCAAGTTCCAATTTTCCAGTTTTCCCATTTTCTCAAGTTCCAATTTTCCAGTTTTCCCATTTTCTCAAGTTCCAATTTTCCAGTTTTCCCATTTTCTCAAGTTCCAATTTTCCAGTTTTCCCATTTTCTCAAGTTCCAATTTCCCCATTTTCAAATTTCCTATTTTCCCATGTTTTCAAGTTCCAATTTTCCAGTATTCCCATTTTCTCAAGTTGCTATTTTCCAGTTTTCCCATTTTCTCAAGTCCCAATTTTCCAGTTTTCCCATTTTCTCAAGTTCCAATTTTCCAGTTTTCCCATTTTCTCAAGTTCCAATTTTCCAATTTTCTCAAGTTCCAAATTTCCAGTTTTCCCATTTTCCAATTTTCCAATTTTCTAATTTTTTTTCTATTATCCAATTTCCCAATTTTCTAATTTACTAGTTTCTCCATTTCCATTTGTCCTGTCTCCAAATTTTCAAATGTTCTCACGTCCCAATTTTCTATTTTGTCAGCTCTCTATTGTCCAATTTCCCACTTCCCGAATTAAGCACCGATGTTAATTTCAAGAAGGTTCTCAAAATTCAATGGCTATATAACAGGTGTCTCTTGTACGATGACTTAACAAGAATAGGGGTAATTGGTGACCGCGAATGTTTTGAACAGCGCGTTGTACAAGCACGTTTCATGAAAGTACGTCTATTAATAAGGTTCAAGTACAGTTTCAAGTGCCGTTGAAGTTAATTTTATTGAGAAGGCGACGATGATAGGCATTAAAGGAGCAATTGGCCGTTTCGTTTAGTGGCTTTTATCCGATAAACGGCAGCGCCTTACTTCCCGGTTAGATCGAGAAATATATACGGCACATCGACACGAGAGGCAGCATGATAAAAGGTGAACGAAGAGAATCTAATTGGAAATGCTCGGTTAATGTGGCACGCGATTCATCGGTGGACTATCAAAATTATTCTCTCGATTACCAATTAGTGCAATCACGCGATATGTAGCGTGAAACGGCCCTGGTATTTTCCACCGAATTATCGAAAATGGCAAACGATAATGTGAATTATGTCGATATTGTTACACTAATTGCGATTTTAACGGAGATGCTGAATGTTATGTTTGTTGCAAGGAACATTTTCTATCATTTCCACACTTTCCATTTTCATATTTTTTATTTTCACATTTTCTACCTTTTCACTTTTTCAGTTTTCCACTTTTTCCATTTTCTCATTTTACAATTTTCACGTATTCCCATTTTCCAATTTTCACCTCTTTCCATTTTCCAATTTTCCACTTTTCCCATTTTCTCATTTTCCAATTTCCACATATTCCCATTTTCACCTCTTTTCATTTTTCAATTTTCCACTTTTCCCATTTTCCAATTTTCACATATTCCCATTTTCACCTCTTTCCATTTTCCACTTT
Organism: Megachile rotundata; assembly: GCF_050947335.1. Taxonomy (NCBI): domain Eukaryota; kingdom Metazoa; phylum Arthropoda; class Insecta; order Hymenoptera; family Megachilidae; genus Megachile; species Megachile rotundata. The sequence goes on along the minus strand of NC_134998.1, from coordinate 10,108,073 downwards.
TCCCATTTTCTCATTTTCAAATTTTCACACATTCCCATTTTCCAATTTTCACGTATTTCCATTTTCCAATTTTCACCTCTTTCCATTTTCCAATTTTCAAGTTTTCTCATTTTCCAATTTTCACCTTTTTCCATTTTCCAATTTTCACATTTTCCAATTTCCACATTTTCTCATTATCCCATTTTCACATTTTTCGACTTTCCGGTTATCCACTTTTTCATTTGCAGCTCCCCATCAATTTTCTATTAATTGATTTATTAGTTGCTTTACACATTAATTACTTTAATTGATAAGTGACGTATTCATTGATTAATTTCCATCAGTCCATCTGCCCGAAACACAGGAACGTTTGATGTGTTATGAACGATCGATCGAACGAAAATACAGAAAGTTGGAAGTCAGAGAAAGTTAGTTTTATTCGCGGCGTAAGTGGATGTTTTTCTTTCCATGTCGGAACACCTGTACCGATATTGTTGGAAATTCTGGCAACGAAAGAAAATTCGCCTCTTGGCAAATCGAGTTTAGCGTGTGCCGTTCGGTGGTGAAAAAAAAAATGTGAAGAGAAAGCAATTTATTTGTTTCAGACGATAGTAATGTACCCCCGTCCAAACGTTATTACGTGCACGGTGCGAGTTTGGCTGCGAGAAATTGGATTTTCCCTCACCTATGGCGCCTTAATGCTCAAAACTTGGCGGTGAGTAAGAATAACGTTTCTAATGCTCTTCAACTTTATGATTGTCGGAACGGAAATCTTTGACTACAGAAATTCGACCGGAAGAAACTTTTCATATCTGATTTTCTACGACTTCAACGACGTTTTCATGATTTCAAGATATGCTCTATTGCCTGCAGCTCCTTTCTGTGACTTACAGTCATTTCCCATAACCCAAACATTGCTTTCCATGACTTGTAGGTAATTTTCCTTGACTCAAGTACGATTTTCCACGACTTAGAAGGACTTCCCATGTCTTAACATGTTTTTATATGACTCAAAGACAATTTCCCATGACTCAGGTACAATTTTCTACAACTTACGAAGATTTTCCATGACTTAAAATGTTTTTCTATGACTCAAAGAGATTTTTCATGACTTATGGTGATATCCCATGACACAAAGACAATTTTCCTTGACTCAGGATATGATTTTCCATAACTTAGGAGGATTTCCCATGTCTTAACATGTTTTTCTATGACTCAAAGACAATTTCCCATGACTCAGGTACAATTTTCTACAACTTGCGAAGATTTTCCATGACTTAAAATGTTTTTCTATGACTCAAAGAGATTTTCCATGACTTATGATGATACCCCATGACTCAAAGACAATTTTCCTTGACTCAGGATATGATTTTCCATAACTTAGGAGGATTTCCCATGACTTAAGATGTTTTTCTAAGACTCAAAAACATTTTCCATGACTTACAATGATTTCCCAAGACTCAAAGACAGTTTCCCATGACTCATGTGGATTTTTCATAACTCATAGGTAGTTTTCCATGACTCAAAGTGTTTTCCTAGACTCAAGAAAGTTTTTGTTCTATATGCAGAGCTGTCCCTCGATCTTTTCATAGTCCAAAGTGTTCTAAACTCGTTTCGGGAGGCTTCTGCAGCTTCCACAAATTCTGTACGATGCAGCGTAGTTCCACAACAGCTTCCTCACATGTTGATGACATTCTGTATAATTTCCACATATTTTCCGAACCTCCCTAAGTTACCACATAAATAATTTCCTATTTCGGCCGGCATCTTTCATAAATAACCCCGTCTGCTTCGGCTCCCCCTAGGACCCTTAAGGTAGAATAGAAATTCCAGTCAAACACGTTTCGCCGTAAAACCTATTTGAAGGATGAGTATGATTAATTAAATCGCGAGGACAGAAACGTTTACCGTGGCGTGCATCGTCCCCGGTAATCCTCGGATCTCCGTTAAATAAATAAATGTATTAAGTTAAGAGAAGGTTTTATCGCGTCAGCGGTGGACAGGAAGCGTAGCGAAAGGGAGGCGCGTGGCTCGGAGCTTTACCCGGCTGAAACGGGAGCATCAGTCTAACTGGCTAACGGATTCGGGGAAAACTGGAGCGAACTTTTTTCTCCTGTATCCGACCGACAAAGGGTGGAGAGGCGGGATTGACGAGAAAGAATAGGGGATGAAAGTAGTGGGCAATCTTTGTCCTGGCATCTGCGCAGCACCGGAAATCCTGCAACTGCTCGAAAATACGAATCCCCTGGGAAGTGTGGAGGGAGACTAGAAGCGGACCGTTACACACTCGTTGACCAGCGATCGTCGAAAACTTTTGACCTCGTTCTCTGCATTTCGACCGGGCTTATCGCTAAAAATCTATCGGAAAGAAAGGTCCACCGTACTGTAGACATTGCCAATACGATTGTTTCCTACGACCGAAACTATGAAAAATGGCTTTGATCGTATGACTACAGTCTCGGTTCTTACGACTTGAGAAATTCTACGGATGGTCGAGTGCTTCTGGGAGTTTCTTTTGCTTCCATTCATCAATTCTGGACCGTCTGTTCGTGTAGCAGATGTTCTTACAGAAAATTCTTTCGAGTTTTGTAAAATTTCGATGAGTCACAAAAAGAAAATTCCATAATTATACCTTTTCGATACTTCAAATGACTCTCAATTACAGAGGAACCCTCTTGAGTCATGGAAAGACCTCCTCAGTCATGGAAAAACTACTTTTGAGTCGTAGGAAATCTTTATGAAGTCATAGAAAATCTTTGAGTCATGGAAAACTACTTTGAGTCATGGAAAACTATTCTGAGTCATGGAAAAACTACCCAGAGTTATGGAAAAGCTGCTAAGTCATGGTAAAACTGCTCTGAGTCATGGAAAAACTACTCTGAGTCATGGAAAATTTATCTGAGTCATGGAAAAATGGCTGACTCATAGGAAAACTTCTTTGAGTCATGGAAAATCTATTTGTTACCCTAAAAGACATCTTTGGGATAGATTCCTCGTAATATGCATAGCTATTTGTGTAATCCTATAACACTTAATCCCCGTTTGCACTTCAGTTTGAGACCATCATATAAGTTCGTAGTCCAGTGTGAATATTGCAACATAGATACATCGATCTCAGCCCCTATATTTTTGACCAAGGCATCCATCTTCGCGTCCGTTTCAATATCGAGCACCGCCTGGCATTTAACCAAACTTATTCAGGGCCAGGAAAGCACCGTCGCCCTGTCATGTGTCCTCCAGAAAATTGATTGGTCCTCAGAGACGGTGGTGAAACGTCGATACCTAGCATCAAAGGCAGTTCGTAGCAGGTGATAGAGGTCGCAGGAATTCCGGCAGGGACGTCGAAACTTTTCCCAGCTCAACAACTTCTCAACGCGACTCCTTAATCGCCTCGAGTGGTGCTCGTGGTGGAGACAATCAGGTCAACCGGTACACACGTAACTACTAGGCAAATGAACGGTTGGCCAGCATGGGAATCGGTGATTAGAAACGTGGCCCGAGATTGTTTTGCCTTCACATTCGACAGCCTACTCAGGATCAATAAATCCTAGGGCATTCACGCTAATCTTCGACAAGTGATCGATGAATTGTCCACCCTGGCCTAGGTGTAAATTTGTGGAATTCGATTGGACGAGGTGATTAGTCTTGCGACGCGATGATTCCATGCCTGTTTGCGGAACCGATGATGACACTTCGCAGGGACCTTCCGCACAACCGTACGATTTAGCCCTTTATTGATCTGGACACGCTATTGACATGTCTCTGGCAATCGGTACAGCTAGAAACGATCCAAAAGGTCCTTTCATAATTGATCAGTCGGCAAAGGGACTTCAAAGTTAGCACATCCACAAAGTACGTTTTTTCCAGCTGGCCGAGGCTGAAACGGTGATCCAAAGATTAAAGGACAAAGGATGAAAGCTGGTCCGCCCAGAGGCTTCAGCATGAAAGCTAACTCTTTCCAAGACGAGTTAAAGGGAGTCTGTATGAAGTTCAAGCCGAAAACTTTGCCGAGATTCAACGGAGGTTCCTCAACTGTATTAAGAGTTCACCAAGTTCATTACGTAAATTTGGTTGGTTGGTGTGCTCGCTAATAGCCGCGCCATTAAGTGGACGCTAAGACGATTATCCTGGACGTCTGCTCCTCTTGCACGACCTCGAGTCACTGTACTCTCACGTTGTTTCTTTTATTGGCTCGAGTGCATTTCGAGGGGAGGGATTTCATTTCTAAAGTAGCATCGTTGACTAGGGGAAAATCTGAGTGTTCTTATTGTGGAGAGGCATCGAATTGCGGTGGACAATTGACCTCCTTCGGAAATCGAATTTTTTTATTGCTTCCGGTGTTCTGCGAGTCCTGTATACTTAGAAAACATGTTAGATCCCTAGGACTCTGGTTTTGCTTTCAGCATATCGGTACGATTTTCCATAACTTAGGACGATTTTCTATGACTTGAGATGTTTTTCTATGACTCAAGGAGATTTTCCATGACTTATAATGACTTTCCATGACTCAAAGACAATTTTCTTTGACTCGAGGTACGATTTTCCATAACTTAGGAAAGTTTTCCATGACTTAAGATGTTTTTCTATGATACAAGGAGATTTTCCATGACTCAAAGACAATTTTCTTTGACTCGAGGTACGATTTTCCATAACTTAAGAAGGTTTTCCCTCTCTTGAGATGTTTTCCTATGACTCAAAGAGATTTTCCATGACTTATAATGATTTTCCATGACTCAGAGGCAGTTTTCCTTGACTCAAGGCATGATTTTCCATAACTTAGGAAGGTTTTCCATGACTTAAGATGTTCTTGTATGACCCAAAGAGATTTTCCATAACTTACAATGATTTCCCATGACTCAGAGACAGTTTTCCTTGACTGTAGGTACGATTCTCCATCGCTTACGAATATTTTCCATGACTTAAACTGTTTTTCTATGACTCAAAGAGATTTTCCGTGACTTACAATGATTTTCCATGACTCAAAGACAGTTTTCCTTGACTCAAGGTACGACTTTCCATAACTTATGAAGGTTTTCCATGACTTAAGATGTTTTTCTATGACTCAAAGAGATTTTCCATGACTTACGATGATTTCCTATAACTCAAAGACAATTTTCTCTACAAAGTAATAGTTTTATGTATATAAAGTTTGTCTTATATAAAGGAACAGTGTGAAATATATGTAGATGGTATTAACAGGTGTTTTGCTTTCAGCATATCGGTGATATTCAGGGTGAAGTCCGCCAAGGCAGTGAAAATAACGGACGGCAGCCTACTGAAGCGTCTGGGCATCATCGTGATGATATTCAGCGTGTTCCTGAGCATCCGCACCCTGGTTGCACCGCCTGTGGTCATCGTCGCGCGCACAGCCGATGATCTGAAGGCTTATCTCTGCCGAACCGACTGGTGGGATCACAGTTTTACCACACGTGAGTGATTCGACACACCCTCGTCACCTCGTACAATCTTTCTGTATTTCAACCTCTGGGACGTCTTGTCACGCCATGTTGTGGAAATTTAGATACACCGAACTGATTGATTGACCTAGGAACTTCGATTCATTTTCGTAACCTTCGGTAAAGGTTAAAGATAAATAGGACGTGACGTAGTTTGGTCTACTTCAACTAGATTGAAGTTATGGCAGCTATAATACAAACATGTTATATCGATTTCTAATACTGTTATCTACAACGTGTAACAAATTGAATGAATTTTAGATAATTTTTTATATGTATCTACATGTAGTCCGCTCAAAGTCGTAAAAGTTTAAGTGGTTCTAGTTAGTAGTCTGGTAGAATCTTTTAAAAGTGGTAAATCAAGATGTAACAGAATCCTGCTAAATACCCGATGAAACCACCAAGTCGAAGTTTAATAAGTCCGTTGGTAATTCGCCGGAGAGACATCACGGTAGCTGATTTTCCAAGTTGCTGTGATTAACTTCACATTGGCAAAGTTTCCTTCTGGTACATTATCAAAGGAAATTTCCCGGTGAAACGTACTGAAAGAGATACCGGGCGTCGTTTCTTGGAAAGTTAGCACCGGTGCCAAGAAATCTTTGACCATTCAAGAAAGTGATCAAACACCAGTTTTCTGACGAACTAAAAAATGTATCTGTAAAAATTCTGATCGGGCTTTTTCTGAAAGGAAAGTATCGATATAATGAAACGAAGGCAGCGTAAAAACACAGAGTGAAATGATACGAAGCGGAACAATCGCGAAAGGAATAAGCTATTATCTGCAAGTTTCCTCTCAGAACAACACATTTAAACCGCCAGTTTAATTAACTTGCCGGTAATCACAGAACGTCCGTTGATGAAACAATTTCGCAACAAAATTAACTTCGACCGAACTTTTCGGTTCGGAAATGATGGAAATTGAATATTTCTAAATTTAGCAAATTTTCCTTCCTTTTGAAAGGCTGCATTTCATTGCTAAGGTGATCGAGTGCTGGGAAAAAAGCCAGAATTTTTAACAAATAGAAGCTTCGTGAGTGCTCGTTGGCTGATGTCCAAAACAGAAATTCTCTCGTGAGAACTTTTTTGCAAATTTTAGTGGAAAAGATCTTTTTTTGTGGGTCGTGAGGAGAATCGAGGGTTAAAAATTGAACAGTGGTTCTCAGTTGAACCTTGCAGCGAATACTTTATTTATTTTAAGGAAATAATTTACATTCCAGAAGAACTTTGCCCACGGCCTTGGTGAACTAGTTCTCAGCTTCATACAGATGTTAAACTAACATTAGTAAGTTGGGTTAAACAAATATGAGAAGTTTGTGTATGAAGGAGAAGTGACGTGCGAGTTTGAATGGATCTGGTCTGATCCGACGTCAAGCCAAAACGGACTGGTCAGCGTCTGAGATGGGTGCCGCTTTTTCTCATGACGTGCGCAATAAAAAATTAAAAAGTAGAAAATCGGGAAAAATGGAGGAAAAGTGGATAGAAAATAAGGAAAACAACTAAGAAAATGAAATGGAAAATAAAAAAATGGAAGAAAATAACATGGAAAAATAAAAAATGGAAGGAAATGAAATGGAAAAATAAAAAATGGAAGGAAATGAAATGGAAAAATAGAAAAAATGGAAGAAAATAAATTAGAAAATAGGAAAATGGTAAAAAATAAAAAAATGGAGAAGAAAACGAAATTGAAAAATACAAAAATGAAAGAAAAATAAAATGGAGGAAAATGAAACAAGTAGGGGAAGAGAAAGGAGAGGGAAAAAAGTACAGAAGAAAATATATAGAAGACAATAAAGAAGGAAATGGACAATAAAATTAGAACAGAAAAGAAGTAGAACGAAAAGAAAAATAGAAAAAAGAGGAAGGAAAATCAATAAGAACGAAAATAAAGTAAAATGAAGTTATTTGAAATCCTCTTCACGGTAAAAATCCTCCAACGATATTACTGGCTATAAATAGAATCTTGAGCAATATATAAGATATTTCTACCAAAATGGTCATCCTTGAAAGGACTGATAAACAACTTAAAAGGTAAACCGATAGCAGTCTTTATTTGATTCCGCCGTGAAAGGAGTAACGTTTTATCAGAACCATTATCGCGGGGCGCGCCTTTTCAAGCAACGAAATTCGATTTTCGAATATCAGACCGATCGATTCGCTTGGACTGTTTGAAGATTAAGATGGCCCGATACCAGTGCATATCGAAGCGACTCGATAACGGCTTATAAACTGACGACGACTACAGATAAGATATTTGCAAGTCCAAATATTTGCATATTTAACAGGAAATATTCTGACGAATTATTGACTCTGTTTTCGACGTGGTATCTTAATATATTTTCAACGAAAAATGAAGGCAACGAGATACAGCTTGTATCGAGTAACTATTCGAGGTAATTACGGTCTGAACAATTAATAATTGCTCGAACGGAATAGGCGTGCGTATTTTGGTACATCCTGTATATTTCAGGTTTAGTGGAAACACGGTTCTTTACTCAAGCTCGATATAGCTGCGCTAGACACCATCAATTTACAAAACAACCGAGTCAACGTTTATAGACTATTTTTGCAACTGCTAATCTAATTCAATCCTGCCATTTACCGAAATGGAAACAACGTTTTGTACTCAAGTTATTTATGAACGTACCTGGAAAAAATGTATTCGAATGCCACGTAGCTTCGATGTAAAATTTATTAAATAAAACAGAAGCTGTTTAAACGGGGAGAGCTACGTTTAACAAAGGGTGTATAAAAATTATGAAGGCATTGAAATGGAAACAATGGGTTTTATTTCGCTATTTATTCAAACGCAGTCGAGCCTCGCATTGTATGGCCGTTACATCACCGATGACAAAGGATTGTTAATTTTTTCCTGAAATAGTTTGCTGATAGATACACGTGATATCTGTTTCGGGATTAAATCTCTGCCATTGCAGAGCAAATAGCCGATAAATGTTCCTTTCATCGAATACACGATCGAATATAATTTTTATATCGCGATATATTTCCCTTCGTGACTGAAACAGTAGTAAAATTACACGATTTTAATGACCTCGGTAAATTAAACGTGCACATGTTTCGATCGAAGAATATGCGTGTTTAAATGTTCGTCGAGATTGTTGCTATATGCTTTGAGAAAATAAACAACGAAACTCTCCTTCTGCCGAGTGAAATAATATTAACAGTACAATGGAACAAATGAGTCGAGCTTCGTAATAAACTCTATGAAACAGGAAATATAATTTTAGGACATTATTAAAGTTTATTCCAGAATTATTTCTGGGAAAATGTAATGGAGATAAAGCAGAGCTGCAGTTGAAACTGGAATAAGCTTTGATGGGATATCATTTAATTGTTTTTGATGTTAAGGGAGCTTTGTTAATTATTAATTCGTTACACTGTCAATATTTTATATTTGTAACAATTTCGTAAACTGCCATATTAATATTTTATAAAATCAGCTTTTAATAATTTTGTTTTAACAAGTTTTAAAAATGATTACAGTGAAATGTGAAGAGCGGATTATTATTTAAACATCTTGGAAAATACGAGAAATGTATAATAAAATTAATGGAAGACAATGGCACAGAATTTTCTGCTTGAAAGTTTCTCAAATTCACTGTAAACCGATTGACCTCGTTAATAATTAACGAATATCGCAGTTCTCGAGAAATGTTCTTTCTTCAGATTAAATTTAAATCCTTCCCAAACTTATTCAAATAAGCTAATTTTATCTGCAACTTTAATATCAACACATAAATTCTAATTTATGAAAGAAAGAGGTTACGAAACTTTCGAGAGATCTACATGAAACAGAAATACGCTTTAAACGATGATTAAAGAGAATATCTTCGAGCACTGCAACTAAAAACGTCCATTTTGTTTCAGTGGAGGTTATGTTCCTGATATGGGGTATCAGATTGTGCATTGTAGTGAGAAAAACACCGTCGGAGTTTAATGAAAGCCGTTTCATCTCGATGGCGATTTACAACGAATTTCTACTCTCAGTCTTCCTCAACGTTTCCATGTGAGTACCGTCCGCCATTTTGTGTAGGAGACACGAAATGGCGCCTCGCTTCAAATTAAACTTCCCACAAGAATTTTGCCGAATTAACCTCAAAATATTTTAGGAATTGTTTTTGTCTATTAATATTATAGATTAACATGATTATAATAACGTTTACGTGTGAGTACCGTCCGCCATTTTGTGTAGGAGACACGAAATGGCGCCTCGCATCAAATTAAACTTCCCACAAGAATTTTGCCGAATTAACCTCAAAATATTTTAGGAATTGTTTTTGTCTATTAATATTCGAGATTAACGTGATTATAATAACGTTTACGTGTGAGTACCGTCCGCCATTTTGTGTAGGAGACACGAAATGGCGCCTCGCATCAAATCAAGCTTCCCACAAGAATTTTGCCAAATTAACCTCAAAATATTTTAGGAATTGTTTTTGTCTATTAATATTATAGATTAACATGATTATAATAACGTTTACGTGTGAGTACCGTCCGCCATTTTGTGTAGGAGACACGAAATGGCGCCTCCGCTTCAAATTAAACTTCCCACAAGAATTAACCTAAAAATATTTTAGGAATGTTATCGTTTAATATCCTAAATTAACATGAATATAATAACAATTATATTAAATACCGCAAAAATAAATACTCTTACAAAGATTTTTTCACGAGTCTGAAGAAAAACGAGGATTTCAGTAACCGCGTGACTTAACCTAAAATAGAGTGGTATCCCAAAAGGTTGAAACCGGTGGCTAAAAGTGGTGCAAAAAAGCGAAAACACCGATTGCCTAACGAATCGTTAATTTCGATAATGTATTCCACCGATAGTCAACGACGTTCGCGAACTGGAGCGGAATACCGGAAGTGGTTGTGGTACGGTTCGGTCGCACGTGTTTCGCATAAATAATGTTAGCAGAGTGCGGCAGCATCCTTTGCCGGTCGTCCGCTGGAAACGGTATCGAATTAAGCCGAACGTTTTATGAGAGGTTAGGGTTACATTTTGTCGGGGACCAGCCGTTACGCGTGCCTCGAGTTCCTGCCTAACCTCCTTACCTCCGTTGTCTTCTTTAATGTTAATTACACCCGCGAGGAATTTCAGAGATATTGAAATGGGAAAAAAGCTTTCTTGTACATTTTAAATGGTTATAACATCTTTTTTAATTCTTATTCTTTTTAACGGTCATTTTATGACAGGTTGGGTTAGGTTGGTTTGATGCGAAGAGGTCGCTTGAAATATTTTTGTAATGTTTATGATACGTGGTTTTATAAAAATGTTTATGTATATTGAAATTGAGATAAGTGTACGTACATTGTATGCTAACTTAATGAATATGTTCCAGTCTTGATACACAGACCTAACCTCACTCTGTCACTTTCGAAATGAAATTAATACAAAACTTCATATCGTAATTTGTTTATTACAGTCGTCCACTGTAATCTTCAGAGTTAGATGAAATATCGAAGCTTCATATTCAATGTTCAAAATTAAATGAAGTCAGACATAACCTCACTCTGCCACTTTCGATATGAAATTAAAATAAAGCTTCATATTGTAATTTGTTTATTGTAGTCGTCCACTGTAATCTTCAAAGTTAAATGAAATATCAAAGCTTCATATTCAATGTTCAAAATTAAATGAAGTCAGACCTAACCTCACTCTGTCACTTTCGAAATGAAATTAAAATAAAACTTCATATCGTAATTTGTTTATTGTAGTCGTCCACTGTAATCTTCAGAGTTAAATGAAATATCAAAGCTTCATATTCAATGTTCAAAATTAAATGAAGTCAGACATAACCTCACTCTGCCACTTTCGAAATGAAATTAATACAAAACTTCATGTCGTAATTTGTTTATTACAGTCGTCCACTGTAATCTTCAGAGTTAAATGAAATATCAAAACTTCATATTCGAAGTTCAAAATTAAATGAAGTCAGACATAACCTCACTCTGTCACTTTCGATATGAAATTAATACAAAACTTCATGTCGTAATTTGTTTATTGTAGTCGTCCACTGTAATCTTCAGAGTTAAATGAAATATAAAAGCTTCATATTCAATGTTCAAAAGCAAATGAAGTCAGACATAACCTCACTCTGCCACTTTCGATATGAAATTAAAATAAAGCTTCATATTGTAATTTGTTTATTGTAGTCGTCCACTGTAATCTTCAGAGTTAAATGAAATATCAAAACTTCATATTCGAAGTTCAAAAGCAAATGAAGTCAGACATAACCTCACTCTGCCACTTTCGATATGAAATTAAAATAAAACTTCATATCGTAATTTGTTTATTGTAGTCGTCCACTATAATCTTCAGAGTTAGATGAAATATCGAAGCTTCATATTCAATGTTCAAAATTAAATGAAGTCAGACATAACCTCACTCTGTCACTTTCGATATGAAATTAAAATAAAACTTCATATCGTAATTTGTTTATTGTAGTCGTCCACTGTAATCTTCATAGGTAGATGACTTATCAAAGCTTCATCCTTGATGTCTGAAGCTAACCTACACCTAACCTCAAACTTCAAATTTATTAATCTAACCCAACCTTTCCGACATTTCTAATAAATCGAAATCCTAACCTAATTTGTAGAAAACCCAGCTTTATCTTAGAGGTAAAAAATTAAACAGTCCTTTCCTAACCTAACCTAACCTAACCTCTCTATATTTGAACCGAAAGCGCTCGCGAGGTACGAAGAACAAATTTATCGTCTCCTATACACATAACCAGCGACACAATACGATTTATAGGTTTATCAAGAAGCATTCGAGCATCGTAAAGAAACGGCCTACGAAAGTGCCTTCACGCCGCAATCTTTCTGGTTGCAGGTTGTTCTTGCAGTCGCCGGCCAATCCGGATTTATTGTACGTGATATTTTTCTGTCACACCCAGCTCACGGTGACGCTGCTGCTGTGCCTCATATTCGGCAGCAAGGTAAGATCGATCTCGTAGTCTGTTTTCATGCGGTCCGCGACGTGACAAATGGCGGGGCGGGATCCTCGGGTCCCGAAGTCTCTGGCCAGCGGAATTTATTTATTTCACGGCACGCATATTGATCAGACGGTAACAGCGTGCGGCCCCTGCTGGTTGCAACTTGTAAACCAGCCGAGCAGCGGTCTAATTTATTCTGGTTGCAGAATGGCGATGAAAAATCGCCGACCCGTGACAGATTTTGTGCGGATCCATTGTTCTGCTACTACGAATTTGGTAATTGTTATTAATTCCTCTTGGAGCCGATATTTCGTTGGTACTTGCTGGGATTAATATTTGAATCGGCTGCGTTTATCGATGAAAAGAGGTGCAGAAATCTAGGGTGAGGCACCACCTGAATAACTTTGCTGATAAAATTAGATCAAAGGTTAGGTTAGGTCGTCCCTGGTGATCGGTTTCAAGTGTCTCACTCAGAGAACACAATAATACAAAACAGATAGAAATATTCTTGTAATCAAACCAGCAACTAACACTTAATTATCACATGTGTAACATGTGGATGTGGATCTAACCTACGTGGATGACTAAGAATGACACTCTTGTGAATAAAAATCTTATGGTATTTGAAGTTGAGTCATAGAGTATATAGTCAGTGTAAAGGCTTGAGCACATAATTTTATCTGACCAGTTAATCCACAACTACGAGCTTTTAAAGTTCATCGAATTACGAGGGTCATCCGACCCTAATTTTTTGTGGAGTGCTAACAGGGTTAATGGATCAGTGTCGCAGTTTTTGCGGGAAAGTTCCTCGAGGTTTGTCTGCGAAGTAGCAATGAAAACCTTCGATTTGCAGTCCAGACCGGAGGACAGTCTGAAAGGTCACAGGTCCATCGTTACTCGTCCGTTTCTGTCTGACCTACGGTCACCATTTTTCACGACGCCTAGACTAAAAAGTAACATGTAGTCCTCCCTTGCAAAGCTGCTTCAAGATTAAGGTCGCCTCGTGGGTGCTGAGTCGTCAGATTCCGTGTGACAAAAATTCCGTGGAAACTGACTTGTCGAATTTTCGATCGGCAAAAATTTCGACGGGTCTTATCGATCAAGGAGGGAAATCTGAAAAGAGCCGACGCCAAAGAAACGAGGTTCCATTCCATTTACTTTGTTCCCAAACCCTCCGGTGCAGCTTTACGGGCTACAAAAAAGGGAACGTCTGTCTTCTGCACCAATCTGCTGATTGATTTGCCAGGGAATCCTCTGTAACGGCTAACAGTCTGAGCAGCTTATCCTTTGCTGGAGTTGTACTCCCATTATTTCGCCGAACGCTTCTACGTTCTCCATTAAACGTCTATCCGCTTCTTCGCGGATATTTGTAAGGGTAACGTGTCTCGAACGATTAGTTACAAGTTGATTCAAAAAAGGATGACAATTTAGGGACTTCAAACTTTTGAGCAAAATATGGGGAATTTGGAGAACTTGGAGGATTCGACGTTTTAGGGAATTCGGAATTTGGGGAATTTGGAGAATTTGTGGAAGTCGGGAATTTGGAATTGGGGGAATCTGGAATTTGGGGAATTTGGAATTGGGGGAATTTGGAATTTGGGAAATTTGGAATTTGGGGAATTTCGAATTTGGGGAGCTTGGAATTTGGGGAGCTTGGAATTTGGGGAATTTGGAATTGGGGGAATTTGGAATTTGGGGAGCTTGGAATTGGGAAAATTTGGAATTGGGGGAATTTGGAATTGGGAAAATTTGGAATTAGGGGAATTTGGAATTTGGAGAGCTTGGAATTTGGGGAATTTGGAATTGGGGGAATTTGGAATTTGGGGAGCTTGGAATTGGGAAAATTTGGAATTGGGAGAATTTGGAATTGGGGAAATTTGGAATTGGGGGAATTTGGAATTTGGAGAGCTTGGAATTTGGGGAGCTTGGAATTTGGGGAATTTGGAATTTGGGGAGCTTGGAATTGGGAAAATTTGGAATTGGGGGAATTTGGAATTGGGGAAATTTGGAATTGGGGGAATTTGGAATTTGGGAAATTTGGAATTTGGGGAATTTCGAATTTGGGGAGCTTGGAATTTGGGGAGCTTGGAATTTGGGGAATTTGGAATTTGGAAAATTTGCAATTTGGAGAATTTGAAATTTAAAAAAACAATTGAAATCTGAAAAGATTCAGCTCGCACCGCCATTTCAGCACTCCATAAGTTATTTAAACCGCCGCTGGCCAGAATTGTTCGCGCAACTTGTCCATATGGAGGATCTCGCGAGAAACTGGGTGTCGACTGAAACTTGCTTGTTTAATGTAGGCCTACGTGGTGTTCCGCAGCGGAGGCAAGGACGACTCGAAACACTTCGGGGCCACCGGGAAATTTCTGGGAAAAAGCAGCCGCCCGGCGGGCACCAGTAACCAGACCAACTCCATATCCCTTCAGCAAGGAAACTTCACCGACGAGAGCGACGGTGCCACGGTAAGAACACTTCGGGGCTTCTGTTTCTGCTAGCAAAACGTCCCCTCCTACTGTAGATGGTGTTTTGTTGCGATGAATTGTGGGGATCTGCGCGTTTCAGGTTGCGGTTTATTATAATCAGATCTGGAGGACTATGTAGACATTTGGGACTATGTTCAGCAGACATTTGTACTGTAAAAATTTAGTGACTATTATTGATACTCATTATTGATACTTGTTATTGATACTCATTATTGATACTCATTATTGATCTTCATTATTGATACTTGTTATTGATATTTATTATTGATACTCATTATTGGTCCTCATTATTGATACTTATTATTGATACTTAGTATTGATACTTAGTATTGATACTCATTATTGATACTTATTGTTGATACTTATTATTGATACTCATTATTGATACTTATTGTTGATACTTATTATTGATACTCATTATTGATACTCATTATTGATACTCATTATTGATATTTATTATTGATACTCATTATTGATACTTATTATTGATACTCATTATTGATCTTCATTATTGATACTTATTATTGATATTTATTATTGATACTTATTATTGATATTTATTATTGATACTCATTATTGATGCTTATTATTGATACTCATTATTGATACTCATTATTGATGCTCATTATTTGCACCTATGTCACCATAGTAACCACAAACATTTATCATAATATTCCTATAGTCACTACAGACATGTCCACATTAATCAAGCTAGCTGTTCAATCATAAATGACTATGGCTGCTATAGTCACCTATCACAGACTGAAATATAGAAAGTCCTTGCATAAATTCCTCAATAAATAACAGACAACCAATCCTTAAATGATATATTGAAAAAGATCTACTCCAGCTAATTTCTAACACCATCTAAAATAACAAAATGGCGACCATATCCTAAGGGAAGAATGATGTCCATGGAATCCCTGGGCACTATATCCTGGCAAGCAGGCCACGATTATCCGTGTTCCGTAGTTCCCGATAAGGAAGAACTCATTCAAGATCGATCATGGTTATCATGCGTACAAGGACACACCATATATCGCTTGCACACCATGCAGGCAAATACCGATTAATAGTCATCGAACCGTCGTTGCCCATTGTACGAAAAGCCGATTAATAGAACGACCTGCCGCGTTAATTACGATATCGACGTTAGAGAAACCGATTTACTAATGGCCGGGTTAAACGCGAACTAATGGACCCCATTGAAACTCCACGACGGCGTACAGTTCCCGTTGTCTGACCTTGACTTTAGAACGTCCTAAGCAAACGTTCTATCTTTAATTCGGATCAATTTAATCCACGTTTCTACGCAGTGACCTTAAAGGCTGCTTTCAAGGATTCAGTTATGGGTCAAAATGTCCCTGCGCTTCTGAGGGATTAAGGTGCCTTCTAAATCAGATTTTAATTACGGATCAAAAGGATCCTGTTCCAGGAATTAAAATAAAGCACCTTTATCCTTAAATAAAATTCTTGCGAAGGCCCTTCGTCTTCTGGTAATTAAAATAGTACCTTTTCAAAGGGTACGTCTTTGATCCTGCATTCAAATTATTTTTTAATTAAAACACGAGTGCTCGTATAATCACAGTACGTTGCAGGATAGAGAAATAGCGAAAAATGAAAACTTACAGCGTATCGATTAAAAGGTAACCTCTTAATGTTCGTAAATCCTGGTCGTGGTTTGGGGAATCGAGTTTCGAGGATCGAACGGACGCCGGTTAAACGTTGTATGCGGTATTCCAGCTCTGGCTGCATTAGTTTCGACAAAAGGGATCGCGCGATAAAGGCCGAGCACGAGAACAAATGTCATCCTCGAGGCTTTTAGGGCGGCGAAGATTGCCGGGCCGGTGGCAAAAAGCCTGGAAAATTGCGTCGACCTGAAAGACACGCTCGGTGAAACGCGGGAAAAAAAGAAAATTTCAACCTCGACATTCGACCGTCGATGACGACGGTCCGTTCCTCTTTAAGGTTAGGTTCGCTTCAATCGATGTTGACGTGCGATTAATCGTATTGGGAAATGGGGAATTTGGGAGGTGGGGAATTTGGGATTTGGGGAATTTGGAATTTGGGGAGTTGGGAATTTGGGGAGTTGGGAATTTGGGGAGTTGGGAATTTGGGGAGTTGGGAATTTGGAGAGGTGGGAAATCTGAGAGTTAGGAAATTTGAGAGCTGGGAAATTAGAGAGTGGGGAATTTGGAGAGTGGGGAATTCGGGGAGTTGGGAATTTGGAGAATTTGGAATTTGGGGAGTTGGGAATTTGGAGAGGTGGGAATTTGGGGAGTTGGGAATTGGGAGAATTGGGAAATTAGAGAGTTGGGAAATTAGGGAGCTGGGAAATTAGAGAGTTGGGAAATTAGAGAGTGGGGAATTTAGAGAGTGGGGAATTTGGGGAGTTGGGAATTTGGAGAATTTGGAATTTGGGGAGTTGGGAATTTGGAGAGGTGGGAAATCTGAGAGTTGGGAAATTAGAGAGTTGGGAAATTAGAGAGCTGGGAAATTAGAGAGTTGGGAAATTAGAGAGTGGGGAATTTGGAGAGTGGGGAATTTGGGGAGTTGGAAATTGAGAGAATTGGGAAATTAGAGAGTTGGGAAATTAGGGAGCTGGGAAATTAGAGAGTTGGGAAATTAGAGAGTGGAGAATTTGGAGAGTGGGGAATTTGGAGAGGTGGGAAATCTGAAAGTTGGGAAATTAGAGAGTTGGGAAATTAGGGAGCTGGGAAATTAGAGAGTTGGGAAATTAGAGAGTGGGGAATTTGGAGAGTGGGGAATTTGGGGAGTTGGGAATTTGGAGAGGTGGGAAATTAGAGAGGTGGGAAATTGGAGAGCTAGGAAATTAGAAAGTGGGGAATTAGAAGAGCTGGGAATTTGGGAATTTGGGGGATTTGGAATTTGTGAAAGTGTGACTCTGGTGCATTGGCAACTTGAAGAACTAAAAATTTGAAAAATTGGCAATTTGTAGAATTAGGAAAATTTGCCCGAAGCATTCCACCTTGATAACCAATTCGATCAGCAGTTTTAAGGTTAGATTAGTTCGCCCGAATCGATCTCAATCGCGCCACGAATCGACGTTAAAAACAGATTCCCCTCAATTCCCTTCCAGTTGATTAATTAATTCTTCATTCAAGTACAGTGCCTTCCGATTATATTCTTTTTTAAAGTTACGCAACGCTGTGTAAGCCTCAACCTCTTAACTCGAACCTCGAAATTCAAAGTAAATAGTATTTCTGTAATGGTCAAACTTTAATTAAACTTCCTTCCCTCTTTCGTGTATACTTTAGGGTGTTCTTCTTCTATTTCTCTTTTTATTTCAACCCCTTCAGAGACGCCGACAAAGGTGCAGATTTTTATTTCGTTTAGTCTGGGAAATATACGCTGCATTTTACTGTGAATCCTATATCTGAAATATTCTTAAATATTACATTAATTATCATAATCAGTTGATAAAATCGGGCGATTATTTTGAATAAATCACTGGTGACATTTCGACAAATTAATTTTGCGTTATTATGCCACATTTTAGTTTAACATTTAGATGAGATGATTGAAACTGTCGTGTTCGAGCGACGTTATCGACAGTGTCCATACATTTAATCATTGAATTTAATTATCGCACAAACTATCCAGCTACGCTAACATCTCTATATTGAAATTAATAGCGAGGCAATTAGTGACATTCTGTTAAATGTATAATTATGAAAGTGTTCACGACTACCGTATTACCGATTCGTGAATGTATTGCTCATTAATAATCATTCAATGTTAAATGTCCGTTTCATGTTTGCATTCATTATCAATTGTCAGACCATATTTTAAATATGCTATATTAGATTGTTTGTCCCACCTGAATAAATAATAATTCATAGAATGTCAATGGAACTCTATAATTGGTTCGGTTAATTGCTTCACAGCAATTTGTGTGTCTCACATTTACGAGTTTTGTCATTATCGAGTTTTCTGACTTTCAAATTTGATCATTTCTTAATTCCTGTAGTCTTTAGTTCCTGTATCCCTTTATTCCCCTGCTCACTAGTTTCCCTACTCCCCAGTTTCCCCACTACCTAGTTCCCCCACTCCCTAGTTCCCCCACTCCCTAGTTCCCCCACTCCCTAGTTCCCCCACTCTCTAGTTCCCCCACTACCTAGTTCCCCCACTCTCTAGTTCCCCCACTACCTAGTTCCCCCACTCTCTAGTTCCCCCACTACCTAGTTCCCCCACTACCTAGTTCCCCCACTCCCTAGTTCCCCCACTACCTAGTTCCCCCACTCCCTAGTTCCCCCACTACCTAGTTCCCCCACTCCCTAATTCCCTCACTCTCTAGTGTCCCCACTCTCTAGTTCCCCCACTCCCTAGTTCCCCCACTTCCTAGTTCCCCCACTCCCTAGTACCCCCACTCTCTAGTTCCCCCACTCCCTAGTTCCCCCACTCCCTAGTTCCCCCACTACCTAGTTTCCCCACTCCCTAATTCCCTCACTCTCTAGTGCCCCCACTCTCTAGTTCCCCCACTCCCTAGTTCCCCCACTCCCTAATTCCCCCACTCTCTAGTTCCCCCACTACCTAGTTCCCCCACTCACTAATTCCTCCATTCCCTGGTTCCCCCACTCCCTAGTTCCCCGACTCCCCAGTTCCCCCACTACCTAGTTCCCCCACTCCCCAATTCCCTCACTCTCTAGTGCCCCCACTCCCTAGTACCCTCACTCCCTAGTTCCCTCACTACCTAGTACCCCCACTCTCTAGTTCCCCCATTCCCTAATTCCCTCACTACCTAGTTCCCCCACCCCTCACTACCCATATCCAAAAGTCCCTACATTCCAAACTTCCCATCTCACAACCTTCATTCGTATTTCGCAACTACTCCCACTTGACTTCCGCTAAAATATCTTTCCTCGGCTTGAAAAATTGCAGGAAGAATTTCGTCGTTTCATCAACCAGCTGGAAGTACTGAAGGAGAAGAACGTTCTGCTGGGAAATCATCACTTGGTGAACAAGTTGGCAGCAATGCAGGAGGCTGCTAACCGCGCCGAAACTCAGGTGTCCACGATCCAAGCGATCTCCTCGAGCATGAGACTGAACGATCTAAGTGGGTCCACGGCGATCGCTGAGACTGATGTCGGAGAACCTCACAAAAGCGAGGAGAAGGGTGAGTCAATTCGTTTGTTCATGGACTACTGTTATACATCAAGGTCTTATACAGGATGATTTAAAAGTAGTGTCCCTCGTTACTTTTAATAGCTAAGATCTTTATCTCTCTTAGAGACTGTTTGAACGCCCTAGAATTCGTTTGTTCGTACACTACTCTTATACATCATGACTGTATAGGATGATTCAAAAGTGGTGTCCGTCGTCACTTTCAACAGCTAAAATCTTTATCTCTCTTGAAGATTGTTTGAACGTCCTAGAATTCCCTTGCAAATTTTAAAACACCACTTTTGAATCTCCCTGTATGAAGACATTTATGGATACAACACCATTACGAATTTATATTTTGTTCATCTTCAAATACTTGCAAGAAGAATCCTATCCCCGTTCAGAACGAATCACACCCAGTTATTTCTTGATGGTATCCAATCTAGTCGTAGTGCTTAATGATCTCACGGTATCCACTTCCTTCTTTATGATACTCCCTTACGACACTCACTTCGCACTTCATGGCACTCATACCAATCGGAGACTCCTCGTCAGTCCACCTCATATTCCTGCATCTCGATTTAACCATGGCCCACTCGAACCGCCTGGCAAATCACGTATGTGCTCAGGTGGAGAGATCAAAGAGGAGAAGAGGTGTCAAGCATGTATAGAGAAGAACGGGATCAAGAGCAAGGATCAAGGCTCCTCAAAGGACGCCGAAGTGCTGGTGGCTGTTGAGCCCAGGAAACCCGTGAGGACCAACGACGTTGCGGTATCCACTTCCGGTAAGCCGACCACCACAGAGGACATCGGGACGGAAACGAAACACGAGGAGAAAACGGGTGAGACGAAAGATAAGAGCAAAAGCAAATCCGGCCATGCGAGGACACACGCCATAGTCATCAATCTGGATGACAAGAGCAGGTTCTCCGAAGAAGTCACTGTTTGAGGTGATCGAACCTGTTCCTGTGAACTGTTTCAATTATAGTCTTCTAGTCACTTGAATCTCGAACGGTGCGATGCAGTGAAATGACATTTGAATAACGAGGAGTTTCCTTTCTGTTGGATAAGGGGTATAGATTCGGTTCTTTTCTCGATGCTTGCGCGAAACGAAGGTTATATATCGATTGTAGATGTAACAGTTTTGTCGAGTTATAAAAATACAAATTTTCTTGAAACGTTTTATCTAAGAAACATTGTGATATGCGCCTACGTGGGCGTTGGTTAATGAATCGAACACTAAAAAGAAACTTATAATATATGATAACTCAAGAAAATTGTATGCCATTGAAACTGTGTATTCTTCAGGAAAATACGAATCGAAAAGCTCTTTACCGTTTTTCGATCCGTTGCCTCGTTTCCGAGATACACGCGGTCAAAGTTTGGAGTCTTCGGACGCCATTTTGAAATATGGCCGCCATATCAAAATGGCGCCCGTAAGACTCCAAACTTTAATTGCGTGTATCTCGGAAACGAGGCAACGGATCGAAAAACGGTAAAGGACTTTTCGACTTGTTTTTTCACGAAGAATTCACAGTGCTGACGGTATATATTTTTGTTGGCACGCTTTAGATAGTCACAGACATTTCTACAGAGACAGAATATAAAATCTCTTGAAACATGATTTTCCTTTTCGTCGTATAGAAAAGGGGAAAGCACAAATGTCTTAGACACGTATCGTTCGAAAATTTTCAGTTCTTCGACTGGTAAATAAAGGGGCGAAAGAATGTTCAGTGGAGAAATGAGCCGAAATCTACGATGCGAAGGAAAACGCGATTTCGAGGATGGAAGAAAGTTGCAAAGTCTATTCCGATGCATTGTTCTCATAAATATGCATCACCGATACCGTCCCAGATAGAACAGGCTCCTCTTGTTTTCATTAAAACTTCTCTAGTCTTCGGTAACTTCTCCAGTCATGAATAAACGTTGACAGGAAAAGTTTGTTATCGATTCGAAATCAATTGAGACCGAATTTAAGCGTAAATAAGTATTGTTAATAAATTTCATGGGTTACAAATAATGCAATCGATACTTTTTATTTCGTCTAATTTCGTTCAACACCGAAACAATTGTAGCATATTAAATTTTTTACATTTCACGGATCTGTATATTGCACAGCGCAGCCTATTTAATTTTGCATTTTTTAATCACGTACCGATACTATAAATGAAGGACTGAATTTCGATAAATATTTCCACGAATTGGTTGAAAGCAAATGTTACATTTTCGACCACGTCGAGTTTTATCTGGGACACACGTTCATCAGCTACGAAAGTGATCAGTCGAACCTCGCGAAGCTTTCTGTAAATATTGTCGTTAGCTGCTTATTCGAAGTCTTCTGCCGTATGTTAAGTCGATTTTGTAAAAAAGAACATAAATAACACAGTAAGAGTCGATCTGCGAATGTGAGGTACGCAATTGTTTGATCGAATTCATATTTCCCGCCGTGTAGTATGGCGGACGCGGGAAATTTGAAATTTAAAAATGGGGAAGCGTAGAGAACTTGGAACATTTGCAGGCTTAGGGAAGTGGGGATTTGGAGAATTGGGATTTGGGGAATTTGGGATTTGGGAAATTAGGAGCTTGAGAAATTGGGACCTTGGGGAATTGGGATGTTGCAAAATTGGGACGTTGGGAAATTGGGACGCTGGGAAATTGGGACGCTGGGAAATTGGGACCTTGGGAAATTGGGACCTTGGGAAATTGGGACGTTGGGAAATTGGGACCTTGGGAAATTGGGACCTTGCGAAATTGGAACTTTGGGAAATTGGGACCTTGGGAATTTGGGACCTTGGGAAATTGGAACTTTGGGAAATTGGGACGTTGGGAAATTGGGACGTTGGGAGATTGGGATCTTGGGAAATTGGAACTTTGGGAAATGGGGACCTTGGGAAATTGGGACATTGGGAAATTGGAAATTTGGGAAATTGGGACCTTGGGAAATTGGGACGTTGGGAAATTGGGTCCTTGGGAAATTGGGACGTTGGGAAATTGGGACGTTGGGAAATTGGGACGTTGGGAGATTGGGATCTTGGGAAATTGGAACTTTGGGAAATGGGGACCTTGCGAAATTGGGACCTTGGGAAATTGGGACCTTGGAAAATTGGGACCTTGGGGAATTGGAGCTTTGGGAAATTGGGCCCTTGGGAAATTGGGACCTTGCGAAATTGAGACTTTGGGAAATTGGAACCTTGGGAAATTGGAACTTTGGGAAATTGGGACCTTGGGAAGTTGGAACTTTGGGAAATTGGGACCTTGGGAAATTGGAACCTTGGAAAATTGGGAATTTTCGGAATTTGGTATTTGCAAAATTTAGAATTTGGAGAATTGGGACTCAGAACTGAAGTTTAAAAATTTTCAAATTTCCAAATCCCCAAATTAGACGATGGATCAGTTGCGCACCCCTGCTATAGATCAAACGAAAAGGGAGACGGCCACCGTCTCCCTGTCCTTCTCTCTCATATCAATCCACCTGTTGTAAATATACGTTTGTAAATACCTGCGTCATGCGAATTTGCCACTAGACCGTAACGATCGGTTTTATTGTTAAGGTCGTGCGCTAGGTGATCTCACGAACATTGTTAGGCTGTAATTTACATGTGATCATGGACACGTTTCGTCGTACGGCGTTAATGAACGACGATGCTGGATCAGAGTGTGCGTTGATGCTCTAGTTACAGTATTTACCGATCTCAGTTTAACAGTTTATGCAAATTAGTTTAATCGCAATTTCGTCGAAACTTGCGACAGAAATGTGATATTAGGTAAACCGATGTTATATCGTATGGTTCCTATCTCCGTTACTCGGTAATGAGGGAATCACTATTTGTACCTGTTTGTTGCTACGAACGATATTATTTAACGTTATCAAATTATAATTGTTTAAATATCTACAAAGTAATTTAGATGTTTCAACTTTTATGTTAGCTTCTTTTGTTATTCGTGGATGTTGTGAAGAATACTTGTTATATTGCAGACCCTTTCTGTACCGAAGATGATTATGATTAACATATATATTAAATTTTAAATTACAGCGATATTAAAATTTATAGCGGTTCTAGGTACTGGACTTTGTGCAGTAAACGTGTCCTTTGCTACTCTTCTGAAAATGGTAATCGCAGACATACCACTTTTTATTACAGATTTTCATCTTTCATATTGCACATCTTCAATTTCTGGCAATATTTGAAGCTTTTATTACAAACTGTCATTTTTACTATTGACTGAAATATTTCAACTCCTTTCTTAGTATGTAATATAGTTTATGAAGAATGTTAAGTTTAGTAAGAATAATATAATAAGGAATTCCAACATGGCGTTCATTAACGTATTATGCGAAATTCCATTTACGTAAACGATTTGATTATGCATATCGGTCTATCACCTCCATCTTAAGGGCAGTTACGGGCAGCGGTTCCCAGAGGACGCCAGCGTGCACACTTATGGATAATCTACGATTGTACGAGTACGTCAGGCTGTCCCTAGGGGAATGTCCCCAGACAGTTGAGCGCCTAACTGTTCCACAAAGATGAGAAGCTTCTGTGATCCACGAAAATCGGTTGATCCTCGATTCCTCGACGGAATCGTTTGCGGAAAATTGCAAAATATCGAGAAACGATTTTATTCGCCGCTCATTTCGATTCGCGTTTGACGAAACATACCTAAAATTGTATAGAATACATGTTGTTATCATACGATCGATCGCGTAAGTTCCATTCTAGGGTAACGTTGGTTTTAAGAGAATCGATTTTATGTGACTACTCTTGTAACTGGCAAGCGTGTCAGTGAGTACATTCATGAATAAATAAATAAACAAACGAACATCTTAGTCGATTCATTCTGAGTCCCCTTCCTTCGTGTGTCGTATTAACCTATCCAGCGTTAGATTTCGGGTTAAATATTCAGGATGATCAATATTTACTTCCAATCTTTGTGACACCTGTCTGTCAAAAGCGTCAGATCAGTGATCCTTCATAGAAACCGAGTAGCTAAACTTATGCTAGAGTAATGCCATCAGAGGTAGACGCTGAAGTGTCGTTCCAAAATTCAAACATAATTTTCTGCAAATCGAAGCGACCTATAAGAAAAAGTTACTGCACATTTTTTACCTATAAGTAGCTAAACTTATGCTAGAGTAATACCATCAGAGGTAGACGCTGAAGTGTCGTTCCAAAATTCAAACATAATTTTCTGCAAAACGAAGCGACCTATAAGAAAAAGTTATTGCACATTTTTTACCTATAAGTAGCTAAACTTATGCTAGACTAATACCATCAGAGGTAGACGCTGAAGTGTCGTTTCAAAATTCAAACATAATTTTCTGCAAATCGAAGCGACCTATAAGAAAAAGTTACTGCACATTTTTTACCTATAAGTAGCTAAACTTATGCTAGACTAATATCATCAGAGGTAGACGCTGAGGTGTCGTTGCAATATTCAAACATAATTTTCTCCAAAACGAAGCGACCTATAAGAAAAAGTTATAGCACATTTTTTACGTATATTGTCGAGAAGAATCAAGGTATATAGGTTTGCATCCGAAATACTATACCATATGGATTATATTTAGTAAAATGTAATTGTTCCCAAGGGACGCTGCATAATCTATGGCCCAACGAGAACGTTTCTAGGTTAGGTAGAATATTGGGACCGGTTAGTGAAAACGTAGTCAAGAAATTACCTGTTTAAATTAATCATTGCCCCATGGCGCCATAAATTTCTAACCGTTTCAAATTAACCGTCTGCGATGTAACTTCGTTAATTCGATTGGTCGACACGGTTTCATAAAGGACGGTATGGCTAGCGCCGAACACATCGAGGCTATTAATTAACAACAATGCTCGTTCCTGGAATCTGATCGTAATGACGGAAGGGCAAACAATTCATTGGTTAGCCATGTATCGTGCGTTAATAATCTACGCATCGTATGCCTGAAATTCCCTCGATATTAATTGTCGCCGCGACACCGTCAAGCACAGCTACGCCAATTTTGCCGCGACAACCTCGCCATCTACGATTACGAATTCGATGGCTGGATCCATCGATCGTTCGGGGACAAACGCGTGCCTGTATTAACCAATTAATTGACGCTTCTCTGTGCGACAGCACGGTTCGTCAACCTACTAATTGCATGATATTGGTCTGCGGCGCTTCGATTTTCCGTGACAAAGCCAACCGGACACCATACTTTCATTCTGGGACTTAAGGGTTTTATTGGAAAATAATTTGGGAGATTGGACGATGTGAGAATTTGACAATGTGAGAATGGGACAATGTGAGAATTGGACAATGTGAGAATTGGACAATGTGAGAATTCGACAATGTAAGAATCTGACAATGTGCGAATTAGACAATGAGAGAATTAGAAAATGTGAGAACTGGACAATGTAAGAACTGGACAATGTGAGAATTGGACAATGTGAGAATTGGACAATGAGAGAATTGGACAATGTGAGAATCTGACAATGTGCGAATTAGACAATGTGAGAATTGGACAATGTGAGAATTGGACAATGTGAGAATTTGGCAATGTGAGAATTGGACAATGAGAGAATGGGACAATGTCAGAATTTGACAACGTGAGAATTGGACAATGTGAGAATTCGACAATGTCAGAAATTGACAACGTGAGAATTCGACAATGTGAGAATTCGACAATGTAAGAATCTGACAATGTGCAAATTAGACAATGTGAGAATTAGACAATGTAAGAATCTGACAATGTGCAAATTAGACAATGTGAGAATTAGACAATGTGAGAATGGGACAATGTGAGAATTTGACAATGTGAGAATTGGACAATGTGAGAATTCGACAATGTAAGAATCTGACAATGTGCAAATTAGACAATGTGAGAATTAGACAATGTGAGAATGGGACAATGTAAGAACTGGACAATGCGAGAATTGGACAATGTGAGAATGGGACAATGTGAGAATTAGACAATATCAGAATTTGACAACGTGAGAATTCAACAATGTAAGAATCTGACAATGTGAGAATACGAAAACTTGAAAAGTAAAAATTTTCAGGCAATTTAAGTAGAACAATAAAGAGTGGTATAATAAGGATATTGGACGAGGAGTTAGGAAACGTACAACTCGTATAATACAATTGTACCCCGTGACAGTTTCGTGAACTGGAAACTTTGGTACTTTGGAATTCAAGAAACTGTTAAATTATGTAACGTAGCCTGTTCCTTTAGCAGCTGCATGAAACTTAGTGTTAGGATTTAAATGAATGCATACCGTAGCCTGTCGGACACAGTTAACAAACAATTAGCGAGAGCTGTAGAGAATCGGGGAAACTTGGCGATTACGTTTAAGACACTTCAATTATACGTTCATTTAACGTGGCGGACAAGAACTGGTGCTGTAGTTCTTTCAATTCTTCCAATATCGTTAACCTTAATTTACTGATGTAGAAGTAATAAGGAGCTCTTCATGGGTCAAGATTTTCAGATGGGAAAGTGGTCAAATAGATAGTTTTTCAAAGTTTATATGATCGAACTTCCACATTTTCGAAGTTCTAAAGTTCTTT
Organism: Megachile rotundata; assembly: GCF_050947335.1. NCBI lineage: Eukaryota > Metazoa > Arthropoda > Insecta > Hymenoptera > Megachilidae > Megachile > Megachile rotundata. Next base: position 10,080,530 of record NC_134998.1, on the reverse strand, counting down.
ATTTTCTGATTAGGTTTGCAGTTCTCAAACTGTCACATCCATACCTGGTCAAATCCCTAAATGTCTGAGTACCTGATTCGCCAAGTACTAAAATCCCTAGATACCCGAATCACCGAGTACCTAAAACCTCAAGTAGCCAAATGTCCGAGTACCTAAATTGGATATAGAGTAATGTGTATGATGATAAGTATAGTAGTACAATGTATGAGAGTTGGGTGGTGATTCAACGCGTGGTAGTTCAGTGACTGGTAGTGCAACACGTAGTAATTCGATTTGTGGTAGCGTAACGTGTTGTAATTCGGCGCGTAGTAATTCAATATATGGTAATTCAAAGCGTGATGATTCGATACATGGTAATCCAACGCGTGATAGTGCAACGCATGGCAATCCGATGCGTGGTAATTCAATACATGGTAATCCGATGCATGGTAATTCGAAACATGGTAATCCGATGCGTGGTATTACAGCGCATGGTAATTCGATACGTGGTAATCCGATGCGTGGTAGTGCAGCGCGTGGTAATTCGATACGTGGTAATCCGATGCGTGGTAGTGCAGCGCGTGGTAATTCGATACGTGGTAATCCGATGCGTGGTATTGCACCGCGTGGTAATTCGATACATGGTAATCCGATGCGTGGTAACGCAGCGCGTGGTAATTCGATACATGGTAATCTGATGCGTGGTAGTGCAGCGCGTGGTAATTCGATGCGTGGTAGTGCAGCGCGTGGTAATTCGATGCATGGTAATCCGATGCGTGGTAGTGCAGCGCGTGGTAATTCGATACATGGTAATCCGATGCGTGGTATTACAGCGCGTGGTAATTCCATACATGGTAATCCGATGCGTGGTAATTCGATACATGGTAATCCGATGCGTGGTAGTCCAGCGCGTGGTAATTCGATACATGGTAATTCGATGCGTAGTAGTGCAATGCGTGGTAATTCGATACGTGGTAATCCAATGCGTGGTAGAGCAGCGCGTGGTAATTCGATACATGGTAATCCGATGCGTGGTAGTGCAACGCATGGTAATTCGATACATGGTAATCCGATGCGTGGTAGTGCAGCGCGTGGTAATTCGATACATGGTAATCCGATACGTGGTAGTGCAGCGCGTGGTAATTTGGTACATGGTAATCCGATGCGTGGTAATTCGATACATGGTAATCCGATGCGTGGTAACACAGCGCGTGGTAATTCGATACATGGTAATCCGATGCGTGTTAGCGCAATGCATGGTAATTCAATACATGGTAATCCGATGCGTGGTAACGCAGCGCGTGGTAATTCGATACATGGTAATCCAATGCGTGGTACTGCAACGCATGCGCTACTCACAAATAGCCAAATCCTCAAGTACCTAATAAACATTCATTGAAGTAATCAATAAATGTTCATTCACAGTTCATATTTGCTCCGAGATTCCTGGAAGCCATGCTTTGAAGTCAGCGAAAGCAAGCATATCGCTTAATCGAGCTATGCTGGTTGAAACTTTTTAATCCCAAAGTTTTTAATCGCTTTTCCCTCACGTTCGACTGCGAATGTAGACATCAAACTACCATCGAATCCATCCTTAGCCAGTGTTTGCGGCTCGTCTCTTTTAGAACATGGAAAGTGGGTAATCAGTTTATAAATATGAAAAACTCTCACCATCCCTTCAGCCCTGAGCTCCGTTTTCTTCTCCACGCGAGGGGGGACTTTAAAGTAGCTTCCTATGCAAAAAACGCGGACGGCCTAAAGGGGATGTTCCTCAACCCATCGCGTTTTCGACTTTCGCTTCTATAAACAAGTTTCGATATAATAACACGGTGGGTATTATGATGGTGATGTTGGCATTACAGTGTGCTCGGAGTTCTCCGATAAAAATTCAAGGGAAGTACATTATGTTGTTATTATTCCGAATCTTTTTTCGTGGAATTCGGGACATTTGGATGGGGAGGAAGGAAGTATGGGGATTTGGAATTTCGGGATGTGGGGATGTAAAGATTTGGGATTTAAGAATTTGGAGACGGTGGGACTTGGGAATATAAGAATTTGGAGACGTAGGGGTATGGGGACTTAGGGATGATGGAGTTGGGGGATATAGGGATTTTGAGAGCTGGAAATTTGGGGATGCAGGGATTTGGAGATGTAGAGATTTAAGAATGTGGGAATTAGGGGATGTAGAAATTTGGGATTTATGAATTTGGGGACGGTGGGACTTGGCAATATAAGAATTTGGAGAGGTAGGGATTTGGGGGTGTGGGGACTTAGGGATGTCGGAGTTGGGGGATATAGGGATTTTGAGAGCTGGAAATTTGGGGATGCAGGGATTTGGAGATGTAGAGATTTAGGAATGTGGGAATTAGGGGATGTAGAGATGTAGGGATATAGTTTAAGTATTTGGGTTGTAGGTACTTGGACATTTGGCTACTTGGGGGTTGATGTTGACGTTGAGGTTGAAGTTGATGTGGATGTGGATGACAGTGTCGTTGTCTCTTCACAATTAATATTGCTATTGCTATTATTATTATTAGATGTTGACCTTGAGGTTGAAGTTGTGGATGTGGATGTGGATGTGGATGTAGATGTGGATGTTGATAACAATATCGTTGTCTCTTCACAATTAATATTGCTATTGCTATTATTATTATTCGATGTTAACCTTGAGGTTGAAGTTGATGTGAATATGGATGTGAATATGGATGTGGATGTGGATGTGGATGTGGATGTGGATGTGGATGTGGATGTGGATGTGGATGTGGATGTGGATGTGGATGTGGATGTGGATGTGGATGTGGATGTGGATGTGGATGTTGATGACAGTGTCGTTGTCTCTTCACAATTAATATTGCTATTGCTATTATTATTATTATTAGATGTTGACCTTGAGGTTGAAGTTGTGGATGTGGATGTGGATGTGGATGTTGATGACAGTGTTGTTGCAGCTCTCGTTGTCTCTTTACAATTAATATTGCTCTTGCTATTACTATTATTAATATTACTATTAATATTGTTGTCACTATCGATACTAACATTGATACTGCTGTTTCTATTGATATGACCATTAAAATTTAGACTGACCTCACTATCGCTACTATTGTTGAAGTTATTGTAATTACCTTTGTCATTGTCATTGTCAAATTTCTCCCTGCTGGCACAAGCGTGACAAATAAATAAGATAATTGAATTATTCTAGCAGCGTTCCCTCCGTGAGGCAGTAGAAAACGCTTAGCAGTGACAGTAACGGATAAGGCCATTAAGCAGATAATCCTGACCAATCCATACAAAGCGCTCTCTCAACAATACTTAAGAAACGGCAGTCCATTAAACGACTAACCGAATATACCTTACCCAGTTGTCGAATTACAGAAGAATCTCATCTCTCTCTGATCGAACAAATCGAATTAACCCCCGGGCACACGGTCCATCTCGCGCAGCGCCAACTTTCCGATAACGTCGGTTTTTAGGCGAAATCGTGGCCGGTTAAGGCCAGCGCCGGTTAACTTCGTTGTGCACTTTCTCGCCGACCGATTAATTTGCCCGACCATGGGACAAATCGTCGTGACGCGAGCGGAACGGGCGAACCGCGTATCGATTCGTGTAAAAAGGGCGCGTCGAAGCAAATAGAGCTATTCATTTTTCTGGCCCCGGGGTCTAATTGAAAACCATCCAACAGTCTCGACCCGCTGGGACACATAAGTTCCGAGGAGAATCTTCATTTACCGGCAGATTCGACTCGAATTTACGACTCGACCCGCACGGCTGAACAGATTTGCACGACTTTATGACGGCAACGTGACTTTTCTCGCCCTCGGCCACTATTCGTACAGAAACCACCTGGACAAAATATGGAAAATTTACGATCGACTTCTGGTTATTATTGTTCGATTAAGGAGTTACGAACCTTTAGTTCAACATTTCTGTGTCAGCTACTTTGCAGTTTGTTCTTTCTTGGGTCACGATGGGAGACGATATTTTTATTCGATTACGAAGTTTTAACACCTTGCCAGGTGTTGGAAGTCACGGTTGAAATGTTGATTCAACCTACAATTTTCTAGACAGTTGATGACTAATTACGGTAATAGCGTGGGGACATGTAGAACAAATTGAAAAGTTAGACACATTTTGTATTCAAGCAAAATTGAACACGATGTACGTCATGAGTGCGTCACGAATGCATCGCGAGTGCGTTATGGATGCGACATAAATGCGTCATGGGTGCGTCATGAATGCACCACGAGTGCGTCCTAAGAGCGATCATAAGACGGTTTGCGATATAACGAGAGGTAATTTGGAACGTAGGAATTCTACGCGTGGAAATTGGACGCTTGGGGATCCCACGCGTGGTAATCTGGCGCTTGGAAATTCCACGCGTGGAAATCTAGCGCTTGGCGATATAACGCGTGGAAATCTCGCGCTTGGCGACATAACGCATGGAAATCTGACGCTTGGGAATTCCACGCGTGGAAATTTGGCGCTTGGAAATTCCACGCGTGGGAATTTGACGCTTGGGGATCCCACGCGTGGAAATTTGGCGCTTGGGAATTCCACGCGTGGATATCTGGCGCTTGGGAATTCCACGCGTGGAAATTTGACGCTTGGGAATTCCACGCGTGGATATCTGGTGCTTGGGAATTCCACGCGTGGAAATTTGGCGCTTGGAAATTCCACGCGTGGGAATTTGACGCTTGGGGATCCCACGCGTGGAAATTTGGCGCTTGGGAATTCCACGCGTGGAAATTTAGCGCTTGGGAATTCCACGCGTGGAAATTTGACGCTTGGGAATTCCACGCGTGGAAATTTGACGCTTGGGGATCCCACGCGTGGAAATCTCGCGCTTAGCGATATAACGCGTGGAAATTTAGAACTTAGCAATCCCACATGAATGCGTCATGGGTGCGTCATGAGTGCGACCTGAATGTGTCATGAATGCGTCATGAGAGGAAACATAAATATATCATGAGTGCATTAATAGTGCGTCAAGCGTGCGTCATGAGTGCATCAAGAGTGCGTCAAGAGTGCGTCATGAGTGCGTCAAGAGTGCGTCAAGAGTGCGTCATGAGTTCATCAAAAGTGCGTCATGAGTGCATCAAGAGTGCGTCATGAGTGCGTCATGAGTTCATCAAGAGTGCGTCATGAGTCCATCAAGAGTGCGTCATTAGTGCGTCAAGAGTGCGTCATGAGTGCGTCAAAATATTTGAAGATGTTAAACGTTGATTATAGTGGAACTTTGAAAGCGTAAATTCGCTTTAGTACTTGTACCATTTGATAACTGTTGTTCGCAATCATAGTATTTCGAGTGTTAAACACGGTGGAATTACATTTATCGTGAAATTACCATACTCTTCGCCACTTCCGTTCCACGAGTGATCAAACGACATCGATAAGCGTTGATCAGCACCCGGATAATAAACATTCCTCGCATTCGGGATTGCGAACGAATTTATTTAACCGAATTAGAACTATTGACTAGTAAATTACCGGGAACAGAACAATTTACGGTCGAACAACAACTACACAAAGACTGTTGCGCGATAAATTACGGGTAATTAGCTGATAAACAACATCTGCGTTATCGTAATATCTCCATACGCCGTTATATTTCTAATTAACGAGGATAAAATTCTATTAAGCTCTATCGATCGCTGCGCGAACAGAAATAGCGCAGAAATTTTCCAATTTTTTCCTCCACTTTATTTCCCATCGAATTAACGAGTTTTCCACAATTCCAGAGTTTCTAAATTTTCGGACCCTCGTGTTTGAATAGAAGCTCGTTACGCGCGGAACGCGGTTAGATTAATCGATAACCGATGACGAATTGCAGTCGATTAAGCGGTGTCTCGTTTTCTGTGAAATTTGGTCTCAAACAGTGATTTAATTCCCTGCCGGCGAAATTTCGTGATGTAATAATAATTTCAGCCGCATCGTTAGAAACGGAAACGGACGGCCGGATGAGTTGCCGGGCCGGATTTGCATACGAAACTGTGCGAAGAGAAGAGATCTCAGCTGTCGCATCGACGTGCATGAATTTTTCATCGAGTTTTCTTTCATTCGTCTTCCAAACCTGGACTTGAATACGGAGTGGAAAAGACACTGAGAATATCCTTGCTAGAGCTTATTAACTTCGTATGAATGCTCGTTAAGAGCCATTGTAACTGAGAACAATTTAGCAAGTGTACTGTTAATTATTTTTATGGTGACTTATTTAGTAGCCTTTTTGTCTTTAGTTCCTTCCAGTTCCTCGTTACTACAATTACTATTTCATTTTGTACGTAACAGAATTTCCATGGATCAATAATTTTAGAGTACGTTTAGTTTATAGGTTATCGGTTCAAGTTTATAGGTTAGGTTATCTACCAAGGCAATAATAAATTCACGAGTGAAATCTTTTTCACTTATTCTACTTTCGATGTTCTTTCAAATGGAAATCTGGAAATCTGGCGCTTGGCGATATAACGCGTAGAAATTTGGCGCTTGAGAATTCCACGCGTGGAAATCTGGCGCTTGGGAATTCCATGCGTGGAAATTTGGCGCTTGGGAATTCCACGCGTGGAAATCTGGCGCTTGGGTATTCCACGCGTGGAAATTTGGCACTTGGAAATTCCACGCGTGGAAATTTGGCGCTTGGGAATTCCACGCGTGGAAATCTGGCGCTTGGGAATTCCACGCGTGGAAATCTGGCGCTTGGCGATATAACGCGTGGAAATTTGGCGCTTAAGAATTCCACGCGTGGAAATTTGGCGCTTGGGAATTCCATGCGTGGAAATCTGACGCTTGGAAATTCCACGCGTGGAAATTTGGCGCTTGGGAATTCCATGCGTGGAAATCTGGCGCTTGGGAATTCCACGCGTGGAAATTTGGCGCTTGGGAATTCCACGCGTGGAAATCTGGCGCTTGGGAATTCCACGCGTGGAAATCTGGCGCTTGGCGATATAACGCGTGGAAATTTGGCGCTTAAGAATTCCACGCGTGGAAATTTGGCGCTTGGGAATTCCATGCGTGGAAATCTGACGCTTGGAAATTCCACGCGTGGAAATTTGGCGCTTGGGAATTCCATGCGTGGAAATCTGGCGCTTGGGAATTCCACGCGTGGAAATTTGGCGCTTGGGAATTCCACGCGTGGAAATCTGGCGCTTGGCGATATAACGCGTGGAAATTTGGCGCTTGAGAATTCCACGCGTGGAAATCTGGCGCTTAGGAATTCCACGCGTGGAAATTTGGCGCTTGGGAATTCCATACGTGGAAATCTGACGCTTGGAAATTCCACGCGTGGAAATTTGGCGCTTGGGAATTCCATGCGTGGAAATCTGGCGCTTGGGAATTCCATGCGTGGAAATTTGGCGCTTGGAAATTCCACGTGTGGAAATTTGGCGCTTGGAAATTCCACGCGTGGGAATCTGGCGCTTGGAAATTCCACGCGTAGAAATCTGATGCTTGGGAATTCCACGCGTGGAAATTTGACGTTTGGGAATTCCGCGCGTAGAAATTTGACGCTTGGCGATATAACGCGTGGAAATCTAGCGCTTGGGAATTCCACGCGTGGAAATCTGGCGCTTGGCGATATAACGCGTGGAAATTTGGTGCTTGAAAATTCCACGCGTGGAATTCAAGTTTATAGATTAAGTTATCCATCAAAGCAATAATAAATTCAGAAGTGAAGTCTTTCACTCATTCTTCTTTCGACGTTCCTTCAAATACTGTCAGATATGAACTCCTCTGACCCTTTATCCTCGAAGGATACTTTATCGCCACTTTCACATATCGATCTTAGCACAAGGTTTTCGATATATATTACAAGGTCTTCGAATCCCGATTAGATAATTCCAAGTGAAAGAACTTCCGTACGTGCTAATTGGCCAAATATCACCGAAGCATTAACAATTAATTATAGTGTTCACGACTGGTCAAAGTATAACCTCCGAGCATAATTTAACAACGTTTACCAATAAACGTGGTTCAATATTGTGCTTCGGTAACTGTGGCTGCCTGTCGCAAAATTATCTTCCCACTAATTAAATTACAAGTTGCAGAACGTTGGCGAACTTGCGGACCTTGTTCTTACGAGGCACAAAATGGCCGCCGGCGATGGAGCTACGAGCACCTCGGGCCTTTGGGAATTATTGGATCGACTTATCGTTATCATTTTCACACTGTATTTACTTCTTATCTTAAATTAGCTCTGAACTTTTTGCTGCGTGCTTTGATATCTCTTATGATGTTTTATTGTTGTTTAAGGTTAGGTTAGAAGTGCTTTATAGAATGTTATGGTTTAATGAGATTATAAGGTTAAGGTAGTTTAATAAAATTATCGGGAAGGTTATTGTTTAATAAAATTATCAAAAAGGTTATAGCTTGATAAAATTATGTATGTTTAGTTTCATTCAGGTTTGGTTAGAAATATAACATAGTATAATGGGAATAATAATGGCATTACGGGACTAATCTAATAGTCAGGTTAAAAATCTTACACTGAAAATCCTGTAAAAAGTGGTTACTGAGAATGTACCTTAAATTAGATCAGTTAATGTTAGGTTATAAATGCAATATTTTATAAAAGTCTGTCTGTTTATCGACCGATGGTAAGTTAGGTTAGTAATGCAATTACTTTCGCAATATCTTCCACAACTACAAAAAATATTTCAATATCAATTTTCATTTCAGTTATCGACTAAACCTTAAAGCAGATATTGAAGTTACGTAACAAATCCATTTATATCTATTCCGTTAAAATTGAATCACAACGCAACGTAGAGCAAGAAAGTCGCCATAAAACGCCAGTCACTACAGCATTATTCGATATTTCTATCATTAGGGGGCGTATTAAATCTCCCCGAAGAATGGATGACACCGAAAACGTCACTTCCGCGCGTCTTAGCTCACATTTTTCATCTATCGTAGACAAGTCCTTGAAGTTGAACGGCAGGTTGACTAACGAGCATCCATCGAACGTTTTCCTAATCTCGCTGATGTGCGATTTATTCCGCGTGACCGACAAATTTTCTCTATCTAATTGTGTTCACGAATCTGTACTTCCTAATTAAATCTCCGATAATTTCGTTCGTCTCTCCTTCGCATTTCCCGCCATTTTGCTCTCAGTTTGCATTCCAAACGCGTACTAATACGCGTAGAATTTCCACACGCTCGATTCTCACGCGTTAGATTTCCACGCGTTAAATATCTACGCACTGGATTTCCACGCGCTGGATATCTACGCGTTGAATTCTCACGCGCTAGATTTCCACGCGCTGGATATCTACGCGTTAGATTTCCACGCGCTGGATATCTACGCGTTAGATTTCCACGCGCTGGATATCTACGCGTTAGATTTCCACGCGTTAAATATCTACGCACTGGATTTCCACGCGCTGGATATCTACGCGTTGAATTCTCACGCGCTAGATTTCCACGCGTTGAATTCTCACGCGCTAGATTTCCACGCGCTGGATATCTACGCGTTAGATTTCCACGCGTTAAATATCTACGCACTGGATTTCCACGCGCTAGATATCTACGCGTTGAATTCTCACGCGCTAGATTTCCACGCGCTAGATATCTACGCGTTAGATTTCCACGCGTTAAATATCTACGCACTGGATTTCCACGCGCTGGATATCTACGCGTTGAATTCTCACGCGCTAGATTTCCACGCGCTAGATATCTACGCGTTAGATTTCCACGCGTTAAATATCTACGCACTGGATTTCCACGCGCTGGATATCTACGCGTTGAATTCTCACGCGCTAGATTTCCACGCGCTGGATATCTACGCACTGGATTTCCACGCGCTGGATATCTACGCGTTGAATTCTCACGCGCTAGATTTCCACGCGCTGGATATCTACACGTTAAATTCCCACGCGTGTGGGAATAAAATATTATTTATAGAAATTTTATTTTATTAAAAAATATTATTTTATAGAAATAATATTATTTTATAGAATAATATTATTTTATAGAAATAATATTTTATTTTTATAAAAATCCTCGAAAAGTCGACTTTCTAAAAATAAAACGAACGCTTGCAGAACTAATTAAAGCGCGTGTTTGCATAAGATATACCGAAGAGATAATCCCTTTTGTTTCGAAAGCACAAAGTGACGACACGTAGTAGTACGTGAGGAGAAAATTCGCGGAAAGACGCCTGCCTTATTCAGGAGGAGGCTGAATTAGTCAGACAATAGAAAGTTTCAAGACTAAAAGGAGTTAATTAAGACACGTAGTACTACGTGCGAACGTTAACTATTTATTATTGAGCGATTCTCGCGTGTAAGACGGCGCTGCAATCAGCGTCACGTGCAGCCTGGTATCGCTGCAATCACCCTCCGGGGGAAACACGCCCCCGGGGCCGGAAACACGCGAATACTTTAATGGAATTCGTAGGACGGTCACGTGATCCCTGTGTGACCGGAGAATCCGAAAATTGGCGAGATTTCACGGACGATTTCGGGCGGTTACATAAGGATCTTGCCAGTGTGAATTTTTGCACCCGAATCGTCGATTTTCCGAATAAATTGGACGAGAGGAAGCTGCAAATGGCACGTGGCAGGAATTCTGCTCTCAGATTTTCTACGTGTACCTGTTTATCAGTCTCCAATATTTTTACATATTCTTTTTTTCACTCCATAAAACATTTGTTAGAATTTGTTCAGAAACTTTATTAAAAATAATTTTTACGTGGTTCGATAGAAAACGATTCAGTCGTAAATAAATAGTAAGGACACTCTAACGTATCGATTACTTTCAACGTAGTACTACGTCATAGTACGTCACTTGAAACAACCTGTAACTCGATTACTATAAATGCTTAATATATTCACCCAACCGAAGATTACATCAAAGAGAAAAATTCAGAACGTACTACTACGTTCACATCTCCAACCATTGAAACACTCCTCGGTCGAAGTGTGAATATAAAAAACATATCAAAGCTGTCTGTAACTCCACCTCAAGTATTAACTCGTCCCTTTTTCGAGTTCTTTCAGGATTTCTCTGACACGCACGATTTATGACAAATTCGAACCCTCCCTCCATACTTCATTTCGCTTTCAGTCACCGGATATAAACGACGTCGTTAATATTTGTCACAAAGAACGTCGGAGACTTTAACATCTCGACTTAACGACTATACATCTGCACTACGTGATTCCAATTACTGTTCCTTTGATAAAGCAACAGGAAAGAAAAATGTTCACAAACGTTACTCGTTAGATGCGGAAAGTGTGCAACGAGCGGATACAAGCGGACATTGTTTGCATAACCGAGTGGTGATCCCTTTGTTCTATGAGAACGTAGTACTACGTTCTCCGCGCCGCGTTGGACGTAGGTGGTGCCTTTTGCTGCTGTTCCTGGATCGTTACATTCCTGGGACCTTACACCTTGACACTCTCGTATCTGTAGGGTATGTCCTTGGAGGCCAATGTTCATAGTTATATCCTTAGAAACTGTATACGTAGTCCTTTATATTCGGAGACTGCTGTATTTCTATAGCCTAGATGTCTGGGAAAGTCTAGGGTGGGTAAACGGCTGTATTTCTGGACATTTGTAACTCTATATCCTTAGACCGTCACGTTCCTAGACTTCTATACCCATGGTACTTAGACTCCTATACTGATAGACTTCATACCTAGACTCCTATACTCATAGACCTCATATCTAGACTCCTATACTCATAAACCTCATACCTAGACTCCTATACTCATAACCTCCATATACATAGACTTCTACACTCATAGCCCCCATACCTAGACTCCTATACTCATAGCTCTTATGTCGCTAGACCCCTATACCCGTAGCCCCCACATCCCTGGATCCCTATACTCATAGCCCCCATACCTAGACTCCTATACCCATAGCCTCCACATACCTAGACCCCTATACTCATAGCACCCACATCCCTAAAGTCCTATCCTCATAGTGGCAACATCCCTGGAGTCCTATACTCATAGCCTCCACATACCTAGACTCCTATACTCATAGCACCCACATCCCTAAAGCCCTATCCTCACAGTGGCCACATCCCTAGAGTCCTATACTCATAGCCCCCATACCTAGACTCCTATACCCATAACCTCCACATACCTAGACTCCTATACTCATAGCACCCACATCCCTAAAGCCCTATTCTCACAGTGGCCATATCCCTAGAGTCCTATACTCATAGCCCCCATACCTAGACCCCTATACTCATAGCCCCCACATCCCTAGACCCCTATACTCATAGCGTCCACATCCTCAAACCCCGATACTCATAGCGTCCACATCCTTAGACCACTATACCCATAGCCCCCACATCCCTAGAGTACTATATTCATAGCACCCACATCCCTAAACCCCGATACCCATAGCGTCCACATCCCTAGACCCCTATACTCATAGCCCCCATATCCCTAGACCCCTATACCTACAGCCCCCGCATCCCTAGAGCCCTATACTCATAGCGTCCACATCCTTAGACCCCTATACTCATAGCACCCACATCCCTAAACCCCGATACCCATAGCGTCCACATCCCTAGAATCTTATACTCATAGCGTCCACATCCTTAGACCACAATACCTATAGCCCCCATATCCCTAGAGTCCTATACTCGTAGCGTCCACATCCTTAGACCACTGTACCCATAGCCCCCACATACCTAGAGTCCTATACTCATAACCCCCATACCTAGACTCCTATACCCATAGCCTCTACATCCCTAAACCCCTACATCCTCGTACAGTAGATGTACATTTCCATATTGTTTCCTAACTACAAGTTTCAATGTACCAAGAAGTTTAACGAGACCGACAATCCTACCTACCCTATCCCCACGACTACCTTTCGCAGGCACCAAAAGCGAACATTAATTTCAAAGAGCGTTTCATTATCTCCCGCCTTAATCCGTCGAATCGCAAAACACTTGGACAGGCTGCTTAATTGTTGGGAAGAACATTTAATGCCTGGATTACGCGATTTTGGACGCAACGTGGATTTCGGTGAGACACACAGTGCATCATTGTAACCGACTTCGGAAACTGCTCACCGATAGCGTTCAAGCATCTTCCCGGAAATAACGGAAGCAATAGATACTTGCCAGAGAATCAGCAGAAACAATGGGGACGTTGCATCCTCCTCTCGACGGGTAAGGAACAGCGATACGCTGCAGGTATACACCTAGCCAGACGATATTAAAGGAGCAAGCAGACGAGAAATTAAAACACAATGCACGTGGTGCGCCTTTGTCTTCCGTGAAAGAGGACGAGACGGGGGGGTCCGCAATATTCCGCAGAGAACGCAGACTGTGTGCATATACTGTTGGAAAACACTCGTGTCCCGTCGGTACACGTCCTTGTACGAGCACGTAAAATAGACCATACCGTCCGTCGCATGGAAACGAGAGAAATCTGAATAAATCTGGCGACGACCGCTTCTTATGTACGGCAAACCGTGGATTATTTCGGGCGAATTGCGTTCTCGGACAACCGAGTCCCATCGCTAGCCGCTAGAAATTTACGCCGTCGGCAACTTTCAAATGGAATGCAAAGTGGCTTACCGATTTCCACGGCTCGCTGCTGGACTATTTCGACCTGTGCCGGAGTGGGAAATACCCGGGGAGTGTTTTTGGCACCGAACTGATTACCATAAGCTCCAAATTGCGGCATTTATGTGTTCTGAGAGATGTAGGGAATCGAGCGAGGGGCTTGTAGGCCAAATGCCGTTGCCCGAGTATATAATTTATGGCTCCAGACAACGAGATTGGTCAAGCAAGTACATTTTCTGCCGTATTATAACCAGTCAAGTAGTTTACGTTTCAGAAAACGACTAGACATGTGCCTTCTAGCTATCATATATGGTCAGACAAGTAGAACATGTCTTTGAGCAGCGTGTGTGATCAGACAAGTAGTATATGCCTTCTAGCTATCATATATGGTCAGACAAGTAGAACGTGTCTTTAAGCAGCGTGTGTGATCAGACAAGTAGTATATGCCTTCTGGCTATTGTGTATGGTCAGACAAGTAGATCATGACTTCGAGTAACGTATGTAGTCAGACAAGTTGTATATGTCTTCTGGCTATCATGTATGGTCAGACAAGTAGATCATGACTTCGAGTAACGTATGTAGTAAGACAAGTAGTATATGTCTTCTGGCTATCATGTATGGTCAGACAAGTAGATGATGACTTCGAGCAGCATATGTAGTAAGACAAGTAGTACATGCCTTCTGGCTATCATGTATGGTAAGACAAGTGGATGATGACTTCGAGTAACGTATGTAGTAAGACAAGTAGTATATGTCTTCTGGCTATCATGTATGGTAAGACAAGTAGATGATGACTTCGAGCAGCATATGTAGTAAGACAAGTAGTACATGCCTTCTGGCTATCATGTATGGTAAGACAAGTGGATGATGACTTCGAGTAACGTATGTAGTCACACAAGTAGTACATGCCTTCTGGCTATCATGTATGGTCAGACAAGTAGATGATGACTTCGAGTAACGTATGTAGTAAGACAAGTAGTATATGTCTTCTGGCTATCATGTATGGTCAGACAAGTAGTATATGTCTTCTGGCTATCATGTATGGTCAGACAAGTAGATGATGACTTCGAGTAACATGTGACTCCGAGCAACATAGATGGTCAGACAAGTAGTATATCATTTTTTTTTAGTGTTTCTTACTTTCTGTACTTTTAAAAGCTTCCAACCCCAGCTTAATATCACATGAAACTAACCATTTGCATAATTGCATACAGATTTGTCAAGATCCATCGAACAGCAGAATGACAATGTAGTAAAAGTCGAATAAAAAGTGAACGAAGTTGCGGAAGTTTTGCATGCAAATGCCGTAGTAGTAGGTGTTTGGACTGCAGGTTTGCATTTCAAAGCAACCGAAAAGGGGAAATTCAGCGGCTAACAGAAACGAAATTCCAATGAAAGCCACGTTACATCCTGCGTCCCAGTTTTCATTTCCCGGCAAATCCATCCTGTTTTATCAAACCCGGTCTGGAAAATCTATGCTGCGAGTTGTGTACCGAAAAATAGAAACAGCCTGTGCGGCCATAACGGCGTATGTCAGAAGTATTTACTTTCGGAACAATCGACAATTTAATTAATCGTAACGGGACATTAACTTTTATCAACTCCCATTACACCTCCGAGTTACTTGGACCGGAGAAACGGATATTTATGAGCCATAGGGTGGTTCCTGCCACGAGATCGGTGGTTCACTACGCTGCGGTTACTACCCCATTAAACCTTTGCCTTTTATAGTTTTCACGATCGTTCAAGGCAGCTTGCTTCTGGATTACTTGTTCCAGCCGCAACCATACACTTTACCGCTTCCTCGGCCCGAAATAATCGCGTTTCAAGAAAACTCACCTTTCGGGTATATTAACGTTGAGTGCTTGTAAAAAATTCCTCAGCTTCTTTGCGAGTAAATTTCACCTCCATTGTCCTAATTTTTACGCACTGTTACAATCCATTAACAAGTCAAGTTTTAATAATTTCGTGTGCTTTCAAATTCGAATATTTTTCTGTTATTTTTGAAACAACCTTTTCCACGTTAAACATTTAAATGATACAGAACGTTGTAATTACTTTTTAAATTAAATTTCCGAGGTACGTTGAAAAATACGATAATGGAAATCAAACGTGTACTGGTTAATGGAGCTTTACTTAAAAATAATCAACATTAAACATAAAATTGTTACAAGTTTCAAAAATTGCAATAATTATTACAAAAATTGATAGCACTTTAATTTATTATAAATTAATACGAAGTTATTCAAAATTTACATTTGCTTGAATGAAATTTCTTTTAATTAAATTTGATAAAATCTCTGAAATCAAAGTGACATTCTTTTCTTTGAAACATCCTCGTTCGTTTAATGAGACGTTTCTTAAGACGCACATCCAGCCAGGTTTTACAACAGCAATTTAACTAGCCGTCTGACAGATTTAGCCAAACGCTCAGCATCAGTCTGATTAAACATCATTTAAGTGTTGTCTGAAAGCCAACGTAAGATTAACTGGAAGCTGCAGAACTGTTCGCGCCGGTTTTCCAGGATTAACTTCGCTGGAAAAAATTCATTGCAGGCGTTTGTTTCCCCTCAGTAATTACAAGGGGAGAAAATAATCCTCTAATCAAATTAAAAATGAATATTCGTTTATTAGGAAAAATATAATTCTGATGATCAAAGTTTCTGGATATAATTGGCTGGAGTTATCTTCAAATGAAGACCTGAATCTTCAAGTGATCTCTCATTATGAAATTCGATGACGTTCTTGTGAGTTGTTACAGCCGAAAGGGTCGGATTAATTTCGAGATTACGAATTTGGTTAAAATGACGTTCCACGGAGTTATTTAGGGAGGGATTTAAATTTTATGGGAAGTAACGTGCTCGGAGAAATGAGTATGGATGTTTGACAAGAGGACCTCGAGCAAATTACTGTGAGCTAATGTTTTATTACGAAAGTGATACGTCAGCCAGCAGTTAGCTAAAGAGCGTTTAAATACTCCCTCTATTAGTTAATTAATAGTAAGCAGATGAAGAACTCATAAAACGGTCTAGAAACTAAAAGATTAAGGGGCGAAGCGAAATTAGTATGCGTTTCCTGTGAATATTGGAAAGTAACGAGATTGATTCTCTAATGGCGTTCCGTCGAAAAATTACCTGAATGCGCACTCGAAATCGAATGGTACAATTTGCGTGTTGATTCACAGAGACGATAATTGAACGACGCAAATCTGGTTCTGTTTGTTCGAGTAGAAATTAATTTCTAATTAACGTTGGTTGAAATTTTAGCACGAATATTTGCGTGCGTATACTCTGATGAAACCTTTTAAAATGAAACTAACTAATTACATTATAATAATGATGCGAACTAAAATTTCTACGGGTGCACGAGTGTTCTCGATAATAAACGCGAACTTTCGAATGAACGCGGTTCCCATTTGTCTGTACCTAACTGCAACTCCAATTTTCCGCGATGATTAACTGTTTTCAGCTTTATTATCATAACGTGTTACAAATTTACACGTGTTCCGAGCAAGAAATTCAATTTGCGCCACTCATCGCTCCCTGTTCAAACTTATTCAACCACTATATGATACGAATTTCTGTGTTGTATGTACGCAATTTCCTGCTACGTAAATATTCCTCAATATGAACATCAACCGTAAACAGTAGGATACAATACAATTCTAGGTTTCATGTTATAGTAATTTTATAGTGATTTTCTGCCTTCTGTATCTCTAGTTTTTTATATTCTAATAATTCCCTAGCTTCCCAATTCCTAGATTGCTCATTATAGTAATTTTATAACGCTATTCCCTAGATTTTACGTACTAATTCTCTAGCTTCCCAAATACCTAGGTTTATGCTAGTAATTTTCTAAGCTTTCAAAAACTCCCTAGAATTGGTAAGAGGGAAAGTGATTTTATTCTACCTATCAAATGTTCCTAGAATATAGGCAGAAAAACGTGAAATATTACTGAAAAAATATTTTGGGCCTCATTGGGTTTCGATCCCTGGTCATTTTGGTGACAGTCCATGACGCTACTCGCGTTACCAACTACCTTACGTTTAACTAGTTTCATTTTTTACTATATTCCGTACATTTAATAAAGAAGACATAATGTATTAAAAATTTTTATTCGAATTTAACAAGAAAATGACTATATACATACAGTGATTACAAATTATCTGCGAACAAACGTCTTCCAGACGATGGTATCACGTTCGAGGCGACACGTACTCGAGCAGGTATCTCGTCGAATTTCGATTAGCCACGTACTCGTGTGAAAATAGTGTGAACCTTCTCCGCGGACTCGTTGAAGATGACTTGGAGACCCGGGACCGTTTGTTTAAGGCACCATTTCGCTGTCATCGGGCTGATCAGGATTATGGCGATAACGGTGACCGTCAACGGGGCGAGCAACACCCACACGATCTGAGAAACAACGTCACCGATAATTCGCTCGCATAATTTCACGAATCAGCGCCGCGAGACAGGGTCAACCGACAGGGTGAACCCGTTTCGATTCGCTATAAAAAAGTACGGTCCTACGTGCAAAAACGCGCCTTTCTGCTGGGTCACTCTGAGATTACACTTAAATTCGTACCTTTTTCACACGCTTTTACTAAACATGGGGTCGGCGAGGGAGTCAGTTTTTTCTGTGTCTAACGATACTTCGAGGTTTCTCAGTTCTGTAGGACTATAGACTTCTAAATTGATACGTTTCTAAATTCTTATATAAATAACTAGGCTCTTAGATTTCTAGGTGTTAGATTTCTAGATTCCTAAATTTGGTTTCTAGATTCATAGATTCCAAGGTTTCTAGATCAAAATATTCCTAGATCCCAGTACTCCCAGATCCACAGATCCCTAGATCCACCGATCGGTAGATCCATCGATCGCCACATCCACCGATTCCTAGATCCACCGATCCCTAGATCCACCGATCCCTAGATCCACCGATCCCTAGATCCACCGATCCCTAGATCCACCGATCCCTAGATCCACCGATCCCTAGATCCACCGATCCCTAGATCCACCGATCCCTAGATCCACCGATCCCTAGATCCACCGATCCCTAGATCCACCGATCTCTAGATTCACCGATCCCTAGATCCACCGATCGGTAAATCCACCGATCCCTAGATCCACCGATCCCTAGATCCACCGATCCCTAGATCCACCGATCCCTAGATCCACCGATCCCTAGATCCACCGATCCCTAGATCCACCGATCCCTAGATCCACCGATCCCTAGATCCACCGATCTCTAGATCCACCGATCCCTAGATCCACCGATCCCTAGATCCACCGATCGGTAAATCCACCGATCCCTAGATCCTCCGATCTCTAGATCCACCGATCTCTAGATCCACCGATCCCTAGATCCACCGATCCCCAGATCCACCGATCGGTAAATCCACCGATCCCTAGATCCTCCGATCCCTAGATCCACCGATCCCTAGATCCACCGATCCCTAGATCCACCGATCCCTAGATCCACCGATCCCTAGATCCACCGATCCCTAGATCCACCGGTCCCTAGATCCACCGGTCCCTAGATCCACCGATCGGTAAATCCACCGATCCCTACATCCACCGATCTCTATATCCACCGATCCCTAGATCCACCGATCCCTAGATCCACCGATCCCTAGATGCACCGATCCCTAGATCCACCGGTCCCTAGATCCACCGGTACCTAGATCCACCGGTCCCTAGATCCACCGATCGGTAAATCCACCGATCCCTACATCCACCGATCTCTATATCCACCGATCCCTAGATCCACCGATCCCTAGATCCACCGATCCCTAGATGCACCGATCCCTAGATCCACCGGTCCCTAGATCCACCGGTACCTAGATCCACCGATCCCTAGATCCACCGATCGGTAGATCCACCGATCCCTAGATCCACCGATCTCTAGATCCACAGATCCCTATATCCCCATATCCCCAGATCCCTAGATCCCCACATCAATAGTTCTGTGTATTAATAACACAATTTTACAGTTCGACACAAAACGACACGAAATTCAATAAAAATTATGAAAGGCCGAGGTTATTAAAGCATCTCAATAGAAAGATTTAATCTGAAAGGAATTCGAAGCGCATTATGAATAGAAACGTAAATATAATTTAATATACGTACGTAGGATATCCAAGAGATGATTAACCAGCCAAGTAGTATAGTACCGGCGGTATTTAAATACGACGCGTACTCGGCTCTCAGTAGGTACTGCAAACAGGGAAATTTTCTGCCCAAATCCGTCAAAATTGGTTGGAACTGCAAGGAGGAATTGATGGTTCGATGCTTAAGTACATGTAGCTCGAGTATCGATTCAAATTTTCAGCTCAGTATTTAATCACTCGTGTGCGGGGTTAATTGACTACTTAACCCTTTGCACTACCTAATTTCCATTACCAACTACTTCATTTATAAAGTTGATCGGAAAAGGGTTTTTAATGAAGTGTATTGGAGCAGTGTAGCATGTGACAAGTACAATTTTCATTTATTATTAATAATAAATAAATACTGTGTAAGGTTATGAGTTTATGAGAGGTTGTGAGGTTATGAGGTTATGTGAGGTTGTGAGATTATGAGGTTATGAGGTTATGAGGTTATGAGGTTATGAGGTTATATGAGGTTATGTTAGGTTATGAGGTTATGTTAGGTTATGTTAGGTTATGAGGTTATGTTAGGTTATGAGGTTATGTTAGGTTATGAGGTTATGTTAGGTTATGAGGTTATGAGGTTATGTGAGGTTGTGAGGTTATGAGGTTATGTGGTTAGGTCAGGTATTGAAGTTATGAGGTTAGGTCAGGTTATGAGATTATGTTAGGTTATGAGGTTATGAGGTTATGTGAGAATATAAGGTTACATGAGGTTATGAGATCATATGAAGTTATGAAAAATGTTAAAATTATGTAACATTATAAGAAAACTCTGATTTTGCAAAACAAAATGGTACTTACGTCCATTTTCCCAGTCTTCACTCTTCGTCACATACATAAAACTTAATAATTTACTTCAGCATCAAAATTCAGCTTTCATTCTGTTTATTTTTGACATCTGTGTAACTGAAATTCGTTTACAACGAAAAATGAATTAATTGGACAAACTTAATCAGATTTTTGTAGAACATGTTCCCTCGAAAGCAACATAATTTCAACTTTATTTCCTTTTTCTGTCTTCTTTTGATTTTGACAGAACGGAAATTATAACCTCGTGTGACATTCGAGGCACGTTGATGAAGAAATAAACGAACAACGAAGGGGCAAACTTCACGGAACCGTGAAATGAAAGAGACTCTTGACGTTGTTGAAAAAACATTTTCTATCTCGGAATGCGACGTGTAAACTTTTGCGTTTCATTTTAATTTCGTTGAATCCTCTTTTCATATTCGGGCAAGAATTTTTGGGGGGACAAAAACCAGGAAACGTGGAGAGTTTACTGTGAAAAGGTTTCGCAGTTTATCAGGGTGCAGGAAGCGCTTGGTGGACTTGGATCGTAGTTCTAAGATACTACTTTCAGTCTGAATGTTGTAGTAAATGAATTCGAAATGATTTTTATCAAAATTTATATATTTTACAGTTCCGAAATAACTAAATGGTAAAATAATAAAATGACCTTAAGAATAAAATGGTAAAATGAAAAAATAACAAAATGGCCAAATAGTAAAATGGTAAAACAGTGAAGTAGTAAAATTGTAAAATAACAGAATGGCCAAATAGTGAAATAGTAAAATGGTAAAATAACAGAATGGCTAAATAGTGAAATAGTAAAATGGTAAAATAACAGAATGGCCAAATAGTGAAATAGTAAAATGGTAAAATAACAGAATGGCCAAATAATGAAATAGTAAAATGGTGAAATAACAGAATGGCCAAATAGTGAAATAGTAAAGTGGTAAAATAACAGAATGGCCAAATAGTGAAATAGTAAAATGGTAAAATAACAGAATGGCCAAATAGTGAAACCGTAAAATGGTAAAATAACAGAATGGCCAAATAGCGAAATAGTGAAATGGTAAAATAACAAAATGGCCAAATAGTAAAATAGTAAAATGGTAAAATAACAGAATGGCCAAATAGTGAAATCGTAAAATGGTAAAATGACAGAATGGCCAAATAGTGAAATAGTAAAATGGTAAAATAACAGAATGGCCAAATAGTGAAATAGTAAAATAGTAAAATAATAAAATCGCAAAAAATAAAAATAGCACAATAGTATAATGATAAAGCAACCTAATAAATGAGCTTCGAAAAATAACCGTGTATTAAGTTCCATAAAAAAATCCTCTAGATCTTTGTGGAATTCGCTAATTAACCTAATTTACGATGACTGAAAGTAAAGCTTGACATTTCCATTATAATTTAATTAATTATCGCTCAATTTCAATATTAATACCCAATTAAGCCAGCTTCCATCGATCCTGTCCATCATCCACTTCCTTTCGCCAACAAAAATTACAACCTTCAAAAAAATGGAGCAAAACTCTCAACGCTGTAAAAACAACAACCAAACAGAAACTAGTAAAAACTTTGCTAAAAGAAGTTAACAATTTTTAATTAATATCTGAACGAAGAATCGACGGTTTTTAATTGAAAATTCACGAGGAAAATTAATTATCGTTCGCGACGTTCCTCGGGGCTGTGAATACCATTGAAGAAGACCACCGGCGTGAATTTTTGCAATGGCGGAACATTGTGAGGCGACTTCGACCAACAATCCGGAAACGATCTTAAAAGCATGGTATTCGATTTCCTTTCGAAAGCGGACAGGAAAGAAGTGCATTCAATTTTATTGTTATCGAAATTCGATGATCGTTCGACGTTCAATATTGATGGTCACCTTTCGAAAACTTCCACGAAAACGTGTCGGTGATAATCGTTTAAAAAAATTCTTATTCAAATGGTAGTTTTAGGGGAGCAGTTTTCAAGTGCTGACGTTACAAGATTTTCGCGTTTTTTAATATACTCCAAACATCTACATTCTCACACCTCGAAATTCTCACATTGTCTAATTCTCACATTGTCCAATTCTCACATTGTCTACTTCGCACATAGTTAAATTCTCACCCCTCAAATTAGCAAGTTTCCAAATTCTCAAATGCACAAATTCTCACAGACTTAAATTTTAACCCCCCCCCCAAATTCTCACACCCCCAAATTCTCTCATCTCCAAATTCTCACACCCCCAAATTCTCAAACCCCCAAATTCTCACATCTCCAAATTCTCACATCCCTAAATTCTCACACCCCCATATTCTCACACCCCCAAATTCTCACATCTCCAAATTCTCACACCCCCAAATTCTCACACCCCCAAATTCTCACAGCCCCCAAATTCTCACACCCCCAAATTCTCACACCCCCAAATTCTCACAGCCCCCAAATTCTCACATCTCCAAATTCTCACACCCCCAAATTCTCACACCCCTAAGTTCTCACACCCCCAAATTCTCACCCTCTCAAATTCTCACACCCCCAAATTCTCACACCCCTAAATTCTCACACTCCCAAATTCTCACCCTCTCAAACTCTCACATCCCTAAATTCTCACACCCCCAAATCCCTACCTTCCCAAAACATCCAACTCCCCAAATCCTGCCCAAAAAAAAACACAGAAATTATTAAAAAACAGATATATTTGCAGTGAAGTACATTTCAAGCAGATTCGGCTACCGGTTCCTCAGCATTTTCCTCCGTTGGCTCGATCGTGATCTCCTCAGCCGTTGCAGTAGTAGCCATTTCCGGGTCTTCGGAAACTTCCTCGGTTTCGATGGGGTAAATAACATCCGCTAACGGTTGCGTTTCCTCTACGAGTCCTGGTATCGCGCTTCGGCTGTATCGGATTTCCGGTGCTTCCAGGTTGATCAAGTCCAACGGCGATAGATCGGTTTGGTCGTAGTAGCACATCTTGTTATACGCACGAGACGCGAACTGTACAGTCAGATTTACCGACAACTGCGAACAAGGAGGTTCTCAACATTAACTGGCCACGGCCTTCCTGGCCCTGTCTCTTACTTCACTTGTTTGGTTGGTAATCGAGTCCTTCTGAAGACAGGTCCTTCTCTGTTTAATTCTAAATGAACCTTTCAAAATCTTGTAATATGAAAATGATATTTTGATATTATGATGTTTATGGTAATATTAAAATGATTATGGGCTTGAGAATAATTAATTTTTATGAGCTTTTATGGTAAACTATTTATGGTATATTTTTACTACTGTGATAATAAACCTAGAGTTACCACGCGTGGTAACTCCACGCGCCCTAATTCCACGCGCCGTTGTTCCACGCGTTGAAATTCCAAGCGTAGTAACTCCACGCGCCGTAATTCCAAGCGCCGTAATTCCACGCGTTGGAATTCCAAGCGTAGTAATTCCACGCGCCGTAATTCCACGCGCCGTAATTCCACGCGCCGTAATTCCAAGCGCCGTAATTCCACGCGTTGGAATTCCAAGCGTAGTAATTCCACGCGCCGTAATTCCACGCACCGTAATTCCACGCGCCGTAATTCCACGCGCCGTAATTCCACGCGTTGGAATTCCAAGCGTAGTAATTCCACGCGCCGTAATTCCACGCGCCGTAATTCCACGCGCCGTAATTCCACGCGTTGGAATTCCAAGCGTAGTAATTCCACGCGATGGAATTCCAAGCGTGGTACCTCTACGCACCGTAATTCCACGCATTGGAATTCCAAGCGTAGTGACTCCACGCGCTGGAATTCCACGCGTGATAACTTCACGCGCCGCAATTCCACGCGCCGTAATTCCACGCGTTGGAATTCCAAGCGTAGTAGTTCCACGCGCCGTAATTCCACGCGTTGGAATTCCAAGCGTAGTAACTCCACGCGCTGAAATTCAAAGCGTGGTAATTCCACCCTGGAACTGAAAGTGTCTTGCAAAATATGGAGTACCCTAAGTGACTCTCATGCTCTTCGTTCACAAGTCCCTGACCATAAGGACCACGTACGAAAATTTCACTTCCATGGCTATAATATTATGTCCCATATGAAAAATTAGCTAATGCAAAATTATTATGAAAATTTATTAAGAAAAATGCTGAACAAACTACTTTAGGGACTAATGATTCTAAAATGGCGTCCAGACCTACTGTTTCCCAGAAACCTACGGGTCTCCAGACTATAAAGCTTAATCTAGAATTTGAATAAACCTAATGTACAGTGAGAGTAGATCTCTTTGACCTACATATCGAAGCGTGATCAAACCCGCTAAAGGAAAAGTGACACAATGGATATAGCTGTGGATACAGTTTTATAGGTTATGGCAACGGTTATGGTACAAGTTATAGGTTATAAAAATACAGGTTTACGGTTATAGTTTAGACTTTAATCCGGTGAACTATAAAGCAGAATGTAAACGGATGCGAAGATGTCTTTCAAGAAAACTGTCGGGAAGAAAGGAAATCAGGGGATATAAATTGTCGGAATTGAGTAACTGATCAGTAGCCAATGAGTTCTACATAGTCGTAAGTTTACGGAGAGATTGCTATCAGGAAATATGACTCGGTATAAGAAATTCTATGGTTCCGCGAGAATTTCGCAGGGAGAATGTGAGAATGGCGGATCTAATTTACGCCGAGTGACTTTTACTAGGACGCTAGATTACGACACTGTGTAATAACCTAACATTTTAGTGGGATTCAGTGCTTGTGACAGTTGCCATTTTCTCGAGTACTGCGACACGCAGAAATGTTCAACGAGGTAGATTAATTAATCCTGATATCCTTAATCATATATCTCGAACGGAGGATCATATTCTATGTGGGAGGAATTTTACTTGATTCTGAAACATTGCTCTTCTATTATATTGGATAATATTATCTTATTACACATATTCATGCGGTGATATTGTGTATTGTATTAGAGACAGAAATGTGTAGTTTGCTTTAGGGTTTGTTTGTATAAATTGTTAGAACTTTTACCCTACCATTCGATTTTAAATACACCATGCGCTATAGTTCTACGCGCTGGAATTCCACGCGTGATAACTCCAAGCGCCATAATTCCACGCGTAGGAATTCCAAGCGTGGTACCTCCACGCGTCGTAATCCCACGCGTTGGAATTCCACGCGCCATAATTCCACGCGTTGGAATTCCACGCGCTGGAATTCCAAGTGTGGTAACTCCACGCGCTGGAATTCCAAGTGTGGTAACTCCACGCGCTGGTATTCCAAGCGTGGTACCTCCACGCGCTGGTATTCCAAGCGTGGTACCTCCACGCGCTGGTATTCCAAGCGTGGTAATTCCACGCGCTGGTATTCCAAGCGTGGTACCTCCACGCGCTGATATTCCAAGCGTGGTAATTCCACGCGCTGGTATTCCAAGCGTGGTACCTCCACGCGCTGGTATTCCAAGCGTGGTACCTCCACGCGCTGGTATTCCAAGCGTGGTAATTCCACGCGCTGGTATTCCAAGCGTGGTACCTCCACGCGCTGATATTCCAAGCGTGGTAATTCCACGCGCTGGTATTCCAAGCGTGGTAATTCCACGCGCTGGTATTCCAAGCATGGTACCTCCACGCGCTGATATTCCAAGCGTGGTAATTCCACGCGCTGGTATTCCAAGCGTGGTAATTCCACGCGCTGGTATTCCAAGCGTGGTAATTCCACGCGCTGGTATTCCAAGCGTGGTACCTCCACGCGCTGGTATTCCAAGCGTGGTACCTCCACGCGCTGGTATTCCAAGCGCCGTAATTCCACGCGCTGGAATTCCAAGCGTGGTACCTCCACGCGCTGGTGTTCCAAGCGTGGTAACTCCAAGCGCCGTAATTCCACGCGCTGGAATTCCAAGCGTGGTACCTCCACGCGCCGTAATTCCACGCGTTGGAATTCCAAGCGTGGTAACTCCACGCGTCGTAGTTCCACGCGCCTTAATTCCATGCATGGAAACTTCACGCGCTGTAATTCCACGCGCTGCAATTCCACGCACCGTAACTCCTCGTTGTCTATTTAATGATCTTGTAAAAGAAGGTTTGAAGGACTTGTCTTTGAGAAGAATAGTACTATGACACTCACCATAGCAATCTTGCAAGACTGACGCAGCATGAAGGTGGTCATGGGGCTAACAAAATGTACGATGGTGATCTCCATCATTTGCGACACGGCGGCGACCGAGAATAAAATCGCGGTCAACCCCAGGAATATCGCCAGCTGGAATAGATTCGTTACCACCTGAAATATTGAACGTCATTTAACCTCAAAAAGCGTTTCGAGTGATCCCGGAAACGTGACGTCGTACGATGACGCGACTGCTCCTGAATATTTATCGCCATCCGAGATCAATCCGAGGAGCCATATTTCGTTCTTACGATGGATTATCGACCGCGATATTTTATTTCTCCTGCCCTCATCCCAGAAAAAAATCAACCAAGAAAGACTCTGTTCGCGCTCGATAAGACAAGAATAACAGATGTTAATTAAAGGCAAATATTTAGAGATCAGATAGGAAATCCTCTTCGTTTCGGAATATGAATTTGATGAGTGTTATCTCGGGTAATTAATATTACTAGGGTTCCTATAATTACGTTTCTTGAGGTCTGTAGGGTTTTCTATATAATACTGGGACTTAAATAGAAACATCCCTAGAATCTCCAGGTACCAAACATAATAATGTCTAAACACGATAATCTTTTTAGTCTCTAGGAGTTATAGGACATTTAGGAATGCTATAGGAACCTGAAACTCCCTAGGGTCCCAAAGTCTGCAGGGCTCCCAATGTTCCTAAAATTCCTAGGTTTCGAATAGAAACTTCCCTAGAATCTCCAGGTACCAAACATAATAATAACTAAACACAATAATCTTTTTAGTCCCTAGAAGTTATAGGACATTTAGAAATGCAATTGAAACTTGAAACTCCCTAGGGTCCCAACGCAACTTTCCTCAAACCATAAGTTCCCACATGAAATTCTAGGCTGTCCAAAATCCTTAAACCAGTGCAAAATTTCCTAAAGCTCCTAATATTTATAACATTAAATTTCCTCAATTCTAACAGTCAGCTCCTAAGATCACCGAACATAACCTCACTTTTCAACCCCCACTCTATCCATGAGTTACTCGTAGTGTCACTGCCATGTTAAAAGTGCAAGGACAAAGTAACGAATAAAATCGAGCAAAATAAAAGACAATACCGAAGGAATGTGATGGTAATAAGAGAAACGAAAGTACGCGCAGGCTGACAGTATCCGAACGTCGATCGATCGTTCTCGACGCAATCTTTCGCTCTACTTCGCGCAAATTGTTTCTCTTCCATAACCTACATAAGGAAAAAAAAGAAAGGGAAAACGAAGGAATAAAAACAGAAGGGAGCGATTCCAATTCGGTCGCGGGCACATCGCGAACAAGGGATCGAAGAAAAGTCGCGAGAAGAATAGCTCACGTAGATGATCGGCATTGCCGGTTCAGTTGCGTCGTGTGCGGGTCGAGTATCACCGGGGAGCCATCGATATCCGATTCATTTCACAGGATCGAGCCACGATGGACGGAAACACGGTGCATTCTTCTTCCGTTCGCCGTCTCCGGGCAAATAAGGTGTCCTGGGTGTCGCGCGTCGAGTGGCTGCGCGTCAACGGAACAGGAAATTTCTATTCCCACGATCTTTGCACGTTCGACAACGTCTCGAACGTAACAACGAACATTCGCTGTTTGGTTTCTGCCTTCAGACCGGTTTGTTCGACTGCCACGAGGTTAACCGCCACCTTTTCAACCTTCGAGTGTTTGCACACCCAGGGCGGACCGAAAGTTTACCTTCGTAACGAACGGAATACGATATTTCGCTGGACCAAAGGACACTTAACCTACGCTCCAATCGGGTCAAGCCGATCGTTTTTCAAATTTTCAAAGTTAATCGAAAAGCATAATTTTTTGAAAGGTGTTTCAATCCTAACCTTACCTAATAGTCTGTGAGCTTGATTTCTGTACTGCTTTATTGATCATTTTAATTTGTACGTGATGTAAAAATGAGTAAATATGGGACGAGTAAAATCGACTTGTTGGATTTCTGTGGAACTTTTTGTAGAATTTTTGCTGCACGATGGATTATTAATTAACTATTGTGGCTTCATTCCAAGCGTGGTAATTCCACGCACTGGTATTCCAAGCGTGGTAATTCCACGCGCTGGTATTCCAAGCGTGATACTTCCACGCGCTGGAATTCCAAGCGTGGTAATTCCATGCGTGGTAACTCCAAGTGCTGTAATTCCACGCGCTGGAATTCCAAGCGTAGTAACTCCACGTGCTGGTATTCCATGCGTGGTACCTCCACGCGCTGGTATTCCATGCGTGGTACCTCCAAGCGCCGTAATTCCACGCGCTGGAATTCCAAGCGTGGTAATTCCATGCGTGGTAACTCCAAGCGCTGTAATTCCACGCGCTGGAATTCCAAGCGTAGTAACTCCACGTGCTGGTATTCCATGCGTGGTACCTCCACGCGCTGGTATTCCATGCGTGGTAACTCCAAGCGCTGTAATTCCACGCGCTGGAATTCCAAGCGTGGTAATTCCAAGCGTGGTAACCCCACGCGCTGGTATTCCAAGCGTGGTAACTCCAAGCGCCGTAATTCCACGCGCTGGAATTCCAAGCGTAGGAACTCCACGTGCTGGTATTCCATGCGTGGTACCTCCACGCGCTGGTATTCCAAGCGTGGTAACTCCAAGCGCCGTAATTCCACGCGCTGGTATTCCAAGCGTGGTACCTCCAAGCGCCGTAATTCCACGCGCTGGAATTCCAAGCGTAGGAACTCCACGTGCTGGTATTCCATGCGTGGTACCTCCACGCGCTGGTATTCCATGCGTGGTAACTCCAAGCGCTGTAATTCCATGCGTGGTAACTCCAAGCGCTGTAATTCCACGCGCTGGAATTCCAAGCGTGGTAATTCCAAGCGTGGTAACTCCAAGCGCCGTAATTCCACGCGCTGGAATTCCAAGCGTGGTAATTCCACGCACTGGTATTCCAAGCGTGGTAACTCCAAGCGCCTAATGGCGCTAATTATCGCGTGCAACTATAGTCGACTCATAAGCATCGATTTCTCTTACTACTTTGATTCTTCTTATTGACTAAATTATGTAATTGACTATAAATATCTCAAGTATTTAAATAAAAGAGTACCATTAGCATGAGACATTCTTTTCTTTATTAATAATATTTTGTATAGATTATTACAGTAAAAACGTGTACATAACGAGGTTATAAAATAAGTAACTCTTTATGAAAAAGCTTTCCAAATTACTGAAATCCCAGGTCCTCCACAACGCAAATTTATTCAGAATTTCACAGTTTCTCTGGCAGAGGTCACTCCATTAATCTCATAATTCCCCGAATTACAGCAATATTATCCGGAATTATTCGCCTGATCCGAAATTCCGGTTCTTCATAATTTAATGAGTGAATGGAAATAAATTTCCAGCGCTTCTAATGATGACCTAACCTGATTTAACCTGTTCGTTTCATCGCGGATCACCGACATTCCGAATATTTAAATGTGGCAAATATTTTGTGAAGTGCGAAAAGTAGAAAACCTCCGGAATTATGCGTCCATTTACATTTATATTGTTCCTTTAGCGGGTAATTACCGGGCGAAATAAACTCGGCCACGTAGTCCCGGCATTCACAAAGGTTCCCACGGAATTGTAGCTTTTCTTCTCTTGATTATTATTCATGACCCTGACGAATAAGCTACCTCCATTACCTTAGACCCGTCTGAAAAATTAAATTTTCACGTTTCATCGTTCTGCATCAGTTTCGCTGAGCCGACTTCAAATATTTATTTGCACTTGCTATTGTTTAATAACGTCCTTCTTTTAATCATTTTCCTTCTTTCATTGACTGTACACTTGATTATTATGCAAAAATAACTTAGCTGAAGGTGTTTGTTCGTTTCAGGTGCTGCTGTTAGGTTAGGTTATATTATGTGTATATTAGGTTAGGTTTGTATGTACTCATCTTGGGTTAGGTTAAGTACATTTTAGGTTAGGTAAGATTATGTATATTCATATTAGGTTAGATAAGATTAGACATATTCATTTTGGGTTAGGTTCGATTAAGTACATTCATTTTAGGTTAGGTAAGATTAAGCTTATTCGTGTCAGGTTAGGTAAGATTAAGTATATTCATTCCAAGTTAGACAAGATTAGATATATTCATTTTGGGTTAGGTTAGATTAAGTACATTCATTTTAGGTTAGGTAAGATTAAGTATATTCATTCTAGGTTAGACAAGATTAGATATATTCATATAAGGTTAGGTAAGATTAAGTACATTCATTTTAGGTTAGGTAAGATTAAGTATATTCATTCTAGGTTAGACAAGATTAGATATATTCATATAAGGTTAGGTAAGATTAAGCATATTCATGTCAGGTTAGATAAGATCAAGTATATTCATGTCAGGTTAGGTATGATTAAGTATATTCATTCCAGGTTAGATAAGATTAGATATATTCATATAAGGTTAGGTAAGATTAAGCATATTCATGTCAGGTTAGATAAAATGAAGTATATTTATGTCAGGTTAGGTATGATTAAATATATTCATGTCAGGTTGCATAAAATATATTAACATTGAGTTAGGTTAGATTAAGTCTACTCGAGTCAGGTTAAATAAGATCAAGTGTATTCATGTTAGGTTAGGTAGGATTAAATATATTCATGTCTGGTTAGGTTAGACATATGCATATAAGGTTAGGTGAAATTTACATACAGTTACGTTCGAGTTAAAGTTGTGCAATTATACCAGCTTGGCAGAGCGATGAAATCGTAAAGTCGTTAGCTATATTCAAGCACGACGATTTAAACGACGAAACTATACGAACGTGCGGAACTTCCAGAGTTCTAGAAGTCAATATAACCATGACAAAAGACGGTGTTTGCGAGTAATTCGATATACGAGGCTCTATACATCGGCAGCGTTAATCGGACGCGTTCGCGTCGCTGACAGAAATACGCTCGGTGCCGTGTCGTAACCTTCCGATCCCGATGAACGTTTAAATTGCTCGGTTGATCGCTCGTAAACCCTGAAAAGCGAAGCTTCCCGGCTGCGCACGGATTTTATTCATCGTGCAAACAAGTCGGAACTATGGGCGTGCAAAACTCAAAGAGGTAATACGTAAGCTTTGCCCGAAAACTACCAACTAAAGCACAAATAGCAAGGTCATAAAATACGCAGTTAAATCATTTTCCTATATTTCGTCAAAAAGCTGATACAGCTTGTCCCAATTATACCGTTCCACAGTTTCTCTTAGGTTAGGTCGTTTATCATAACCTTTTGAAGCGTCTTCGTTATCGAAGATACGAAAACATGTCACAAGAACAAATGACACGAGAGATTACATATGTTAACAAGAATTCCACAAACAAGATCGCGGTTATTATTCAGCGTCTAAACCGTGGGTATGAGCGTGCGCGCCATCGATCCTAACGACAGCCATTTAACGAGCCCTTTCGAAGGAATCCATTTCGTCAGACGTGTCATGATAAATCGCGTCCGATTCACCGATCGTTTCAAACACTCGTCAGCTACCGTAAATGGACTCTTCGCCTGTCAGCCAGCCGAATTATGACGTACGTTTGCCTACATGATAGATTAACCGACTCGAAAGCCTTTAAATCCACCTTCGCTCGACTTTTAAGTGAATTGGAAAACGTTCTCAAATTGAAATATCGCGTAAACGGATTTAACCAGAACGGAAACTTAACCTAATTGGGTATTAAGGTACTCATGGTTGTTTCACAATAATTTTATTGGCGTTTATGAATGCAACGAAACATTATCTTGACGTCCTGCCTCCGGAATCGATAGGTTATTCCTGTAACAATAGAAGAATTTTTAGTATGACATTTGGCACATGCATGGCTGAGGTCTTTTGTTATTCTTAGATACCCCCATTCTTATGGCAGTTCCTTTATCACGGAAGACGTAAATCTACCCCTGAGACAAATCGTACCCTCCCTGAACCCTTCATTTACTCATCCACATTAGACAACCCTCGGATAGCATCCCAACTTCTTAAATTTCCCAAAGTAGAGACCCACCTTCTTCTTGTTATCAGCCTGCCTCGGCACGAGAGTGTGCATGCCCATCATCTTGCTCCTCTGCAGAGCCATGAGGTGCATGGGTTCAACGGCCATGGCGCTGGGCTTGCAGTCGCACTGCGTAAGCAGAGCGTGGTGAGAGTGATGACAGTGCGGGACCTTGACCATGGTGGCCACGTTCTCGTACTCGGGCACCGCGACGACGGGTTTGGGTACAACGACCATCTGCTCCTTGCAGACACTAGTTACAGGGTACACGTTCATGTCCATGTGGTGTACGGACGGCATGACAATCCTCTCCGGTTTCTTAGGAGCCTGAGTGGTGTGCGGTACCGGGGCTGGCGTGGGTTCTGGTTTCTCTTCGATCTCGACCTCCTTCACGTGGGTGACGGCGGGCTGCACGATGTTGATGTTGGGCTGCTGGTACGCCTGGGGTGGTTGGATGATCTGCAGGGTGTGAATGGGGTGGACGGGCTGGGGAATCACGACCGCCGACGGAGGAGCTGGTTGAGATTGGGTCTGGATCACGCTGAGGGTCTGGACGGGCTGCTGGGCGGATGGGATGCTGTAGGCTTGCAGTGGCTGTTGTCCCGCGGCGATGTTGAACGTGTGCACTCCATGTTGACCCGATGGGATGTTGTACGTCTGCACTCCTGACCCTTCACCGATGCTCACCGTCTGCGCTGCTTGTTGCCCTCCGATGCTGAAGGTCTGCGCTGCCTGCTGCCCTGAAGGGACGCTGAAGGTCTGCGACACCTGCTGTCCTGAAGGGACGCTGAAGGTCTGCACTTGTCCGTTCTGCGGTACCAGGTTCATGGTCTGAACCGGTCCGAGAGTATGAGCGCCCTTGTCCTTGATCTCCATGCAGAGAGTGGACTTCTTCGCTCGCTCCTTGTCATCGCCGAGTTCCTCCACCTTCAGGTCCTTCGCAGGCTCGTCGTACACCGACTTCCTCTCGATCTTCGCTGGAATGGCACTCGCCAACGCCAGACCGAGCGCAAAGAGGGCGAAGCAGGCTTTAGGATTCATTGTTCGATGCTGAACTGACGATTCGACTCGTCGGACTGGTATTTAAAGGTCCTGGCGGACGTGCTCGGTGTCGCAACTCTGCACGCATCCACAACACGAGACTGCTGACCACGCCGAATTCCGGAAATTATTGGGTCACTTGTTGACACTGACGTTCCACGCAGCGGTGTTACGAGATCACGAGTTTTGTGGGTTAAGCAAAGTTGAGGAGTGGTTAAACGAAATAGATACTATTGAGTCTGGTTGAGCAGCAAGTTGAGCAAAGTTGCTGGAATAAATCTGTAGTAAAACTAGTATTATACTTCTGAAGCCTTAATGGAGTCCTTAAATTCTAGTACTTAACTAAAATCTCAAATTCGATAAGGTTATAAACAATAAGGCAATAGAGTTGAGGAAATATAAATATAAATTAAAAATATAAATTAAATCATAAAGTGCTACGAGAATATTCTGGTATTTCGATGTATTTCGAGCTGTTCGGTGCACGGATGCAGATAATTATTATATCTCTGGTTTGAACATCAAATAATTTGTATTGTTTTGAATTACAAAAGTGAATGATGCTTATACGGTACTTGGATTATATGTTTTAATTCCAAACAATAACGCACGCTGTAGGAAATTGTATAACAAACAATAATAGCGCTGGCATTTGCATGGCGATAATAAAATGTTGTAATTGAATACGGAATCAAGAGCACGCGGTCATGCTGCGCTCTTGTGTAATCAAATTGAAGCGAAAATATAGTTGCAAATTTTTTGCTCGTGTTGAAACCTTTGATCGGGTATGCGGGATATTTTTTCATATTCACAATTTCATTATTCTGTTAAAGAAATTAGCGGATTCGTATTCGTTGGGAATTTTATTTTGCTGTTGGGTTATACTGTTGATAATTGCTGTGTTGGTCTACTGGTTAGGTTGGGTTCATACTATTGAATTACAGTATTTTTGAGATATAGCAGTAGTCGATTTTATTGGATAATTAGTGGAATAGTTATTGGGATATTTTATGTTTTACCAGTGGAATATTTTATTATTGGCTCATTTCGAGATTGGGACGTTCCACCATTGGATCATTTCAACACTCTATCATTTCAGCATAGGGACATTTCACTATTGGAACTTTATACCATTTTGATATTTCACCAGTTGACCATTTTGAGGTTAGAACACTCCACCATTCGGTCATTCTAATATTCTAGCATTTCACTGATGGGACATTTAATCATTATAATATTCTACTATTGGTACCTTCCACCATTTTGATATTTCACCAATCGACCATTTTGAGGTTAGAACATTCCACCATTGGGTCATTCTAATATTCTAGCATTTCACTAATGGGACATTTAATCATCATAACATTCTACCATTAGAACCTTTCTCCATTTTGATATTTCACCAGTCGACCATTTTGAGGTTAGAACATTCCTCCATTCGGTCATTCTAATATTCTAGCATTTCACTAATGGGACATTTAATCATCATAACATTCTACCATTAGAACCTTTCTCCATTTTGATATTTCACCAGTCGACCATTTTGTGGTTAGAACATTCCACCATTCGGTCATTCTAATATTCTAGCACTTTACCATTGAAACAATTTATCATTTGATCATTCCAACATTAAAACATTTCTCAATTAACATTCCATCAACAAAACGCAGCAACAATTATTTCATCATCAGATCACTCCATCGTTAAATCTCCCTTTTCCCGCCATTTTGTTGTACCTCCCATAATCCTCACCCATAACCTCCATCTCTAATATTAATTCATCAAATCTATGCAAAACGTAGTCTAACAAAATCCATGGACTGGAAATAATTTCGAAATGAACAGTCACGTTAAACTGTTCCTCTACGCGACTTCTGAGCACAAAGCTCCGATTGTTTCCCCTCTACCGTTTTAATCTCCGGCACTTGCTTCCCTCGGGAAACAGCCGAGATTCTTCTTATCTCCGCTACTTCGATTGGATCCGCCGTATAACAGACGGT
Organism: Megachile rotundata; assembly: GCF_050947335.1. Taxonomy (NCBI): domain Eukaryota; kingdom Metazoa; phylum Arthropoda; class Insecta; order Hymenoptera; family Megachilidae; genus Megachile; species Megachile rotundata. The sequence continues at coordinate 10,044,966 of NC_134998.1, read as the reverse complement.
AGTACGTGCAGGATCATTTCAACCGCGAGAATACTTTTATCGAATACGATTTTCGACTATCGAATCGGATAAGGTGACTGTTGTTCCAAACCTTCTTTCTTTCTTCTCCGGTTCTTTTGGGAAAGAACACGTGCCATGATCGTCTGATGAAGGATTCTAGTTTATAGGTTAGGTTTATAGGGAATTCTTTTAACGCGGAAACTACCAAATGACCGCTCCACAAGTTTCTTGTTATAAGCTACACATATTGTTAAAGTACATTCCTTGAAATCGGCATTGATTTTTATCAAGATAAAGAATGTGTGCTAATTTATGTTTCGTCGTTTGTATATTTATTTTTAATTTCGAATCAAGTGTACATGATATGTCGATAGGTTTAGTGTTAATCTTACAATATATAGGAAGATATGTAGGGAGTTTGTAGAAATAATAACACAGAAATGAAACTATTTGTTATATAACCTTTAATTTTTTATTTCCCTCTTCCGAGGTTCTCCACACAGAGAAATTTTATAGGCCAGTCTTACATTAGTTTTATTGCACTAAATATATACAGCTTGGTGCTTCATTTTCTATAAGAAGCAGAAATCGCTGGTTTAAACACAGTCTTTCATTAATTACTTAAGCTAACACAAATTCCCAGCCTTCATAACAAAGGTACTAGAGAATTTCATTTCCACGAAATTACCAGCAGTTACCCGTCCACCGATAACACTCGAGGAGCGTCTTCCCAGGATTAAGGCACAATTACAGCCTTCGCATCCTCCACCCGTTCTGTAACTGCCTCAGCCATTTCCGGCGAACTAACCTCCGTAGGTTTCGCTAACCTGTTCCACGACACCTTAGACCTGCCTAATACTTCCACGTTAGTGTTTTCGTTAGCACCCCTCTTCCCCTTCATGTCCTCCTGGTCACCGGAATCGAACTGTCCATTATTCTGACGACCGCCATTACCCTGCCTCATCTCCTCCGCCATTTTGCCTCTCTGCTGACTTTCGTATTCCTCGATTCTTGCCTCTCTCTCTGCCTTTTCCCTCTTTACCTCCCATCCGTTATTGGAATCTTTTGCACTCTGCATTTTGTAGACACTTTCAGGCGTGAAATTATAGGAATCCTTAATTTGAGGTGGGTATACGTCTCGAGGCTGCTCTCTGGACAGGAACTCCTCCGGTGCAGGCGTCCTTATATTAATAACGGGTCTTCTAGGGTAGGTCTGTGACTGAACTGGACGTTCCATGTTGACAGAGTAGGGCTGTGACTGAACTGGACGTTCCATGTTGACAGAGTAGGGCTGTGGTTGAACTGGACGTTCCATGTGGATAGAGTAGGCCTCTGGTTGAACTGGACGTTCCATGTTGACAGAGTAAGGCTGTGGTTGAACTGGACGTTCCATGTGGACCTGTGAGTCCATCCTGTACCCCGCACCCTGTCCTGGGTAGCTCTGTGACTGAATCCGACGTCCCATGTGAACAGGGTACGGTTGTGGTTGAACCAGAGGACGTTCCACGAGAGGATAACTCTGTGATCGCACCTCATACGGTTTCCTAGGTTCCTCATAGACTGATCTGAATCCATCGTATCTGTCGTATCGACCGGAACCCAGATCCGTGTCGCGACTGATCTTGTTGTAGAAGCTAGGCTTCAAATAGCTGGGTCTGGGCATGGGTCGTGGATATTGGTAACGGGGCTGGTACTCGCGGGGTCCTTCTAAGCCGCGAACAGGGGCGGCCGGTGTAGGAGCCAGGTCAAAATTGACGTCTCCTTCGAGGGAGAAGGGATCCTCGCGTTTGCCGGGGCTTCGAAGCCTGAAAGGAGGGCCTCCTCGGCTTCTAAGGGCTCGCTCGTACGGGTACATGGGTGCGTCCAGTTGGAAATTGGACCAGGGGGCTTCCGGTTCCAGGGCACGGTACTCTCTGACGGGTTCCGAGTACCTGAAACATTTATAGTATTATTGGGTAGGTTAATAAAATTCTTTTGACTGGTGACAAATGGTAAATACAGGGTGTCTCAGTGGGAGTGTAGCTCTCTGAAATGGAAGGTTGTTGAAGTGATTCTGAACGAGATTTCCCTTTACAAAAATGGGGTTCGAAGCTTCAGAAGAGAAGAGGACCCCTTGATTTTTGAAATTGAGTCCAATGAAATTTTCAGAGAAAGTTAACCTTGCAAACTTGCAGGCCCAACCTTGCAAACTGAGTCGATCAGACCTCGCATTCTTAGGGCACTCACCAGGATACCAGGGCATCAGGGCGCTCTCTACGGCACGAGGGACAGGAAGCATGTCTGAGACTCCTGACTAGATCGTCTTGATAAATCCCTGGCGACCCAGACACCAGGATCGCGAACAAACACGGTAGAACGAGTACTCGCTCGAACATGCTGAGTATATTAAGGGCAGCACCGATCGTGGCCTCTTTATAAGCTAAATCACGTGTCTCTCTGTTGAGATGTTTTCGTTCCAGCTAACGGAAACGGAGTGGTTTCGCGTCACCTTGTTTTAACACTCTTCCGGAAATTAATGAACCTTGATCCACTTTCGGATCGAGTAGCAATAAGAGATGTATTGTTTGTTGCATTGTGCGGACGTCTGCTTTGGCCTTGAATTTGTTGCAACTGTGGTTACAAAATGGTTGCTATGCCATCGTTTATTTAGAATATTGAGTCTTGTTTGGTTTGCGTTTATTACTTCACTTGGTAGGAATTCTTTTTCTTTAAATACTTTTAACAACTTAACCTTACTAATTTACTTCTCCAACCTACTGTAGTCTACTTTTATTTTTTAGTTAATATACAGTTAATTTAACTTAACCTATCTTTTCACATTGAACACAATAACTAATATGATTGAAAGAAATGTTTAAGCAATACACACATCTATATGCCATCACTTATTTAGAATTTATAAAGTGACGAATGTAATTTAGTGTGATTTGTTGCAGGCAAGAAACAGATGACGACATAATATCGAAGAAATCATTGCAGGCTGTGAAACAGATCATCATTTTCCTGAAAGAACGTACGCGAAAGAAAGTATTATACATTTCGCGTAACCTCAAAATGGCGGGCTCGTCAAAATGGCGCTGTGACCTAATAACAAACTTCTAATAATATAAGGACTCGAGCAGACTTCTAATAATATAAGGACGAGTAATAAATTCCAATGGAAGTAACTTTCGTTTAAGATGCCAGAGAGGAGGGTTTATTCCGCCGAGCCGGTCGCCGCGATCTCCGAAGGCGAATACTGAATTCGTTGAAGAAAGGAGAGAGGCCACATTTGGACAACAACAACGACGCAGCCTTAGAATGTGCAGCAGCGTTACAGCTGTTCTTGAGTCGCTTGAAGAAACCCGTGATGCCTCAACACGTCCAGCAACTTCTCCTAGGTAATGCAACCGAATCGGAATTCCATTTTCCGAAGAGTCGTAATTGAGTAAGAAGTATTTCTTAACATCACGAAATAGGTTATGCAGGCGCAGTTTATCGCGTTGCATATCTCAATCGACGATATTGCAATTTTGAACGACCTCGTTTATAACCAACTCAAAATTCCATTGCAAGCATTATCTTTAATGAGATATAATTTTAGAGAAACGAGTTTTATTGATGAAAGTCTTGATAATTACCTGCGCTGGGGGGTCTGGGGCTTGCAAACGAAATTATTTGATCCAATATCGTAGCATATAAGGTAACATTCCCGAAGCAACACATCTCCAATATTAAACGCAATGATCCAACAGTAATCCATTGCACGTTTCCACTAAAATAATTCAACTGCATTCCCACAATACGAATCGATACAAAACGGCTACAGGTGCTCGAACATTAAATTGTTCCAATACGATCCACTCCGCTCGATGACCAAACCACTCGTCACATTCACATGCTCTTTTAACTATTCAGTTACATTTAATCATCGATCAGCAATATCCCGCAACAGTCCACGTGCCGGCGTGGTAATTACAGCTAGCTAGTTAGCCGACAGGTCCATAGCGGTGCCCCTGATCCTCGACCCGATCGTTAGCATAAATTTCAACGGTTTCTTTCCCTGCCATCAGCGAAATAAGGACGAGCGAGTGATTAAATGGTAATTTTGCATCGACCAGCCGACAATCCCGGGGTGACCGCCCACGTAATCGCGATGGACGCGCTTGGATTAATACGACAGGACGTCGGGGGTCGTCACGGGGAGCTTCTGGCCGGGCTTCTTGATTTACTGAGACACTTGACGCTTTCCGGGCCACCGTCCGAGAGATCGGAACTACGCGGCTCGCCGCTTCCGATTGCGCTGCTTCCGGTCTTCTTCACTCTGACGGTAAGACACAACTTGCTGGGTTACTTTGGCTAGTTTAGACCGCAGGAGGCTCCTTCACAAAGGGACGGCAGGGATTTGGGGACGTGGGTACGCGGGGATGTGGAGATTTGGGGATGAGGGCATTTGAGGACGTGGGAATTTCGGAGTGTAGGGATTTGGGGACGTGGGGATTTCGGGGTGTAGGGATTTGGGGACTTGGGGAATTGGGAACGTGGGGATTTGGGGACGTAGGAATTTGGGGACGTAGGAATTTGGGGACGTGAGGATTTGGGGACGTGGGGATTTGGGAACGTGAGGATTTGGGGACGTGGCGATTTCGGGACGTGGGAATTTGGGGACGTGGGAATTTGGGGGTGTAGGGATTTGGGAACGTGAGAATTTGGGGACGTGGGGATTTGGGGACGTGAGGATTTGGGGACGTGGGGATTTGGGAACGTGAGGATTTGGGGACGTGGCGATTTCGGGACGTGGGAATTTGGGGACGTGGGAATTTGGGGGTGTAGGGATTTGGGAACGTGAGAATTTGGGGACGTGGGGATTTGGGGACGTGGGGATTTGGGGACGTGGCGATTTCGGGACGTGGGGATTTGGGGAACGTGGGGATTTTGGGACGTGAGGATTTGGAGACGTGGGAATTTGGGAACGTGGGAATTTGGGGACGTGGGAATTTGGGGACGTGGGAATTTGGGGACGTGGGAATTTGGGGACGTGGGAATTTGGGGACGTGGGGATTCGGGGACGTGGCGATTTCGGGACGTGGAGATTTCGGGACGTGGGAATTTGGGGACGTGGCGATTTCGGGACATGGGAATTTGGGGACGTGGGAATTTGGGGACGTGGGAATTTGGGGACGTGGCGATTTCGGGACGTGGGGATTTCGGGACGTGGGAATTTGGGGACGTGGGGATTTGGGGACGTGGGGATTTCGGGACGTGGGAATTCGGGGACGTGGGGATTTGGGGACGTGGGGATTTGGGGACGTGGGAATTTAGGGCCGTGGGGATTTCGAGACGTGGGAATTTGGGGACGTGGGGATTTCGGAACGTGAGAATTTGGGGACGTAGGTATTTGCCAATGTGAGGATTTCGAAGCGTAGGTATCTAGAGTTGTGAAGATTTGGGGATGTAGTGACTTGGGGACGCAGCTACTTAGAAATATAAGGATTTGGACATGTAGGGATTTGAAGATGTGACGTAGTTACTGAAGGACATAGCTACTTGAAGATGTAGTTATTGAAGACATATGAATCTGAAGATATAGATGTTTGGATATGCAGCTATTTGAGGAACCAATCCAAATACCTACGTTCCTAAACCCAAGTCTGGGTATCCATTTGGGAATCCAAGTATGTGAAAACATAGACCTGTAAATATCTAAAAATGTTAAACCCTAAATGTTTATCTGGTCCTAAAGAATGCACTGATTTGAAAGGATAAGCATGACTGAAATGAAGTGCGCAGTGTCACGTTGAGCCAACAAGTGCAGTCGAACTTAAAGACAGACAGATTTCATTAGATCGTAAACCGGTCGATTACTTTCCATTACAGCCAGCTGACCTGGCCAAATGGAAGCAAGTAGCCGCCAGATTCAGCGAATTAATTACCGAAGCTCCTGAGCAACTGCAGCTGAATGAAAATCGATCGTATGACGTAGAATCAACGGGTGTAACCGACGGAAGTGAGGAGAACGTAAGAAACAGAAACGTCCTTATGGTCTAACGAAAAATATAAAAACTGGCTCAAATTACCCTGTGTAAAAAGCAAAGTCCTAGTCACGTCAAGTAATTATCCTTCGTCATCTTATTTTCAATAAAGAGAGAAAGAAACAATGGAATTCTTGATGTCGCTCGAAAATTTATCATCTTTTTTTTCTCGCTTTCTTTTACCCTGTCTCTATTGAATAAACCCGTTAATGGAACAGACGGCACCGGAAGATCTGGCATACCTTGCAAATCCGTATTACGCCAGTAAGTATGAGATTATCGAGATTTTTTTAATTTAACCGTTCACTTAATCCCTTTACTTATTTTTTATCAATTATTCGGCGGGATCTTCCCTGCTCTACAAATTCCTTATTCTCTAATTTCCCAACTCTTCAAATTTCCCGCTCTTTAATTTCCCAACTCTTCAAAATCCTCACTCTAATTTCCCAACTCTTCAAATTTTCCACTCTTTAATTTCTGAACTCTTCAAATTTCCCACTCTTTAATTTCCCAACTCTCCAAATTCCCAACTCTTCAAATTTCCAACTTTGCAAATTCCCCACTCTCTAATTTCCCATCTCCCCAAAGTCCCCACTCTCTAATTTCCCAACTCTCCAAATTCCCAACTCTTCAAATTTCCAACTTTGCAAATTCCCCACTCTCTAATTTCCCAACTCTCCAAATTCCCAACTCTTCAAATTTCCAACTCTTCAAATTTCCAACTTTGCAAATTCCCCACTCTCTAATTTCCCATCTCTCCAAAATCCCCACTCTCTAATTTCCCAACTCTTCAAATTTCCATCTCTCCAAGTTCCCCCCTCTCTAATTTCCCATCTCTCCAAATCCCCCACTCTCTAATTTCCCAACTCTCCAAAGTCCCCACTCTCTAATTTCCCAACTTCCCAAATTTCCAACTCTTCAAATTTCCAACTCTCCAAGTTCCCCACTCTCTAATTTCCCATCTCTCCAAAGTCCCCACTCTCTAATTTCCCACCTCTCCAAATTCCCCACTCTCTAATTTCCCATCTCTCCAAATTCCACACTCTCTAATTTCCCACCTCTCCAAATTCCCCACTCTCTAATCTCCCATCTCTCCAAAATCCCCACTCTCTAATTTCCCACCTCTCAAATTCCCCACCTCTCCAAATTCCCACTTTCCTAATTCCACTCTCCCCTTTCCACATCCCAAACTCCCAAACGTCCACATCCCCACTCCCACTACATGGCCATCTCCTAAACACCCTTCCTCACTCCTCCATTTTCTCCATCTCCACCATCTCACTCCACCATCTCCTCCTCGAATCCCCATCAATCACAACCTGAAACCAAAGGATTAAGCGACGGTTTTCCACGAGATAGAGGCAAAGTAGAAGGCTCGATTTTAATAACAAATTTGTAGAATTTCCTTTTACCGTTTCAGGCGAGGTTGGAGAGATAACTCGTATTCTTGCTGTGCCGTTGCACAGACTTCCAGCTGGCAGACTTCATCCAGCAATTTCCAATTCGAATCGATTGCCTCGGGATTAAAGAGCATTAATATAAATGCGATTCTTTCGCATGAATGCAACAGAACGACGCATAAATTATCTGTATCCATTACCGCGCCATTTTTTCCCGTCCTTCAATGGAAGGAGAAGAAAGAAGGCTCTTGTTGTTCGCTTTTATACTTGGCTATTATATTCGCATTGTTACCAGTAACTTGTATCAAATATATTTTACTCCTTTTTTATAAATGTTTTAATAAAAGAATGAAAAATGCCACTCTTATTATCATTGAAGCTCTTGTCTGATGTTTACGGAGTATTTGAAATATGTTACAGGTTTTTAATGGAGTGAAGGAGTAATATTGTGATGGAAGTAATTGATGCTCTCGAGTGTTTGAAGATAGTTAAGGGAATAATTATGTTAACAGTGCACTCAAAATTCATCGTATTTCGCACGCTTTGTATGAGAAAATTTGAGAGCCTTTAAGTAACGCCATGGAGATGGTTAATTGTGTTCGATTATTATGAAATACTATTATAGAATTTTATCTACCATTCTGTTTCGTGGAGGAATTAGATTTTATTGGGAGAAATATCTTTGTTCTGCAAAGATTCTGTTATTTTTATTTGCTGTCTCATTTATGTCATTGTATTATAAAAGATAATTATGTAGTAAACAATTATTATAAGGTAATTATAGTTACAAGCTAGGAACAGTAATTTTAGAATTTGTCTCCTGGCAGCGAAACTTAGGGACGCCATGAATCCAAGATGGCGGACCTAGTCTTGACACACTTGAGAATTTTTTCCGTTCCAAAAATCAAAGCAATATATTCTCTTGCTTTCTGTTTTAAATATTCTCTGTACAATTACGTAGGCAACCCCCTTTTTGCAATTTGGCCTTTAACAAGAATTTACAAGGAATCTTTCATAAAGTTTTAGAAGGTATTTTGCAAAATGAGGCTCTATAGATCGCTGTATGATTATAATAGCAATATTTTACAAAAGAAATTATTTCTCTTCAATCAAAATTTTCTGAATAATTGTCCTCGTTCAGCAGAACAATCGAGACTATCTTGTCGAAATTGTTTCTCTCAAAACAAAAATATCTTCACCATTATAAGTTGCAAGAGGTCATGACGACCAACTTCACTTAGAATTTCGTGCTGATTTTTGATTCGAGGATGCAGGATTACAGGAAGATCGAGGAGGTGTTGGATGCTGAAGATAAGAGGACAGAGTTTTCCTTGATCTACCAACTCTCCTCGTGTGCTCCTGATACTTTCGCTCACTCGGCAGCGATGACGCATGAAGAATATAAAAGTGTGAGCACAGAAAAAATACGTACACAATGGACTATTCTTCGTATCGCAAATATAAAGTAGCAACATTGTTGAAAATTTTTTTTTAAATGTTTCATTACATCTTTTTTAAAGAGCTGTGTCGGTGCACTTATTTATTACTGTATAATTACTGTATTTATTACTGTATTCTTATGCGAATTAACGTTCCTTCATAATTGAATTTCATGTTCATATTTATATTATTATTTATTAATTGTATTTGTGTTTGTACCTGGCACGCGTGTTTCTCAAATTTAAATTTACCGCGCATTTTCTCGAAGAACAAAAAACTTCATTTTTTCTTTAAATAAGTTTTTACGTGTTGCTGACACTAAAAAGTGGATCTATGATCACAGTACAGTAAGAAAATTACCTTTACAGTCAGCTAGAAGCATTGTATTCGAAAATTGAAAAAAGGTTCGAAACGTGGACTAAAAAATCGCCAGCCATCTAGCGGTGACAGGTGGGAACAAATGGAACTAAAATAGAGATACTTTTTTTTGCATTTAATAACTTTTGCGAGCTACAAATACTTCTGAAAGATTCTAGAACTGATTATAATTGATTTTTAGAAGCAATTTGATGCACATTATTTTTAATTAAGCTGAAAAAATTAATATTAATTATGACCGGTCGGGAAACGGTACTGGTGGCGCCATCTCTCCGGCGAACGGGGTGAACTACACGGTTTTGAAACTGTAGTTACGTTAGTTCGCCGCACTGCCGCTAGATGGCGCCACACGTACCCTTTTCCCTACTTGTTTTGACTTATTTTGATATTATCAGTGTAATAAACGATATTTAATGATAATTTTACCTGCGAGTAAAGTTCTAATTACCTTAGGAATGTCTTAAAAGTATTTGTGAGACGGAAAAATGATAAAAATTGTAATCAACATCAATTTCGATAAGTTCGTACGTTTTACCGCTAGATGATGCAGCGGTACTCTTTTAGAGAAAGCGCGGGAAAGTAAATTTTTAAATAACACCACAGAACACACTTTCTAAATACTTTAACTTCTTTTATTAATTACTTTATAACAAACTATTTCTACAATATCTGTGATTTAGCAGTCACACTATACATCAGTAAATATATTGATATACCCTTTCACTAAAGGAGAATAACAAGGTCCTAAAATATGCTAAAGAAATTGTAATCAACAATTACAAACCAGTAAAACCTTATAACTATTAAACCTCCGTGTATTAATTAATCAATTAGCCTCCTAAGTACACGGTGAACGATTTTCCCAAGCGTCCATAGGCGCCAACAGTAACAAAAAGTCAATTACAATGAATATTTCTGCTGCAAGTCTCTTGTACATCTTCAATGAATCATCCTCAAAAAAGATTCGCCTACATCATTGATGCATTCTGCATGGTAACCCGTCGGTACGTTGGAGATGTTATGCAGTCGACAAGACTGAACCTGCACCGACTTGTCTCGGCGGTTTTCGGATGATTCAGCCCGGTATGTAGGAATCCGTGTGTCAAATTCCCATACCTGTCTGTTCTGCGAAGAAGTAATTTTAAATGTGCTAATAAAATGTATACATACGTGTACATACCTGTATCTAGAAAGACTATTCCCACTAATTTTGTCAATATAGTACTTTTATAAAATTAACCGCAGTAATTTTTTTTTAAATCATCTGACAGTACAGCTACTTGACAAAGTACTATCAAACTGCATTTTGAAAAAGTGCAAAATTATTCCTGCATCCAGGTTGAAATAATATTGAAGTACACAGTGACTGGTAGTAACTAAAATGTTAGTAATTAAAATTATTTTTGATTAAATAATGTATATTACATGTTCAAATTGATATTACTTTAATTATATTAAAAGATTATGCATGTATAAACATTGATAACGTGTTTCTGATTACCAATCTTTATTTTGTGATGCAGAATACGTTCCACAACAATTTTTTATCCCGTTCTTATCAGTCGCTGTGGTTTTTCATGATTTTCCTGTAAGTCGATAGATGGTAGCGCAGACGCAGTTCAAAAGTTTCAACTTGCATTTCCTTGCAGTTTACAGCATTTCTATTTATATCAATTTTATTTTCCAATCAATAATCAAGAATTAGTCTCAGATTCGTTTCGGTTGCTCGATTACTAAAATTGAATCAGTTTCAACGTTCAATGTAAGTAGCGTGTAAAAGAAATAACTGAACTGTATGTATTTCCGCATAACTGTTTCCAAGCAGAAAGGAACAGCCATCTTTTTAAGATGATGCAATCGATGGCACGTATCGACCGTGTCGCCAGTCTCTTTTGAATTTGCCAAACCCTTTACGGTCAATTTCCATGATAAGACAAAGTGCAAATGAAGATTACAATTACATCGTTTTCCTAAGATGATACAAAACGATCTTTATCGAACCATATCCTATCGAATGCTAAGCGAAAGCCGCCAGCTGGGAGTGCTATTTTGAACGAAGCACAGCGTTGCCAGATCGCATGGCGAGCAAGTTCAAACACGTGCCCCGTGTTTCACTCTTGGAAAGAGATAACTGCACTGCCTTACAAAACAGAATGTTTGCTTTTCACTTGATTTGTCGCAGCGTTTTAGTTCCTCGAATATATCTGCGCAAAAATGAAACCATAATTCCTAGTTATTTAACGAGTTTACAACCTAACTTCGCAAACGTCTGTCGGACGTTTTGAACGTTAAACGAAGAGGGAAACTTAAATTCGATCATAAACGAAATATTACATGGGCCAATAAGTATCTCAAATTGGTTCTTCAATCTTACCCGGATTTTCCTAGCCTTCTCGTAAACGGCGATCGAAATGCGAGTAGGATAAGGTTATGTACAGTCGTTTTGTTCGATGTCGCTGTTAAATGGTGGTATTTTGAAAAAAAGTTTCTCGGAGACAAGTTCGAGCTTGTTGGACAAGAAAGCCCGAGTTCAAAGAAGAAAACGTGGCAACAGGGCAACTGCGTGAGCCGAGATGCGCGGCATGAATAGCACCGACGTTGATGGGCCGCCCAGTTGTCAGGGGATTATCGGGGCAAGGGGCAGGGTAAAAGTTTCCATGGTGGTAGGGATGGGTTGGCAACGCTGGAACGGAAGGGGGAAGCGATACGCTATGCGTGTGGTGGTCATTGGTGAGCGTAATATAACCGAGGTAATGTTACCGTGTTGCTGTTTACGGAGAATTTTTGGTTATTTCGTGAGCACATCTAATTTCCCGGTTAAATTCGAAGCGGGATAAATCGAATTCCCTAGAATCCCTTCTAAGCGACACACTATGTATCGTTTAATGTATGCTGGATGACGATAAAACCGACGACAATAATTATCTGAAAAAGTATACACCATGATCAGATGATTTTGAGACTCGCCTAACACATACGCATTAATGATCCCGCGTAAAATCTGCGCGCGAATCGATTTGAGTTTCACGCTTAACTTCGCGATGTATATTTGAAAACTTGGAACGGTATGCAGTTAGAATGCGTTTGAACAAGCAAGAACGGGAGCGTTCGTTCGCGCTCGTTTCGTCAAAATGCTATCGAGCAAAGTGTTCGGTTACATTAAACAGCTGAATGCGAGCGAATGTTCGTAGAGTTTCAAGTTTAAACTAAGCATTCGAGTGTTCAGCATGGAAAACTTAATCGAGTCGAACTAGTCGCCATGTTCAGTCGCATGCAATTAAAACATATAAAATTAAAACGCGCCAAAGTGAATCATGTCGAATTGTATAGAAATAAATGGCGCCAAATTGGATCGCATTGATCCGAACTGTGTTATGTGGAATCGTATCGAATTTAGACACGTTGAGTTAAATCGCGTCAGATTGCAACTTGCCGAATTAATACGAGATTGAAAAGTATCGAATTATATCGGATTCGCCGAACGTATCGTTAGAGCATTCGTTCGCGTCAGACATTCGATCCGACGAACAATCGCTAAGCGCCAAAAGAACGCTCGTTTACGCTTCAATATCTCCGAAGTGGGGGAAAAATAAGCTATGTATTCGCTCACTTATAGTGTAACGACAATCGCATATACGGTCGTTCGTGGTCACGTATGCAGGATGTCGAACAGTCTGATGTTAACCTCGTAGGGGTGCGTTTAGGGTATCAGGGGGAAAACTGGGGAAAACCCTGTTGCACCGCTCGAAAATCTTCCGTTTGAAGATTCTCTCGAAACGTCGGACGTGGTGCGGCGCACTGGCGACGGTGAAATCATAGAGGGGACGACCCCTCTTGCCCTACTCCGTTGGGCGCAACGTCATTGTGCCGTGTGGGGCCATGATCGTCGTAGTGTGTGTGCGTCCCTCGAGCTACGCGCAGACCTGCCCAGTAAATACGAGGTTTCCGTTCCCGTGTACGTGTCGGAACAGTGCGTAGTAAGAAGAAAGTTTCGTCTTCTCGGTATCCCGTGTCACCGGCGTGTCCACCATGCCGTTGAGTATTGGGGTTAACCTAAGAGTGACCGGACACTGTAATCAGGGCGGTCGTAAGTACATGGAGGACATGTTCAGCGTGGCCTTTCAGTCCACACCGGATGACAAAGATCTTGAATATGCCTTTTTTGGAATATTCGACGGCCACGGCGGCGGTGAAGCGGCTACCTTTGCCAAAGAACATTTAATGAACGATATTGTGAAACAGAAAAACTTTTGGAGTGAACGCGACGAGGACGTACTACGAGCCATCAGAGACGGATACGTGAACACGCACTATGCGATGTGGCGGGAGCTTGGTAAGAATCTTATTTACATTTTCTGTCCCGTTATTTCATCGTTTTCCACGTTTCCTTTAAGGTCTCGGCTCTTTCCGAACGCGTTCGTCCAAAAAACTCTTGTATCAAACGTTGGTCGAAGAATTTCTCTCATTGTCCCGCGTATTTCCCCCACCACCTGTGCCCGATTAGGTTAGAATTTAGGTTATGTAATCCGAGCTAACCTGAAAGTATCAACTGAAATAAAAATTAGTTGAGAGAAAAGGTTCGATATCGTTCATCTCTCAGTGTTTAATTTGTTGTTCGTGTAACAGGGAATCATAAAAAAGTAGTTTACTAACGATCACCAGTGAATTTGGTTCCTGACAATACTCTACTTTTGTGATAGACAAGTGGCCAAGAACTGCGTCCGGACTACCATCTACGGCGGGAACCACTGCGAGTATAGCATTTATTCGCAAGGGCAAGATTTATATAGGCCATGTTGGAGATTCTGGTATAATACTTGGCTACCAAGATGATGGTGATCCACAGTGGAGGGCTAAGGCATTGACCAGAGACCACAAACCGGAAAGTGTTCCTGAAATGTTAAGGATACGTAAATCCGGTGGTAAAGTGGTCATTAAATCCGGAGTGCCAAGAGTTGTATGGAACAGACCACGCATAGGGCACAAAGGACCAGTTCGAAGATCGACTCACATAGACGAAATTCCTTTCCTTGCTGTTGCTAGGTCATTAGGTACGGTTTGAAACGATAAAAAGAAGCTATTAATTCTATGTGTTTTATAATCTTATCAAGTATCTTGTGCTTTGTAGGTGATCTGTGGAGTTACAATTCTGAATTGGATACATTTGTCGTATCTCCAGAGCCAGACGTTAATGTAGTTGCAATAGATGTTGAATCGCATCGTTGCCTCATTTTTGGAACTGATGGTTTGTGGAATATGTTGACGCCCCAAGCTGCAGTGGCTATTGTTCAAGCTGCTGATAGGCATAATGAAAAACATCTAATTGCTTCTCAGCAAACATGTAATGGGGTATGTTCTAATAGACTTTTTACATGAATAATAAAGTTGTATAATTTAATGGAATGTTTTTAATAATTTTTAACAGCAAGCTGATAACGTACAATTATGGATAAACCCCTCAAAAAGTTTAGTAGATAGAGCATTGGAAAGGTGGTCATCGAAAAGATTACGCGCTGATAATACGAGCGTGGTTACATTAATGTTGGATCCACCAGGTCCATCTCGTAGCGAGGTACTTATACTTTTTTTTAGGAAGAACTTGAGAAAATTATCGTTAGGAACATTAACGAAAGTCTATCTTTTTTCTAAAGGTTTTATTGAGTCAGAAAGAATGTGTCGTACCGCATCACACTGCACATACACCTATACCTACACCTATTTCTGAAAATTTAGAAAAGATTTCTCCTAATCCAGTCGCTCGAAGCATACCGAGACCTTCTCCAATAGTAACTCATAATGTTGATCTCAAGAAACCAGACTTCTTAAATGGAATTGAAAACAACGATAAAGAATCAAAAGCAGAGAATGTGATGTTAACAGAAAAAGTTGATGAAAATTCTGACAAAGCTCATCAAACAAAAGACGAAATAATGCAGACAAATGTTGAAGAGACTCCTCTAGATAATAGTACCCAAGTCATAGAATCTATTTCCGACGAAATAGTCGGCAATTTAGTAACAGATATCGTTGAATCCAACGAAGATACAACGATGGAAGAAGTTGAAAGACTTGATAAAAACCAGTCAGAAAAACTACATAAGCAACCGGATAACGTGTTGATTCATGAGAACATTTCCAAATCTCCTGGACTAGAAAACAAAAACGATGTTAGCGTTACAAATGTGATACACCAAAGTGCATTTTCTAGTGAATGTAACGACGTAGACTCTTCTAATGTTAGCAGTAACGAAACGAAAAGTAAAGTTATCTCAGAAAGTACTGGTAACGAGAATGAAATAAAAAATGACGTTTTAAGTAAACCACGTCATAAACAGTCCACGTTATTCTCTGCCACGAGAGCGGAAATTAGAAACGGACGAAGAAGGCACAGTTTGAACACGCATTCGCGAAATACTCTTATAGATTCAGGTTCGTTAGAAACAAAGACGTACGTAAATTCGAGATTCAAGTTGCGCAGTACAAAGGTATCGGTGACAGAAAACACAGTGGAGGAAAGTGTAAGAAATTCGACGAATAAAACAAGGAGTAGTGCTGTTGGTAGTAAACGAAGACATAGTGCAATATCGCAGAGTGTAGTTAGCACGGCTGACGAATCGTGTATGTTACAAGAAACCTGTGTTAAAAGGAGAACGCGTTCGGAAGACCGTCGAAACCCTGTCGATGAGAACGACCCAGCAAACCAGGCTACAAAAGGTGCAAGTAGTAGTTTGAGTGGCTCTACTACAGAGTCAAACATCGCTTGTTCCACGACCGGTGCTACAACTGTACCTGTGCAAGAAAGACTTTCCTCGTTGAACACTTTCCAAAGAAATTTGGGAAAGAAAGCCACGCCAGTAAAGGCGATCAGAAGACCCTCTTTCAAAGGTCTATTAAAACAACTGTGGGCTGCTAGTCTTGGTGCAAGAGAGTGGGATCAAGGAAAAAGTAGTCGATCAACGAATAGTTGTAACGAACGAAGGATAAGTCGAACTATGTCTCTTATAGGTTCGTCGGACACTGTTCCGCAACGTTGGCTTAGGTTAGTTCTTTTCTTCATGGTATATTCGTGTACAGAAGCAAGTTTGCGTTGAACGTTTCTGCAACATCGTTTGTGTTTTTCTAGGTCGGACACCATTGCTGCTGCGACACCTGTAAAAACATTGCGTTCGCGTAACGTAGAGATAAATGGTCACACGATATCTGCACAATTAGTACATCAGTACGGAATGGTAAAGCAAAGTCGACTTTCATTGCCAAGTAAATTAAAACAGTCTAGTAATAACGGATACCTTCAGTCGAGTAGAGTAAGATCGTCTTCGTTATCATCCGGTATAAAACAAAATAATAGTGATACTGGAAACGGGACTTGCTCTACGATCAATCCTACGAACACAGGATGCAATTCTAGTTCCGGAATGGCTAAAAGAGTGAAATCACCTTACAATCCGAGCGCTAGATCATTAAGCACGCGATCTCGAATTAAACGCCTTGGAAAATGAGGTAGAGTAACACGTATTGATTATGTTACTTGTTCACAGGGTATTATTTCTTACCCTCGTCGTTTTTCTTCAGCGCGTGTTGATTTTCATTTCTATGGAACGTATGCTGGTTACAAATATTGTACTATCGCATTTTATCTTGAATTTTACGCGTCAAGGATATGCTGTGTGCAAGATCATTTATCACGATCAAGTTTTCCAGACGCCTCGACGGAATTGGGCTTGCATTTTATGGACCAAAATTCATATAAAAATTAACTTTCTTGTTCTCTGTTTTAATATAATTACCTCCTCTTCAACTGTTTTAATTGTAAGCAAATGAAAATATTGAGTAGGACAACAGCTTGTTACTGATGCAATGGTGTTAAGGATGTGTCGGGACCCGAAATCGCGGGCTCGAATCGACTTCGGAAAAACTCGGGTAAAATTGGTCGAGAATATGTTTTATTATCGTTGCGTTGAATTGTCAACGTGTTGTATCGCTGCGCGTTGTGTTGATATGCGCTGAAATGTCATGAATTATCTTGTCACAGGTTACGTAGTCACATATTCTATCTTTTAAAGTATCAAACACTTGTGCGCATGCGGAAATTATACTCGATCCCACCCGAATTTTTCCGAAGTCGTTCCGAAGCTCAACTACCCACCATATCGGACTTCCCGCGCATTCTTAACGGCATCTTAAACTTCCACGGCACATTACGGGTGAGAAATCAATCGTATTTTTCATATTTGCGTACTTTTAAACGTTACTAATGTTAGCAATAATATATAAACACCAATTGAGTGATATAACGTGGTTTCTTTTATTTTTCGTGTTTCACATAGACAAAATCGGAAACTAATAGAATTGCACGTGTATTTTCCGATTAATCCTGTTGTCCGCGTGTGGCATTTTCCATCATAAAACACAATCGTAATTTTGATTTAAGAAAGTATCGTTATCTTACTTTTTTGAAGATAACTGAAATGTTCCTGTTTTTCAGATAGTAAGCTACTACTAGTTCAAAATGAATGCTAGTTAAATTATGATTGACACGAATCGAAATGTATATTTATTAGAAGAAGTTTTTCGTTATCGAAAACTAATATTTCTATTGCTTTGTTCCGCTAAAATATCACCTTGGCTTAATATTGAGAAACTCCTTCCATTATTATATGCTTTCTAATATTTGACTAGCTTATCGAGGTGTTAATTATAGAAAGGGAAAGCTGAGAAAGTACATGAACATATGTATAAATTGTATGAGAGATAAAAGAAAAGATAGCATGATTGTATCAAAGGGAGAAAAAATGTGTATATGTGAATTATAGAAAATATGTTTTTCCAATGATTCCTCTTAAGTGTTACAGTCTTCTATGAGGAAATGACTTTAAGGTGATTAACAAATAGTTAAAGAGAATGTAATTTGCTTACAGTAAGATTTAGAAATTATTAATATCTAGAATGTAGGTACGTAATCACTGATCAGCTTTGGCTAAATATGGAGTGGTTATTCAAGATTCAGTATAAAAAAGCGAGATGTAATCATTAAATTTTGATATTTAACTTTATATAATAACAGCACAAAGTCCAAGCATCTTTCTACATCAAAGATTTTAAGGATAGCTTGTCATGATTCTTATATATCATTATTGCGAGTATTTAATTGTTCACTTAAGTACGTGTGACAAAGTCTTGAATAGCAACTGCCTGGTACAAAGCAACAAAATGACTGTCTATTATGCGATACAAAATATAGATTATATTTAGAGCAATTTAAAGAAGTGGTTGAATTAAATAAGTAATAAATTCATTTGTTTATAGTTGTATAATAATGAATTGCTGAAATCAGCATGCAGGTGTTTTATATAAATCAGTGCTTAAATTGTTAAGTAGGAATACAAATTATTGGAAATTTTGTTCTTTTTTTTTATGTATGTGATTTTGAATTTGTGGTATTACTTTAAGATAATTTAAAGCATGTGAGTAGGTAGCACTGCAAAATGTACTTCAGGTCAATTTAGCTAAACATGTTACAAATAATTTACTGCTGATAATCAAAGTGGTGCAGTAAGTTCATGCATGTGTACTACAATTTTGATTTGCATGGTCTACATATTCACTATACATATATTGGAATTTTCATTTTTGCTTTTTGTAAAAGAAATGATTAAGAATGTGACTAATGATTTTATTTTTACAATACAGATTTTGAAATCAATTTAATTGACGTGAAACACTAGGAAATATTTTTAACAAATAACATTGTGATAAAAGAATTTACTGTGTCCACAGGTTATTTGACTATTTAAAATATACTTTGGAAAGTACACGTTTATATTACTTTATCAATATTTTTATATTTTTATGTTTCATTATAGACAGTGCAAAAGAAACATAAGTTCTGTGAAAGAGTCGAGAGGAATATATGATAAATAATAACACGTGCCTACAATAGTTACCATTTAATTGTATATATATATGTATATATATAAAGTGTATTAGTACATCATGGACCAAGAAGAAAGTTTTTCATTAGATATTAAGCGATAAAAGACTAAAACAAATTTTAAAAGGAACGAATGTTAGACTTATCCTTATAAAAAAATAAAGAGTATATACTTTAAGAGTGTCTCTTCTTGGTGCATGCCATAAAGTTGTCACTATATATACATATAAATATATAAATATGTATTTAAACATATACAAATATATATTTAAATACATATATAAACTGTACACGTATATTTATAAGGTGTCTATATACGTGTAGATAAAAATTGTAGATGATTATGCTCATAGGAGAAGAAATAAATAAAATTTTTGCTAGCGTTTATTTATATACATGAAAAAAAAAATGATTATAATATACATAGAGAAAAGAGTGGAGTAGTAAAGGATGAATCCGTCTGGTTGCGCTTGTAGATATAACATTCGCTACATAGGTCATCGAAGCTGAGTATTTTCCGAGAATTGAAAGAAATAACAAGAAAAAGAAGGGATTTATTAAAGAAATCAGAAACACGTAGTGAACGAAAAATTAATAGTGGTTTATCTCAGGTTAAGACTAGGTCGAAGGAGGCGAACTTGAACAAATGTGTGATCACGTTTAAAATCTGTATATTTTAATTAAAATAAACTGAAATATACAAATGCTTGTAAATGTTTTCTTCACGAGACTTTGAGTCGATGAAAATTGTTAATATTCCTTGTAACGGTACAAAAAAAGAATGATTGAAATTCAATAAATTGTTATCAAGGGATAAACTGAGGTCTTTTGAAACTTACTCAAATAGTATTTATATTTCTAGCCTGTTATTTGGAAAAATACAATTTTACGTACATATGTACAAAAACAAAGTCAAGTAAGATTTCTTTTATGTGCTTACACAAGTATAATATACATATGTTCATAGATACAATGTTTCTCAAACACTTTCTAGCAAAGAGAAACATTGATGTAAATATAATATGTAATTAATATACATGTTCGATAGTAGTTTAACTTATATTAACAACAAATACTTTCTTTTTTCTTTAAAGTATCACTTTCTCCAAGAGTATCATTCAAATGTAACTTCTATAATAGATTATTGTTTTGTACAGTATGTTTGACCATTAATATATATATTTTTATACAGCCTAACATAAAGTGTTTTAGCTAATAATACATATAATTCTTTTGTATTAAACACATAGAATATTTAAAGTTTATAAAAGTTGTATGTATATCTTTAAAATGATCATATTGAAATCTAAAATTTATACTAAAATCATTATTGTTTCTGTTTGATTATTTCATTGTGTCTTAGATGATAACATTCACAGGAAACTTTCATATAGTATCCGTAACAAATTTGGAAAAATTCTTGTTTCAACTTTCTTCAAATTTACAGCATAACACTGAAAATATATACCGTTGGCTATTAATATTTACAATACATACGTTTATAATATATAATGATTTTATTTATTTCTTCCATAATTTTATAATTTTTTTTCCATTCTGGCACTCTACAATAAAGTGCTCAGCAGATAAAAATAAATTCAATGAAGTTGAATTACAATTAAAACCTAATTGTATTACGAAGAAATTAAATGCCATTGGAGAACATCTTTCTTTCATTTTTTGTTATTATAAAAAGCGTATTGTAGGTAAATCATGTTTACACGAAGAATTCTTTATATGTTAGTCATAATAATAAAATGTCTTATGGTGTCATGCATCATTAAAATTATGTGATATTCCTAAACTTTTCATGCGAATTGATTTTTAGTGGGTACACTGGGAAAGTCTTGAAGGAAACTGATCCAGCAAGAGTAAGAATTTACCTTTTATAGTAAGGAGTTCAAAGATGCATACGCACCTTAGAAACATTTTTATTATTATGATTAACTACTTACAATTGAGTGGGTATTTTAGAGTGCTTTCAAGTCAAACACGCTACTTTCAAACGCACACGCATACGCATATACGCATTAAAGATAAAGACAATAAGGCACAGAATACACATTATTATTTACCAGCAATCATTACACCGGATTGCACAGCCCCGACGAATTAAAAAAAAGGCAAGAGCATAAAAGGAACTTATCCTGTCATAGAAATCTGATTTCACAAGTGAAATTATTTATCAGGACCTTTATGTGAAAATGCATCACTGGTATCTATAAGAATTGTACAATTACTGAGCAGTGTTTACACCAAATAAATATTTTTTAAAACTTAATAAAAATTAAAATGATAATTTGTAGATCAATCATTTAAAAGAAATTTAAACCTCCACCATAAAATATAATTATAAATCATTTCCTTTTTGCACGACAATACCCTGTCTTCTCTCCAATATCTTTCCATATAATTTCAATCCACTTAAAATGCAATTTGTAAAACTGTTTTCTTATGATAATTGGAATTCAACTAAACTGTTTTTCATATCCATAATCAGTGAAACAATTGAAATAGTAATTAGCTTGTGCCCTATAGTTATCACAAAAAGATGAGTCAGTATTTTTACACAATATTGCCCCAATTAGTGAGACATTACTGACATTATTAGTTTACCAAGTCTTAAAAACAAAATCATATTTACACTTGTAGCCTTTTTCAGATTACTCGGGGCATTGATAAAAAAGATGTTGCAAATGTGTGTGTATGTATAATGTAGTATTGTAATATTATAATTGTGTGCATTGTGCATGCGTCACACACTATTCAGAGTACTCGCACAAAAAGAAACTTACTCACTTGAACAGTTCAGTATTAACACGTTGATTGCTACGGTGAAGCTATTGGAAATTTAATCTAACATTGCTTTACCAAATTTTCATTATTTTTAACTAAGTAATAGAATTGTTAATAACATAGTTGGTGGATTTCTATGGAAATTCAACTATATGTCACCCATTGTAGATACAGTCAACATGTTAACGTCAGAAAACTTAAACGTACAATTGGTTACTAAGAAATAGTGACTTAAGTTTTTGACTAGTGAGAGTACCCTTAGTTGGATTATGCACATTTTTACTATCTCACTCATTTACTGCCATGGCTTGTTTGACAGTTTCTGATTTCACTGATAAAAGAAAAACATATTGTAACCAAGTGAAAATATACTGCGTGTTAAATGTCCTGAAGAAACCTCAGAAAACTGTTTTACGTTTTCGTCGATAAAATTATAGCAATTTGCAATCCATGGACGCGTCGAACATTTCATGACAGCACGTTTCTTACCTTAGAGTATTGAAATTCACATTCAGTACCTAACCGATTGTGTAAAATAGTACAAGTTACATTACGCTTAAAGGTACAGACATATTTACAATATTTAAGATATTCATACAATGACACGCAAAGTTGAAATATTTCTTCCCGAATGTGATCTACGTATAATACTTTTTTCGAGTAGTTATCGAGTAAAAATATTAGCACATAATTACGTAACGTATTACGCGAGAAATTATTCTTACATCCCGAGACTTTCTTCAGCGATTAGAAAAAACAATTTCTACCCTTGGAAGCACCAATTTTTCATCGGCAATAGAAGTGTACAAAGAAACACGTTAATATTAATTCATTACGCTAAGTAAAGAATCGTTAAACAACTAATGACTCGACGTTCAAAGATTATTAGGATATATGTCCTAGTAAACTGTTATCAAATGTTCTTCAGTCTTGGAGAGTAAAATGTTTCTGGCTTCGTGTTCGATTACTTTTCCCACGTTATTCGTTGAAGAACACAAAACTAAACAGTTAACGAAATAACGTTGTATCTGACTTAAGTGTGTGATTACGCATCTTTACATTTTATACACGTTTATTTGGTTTCGCATATTTCGTAACCAAATCGCTTAATATTACATGATAGGTTTGTGTTGCAACATAAATACGTTAAGAGTAACGAAACATCACTGATGAAAACAAGATATGACTTCAGTCATTTGGATGATAGCAACGCTCTACACTTCCTATGAGATGATAAATAAACTTAATTAAAAGTAGAAGTGCAGAGTTCTGTTACACTGTTCAAAATAATTAGAGGATCATAACCCATTTTGAAACAAAAGTCATTAAAAATCCTATCGGTATAAAACTTCCTTCGAAGGAATTGCATTCCAAATACAAGATCGCTTAATTAACTTGAGCAGTGTACTTTTTGGCATGTTTCTGCATACGTAGATGCTCGTTTAAAACAATTATTCTCTCCCCTTGAAGAGAAGAGGGAACAGAAATGCACACATTCACCGAACCACAACATTGTTGTAAACGTATAGATATATGTATATATATAATATATATACGAGGCACCGTTTTCAACACTAGTATGTACAATTACTCTAGCTATCCTCCGGGTGAAAAATACGTGTAACAAGATCCTTTTACAAGTGAAGAGAACTACTCGCCACGAGTCTGTGATGTTCTGTTCATGCTGCCATTTTGTACTGCGTAAGAAGAAGAGGATGAAAAAAGTCAGCGAGAAACGAAGGAGTGATGTAGTACAATATGTAACTCGTTGCAGGAACTAACAATCATAGGAGAAGTCAAACGCGAGGTTGTCCCTTTGAAGATACTCTCTATTTTTCGGCACCGTGTCAATTGGCGTTATTTTCTATAATGTCCGACGATTCGCTTCGCAGGTTCATCGGAAACGCGAGCGTGGACCTGTACTCCGAAGCCACGTCTGATCAGAAGAAGTTTGCTGCGACCATCGCTGGTGTCTCGTTGCATCACGGACATCCTGGACGTCGAGGACGGTCGCAGGTGCTGCCACTTCACTATAGGACACCTATGGAGCACGCAACGTGCTCTTATCTCTGAAGGCTACACGGCACAGCCCTTCCGCGTACCGTACAGGATTTTCAATTCCGGGACGATTATCTTCTTTATCAAGGCGTTCGTCTTGGCGGTGAGCATCTCTCTGTGTGGATCCTTCTTGAAGATCTTGATACCCGGCCGATGGATAAGGAACGCGTTGTCCAGGATGAGAAAGTCGTAGTCGAGGACGCATAACGCGTAACCCTAGATTAGAAATGAACTCGCTGATAATTCTGGCCATTCATACTTAATTGCTGTGGAAGCAGTAGATCTTATAATTTGACCGATAAGGGAGCGATAAGAAAGAATCCGACGTTGCAGTGGAGTTATTTACAGTGGAGTTTTGTAAAGCTACCTGTGTCATCTTGTCGCTTTTTCCTTCCCAACTGAGCCTCTCGTCGTAGAGAGGATCATGATTGGTCCCTATGAAGATCGGCTCCCAGTGGACGAAGCTGCCAGTCCGTTTACCAACGTGGAACACGTGAAGACCTTCGGTTTCCGGCGCTTCCTGCCACTCTTTGCTTCGAGGAACGTTATGGCAGCTGGAGCATAGCTTCTTGTGGAAAGGAATAGCCGTGCCAGCCTTCAACATCTGAGCCTGCAAGGCAAATAAACATCTCAATCAGAAAGCAAACGCTCCAAGAGAAATCTCGTTTCAAGAGATACATAGTATTCACAGAAAGGAAGCTGAACCAAACGAGAAAGTTGATATAATTGAATAGAATATTTGATGGAAGTGCGGGCAGTCGCCAGCTGCACTTCCCAACGCCATTAATTGTGCGCATCAAGGTCCACGGTCAAAGGAAGCGACATTGATTAAATGACCCTCGTGTCTGTGCCATTTAACGCATTGTCAGACGTTGTGCAGTCGTTGTCATGCTCTTTCGCACGCACTTAATTACCTCCAATCTCTCTTTGCTTAAATGTCAAGTGTGAACGGACCCGCGCTATCCTTTCATGTGCTTCCATTTTGCGGCTAATAATAACTTTTCCCTGTCTTCCGCTCTCTCTGTCCACTTATATCTGTACGAGGATCGGAGGTCAATAAGGCACAACAGTGCAGGGAATATGACGGCCATCTTCCTTCCCAGAGATGTTTGTATATTAAACATGGCGCCTGACTTACCAACTGAGTTTTGTTATTAGGCGGCTGGCTCTTCTCGTCCACTTCGAAGATGGACAGTACAAAAACTTTCGGGTTAGGCTTGTAGAGGCTCAGCTGGTCTCTCCGCCTGATCATCTCGAGGAACTTCGCGGGCAAGTTAGGGCTCGGATAAAGCTCGATGTCGCTGGCGCACACGTAATGCGTCGGCGCTGATTCCCTCGCTATATTGCGGCCGACGTTCACGGGATACAGCAGCTTCTTCTCGTTTTTGTACATCTTCGAAAACGTCACGTTCACCCATGGCGGTCCCAGCGAGCAGTTGTACGTGTCAGACATGACCTTTTCGCTTGGAGGTACCTGCATGGAAGAAACAGATGTTAATGTCAAGCTCCTTCGGAGGTCCCTTCGAGTTATATCAATGGACTACCCGCAGGGCCAGCGTGATTTCTTATATTCTTAATTATCGTAGCTAGCCTAGGGTCATAGATATACCCACCACTTTTGGCACGTGTTTACTACTGAAGAAGACGTGAAAGGTGACCAGCTGCGAGATCAGTGGGCTGCCACAGTTTCTCGAGTATTTGATGGCGTCCAGCGTCGCCGCGAAGTCTGTGCCAGGGGCGTGCATCGCAATCGATATCGGCGCCCTCCATCGCTCTAGCAACGGTTCCAGATTGTCCAGGAACGTGTAGTCCGCGTGAGTGGTGTAGGTCACGCTTTCCCAGCATCTCACAGCCATGCTCATCGGCACGTAGTTGTAAAGGACCCAGTAGTCGCCACGTTGGGCCCTCCTCGGATTCAGGGACTTCTCGTTGCAGAGGATGGCCTCCTTGAGGCTCATCGTTGATCGGGCCGATGGTAGGCTGCTATTTACCTTAAGACAAAGAACAGTCAATATGAAATCAATGCAAATTATTCCCTAAATACGACGGGAAAAAGAAATGAAAGAAAGCTGTTCTTAATCAGCAATTTGTAAGAGGTCTGAAAGTACCACAAAATGGCACAGTATATAAAATGAAAAAATTAGTTCTTGCCCTCAGCGGAAGAAAAAGGATCACCCCGACGTTAACCAGTTATTTGAAGGAAACAAAAAAAGTAGTATGCTGGTGAAAGGTTCTGAGGGGAAGGTAAAAGCAGTGACGTCAGCCGTGAACGAAATATACGCGATAAAAGGTGAAAAAAGGATGAACCTGCCCATCGAGATTCTTCGTCCATCGGTAATCTTGTCGGGCCGAGGTTGGAAACAAGAGAGGTTCTTAGCTAACCTTCCTTCCAAAAGATCGAATGTACACGGTATAATATTTTCGACCACGTATTTTATTATTTATTTATAAGTCTCCTTTTTGAATTCTTCAGTGATCTAGAATTCATAATTCTCTGTATACGTCACTTTTTCCCGACCAACTCTCCCAGACGATCAGCTGTTCACAAGGGTCAATGAATTATTCGCCGAGTTGTTATTTATATCCTGTAGCGCGGGTAATTTCACGGGTCGATCGTTGATTCGATCAGAAGCAGTTGATTTGTTAACATCATGATGTCATGGAATAGATTGAGCTGCCACGATTAACAGTCATAGTCATAGCTCTTCGCTCGAGCCAAGTGCAAGAATCTCTCGTACAATTGCGATAATTGAGAGGAAAGGTCGAAGGAAAATCACGTTTTATCGAGCTCCTCATCTAACGACTCAATTTCTCGGCTACCAGTTTGATTTATTATAATCTAACAAGCGTGAATTTACAAGGATAGCATTGAATACGGAGATTCGATTATCCGAACAAGTGGACACGGTGGTTGATCATTGTGAATATTTTGGTGCAGTGTTCAGTTTACCATGAAACTTCAAGTGTCACTTTTTTCTCAAGGAAACCTTGAGGCAACATAAATCTGTGGTGGAGGACTGTAACGTGGTGCCATCAATCTGGTGTGCTAATGTGCTTAAGTGAGCACCCCAGCAAAATCAGCGCAATTCAGACGATCACGTCTACCCTAACCCGCAAGCTCACTTACCGTCTGATTACGGCCACGACTGTTGTCAACAGTCTCGAGTTTGCCCTCAGGAGACGGCCTGGTGGTTAACAGCCTCGTCCTAGCTAGGCTGGTCGCATTGGCGCCATGGGCACCCTTGGTAGCGGGCAGTGCCGACGACGTGGCACCCTTTTGGGTACCGTTAACGAGTTCCACGGCGCCAAAAGTGTCCGACTGCAACGGCGCCGCCCAGTTGGTAGGCGGTTCCTCGATCCAGGGCCCGGAGGAGCCGAAGTGGGCGCATACGTAGAGCAACACGCAGATGTTGAGCACCACCGACACGCGAAGTGCCCAATTTCTACGCAGTATGCTGAACATGCTCATTCTCCAGCCTCCTCCAGGACCGTGCCCTCCGCTTAGCACACCCTGGTTGCCCTATGTTCCTTGGAAGTCTTTGGTGCCCTGTTCCACCACCTCTCCACCCCGGAGGGGCCCGTGCTGCTCCGCGATCAGGATCTGAGCATGGTTCAGATCCTCGACCTCCTCTGACTGCTTGCTGCAAACAAGAGGAAACTGGTTAAAGCCAGTGTCTTGGCAGAACCAGGGCATAGGGCAAGTCTATATAAGGCTACTATCAGGTACATGTGCACTCGGTTTTAAATTTCTCGAGAACGAAAGCAAACGATAATTGAGAATAATTGAGGCAAGGATGCCGCAGGAAAGATCTTGCTACTTTGTTTGAATTAAGATTATAGACTCGCGGGCATACGGAGGGTATCAATTAAAGGGAATCAAAGATGGCGTAACCAGAAGATGACTCCTCGCTTTCGATAAAAAATGATTCCTCGATTAACTATCCACGCTTTCGAAACACAAGATTTTCAGGGTTTTTGCCCGGGAAAGTTAAACGCGCTGGTCAATTCGTGGGCCGCGCAACACAACGGCGTGTCTAACGATCCAACAATGAAGCCATTGCCATGCTCGTTCGCAGTCATTCATGCGTAGTGAGAGACCAGGCAAAAAGATCGAACCAGCAACGTGTCATTATCACCGGTGGCTCGGGTTAGGTAACCATCGCTAACAAGCCACGTTTCTTTCGACCTGGCTCAGGATCATGAATCAACGTTTAAGCAACGGCCGGTGAAATCGAGGCAGAAGTCGTTCAAAGTGGAAGATGACTAACGATCGACCGCAGAAATCCATAATGATCGGATGCCCGTTTTTGTCCCCCCGGTGGCACAACTAGTTGATAAACTTTCACTCAATTCATACCGAGGTATTCCTTGAGTGTCCGCTTTTTATTAGCGATTGTGCCTTTGTCGCAATTCGTGATTTATGGTTTGGACGTGCTCTCGCGTGAGAGTCATCATTATACTCTGGAGTTTGAAATGTGGAAGCACTGAGTAGTTCAATTTATACATCAACATGTACCGAACACGTTAGATGACGTTAGATCGTTATGTACTGCCTCATGTGAATTCCCTAAGTGTCACATTAAATCCCTGTACTGAACGTGCGCAAGGATTTTGCGCATCGAATGCCTATATCCCTACGCACCAGTTACCCTGTGCACCGAATTCTTGCGCATTAATTGTTGCGCAGTACATGCTTGCGTACTAAATAGGTGCTAAATGCCTCTATGGGATAACACTATGTGACAAGTCTGTACGCACCAATAACCCTATGCGACGTGGACGTGCCGATCACCCTCTGCGCCAAATCCCGACGCATCAATAACTCTATGCGTCAAGTCCCTATGCGCCAAATCCCTACGCACTGGCTCTATGCGCTGAACATTGATACCCCCATGAAATCCCTATGGGATGAATCTGTATGTGGTGAAGCGCCAAGTGTGAAATATTCCTATGCAGTAGATGTCCCTGTGTGTTAAATCTCTACGTAAGGCCGTCACTAATTGGATGCATATCATATGATGTGATACCACATGTAGCCACATATAGTCATATGTGGCTATACTGTATAGTCCACAACTCCTTATAGTCACCATCAGAAATAGTCACCAAGCCGATATAAGTAATGGCTCGTTGTAAATGTGATACATGGTGTTTACTTGTTGAATAACAAGCAATAAAGAGGAAGAGATTATTGAGACGCAGTGACGCTCGTTATCGTTCGATAACGGTGTGGGCTCGGGGCACGTGTAAGAGAGTGCGAGGTGAAAGAAAAGCTCTCTCTAGAGCTACTTCGTATCAATTTCGGTCACCTACGCCTACTTCCGGAAACCGCCGGATGAACGACCGGATGCGGTGGGCGTTTCGGGATCGCGATCGAGATCGATCCGTCGAGCGTCGAGTTTTCCTGGAGAAATTAGAACGCGGGGAATTCTCGAGATTTCTAATTAATGCATCGTTTCCCGTGCAATTTGCTCTTCGAAGAAAACTGAAAGTTCTAATTTTGACGCATCGGGTTGTCCCTTGAGTTATGTTCTATGTTTTTATACTGGGTCTTGCTTTAAAATGGAAGGATTGGTTTGGATGAACGGGGCGATGATGACCCCTTGAAAGTCAAGTGTACCGCATTCCTTTCCTTGTGCCAACAAAATCCCCTTGCGATCGATAGTAAACGAATGGTAGCGTTCCCTTGTGAAAGTCGATACAGCGGTGATTTTACTCGTCCCATATTCTATCAAATAAACTTCTCTGATTGTACGATCAAGAATATTAGGATAATTTCTTACATCACGTCATTTCTAGCCCTAGAAGCCCGACTATTCCTAATTCCGGACAAAAGAAGCTGTTCTGCTGCCATTACGTTTCTAATTGAATACCCGGCCGATGTACGAGACGGCTTTCAACTTGATAATAACTCTATTACCAAACGCTGCAGTAATACTCTGTTACGAAACA
The DNA here is from genome assembly GCF_050947335.1 of Megachile rotundata. Taxonomy (NCBI): domain Eukaryota; kingdom Metazoa; phylum Arthropoda; class Insecta; order Hymenoptera; family Megachilidae; genus Megachile; species Megachile rotundata. The sequence continues at coordinate 10,015,000 of NC_134998.1, read as the reverse complement.
AAGGAGAGAGAACTATCTATTTGTTCCCAGAAAATCCAGTGAAACTTTCTTCCTGTCTGTCTGAAAATTATCCGCGTCTTTGTAGCCGGTGATCCAATTAGCGTTGTATTATGGCGCAGGGATTTACCACGCAAGGATTTCGGACGTAGGGAGTTAATGCGCGGGGGATTAGGTGAAGGGATTTGGGACGTCAAAATTTGGCGCATGGAGATTTGGGACGTATGAGAATTTCACACGTAGGGATTTGAGGTATAGGAATTTAACGCGTGGGAATTTGAGACGTAGAAATTTAGCGCGTTGGAATTGGGAGCGTAGGGATTCGGGGCGTAGGAATTTAACGCGTGGAAATTCGGAGCGTAGGAATTTAACGCGTGGGAATTCGGGGCGTAGGAATTTGGGACGCGTGGAAATTCGGGGCGTAGGAATTTAACGCGTGGGGATTCGGGGCATAGGAATTTGGGATGCGTGGAAATTCTGGGCGTAGGAATTTAACGCGTAGGGATTTAGGACGCGTGGAAATTCGGGGCGTAGGAATTTAACGCATGGGGATTCGGGGCGTAGGAATTTAACGCGTAGGAATTTGGGACGCGTGGAAATTCGGGGCGTAGGAATTTAACGCGTGGGGATTCGGGGCATAGGAATTTGGGATGCGTGGAAATTCGGGGCGTAGGAATTTAACGCGTAGGGATTTAGGACGCGTGGAATTTGGGACGCGTGGAAATTCGGGGCGTAGGAATTTAACGCGTGGGGATTCGGGGCGTAGGAATTTAACGCGTAGGAATTTGGGACGCGTGGAAATTCGGGGCGTAGGAATTTAACGCGTGGGGATTCGGGGCATAGGAATTTGGGATGCGTGGAAATTCGGGGCGTAGGAATTTAACGCGTAGGGATTTAGGACGCGTGGAATTTGGGACGCGTGGAAATTCGGGGCGTAGGAATTTAACGCGTGGGGATTCGGGGCGTAGGAATTTAACGCGTAGGAATTTGGGACGCGTGGAAATTCGGGGCGTAGGAATTTAACGCGTGGGGATTCGGAGCGTAGGAATTTAACGCGTGGAAATTCGGAGCGTAGGAATTTAACGCGTGGGAATTCGGGGCGTAGGAATTTAACGCGTGGGGATTCGGGGCGTAGGAATTTAACGCGTAGGGATTTGGGACGCGTGGATTTTAACGCGTAGGGATTTGGGACGCGTGGAATTTAGCGCGTAGGGATTCGGGACGTGTGAAATTAACGCGTGAAGATTTGAGACGCGTAAGGATTTGGAAGGTGTGGAATTAACGCGTAGGAAATTAGAAAATGACGCCTAGAGTCTTGGCACACGTCCACCTAACACATAAGCATATGATGCATGACAACCTAACGCAAAGATACGACGTCCTCTATATCAGAGTGTACACTTCTGCATCTAGCCAGTATCCAAAAAAAACTACCCTACACAATCAAGCAATATAATAAAGTCCATATATATTCTGTAAACCTACAGGCCATAAAGACGTCCGTCCATGGGCTTAACACCATTGGACAAATAAATAGGTACTTTGTACCCGGTGGATTGTCCAGGACAAGGTCATTACCATTAAACGCGACAGGTTTGATGACGTTAATGAGGCTGAAAATAGCAACCGCGACCACCGGTTTTTCCTTTTAACGCTTACAATAACTGCGAAGCGTTCAATTAACGTCGATCTTAAGCAAAAATCTCATCACGCTTCCACGTAAAACGTTTGTAAAGACATGAGAATAGGTCTGTAATTTCTTGGCCGTTGCCTCGATAATGAGTCGGTTGAGTCATTCGTTTAACACTAGCGAGCTTCGCTTGTCCTCGACTCGTCTACGGGTCGACGGGACTTCGATTTTTATGAAACTGCTTATTTCTTCGCTTCATAATTCATTTCGTTTCTATGCGACCGCGATGGGTATCCATTCTTCGGCGAACATTGATTTTGGGGCGATTGAATGGTGGCAGGTGACACTCTTTCATTCACTCGGAAGGTGGGACGCTTTGCTGCTGAGAGTTTAGTCGATGAATTAAAGTATAAGGATTTTGTGCAATTTGGGACGTGGAAATTTGGTGGGTGGGTATTTGGGACGTGTGGAATTAATGCGTAGGGATTTGGGGCACGTGGAATTAACGCGTAGGGATTTGGGGCGCGTGGAATTAACGCGTAGGGATTTGGGACGTATGGAATTAACGCGTAGGGATTTGGGGCGCGTGGAGTTAACGCGTAGAGATTTGGGACGTGTGGAATTAACGCGTGGGGATTTGGGGCGCGTGGAATTAACGCGTAGGGATTTGGGGCGCGTGGAGTTAACGCGTGGGGATTTGGGACGTGTGAAATTAACGCGTAAGGATTCGGAACGTGTGAAATTAACGCGTAGGGATTCGGAACATGTTAAATTAACACGTAAGGATTTGTCACGCAGGAAATTAGCACCCAGGAATTTCTAACATAGGAATTTCTGACATAAGGACTCCGTGCATAGCACTCCGACGCTCGCGTATTTATTGCGTGGGGGTTAGGCGCTTAGTTATTTAGCGCGTAGGGGTTTGACGCGCAGGAATTTGGTGCGTAGAGATTTGTCGCGTGGGTATTTAGCGCACAGCGATTTGGCGCGTGCCAATTGACTCGCGTACACGTAATTTAACTTGTGGAAACCCTGCATTACAAATTACCTGAATATACGACCACACTGGACAGCAGCTTTAAGTTTATTATCAAAATCGAACACAAGGTTCAAATTGTAGCTGCAATCTAGATTATTAAGCGGCCCCAGTATTACGCCAATCTAAATATGGGTCAGATGACCTGTATCCATTTTGCCCTATCAAACGACCTTGCCTTCGTGTGGTACGCATTAACGTGCATTAAGAACGTGCCTTAATGTGTTCCAATCACGTCTGTTGTTCCATAGAAAACAAATGCAGTCCAGATCCATTACCTGATGCAGACGATAATCGCGTTGACTGTATGGTTCAATGAACTCGTGTGATTGAAGATGAGACTAGGCTACTTGATAGTCTAATTGCTTTTCCTGTGTTATTTGCATAGGATTAGTCACCCATCATTGAGGATTAAAGCAATTTGAATAGGCACCCACAATATAGGTGTGCTGAAGATGACTACAAAATTATGTACAGTCATATTCTGCTATTCAGAAGAATACTTGCTAGGTCTATATTGACTAGACTATAGTCATCATTGACTGTTCAAGAAGCATGTGACGATACAGCGTGGGCACACTGTGGAATGACTGTCTCTGCAACAGATCATTCACAGCTACCCTGACAGGTACATTAGCTGTGACTAGTCATCACTATTCTGAGTAATAGCGATGAGTATCATCCGTCACTACAAATCCCTCTGTGTTTGTCTAAAGTGACTATAGACTAGGTCACTAAGGATGTTGATTTAAGATCCCTCATGTGAGCTGATGATTATAGTCACCCATCACATAAGTGTTGATACGTGATATGAATGACTATAATAATCTCCAAGGATGATCACCAGCTATTCTCTGTTCTGACAGTGACTATACTCATCCATCGCTAAATGCTACTCGTGGATCCGTAATCCTAATAGTCACCCATCGCTAACTGCCAATCAGCACCGCTCTTACAGTCGCATCCAAGCCACCCTAATCTCCAAATGATAGATCGTTCAAAGAACTACGATCATCTTCAAGTCCCATGACTACAATCATCCTTAATACACCTCGCATATTTAGCGATTTGGGGGACAGAAGAACCAAATCGAGTTCACGGACGTGAACAGCGAGTGGCCCGATTGAAAGGTAGGATTTACGGGCATACGTGACATAGATGTGCATACTTGAAATAATCGACGTTAATGGCCAAACAACGTGAGTTACGCAGCCAGGTCGGCGGTCATGGGGCAATTTAAACGCAGAGTCTGCACGAGCAATTTGTCAGCGACCTGTGTGCACCAGTGCATTATCGGTGCGTCTCTCTTGTGCCACCCATCGTGCTCCTTGAGAATTTATGGCCGACGCCGATTATTTTGACGAATCTATCACTTTTTTGCGGAGAATCATGCTATATAACGCGTGGAGCTTCACGATGGATGGATGAAGATTTGGCTGCGTGAGGATTTAGTGGGTGATGATTTAACGCGTGGACAGCAGCGCTGAGATTTGGCGCGTGGCGATATAATGAGCGGAAATTCGGAGCGTGGCGATGTAACGCGTAGAAATCTGATGCTTGAGAATTCCACGCGTGGAAATTTGGCTCTTAGGAATCCCACGTGTGGAAATTCGGCGTTTGGGAATTCCACGCGTGGAAATTTGACGCTTGGGAATTCCACGCGTGGAAATTTGGCGCTTGAGAATTCCACGCGTGGAAATTTAATGCTTGAGAATTCCACGCGTGGAAATCTGGCGCTTGGGAATTCCACGTGTGGAAATTCGACGCTTGGGAATCCCACGCGTGGAAATCTGGCGCTTGGGATTTCCACGCGTGGAAATCTAGCGTTTGGGAATTCCACGCGTGGGAATTTGGCGCTTGAGAATTCCACGCGTGGAAATTTAATGCTTGAGAATTCCACGCGTGGAAATCTGGCGCTTGGGAATTCCACGTGTGGAAATTCGACGCTTGGGAATCCCACGCGTGGAAATCTGGCGCTTGGGATTTCCACGCGTGGAAATCTAGCGTTTGGGAATTCCACGCGTGGGAATTTGGCGCTTGAGAATTCCACGCGTGGAAATTTAATGCTTGAGAATTCCACGCGTGGAAATTTAATGCTTGAGAATTCCACGCGTGGAAATTTGGCGCTTGAGAATTCCACGCGTGGAAATTTAATGCTTGAGAATTCCACGCGTGGAAATCTGGCGCTTGGTGATATAACGCGTGGAAACTTGGCGCTTGGGAATCCCACGCGTGGAAATCTGGCGCGTGGCGATATACCGCGTGGAAATTTGACACTTGGGTATCCCATGCTTCTGTCAAAAGTGCCTAGAGTGCATCATGAGTGTGTCACAAATCAGACTCGTCATAGTGCAAGAGGTTAATTCGCATTCGTATCTCCGTCGTCGCTAAGAAGTTTAATTAATGCTCTCGCGTTAGAAATTCCGCGACATTAATATTCTCGAGGCGAAATAGGACAATGTGAGCCTGAACGCTCGATCATTCCACTCGGACGCGGGAGAATTGCTTTATTGATTCATAAACGCCGTTTCATCGTTTTCCCCTATAAAAATCGATGATCGGAGCATTTCATAATCCGTTTATTTTTTCCCCACGAGCACGTGGCATTGACACGCATCGCGCAATCGTGTCGCGATGGAGGAATTCTTCGTCTTTTCCTGCCACGCAAGAAATCTATGTGATCTGGTAAACGCCGCCGGCAGTTTTCCTTTTTTCTTTTTGGAAAAGTAATTACTAGCTGTGTGCAATTACACGCGCAATAAACGGTCGTATAATGGTGCAATTATCGTTACCGGAAACGGCATATAATTTCTGTTAATTGTACCGTATTGCATTTGTCTTATTTGATCAATAGCTTACGTTATTTATGCGTCTGCTTCGTTTTTCTGCGGAATGTCTCTGTAAACAGTCCGCACTCGCGCTGAAAGTTTCGAGAATGAAATGCCTGTCGCAATTGCATCATCGTCGCAAGCTTCAAATGCAAGTTCCAGGTTATCAAAATGACCTTCGACATTCGTCAAAACTTTCAGAGTAAAAATTTTAGGATAATTTTTCTATTTTATAAAATTACTTCAGTTAGATTCGCTCGAATCTCCATCAATTCAATCATCAAAGTTATAAGCAAGCGAGCCACGTAATTTCCCGTCATGCCGGAAGAGTGTCATCGTATCTAGCCGCCTTGACACCAAAGATTCGCGATTACGTTTCGTAAGCTTAAAAAGGCCTGCGGCTACTTCGGAAATAGAAAGGTCGATCAGCTGCACGCGTTCCAATACGCATGATGCTTCCAAATATTGAGTAACGCGTTACATCACTCGTTACTCAGCTGTTTGTTACACGGACAAACCTGATTTATGGCACGGATCGCTATGAATGGACTCTAGAGTCGTCTGAAATTAGTCCTTTAACGAGGAAGCAGTTTCTATTAAATCCGATACACTGGAGGCCATCGTAATATATATCTTTTGAGAACAGTATAATACTTGAATAGTCACGTTATATTGCCGCCTATTGTACTGGAACACGTCGGCACAGTTGTATCGCACGGCAGATTTATACGTGTTAAACCGGAATGCGCCAAATCGCCATGGCTTAGATTACTACGCGCTACATTCCTACCCGGTAGATTGTCACGTGCCAAATATCGATGCATTAGGTCGCCTGCGCCAAATACCGACGCGGTGGACTGCTATGTGTCAAATTACGCGTTAGATCGATACACGTCACATCGATGCGTTAGATCGGCAGGGGTCAAACTTCTACGTATTAGGTCGCGAAGCGTCGGATTTTCACGTGCTATATCGCCACGTGCCAGATTTCCACGCGTGGGATTACCAAGCGCCAAATTTCCACGCGTGGGATTACCAAGCGCCAAATTTCCACGCGTTATTTTGCCAAGCGTGAGATTTCCATGCGTCCAATTCCCAAGCGCCAGATTTCCACGCGTTATATCGCCAAGCGTGAGATTTCCACGCGTGGAATTCCCAAGCGCCAGATTTCCACGCGTGGAATTCCCAAGCGCCAGATTTCCACGCGTAGAATTCTCAAGCGCCAAATTTCCACGCGTTATATCGCCAAGCGCCAAATTTCCACGCGTCAAATTCCCAAGCGCCAGATTTCCACGCGTGGGAATCCCAAGCGTCAGATTTCCACGCGTGGAATTCTCAAGCGCCAAATTTCCACGCTTTATATCGCCAAGCGTGAGATTTCCACGCGTGGAATTCCCAAGCGCCAAATTTCCACGCGTGGAATCCCCAAGTGCTAAATTTCCACGCGTTATATCGCCAAGCGCCATGTTTCCACGCGTGGAATTCCCAAGTGCCAAATTTCCACTCATTATATCGCCAAGCGTCTTATGATAGCTCTTATGACGCGCTCGTGATGCACTCTTGACGCACCCATGATGCACTTGTGGATTAAGGAAATATTGTAACTATGATTAGTTCTGACGCACCTGACAAAGGGCAAAGGATTAATGACGATCGTTTGTTTCTTTTAATTAATCAATCATTTTGATCGTACAGTTCGGATAATCAGGGATTCCCCGCGACAGACGGATCGACTTTCCAATCCAATTAATCAACTATATTTGTACTGCGGATTAGAACGGTATACCGTCCAAGCGATTTCGCGGAATCCAGTTTTTCATTCGCATGATTTTTAATATTTGTTAACGTTGATTGCCACCGTATCGAGTGCTGCAATTTTCTATAACGTCATTCTCTCGTTTCGCTCCTTTATTTGTAGAAAAATATATGGCTGGAATTGCGTAGAGTGCGAAATTGCGTTTTATGGATTCTTGGTATATTGCCGTAGGGCCGAAAATTCAATACTAGTGGCTATTGAATGCGAAGGAAATTGATGCTTGATATGCGGGGAAATTTAGCGGGTGGTTATCTGACGTGTCGATATTTGGCATGTGGTAATCTAACGCGACGATATCTAGCGTGTGGTAATCTAACGCGCCGATATCTGACTTGTGTTAATCTAACGCGCCGATATCTGGCATGTGGTAATCTAACGCGCCGATATCTAACTTTTGGTAATCTAACTCGCCGATATCTAGCGTGTGGTAATCTAACGCGCCGATATCTGACATGTGGTAATCTAACGCGCCGATATCTAACTTTTAGTAATCTAATGCGCCGATATCTAACTTGTGTTAATCTAACGCGCCGATATCTGACGTTTATTAATCTAACGCGCCGATATCTAACTTTTAGTAATCTAACGCGCCAATATCTAGCCCTTGGTGATCAAACGCACCGATATTTGGCCCTTGACGACCTAAGACGATGAATATTTAACGCATGACGACGTAACGCGTCAGACTTGACCCTTGGCGATCTAAGACGATCGGTATTTGGCCCACGGCGTTACCGTATTGATTCGAAGCGATCTAGCGCATAGACCGTGGCAATACAACATGCTGTGATATATGGTGATCGGACGCAAATATTTGATGCTTGCCGATCTAGTGCATAGATATACGATGCATTGTGATCTAACGCGTGGTAATACAACGTGTAGTGATCCTGTGGTCATTCAGCGTATAGTGTGTGGCAATCTAACACGTGGTGATACAGTAACTCAACGCGTAACACACGGTTGCCATTATTTTTATTGACGTTGCATACAAAATGATCAATTTATTGCAATGTGTCCTTGGATTTTTATGTTCGCTCTACGTATCGAATGATCATATTGCGTACGGAGGTTAGAGTGACTAGTGCATGAAAAAAGATTAGAACGGAAGTATCTCACAAGAAGGATAATTAAAGATAAATCATTGACGGAGATACAATTAGCGCCAAGTTTTTGATAATAGCGCTCTATCATAATTACGAAGCTGCAAGACGAGTACACACGTACGTCAGCAGCGAATATTGAACAAAGAGCTGGACAAAAGCTCGAGATCTGCGCTGATATTGTCTGCGACCATATTGTGTGGACACCATGTTCGTGCAGCTATTCGCGAGCGATAACACGCGAGAATGGAAAGCTGGCAACGAGGAACAGTTTGGCAAGTAATTTTTAATTGCGCTTCGTGACAAATCGCTGCGAAACATCTTGAAACGAGCGAAGATATCAAAACTTAACATACCGTACATAATATTGTATCGATCACAACTGTGTTTAGCCGCCATAACTGCGCAATCAATTTTAGAGTTATTAAATTTTTATTTAATAATATCTCATAGGACTAGTAGGACCCATAGTATCCATGGAGTACCTATAGGATCTATGGTGTCCTTTGAGTACCCATCGAATCTCTAGGGCCCATAGTATCCGTGGAGTACCCATAGGATGCAAGATATCCTTAGAGTACCCATAGGACCTCTAGGACCTGTAGCATCTGTGGAGTACCTATAGGATCCATGGTACCCTTAGAGTACCCATAGGACCCCTAAGACCTATAGTATCTGTGGAGTACCCATAGGATCCATGGTATCCTTAGAGTACCCATACAACTCCTAGAGCCCATAATATCCGTGGAGTACCCACAAGATCCATGGTACCCTTAGAGTACCCATAGGACCCCTAAGACCTATAGTATCCGTGGAGTACCCATAGGATGCATGTTATCCTTAGAGTACCCATACGACTCCTAGAGCCCATAATATCCGTGGAGTACCCACAAGATCCATGGTACCCTTAGAGTACCCATAGGACCCCTAGGACCTATAGTATCCGTGGAGTACCCATAGGATGCATGGTATCCTTAGAGTACCCATAGGACCCATGGTATTCTTAAAGCACCCATAGGCCTTACAGGAATACCCATAGCATCCCTGGGATCTACAGTGTCCTCAGAGCATCCATGGATCCCTATGTCCTAACTACAAATCCCAAAATCAAAGAAGATCATGATCCCCCTGATTAGAGACTTGACGCATTCTTGACAGCCCATTTAACATCGTACAAGTTACAAAAATGTGAACATAAGCGGTAATATTACGACGTCATCGGTACGAGAGCAGCCCTTGAAAATCGTATTACTTGTTAGGCTGCTGGTCGCCCGATGAAATAACGGGTAACGCGTTTAACCAGTGCACGCCAGGGCACTATAAATAATCACGGAGACCCGTTTCCTGCTCGGCGCGTTAGGTTAATACGTTGCCACGGACAAAGTGATGTTTAGCTTGACGAGCACTCGTAAGAACCGGACGGCGAGAAAAATCGGGGCTTCGAGTTAGTTTGCGACCGGTTACCTGTTCGTCTCTGTCGCGCCCTTGGCACTCTTTCATATGCTGCGGTGCGGCCGTTTGTGGTAAATCGGGAAAACGATCACTTGTGGTTTTTGGAATATAAGCGGTGGCAATGGGCTATTGAACTTGCTTCTAGACTGGTCTAGGTACCATAGGGTTCTTAGATACATTCATCCTAGGGATGCTATGGGTACTCTAAGGGTACTGTAGGTCCTAGGAATGTTATGGGTACTCTAAGAATACTATAGGTCCTAGAGATGCTATGGGTACTCTAAGGATACTGTAGGCCCTAGAAATGTTACGGGTACTCTAAGAATACTATAGATCCTAGGGATGCTATGGGTACTCTAAGGATACTACGCATCCTATGGGTACTCTAAGGATACTGTAGGTCTCAGTGATGCTATAGACCTACAGTTAGGTCCCTAACCGGTGCTAGCAGCATTGACGTAGTCCAATTCGTTTGCTTGCACCAGTTATTATAAAAAATAGGCAAGAAACTATTGTCTCTTTCCAACGACAGACTTGATGACAAAGCTAGGAACAATTCGACTACCTAATTAGCCTCGTAGCACCAGTTATTGGCATGATGCAGACTCCAAGACTTCTGACTGCACTTCGACGCACACGGTTCAGGGACCTGCAGATTAATGTGAATCTGACCTCACCCAAACGGGTATACGCTGAAGTCAGCCTTCGTTCCCAACGGATCAGTCTCTTCCGTCATATCAAATTGATAGCCATGTGGATCAACTGACCAAAAGTCCGAGAAACATGTCCGGCCCTCATATCAAATTAATAGCCATTCGGACCAACTGACCAAAAGTCTCTTGCGATAACCGATCCACCTGTATTCTTTTGAGCCGCACAGTCGAGCGGACGGTCAGCTTCCGACGGGAAAGAGTTGTTGGAAGGTCGATCGCCCGAGGGCGTACGCGATCGAGAAGTCGTCCCGGTGTGGACGATCGAGGCGTCGTAACGGGCTCAGGAACCGTGAACTTGCCCATTAGAATTTGTAAGGCTTCCCCACCCCGCTATGAAACGTGGTCTGCCTCGCCGCTCCGCAGAATTCTCCTCAAGGTTGTCGCGGGAGTTTAACCGGTTCTGAAACTATTCTCCTGCGTCTTTCAACGTATACTCGGAATCATTAATGTCTGCCTGGCTGTAACATTTTCAACTGTATCAAAAACATTTTTATGTGGATTAAACCTTCTGTCATGTATTCGTGTTTGCGTCTTTTATGTACCTTTTGCGGAATGTGTTTAGGGACACGTGTCTGTTAAGCATACAGTGAATTGCGTCATAGGTGTGTTAGACTAGTCAACACAGACCTAGGGGTTTAAACAGTTGGAACTTAAATTATGAATTACGGAATTATTGAGTGACTTATAAAAAGATTAATATCGCAAATATTAACCCACTGTCTCCAAAATGGCGTCGTGTCACCCGAAGAGCCTTGTACAACTAACTTGCGTGCTAGGAAATGTCGCAAATATTCCGAATGTCTCAAGCAGGGAAAGGAATGCCCGAGTTACCTTACGTAACCGCAAGATGTGTCAATCGGCATTAGCCTGGTATAATCTGAAATAATTCAATAAATCGGCCGGGACAGTTTCGATGCCCGTTCGGAAGCATCGAACCGAGAGGAAATTGGTTTGGCCGTGAGGTATCGATGAATTCATGTACGCGAGTGTGTACACGAGCCATCGGGGACTTTCACGTTTATTTTTTCGTGAACGGCCGCAAGAACGATCGATGGCATACAGGTCCTCGCCGTTGAATTACCACTATAAATTTTTAGGGTTTTAAAATTGAATGTCCTCGGGTAATGTGATTGGAGAGTTGCAAACTGGTCTTTTGTGCTGGCAGACATTTTCTGTGGCGGGCACCAAATTTCATTTTTATGCAGAGTAGGAAATTGGGTATATATTGTTGAATGATGCACTCGTGATGTACCCATGACTCATTTATGTTGCACTCGTGATACACCAGTGACGCATTAATGTCGCACTCGTGACGCATCCATGACGCATTTATGTCGAACTCATGGTGCACTATTAACACAAGCGTGGATTTTCCAAGCGCCAAATTTCCACGCGTTATATTGCCAAGCGCGAGATTTCTACGCGTGGAATTCCCAAGCGCCAAATTTCCACGCGTTATATTGCCAAGCGTCAAATTTCCACGCGTGAAACTCCCAAGCGCCAAATTTCCACGCGTGGGGTTCCCACGCGTCAAATTTCCACGCGTGGAATTCCCAAGCGCCAAATTTCCATGCGTGGGATCCCCACGCGTCAAATTTCCACGCGTTATATCGCCAAGCGTCAAATTTCCACGCGTAGAATTCCCAAGCGCCAGATTTCCACGCGTGAGGTCTCCACGCGTGGAATTCCCAAGCGCCAAATTTCCACACGTGGGATCCCCACGCGCCAAATTTCCACGCGTTATATTGCCAAGCGTCAAATTTCCACGCGTGGAACTCCCAAGCGCCAAATTTCCACGCGTGGGATCCCCACGCGTCAAATTTCCACGCGTTATATCGCCAAACGTCAAATTTCCACGCGTGGAATTCCCAAACGCCAGATTTCCACGCGTGGAATTCCCAAGCGCCAAATTTCCACGCGTGGGATCCCCACGCGTTAAATTTCCACGCATGAAATTCTCAAGCGCCAAATTTCCACGCGTTATATCGCCAAGCGTGAGATTTCCACGCGTGGAATTCCCAAGCGCCAAATTTCCACGCGTTATATCGCCAAACGCCAAATTTCCACGCGTGGAATTCTCAAGCGCCAAATTTCCACGCGTGGAATTCCTAAGTTCCAAATTTCCACTCATTACATCGCCAAGCGTCTTATGATCGCTCTTATTTCGCACTCGTGATGCGCTTTTGACGCACCCGTGACGCATTCATGTTGCATTCATGACGCACTCATGATGCGCTCTTGACGCATTGGTGTTACAGCCATGACGCACCCGTGACGCACTCATGATGCACTATTGACGTATTGGTGTCGCATCCATGACGCAGCCGTGACGCACATCGTGATCAATTTAACTCGATTTTGCTACAATCTGAAGTTCAAATCTAATAACTTGCAAAGTTGGTTTTTTACCAAATTGACATAACATTTCATCACCCGCATAATTTCTTATGAACATTAACAAATTATCTACATATCGTCATCAACGTATTTATTAATAATTGTGCACGACCGAAAATTTTGCATGAACCAAAATGTTCCATACATGGCACATTATGTGTCTACCTAACCATAAAGGTGAAATGTTCATACGTGGACCTAATGGCTATAGAATTCACACAATGCGCACACATGTTTTCGTTATATCTTTGTCGGAAGTAGTTGGTGGCATTAAAAACGGTATACGCGGTGTTTAGCGAACAATTATACGGTTAATTTGCGTGCGAGTCTAATTGAAGTCGGTTGATGTTAACAATGAACAATTTAATTATCCCCCGCCATTGTGCGGTGCACGACAATTCAACGATTAGCTAATACGCGTTATCGCTACGATTAACACGAACTCATCATAAAACGGAGTAAGAAGCGTGAAAATTCGCGAGATAAGCGACAATTTCGTGAATAATCGCGGTTTATTTAGACACGATTATCACGGCGTTCGAGGAACGGACGAGTAGAGTTCGACGGAACGTGAGATTCCGTCTTTTATTGGAGGATAAAGAAATGTTTCTTGTCGACGCTTACGTTTCGAGCGAAAGATAACAGTCACGCGAAAATATGTGGGGCCTGTGGCTTACAGTGCTGTAGCTACTGCTGGGGACATGGTGGGGCGCCATGTTGTCTTCTTGGAATGTTGGAGATTTAGTGTGGTGAAAATTTGGGAATTGTGGAAGTGAAGGTTTGGAATTTGAGGGAGTGAAAATTAGGGAATTTGGGAATTTTGGGGGAGATAAGTTTGAGGAGGTGGAAAGTTTGATGGAACTTTGGAAGATGAAGAATATGGAAGATTGAGAACTTTGGGGAGCTTGGGTAATTTGGGGAAGAGAGAATTTGGAAAGAGTTGGCAAATTAAGTATTTGGGGAATTTGGAATTTGAGGAGATGGGAATTTGGGGAGTTTGAGAATTTGGGAATGTGGAATTGGGGAATGTGGGAATTGGGAAATGTGGAAATTGGGGAATGTGGGAGTTGGGGAATGTGGGAGTTGAGAAATGTGGGAATTGGGGAATGTTGGAATTGGGGAATGTGGGAATTGGGAAATGTGGTAATTGGGGAATGTGGAAATTGGCGAATATGGAATTGGGGAATGTGGAATTGGGAAATGTGAAAATTGGGGAATGTGGAATTGGGAAATGTAGGAATTGGGGAAAGTGGAATTGGGGAATGTGGAATTGAGGAATGTGGGAATTGGGGAATGATGGAATTGAGGAATGACGGAATAGGAGAATGATGGAATTGGGGAATGTGAAAATTTGGAAATGTGAAAATTGAAGAATGATATAATTGGGGAATGTGGAATTGGAGAATGTGGGAATTGGGAAATGTAGGAACTGGGGAATGTGAGAATTGACGAATTTAGAATTTGGTGGAATCAAAACTGACCTAAAGCTTGAAACCACAAAAACCCAAAAATCCCCAAATTCGCAAACACATCTCCAAATCTAAAAATAACTCCCCCCACAGCTCCATACCCTAATTACACACCTGGCTACCAACAGCAAGTCGAAAGTACCTAGCATTTTTCGCGTAATATTTACGAAATCACAGTGTTCATGCGCCTAATTAATATTGCAGAATGTGGAACGCTGATGAAGCTAGTTTTTATCTCACGGTAAATAACCCGATCCTCTCCGAGCCCCATAAATTCACTCAGACCCGCGAACGTCGTGTATCATTTTTTATCTAAGAAAGAACGCTTTAATTATCGATCGAACATTTGAGAAAAAAAAAATAAAATAAAATTTATTTCGTGCAGTTTCGGTATGAAATATTGCTTCCGATATTCACACTTTTTTATTTTGCCGCAGCGTTGATTTAAAGGCATACGCGATAAATCCAGGAATTTCCCATTTATTTTTGTTGGAGAAATCTGCAACAATAGAATCTCGATAATGGGATTCGGACCGTGGTTCCCGTAGGAGCCGTCAGTGGAGATACCGTATCTGCACGAGACACTTAGACCAACTCTATTTTCGTAGCTTTTCAATGTAGCGGAAACAAGAGAATATTTGTTGTATAAGAGATGAAAAAAGGAGGAAATTTGAGTTAGTCGGATATTTCGTTGAGGGTCACAGGTAAGTCACGGAATTTCCATCGCTCCAAATTCCAAATCCCCCAATTCCAAATTCCCCAAATTCCCATCTCCCCGAATTCCCATGTCTCCAAATTCCAAATCCCCCAATTCCAAATTCTCCAAATTTCCATCTTCCCGAATTCCCATCTCTTCAAATTCCAAATCCCCCAATTCCAAATTCCCCCAATTCCAAATTCTCCAAATTCCCATCACTCCAAATTCCCATCTCCCCAAATTCCCATCGCCCCGAATTCCCATCTCCCCGAATTCCCATTGCTCCAAATTCCCATCTCCCCAAATTCTTATCTCCCCAAATTTCCATCTCCCCAAATTCCCATCGCCCCGAATTCCCATCGCCCCGAATTTCCATCGCCCCGAATTCCCATCGCCCCGAATTCCCATCGCCCCGAATTCCCATCGCCCCGAATTCCCATCGCCCCGAATTCCCATCGCCCCGAATTCCCATCGCCCCGAATTCCCATCGCCCCGAATTCCCATCGCCCCGAATTCCCATCGCCCCGAATTCCCATCTCCCCAAATTCTCATCTCCCCAAATTTCCATCGCCCCGAATTCCCATCGCCCCGAATTCCCATCGCTCCAAACTCTCATCTCCCCAAATTCCCATCTCCCCGAATTCCCATCTCCCCGAATTCCCATCTCCCCAAATTCCCATATCCCCAAATTCCCATCGCCCCGAATTCCCATATCCCCAAATTCCCATCGCCCCGAATTCCCATCTCCCCAAATTCCCATCTCCCCAAATTCCCATCTCCCCAAATTCCCATCTCCCCAAATTCCCATCTCCCCAAATTCCATATTCCCTAAATTCTCAATTTGCCAGCTCTCTCTTTCCTAAGCTTCCCCAAGGTTCCATTTCAATACCAGACACTCGTACGAGTAGAACCTTCAGACGGTAATATTTCTCCGTTCCACACTAGCGAACGTCATAGCAGATATTTTGCCACGTATCAAATAGAGAATATAATACTAATCCAGGAAATGAACTTCACTGCTCGAAACCGGAGTCAAGCTTTCAGGGTTAATGGAGGTTGAAGAAGGTCAATGGATGTAAAAAGCGGTTTAAAACAAGTACAATTGAAATGAAAGAGTTGGGGAAATCCAGAGGGAGCCAGGTAGTCGGAGTGTAATGTAGGATGAGTCAGGTAATTATGGAGGTACAAAAGAAACCGAGGAACCAATGATAAGGTCCAAGGAAAATGGAGTCTTGTAAGGAACTGGGTAACCAGGTACAATTAAGACAATTTATGGAACTGTGTGGGGTTAAATAGGATCATTTGTGGAGGTCCAGGTGGATCTAGAAAGGTTGGAGAGTTTCTGAGTGATGTAGAACCTAGGGAGGTCTAAGATATCAGCGCGTTACATTACCACATGCCAAATATTGGCGCGTTAAATTACTACATGCCAAATCTAAGCGCGTTAGATTACCACATGCCAGTTATCTATGCGTTAGATTACCACATGCTAGCTATCGGCGCGTTAGATCACCACGAGCCGTATATCGATCTCGTTAGCTCTCCTCATGTTAACCATCCACACATTAGATTACCACAAGTCAAATATCGACAAATCAGATAACCACCCGCTAAATTTTTCCGCGGTAGAATTTTGCTGAAAGTGTATCGGTCATTTTTGACCCCTCAAAAGCCTTGTACGCGATTGTGTAACCTAGCCCAACCTCACGATGCTGGCTAACCTCTGCTCCTACCCTCTCAATTGTATCGTCAATTTATTACCAGAGACAAAGTGCGTTCAGAGGGTAAGAGGTAAGAGGTGAGCGATCGGTCAAAGAGCCACTCCACGTTGGGGTACTTCGGCCAGGTACACAAGAGAGAGAGAGACAAAGAGTGACTCATGGCACAATCAATAAAGCCAGAAAAGAAAATAAAACGATATTGCAAACACGAGTTGTTTGCTGGAATGTTTATACGTGGCGTAATATTAAATTGCGGATGACGCGAATCGATTCGTTTATTATCAAGGTTTTGCTTATCGCTACTCGGCACTCGACGTTTTAATTCGATGACATACACTCGGCTCGGTTGATTTAAAATTAGTTTGCATTCAGTTAATTCTTTATGGCTCTTCAAATTGCTGACTTATTTTCAGCTTTTGTGCGTCATCGCTTATGTGATGCTTTTAGTGTACTGCGTCTTTATCATCTTATATTATCTTTCATCTTATCGTCTTCACAGCTTTCTGGACTTTTTGGACTTCTCTGGATTGGGCATGGATTTTTATGGATTTCTTTGATACTGGGTCGTCTTGAACCGCTTTGGATTATACTGGACCTTATTGGATCTCTCTAGAGTTTACTAGGTCCCATATATCTTTAACCTTTTCTGGATCTCCCTAGTCCACATGTATCTCTTTGGACCACCTTGGGTCTTCAGGGTATGTGGTAATCTAACGCGCCGATATTTGGCATGTGGTAATCTAACGCGCCGATATTTGGAATGTGGTAATCTAACGCGCAGATATTTGGCATGTGGTAATCTAACGCGCCGATATTTGGCATGTGGTAACCTAACGCGCCGATAACTAACTTTTATTAATTCAACGCGCCGATACTTAACATATGGTAATCTAACGCGCCGATACTTAACATGTGATAATCTAACGCGCCGATATTTGGCATGTGATAATCTAACGCGTCGATATGTAACCTCTATTAATCCAACGCGCCGATACTTAACATGTGGTAATCTAACGCGCCAATATTTGGCATGTGGTAATCTAACGCACCGATACTTGACATGTGGTAATCTAACGCGCCAATATCTAACTTTTATTAATCCAACGCGCCGATACTTAACATGTGGTAATCTAACGCACCGATACTTGACACGTGGTAATCTAACGCGCCAATATCTAACTTTTATTAATCCAACGCGCCGATACTTAACATGTGGTAATCTAACGCACCGTTACTTGACACGTGGTGATCTAACGCGCCAATATCTAACTTTTATTAATCCAACGCGTCGATACTTAACATGTGGTAATCTAACGCACCGATACTTGACACGTGGTAATCTAACGCGCGAATATCTAACTTTAATTAATCCAACGCGCCAATATCCAACTTCCAGTAATCTAAATACCCCAAATAGTTTGAGAAGCTCGTATTTGACAGACCGAAAATTTGGAGGAACTCAGACCTCGAGGAAGTTCGCGAGATTCGCCAGGAATCTAAGAAGCTACAATTTTAAATTTACAAGAGTTCCCGAACACTCTGCCATCAAATTTAATTAAACTGGCAACAGTTGAAGTTTCCCGAGACTGCTTTCACGGCTCATCTTCCGTATCTCTCCCTCCATAAGATCCCAAGATACGTATATAAACGTTCCGCGTCTATACGGATTATGTAATCCGCTGGCGACCCACTGACACCCAGGTCCGATTTTACTTTCGTCTAGCAATTCGCGGTGGTAGCTTTTGAAGCCCGATATGAAAGTGCTCTTTCAGACTTTCCCCATTTTCACGGCTCCGTGGCATTCCTCCGCGTACTTTCTTCACACGGCGCAACAGTAAAAGCGTTTCAAGAAGAGAAACCGTGCCACGGATCTCTCTCGATTGCAGATTCGATAACGGGAAATCGGAGAAATCTGAACGTCATCTGGGCATCGTCTAGCTTTGTCCCTGCGCGCAGCCCTACTTCTGTACGCTGATCTTTTGTTAGAGAAGTGTTACGGGAATGTGGGACGGCACGTGTTTCGATTCATCCTTGATCAGAAAAGCGTTAACAAATGCTAATGAGCGTTTGCTTAAGCAGTTCGCATATGGATCAAGAAATAGATTCTTTTTTTGCTCAAGCTTACAAAAAAATATGTGGGTTAGGCTCTTTTAAAAGTTAGCACGCAATTCGCGTAGCAGAACGGTAACATTCCATAAATGATATAAGGACATCGCCACTCCCTTGCGGTAGTCAAGATTTACATAGCTGGAAACCGCTGTTAATCTAATTTATGGAATCCGAAGATCTGGGTAACTTATTCGAGACAATTAAGATTGTAGACCGTAAGTCGGGTAATAAAGAAGGACCCTTAGATCCCGAAGAAATTAATGTAGATGCAAAGCACTGCCGAACCAGGACCTGGTCTTGGGGAGGATATGAAGCCTAGTCCGAGGGACTTTATGAAATCTACTGTGTACCCTATGAGACCTATAGCTTTGGTAACTCTAGAAAGGCTATTGTAGTTCCTGGGGGCTCTTTAGAACGTGACATGGTCCTTGAGATCGTAGCAGATCTGTGGGTCCTAAGGATCGTGTAGAGTATGGAGTATAGAGCTTGAGGGTCTTATGAAACTTAATAAAACTTGGGGAATTTGGAATTTGGGGAGATGGGAATTCGGGGAGATGGGAATTTGGGGAATTTGGGGAGATGGAAATTTGGGAAATTTGGAATTGGGGGATTTGGAATTTGGGGCGATGAGAATTTGGGGGATTTGGAATTTGGGGCGATGGAAATTTGGGGAATTTGGAATTTGGGGCGATGAGAATTTGGGGAATTTGGAATTGGGGGATTTGGAATTTGGGGCGATGGGAATTTGGGGAGATGGGAATTTGGAGCGATGGGAATTCGGGGAATTTGGAATTTGGGGCGATGGGAATTTGGGGAATTTGGAATTGGGGGATTTGGAATTTGGGGCGATGAGAATTTGGGGAATTTGGAATTGGGGGATTTGGAATTTGGGGCGATGGGAATTTGGAGCGATGGGAATTCGGGGAATTTGGAATTGGGGGATTTGGAATTTGGGGCGATGGGAATTTGGGGAATATGGAATTTGGGGCGATGGGAATTTGGAGCGATGGGAATTCGGGGAGATGGGAATTTGGAGCGATGGGAATTCGGGGAATTTGGAATTGGGGGATTTGGAATTTGGGGCGATGGGAATTTGGGGAATTTGAAATTGGGGGATTTGGAATTTGGGGCGATGAGAATTTGGGGAATTTGGAATTGGGGAATTTGGAATTGGGGAATTTGGAATTGGGGAATTTGGAATTGGGGAATTTGGAATTGGGGGATTTGGAATTTGGGGCGATGGGAATTTGGAGCAATGGGAATTCGGGGAATTTGGAATTTGGGGCGATGGGAATTTGGGGAATATGGAATTTGGGGCGATGGGAATTTGGAGCGATGGGAATTCGGGGAGATGGGAATTTGGAGCGATGGGAATTCGGGGAATTTGGAATTGGGGGATTTGGAATTTGGGGCGATGGGAATTTGGGGAATTTGGAATTGGGTGACTTGGAATTTGGAGCGATGGGAATTCAGGGAAATGGGAATTTGGGGCGATGCAAATTTGGGGAATTTGGGGCGATGCAAATTTGGGGAATTTGGAATTGGGTGACTAGGAATTTGAAGCGATGGGAATTCGAGGAGATGGGTATCCCCAAACTTGTAGGTCCTACAAATTTCATAAGACCCAGTGTAAACCACATAACCCCTCTAAACCTCAAAATCCCACAAACCTAGTCAAACCTACTCAAATCCTATAGAATCCTATAGTGATCCTCCGGAATCAAATACGGTTCCAATGAAACCCCCAGAAACCTAGCACCCTAAAGACTCTAAATACAAACCTGCCTCACACAAAACTGACGTATGCCGCTCTGGCAGTATGGTACCCCACAATATAGTCTGCTTCCACCGCTTTAGTTTTTCTTTAATACACAATGGCTATTAGTACGGTCAACTCATGACCTAGCTTCAATTGTGGACTACGTGGAAGCACGTTACGGCACAATGTTGAGTCAGACAGCAAAGGGTTGTCCCCTCCCTCGAGCACACTCATATAGAATTCAAACGCACCTGGTTTCGATGCTTCTTATCGTTACTCGCAGTTGCAACTGCGCGTCTTCGACCGCTCTAGCGGATCATCAAATATTTACTCGAAGACAACTAGGGGCACGGTTGCTTACCAGTGGCCGATTATGCTCACTCCGTGCGGAATGACGCAGAGGTCGACTGGCATCCTCGAAACGACCTTGACGCCCGCCACAACGGAGAGAAGCCAGAAATGGGGACGATCTTGTAAGGTGAAAGCTCGGCCTTCTGTCTTACGTCGACGCAGAGTTGAGCGAACGATAATGGCTGTGATGCTCAGGGACGATGCTTTTTATCTTCTAGAATCGTTATTCGGTCTGGGAACGTTGCTGAGCTTCGCGGTCAAATTTTGATGGGACGATTTAACCTGGTGGTAAGGTTCTGGGAACTTGGGGCGGTGGGAGTGGGCTGATGAGTAGAGTTCCCTAGGAAGGGTACTAGATGTCTCCGGGAAGTAGATTTAGTAGGAAGCCTAGGACTCCATACGCTGGGTTTGGTAGAATCATACTGGGACTTCATTGGGTGTTCCTAGGAGACCATACTAAGTAAGAATTCCCCTAGAATTTAGACGCTTTGGCATTTGAGGAGATGAGAATTTGGGGATTTGGAATTTGAAGAGCTGAGAGTTTGAGGCAATTTAGAATTTTGGGGGTTTGGAATTTGGGGTGACGAGAATTTGGGGAATTTGGAATTTGGGGAATTTGGAATTTGAGGAATTTGGAATTGGGGGAATTTCGAATTGGGGGTGCTGAGAATTTGGGAAATTTAGAATTCGGGGAATTTGGAATTCGGGGAATTTGGAATTCGGGGAATTTGGAATTTGGGGAATTTAGAATTAGGGGAATTTCGAATTGGGGGTGCTGAGAATTTGGGAAATTTAGAATTCGGGGAGATGGGAATTTGGGAAATTTGGAATTTGGGGAATTTGGAATTTGGGGAATTTGGAATTCGGGGAATTTGGAATTGGAGGAATTTGGAATTGGGGGTGCTGAGAATTTGGGAAATTTAGAATTCGGGGAATTTGGAATTGGGGGTGCTGAGAATTTGGGAAATTTAGAATTCGGGGAGATGGGAATTTGGGAAATTTGGAATTCGGGGAATTTGGAATTGGGAGAATTTGGAATTGGGGGAATTTGGAATTGGGGTGCTGAGAATTTGGAAAATTTAGAATTCGGGGAGATGGGAATTTGAGAAATTTGGAATTCGGGGAATTTGGAATTGGGGGAATTTGGAATTGGGGGAATTTGGAATTGGGGGAATTTGGAATTGGGGGTGCTGAGAATTTGGGAAATTTAGAATTCGAGGAGATGGGAATTTGGGAAATTTGGAATTCGGGGAATTTGGAATTTGGGGAAATTGGAATTTGGGGAAATTGGAATTTGGGAAATTTGGAATTTGGGGAATTTGGAATTCGGGGAAATTGGAATTGGGGGAATTTGGAATTGAGGAATTTTGAACTTGGTAAATTGCGAAGTTGCTAGAATGCCATAAGTCCCTAAAATCCCATAATAAGTGTCTTGGGTCTATAAATTCAAAACCAGATAAATCCTCATACAACATGTAATAGTTGTCACACACGTATGGAATATAACAGTGCTCCATATATGGCAATCTACACATATATCAAAACTCATACGCTCATCTACATCAGCACCCCTTCATGTTTGAATTTCCTTGTCCATACATTTAACAAAGAAAAGAATGCAAAACCGATAAACATATTAATTGATAAAACGATAGATAACCTCCCTGGAATATCGATTGGTTCGCATAATTAGTAAGCCATGTTCCCACGGCACGCTCGCAGTCACTCGATAATTAGAAAATTAGCTACAAAGGAAACAACTCATCTCTCGCTTTCATCTCGATTCTTCGAGTAGTCCGATTACGTAACTGGAAATTTACAGATCTCCCTTTTAACAGGCAAGGAAGCTTCGCTTGGAAGGATGCTTTGAAGATTCGATCGAATTTCTGTCCGTCTATCGATCGGCCCGAGTAATTGGAGCTCTCAAAATTTCCTGCATAAGCGGGGATTTATACAGCGGGACTATAGCCGGATACTCGATGTAAACTTTGCTCCGGAAGAATTCCTTTGGGACGCTATCAAATTTCTTCCTTGCTTGTTTCTTCGAGTACTGATTATTTCAGGCACTCGATAATCTAGGACAGCCCCGTTTTACGTGTTCGTTTGATAATTAACGCTCGCCGGGGCGCGCGTATTGGAAATACTCTTGTACAGTAATTAATGACGCGAAAATTATTAACGAACGAAATTTTGCTGGGAGAACCTACGCTGATCTTATCGACATTCTCATCCTTCTTTGAATACTGATTGGGTTAAATAAGCGGCCTGGAAGATTATCAGATCGCGTTCGTAATTTCAATTTCATCAGTTTTATGATGCTCCAACTCGTAATTACAGATACACGTATAAATTTACCGGGGTTAACCCACCGGTTATGAAGAACAGATATGTAAATCCTAAAGCATACTATCATCTTCGGTTTATTTAACTTGAACGAAATAATTCTTCGCTCACGCAGTTCATACATACATTAACATAACAAACAATCAAAATTGATTAAACAATTACATAAAAAAAGTATAGGTTTGAACTGAAGACTACGATCCTTATCTACAAAGTTACATATGAAACATTCTCGTGTAACTGATTGTTAAGTCTACCTCCAGCCGTGAAATTAACTAGCAGGACGAAATGAGACACCGCTTCGTAAATAAATATGTCACCTTGGAAAAAAGGCAGACTTTCACCTCTGATCGAGTTTTCAGAGTGAAACGGTGCAACGAAAAGTAGCCTGAGAACAATCCAGTTTTATGGCAACGAAGCCCTAATTTCACGAATCACGGCCGAGCGTCGAATTTCGGACAGCATATGGCGCACACGTGCCGTACAATGGCTGACCACAGTCTGGTGATATTTTAACTCTTTTTAACCGAGAAACGATCTTTCGCTATGCGACTCTGGGGTCGTTTGCGTAAATTACGCCCTCGGTGTGTTTACATGTCCGCACAATTTACCGGCTCTCGGCCACATGGCCCTTGGCTAACGCGATCCTCCCTAGAATATTTACCCCCATGGCGTACTGCTATTTCATTTGTCGCGGAAATGACCCGCATAGAAAAGGAACTAGTCCGATACGTTGATCATGACATCATGTACGTGCAGTCTTCGTAACTGGAGTAACGATTTAATCTTCTTTAAAAATTTATAACACTATACTCAGGTGCAATTGCAAAAAATGACAACTGTTGGATCCATGGAAGAACATTTTACTACTGGATTATTTGAGGTTGTAGAACTGAAGAAGGGTTAAGTGGGACCAATCTCAAAGTTAAATTTCTGGTAATAAATTATTCAGATCTTGCGAAGTCTTAATTCTGGTTGGAGACTCTTTATGCAAAACGGTGTTTGCGTTTGTTTCGAGGTGGTAGCCATTTTGGTGATCGTCCATTTTGCTCTTGCCATTTTGTTGATTATAAAAGTCATGGAGAAGTGTAAAGGACAATGTCCCTCACGCGATATCTGTCCACACAAGCGAGTTCTTTTAAGGATCTTCGCAGTAACTCCTTAGACTAGGCTCTTCTAAATCCCAGAAACGTTAGGTTACATTAGGTTAGGTTAGGATTAAGGATCTCCTTAGAACCTTATTTTCTAGACTTCCTTAGTACTCTTCCTTGACATTAAGCTTCCCTTAAACACGTTTTACAAATTCCTCGCAGAAACTCCTTAGACTAGACTCTTCTAAATCCCAAAATAGTTAGGTTAGGTTAGGTTAGGTTAAAGGATCTCCCTAGGACCTTATCTTCTAGACTTCTTTAGTACTCTTCCTTGACATTAAGCTTCTCTTAAACATGTTGTTCAAATTCTTCACAGAAACTCCTTAGACTAGACTCTTCTAAATCCCAAAATAGTTAGGTTAGGTTAGGTTAAAGGATCTCCCTAGGACCTTATCTTCTAGACTTCTTTAGTACTCTTCCTTGACATTAAGTTCCTCTTAAACATGTTGTTCAAATTCTTCACAGAAACTCCTTACACTAAGCTCTCCTAGTTCCCAAAGAAGTAAAGTTAGGTTAGGTTGTCAGGTTAGGTTAGGTAATATTTAAAATATGAGGTAGGATTTGATAAACAATTTGAATAGGATACCAATGTTAGTACTCTTCCTTGACATTAAACTCCTCTTAAACGTGTTGTTCAAATTCTTCACAGAAACTCCTTACACTAAGCTCTCCTAGTTCCCAAAAAAGTAAAGTTAGGTTAGGTTCTCAGGTTAGGTTAGGTAATATTTAAAATATGAGGTAGGATTTGATAAACAATTTGAATAGGATACCAATGTTTCTTCTGATGACTGGATAGGAACGCAGGATGATCTCGTCCAGGCTATGTCAGGATCCAAAAATATTCAGGTATTTGCATCAAGGAAGTGGACGAAGCGTCGAAGTTTATACGACTCGTTCGTCGACCGTTTAATCCGCTCGATATAGCTAGGGACAGAGAGAGAGAGAGTGAGATAAAAGTTATAATTCCCCACGCCACGGAATATCAATAACAGATCACGGCTAGAATTGCGTACCATGCTGAGTCACAATTAATTACCTACGAGGGAAATCCAACGGACAGACGGATATAACGGAACCGCCGTTATAAACGGAACATATGGGTCACGCGGGGGCCATATAAACGGAACCCCTCCGCCATCTGGCGCGAAATTCGTTCGTTTTTGAATTTATAGATTTTGTGCAGCCTCGTGGCTGAACATCGCGAACTTCTCTACCGTAAATTAATTTTAAATCGATAGAAAAGGACCGCTTGTCTCACGCACGAATCAAGAAACTTTATCGATCATAGTTCGTGTCTCTGGGACGTATTTAACGAAGTGGTTGCACGCGACTGACTCACTATTTTTCTACGGTTCATTCACTAATGCGAGACTGACAAAACTTGCTTCGCCTGTCGAGGACGATTACCCTCCCTAAATCACGAACGCTTCGGGTAAAAGTTTCTACAATTTGCTACGCGAAAAATTGGATAAAAGTATGCCTGAACTTCGTCTCCGACTGTTTTTCCTTGTCTTTATCTTCCTAATTGAATGGCCATCCTCGTACAGTGATATCCGGCCATAAATAATTCATGCTTCATGTGTCCCTTCTTTCCGTATCACTTTATTATAAAAATCGATCCAAGCAGCCACCATAAGCTACGAAACATTCTTTCGCAGTTACGAATCCGAAATATTTTGAGGTTATGGGCCAATCGTTCAAAATTGGCGCACTTTCACTTTCGATTTCGTACCGCGTTCGCACTCTTTCTGTTGCCAGTTATCATCAGGAAAATTCAGTACATTTATCGTCGCTGGAATATCGATGTTTTTTATTTAGCGTGTACCGCTATCGAGGATAAATATTACTTGTATGACCCTCCTTTCTTTGCATTTCTGTCACGTTCGGTATTACGTCCAGGCCATCGCATGCATAAAATTCTACTCTTATTTAATCTTGCATATCGTACGATGGAAGAAAGATAAAAATACTTGGACAAAGATGGAGGGCGTTTCCTTCAACACAACTTTTCATGGCTAATATTATTTATGGTCTCGATGCATCAGCAAATAGATATCGATGTTTAATTTTAGAATCCGCTTTAAACTGGGCAAACTTTGTGCCGGAGTCTCGGTATATGGCCTTGGAACCGCAGGGAAAGTCACGCAGAAAAAACTCCTTTATCTAGGAATTTGAAAATTTGCAAATTAAAACGCAAGCTCTTAACCTCACTAATTTAAACGTCTGCAAATTTGCCGCGGCTATTAAATTTCGCGTAAATAATTTCTTTGTTCGGACAAAAAGAAAGTAACGCACTCGATATATTCGCGCGTTTTATTTACTTACGTTTTCCTCCTTTTTTACGACAGAAAAATTTAACAGCGACTGTGTTTTTAAGACAAATTCGAAGACCAGTGAAAACACCGTGAAATTCATGGTCGTTAAATATTTCGAAAATCGAATCTTTCGATACACGTTCGAGATGGTTGACATGGCAACGAAATTATCGTTCGATTTTTAAAAAAATCATTTTCTGCTGTTAGAAGAGTAGAAATATTAATAGCAATTCAATTATTAATTTTTTGCAATTCGTTATCGACCCCTCCCATGTATTACAACATTAATTACTCTGTCAAGTGCATCAATCGTTACATCTCGATAATCGAACGATTATTTACAATTGAAGCCAGAATGGTTCGAGAGAACATATAATCTACGTTGAATTACCTTAGTAATTTACTACTTAAAATATTTTGGTTGCCATTTTGGATACATTTGCAATGACCACTGTGATTAATTACCTTCGATGTAACTTCTTAAACACTATGCACGAATTAAAATTGAATAGACGAGTTAAAATGCAAAGTATATTCAACCCCGTATGTAGGCCGGCGGTTGCAAACGCGTATAATAATTCAGTAGCCTAATTTCAGCCGGCATAAACAAAACCTCGATTCTCATGAAAACGTCAGTGAAAAAGAGAAGCGGTCAAACCAAGTATGTACCGCTAAAATTCCAATCAAAATACGATGAACTTACCTTGGACAGTTTCAGCGTGACATTTCCGTGGCTGAAGATGTGAGAAAAATGTCGCGAACTATTATTAAACCTTCTCGCCGAATCAGTCCAGCTTCCGTTGCACCACGAAACAACTCTATCACGTCCAGTCAAAGAAACCACGGGACGAGATGCATCGTGATGCACGCTCGAGTTCCGAGTCTCTTTCACCGGCAGACGTTCTCTGTCCGGGTATCGAAACGCGTGCGAATTCACGTTTATTCTATCTCCGATCACGAGGTGTTTCCACTTCGAGAATATACCCTGCGAAGCTGCCGAGTTTTCAACCCGCTCCGTGAGGGAGA
Organism: Megachile rotundata; assembly: GCF_050947335.1. Lineage (NCBI taxonomy): Eukaryota > Metazoa > Arthropoda > Insecta > Hymenoptera > Megachilidae > Megachile > Megachile rotundata. Next base: position 9,987,087 of record NC_134998.1, on the reverse strand, counting down.
GACAGGACAGCATATAGAGACGGACAGATACGGACGTTCATGTAGCGTATGTCGCGGCCCGGTACTAACGATGCAACTTTAAAATCGGAGTTAAGAGCGTGACATCGAATTAAAGAGAAAGGGACGAGGAGAGCGTGCACCGAAATACCTCCCCCGAATGGTAACAACTGCACCGCTCAAGCAACAGCATCCAACTGCTTTGCTCGGCCCATCAACACCGCAGATATCGTTCGCAGCGAACTGTGGCGACGTCTTGCGACATTTCTTACAGAGCGGATAATAAAGATTCTAACACAATCTGGGGGAAACTTCCGAATAACGTCATGTTACGATTTTTATCAAATTTAGCAAACAAACTCCTTCTTCTAAAGAAAACTACGAGCACAGTTTTAGGCGACTAGAACGAAAAATTTTTACCAGTAAAATGTTACTCTCTATGTTGCTGACGAGACACAGTACAGTGTGCGCCGTCTAGCGGTAAAGACGGCAACTAATGGAACTGCTGTTCCAAAAGTGTGTAGTTCACCCTGTTCGCCGGAGAGATGGCGTCACTTGTTCAATTTTTTAAAAAATTCAATTTTTATCGATTTTATTGATTAATATGCTACATATTTATCATATATTTATTAATATTGACTTTATACTACTTGCAATATATTCCATAGGTCCGAGGATATGGATTATATGTTCAGAACAGTTCGTACACTATACCGTCTCTCGTCGATGATTTAGAGAATGACAGAATGGCAACAAATTCTTTTTCAAGTCTCCAAAAACCATTCTCACTATCTTCTTTTGCAAAAAAGAATTTATTTTACCTGTCACTTTATCGTCTGCCAATAAAATGTGCATTACAGTGTCCGAAATGAACGGAAGAGGTCTCTGACACTGGCATTTATGGGGTGTGAAACAAACTAATCAGATGCGCGCATCTTTCTGAAGCTGCACATTTATTGGTACACATGTGTGTAAGAGGGGAAATCTCATTGTGAATTAAACGCGCGGTACTAAACGAACGCATACATAAAAGCAAAACACGAGTATGTGATACATCGAGATGTCCTAAATTCTTAGAATCGTATATCCTTGGGTCCCCATGTTCTTGGGACCCTCCTCTAGATCTCAAAATAGTCCTACATACTGTTAGGGATCCCTAAGTTGGTGACATCTTCAGAAATTCCTGAACATTTGCATATGATGTACCAAGATCAAATCAAAGTGTGATTCAAGATAAAAGTTGTCTTCGCGCGGTTATTGAGGTCAATCGCTTGACGTTTTTCTTACAAAAGAACAATTACAACGATTAATATCACAGTTAGTATTGAAATAGACGTTTCGACCTTGCATACCTGTGCTTCGGCGATTACATACATATATCATGAATCGAATACATCTATACATACGTATAAATGTATGGCTCGTATGGATGCCTTAACCGCAATACGGGACATCCTGCGTCAGTGGATCACGATGAATGCTGCACGTTGTTTGTACGTTTCCCGCTGGCACATTAAAATGTTGAGAAAAACGTGAGGTCTTCGATAAGCCCGCTATTCACTGCTGAAATTCTCCAAATGTAACAAAATATTTAATCCGGAGGTAAGGAATAATAATAATCTTAATGTCACGCTGTCGCATTTATGTCGCTGATATTTGTTTGATATGTAAATTATATTTTGTTCTTCCTCAGTGTTTGTTATTTACTTATACAGTTTCTAGTATATATTCATAGAATTATCTCATGGGAAATGTGTAACATTTCATGTTGTCTTATCTGCTTGAACCTAAAATAGACCATTAATCATCTTCATTTTCACACTGCTACTTATTAGTATTTGTATTTGCACAGAACCGAGGATGTCAAAACGGCTCAGCTTCTATGGTCTGGTAGGCCTGGCGTCCCTTTGCATCTTCTTCTTAGCATTTAATCAACGCTACAGCAGCTATCTCGAGCATCGACTGCAGCCGGTGATATCGGTCAGTAAAAAATCGGAGGTGGGGATTGCTCTAAATTGAGTCACGCCAAACACGCTCTTTCTGATGGTAAAGTCTAACTTTTGCACCTAACTTTTTTCCACTTGTACACTAACAATGAACTATTGAGCCATGCAAAATACTACCAGCTCTCTTTCTCCCTGTTTCCATCTCCTTTCCATTTTTGTTTTTTCATGCAGCATTATAGACAACAGTTATTGAAGATCGTGGGAAGCATTCTGCTTAATTTGAAGAATTATTTGGGTAATTTAATATTGACTTAAAAACATTAGCTATATGTAACATTCATTAACTATCGTGGCAACAGAATTTTAAATGTGTTACATTACTACATATTTAGGTTGATTACAATAAGAATAGAGAAAGAGTTTATTTGTACATATGGTAGAGCTTTTTCCATTTTTGTGTATGTTGTTTTTCATTATGAACTATTTTCTGTATTAACCAGAAGCCATCCAAACTCTCACCCCTACTTTTCATTTTCTATTATATAACATGTATATTTTTATTTGCACTATCGCACACTTTGGACACTAATTCATTACCTACATAAAGAAAGAGGGAGAAAGATAATGTTCTGGTTACATCAGCAGCATTATCGTGTTCACAATATAATGTGCACCTTCAGAATGATAAATATCTCTTATTCTTGAATATAGGATGTTGAGATAAGGCCCCGCATCATCAAAATTCAAGATCCAGTAACGGTAAGCAATACATGCACGTATCCATAAATTCATGTATGTTTATTTGATAAAATAGTCGTTTTAACTTATATTTTTTAACATAAATAAAATTTATGTAATATTAAAAGAACATATTTAAAAACTGATACAAAGTTTGAAGTAATTTTTTTTTATTTTTGATTTGAGTAAAAGTATACTGTAGGTAAGTGAATATTTGTCTCCTTTTCTTTATACTAAATAATTAACACGTTTAATATGGCAATGGGAATAAGTATGATAAAAAATTGCTAATGCTTTTGCTTGCATTGTAACAAATTAAAACATAAAATCAGATGGGTATAAAATGTAAATGGTACGATTCTTTTATAGGCATATTTCAGAGGATCCATAGAAAATATCACTCTTTCTGAAATACAAGAAGTTGTGGATCTGCAAAGAAATGCAATCGAAAGGGAAATGGAAGATTATAAGTATCCTGATGGAAAATATGGAGTCAATGTTAGGTACATTGATCCGCATATTGAAAATGGTAACATGTGCATACACAGTGTATACATGATCAATTTTACAGTAAATTGGAGGATTTAGTGTTAGAAAAAGGGGGAAGACCAATGAGGAGCGTAATTTTAACCAGTTGGCGAAGCGGTAGCACATTCCTTGGTGATGTTGTAAACGCACATCCAGCAAATTTTTATCACTATGAACCTCTACTCGATTTTGGAATTGTACAAATCAGGGGGCCACCACTTGCTGACAGAGCTCTTAGAAACCTTGAATCTCTATTAAGATGTGATTTTATTAATCTTGGTAATTTGAAGTTTTTCTATATGATCAGTAATATCTAATGATATTCTAATAATGAATCTATTATATCTATTAGATCGATATTTGGACTACGGTAAAACGCATCCGTGGGTGTTCAATCATAATACTCATTTATGGAAACAGTGTCAAATACATAAGAAAATTTGTTGGGATCCACGATTCGTTTCTAAATTTTGCAAACTATTTCCATTTCAATCCATGAAAATCGTCCGCTTAAGACTGCGAGCCGCAGAGAAGCTTTTGAAACAAGAGGAGTAAGAATATACTTTCACTTACACTTTCACTACATGCATGAATTGAAAATAAACGTTTACGTGTTTTCAGTTTAGGAGTACGATTAGTTTTATTGATTCGAGATCCAAGGGGGATTTTACAATCAAGGAAACACCGAGAATGGTGTCCCACTAATCCCGATTGTTCCGATCCAGCATTAGTATGTGCTGACATGGTCGCGGATTTCAATGCTGCTGTGCGGCTAATAAAAAAATATCCACGTACTTTTAGGTACGTTTTTTTATAATGTATTGCACTACTTTAAATAGTTTATGAAATTAAGTGACACATTTTAACAGGGTGGTACGTTACGAGGATTTATCTGTAGATCCATACAGACACGTGAAGGAACTCTACAATTTTTACGGTTTAGATTTTCATATTAATGTAAAAAGATTTTTGGACACACATACAAAGAACGACGTGGGTGGTGTATCTAGTACGTTTCGAAATTCGAAAGTGGCACCTTTTCACTGGAGGACGGATCTCGATTTTGAGGAAGTGGACGAAATACAAAGGGTTTGTGCAGCTGCTATGCGTATATGGGGATACGTCATGGCGTCGAATTCTAGTCATCAAAAGGAGTTCGATCCGCTCACGGAATATCACTTGAAATTGTGACGCGTGACATAGCACACGATAAACGTGTAGTGTCTCGACGTAAACGTAGAGTAATTCTTAGCTCACCTGCACAGATACTGAACTTATCACAAGTGCCCTAATTCATATTGAAAAGGTGGTGCTGAATGCTTGCCATGACAAGCGCTTACGAACTTTCACGATCAATTTTTTTTGCTGATCCGGAAGGAGGTCATCGATAGTAAATTAATTGGACCTTATAAGACCAATGGTACACTTGTTCCTTAAAGAACTTAAGAGATAAGTGCTCTTCGAGCTTGTTGCATAATGAAGATACACTTAGCTAGGATTTTAGACGAGAATGTTAGGCGCAAAAATTTAAACCGAGTTCCTAAGATCCTGGCATGCAACAAGGAATCATTCATATCAGTGCAAACATTAAACGAATCTAAATGATAGTCTTTTTTAGAATGCAGAGTTTAACTCTGATATAACTGTAACATAAAAAACACCAAAATTTTTCACTGAAGTATAAGAACAAGAAGATTAAATCTAAAAAGTTATATTTGACTGGATTACAGATAAATTAATGAACAAATGAACAAAAATGAACAAATTAATGTTAACATTTATTTTTAATTCGTACTTGTTATAAGTATTTCTATTAAATACCAAAAATTGTTACTGTTTTTGAAGAAGTGTATACGATTAAATTTCATAATGAATTAGATAAATCGGAATAAATTTATGCATAACAGGCACTGTTTAGTTATTTAATGATAATTACGTTCGAGTAGTTTCCATGTAATCGGCCTTCGAAGCCAAGAATTATAATATTGAATTACATTTACAACACTTCTTTTGTTGCAAGATATTAAAATGTTTAATTCAGCAAATAGTTAATATTATTTGAACTACTTGAAGTACTTCATTAATTGTAAATTTATTCACTGAATGTACTGTATGCTTACTCGTATAAACTTTTAATAAATTTGTACATTATATTTATTGCACACTTCGATTTCTCTGAAGGTTTATTTTAATACAAGAACTTGTTGCATATTCAATAATTATTTCTCACGATAAGGCAATTTTCAAAGATAGTAGCTCTCTATGAACAAAGTTTGGACAAAAATATTGTAATTTTTTATACTTATATTAAGTTACGTTAAGTATTTGAACTGTTTTATTGATTATCTTTATGTTGTAAGTTAAAAAAAATATCTTTTTATACTGTTATTATGTTTAACCGTTATTCAAATATCTTACGGATTATTTACCTCAGAAATTTTTTTTTTTATCATTGAACTAAATTTACAATGTTAATATCATTTTGTAAAACTTTATTTTACAATAAAATAATATACCTAGTCCAACAAGCATTCATTCAAATGTGTATCATTTACATGTCTCCTAAATACGAGGAAGAAATTTTATTGAGGGAGCGAGCCGAAGGCGAGCCACTTTGCAACTTCTTTGTCCGCGTTTTTCTTTTGCACCACTCAACCAATTCTCGTCAAATTTTGCATGCACATGCGTATGTACATCCAGATGGACATAGAAAAAAAAAAATTTAAATCGGACTTGCCACAAACAAATAATCACCGAAAAAACTGATCCTAAAAAGCGAGGGTCCAAACACGCATATAAGGAAAATAAAAAAATGAAAATTTCGGCACTTTGACGACGTAGTATGGTTCCTGAGGCATTTAGAAACAAATTTCTATTAGGGTTTGATGCGTTTTGATGCCTAATAAAGCCAGGAAATCAATTTTTGTCGAATTCGGTCCAAAACGGTACAGGTGGTGCCATCTAGCGGCGAGCGGCGGAACTACGAAAAACTAAAATCTCGATTTTCTCGAAAACTAGGGACTTTTCCGAAATTCTGAGATATACAAAATGTTCCTTGTCGCCTACGGAATCGAACGAATGTAATTATAGCCTGCTAGGACAATTATTAAGGAAAGTAGAAAAATAGCCCATTTCATGGACCAAAAAATTGGCGTCCATCTAGCGGTGAAAGTTGAAACTACAAAAATATAAAAATGCGATTTTCTCGAAAATTAGCGAACTTTGAGTACTTCTGAGGCTCAGAAAGTATTATGTGATCGCATTAGAAGCAAAATAATGCAACAAAAGCTTCCTAAAGGCTTTAATAAAGAAAATAAAAAAAATGTCATTTTATGGAGAAAATTTGTGGCGCCATCTAGCGGCGAAACTGCGAACTAAATTGAAAAAACGTATGTCCGAACACGCGTTAAGGGGTCAAATAAAAATTGATTTTCTGGGTTTAATAGGCAAAAAAATGAATAACTTGTTGAACAAAAATTACTTTAAAATGTCTAAAGAAGCATACTACGTCGTCAAAGTTGCGAAATATTACTTTTTATATTTTTCCTTAACGCGTGTTAGGACATACGTTTTTTCAATTTAGTTCGCAGTTTCGCCGCTAGATGGCGCCACAAATTTTCTCCATAAAATGACATTTTTTTTATTTTCTTAATTAAAGTCTTTAGGAAGCTTTTGTTGCATTATTTTGCTCCTAATGCGATCACATAATACTTTCTGAGCCTCAGAAGTACTCAAAGTTCGCTAATTTTTGAGAAAATCGCATTTTTATATTTTTATAGTTCCAACTTTCACCGCTAGATGGACGCCAATTTTTTAGTCCATGAAATGGGCTATTTTTCTATTTTCCTTAATAATTGTCCTAGCAGGCTACAATTACATTCGTTCGATTCCGTAGGCGATAAGGAACAATTTGTATGTCTCAGAATTTCGGAAAAGTCCCTAGTTTTTGAGAAAATCGAGATTTTAGTTTTTCGTAGTTCCACCGCTCGCCGCTAGATGGCGCCACCTGTACCGTTTTGGTCCGAATTCGACAAAAATTGATTTCCTGGCTTTATTAGGCATCAAAACGCATCAAACCCTAATAGAAATTTGTTTCTAAATGCCTCAGGAACCATACTACGTCGTCAAAGTGCCGAAATATTCATTTTTTTATTTTCCTTATATGCGTGTTTGGACCCTCGCTTTTTAGGATCAGTTTTTTCGGTGATTATTTGTTTGTGGCAAGTCCGATTAAAATTTTTTTTTTCTATGTCCATCTGGATGTACATACGCATGTGCATGCAAAATTTGACGAGAATTGGTTGAGTGGTGCAAAGGAAAAACGCGGACAAAGAAGTTGCAAAGTCAAGTATAAGAGCTTCGCTCGCCTTCGGCTCGCTCGCTCAATCAAACAGACCTAGTGTAACCGCGTGATAGTTTGTAAAATGGCGGGAATTGGTAGCGTTCAACCTCTACTTCTGTTCTGTGCTCCTGTTACCTAACTCGCGCTGAGTATCAGGAACACAGAAGTAAACCTATAGTATTCTGTTGAAATATTTGGTCTCATTTTGCTGCATGTCCTTGCATGCGATCTCCTTGCACATTCTGTTATCCCGTTAACAGGAGACGAAATTCAGCGCGAAATTACAGAACTCGACGATGGAGGATGTCATCCTTGATCGCATACGTTCTTTACCTTACTAGACGCATCGATAGTCCGCCATATTATATTTTTTTTTCATTCAAAATTTGTATTGTTTCTGTTTTTTGTGAGATGTATATTAATTTATGATATTCGAACTGTATTTTTATACTAAGGGATGAATATATAAATACAATGATTTTGTAAGAAAGACAGCAATAAATAAACTGTTCGGATTTGTGGTTTCATGCTTGTACAATTTACAGCATTAGATTACTTGTATACAAATTGCTCAAAATATTTTTAAGAGACAAAATGTTAAATGAATTGTAAATGAGGCCATTATACATGGTAAATGAGGGTAAGGAGAACATATATAATACGTATTCATACAAAGAAAAAATTTATTCAGATAAGAGTAGCGTTAAACGCGATACCACTGTAATTCCATAAGTATATAAATCTTCATTCTTTACTTCTTCATCTTCATTCTCGAGGACTTTGCTGAAATACAAATTAACAATGCATTAAATTTTACATACTTAAAAATTGCAGAATATAATTATAAATATTCATATCAGAAATATAATTAGTTATCACTAAAATTCATAGCGTATATTTTTAAAAACCATCATTAAATCGTAAAGTTAATAACTTTATTAATAACTTAAGAAATTGCAGATATGTACCTTTTTTATAAAGAGGTTATGTTTGTGTCCTACTGCACATGTTACGTAGGCGTAGCATACCTGTAAAAATTATAGCTATGTTGTAATATAAAGATTTATATTAAACAAGTTCTTTGTTTATGATTCTCATACTCAGTGAGGGCAAGTGCATATCATCGTAATGAATCATTATAGCGTATAATTTTGTAACATCATTGTTCCAAATAAAAGCAAACTTTACGTTTATCGAATTACTCACCTAATATTTAAGTGATGATATGTTTTTGAGACTACGTAAACCATATGAATCCCCTGTAACAACATAAAAGTGCAATTAATTTATAATCCAAACATTTATTTAAAATTTTAATGTTCATTGTGGATTGTAGTCAGAAAGAAATGTTGCATCAAAATGTATTCAGACATATGCTTGTCAATTAAATCATCACAAAATATCCTTACCACAAAAATACTGAATAATAAAAAGAACTCACCGGTTTTTTTGCTTGTTGAATGTTTCTATAAATCCGTTTACAGTTTTTCCTGTAACAAAAGATTTTACTTAGACTACATGGGAAATGTATAATCGGCTTCTTTATTATAAAAGTTAAGCTAATATCAGAGAAATTATTATCACCATGTATGCATGTAAGACAGGGATAACTAAATAATTCATCATAAGAATTTTCGTAAAATAACAAATGATTATATAAAGAGCATTTACAATTATATCTTTTCGAAGTATTCCCCTTCAAGCCGGATGCAGGTTCTCATTCGGTCGAACCATTTATCAAATTCCGTCCGCCATTCCTCGTTCGGAATGCTGTCTAAAAATTCCTTGTAGGTCGCTACAGCAGCTTCTAAAGATTCGAATCGTTGTCCTCTGATGTTTTCTTTAGCTTTTGGAAACAAAAAGAAATCGCAGGGTGCTAAATCAGGACTAAAAGGTGGATGGCCAAGAACCTCGATCCCTAACTCCTTGAAAAAGTTGGCGGTTTTTTCTGCTGAATGAACTAGTACACTATCATGGTGTAGTAGAACCCCTTTCAGATTCATCTTTGACTGCCTAGTTTTCAGCTTTTCAAAGACTTGTGGCAAACATACAGTGGCATACCATTCTGCTGTCACTATTCTCTGGTTTTCCAATATTACAGTTTCAATATGGCCGTTCGCAGAAAAGAAAGAGCATATCATTTTCTTCCCGATGCTTTGGCCCTTTTTAATGGGAGGGGTTTCACCAGAAAATACCCATAATACACCTGATTTATTTTCAGACTCGTATTGATAAAGCCAAGATTCATCGCCCGTTATAATATCACAGATGGCTTTTGAATTCCCTTTATCGAATCTTTGAAGCATCTCCTGACACCATTTCACCCTTGTCTGTTTCTGTTCGTTTGTCAGATGATGAGGGATCCAACGACTACAAAGTTTTTTGACATTAAGTTTTTCATGAAGGATGGTTTTTACTGCTGCTGATCCGATCTTCAAAGTAGCCTGCATTTGTACATAAGTCACACGATTGTCTTCGCTCAACATTTGTTCCACAGCTAGGACATTTTCGTCAGTCGCAGCTGTGACTGGTCGACCGACACGCTCTTCATCCACCAACGATCCCCGACCTCTTTGGAATTCTCTGAACCATCTGTAAACTGTGGCTTGGGAAGGCGAGGAGTCACCAAACGCATTACGCAAGCGTTCCAAGCTACGAACTCTACTTAAACCAACTTTGAAGTCATAGAAAATCATCGCCCGGAAGTGCTCACGATTCAGATCCATTTTGAACTAGTACATGATTAACTAAAGAAAAATTACTCCTTCAACCACAGTTTACAGTGCCCTTCCTTTCTTTGCATCCAATACTTTCAACTGATAGTATTGTGAAATGCTTTACATTCCAAGTTCTCAACAACATAAGCCTCATATCTGTTCCTGAAATAATATATGTATATGACTATGTTGTATCAGGAATTATTTGAAAAATTGATAGTTTTTATAGTGGCTTATCAGATTTTAATTCTCAACAAAACCTTTCTGGTTGACTAAGGCGGTAATAATGTGAGTCATCATGTTCAACATATTTATTAAAACTATGTAAAATGTAAAATCAGTAAACTATACTTACTGGTATAAACAACAAATCAATCTTGAACAAGGAAGTACAATCCATTGTAAAGTATTGTAGCTTCATCTTTGCCATTGTATGCTAAAAGAGAAAAAATCTCATTTAACATACAATTTAGATTAAATACATTATTTACTGATTTATATAATTTATTTCAGAAAACTGAATCCCTCATGTTACCATCGGACTGGGGCAGTAACTTAACATCATATTATATAAATGTAAAAGTGTTATTTTCTTGATAAATAAAAATATTTTCAGTTCATTTAATGCGGAATGAAAGCAAGACATATGCATTAAAAAAATAATACTCACTAGAAAATGTGTGAGCAAGCCGAAGAAACAAGCATCAATGCGAGGCAATCCAAAGCACGTGTCTATAGATTAACCTTAGTAGCATTTCGAGCCAATTCTAAGAAAAAAAGGAAAAATCAAATCCTGAATAATCGATTAATCGTTTACAAAGAAAATAGTTAAAAGTTTCAATTTATTCAGAGCCTTATTTTGGGTCGTAATCAAGAATTGTATCATACGAACGAGACTATTAACATATCATCATTTAAAATGAAAATTTATAAAAATGTAACAGTAAATAATTAAAATACAGTGATAAATGATAAAAGTGAATCGAAAATTGCTGCATTTATTGCATTTTATGCATTGATGCACGTGATTAAAATGGATTACATGAAATGTACAAAATGAGCTTACATACCTTTCGACTGTCCATGTTGAAATTCAAGATGAGAGTGAGGACGCTTCAGCAAGCGAACGCATTTCTAGCTAAAAGAACTTTAGTTCATGTTCACCGTTCGAGTGCAAAATATCGTTGCACTGACGAAAGCGACCTCTAACGAAATTATTCTGAAATAGAATGATTCAACAGTTTAGCCATCTAGTAGTAGGAACTGAGAACTAAAGAAGTTAAATTTGAAAAAGTATGGAAACTTGTTCGCAAAGTATTTATAACCACTTAATACATTAACAATATAGTAAAAATATTTATAACATTGTAGATATAAGGATAATGTGATGGAGTAACTCAAAAAAGTGAAGTTTTTGCTTTTTTTATTATGAAAAGAATTTTATGTACATGTGAATCACTTCTCTCTGGGTCAGTGTATAAGTAGATATCTATGATCATAACAAATATTAATCTATACTCGTAGTAAATTCCTTAAAGTAGTTGCTTTCATTCTGTTAAGTCTTGATTGTTAGCGCCTGAACGACGATTGATAGGCAATAAATAAATCACGTTTATCTTTGCACGATCATATTGCACGGTTTCGACGAGAACAATCAGTTGATCGTCCCTATTTTAGAAACTTTCACAGTGACGCTTAAGTAATGAGTGCATTTAAGTCACAAATTCTGCGTACTTGCCTCGCTGAAGGAAAGGACGATCAATTCTTTCACTGGCAGAACGTTCCATCATTAATTTTTCTTTATGTTGAACATCAGAAACAATACTAATCTCACACAATTGACATAGCAACAGAGGGAAAATAGATTCTCAAAAGTACGTAATGAAAGATTAGATTTGTTTTATAAAATTGTATAGGTATAAAAATATAGGCTAAAAACTTATATAAATGTAAAATATTGTACTTAACAATTATTTTAAAATACTGTTCTGATTGGGATCTTTGTGTTTCTAAATGAATTAATAAATGCGTTTTTAATTTGTTTAGTTTTAAATGATATCTGCCAATGAAAGTATGAATCTTTCCAATAAATTTTCTTTTGATCATGGAAATTTTAATACATATCATCTCTATCTTAGAATTAATTCTAGAAAAATACAGTCTGTTTCTTTTATCGATCCTCTGCTCAAACCACTCCACAAATCTCTTCATAAAAAATACAATTTGCTCATTGGCCGAGCAGTGGCACTTAAATAGCATCTGTATAGAGTATCGACTATCTACACCATTTGGCTAGCTCCTCATATGAAGATTGATTTAAAAATTAAGGAAGAATAGAAAACAAAAGTGTGGTGCATCTATCTTAAAATCTTGCTCTTTCTTTTTCTCTTGGTAAATTAATGCCAATGATGAGATTAGCCCATTAAGTAGTAGACTTCGGCTAATCAATAAATATTCCTCCCAAATGAGGTCTGTACTTCTTTATCCAAAACCTTTGAAATCTAAAACATGGACAGTATATTATAATATTATCTTTTTTCAATAGCTTAAGTAATTATTACCTCTCCTAAAAATGATCCTTCATTCGTGTTTCTCCTGTTTCAGATTATGAGGATAGTCTTCTTCGTCTGAAAAATTACAAAGAACATTAAAGTAAATCAAAATACACTAAAAGAGGAAAGTTCTAATTGATCATACCTTCACCTTCATCTTCACCCTCTACTAATTGTAAGTCACTGTTCTTTTGCTGGGTTTCTTTATCATAATCAACACCTTCGTACTGGTCATCACCTGCTTCAACATTATGTTCTGCACCATCATCTAGGCTAAAAGTATTTTTAATCACACTACACATAGTTATGCTAGCAAAACTATTGAACAGATAATTGACAAACTTTCATTTTACAAACTAAAATATTCATGTAATAAAAATAATACCCAGGAAGTCGAATGTGATTCAATTCGTCGCCAATTTCCTGAACGCCAGGTCTAACGTTGAACCACCTGTTTTCCCTCCTTTCTGCCGGCAGCTCTTCCCCCCTTCTTCCGGATACCGCCGGAAACGGTGGTTCCAGGTTCCCGTTCTCGACCTCATGCTCCTTGCTTTCCGGGTTGTCGGAAAGCTTCGGTTCTTCTTTTTTTTTCCTAGACATTTCTTGCTCATCCCTCTTTTCTTCACGATTTTCCAGCTTCGGGTCGATCATCACAGGAATGGGTGGTACACCGACCGGAAGTTTTGCCTTTGATGCCGGTTTCACAAGAGGATGAGGCTTATCGAGGGCCGTCGATACTGGGTTACCGCTGCTGGCCGGTGTTGAAGTCTCCAGTTTTATGGCTGGAATCGACTTCATTGAGCTAGTGGTCACCGTGCTCTGAAAAAGGGGATTTTCTTTCTGGCTTCTTCATCATTGATGTAAATCTTAACCCTCATCCGATCAAGGTAAATTCTATTGACTTACACCCTTTTTTTTATAATTTCCCATCTCAATAATGATCTCATTAAGTTTCTTAATGATTTCATTAACTTTATGATACCTCATGGAGATACTTCATATTACTTACCTCTTTTGAGACATAGTAATTGTTTTTCAAAAACAATACTTATTCTTCAAATATAATTGCTTTGCATTTTGAAAGTTTATTTTGAAAACTATAAAAGCATATGAATAAAAAATTATTGCTTAAAGCATGCTGTTTCCTTTGAAAAATATTATGACATAAATAAAAATTTGTGAACTCTAATTAAAAGCTAGGAAACTCAATTGTTTGCGAATCACAATTATTGTTCTAATAATTGAACATTAAAATTAAAAATACAATTCTTTGTATTTAATAATTCCTTTACATTTTCAAATGATTGAGGAAGCAACAGCATTTTAATGCGAACAGGGCAGGAGCAAGTTACTGGAAAGCAATTTCATTGAACAAGGAAGCAGAAGCGCAAAGTTTAAATTAATTTTGTACTTCTATATTCTACATTAATCAGCAAAGTTTTTAATCACCATCTTGTTTACTAAGATTATTCTAACAAAAGAAAAATGGAAATAATGAAATTCTATTTTATTAGTATATATCATTTTTTAGAACCATTCAAAATCTTGATCATTTTCACCCTCTGTGATTGAATTATTTCACTAGGAGATGAAAGAAAAACTATTAAAATCAATTAGTAAAAAGCTGTAATTAATTATATTCAACTGTTCTCAGAAAAAAACTTGAACTGATATATAGCAAACTAGGAATAATGGAAGCAGATGAGTTTAGTTAGGTAGTGTGCAAGGGTGCCAGAAATAATGCAAGCAGATCAAAATAATAACAGTTTATTAATGCATTGATTAACACAAACATACAGGCACATTCAATACAGTTTGCAAGCTACATGTACATTACTCATTTCTTCGTTAAGTTGTTCCAGATAAACCTTTCAAAAAGCTCCTTATTGCATCAGGCTGTCAACTCAAAGTTTCAGTAATGAAATCAGAAGTATTTGAAGTTCTTAACTGAATTCCAAATACTGAAGTTCTATAATAATTTATTTAAAAAATTCATTGACTACTTATGACAGCCTAATACATTCCATTCTATAAAGACAATTTGCTAATTATAACAATATAAATGTATAAAAAAAATAGTACTTTAAATCAACAGTCATTGCAAATATTTGTTCATTTGTTGCACAAAGTAGTATCTAAAATATTGCACCTCTAACACCTTAGTCAGAGAACTCTGTGTAAAAATAAATGTTAGAACACCTAGTACACCTGTGACCATTAAAACAATATAAATAGAATAGCGTTAGTGGACTTCACATTTCAACACTCAGATATTAATTATAATGTTTAAAATTCTTGTACACAAATCCCTTGTTCTAATTTCTTATTATGCAACAATTTTATCTCACTTTCAGGATATTTCATCACTTTTTTGTGTTATACACCTTGTAGGTTATTGTCATTGATATATTTAAATATATTTCTAAAAAGAAATGAAGTTGTTTGCAAAAAGGAACTGCATAATATTAAGTGCACTTGAAAGGAACAGAAGCGGCACCTCTATGCTTTGTTGATTTGAATAAATATTTCCATAATGCCAATTTTAAATTAATAAAGAAGGATGGTTAATAATTATATCACACAATTCCACAACTTTTTCACATCCTCTATCACCATGTCAACAATTTCTATAAACTCTACAATAATTTGCTAAAAATGTGGTTCTACAGAATATCTTTGAGTTATCTGAATCAATTAGAGAAGTCAACTATCTACAGCACCCAGTACAAACCATGCAAATTACGTGCATGTGTAAATATTACCAGGAAAATTACACAGAAAGAAACTCTGATCCTCAGAAAGTGCAAATAACTGAAGTATTCAAAGGCACTTGTTTTGAATCTCCACGAGCCAGGACTGTTCGTTTTTCGCAAACACATCAAATTTTAAAAGGAATCACAGTTAGAACCTGAGCTAGGGTATATTCAGTCATACAGAAATCAATAGCGAACTTATGAAGTTCCATATTTGAGTATACAACCTGATACTTAATTTGAAAAGCTCTTCCTTTTCAAACAGATCACTCTGAAACATTAACCCATAACTGGTACAGTGGTCACTTTGTGGCATAAACAGTATAAATCAACAAAATTAAAAGGAGATAGTAGGTGAATTAAGTGTGCTTCCTTATTAAACAATTAGTTATCCTTTATTTAAAGAAGAAAAAATGGTTGGCATCTGATGGAGTCATCAGTTATGGGTTAACAGAATTATCCAAAGAATTTTCAATGAAAAGGAGTGCAATTGCTCCAGCTCGATTGTCAAATCATCCTCAAAAATTGACTGAAAATCCCATCTACGTTGTTGTGAGCCTTTTCTAACTTCTCTTCAACTTTTTCAGACGTTCGTGGCATACTGTTCTCGTCAAGAGGAACAGCGGACTTAACTTGTTCCTTTGGATTATCAGTTTTGTGAACACTGTCAGTTACAATGTTATGAACTACTACTCTACTGGTCGTTGACTGATCATTGTCTACCTTTTGGTATTGCTTCTCCTGCGGTAATACTTCTACAGGTCTTTGTAATACCTCTCCGTCTTTCGCCTCATTCGGGCCTACAGGAACGATATTCCCGTTCTTCTGTGCGAACTGAACGTCGCCGTCGTTCGTTTCTTCGTTTAATCTTTGCTCATTCGATTGCAAGGGATCTCCAATCGCGTGGTGAGCGAGGGGCGCGTGTAGGGGCTGCGGATTCTTATCGTCGTTGTTCGGTGGACTTACCTGTTGTTGCTGCGATGGACCAACCGGTTGTTCCTGGTTCCTAGCTTCCGCCCATCCAGATTTCGCCTGTTGGCCCGTTCGTTGTAAGGGTGGTGAACTCGCCGGACTTGGGTTAACTACTTTAGACGATTTCTAACAGGAGTAGAAATAAATTTCTGGTTAAAAGCAAATCTGCGTGTCAAGGATTTATATTATACGAATAGCCTTGGTACCTTAGCCTGTTCCAGTTCACGTTTCAACTGCATAACTTCTTTCTTCAGGTGATCAATGGTACTATTACTATTTCCACTGTTCTTTATCACATCATCATACTTTTCTTTCAGCCTCGACTTCTCGGTGTCCAGCTCCAAGAACTTGGTCTTCAGATGTTCCAACGCTTTCTCTAATCTGGTTGTGTCCTCTGAGGCCTGCTTCTCGCGCTTCTTACACTCCTCCTGCAGATCTTGGTGCTCCGTCTGCAGCAGCTTGTAAGTTTGCTGAAGCGAGTTGAACCGCTGCATCGCTTCTATACTGTCCTTATCTCTTAGAGACTTTTCTCGAGAAGCACGTTGCTGAAGTTCCTGCTTCACAGCAGCGTTTGAGCTCTTCTCCTCGGCTAGGGACTTTTCTAATCGCACTTTGTACTCGAATATCACTGGAAATCAAAGAAACATATCAGTGCATCTTTTATCTTCCTTCATTAAAATTTGCCTTTTAAAGAAGTCTGAAATAGTGAACCGTAATCAAAAGATAAGAACAGTATATTTGCAAAGCATTTAAGGAAACATAACAGAACTAACACATTTATCAAAAAACCAATATTTTACAATGTAGCAGATGATGTAGATTAGTGAGTAAATACAAAACTTATCATTCTGTATTATCAAATGATTGTACAGTTTACAATTTTTTTAACAAGAATCTTAATCCGATAACAGGGTGCTGGATTGATACCTTGAAGCTGAGCAGCGAGGGCCTCCTGCTGATGAGCGCACTGTACATGGAGTTCTCGAAGCCTGGCCATTTCTGAGGTTGCAGCTCGATAAAGGAACACCAGTAGAACAACCACTACGCCACAACCCCCGTACACGGCTAGGCGGCCACCCCGGCCCCTGCCAAGTCGAGAACCGCTCATCTCTGCAAGCAGAATAGAAAATTTTATTAATTAGTCATAAATAGTTTCTGGAAAAAAAATCTTCAGTAAATTAATTAAGGATATCTTTCAATCCTGAAGAATATTAGAATGCAGTGCACTTGTATGGTTGGATGGAACATACACTTTTGAACCTAGAAAATATCTGAGCTGAAAAGGTAGAGGATAAAGTCTAGGAAAAGTCTATGCAGATTCCAACCTTGAATCTTCCCACAAGTCCTTGGACAAACGGTAAGAATCTACCCTTCTTCCCATTAATTAAAGCAAGCCTAAATTGCAGGCACATAATTTAAAAAAGGAATATTCGCACGATAAAGAATTGTAAAACGAACACGCGAGAGGTCCTTTTGTTCCACCACGCAACGAAGTGAAAACGAAGAATAAGGTCAAGGGGTGAGAGGCTCGAACAGGAAAGCAATTTACAACACACCGTTGCAGCCTGCAGTTCAGCGAGTGAAAGTCGATGATTGCGATGAATCGTATAATCATTTTTCATGTAAATACAGCATAGTTACTTTTGCTATCGTTACCTAATCGTTCCACCTGGAATTCATAGAACCTGTTGCTTTCTCAAATAATAATTCTACACGCGTTAAGAATTTCATTGATTTTCCTAGGCAACCAGATAGAACGGATTTGGTGTAAAGTTCAGCACGAAAGGTATTCCACGAGTTTCGCATCCCTGGATCCTTGCTATTTTATTCTGGAAACTGGATACACCATATTACCTGCGGTTAAACGGGGCTGTGCCGTGGACACGGCGGTGTAACATAGATGGATCACAAGGACACGAGTACCTGAGGAAACGTACACGCAGAACGTGGTATCAGAGGAAAGCTTCAGATCCATTTGCAGGATTGAATAACACACTTTTTGCTACTATTCCTTGCTTATAGAAAAGAAATTTAATTCCCACAATGTGGCACGACGATAGCAGGAATACAGCTTCAATGTTATGATAACCGGGAATAACAGGATAAATGGATCTAGATATAAATATAGATTTAGAGATGAGGAAGGTAGAGATTTAGGGTTGTAGAAAATTTTAATATAGATCTTGTATTTGATGTTTAATCTTCTGATGTTGCTGTTAATGGCAGTATGTCTACATGACTAGTCTGACAAGAAAATTACTATGAAACAGTTTTGGTAGTTGTGATGACTTATGGTTATCATTTATAGTGACTACAGAACGCTAAATATTTAAAGTATGTACTATAACGTGTAAGCATTGCTCACAAGACTATTAGATAGCTATTTATAACACATTCGTAACGATTACATAAAGCTGAGTTATTAAAATGTCCTACATATTGGAATTCTAAGCTGATAGGTAATTATTTCAGAGGGTTTCAAGAACATCGGAAAGGATTCTAAAAGCTGTGACCTAGTTTAGCCATTCTAATCATCCAACATTAATTCCACGAAGTCAATGTAGGACGGCTTAGATGAGGAACTAGATCGTGTCCATCGGTGAAACTGTCTTCGAAGAATCTCAAGGATTGCGTTAGATCAATGGTTTCGTTTTGTCATTAAACGAGGTAAATTTCGTCACGTTACAAGGTGATCATAAAATTTCATGCTATTGCAGACAATCCGCTTGCTTTTAAACCCCATGTAATTATGGTCGTGACCTTCGGCTTTCAACGAAGTATCAGTTCTTGCATCGGTCGATACAATGACTATCATTAAGTTGATTAATGTTAACACGTCTAAATGAATAATGATATGATAATACTTAACACTGTACTGATAATTACATTGGTTTTTTACAGACAATTGAATAAATAATTCCTTCAAACGACTGACATGGTACTAGGAAAAAGGACTCTCGCTATATTGCCGCCGACTTGAGGTAGTAGATATATTCCTAATTAATACAAGACGAAAGAAATTGAATTTTCAATTCAATTGTATATTTTATATTCGTTTCAATAAATCTGTAGGATCGCAGTGTATTAAATCATCCACATTTTCGCTGTGCCGGGTGCAAGCAACAATTTTTGCGTAACGCCGTAGAATTTATGAAAACAGGACAGAATTTATGCAGTACATTTAAACGAAACCCAGGGAAATCTCGTCCCAACTCGTGCTGAATTATTAAGCGAAATTAAATTTGGTTCATACCGGTTAGAATATTAATCAATGGGGTTTAACGCTCAGTTGTTCGGTAATTAAATACCCTAGAGAACCGAAACGCAGGGTTTATTCGATCGATAATGTTGGTACATTGTTTCATAGTCATTTTAAGTATAATTAATAATATAACAGTGCAATCGTAAAGTTGTGCTATTTACTGTGGTCATAAACTTGCACTCGGGTAGAATATAAAAACCATGACGGAATTAATATATAAAATGAGCGGATTAATTAATACAATATTTTCACCCTACATTTGATTAGCCCCATAAAAGGCGTACGTGTCAATATATCCTAACGGACGAAGTAACGCGAGCAGAGGTGAACGCCTGAAATTGGACACCGGTAATTACGATAGGCCGCTTTTATCGTTGCATTTCGCCCCGGTTCTACGTGAACGGAAATTACACCCTCGTATGGCGCATCCACGGTTCGTCCTTGCTAGCCACGCGAATTACCAGGGATGTTTGCTCAGAGGGACGATATACCGCGAGTGTGTGGAACGAACGCTTTGGGGAAAAAATTCGAACGGAATGGCGTTGTCGGTTATATACCTAGCGGCTATATTTGAGTTCACTGACACTTTCGAGCACGCGCGATAGATACCGCTTTCGTCTGCTTTCGTGCACGTGTATTCGTGTTCTTGTTGCCACCGTATTGGGAGCATTCTAACAGTATCGTAATCATGGTTAGGCATATCTCATTCGCGCTGCTAACGAGGGAAGCACCTGCATTGTCCAA
Source organism: Megachile rotundata (assembly GCF_050947335.1). NCBI lineage: Eukaryota > Metazoa > Arthropoda > Insecta > Hymenoptera > Megachilidae > Megachile > Megachile rotundata. Next base: position 9,966,536 of record NC_134998.1, on the reverse strand, counting down.
CTTCGATTTCGATCGATTTTTGTCGGATGACGACAAATACATACCGGGCATGCATTTAGAAGCCTTGATATGTAACAAGAAACTAGTACATGTGTTTTTTTTACTCATTACGCGTTAATCACTGCAGTCATTCGTAATTGGCGCGAAATTGTTTTCGTACGTATTTTTCGGTGATCTTCGGAAATGTTCGGATTCTTTCGTTAGCAATAGCCTGCACTTCGCGCTTTTTTACATATAAAAAAATAATAGAACATAAAAGATAGAAAAGTTAGAATATAAATATCCTGAGGAAATCTAGGAATCTAGAGGATGTAAGTAGTCACCCTATCTTTCCTTAAATCCGTCACTGGCAGACAGTACATTTAAATTTGAAGCGTGAACATGAAATTGGAATAATTTAGAAACGATTTATTTACATACTGACGTATTTTACGTATGCGATCTGATCATGTATTTTTAGAAACGACCGTAAACTACTCGACATGATACACACATACTGTAAAAATGGGGAACGGTATAATTTTATCGTCAATTCGATAGAGTTCTCAGAAGGCCGCTATGAAACCGGTTTGCAGCGAACGGTATGGTGTATAAGACCATATAAATGCATCCCTGTCCAAGATCCTTTTGTGTCAAAATTTTGGTGCTTAATTAAGACACGCCTCGTGTTACGTTAACCTTTTTTTCATGTTAATTTTAATTCATTGTCATAAAAACAGATGTTTTGTTTACAAACGCCGTGATAATACTCGATGAATATTAATTCGAATATTTAAAATAAATAATTTTATTACGCCATTTAATGAATTTATTATGATTGCATCTGCTTTAAAAACTTCACAGAAATGTATTACCAATCGAGTATTTCCTGGGTCGTGACCTCGATATGAAATACATATGTATATTACATTTACATGTTTAATTCAACATGCATACAGTGCTGTCTTTAAACTTTGCAGTGCCCGACGCAGAAATCAGTATTATTGAGATCTAAATAAAAAATATTTTATTTAAAAACATAAAATCAACTGAATAAACAAATAAAAACTTACCGTTTATGGATTAGACTTGACGATATCTTAATTTAGTAACAGTACGATCGAACAAAAATGTATCGATTTAAATGAGACATGTGCGTATCACTCACATAACCTATAAATTTGATGCAAGTGCATTTATTAGTAATTGCATACATTTTCTATGTTAAGAACACAATTAAAACTCGGTAATAAATTAGTAACTGCATCAAATGATGCTAATAATTTTTCGATGCTTTAACAAATGTCATGTGCGTCGTAAATCTACTAACACATTATCGATAACTCGACTCGCATCACTTTCGAGAATCGTAAATCTATAAACGTACGGAAGTTTGAGATGTAATGGGAACATCATTTGAAAGTTCATTGCACGTTACACGAAAAAATATCACGTATCACGACGATAAACGAATCAATAGTTGTTGTCATATATTTACACGTTAAACAAACTTTTCTTACTGCAAGTTATGACACACGATTATCAAATAACACGCGCAATTGATTGCACACTATTCATCAACAGTCCCCCTTGTATACATTAATCGTAATTGCCGCATAAAAAAATACGACACTTATCGAAGTACACAAGCTAGCCTGTGTTTAAAAGGTCAATTACTACAGATATAATTAAGAACACTTTTCATGAATTGTCCCTTTTCAATATTTACCGAAAACTGAATAAAAATGATAAATTTCCAAATGATCATTGAAGATCTATATCGGTACTGTTTATTTTGCAGATCAACACTCAACGAAACACGTACGTTCGACAAATATTGAATAACATTCCCTAGCAAAAAAGGAAAAATTGCATTTCACTTGAATAAATTTACCAAATAACACTGCACTTGTCAAGAATACATGACAAAAGTAATCCTACCTCATACACGATACGAACACCGTACTCTCAGCTTTTCGTCATCGTTTCTTGAAACGTTGTCTTGCGAGTAATGGCGAACCACAAAGCACGAGCGTCGCGACGCGACCGTCCGGCCAGCCAGACACAATTTTCACAGTCTCGAGAACGATGTGCTTCTCGACGAAGCTATTCTCGACACGAAATCGATGTTGTGATCGAGACCAAGCACAGCCGACAGGTTAGGACTCTTATGGAAAACCAGGGCCTCACCGTTGCAGTTGGACGCTTCAGAATTCCCCCTCTATTGGACTAGTTACTGCCACGCCATTGAACAAGCCGCTAGTCGACCAATCGTGTGCCGCCACTTCGGCGAGTGACCAATGTATGATTTTTTGTCACCAACATGCAGTCGCAAAATATCCCTAGCACCTTAAGAGACTCTTGAGTTGTCCGTTAGCTTTCTCTTTGGCGGGATGGAAAAATTCATCTGTCCGATCGACTGCGGATGAAAAGATTTTTACAAACTTCTTTTATGCTATCGAGAAAATGGTAATATAAGTTTACGTTTGATTTATGGCAGATTTGTAGGAAGAATTAGCTCTTTGTATACGGTGAGTACGTTGTCTTCGAACTTGTATGAATGCAATCTGCGCAGAATAATTTTGTTCCAGAAGTGTAAGAGTTGATAATTGGATGATTTCTTATTCTACGAACAAGATGCGAGAATGACTCTGTTTGTAACATTACTTTGAAGTCATAATAAGTTTCTGAATTGAAAAAGGTACGTCTTTGTTCTATCTTATTATGTTACTTCAATGAACAGAGTCTGACATCATATACTTTTTTGTTAGTTAAAAAAATAGTAAAGGACTGACTGATACAAGTTAAAAGCGGAAGAGTGGAGTAGTAATATGGTAATATAGTGAAACGTTGAAATGACAGGATAAATTGATAATCATCTCGCCGAATTTTGAATAACACCGCCATCAAAGAAGCTAGTGATGTGGGGGTCAAAGGCTAGAACAGTTGGCAGCAGTGTGGTCTCGCGGGGCACGGCTCGGTGAGGATCGGCCGCTCAGTCAAGAAACTCGGTTGCATCGAATCAGTACTAGCGAGGTTAAAATCGTACGAGCCAGGAGCGTGCTGCTCTCCTCCTCCAATCGGCTCTGCCTGTACGGCAGTGGCTCAGTGCCGACTCCGTGTGTCGGATTTTTCTTCTGGGTGCCGGATAAGTGCGATAATTGTGTTGCATCGAAGTGTTCGCAGGTTCTCGCGGTTAAAGGACGAGCAGGCGGAACGAGGACGGAAAGGAAATTGCCCGTTTTCTTCGACTGTGTAGAGCACGGACGCGCACGGCTCCTGGACTCTATCCGTATCGTCGTCCACTGCCAAAAACGGGCAAGGCTGGTGACAGTGATGAGTGTTTCGTTACTTGTGTCCGTCGTCGACATAATTGTGGCCGTTGTTCAGAGCTTACGTGACTGTGACCGTGACTGCTGTGCCGCCACCAGCGTGATGTGCCTCGCGAGCTCAGCCGCCAAGGAGATGCTGTAAGTACGACTTGCCTACTTTTTTTTCGACTTGTCTCTTTTAACGCCATTCCAGCTTCACTCGGGGTCTCATTCTCTATATCGTGTGGCCCATTATCGAGATAGCCCCTCCGTACTTGTTTATGTGCCGCAGATGGTACGAAGGTCGGTCCGGAAACGGGTCGAAATCGTGATTTCCTATTTGCGATCATCTATCGCACTTTATGTTTTGTCCCCTTCGTTCTACATAAACCATACCGAGAATTGCCCGTGTCGGTCATATACTGGATCGTCCATCCCCGGTGATAATTTATGGTCAAGACCATAAGCATTTTTCACCCGACTACTAACCAAATTTCGAAACTCGACAAGTTTTCTCTCGACAAATAACCGTAGTCCATTTCGTGCCGCTTGCCGAGAGAAATAGTTGGATATCGATTCGCAGCAAAATCGTGGCGAGAATTTGTCCGCGAGCGGACGAAAGTCGACGGCGTAACGGGGCCGTTGCTCTCCGACCGATAATGCACAATCGTGGATGCAGATATTTTTCGTAGCCGTATTTTGTCCCTTTCGACGAAGAACAAATGTTTTTTGCCGAGTTGTGTAGTTTTTTCGACGTGGTCGCTGCGCAATACAGGCAGCTCGAAGCAACGCTAACATGGTGGCTCGTTCCGACGGAAACGATGAAAGTCCGACGAAAAGGGTTTCCGATTGTACCATGCTCCGCTCTCCAACGCATTTCCCATTTCCGGCGGTCTTCTCTCTCCCGAAGCCGTATGTTTAGCTGTGTATGTATACGCTATTGCCTGATAGGGTTGATCGCTGGAAATGAAAACCGCGGGATACGGCCGGTTAAAATTGGTAATTCGAACGTTTTCCCCCGAAACGAAGTCTCGGTTTCGAAACTCGAGCTTCTGAAGCCCGGTAGCGTGGAAACTATTTGCCGACACGCTCCTCCTCCTCCTCGCGACACGACGGAAAAGTAAATTGGTGACGCGTGAAATTGTAACATCCTTCGATCGCCACAAAGTCGATCGAATTATGGTAATCCATAAATATCCGAGGTAACGGAAAGCGCGCACCGTAATCGCAATAACGATTTTATCGTTAAATTTCGCGCGTATACGACTATTCGATTATTGTTGTTACCTATGTTCGATTATTATCGTTATGAGTTTAGTCGTGAAACTGACTCGAGCAGTCGGTTTGAAAAAACACGTTCGGTTTCTGATGAAGAAAATGGATACGATGCAAGAGCTCGGTTAATTTAATAATAAACGAATTGAATTGGTCTGATAGAAATGTAGCGAGTGGACACTCGGTTGACTAGGTTAGTCGAGGTGTCGCGTGATTTTTTCAACGGTACTCGATGAAAAACGACTGGCGACAATGATACACGTCACTTCGGAAATCTATGAAATTGATAGCCGACTTACGTAACACAGCATGCAGAATCGTGATAGAATCCGAAGGCGATTAGACGCCATTTTTCACTGGCGTCCTTAACTCATTAAGCAAATAGGGAGTAACGGTCGTATGTGATGGCTTGTGTGTTGCGTTAGTGACGTGTACCGTCCCAAGCAACAGATTTTCGATCCGCCATATTTCTCTTGGAAAGTTCGAAATATGTAGCATGAATTTTACACGTTTTCCTTTTTATCGTTTGTTAATAGCAATTCAAATCTCCATCTTCTAACAGAGCAACAATTGCAATCTCTTTCTTCGACTTCATCGTAATACTATCGAGACGTTTCTTCTAGAACTACTGTCGATAACTATCGATGTATCGTTAAGTATCGTCGAGCTATCGATAAAGTATCGCGAGTCTGTATTGCACCTCTAATTCTTTATCGGGCGTTCTTCGTAATTGAGTTTTCGCGCCACAAGGTTACTCGAGCGCATAGGTTTCTGTAATTTATTTAAATTTATGTGGACCTCGAGGAAGCGCTATAAATGAAACATCTTGAAAATCGTCTATCGTGATCTCTTTAGAGAGTTAAATCACGAATCTTCCAATTTTAGAAGTCGATTTCATATTTATCGCTATTTTAGTGTTCTGGAAAATTTCCCTAGACGGAAAGTCTGAATCGAAGAAGAGGACATTGACAATGAAAGATCGATGTCCGTTCTTAATTTTCTGAAATCGCAGTAAGTCATGAAAGTTGAACATATGTTGCGCTAATGGTTTCTGCTGTGTAAAAGGTTATGCAAATAACGTTGCTTCTCGGGTAAATCGGCCATTAGAGAAACGGTACGGTTACATTTTTATTTATGTCCACAAGATGGTCTAAAATTACTCCTCGAATGCAAATTGACTCTTCTCCCTGAAAAGAGTTTGTACGAATTGCCAAAGTATTTTAACACGGAGTCATTGAACTTTTTAAACATAGCTTGTCCCTAGAAAGTATTTGACACCAATAATTTAACATTTTAAATATTTCAGACATAATTCTGAAGATCATTGAGTGATATTTCTTGATAATAGTTCAGGATTTAATTGAATATTGTGAAATATGATTCTTTGAAAGCTCAGAAAAATTGTTGCATTTTCATTGACAGTATTAGCGGGAGTTTTCAAGAAAGGCGCGAAAATTCAAACGTCAGTTATTCAACGGTAATAAAAGTCGTCGATCAAGCGAGTATGTATTGATATATTGCAATATAAAAATTATGGATGCACTTCTAGGAAACTGTTATCTAGTCTGTGATGAAACTTTAAAGAGTTTATAAGAAAGTTATTAGCAACTCTTATAAGTTGTTTTTGCTGAGCAGTCGCTCGCTTAAAAAATTCATGATTATAATTATAACCAGTTTTTTCTTGGAAAATCGATTGCTCTGACTATTTTGGTGCTTTTTCAGAGTAAAAGTGACAACTTTGAATGGCAGATGTATGGACTTTTCGCATGCCTGCTCGCGAATAAGCTAATCGCTATGCTGATAATGCATTGGAAATGTAAACAGAAGCACGAGCTATCGAGGAAACGATATATTCAACGCCTCAAGCGTTGTCAGGAACACGAGAACGATAAATCGATTCGAATCGAATCGAAACCTCGTCTCTTCGGGGGTCATCGTGTGCGTCTTGCAAGAAACGCAATTTTCTTCTATTCAATTTCGAATTCAAGGAAAACTCGATTCCTTTGGGAAACGCGTGATTTCTTGCTTCTTCGATTGATCATTCCTCGAATTCCGTGAATGTTACTTCGAATGAATAAGATTTTGGGAATCTCGAGGATATTTCATTCGACTGAGTTACACAATGAAACATTGTACGCCAGATGTAATCGAGGTGTTAATTAATTAGTGGTACGTACCTCATAAAAATCAAGATCACGGTTTGAAATTTTAGAAAAATTTGTGGGAACGTACAGAGTAATCGACGCAAATGAAGATGCATGAATTATTCATTCTCATAATTAATTTCACCGCGCTATTTATTATTGACTTTTCCATGCGATGTTCCGTCGCCGTTTAATTATCATTCGCTGGCGTTTTAACGTTTCATTGATCCAATAGAGCGACGGGAAGCAGAAAGCTACTATATACATAGATTTTGTTTTTGCTAATTGGGATGGTTGAAAGGAAGATTCATTGAAACGATTTGATTAAAAATTTATAAATACTTTCTTACAATGTGAAGCCACGTTTCTGGCAAAATTGATTATTGATCACACACTGATAATTTTCGCAACGCAATTAATCTTATTGCTATATAACATAATGACGCATCGAATTAATCATCCATTTTATAATTAATTATACAAAGTATTATAGTAATTCGATGTCTGCGTGAGTCGATTAATTTTGTTTAACTTAAACCATTGTAATTCCTCGCGTTTGAATAATGCAAACGTGACACGAATACTCACGTTCACTTCATGAATTCATTAGCGCCACGTTTCTTCTATAATTACCGATTTCTTTTGTTTCTGAAACTATCTTAATTACCCTCAATTTATATTTCATGCAAAACTTCCAGCCTATGAAAATTTCAGTATGAAATCTAATTACTCTGCCGTCCCACGAAATTCACTGTAACTCGATCAGTTTCAGATTGTCAAGCTAAAAGAATAACGAAACGTCGAAAGAGCAAAATATTTGATGGCACTCAACGAATAGCAGTTTCGTCGTTCAATTAAAAACGAAATTTCAACGGGGATAGAACTCTTCTTCCCTGGTTACAGCATTATTCCCAACTTTTTTCTGCCATCGCGTTTTCGTTGGGAACAGGAATTCCATTAAAGCTTTCAAATCGGCGGCGGACTCTTTCATCAGACAGGATCGATTTTGCCGTCATCGTCTATTCGAATTAAAACGAGCCGCGCGTTGCAGACTTCGTAGAACGTATCAATCTGTACGCCGCCATGAACAGGGAGAGACGGGGAGGAGTCAATCGTTACAGTGAAATTAACTGACTGAGATGCTTCTTCCGTTTCATGTGAAATTTCTGCGGCAGAAATAAAAGGTCCGCCTATCGAATATCCCTGTCCAGGCAAAATACAAATTAAAGACAAGTGTTCGACGGATATAATTTCACAAATAAGAAAGTGCAGGCAGGAGACTCGAGACACGTGTAAACATCAGCGGTCAAGACACTGGTTCTTTTTCACAGAATTTTATCGTAACTTCACGTTAAAGTCATAGTTTCTTGCTTCAGAATTTCTTTAGTAATTAATCCGTATTTATTTCACTATCAGATTTATTCGTTTTAATGAAAATTCGAAGAACGATTGTAATCGCATTTGAAATTCCCGGGTCTCGCGAGGCACGACGGGTAGCTTCGTGTCTCGTCGGCTCGCGACGAGCCCCCGATAATGGGATTTTGCTAGGCTTTACTGGAAATGCTTGAAAAAAAAAACTAGAAAGACGCTCAAACGCATCGGACAAAAGACGTCTCTTTTTCTCTTACCTTTTGTACTACTTTTTCTCTTTTTCTCACATTGTTCCTGCTTATATCCCCGTTTTCGTCACTCCACAGTAGCTGAATCTCACGGCGCTACGTGTAAGAAGGAGGAGGAACGGAGACAGGCGAAAGCTGACGAAATCCGTACTGGAGAGAGAAAGACGGTGTGCAAGGGCGAGAGAAGCGGTTCTTTTTGGAGAGAACAATACGAAATGTCTTCCGTGAGAACTTTTTCCTTGCAAAACCGCCAACTTCATGGTGTGTTCGCTTGCAAAACACGATTGCGTACCTGATTTGAGATCAAGGAAGAAAAGCTGCATGTTTTGGAAAAGAAGCGATGCAGTGTGCTTTGGTACAGATAGTTTATTTCTTTTTATTATGTTCAAACACTTGAAATTATATACCGGATATTCTAAAGATCAAATGCTTTTTCAGGCACGTACAGCTTAGGATTTAAGTAAACGGAGGAAAAGAAAAGTACCGTTCGTTGTATTTGTCCACATTTTCTAGACTTAGTGGTTCTAGGTTAGTGTGTTCCTAGAATATCTGCAGATTCTGCCTCTCGGAATTTCTCTATGTTCCTCTTCTTGGGATTCCAGGGTTTTCCTAGGGATTCCCTGAGGATCCCACTTTTCTTTACCGAATTGATATATCGACAGCAGAGTGGTCACAATTCTAAATTTGATACCAAGGCCCCGGTGTTTCCTTCGCTTTTCTATAAATACCGATCTCGATCGCACTCGAGCCTCGAGCCCATTGAAGATCGATTACCACCAATTAACAGGTCGTTCATCATCAATTATGTATGTCTGTCCACTTCGTGGTCACAATAGTGGTTATAATTATGAAGCGCTGCTGATAAAAATATTAGATATGGCTGTACAGGACTATTAACTGATTATATTACACTTTGCATATATTGAACTGTTTGCTAATAAATCTGGAGAACTTTTAGATCAGGTTTTTAGAATTTCGATAGAAGCGTTACGCGTGAACTTTCAAGTAAATTACTGTTGCTATAGGTGGCATGATCAGCCCAGATAATAAAGCCGGGTGTAAAGTAAACGTCAGAGGTGGTTTTATTCAATGATGCCAATGACACACGCGGCATATTGTGTGCCAGTCACAGGGGTTCTCATGCTGGAAACCCAGAAAGAAATTGGAACGGCAGACATGATCGATTTCAAGGACTCTCAGAGGCTTCCTGGCTCTCCTGGTCTCAAGACAAAGAAGTATAAGGAGGGAAGAAGGAAAACGTTTACTTAATTAGTATCAACGATGACCGGTTCAGCGAGACGTTTAATCGATATGGTGGCACACTTAAGTGTGCCTCGGTTGAGGCAAGCAGGAGACGAAGAAAAACGGAAACACCAACGGTGGGGAGGGAAAAAATGGAATGGTTCCAGTAACAGTGGTGCACTGCAGACTTTTCCATGCCGGAATGTCGCGTCTCAGCATTCCAGACAAACACTGGAATCCTTCGACAACCTTTGATTTATAGGGACTCAAACCTGTCTCATTCCCTTTTCAATGGCGTCTTCGAAGTAACGTCTTAGACGGATTTGGTTAACCTTTTATGGCTAGGGTCATTTTGACCTGGCCCGGGAAATGGACAACTGAAGGGATTTACAAACATCGGTGATTGGAACTGAAGGACTTTGCAAGCGACTGGATAAAGATTGCAGTTTAGTGATGTAGGAACTTGGAAACCCGCCTACATTCAAATGTGGGAATTTAAAATGTGGAAACTGAGGAATGCCAAGACTTGAAAGTTGAGAACGTGGATAGTTGCACATGTGACAACTTGAAATGCAGACATTTAGGAATATAGGGATTTGCAAATAGTATAAGATTTGAGGAATGAACAGAGTAATCTGAATACATGTCCCCAGTCACTAAATCTCAAAAAATAACATCAACCACATAGAGGTTCTTCTACGCATTATAAGCAGAGAGGCAGCAGCACTGTTCCCACACCTGACCTGTTGAAGTCAGCCCCGAAACTGCACTCACGTCTAAATACTTTTCTAATTCCGTGAGGTAGAACAGATCCTCCTAGGCGGAAGTCATGGAGAGGAGCGGAAAAGAAGAAGGTCAGCGGGGAGGGAGTAAGCATGTTGCTTTGGCTCTGGACCAAACCTCGAAGAGCCAGGGTCGCTTCGAAGTGGCCGGCAGGGTCTACGTCAACGCCTATCGTATCTCAGGTTTCTGCTGGCAGAACGAATATTCTTCTCTGCGATTAGCGGTTGGAGTCAGAAACAGATATCACAAATCACCGAGAAACTAGAGCCCAATAAAATTTCGACAAAGCGTATAATATTTTGATACCTAGCTGCGAGAGACGATTTTATTATGCAAATTTAAATTTTGGACCATTAAATGTCCTCACCATAAGAAGGTGAATTGAGCACCATCAAGGGACGAGGTCTTTCTACGGTTCTCAAGAAGCAACAGGTCTAATAACGGACTGGTAGTTGCAGCAATTATGCCCATTATCCGAGTTGCAGCGGAGAATTGCCGTTCGTGCATCGTTACATGGACTACGATCTCGATGTCATTGCAGTTGAGCTCGTGGAGTGGTTGAGAACCACTGTCCGAACGAACGTGGCCTCAATCAATGGTGTTAATGCGAAACCATGGGCTTTAGTGTTCGTACACTCGTGGGCATAGTCGACTCTCGATTAAAAGGTGGTACAGAGGAAATTTCTCCCGCTAGGAAGCTTAGAAAGTCTAGGGATCTTAGGCTTCTCCAGGGATCACAAAGATGTAGGACACTTAGAATCGGGAATCTTTAGATCCTACGAAGTTTATGGATTTTTAAAGACCTTGAGGAATATTTGAGGATCTGAAAGCCTTTAGAAAACCATGGTACCTCAGTGATCCTGAGGAACTCTAGCCTCAGAGAACATACCTTAGGGAAAATAGCAATATAGTCTTCGCTATTTCCTATAACGCTCGTGAATTACCACGTACCTAATTTGCAAGAGTGGTAAGAGATCCTGTGGAATCTAACGGAGACTAACGATAAATTTCCCTAAGGAAAATAGCAAGGTAAAAAAAAAATCTCTGTCACACGCTGTGATATATGTCACACGACTCTCAGGTTTTGCTACATCTTCATTTTCCCTAGGGAGCTCTACCGAGTGCGCTAGTGCAGCACCGACTCGTTTTAGTACTCTATTTCAGTGGGCGCCGTTTGACAGGGGTTTAATTTACAACCTTGCTATATCATGGAGACTGTGCGAGTGATGGTAACTTCTACGTGGCTAAGGCCGTTGACATCAATGTAATCTAGGCTTAAGAAGCAAGAACGTCTCTGACGAGTGGTTTCAATCACGGTTTCACAAAGATTGATAGCCATGGAAACGAGTGAGGACCACTGGCTAAGGTTGCGGACATAAAGGCAGAGACTTACCGCTGTTTTCGACCGTTTTATCAAGTGTTATGAGGTCAATTCCTTATGGTGTAAAGCACTCGTAATTAAGTTCTGAAGAATTTCTCTAACTGCAGAATGTAATTTTGTCACAGTTCCATTTTGTATAAATATTGAACATGTTGTTATTACTATGAATAGTATGAAACTATTGCGGGGCTAGGGTTATCTGAGCGTTCAGTTATTCAGGGTAGCACATTATTGGAATTCTAGGTTATGTGGTTATCGGAAAAGACTGAATTACCCGAGATAAAACTATACTTCAAACAATACGTATCTTCCAGTATATACAGTGGTTATATACTTCAGCTTCTGCTGAAATTATTGTTTATCTTCCATCCAAAAGGCGACCAACTTTTCTGACTTACTTATTGTCTCGTACTAGTGTAAGTAGCAATCAGGGTGGAGCTGCTTCCCCTCCACCCTTCCTAATATGGATTAACCCACCCAGTTAGGGACATTTAGCTTACATACACTTCATATGTTACTACTTTCTAAATCTTCAATTAAATTCTAAATTTTCTGATTTCCAGATGCTTGGTGTGAAGTAACCTAATAGAACTAGAGGACCCCAAAATATCCTAGTTACCATTGTCCAAGAATTGAGAAGTCCTTTTTGAATTACATACAGTAGTCATTCCTGTTTGAGCATCACTGTTGCTCCTACGCGGACTTGATACAGAACGACAGGTCTGGTAAGCTCTAACCGGCTTGCATATCACGATACTTGTCGAAGTATCGTCATGAACGTGACTAGTAACTTCGTATCACCTGCACGATACTGTTACTCGATTATACGAGGTCCTCCGCTACGTTTTTTACTGCCCGATGCGCAGAATCCGCTGCGTCCACTTTATGTGCTATATGACCGCCATCTTTCTTCGACCTGTCTCTTTCACACGTTCACTCGAATGTGATAGAATTTTCATTGCTCATTTTATGTCCTGGAAGTATTTGTTTGAAGTATGAAATGAATTTAGATGATTTAGAAGTTTTCAACAAGGAAGGAATTTACTGACTTTTATATTTTTGAGACACTGTACTTTTTTATGGAAAATGGAAGAAATTAATCATGATGGCTTTTATAGTCTTGAATCAAAGGTGTTTCTCTTGAGTATTCCCTGTGGGATTTTAATATGGAATCATTGGCGTAACCAGAATTTTTATGAGGGTCTTGACTTGGTTTCTTGGATTTACCCCAGTTCACCCCATTTACTATGCTGGAAGATCCAGTTTATACAGAGGATGTAGGGCTTATCTCAGTCTCTAATTACCTCAGTGTTGTGGAATTAGAACTAGATAAAGTTATACAAACTACCATATCATTGAACAATACTTGACATTGTATTAACAGATTAAAACAGTGTAAGAATATGTCTGACGTATATTTCTTTTATTTCAGGAGGACGTGGTGTATGTATTCGCCTAAATGGTGACTCTAAGGGGTCCCATAGGAAAGCATGAGGGAAAGAACACCCTCTGCGGACGACAACCCAAAAAGGGCTCCACCAGCACCACTCAGAGGTGAGTCATCAAATCATTTACGATTATTTTTCATGCGGTGTGATCTTAGACCCTAATTTTACCACTTTGGTCAGGTGAATATTCTGAAGGAACTATTACTTCAGGCTAACTATCCTAGACACGGCTACTTACGAAACACCGAGTTTGTGCACATAACAACCGTGTTTCTGAATGATGCGTTATGTAATCCAAGCGTTGCAACTTGCAGGTTGCAGTCACGTTCGCATGTGTGCGGATGCGTGCAGGCGTCACGCAGCGCAAGTGGTAGCGATAAGCCGGCTGATATTAAGGCGCGATAACGCGGGACAGGTTATAGATACAGTCGATGTGTGCCAGTGAAACAACGATGCTTACAGGGGCCTTGAAAACGGCCATTAAATTACCAGTTCCTGGTTACTGATTTTTTATTAAATTTTTGAGACAAGCTATACCAGAAAAACGTAAGCTATATCTGCTGGTAAAAAGTTGCTGATATATCCCTACCCTTAACTCTTCCTAACTCCACGTTCCTGAATGCTTATAATTATGGATCCTCCTTAGATCAATATCTCTGTAAATACCTATATTTCCAAAATCCCTTTACCCTCAATTTGTATCATATCTTACAAGGTATAGCAATTGTCTGAACAGTTCAAAAGCCTTCTTAAGAATGATGGAAAATGTTAAACACAGTTTTGGAATTATTAGAAAAATTAGGTTAGGTTTGAATGTGCCTCTGTTTGCATCCTTGACTACAATTTCAGAATAAACTTTGAGCATTCTAAAAATTAGAGAGTAGCTTTCATATGTCAGTGATCAGTAAATTACGTAATTCGGTGGGTTTCTACCCACATAGGTAATGTCGTGTCGCCACGGTGTCCCATGGTGGTTGGACTCCGCCATTTTTGTGGTCAATCGCGACAAGTGGGTCTCCCTGATCACGCGTCACGTTACCGAGTTTTATTGCAGGCGAATGGAAATCATGACTAAAATTAGCCACGTTTGCTTTTCCACGGTTGAGAAAAAGCATATTACTGATACTTAGGTTTTCTTTAGGTGAAGGAAGAGAGAGAAAGGAGAAGAAATAGGACTATAAGAAGTGCAGCTCTATCGAGTTAAAACTGAAAATACCGATCGTCGGTAAAATCAACGAGCAGAAGAAAGAGAGGAATATTTATTTTATAAATAATTCATCGGACGCCCTGAAGAATGCGAGAAAGAAATAAAAGAAAAGTAAAGAAACAGGCTTTACGAGGATAAACGATTTATGGAAGGAGCCTTTGAGGATGGTTTTCGTGAAACTCGAGGTCTGCGCAGTAGCAATGAAAATCTGTTCTTAGTGATTTTTCAAAACGCTTAAAGATTTATCGTCTTCTGTTTACCGTCGATGATCGGTAAAAGTCCTGCACAGACTATTCTAATTGACTGACAGACCGAAGGACAGTTGTGTAGTTGTCATTTTAATCGACTGTACCGTTGAACAGTTATAAATTGCATAGTTATCAGTGACTCGACGCGTATTCGCATATATACCGGGTGGGATTAAATTGATAGTCAACTTATTTACAATTGTTGTATACTTCTCACGATATAGCGAAGTCGTAAATAGAGCTTTGCCCTCTAAAGAGTTTCACAGCCTCGCTATATCATCTTTAGGATCGTAGGAAGATTTGGAAATTCGGGGACTGGAGAATTTAGGGACCTGAATTCGGAGACATAAGGGTAACCATAGAGATGTGTGGTCTTTGGAATGCGGTGACTTAGGAATGTGATACTGCTGGAATGTTGAGATTTAGGAATTTGGGATTTGAGAATGTATGGCCTTCGGGAGATAGCTCAGGAATGTGGAGATTTAGGAACATAGTGAAATATAGGAATATAGTGCTGCCACATATTTTACTTGGAAGAGTTTTACGATTTCTGTACACGGTGCCAGGGACCGTACAACAGTACCATCATTAGTCCCTAGGGGATCCAATTCCCTAAAAATTGAGGAAACGGCAACCAGGTCAGAACAGAAGATTGAAAGCAAGGAATTATACAAGTGTTGGCAACGATCCAACCGGAGCGACACTCCTGATCCAGCAGGACACGTACACGCCCAAACTGTTGTTGACGATTGCGCTTCATGATTTCAGATGGCGTTAATGATCTCTCCGCGTAATTACTGTAACGTACGATCAGTTCAATCGAATGACGTGATTTGAACCCTTTAATCGTTAGGAACAAATTGGTGGAATAGGTAGATGGTTTCGTTACACTCGTTCCGCGGTGAAACGAACTGTCGGTTCAGCGAAACGTATCCTCGAATTAATAAAGATGATCATGCTAATCGGTAGAACGTGGTAGCGCCTGAAAGATGCGAGCTGGTGTATCGTTTCAGCGTGGCGCAGCCAGTGTGGAGCCCCGTGTAATTAAACGGGGGTTCATTGAACCCGTTTGCGGCTGTTCCTTTTCACCTCTCACCGTCTCTCTCCTCTTTGAAACGCTAAACTATAGGTTTGCGTATCGATGCATTTTCCTCGAAATGGTATCGGCTACGGTATCCTGGAATTTGATATATTTACAGTGGAAATACAGCTTTAGGATTGCTGGTTGATTGAAGTACCTTTGATTAGGTTAGGTAACCTTCGGTTAGGTTGGGTTACCTTTGATGGCTTTTGCGTATCCATGCTTTTTCCTCGAAATGACATCAGCTAGTATTTCGTTTGCAATGAAAATGTGACTTCAATTGAAGTATTTTTTATTGGGTTAGCAATTCAATTACCTCTCGCATGTGTATCAGTCTTTCAAACTTTTACCTGATGGAGAAATGAATTATCTGATTCCGTTGAAACAAACTCCTTGATTAGCAAAACTCGTTTCCCAAGACTTTCAGCTGACATCAGACCAATCTGAAACCGTAGTCGTAGAACACCGTGATAAATATTTCCAGATTTTAGGACCAATCTTTGCTTTTAGTATTCTTGCCAAGGGCATTTTGAGGTACCTCAACTTTTATTTGGTTATGAAAATATTAATTTTTCCTTTTTAGCGAGGAGTCTGAATAACCACAGACTTAATTGAATGCTTGTCCAAAGCGCGGAGTTCTGTTCTGGGTTGAACCGATCATTCAGGATCTAGGAACACTAGGTTGTCCTACTTCCTCACGCTCGGCCGTTGTTAACAGAAATAGAACATTCATGATTTATCCTCTCGATAGATTCTCGCGCAAATTGAAATCATTGGAATTCTGTATTCGCATTTCCATTTGCTTCGAGCTGGTTCATATGGCATTCTTCATTGTTGTGAAAAGCTATTATCGGTTCTTTGATAAGAAGTAATGGCGCTGTTATTGATTATTCATATATTACCGATATTTTATTGATACTTAACATAATCAATAATAGGAAGCATTTAAGGTTGTATACGACGTACAGTTTTATTATTCACAGATGCTACAAATGATCAAAATTCACCAAACTAGATTTCCAGAAAGTTGAATCAGGTTTTCAAATCTAAATCAGAATACTCGTCATCCGCATATATTAAAGGAATTGAGGAATTGTTCGGGTGGCGCTGTCTCTGACTCAGCAGGAGTTTGAAAGTCCCTTTAAAATCACCAGAAAGTGTGACGACCATCGTCATCGTTGGCGTCATCGGTCTCCAGCCAGCCGGTTTTCCCCCTTGGGGGACGACCTGGTGTTCGAAGCTTGTCGTCTCTTTTAAGAGCTCTGCCAGGAGGGTGGCGGCGACCCCTTTCGACGTGGCAGAGGGGCAGTTATCGATTCTACGGCTCTCCCTCTTCCCCTACTTCCGGATAAAACGGCGTCAAGGAGAAAGCGTGGCAGACCGTGTGTGTACTGCTTTATCTTTCTTCTCCTGCCCTTCGTTTCTCTTATCACTTCTTCCGTTGTCCCTTTTTTTGCTTTCTACCCACCTATGTTCCTCCATTTTGTCGCTTTTTATGATTCTACCTCTTCATCTAATGGTCTTTCTACAATTACTTATATGAGTAGAGCATGCGAAATTTAATCTTTATAATATATTAATATTAACTGGTGGTATAGTATTAAAGGTGTAGGTAAAGGTATAGATAAAGGCATAAGTAAAGATATAGATGAAGGTCTAGGTAAAGGTATAGGTAAAGGTATAGATACTAGAAAGATAGGGATCTGTAGGATCTATGAATCCAGCTGTTCGTGGATGTAGGAAGTTGCAGATGCAGATGTAGAAAATTTAGAAACGCAGAAAGAATATGAGAGTTTGGGGATTCAGGAGTACAGAGATTTGGGAATATAGAGGCTTGACAAAATAGGAATTCAAGGATTTGGAAATTCAGAAGCGTAGAAATTCCAGGATATGAGGATTTAGGAATATAGGAACTTGGATAGAGGGATTTGTGGCTATACGAATTTGGGGATGTAGGGATTTAGGAATACTGTGGCGCTGTAATAAAGGGATTTGGAGATTTGGAAATTTGAAAATGTAGAAATTGGAGAATATAGGAATTTAAGGACAGTGGAATTCAGAGATATAGATTTGGAAATTTAGACATTCAATTGAGGAATATAGTGATTGAGATCATTTGAGATCATTTGACATCCTCAAAACAAGGATTTGATAACAGGGATGTGGTAGAAATGTGAAAGCTTGTGAATTTGGAAGGTGGAAAATTTAGAAATGTAGGATGTAAGAATGAGGATGTGTAAAGATTTACAAATAAAGAGTTATAACAGTGATGTCTCCAGGAAAGTAGTAACAGTCTAGAACGCAGTAGACGTAACAATATACCAACAATAAGTTAAAAACTGCAATATTCATCGACTTGTGACCAACAAGACTTTCACTCCCATTTTTGTACGTTTTTAACACCCTGTATGTGCGTTTCCCCTCCCACTTTGCCCCGTTCTCCTTTCCTCGAGCGGCACTCTGTTCTCTCAATTCTCACTCGCCTCGTTTCTCTCCTCCGCATTGTGTCCTCCTCGTCGCCCCTTTTTTTATTTCTGCCTTCTTTCATCTTGCTCCGTTATATACCTCTGCTGCTATGGTCTTCTTCGTCGCTGGCGGTTTCTCCCTCTATAATCATTCGGGGTTCACCCTGTCTCCCTTTGTCCCTCTCGTTTCACCCTGGAAGCCGGTCGAATGAGGACGAACAAACGCGAGAGGAAATATTGTTTACGAGATCGAGAGAAAAGGGGTATTAGGAAATGGTAGAACATAAATTGGAAGAAAATGGGGATTTTCCAAATTCTTGGCTCGCTGTAACAATGGGAATCTAAGTTCCTGCTATTTTATGATTTATTCTGGTTTCTTAACTCTGCCTTTGAATTTTCTCAGGTTCTACTTCTTATGTTGATTAGGGAACTCAGAAATTAGAATTAAAATATGGTAACAGTTCATGTTGGACTCAATGGAGGAAGCTCAGGATCTACTCCTTATTATGTTGATTAGGGAACTCAGAAATTAGAATTGAAACACAATAACATAGTTCATGTTGGACTCAATAAAGGAAGCTCAGGATCTACTCCTTATTATGTTGATTAGGGAACTCAGAAATTAGAATTGAAACACTATAACATAGTTCATGTTGGACTCAATGGAGGAAGCTCAGGATCTACTCATTATTATGTTAATTAGGGAATTCAGAAATTAGAATTGAAACACAATAACATAGTTCATATTGGACTCAATGGAGGAAGCTCAGGATCTACTCCTTATTATGTTAATTAGGGAATTCAGAAATTAGAATTGAAACACAATAACATAGTTCATGTTGGACTCAATGGAGGAAGCTCAGGATCTACTCCTTATTAGGTTGATTAGGGAACTCAGAAATTAGAATTGAAACACAATAACATAGTTCATATTGGACTCAATGGAGGAAGCTCAGGATCTACTCATTATGTTGATTAAGGAACCCAGAAATTAAAAGACAGTAACATAGTTAGTATCCTAACACTTAATACTCAAGTTCTGTTTTCTGCTCTGCTCCGGTTATCTCAGAGCCCAGCAATCTTATTTATAGTATCATAAAATCTCCACCAAGTTTCAATGCTTTCAATTTTCCCAATTTTCTGCCAAGATCTCAAATAAGTTCAAGTTCATCCGAAGTCCGACTTGATGCAAGCTTCATTAGCCGTTCCACCGACGCTTTTGTTTCGGTATCGTTGGCTTAGCCGAGTAAGTTATTGTGATAAAACAGAACGAAATGCAGCGCGGAGCAGTACAAGGCTTTTCAAACGATAAAAATTGTTTTACAATACCTAGCGTCACGTGCAGCGAGCAGAAAACAAGGGAAACGAAATGCAAAACACGTTTGCCACGATGCGAACACAAATAGAGGAGGTAATTGCTTAAGCCAGGCTTGGACATCATTTGAATAAAGTCCAACAACCCGTTTTCAATATTATCATTCAAATGAATCATTATCTTCTTTCATTCAGGACTTTCATCGGTTAAATTGTTGGTTATTCGGCGGTGAAGTTTGACAAATTGGATATTAAAATCTTGCTGTTTATTTTAACGAAAATATTGGAAGAGAGTGGTTACATTTGGTATTTCTGTTTCTTAGCTGTGCGAAAGGACTTTTTAAATCTGACACGGTAATGCCATCACGAGCATGCAAACTCGGGACGACGAATCGAATATTCGGTATAGCATCATCGAAATGACCCAATTACAAGTTGTGGAGTCTAGTGCAAACTCCACGTCCACCGGAAATGGTGTGTGCAAGTTAGAGACCGTTCCACTCGATGCGCCTTACGGATACGTAAACGTTTTACATCAACTACCAGCCAGCTCAAATACTGTTATACTGATTTTCTGTGCTAACAAACTGCTGAATTTGTACCCGGACTGGTAAAAACTTTCAGAGAATTCAGCTACAACCCCATGAGACCAAATGAGCGCAATCTTCATAACTGAAATATTACTACAAATTCACTTCCCGACGTTAAACATCTTATGTTTGTGTTCGTGGAAATCTCAAAGATTAACTTTGTAATTTAATTTTAATTCGGAAAAGGTTTACTATGTTGAAGTTTAATTTAAACCCATAGGAGGTATTATAAAGGAAGGAAAATACTTTGAACTTATCCTGCTTCAACCGGCAGCCATATTTGACAATAAACTACTTCTTTTATTTTTCATTTTGTGGAAATAACATAGGTCAAGGTGTTCCTTGGAAAAGCAAAGAAATGAGAAGAGTTTTCGAGGTGAAACTTCATTGAGAGGAAAAGGTTGCTCAACGCGATAAAAAACAGAGTTATGTGTGCCATAAAATTGTACCGTGTTCGTCCTTTCGCGTTTTGCTGGCCAATCGAATCTTTATATGGACAGAAATATTGGCATCCATTCAATTTACCCTGGCGTATAACGATTCTGCAAATATTTAAGCAGAATGTAACAATATTTGATGGAAAATTCAATCATCCAACCAAATAGAAAAAGTAATATCACCGATTGTGATAAACTGCTGAATAATATTTGGATAAGCTGTTAAAGTTATTTCCTGCAATTTCATATTCCACGTAGTTCAATAGTTGTACTGAAAATTGATGTTACAATTTCAAGAACATTAAATTGCTAAACATTACATTTGAGGATGAAACTTTGCAAGTTTTAATGTTGCAATGAAAAATCCAATGTTATGCAAATAGACTATGTCAGGTCAATGATTATTAACAAAACAGTTCAGCTTCTGTTTTACTCTATTTCATGAAAATGTTGCAAATAATTCCGAGTGATACGCAGCATAGTCCACTGAATAATAAAGCCAAAGTTTCCAAGCAAATGCAGGATAACAAAAGTAGGTTTCCCTTTAAATGTAAACCAAGAAATGTATGCGTAGGAAGAACTTTAGTGCATCTGCGTCTAGGGAGTCAGTCTGAATAAGTAACAGATATTAGAAAAATATTCAAGACTTGTGCCAATGAATGTAAGGGAATGATGCTTCTGTAAAATTCTATGCATCCCTAAGAGACTCTCCTCTGTGAAATTTCAACAGCTCCTCCACGTTCTGAGGGCATTACTTTTAGTGCACCTTGCACTTGACAATCTCATTTATAACATATTTAAGATATGGAGTATGGAAGTGAAGCAATAAAGAGAATTTTAAGAAAGATCAGGATGAGTATATATTGATCTGCAAAATGGAAAGGAGAAAATGAAGAGAATCAAGATAAATAGATTTGTTGGGAAGTCGAGGTAGATGCCAGAGCTTTGCAGAATTTTCTTCAAAAGGTCCAACGTTGTTTACGACTGTCCCAGACGAGCAAGGAATTATTGATCTGTTCACTGCTTATATAACATGGCCTGTTTTTTTTTACTTCCGTTTGCGTAGGCTACTGCATTATCCCATTTGCCTGGACGCATACCTCTTTTCGGTATTAGATTTTTGTGAAAATTTCGGGCTATGGTTTAGGAATATGGAGATTTGAATTTGTCTGAAGTATCTCTTTCAGATAATTAACCACCAAATACCAAACGTTCTCATCATTTATCGCATTAATAAATGTTGAACTTGTAGAAGCAGCCTCTGCGGACGTGACTGGTAGCAAGACGAGTAGCGAGCCGGTCGAGCCACACCGCCCGGCGAAGTTCTCTCCAGCCACGACGGCGTCGTCGACGTCAGCGTCGTCCCCGTCGCCGAGCGTGGACGTCAGAATGGTCGCCTCGACGCACAACTTGGATGAGCTGAGTGCCAGCCACCCGACCAGCGCGAGTAGCGATCGTCAGCAGCAACAGGAGAAGCACGGACACGCGTACAGATCTGCGCAGACTGCTCAAGATAAGAGGAGCAGGCTCAGCAATGTGATAAACAACCTGAGGAAGAAGGTTCCTGACTCTAGAAATGGAGATTCGCCGAGGAAGGAGGAGGACGATAGGAACAGTGTAGAAAGGAACCTGGAGACGCTGGAGAAGTACGTGATGACGGTGCTGAACGGGGTGATCAAGGACGAAGAGGACGACGACAGAGAAGTAAACAGGAAGAAAGACGAAAAGGGTAAAGACTCGGAAAAATTAAGTGGGGAACAGGAAGACGAGGATTCGAAGGGCCCAGCAGCTAAATTTGAGCCCTCAAAGCCTAACGAGAGCAGGACAGAGGCAGCTGTCTTCTCTTCGAAGCAACCTGAGAAGGAGGCTAAGGAACCCTGCGTAGAGCACCGAAAACTGGAAGTTAGAGAATTGGATAGCCCTCAGAAAGAAGCGAAAATTAGTTCCGAATTAAAAGAATCGAACGATGGCTTCAGAGAGGAGAATGAGGCCGACAAGGATAAATGTTCTTCCAGAGAGACGAAGCCTGAAAATGACGCTATCCAGGAGACGGCGAAAGTCGATGTTCAGGAAGAAGAGAAGAAGGAAAATCGTTCGCTAGGTACGATAATCATGGAGAGGCTCAGCGAGCACCAGGCTGAAGACAAGGCTATCACCGAGGCTGCCAAGGACGAGGCTCGAGAGTTTGTTCCCGAGAACGTGGAACTCAGGAACGTATGTAGAGACCTACTGAACGACCTGTTGAACGGTATCAATCAGTTGATCGACGAGAAGAATCAGGCAAAGGAAGAGACAAGACCACTGGATGGCTCCTCCGAGGAGAACAAGGATTCCAAGGGTCATGAACTCTCCACGACGAGCTTACACTGTAGCCTACCTCTGGATAAAGTAGCGTCGGTGCTACCGAATTGTCAGACCACCGAATTGGTCGCCCCGCAATCGCCTTCGTCATCGTCTTCGTCGTCACAAGGTTCAAAGTCCCCGTGCAAACCAACGTCTCCTACGGTGAGGCACCTGTGCCTTTACTGCGACAGGAAGTTCCTGTCGATATCTCTCAGGCAGCGACATACCGAGAGAGTTCACCAGCAAGGAGGCGGCAGAAGGTCAGAACGGAACTCGAGGAGACCGTCACAGAATTGCCAGTATTGCTCGGACAAATGCTCGGAGAGCTTGGAGAGCTTGTTCCAACACATGGTGGGTAGCCATGGGGACAAGTATTACGCTTGCGTGCAGTGCTCCACCAGGTACCTCACCAGAGAGGCTCTGGTGGGGCACATGAACGAGAATCATGCGGAAAGGAACCTTCAGATTCAGGTGAGATTTTAATATTGATATAAAGGGGATGTAGAGATAAACTTAAGTAAAGATTTAGATACGGATTTAAGAGTGTAGGGATTTAGGAAATATAGAGATATAGGGATCTAGAACAATCACTTTCATAAATGACTTGAACATCATTTAAAAAATCCCAGTGCCACATTCAATTGTATACTACTATTTCAGGAGAAGCTAAAGGAACCCTCGCCTTGCAAGGAGGTAGGAAACCAAAGTCCCCGTGATAGGCCGGATCCATTGAGTCCCAAAGAAAGAAGACCGGACGAATCCGATCACGAGCACCGTGTTGAATCTACCCTGCTGAAATCAGTCTCTATGAAAGACAGCTTCAGCAACCCAGGGAGTCCAGAATTTGACAGTTCCTTTTATAGCAGCGTCAGTTGCAACATCCGTGAGAATCTTCTTCATCACCTGGATGGCAAGCTTCAGAGCTCCTCGACAACCGTATCAACAACTTCGTCGATCATCGACTGCAAGCTTCAGCTGCAGCAACAACAGACCTATTACGAGCACAGCGCAAACCAGATCCAGTTCCCCATCGATATTTCTTTAACGGCTGCGACGCCGGTCTACTCGAAGGACTACGCTAACGAGGAGTACGAGAACAACAGCGAGTACGCCCAGAAACCTGGGAAAAGAAACAGGTCACATCCTCGGAGAGTGTCCTTCGAGAAATACAATTTCCCTCGGAAGTACGACGGTAAGGAACAGTGGACCTGTTCCATCAAGGACCTCAGCAAGTTCGACATCTCCACACAGTTATCGCTGAGGAAGAAGCAACAGTTGCTGAAGGAACGAATCACTTTGAGTAGGTTGCACCAGATCTCCGTGCTGAGCTCTTCGAAGACCACGGACATCCCGCAGGATGAGCAGGATCTGGACTCCAGAAATCCTGAGGAGTCCAAAAGCGTCGGCGAGGCTTCTGCCGGGACGAACAGTGAGAGTGTTGCGCAGACGTCCCGATGCGAGGTTGCAAAATCGTCGGAATGCAAGTTCGATGTGCCTGAGGTGCTGTCGCCTCGGGCTACAGAGTTCAGCAGCGAATTTGGCAACTTCTTGAGGTTGAAAAAGTGGGACGAAAGAACGGCGAACGAGGTGGCCAAGAAACAAGAGACTGTGTACGCGGAACTCACCGGAGAATGGTCCAGACCTAGGGTCTACATTTGCGGCGCTTGCGCTACCAAACATGTAAGGATTAAAGAACTTTGTCTGATTGGTGTGGATGTATGCATAGTCCAGTTTTTAATGCACGGAGTTGTTCACTTAGCAAACGTGGTTACAGTAAATGTAATTAATTTTTGAATAGTCATCCGATATCTTTACTCACAAAAGAAAACCAGATGGACATTCAGCACCTGAATATTAGTTCAAGACAATTGATCCTTTCATCGCCACTGACATTTATTGAGCGATTAGTTAATTAATCATCCCCGTTGATTGGTAACTATCGATCGGATTGCAGACCAGTGAAAGGGCCTCTCTTGATGTTGATTGACAATTAGTTGTCGTCAAACGAATCTGCATTGATCAACGTGCTGTATTAACATCGAGTGCAGGCTCGTCCGTTATTATCGACGAACTAATTAGGACTAGTTTGTTTCCCAAAGTTATCCATAAATATCGAGTTACAATTTATATTGAATTACCCAAACACAACTTAGTAAATCGTGATATTAAAATAAAAATGTTAAGAAAATTTATGTTATAAAAATGAAACGTATGCGAGTGTGAATGTGTTATGATGATGTTCGTAAATTTTTAGCAACCCTGTATTAAGAATTCTAAATAAGTTTCTTCTCACCGCAGGTCACATTGAGAGAAATGGAGGAGCATAAAGTAATCTCCCATCCAAACGTGTGGTGTTCTCATTTTGAATTCTCCGGTGACCAGAGGGAGCTCTACAAGCACCTGTTCCTGCCAGGAAGAAACGTGCCCACCGCAAAGGCGAAGGCTGCCATCCTGGCAGAGAAAGTGTGCACCAAGTGTACGAAGAACTGTGCCACCCTATCAGAATTACATAGGCATATGTTGGAATGCGGAGGAGACCAAGCATGGTTGTTGGGGCTTTTTGGTAATGGAAAGAAGAAGTGCAAGTGGAGACCTTTCGGTAGCCGCAGCAGAAGACGAAGACAACGCGGAATGAAGAGAAATATCCAGAATTCGCAGACACCCAGGGTGAACACCCCTAAAGAGAAGCAACCTACTGGACCCAGAGTCAGACCCAGTGATCGTAAGTGTTTTTCGTATATTTGTTTTATTATTAGACATTCATTAGTTTGAATGATTTGAATGAGTCTTCGAACTGTATGTAATTGTGTTGTTTTTGTTTTTTAGATGCGAGTGAGTGTTCATTTGTACAAGGTGTATTAATTTACTCCCGCTGCAACTTCAATTTTCTGAGCGAAAAATTCCAAGCTGCACGCACGGGTGAAGTTAATAAAAAGTGGCTATAAATACCGGGCACGCGCGATCCACGAAATTTGTTAACCACCCCAGAGGAGCGTTTAATTACTACACTAATTAAAACTTTGTTTCGTTTAGTTAAATCACTTATGCGGCAGCTTCCCTTTGCCGTGCAATAATTATGGCGGTCATGACAGGGCGTGTTAACTTAAAACTTATTAATCATGCCTCGATTAATATTAACGCTTTGCTCTTGGCGCGTGCGTGTGTGTATGCGTGCGTTATGTATGAGTGTAGTGAAAAAACGGTATACATTTTAAATCTTCTCTGCTTCCCTTTTCTGTTTGTTTGTGTATTTATTATTTTTGCTCTAACAGCTTGTTTGTGTGTTTTAGGGGAGAGTATTCAAAAAATGCTGGCGAATTTACCACCTAAAAGAGCCACCAGAAAGGTGTTGCAAGATAGCTCAATGAGAACACAAGGCAGACTACGAAACGTAAGTATTATCTCTTTTTTGTAGAGGTATCATTGCATATTCTAGTATTGAATAATACGGAAAATATTATTCAAGTTATTGAATATTAAATGATATTGTGCTTGATAGATCTCCATATCCCTATATCTCTAGTTCCACATATCTAGTAATATTTAATAACGTGCATTGTAAAAACAGTGAAGTGTTGTTGCTCAAAACTGATGCAGTATATTACGTAATTACAAACACTTGAGTCAAGGTGCTCCTGAGTGAAATATGAAAATATCAAAAAGGCAAATTATTAAAGTGCAAACGCAGAGTAACTCTGCTATGAAATTAAAGATTGACAAAAACTCGACGCAAAAGATGAAACCACTGAAGGCAATAATACAGCTCGACTATTGGACGACACGAACATAAGTGAGGTATTGATCACCTAATACACCTGTTTACACGTGCACAGAGGGTGCCACGTACCCATATGACTCTTCCTATTTCCCCATAAAAACTGTTCCTATATTTCATTTGTAATTTAAATTGTCTTTCTTTATGGATAATATTTTTGAATAATTATTATATGTTCCTTGAACATAATCCTTGAATTGTCTAAAGGTGAAAACAAATCACTAATAATTAGGACTCCTTTTTATATAATGGAATTTTTATATCATTAAGAATTTTATCTTTAAAGGGGCAATGAAAATTCTTTCAGCAACCCCCTGTAAAAGAACGACGGTAGTGTTCATTACGATGGTGGGGCTGTTAGTGTTTATTATGATAGTGGGGAACGCCATTAGTGTTGACTATGATGGGAGAACGTCAGTAATGTTCGTCTGGTATGGAATGAACGGATAATCTCGCAAATATCCCACGAAGGCTCTGCCTCTCTGTACAGGTGCAAACCAGAAACAGACCACGAATGGTCGGCGACAATTCCACCGCGTCACGAATGTCCCGGAACAAGGCCGTCCTGAGGAACAAGTTGCTGAAGAACGCGAAGTCGATCCAGCGGAACCGTTGCCGGATTGACAACGTATCAGCGGTGATCGAGAGCGTTGTAAAGAACTTCCAGCCGGACAAGTCGGAGAACGAGGGCACCGTCGACAACGCTGACAAAGAAACCAAAGAGAAATCGGTCCAGGATCGTCTACCTGATGCGGACGAGAAGGGCACCAGGACCAAGGTCAGCAGAGGTCCGCGGGTGCTAGGAAAGAAGAGGAACGTCAAAACGAAGGATGGAGCGACCAAGAGCCTGGATCAGGTGAAGAAGACTGGTGCCCTGAAAGCAAGGGCTAAGGCCCTGAAGAACTCTGTGGAAACTGTAGTAGAAAGCTCTGGCGAGCCTACTAAAGCTTCTAAGGGTGTCAAAGCGTCTCCCAAAAATATTGAAAAGGAGGTTGAAGTGGCTGTACCAGAAGCTAGTCCAGTGGATTCTAAGTCCCCTAATCCGTCGATGAAGAACAAGTCTTCTGCGCAGACTACACCGAAAAGAAAGCGACCTGTTGATCCGGTGGCCTCTCTGAATGCTTCCATCAAGGCGAAATCGCAGTTAAGAACGCAGGACGGAAAATTTGCCAAGAATCCCAATAAGGATCAGTCACCTGTGAAGTCCTCGGATACCAAGTCTCCTGTTCTTGGGCGGCAGCTGTCAAAGGAGAAGTTAAACGAAACTAATCCGGAGTCGACTGGTACCAGATCCAAACTGAGAACGGTATCTAGGAACAGAAATAATGATCAACCTCCTAAAAGAACCACCAGGTTGTCCTCTGACAGCGACAAGATGCCCACTTTGGAGCCCGCTACTCAAATTCCCGCCAATAACGATGACTACACAGAAGCGACTAATGATCTTCCCATTTTATCTCCAGTCACTCCAGCCTCCAGTTCAGAAAAGATATCCCGTGGCAAAAACCTGGCTGGCAAGGCGGCTGCCAAGAAGTTGAACGAAACTGAAGAAACGGAGGGTAAAGGGGAGGCTATTGGTGTTGTCCCAGAAGAAAATAAAGAGCAGAAACCAACAAAGGGCAGGAGAGCGAAAAGCAGTTTGGAAAAGAATATTGCTAAGGCTGAAGCTTCAAAAGATGGAGTCAAGGGAGTAGTTAAGGAAAAATTGAAGAGAAGAAGCGCTCCTGCTAAAATGTTGACCGTCGATGAGAAGAAAACAGCGGCAAAGGTTGAAGAGACAAGTACTAAAAAGGAAGTGAAGCAAAAGAAAGAGGAAGGAACAATAAAACCACTGGACACCAGAAGCAACTCCAAGACAAAAACGGAAAAAGCTGATGTTGAGGATACAATGAAGATAGCAAACGTTCCTTTCGAGGTGAAGAAACTGATAGGAGATAACAAAGAGGATTTGCTGAATAAGTTGGTCCTTCCCTCCCTGACAACCACACCTAAACGATGTTTGAGGCAGTCTATGCCGAAGATGAAGACTGGACCGGGCAAGGGCAAGATGCGTAGGGATGCCCAGCAAGAATTTGAGAAGAAAGCGGATTCAGGGTCGATGTCGGATGCTTCCACGAAGAAAGAGAAGCTTGAGGTTCGGAGGAAGTCTTTGAGGAGCATTGAGAGGAAGTCAGAGAGCAAGACTGTAAAGTATGACAAAGAAGAGGCGAACAAAATCTGCGAAGCTGTGAACGAGGTTAAAGCAGCCGTTAGGAGCAGGAGGAGCAGTAGTTTGTCCAACGATAGTAAATCGACAATGAACACCGCGCCTTCAGATAATCAAATTAAGGATGCTGAAGTAACCGCCCAGAGTATCGACAAGAGGCAGACTAGGGGTTCACTGGTGAACTTCAGCGAGGAGCAAAATGAACTTACTGAGGTGCCCCAGAAGAAAACTTACACAGGGAAAAGGAGAGGTCGTGTTAAATCCAACATTGATGCGTCTGAGAAAAAGACTGAAGCACCTCTGAAGAACGAGGAAGCTGGTAAGAGTTCAAATGAATCTACCTGTCCTAATCAAAATGAAGTAAACTCTAATAACAAAGATGATGCACAATCTGAAGAGAATGTTGCCAAGCAGAAGGATGTGGAGGCTAAAGAGGAGTCACAGAAATGTGATGTTTCAGAAACTAAGAGGACAGGCAAGCTGAATCTCAATGTGAACCATCTACAGGAAACCAGTAATTCTGTTGACAGTGGAAAGGAGAACTCGTTGGAGACGTCAGCACCTGTTCAGAAGACGAAGGTTGGAAGACCTAGGAAGTCCTGGGGAGCCAAACGTGAGAGGATCTCGAAGAGGTCTTTGAATAATGTGATTGGTATTCTCACAGAGGGCGTGAACATTCCTGCAGAGACACAACAAACTATGGCTCCCCAGCCAATAGACACTGTAAACCCTGAAGAAACCTCAAATAACAACGTCCAACCCGGTGATGATTCTAAAACATTAAGCGCAGATAAATCTGACAAAGTTGCTGAAGATTCAGAGTCCAAGAGTAATGTTCAACAGTCCACTGATGATTCTAGCTTATTAAGTGCAGGTACATCTGACAAGATAGATGAAGATTCACAGAAACAAACCACTGAAGAAGTAGATATTCTTGTTAAGAGTTCTGAACCAGAATCACCTCCTGAAGCTTCACAGACATCTGAGAAGGAGTCTGTACAGAGCACTTCTGTGGAGAATCAGAAAGAAGTTTCTGCTAAAGACACTAGGGGACAGTTACCAACTGACGACATAATCTTGGATTTATCCAGGAGGAAACAAAAAGGTAAAGGTTCATTTTTGGAGAAGATTGTTTCGAAGATAGCCAAACAGAAAGATGCTCTACTGGAAGGTGAGGTGGGTTCTCTATTAGACACAGCTGCCGACGAGTTGACGAGCATTCTTGACGAGGTTGGCCCTACATTATTGTCAGAGAATGCCAAGGCTGAAGCAGAGCAAAAGCTGCAAGGAAGAGAAAAGGAAGCTAAGAAAAAATCTGATGACAATTCCAATTCTATCAACATTGAAGGTACCAAAAAAGATGCTACTTTGAAACAGACTGAAGAGAAACAGATTAACGATGAAATTGTTTCAGAAAATAAAATCATCGATACATGTGCCGAACCGGCACTGTCGAGTGCAGAACCTTCACAACTTCCGTCGGAGACACCTGTTGAAGATAAATCTGAAGAAAAGAAAGTTGAAAGTTTGCCAAATACAAACACTTTAGCTGATGATCAAAAGGGTAACGATGATGAGGTGACTAATGTAGAAAGCACCGAACAAGTCCCACCAGAAGAGGCATGTGAAGCTGAAATACCGAAGGTTGAGGACTCTAACAAAGACCCTAAAGTTTTGTTAGAGCCTGAAAATGAAGTGACTGACAATAAAGAGTCTGATGCAGACGAAGCTAAGACAACTGATCAGAAATCAAACGAAAGTCAAGGTCTTAACGAGAAGATGCCCAAGATTCGTAAGAAGGAAGGCTATCGAAAGACCAAAGGTAAGAAGGCTGCTGTGAAGGGTAACGCTGATTTGAATAGTGAGAGCAGAGACAGTGAGAATGAGGATAAAACCGAGATGCAGAGCAAGAGTAAAATCGTGAAGAGCGTGTTTGGTCGAGTTCTGACTGCTGAAAAGACGGACAAAGCAAAGGAGATAACCGATTCAGTGTCCAAAGAAGAGAGCGACTCAAAATCTGATTTTACATCCACCAATGAAACTATTCAAGAAACCTCTCAGAAAGACGAAGACAAAACCAAGAAACCTTTAGTCACTTCACCTGCACCTGTTGTAAAAAAGAGACCTGGAAGAAAGCCTAAAGATACTTCCATCGACAAAACTATTGTAACAAATCCAGTGTCTGAAAGTCAAGAAGAACTTCGCTCCAAGCTTCCAAGATCAAGGAACAGCTCAGGTAATCGCAAGAAGGGCGAACAAGACTCTTCCAATTGTTACTTCCTGGCTGTGCCACCGAACAGAAGCAGACAGAGCAAGAAAATAGCTGAGGAGAGAATCTGTAGGTCTCTCTACCCAGGGATTGAACCTAGGGAAACTAACTACGAGTTGCGAAGTCAAAGTAAGTCTGATTTAAGCATCAAGGACAGTGACTATGGATCATTCAGTAACGATGAGGAGTTCGCGAAGATGATGTCCTTGCAAGATTCTCTTGAAGATCAAAAGCTGATGAAGGATGAAAAGGATGCTGAGCATGAAAAGACATCTCTAGAAGAACCTGTTAAGGAAATATGTGATGTGGAGAATAAAAAGGTAGCAGAAGATGAAGTAAAAAGTTCTGATAAAAATGTTTCTCACCAGGAGGTTGAACCTAGTCATCCTGAATGTGAAGAGAACTTGGAGGTTCAGAAAGAAACAAATATCTGTGATGCAATTGTTGAAGAATCTGTCTGCACAGAACCAAGTTCTGTTGCAAACGAAGTACCAAGTGTTCAAAATATTTCAGAAGAGAAGAATCAGGAGGCATCTGAAGAAACAAAGGTTAAAAGGAAATCTAAGAAGCGATCGCTAGAAGGAAGTTCGCCGAAGAAGAATAAAAGGAAGTCCGTGGAGCCTGTGGATAATACCGAGGAGGATTTGATTCCTGAAGACCTGGATCTGACGGACATCATGGAGCTGATCGATAAATCAAAGCAAGTGCCTTCTACCAAAGAAAATTTTTATGACGATTTGTCTGTGGAAGAACGAATTCAGTGCGGTAAAAGGAAGACTATCAGCGAAGATTCGGAGTTGAAAGATTCAGGCAGTAAAATGACTCTCAGTGCTCAAGTAGCTGAAGAGTCTATTGAAACCGTAAAAAAGCGTAAAGTGGACCCAGAAGAGAACATTGAGGGCAAAACGACAGATAAAAAGGGCGATGTTGGTATTGAAATGAACAGCGCTGAAGATTCTGTTGAAACAACTGTTAAAGATAGGGTAAACGACGAAGATAAATGTCCTTCGCCGTTAAAAATTGTTGGAAAAAGGAAATCGCTTGTTGAAACCGTGGACCTTTGTGAAAAATCTGTGTCGCCAGTTAGGAGGACCTCGAAGAGAAGGTCAATTCACGAAGAAAAGGTAAATCAGCCTTCGAAAGAAGACACGCAGAAATCGGAGTTTGTTGAAGCAACAGATTCTGTTGAGGCGTCTGAGATAACAAGGAGAAGGTCTTCCAGAACAAAATCTGTGAGTCAGTTGAGAAATGAAGAAGCAATTGAAGGTGATTTTATTATTAATGTTGATGTTGAAAGTTCAGTAGAGAAGTGTCAGCCTTTAACAAATGAAACCTTGAATATTACAGAAGAATCAAAAGTATTTGCAGAAGGGCCTACTTTGGAGAGCACTGAAAATCAAAAGCAAAGTGAACAAGACTCCAGTCAGAATCTTCCAAACACTAACTTGACGGAGGCAGAAAATCCTGTACAACCTCCCGTTAAAGTAGCCAAAAAGCGAGGAAGAAAGAAGAAAATCCTCACTAATGTCCCAACTGATAATGCAGAGATTTCTCAGTTGAAAACTAAAACTGTGGATGCGTCCACCGTAGACCCAATTCCTAGGAGATCTTTAAGAACCAATCGACCCAACGAAGAACCTGAAGAGCAGAATAAAAATTCCAACGACTTGACTAAATCACATGCTGCATCTCCCAGCCTGGAACCGTTTAAAGTTCCAGAAGTTACAGAGGTGTTGCAGCACACCAAGAAGAGGACGTACAAAAGGAGATCAACGACCGAGGAACACGTGGATGTCCAGAGCAATGCATCACCTGTGGAATCTGAAGTGAGCAGCATAAAATGTTCAGACACAAAGAGCCTTGAAAAGGAAGAACAGCCACTTTGCCAGAAAGACACGTCGGAGAGTCGACAACGTTCTTCCAGAAGCTTTCATCAGTTAGGTCTGGAGAGATCAAGCTCTTCAGGATCCATTGACCTAATTCAGACGAGTAGAACCCGGTCGTCCAAGAGGAAGCAGCTCTCTTCCGAGGACCTGTCGAGTCAGGAGAGCTTCAACCAACGAACGGAGAGCCTGGATAATCTGTC
The DNA here is from genome assembly GCF_050947335.1 of Megachile rotundata. Taxonomy (NCBI): domain Eukaryota; kingdom Metazoa; phylum Arthropoda; class Insecta; order Hymenoptera; family Megachilidae; genus Megachile; species Megachile rotundata. The sequence goes on along the minus strand of NC_134998.1, from coordinate 9,933,333 downwards.
AGAAACTTCCTGTACGAGTGAATCCAGCTACTTCAGGAAGAAACGGTTCTCGAAGAAGAAGGTGTTCCAGGAACCTTCAGAGGATGTTCAGACAGACACTTCTATCACGGACTCGGAATCTATGGACACGGAAAAGACCACTGACAGGAGGCAGAGTCTAAGGAGAAAGGCGAAGGAGAACATATCGTTTGAGGACACTGCATTCGACCTGGTTGACTATTTCGACCTTCCGATGGACATACAGGACTGTGTATCACAAGAAGATGTTGTGGAGAATACTATCAGCCAAGAACCAGAACCAGAACTAGAACTGGAGCCAGAGCCAGATCCAAAGCCAGAGCTAGGACCAGAACCAGAAGTAGAACCTGAACCAGAAGCAGAACCAGAACCAGACTTGTCAGGTGCAGAGGAGCCACTCCACGAAGCTGCTACGGATATAGTTTCTGCCCAAGAACCTGAAGAAGCCAACGTAGATGAAGACAAAGAAGTAGAAGAGCCCAAGAAACCTGGAACTGAGGAAGAGGAGGAGGTGAAAGATGAGGAGAGAGATGACAAACTTGAGGAGCTTGCTCAGACACAAGATGACTTCCAGACACCCAAGAAGAGAGTTGCAGGGAACTTCGTGGTGGTTCACAAGAAAACTGGGGAGATCCTGATTGTTGAAAAGCGGAAGAAGCTGACGAAAGAGGCTGCCAGATTCTTCTGCGACGTATGTGCGACCAGCTTCACCAGGAAGAGCTCTTTGAAAAAACATAATCAATCTCAATCGCATTTGCTACAGGTAGCCAAGTTCCAGAAGGACAAATTGTCGGTGGACTACAAGGAGAGCTTGGAGGAAACCCGAAGCGTTAGCCAGAACGAAATTTCCAGCGACGAGAACAGGAGCACCACCGATGAAGTAAATGTTTCTGAAAAGTCGAAGAAGGATTCGAAGGATACCTTCTTAGATTCCTTGTACGATCAAAGTGATTTGAAATCCATTGAAGACGAGTCTAGTTATACAGGGACGGCGGAGCAGGAGTTCATGATGGACTCCCAGATCGCTCGACAGCGTATCCTGGAAGATGAGCTTCTGGATGAGGAGATATGTAAGATCACCGAAAATATGAGCCACGACGAGTACGTCCTTACCGACCACGTGAGTCCTGTACCTGAATCCACGTCCACACCCATCAAAGTAGAGACTAAGACAGAGGAAGTTGGTAAGAAAAGAAAGCAGGAGAAGAAGAAGGGCAAGGTCAAGAAAAAGAATCTGGGTAACGAACAAATCACACTGGATGGTTCTGAAATAGAAAGTCCCATCGATTCTTCCATGATAAATTTTCTAGATACAAGTATGTCTATGAAAACTTCAAAGTCTGAGTTGGATGACAATGATATTGAAGGTGCTTTACTTGCAGATACTGTGGCTTGCTCTATTGCTGGAGAATGTGATTTCCAAGAAGATACTGAGGTATCTAGTCTGCAAGAAACCCAAGACATGGAGGACCCAGCAAAATTGAAGAAAGAGCAGGAGATAGAAAAACAGAAGATAAATTATGAATTGAACCTTGATATAGAAAGTGACAACTTCAATGATGCCACAACTACTTCAAACTATAAAGAAAGTCATCCTGAACGCTTGAGTCTGAAGCTCACTATAAATAAACGTAGCATAGAAAATTCTAAGGAACAGGATGCTCGGTTGGATGATCTGGTTATGATGGCTAAGGAAGAGGAGGACAAGTCTAAAAATCTCTTGGAGTCTTTTAATAATCCAATGAAGGAGATCAATCGTCTAGAATCAGAAATTGATCAGCTGGAGATGTACCTTGGATCATCTAAGAAAGTGGAGAGTAGAAGAAACACTGAAAGTGAAGAATACGATGCTTTCAAAATACGAAGTATTGAAGAAGACTTAGCCGATCAGAATCCTGCAGCTGACAATAAATTTGAAAATGAAAAGCAAAGTGGATCCGTGAAAGAAACACGACATGGCAGGCCGAGAAAAAGTAAAGGGAAGAAGCACCAGGAAGAGATCAAAGACTCTATTGATCCTCTTCCTCGTTCGGATAATGCAGTTACTAGAAAAAGATCTAAATCTAAAGATGATCAAAGTAAGCAGATATCAGAAACTATAAATAGTCAGAAATCAACAGACAATTCTAAGACCCTTGAATATAATGATGAGAACCCAGAGCTTTTATTGTATGACTCACAACTGGAAAGCAAGGATATTAAAGAGAACGATGCAATAAGTCCTTCAAGAGCAGAAGGACATGAATCTAATGAGCTAGAAATTACGGAAGACTTGAAATCTCTGGCAGAAGCTGTGTTAAAACAATCTACAGAGGATCAGCAGGCTATCGAAGAAACTGATTCTAGAAATAAAAGCAGCTTCCATTCCATAGATGATGAAACGTCATCTTCGTCGAGTCTGACACACAAACCTTTGGTACAGCTTTTACAGAGAACTGAAGACACCAAGGATCAAGCTAGTGAACAAGAACTTTTTATGGATTCAGATGACGAACTAAGGTCTGAGCAGAAGATAGAAGAGAAGGACGTTGAAACTAGCCCGGACACAGGCACCTTAATCGATGATCAAAAGAATACTGAGAAGGAAGTTATCGACAATGAACAAATGGAAGCTCAAATCACGTCGGAAGAAGAATGTGAAGCTGAAATACTGAAGATGGTAAATGAAGATTCCAATAAAGACATCAAAGTTTCGTTAGAAGTTGAAACCAACGAGGTACTTGATAAAGAGTCTGATACGAACGACGTGAAAACTGCGAATAATGACCAGAAATCAAACGACAGTGATTGTCAAAGTCCAAATGAGAAGGTTTCCAAGGCACGTAGGTTCTCCAACAAGGAAGGTCATCGAAGGTCCAAAGTTAAGAGGGCTCCTATAAAAAGCAGGATTGCAGATTTGACTAGTGAAAGCGAAGACAGCGAAAATGAGGATAAAATGGAGAACAAGAGTAAAATTGTGAAGAGCGTGTTTGGTAGAGTTTTTGGTGGTGAGAAGACGGACAAAGTGAAAGAAGTGTTAAATGATTGGGTATCCAAGTCTGAGGACGACTCAGACTTGTCAAGGTCTGACTTCAGATCCTCCAGTCCTAATGAAGCTAATGCTGAAGAAACCTTGGAGTCAAGAAACGATGATAGGAGCTCCAAGAGACATTCGATCTCGTCGTCTTCTAGCAGTAAGAAGAAATCTGGAAAGAAGTCTAAAGAAGGTTCTTCCTCTGACAGAACTAAAGAGAAGAATACAGTGTGTGAAAGTTCAGATAAACATATGAAATCAAAGAACGGTTCTAGTAATGACTATTATTTCCTGGTTTTACCGCCAAACAAAAGCAGACACAGTAAGAAGATTGCTGAAGAGAGAATCTCTAGAGCTTTCGATGGCGTTAGGATGTTTGAAGAGTTCCTAAGTGGTGATCAGAAGGAAACAAACTATGGATTGAGAAGTCAGAATAAGCCTGATTTGACCATCAAGGACAGTGGTTATGGATCGTTCAATTATGATGAGGACTCCTCAAAGATGGTTTGTTTAGAGGAACCTCTGGAAGAAGACCAAAAAATGATGAAGAAAAGGAAGTCATCCTCGTCTAGAACCAGTAAAAGCAAAAGTGATGGCGAGGACTGGAAGGACTTGGTGATGGAAATGACGTCATTGAAGAACTCTAAAGAACCAACCGATGAGGAGGACAATTCTATCAGGGATCTTGCTGAACAAGAACCTCTGTCTGCTGGTTTAAAATCTCGCAGTTGTAGTAGCCTAGCTCCCAGCAGTGTGAGAAATAGGTCACCAAGCATGGACAGGAACTCACAGAGTACCAGGGACTCTGATGAGGAAGATGAAGACATAGGTCGTGGAAGAATATCTCCACTGTTCGTTCGTGAAACACCTGGAAGCTCTATAGAAAGTAGTTCTAATAGCGAGAACGAGGATGAGGATGAAAATGTGGTGACTAATGAGATCATAATGAGGAAGAGGAGCTCCAGTGAATTTTCTGGGGAAAAGATTGTAATTAGATCGCCCTCTTCGACTCACAAAGGCGAAGTGGTTACCATTGCTCCTACTGATGCCATTGAAGACAACGCTTTAGATGTGCCTCAAGAAATAGAGACCGCAAAGCCTAGGCAGGGCAAGGTTTTGAATTTTGATGAAGAACTGTTTGTTGAATGCTGCTCCAGGTTAAAAGCAACCACTGAGAATGAGCTGAGAGGGGCTAAAAAGATTAAGTTAGATCACAATGAAGGTTATCATAGAAAGGATGATCAGCAACAAGGGCTGAGAGGTCCCAGGGATCGGTGGAGAGATGTTGAGAGTCAAAACAGTCTAGGAAGCCTGCTAGAATCCGTGAATCAGGTGAGTATTTGATCAGGATTGCTGATTTTCTGCATGCTTTCAAGAGTTCACAATCTTTTCTATATTTCTGTTGCAAGATATTAGAGCTGTGTGACAGAGAAGGTTCAGTTATGTCTGAAGCTTTGAATATAACTAATGTTAGATGAATTAGATGAAATTATACGGATTTTAAGTGTTTAATCTTGTTTTTTATATTATTATTTAATGTAACAGTGGTATACGTTTATTTAAAAATGAAATTCGTGATGAAGTAGTAAAACATTGATGACAAAACATACATATACTTTTCTACTGATGCATTCCTTGCTTGCAGAATTGAGTTAACAAACCATACATTAATTCATTGATAACCACACTTTGCATGCTGTTGTTTTCTTTTGTTTTGCAATTTATGCGCTTAATTTTGTGATCTCACACTATGTACTGTACATTCTAACTACAAAACAAAAAACTTTCCAGCTCGCATCTGCAGATTTTCTTACTTTTTTATACATGCTCATGGAATTGTTAACTGTAAGGGTGTTTCCTATACAATGATGTCTACTTCCATGAAATTGTATGCATTTGTTATTTCTGATATTTCTATTATTTTAAACAAAATGATACAAATAATTTTGTCCTCAGAAAATATCTGAATGAAACTATTCATTATTTCCAAATTGGTTATTTATTTGAGCACTATATTCCTTAACATCTTGTCCTATTAGTTTTACAAACTATGGTACAAAGCACCCTTACATAGGATTCCAAGAAGGGAATACTCTATACATTATTGTGGTAATGTTTGCAGGACCTATGAACCAGCTTTATACAGACAATGTCTCTCAGTATGCATGCAAAAGGTAGTTTTCTCATTCCTTCGACATTTCTTAGCGTGTATAGTAGTTATGAAACTTGTCTTACCTTCAAAACAATATTCAGTATCTTTGGCATCAGACTATTCTATAAGTTGCAGGTAACCAATGCTGAGCATCGCTAAACAATTCTGATTACTTTATTGGATTTCTTTCTACAATTCTTTCTTTAGAAAATACAAAAATTCAGCTTGTCTTATGTTATGGTAGAAAAGAATGTTCAGCTTGGCACTATTAACATTTTCTCTTTCATTCATTTTAACCTTATTCACACCTGAACAGAAGATTTCTGATTTCGTTAGACCAAAAAGAAATGAATTTCCTTTTTCCTAGAACAAAAAAAATTTTATTACAGTCAGTAGACTTAATGCTATTAGTTAACGTGTCCCTGAAAATATGTTGAGCTACTCTAGATAACTGAAAGTAGTATTCAGCTTGAATCAACTAATACTCACAAGTTTTCTTGATTTCAGTTATTGGGTGAAGAGATGTACAGCACCAAGGAAAGAGATTACCCTAAGAGAAGTAGTAGAAGTTTAAGAAGCGAACACTCAAGTAGATCAGCCAGTCCAGACATGTCCAGAGCTGACAATCTGGGCTACGAAGACAGTCTGGATGTTGCATTTGAACACAACAACAAGCTCAGGGATAAAATTCAACAGCGTATGAGGGAGAGTGAAAACCTGATTGCCAGCACCTTTGGAAAAAGCAGTAATGACGTTGATAGCAAGAATGAAAATGATGAGCAAAATCTTCTGAGGAATTCCTACTCTCATCTACAAGAGCAAGAATACATATCCAACACAAGTTTATCTACCAGAAATTACAGTGATGCTTTGCACGTTAGAAATTCACAGGAACAACAGAGCACTGCAAAGATGAATTTAGACTCTGGATTTAAAAACAAGATGAATTCCTCCTTGGGAGGTTTACTGGACAAAGCATTATCAAACTTACTGCACAGCAATGGAAAACATGATCACAAGTGAGTAATGTTATACTCAGCCTTTCTTTGTTATGAATTGAATAACCAAATATTGATACAAGCCTTTCATATTGATTTTTCATTCAGCCAATCAGTAGCTCATATTATAAATTTCAACTATGTTCACCAGCAGCCTTTATGTTCTTCACGAATATCGTAAAACAGCCAGTCCAAATGGTACAAACATTTTAACTCTTTCTGTATGTAATACGTAACGTTCTGTTCACAGTGGGTCCACGCCAATGAAGGTGTTAGCAGAACTAGCATGTGCTCGAGCACCAACATCTACAACTGGAGTCCCAGTCTCTCAAGAAGTAGTTCAACCTGCGAAAACCTTGGTGAGCAAGGAACCCGATCCTGATCCATGTCCCATGACTGCACCCAAGGATATTCAGAAGAAGCCTAGAAATCCCATCAAAGAATTGTTCGAAAGGAAGAAGGAGATGAACGAAAGAAAACAACAAGAGAAATCAAAGACAGAGGCTGCCCTTCGAGAATTAAACGTACACCGACAACGCAAGACCAAGAAAGTGAAAAAGCACCAGAACTTCCCTCTGATTCGTCGTGGTGAACAAGGAGGAGGCTTGGTCGAAAAGAAGAAACGCCGTGACGGTTTCGACAAGAAAGATGAATTCTCTTCAAATAGGATAAAAGATATTTACGACTTCGACGAAGAAGAGAGTCAAATGGGACCGAATCTGGGTAGCGTAATGTCTTACAGGAGCAGGCCAGGCTACGAAGTTAGCTGTCTGAGAACTAAGGACGTCGACGTAGCAGGATTAATGTCCAAGGCCATCGGTGATAGCTTGGAGAATGGAAAAACTGGCGATGCGTTGAGTAGCAGATTGGAATCCATGATCGATAGAAAGTTTAAAGAACTAGAGAAGTTTGCCCCGAAGACCAAGGGCGCACTGAAGTCCTTCCAAAGTGAGGATCAACGGCAAATTACTGGACCAATGGACGAGTTCGTAGAGAGGAAGCAAATAAAGTCCAAACGACCTGTAGAGCAACCCTTGAAACATTCGAAGCTGAAGAAACGCAATAAGAACCCTAAGAAGAAGAACAGAAACGCCTGGTACGAGAATGACAGCTCTGACGAGTACAGAACTAGCGCGGTAAAAGCGGACGATATCGGTGTAGGGATCTCGAAGAGCCAGAGAACTTGTTCCAAAGGAAAACAGAACATCTTCGCGGAACTGTACACTTCATCAGAAAGCGAGTTCGAGCATGAAGGAGTAAATTACGAGTCGAAAAAACAACGAAGAGTGAAGAAGGGTACGAAGAAGACCGTAGAATTGGAGACTCCTAAACTGAGCCAAGAAGTGGTCAGTAAGTATTCCTCTGAGAACGAAGAGCAGGTAGACGAGTGGAGAAGTCAGGATTTGAAGAATGATGCTGCCAAGGAGTCCGATAATAAAAAGTCTGAGTCAGAAATGTCTGATCATCCTCTAGTAATTGATGAGAGAAAGGAAGTGGATGATCAGAGGAACAGCGACGAAGAAACTGAGACCCAATACGAGAGGAACTATGAAATGGACGATCTGTACAGAGAAGACAGTTCCGTAATTGATTCAGATGTTGAAGACTCGGTAGCTACGGAAGCCCAGAGTGTTCCAGAGGAGTCCAGAACCAAGGGTTCAGTTTCATTACAGGAAAAAACTAATGGCAAGACAAACTGCATGCCAGAGAATGAACTGATCCCACTGGAAGAAGCCCTGGACTTGTTGGATCAGGCTAACAACGAGACGCCTCTGGAAAAATACAGCAATGGCAGTAAAAGCGTGAAGTCTTCGGAGCATGTTGATCCAGTAATAACAGATCTTGATGTCAGTGAGACGTTTAATCCTGTTGAAGAAACAGCAGTGAAGTCTCCCAGTCCTGTGGATGAGCAGGAGCAGGAACAGGAAGAGGAACCTGACAATGACCTTCTGTCTTTGCCAGAGAAGCTGTCCAGCAACGAGAAACCTCAGAAGGAATCTGATAATCTTCCACTCCATGTATTCCTCAGCAGAAAGGTGCAGGAGTCGAAGAAAAGAAAGGAGGAGCAGCTGAAGAAAATGCAGGAAGAGCAGGAAAGAATTCTCATGGATTTCCAACCAACCAGAAGGCAGAGAAAGTGTGCCATCGGTAAACAAGGACTGCTGGCAGAGATAAGTAGCTCGGATGAAGAAATGAGTCCAAGAGATAGAAGGAGCAGTGATAAATTGGATCACGATAAACCGCGTAAACAAAAACGGGAGTCAAAGGAGAAGCGAAAAGAGAGGTATATCGAGAAAAAACACGAACAGATGATAGCCAAAGAGCAGAAGGCTATCGAAGAAGAAATCTTGCGCGAACTTGGTAAGAAGAAAGATTCCCTTGCTCAGAATATTCAAAACGCAAATGATACGCATGACCCCGAGAACACGGAACTGGTGGACGATAAAGGTGACCAGGAAGTATCACAGAAGAAGAAGCATCAAACGAAAGAGAAGCAGAAGAAATCAAACAAAGTAGATGAAGACATCTATGCTAAAAATAATATTGAAGGTCCAGATGACTCTGAGGGTAATTATAACGAGTCTGCACCAACAGAGAACAACCAGGAAGAAGAGCGCAATCAAGAGTTCCCTGTGAAGCAGAAGAAACATTCGAAGTCTCCAACTAAACCAAAGAAGACTTCTAAAGGTGACACGAAGGTCGCAACCAGTAAAAAAACGAAGAATGCAAACTCTGACAAGTCGAAGAATCGAACAGACTCGAAAGGACCAAAGGACAAGGAACGTAGAACGTCCAATGGTAAACACGACTCTGATGATGAAGAACTGAAAACGACAAAATCTTGGAATAAAGTTGAAGAAGGAGTTGGAGTAGCTATTGGTCGACGAAAACGAGCTGCTGCCAATCAATTATACTACTGGTCCAGTTCAAGCGACGAAGAAGAAATGCTCGAAGTGGTCCCTGTGGTTGAGGAAGAAGAGGATGATCGCCAAGAACAACACGGCTGGATCGTTGGTGATTCCCATAAGAGGATGATCACCATGCTTGCCATGGAGAAGCAACTAAAAGAGAAACGACGAAGAAGCGAAGACGAGTTTGAGCCCAGCAGAGCAAAAAGCAAGAAACACAGAAACAGTACCTCTTGATACGTATTTCATGACTAGGTTCGTTGAAGTGACTATAAACATATTAAAAAATTTACTCTTTTTCTTTTTCTTCCTAGGAACAATAACTTTCATTGATTAAGTTCCTTATAGTGATTTGGGACACTCTAAGGAATATACAGTTCCTTTTTCCAAGTCAAAAGGTGTAGTTGAATGACACATAGAGTTATACCGTAAGGACTACAATCCTTAATACATGTATTTTATAAGTGAGTTCATCGACAAACAGACAAATGTGACTGGATTACTGTTGATAATATTTAGAGAAGCATACGTACTAAGAAGTGGATAAAGGAGGAACAAAGCGAACTGAAAAGTCCAGTAACAGCAACTTTTGATACGTATTTGACGAATAGGTTTTCTGAGCATTGTCTTTTTTCTAAAATCAGGACTGGATTTCTTAATGCACACACAAAATGATTATGGACAAACGATTAGAAGACTTTCATAACCAAAAGTAGCATAACTGGATCTTTTGATACTAGTCTTAGACTCATGGAAACGAACGAAGGAATTAGATTCAATAAAGTAGCTAAACGAATGCTGTTCCTTCGATGGATAGTAATATAAGTCTGAATCAGCAGTTTTTTGCTGATAGGGACAGCGACAAAGGAATAGTTTATATAACCATTTCATCTGTTGGAACGGGTGTGAAATATGTGTTTAAGGTTGAAGAAATTAGTGCAAAGATCATATCGTATAGTGATCAGAACTAATTGTTCAATATTTTCCTTTGTGTTCTTTTTCGAGAATTTAGTTCTTCGTCTCTTATGTTTAATTAATTTGGGTTATTGATTTGTAGAAACGTTGTTGAAGCGCTCTCATGATTTATTTGTTTAACTAAACGACGAATGTAACTGCCAGAATAAATCCAAAATTTTTTTTACGTTGTTTAATTGAACATTTGAGGTATGCGTCGAATTTTGAAGTGACAAAGAACGCCACATGTTGTGATCAAATTGTATAAGAAGAAAATGGCAAAAACCATGTACATAGCAGCTTAGCAAAAAAAGAAATGGCTAGCTCGTATAACGTTAAGGATATAATAATTCCAAGCCCTTATAAATATTATAAATATAATCTATCTTAGACTGAATGTGAGGAATAGTGGACATTACAAGAAACAAATATAAAAAAGAGCACCTTTAGACAATACTAGGACATTTAATACGTTTTAGTTAACGTAGTGGATCTTTAGGTGACTTGAAAAAAAAGAAAAAAATGAAAGATGAAAACAGCTAATTTAGTTTTTGTGAAAGGACGATGTAAACTGGGGTCCAATCGAGTAGCGTGCTTTCGCCGGCTTTTTGTGATTCGTACATATCGCGATAATTTAACAAACAAATTGCCGGTTGTTTTCGTAATCCGGCAGGTTTTACAGAAAAATTTTCTGATTCAAAATCTACTTTCAAGGCGTTTTAGTCGTGTAACATGTAATGAAACCTATTTTTCGTTCAATGCGTTCGAATTTTTCCTAGATCTCATGTTGCGGCATTAAATGAATGCCACGTATTTAAGGATGAAGCTTGTAATAAATAATAAACGCGAAGGAGCGATAGAAACTTTCCTTTCTTACGCTTAGTTGATGCACATAATTCTAAGTAGATTTTCATTTATATATATACATATATATATATTATAAATAAATGAGTATATATATAAATATGAACAGAAATATAAGAAAATAATTGAATGTATAACAGGAAACGATTAAAAAAATATATATATGTAAGGAAATAGACTTTAATGTAAATGTACTGCCATAATCATATTATTATATATGAGAGCCTATGCGAATAGTTATATTAATATTATTCCTGTAAAAACGAACAACCAGAATGACAGCGATAACAAGATAGTTAGCACAAAACTAGGCAACAATCCAATGTAAATAGAGCATATTTTCAATGTGTCTGGAAAAGTATGTTTTGTAATATAAGGATTACAAAGGAAAATAAAATTATTAAAGAATCATTGATGATGTGTAGTCAATTTTAAAGTTGAAATATTCAAAGAAGCTTCTTCGCTGTAGCAAATTTGAATTGGATTGGAGTTCCTCTTTCATTATCTATATTCTTCCAAATTTTATTTAAGCATATACATAGGTGTAACTGATATTGTATAACAAGTTATATAAATGATTGATTTCAAATTCAAAATGTTACCCTAGCTAGTTACATTATCGAGATTGGCTGCAATTTATAACCAAATACTTGTCAATGACATGCAGAAAGTCCCTATCAATTTTCGCGCATGTGCTTTTGTAAAACATTGCCAATTTTTACAGTGCTTCGCAATGACCATTAGATCTGGTAGAATAGGTTTGAACAATATAAAAGTATGAATTGTTAACAAAGTCGCTGTATTTCATTGAGTTTTAGAACTATTTTACAACATTAATTTTATATATAATATATACATTACACTGAAAAAGTATCAATATCGTTTTTCAAAATCCGCTGGTGAACAGTATACTCCAAAATGAAGCAAGTTATTTGTAGGAAAATAGGGTAAGATTCGTTTGTGTTAAATTAAAAGACCCCTAACTTGTTATAAAATAACCGTACAGATTAAATTCCACAACATTCTGTTAATAAATGTTTGTGGGTCAATCTTTTCAAGTTTTAGGTTATGTTTTAATATCAATTATTTATATATTTAAACATGTCATTTCTTTTTACTGACATTTTATATTCTTGTAATATATTATTGGTGTATCTAATTATTTATTTCTATATATAATTGCACATTTTACAAATATACATGCACATTTTATCGCTTGCATAACTGTAAAACATTAAGTATTTGCTTTTACAGAGATAGAATTATACTAGTTTCAAAGACGTCCCGATGTCCTGTACCCATTGTCAGTATGAGAAATTTAACATCAGGTAGAATCAACAGAATATATCGACCGTTATTAGCATCACCACACATACGTTATTTTGGAAATCCCAATCGTGCATATGCCATGTTCATTGGAAGAGTTCTAAGAGGAGCATTAAAAGTTCGATACCTATTGTTGGGAAGTGCAGTTGGTGGTGGAGTAACTTTACAAAAAGTAACAAAGCAGACAATATAAATATTAATGTGTTTGTTACCATGTTAATCCATATGTTATGAGATAACATGACAGCAAACATATCAAACTCTTTAATATATACAAGATATACATTTATATTCTTATTTTTTTTCTTTTCTTTTCAAAGAAATATGAAGAGTTGAAAGAGTTTTTACCTGACATGAGCTGGTTAGATGAAATGTTTCCTGATTCAGAAAAATGGAAAAATATTCGTACATCTCTTATGTCTGCTAAGGGTATTGTAGCAGACAAAATTGAACTTGGTGAGTATTCATATTTTAAGTAAGCAAATGTATGAAAACGTGAGGCAAAAGAATTAGAGACATGAAAACTAAACAAACACAAACAGATCCACGCATAAAGGAGTTTGGAGAAGCTAAGTATAGACAATACAGGGAATGGTTTAATAAGAGACTGGATGATGCTATTAAGGCAGCTAATAGTAACCAGATTGAACCAGACATGGATTTTCCTTCTAATAGTGAGTTGAATAGCCTTTTTTTTTCTTTTTATATTATCATGTGCTAATTTAATTTTCAACCGCAGATAATTTTCCTTTTACCCATTCATTTTTTAATTTGCCTGACGTTTTCTTGATTTAGTTCAGCTTATTTACACATGTATAAAATAAAATTTTCTGTTTCAGTAAATGAATATTTTAAACCCTAATATTTTAACATTAATTTGTATTCGTTTTTGTGTGGTCATTAGTAGATGGAATTAGTCTGTTTTATTATGTTTTATAATAAAACAAAATAAAGTATATAATGTATATTTTATTTTTAAATGTATTGTGGTCTGTTCTGTTCAGGTATATTTGATACGATGTCAGCAATAGTATACCGACTTTATTCAGGTGTGTAAAAAGTAAATTTATTTGCATTTTATAGTCTGTCCATTCAGCATTTTTTTTTTCTCCTTTTTTTTTATTCATGATCTTTACACAATTCCAATGTTCAGTAATAGCTTGTACTTAACAAAAAGCAGAATAATCTTCTTCATAACAAATATGATGGTATTAAATATAAATACTGAATGGGACAGACCCGTTTTGTTATTTTTTTTGTTAAGTTTATTTTAGCTCGATGGATATTTTTTATTGGTGCTTTATAATTTAAAGAAAATAAAATGAAGTCAGCAAAGTGCCTTATAGCATAAGTTTCCTTATTTATAAATAGTTTTAATATATTACAATTTTAATATATTTTCAATAGAAGCAAAAGATCAAATAAGAAGCAATTCCGTAGCATTTGCTCGGCCGTTGATTGATGATAATGCTGAAGAGGAACGTAAGAAAGCTCGTATGTACATGTTAGTGTATTATGATCCACTTTTGTAATTTTCCTGAGACATATAATTAATAACATAATTTCGACCTTTTTTTAACGAAGAAACTTCGCAAGAAAGATTAAACGCTATGCAAGAAGAGGTGATGCAAATACAGTTAAGATATCAGCGGGAGCTGGAAAGACTGGAGCGGGAAAATAAAGAACTCCGAAAACAGATGCTGTTACGTGGCAATCAAAAATTGAATAATAAAAAAATAAAAGTAATTATTATATTTTTAACACGATGTAAATACAAATCCTACCGTAATCTAATGTTACATCTTTTCCAGAAATCATTAATTGACATGTATAGCGATGTCCTAGATGAACTTAGCGATTATGATAGCACCTATTCTACTACTGATCATTTGCCACGAGTAGTAGTAGTCGGTGACCAAAGTTCCGGTAAAACATCTGTCCTAGAAATGATTGCGCAAGCAAGGATATTTCCAAGGTATACCAGATAATTTTTCTTAAAAAATCTTTTTGTATTTCCTGTCATTAATTAATTTTATTGCAGAGGTGGTGGTGAAATGATGACCAGAGCTCCAGTTAAAGTGACTTTAAGCGAAGGTCCTTATCATATAGCTCAGTTTAAAGACAGTTCAAGAGAATTTGATTTGACAAAAGAGTCAGAACTAGCTGAGTTAAGACGCGAGGTAGAATTACGTATGAAGAATAGTGTTAAAAATGGGAAGACAGTTAGTCAAGACGTGATTTCAATGACAGTAAAAGGACCAGGTCTTCAGCGTATGGTTCTTGTCGATCTACCCGGTATAATTAGCGTAAGTAATTATTAACTTCCATTTAAAACATACTATATTGAAATTCAACGACAAGTTAAAATTGTTACTTTTATAACAGACAGTCACAGTTGATATGGCAGAAGATACCAGAGACGCGATTCGTCAAATGACTCAACAGTATATGAGCAATCCTAACGCAATTATTCTTTGCATCCAAGACGGGTCTGTGGATGCTGAAAGAAGTAATGTGACGGATCTTGTTGCTCAAATGGATCCGTCTGGAAAACGAACCATTTTTGTTTTAACAAAAGTACAATATCAGTTACAAATATATTAATTTAATTATATTCGAAGAAATGAAGTAAAAAAAAATATATTATTGACAGGTGGATTTAGCGGAGGAAAATTTAGCAAATCCTGATCGTGTTCGCAAAATATTATCTGGCAAATTATTCCCTATGAAGGCTTTAGGCTACTTTGCTGTTGTTACTGGACGTGGCAAACAGGAGGATAGCATACAAGCAATTAAAGATTACGAGGAACAGTTCTTTCGTAATTCGAAACTTTTTAAGTATGTGTACACAAATATATTGATTTAATACAATCTTGTTCTGTACAGCTCTTTTTATCGATTATTACTCACATTTATGGTTCTTGTACAGGGATGGCTTAGTAATGTCCGGACAAGTTACTACAAGAAATTTGAGTCTCGCTGTTGCGGAATGTTTTTGGAAAATGGTTCGTGAGACTGTAGAACAACAAGCAGATGCCTTCAAAGCGACTAGATTTAACCTTGAAACGGAATGGAAAAATAATTTCCCTAGGTAAATGATTTGACTGTTTATACCAAACTGTAATTTTATGCAACATGTACCTTGTCATCTTTATGTATCATATAGACTAAGAGAATTAGATAGAGATGAACTTTTCGAGAAAGCACGAGGTGAAATATTGGATGAAATTGTAAATTTATCTCAAGTCTCACCCAGGCACTGGGAAGAAACTTTGATGAATATAATCTGGGACAAAGTTAGTATGTACGTGTTTGAAAGTATTTACTTGCCTGCCGCTCAAAGTGGAAATCCAGGTATGTTACATAATATTGCTGTAAAATATTATTTTATGCGTGGAGATAATAATAATATCATTCAGGTACATTTAATACGACTGTTGACATAAAGCTTCGACAATGGGCTGAACAACAATTGCCAGCGCGAAGCGTTGAAATTGGCTGGGAATGTTTACAAAGGGAATTTAATCATTTCATGAATCAAGCAAAACTCAGTCCAGATCATGATGACATTTTTGATAATTTAAAAAATGCAGTAGTGGCTGAAGCCATGAGGCGACATTCGTGGGAAGAAAAAGTAAATTTGTTAAACATCTTATGGAATCATATTCTTACATGCATGAATATTAAGATACACAAATATACAGATATATTTTTCAGGCATCTGAGATGTTACGCGTCATTCAACTGAATACTTTGGAAGACAGAAGTGTAAATGATAAACGAGACTGGGATCAGGCTGTGCGTTTTCTAGAAACGTCTGTTAAGGATAAATTACAAAGCACTGAACAAATTTTAAAAGAAATGTTAGGACCAGGTCGCAAAGAACGATGGCTTTATTGGCACAGTCAAAATGAAGAGCAACAAAAACGCACAGCAGTAAAAAATGAGTTGGATAAAATTCTTTACGCAGACAAAGTAGGAAGAAACTTTTACATATATCGAAGTTTAAAAACAGAATATTTGACGTTACAATCTGTTTGTTAATAGAAACACGCACCTACACTCACGCAAGATGAAGTTACGACCGTCAGAAAGAACTTGCAACGGAATGGCCTAGAAATTGATAATGAATTTATTCGAGAAACGTGGCATCCAGTTTATAGGAGATTTTTCTTGCAACAAAGTTTGGCGAGGGCGTACGACTGTAAAAAAGGATATTATCTGTACCATACTGGTCACGAGACTGAAGTAAGTGAAATACGATTCAGCACTCTTAAAACAATAAGTCCACACTTAATTATTAACTTAAATAATTAAACAGATGGAATGCAACGATGTCGTCTTGTTTTGGAGGATTCAGCAGATGCTGAAGGTAACAGCCAATGCACTACGTCAACAAATCATGAATCGCGAAGCCCGTAGGCTAGATAAAGAAATAAAGGAAGTGTTGGAAGATTACAGCCAAGATAATGAAATTAAAAAGAAGTTACTGACTGGCCGACGAGTCACATTGGCTGAAGAACTTAGTGAGTATAGAAAATTTTTCGTTCTTACATGTGAAATTGTATTACAACTGTTTAATTATGTTTTAGAACGTGTTAGACAAATTCAAGAGAAACTTGAAGAATTTATTCAGGCACTGAACAAGGAGAAATGAACGAAATTAGACTGAGAATTTAGGTATTCAAACAAAAAGGTGCACGCTATGTGATACTCGGTAGCCATGGTGGCTGATACATGAATACTTAGGTATTATTTTTTTTCTTTTCATTGTCGAACGACGTGGCAGGGATGCTACTAATTAACAGTTTTTACGGGAAAACTGTAAACAGAAAAGTTTTATACAAAATGCGGTTTGATCTTTAGTACTGAAATTGTAACTAACAAATGCTATAGTCATTGTGCAATTTTTACCATTCATGAATTGCACATCTAGTAAAGTTTTCGTGAAATTTTTGTGTAAACATAAATACAATATTCTTAGTGATTTAGCATAAATCATACCAAAGCAATGAATTGAAAAATTTACAGAATAACGCTTACACAATGATAGATTTTGAATGAATTGCGTGTATGATGATACATGAAATGTAGATATCTCAAATAAAATATGTATTTAATTCTTACATATATGTTTAATATAAATAGGTAAATAACGTTCATCACATTTTGTATATATATTTATGTAACTAATTTCTACATGCAGAACGAATGAAATGAACATACGTTTTGTATGATTAGCAATATGAAATATGGAAACAGAACATTAATATTCAATATCTGGAAATAACTTCTGATTAATAAAAATGCAATGAATATGAATCCTTTCTAAATTATTTTTTAAATATATCTTATTACAATTAACAAAATAAACGTACAAGGTTTAAAATGTGATAAAGAAAGTATAACAAAAGTTCCTCAACATCATAGAAGCCTATTGATATTTTTGTTTTAACGCTTTTTTTTTTATTTTATAACTTTCACTGTCCTAGAAAGTATGTCGTTAACACTTGATAGAATCATTCGTTAAGTACTTATGAAATTGGAGTACGTTTTTTGTACAAAAGTGGTAGGAGTTATTAAAATACGCAGTCTATGTCTAAGTTTCTTCCCATCGTACACAAAAATTTACAATGCGTTCCATTGAAATTTATTCCTGTCTTTCATCGATTCGTAATAATAGATAATTAATATATTCCACGTGTATCACAAAGTTACAAATAACGCGTTAGAAACATATTAAAAATATCATTTCCTTTGAGGGTTTTAATTGACAATATAAATTACTAGGACTACAGGTCTCTTCTAATTTGTTCTGACAAACACTAACTGTGACGTAAACTATATACTCCATCTTTGGTCCGAATATCTGTTAAAATATTAAATTACATACACCATTACGCAAAAATTTACAATATCTGACAAGCATTTATAAAATTTTATTAATCGAGTTAAGAAGATTTTGTCAACTTATTCATTGTTACTAATGATACACAAAATAAACAGTTTACATATATTATTTTTCCATTAACGTAACTAGAATTTTTGTCCGTGGCGAGTCAAGTCCCCTAACTTTACTAATAGTTTCAACGCACCACAGGTACGACCGAATGGCATTTAGAAATTTAGAGATTTGAAAATTTTTAAATTCCTAATATAAAACATATATGAGGTATCCCACCACCCATAGTCCTCACACTGTATAGAAAGTGCTAGGCCCACCATAGTCCCAATCTAGTTACGTCAATGTATGTCTCCAGAATAATCAACAGCTTTTATGAACGAGAAGTATATGTTGATATGATACGAACGTGTTGTGTAAATTAATACATTAACGGCACAAAACGGAAATACCCGTTTTACTCGACTATAATTATCATTTCCTATTTCTCATAGTTTTCGACGGTCGTTAATGTATTACAATTCTATTCTTCTTTTTTTTGGAACATGTAAACTTCCTTCGTACATTTTATTATCAACGTAGTTGATATAAAATTAAATGTTAATGTACATTTGGCAGGAATGATTTTTTCCTCGCTATTTACGATATACTTAATAACAGATTTGGACAAAGTTCTAATAAATTTTTAAGCACTGGACGAGTAATTACGTAGGCGAAAAATACAATAGATAATATTTAAATTTATCTGAACAATGACTAAATCTCATGTATCTTTCTTTTTGGGGTCAATAACCAGCAGTAAATAACGCAATACGTTTATAAATAGGACTGCACCGATATATTGTTCTAAGTATAAACATCATATATATGTGTGTATATATGTTACAGTAAATATGTCAGTTTGCTAATAGTATACACTCATTAATCAATGTATCCGCATCTTAACTTGACAAGCGAATGTACTCACACAGAATAAAATTTAATCTTTTCCTAACGGAAGTATCAATTTATGCGAACATTTTTGCTCTTTATAAGTTGTGGATACAATGATTATACAGTATATGAATGTATATATTTACTAAATTGCAACTTTTACTGTAACATATACATATATAAACATACAGCAGTAGATAAAACTATAATATTAATATTTCACGTATTCGAAACATCAAAAGTATCGTAATTCATAAGACGATTTTCTAACAACCGGCTAATTTACAGTACTTTCTGGTCATCAATTCCTTCTAGACCTTCGATGTATCGAATACAGAAAATATTAAGTAGTCACAGTGTTATCTACTACTGTACATATACAATTATTTGGTAATACATCATTGGTAACACGGTACGGCGCAATTAGTCGCAAATAAAGGAGGAAAAAAGCGTTATCGTTAAATGAACGAGATGGACAACATGTGTCTCGTTCAAGTGACGTGTATCAAATCTCTTAATTCATTATGGCGCACATTGCATCGTCCCCCGTAATGAGCGCGTGTCGTTTAACAAACAGGACAATGAAAATTTGTACAATTTAGGGGGCCGAATGCTTGTTGCAAAATTAGATTTCTCTGCTTAGAAGGTAATACTAACGATACAGAGCAAATTCGGACAGTGTTCAAGACAAAAAGTGCTCTCTCGGTTAACATTCTTAATAATCAGAGTATTATTTTGATTACCACTCGGTTACGTTTTCACCGTGTTGGTAGTATCCTGCACGTCCGGAACGAGATCGACAGGAACATCGTTCTGATCGGCTTCTGCTGTATTATAACCGGAAAAGGAACATGCTGGTGCACTTCTTGCCGTAGTTACAGACGCTTCCGGAAGAAGGGATGTACGCTCTGTCGCGCTTCCCCAGGTCTGTTGATAAGCGCTTCGACCACGTATCCTACGACTTAACGATGATCCTACTACTCCTAGATGTTCTTTGATATCGTTATGAACGTCTGAAACGTCCCACATAGCTCTGAAAATAAAAAAAAAATCATATTTGGTATCTTTTTCAATTAAATAATTCATCTTTTAAAAAGAGAATTCTTTAGAAAAAGAATTTATAACTGAACGACGTGAAGAATTACCTGAATGCATCCCACCATGCTTGACCTTGAGCTAGATTTACAAAAGGTTTATACGAAAAGCTATAATGGTGAGCCACAGCAGCTAAGAACATTTCGATGCAAATTAAGAAATCTTGTAATTTTGACGATATATTTCTAATGTCTTCCATGTCATTTGTATTGAAGATACTCGATATGACATCAAAGTATACTAACAATGCAATAATTACACCTTGACTGCAAAATAAACAAATGGTTTTTTGAAAAATTAAGTTCATACACGTGAATTAACACTGATATATGCAATGGAACTTACAAGAAAGAGAAAAATACGACTGCTTTAATACATAAAAATTTGCCAATTGGTTTCATCGGTTTTAATGCCTCTGCGTTGGCACGGTAGAAAAGTACCAGGCAATACATAGCAACAAACTGTGATAAATTATTTAAAGCAATCATATATGGAAAAGCTACATCTGTTCTGAATTCACCTTCTCCATATACTCCATTCAGTTCACAGATACTAGAAACATAATTTGTTACAAGAAACTGTACAATCACGCTTACACGAATTTCAAATTTATGTGACTAATTTATTATGAAAAAATTTGTTTATGCTTTTAAATATATTCAACTTGGGTTAATATATAATAAAAAGAATGTGAGCTTTGAACTAATAATAAAGATTCTATTTAAAGAAAATAAAAAAAAGAAAAAAATATTCTATTCTAAAATCATTAATTGTTCATTTGTCCTGAATATGATGTCTTCTATTAAAAATTTCAACTTTTCATTTAAAAAATTTATAAATAAAGTTAAGTCGCAAAAAGCTGATTCTTCCCAATAGTATAAATAAACATCCAATCTCTGGAAAAGCAACATAAATAACTGTACCTTGCTGTTATGACTTTCAGTTTGAAAAATTTTGCACTATACTTACAAAGACATTAAAGTTGTTATAGGCCTAACAGCAGTGTACTGCAAAATTCCATGTTTGCACATATGTACAAATTCTCTCCCCATCTCCCAGTCAGGCAAACAACATAAAGGAAACATATGATGCACTTGAGGAGACATTTCAAGTCTATGTTCCAGCTGACGATCCGCGTCCAAATAGGCCAATAAATACATCATAAAATTGTATATTACGTATGCTTCATAGCACTCCCTTAGACTGTCCACATATATACTGCCTTCAGGGTATACCAGGCCAAGCCACTATAGGAAAAAACGTTTTGTATATGAAATCAAAATTCAGGTTTAGACATAATTTGAATCACAAGTAAAAGCGTATACTTACAGCATTTACTGCATAAATTGGTACCATCCATAATATTCTGAAATAAATTGTAAATAAATATTACATAATATGTTTTTACTATTCAAATGTTTTCAATGAAAATCAAAACAAAAGTTCAGTTTAGCTTTTACATTTATTTACTTAAGATTCTTAGCTACATTCTTAAATACCTCTGACCTTTGGCATATCAAAGATTAATTGATACAGTTTTTGACCTTGACCTTAAATGTCTAGTAGGAAAAAGTATGTATGTTTAATATATTATTTATAGCGACAAAGCTTGATCAAACATTATAACTTCATAACATTTCTTAGAACATTATATATTTTGCCTGCTATAAACCAATTTTATTTTTACTTTGTGTTAATGATGCAACTATTAACTTACCTTATAATATACTTCTGTAGTCTAGGTTGGGTATAATATATCATGTGTTGTACAATTTCATAAAAAGCAATAGGTAATGCAAGCAGTACAAATGCACCACCCACGAGTGCTCCTTGATCCTGCTTTTTGAAACCATTTTTAATGGAATTTGCCAACAGAATTGGTACCAGAATTATAATAAGGAGTGCATATAGACAAGTTAAAACTGGTAAAATCCATAGCCTCCAGCGGCGACAAATAGAAGCCATCACTTCAAACGTTTTAAAATAATATCACATAATATGCATTTTCCAAAGAGTTCATGTGAACTAAAGAAAAAATATAAATATTAAATATACACAAGTACATACATATAGTTTTCAGGAAATTATAAAATTGAAAATTTTGAATTTTGAAAATCTAAAACAGAATAATGCAAATATTAAATATACATAGGGTGATACATTTGTTTAGGTTATAACAAACCTAACTTACTCCGTGATAAAATAGATAAATCAGTGTCAAAATGTTCTCAAATTCAATATTTTCATAGAACACAAGTAAAAGGTACAATTTACCCCTGGGTGCACTTATGGCTTCGTGATATTCGATATTAAAGACTATAACTTCGGGAACATAGTAAATGGCGTAGTGAAGCTTTAAAAAAAGTTATAACAACCTTGTCGGATATGATGAATCAACGGTGAACCAAATCAGCTGACAATGACAGTAAAAGGGGGGAAAGCCACCTCTTAACCCCCTCGACCGCAGTTATGCAGTAACGCGTGGATATCAATTTCAGTGAATTTACATTGATTCCAGCTTGTCAAGAGTGTTATGAGTAGTTTCTTATCGATAAGGTAGTTAAAAATACGTTGACTAAATCAACCAAGATTGTCATGGGTTCAAAGGTTCTTTGGACGGTCCACAATATCCGCATGGTTCTCAAGTCGAAAAGTCTCTGTGTAATTGTAGGTTTATCATAAGGACTTTGAGACAAGATTGTATTTAACGTAGTACATGTTACGTGGTAGCAAAGAACTGCATAAATACAAATCCTATTTTGACATTTCGCGATAATCGAGTATTGAACGAACATGAACTCTGTTTCCGGAAGTTAAGCAATTCTCATATAATTCCAACCATAGAGGTAGGAGAACAGAGTACATGAACGACATAGCGATAAAAAGACTTAATGCAATGAGAAGTGCATCAATGATCTAGTGCTCATGCGTGAATAAACAGTCGATTTATAAGCATACGGTTTGTGCATTACATTCTTATATTTCTATGGTTTGTGGAAGATGAAGTCAAAACTTCAAAAAATGAATGTCTCGAAGTCGAAGTCGAATTCGAGACTTCAAAGGAAGTGTTTGTACCGAATACTCATTCTATGCTTTTATGGAAACGAGAAAAGAAGAAGAAAACAATAAAAACTGATGATAAAAGAAAAAGATTATTCTAAAGAATTTTATACGATGAGAAACTCTAGTGTTGTTTGAGGATTAATGTTGGTATCGATGAGAGATTCGCGTAGGTGGAAAAGGAAGGGTAACATCCGTTCTAATGGCGTCAAGACCCAAGCACTGTTGTCACATTTTGTCCTACAGTGTTTCAATATTTTGCTTTGTTTATGTCGCTCAAGTTTCCGGAAAAGGATTCAAAAAATTCGCTCGAAATTGCAAAGGTTGGTACAGAATGATGAGAGAAGGGCATTTTTTTCGCTAGGAGACGAATCAAATCGTGAGAGAAATTTTCTGAGAGCTCCGGGTGCAGTGACCTTGATTCCGCTGTCATCTCTAAACTAAACGAGCGCGCGAAATTTGAATGGAACCATAAATCTTATACTATTCATCATTGTTTGCTAATATTTTTTATTTACAGGCACAGATAGCTAGCTTTTACAGATGGAAAAGAAATAATCTCAGAAGAAATTTTCTCCCATCAGTAGCTAAAATAAGTAATTATGGAAGTTACAACGGAGGAGGCACAAGCAGTGCTGCTGGAGGGAATGGAGGGTGCACAGTATATTACTATTCAAAGGGCAGATGGAGAAACATTAGGCAAAACTGTGCCTCTTTTAACGTTAAATGGAGAATTAATCCCTGAGGGAATGGTAGTTGATATGATCAATGCTGGTGTTGGTACAGATTATGGTACAGCAACACAGTACTACGAAGCAGATGATTTATTACAGCATGAATTAACGGAGGTAATCTTTTAGCAGTTTATGCTCATGCATGAAAAACTAAATTTGAATTTTCCAAACAGGAAGATCGTAGATTGGCAGCAGCTTTGGTTGCTGTTCAGTTGCAGCAACAGCAAAAGCAACAGCAGCTTCATAGTCAGTCGCAACATGAAGAAACAGCCTTACCAGATGTTTCTCATTTAGAGACTTTAACACCTGTTAACACGTACTCTATCCAAACTGTACCAGAATCAAATACACCACCTGTATATCCCACTTTACAGCCTTTCAAACGAATCACGCATAATGTAAAGCAAGAGTTCATAAATGTTAAAAGTGAATATGACGTCGAAGTATCGGCGGAGAGTAGCGAAGATGCTACTCCAAGTTCTGGACCAAAAAGATCGTTACCGCATAAAAAGAGGATTCCCCGTAATTTCAAACAACAAACCAAGAGAAATTCAGCGAGAAAAGATAGTAATAGACTAAATTCAGATGGCATAAGTACTGAATCATCCACTGATACACAGTCTCATGTATTTAAATGTGAGCTATGTAGTTCTAAATTTAATAGTCAATTAAAATTTTTTGAACACCTTAAGGTAATTTTTACTACAATGTTTCTCACTATAATCACAGCAGTATTCTCAGATTTGTTGTTGTTGCAGGTGCACTATGAACCTGTAAAACAAGAAACAAGAACAGCACAAGCAACAAATACAAATATCACTATATCTGTGGCAGAAACTGCTCAAAATCTTGAGAACACAGTGATTGAAGAGTTTAGTGAGCCTGAGGATCTCATGGAAGGAATTAGAGGTGTTGGTAAGTAAGAAAAATATTACTTGTTTTCAGTTTCATTGAAACTAACATTTCTGAAACATTTGTAGTGGAAGAAACAGGTGCTCAGATAGACGAAGATACGACAGAATCTCCATTATCCACTGTGAACGCTACACCACCGTTGTGGACAATTACCGATGTCACGGAGCATGTACATAGGGACCATGTAAAACCACCGACTGTCACTGAGCCAACGTTACACAACAAAGAAAAGACTGACATTCCACAAACAATGAAAAAGAAAAAAATACTGAAAACGCGGAAATCAAGTATGTTTACAAATATATAAGTTTTTGACATTGCTGTACATATTTAATCTATCTATGTTCATAGGTGATGAGCTAATGTGCTCCCAGTGCGATCGGACATTCCATCACAAAAATAGTTTAGTGTATCATATGCGATCTCACAGTGGGGAACGACCGCATCAATGCGAAGTTTGTGGAAAAAGCTTCTTTGCTCCCAGTGCATTAAAGGTAACATATCAAACAACAAAACCAATTCAAATATAAGTTTTGTACATCAACTAAGATCTTTAAAATGTAGGTACACAAACGGCTTCACAGCGGCGACAAGCCGTACAAATGCGAGGAATGCGGCCGACATTTTCGTCAGTGGGGAGATTTAAAGTATCATTCGACAAGTATTCATTCGGAACAAAAACAATATCAGTGTGAATACTGTGGTAAAGACTTTGCGCGAAAGTATTCGTTAATCGTTCACAGAAGAATACATACTGGAGAAAAGAACTACCGGTGTGAATTTTGTAATAAAACGTTCAGAGCAAGTAGTTATTTACAAAATCATCGTCGTATACATACAGGGGAGAAACCCCATCCGTGTACAGTGTGTGGAAAACGGTTCAGAGTACGAAGCGATATGAAGAGGCACATGCACACGCATTCTAGAGGAAGGACTGAAAGACCTTTGAATAGAGTTATATCAGGGAAGAACATAGAAGACGAAAACGATAAGGGATCACAAGCAAAAACGATTCAGGATCTCGTCAGAGATTTGAAGTTAGAAGTGGAAGCAACAGGAGTAGTAGAGATTGTTCCACCGGATGATAATCCTGAAAGCATTTTACCACATGCAGGAGGACAAACTTTGGAATACACGGTAACAACCGCAACGGACACAAACTCAGATAGAGATCCATTAGAAGCGGTTGTCCGTACAACTGATAACATGTAAGTTAATTAAGTTTAAGCTTATTGTATACAAAATTAAGCAAAAGCTTACCTTTCTGTATTTTTTACAGGCAGTATTTCTTCATGTAACATCTGCTGGGAGAAAAACTGAAGTTTGTTTTTGTATTATAATAGATAAACAATCATGTGCAGTAATATGAAATTAGGACATTAAAGATCCATTGTACAAAGGTGGTGCTTTGTGGAAACGCTGGCCTTCGCTGTAAAATACTAAATTGAAGTGCTATATATTAACTGCACTATCCATATAATGTGCATAGTGTACACTTGGGTGCAATGTAGGCTTCCTTATGATAAGGACTAGTGTAAAGAGCACTACATCACTATTTTTCTTAAGAAAGCCTACTATGCTTGCCACCGTACTTTCCAGTTTCTCTGCAAACTACTTTTTGAGGAAATATCGTGATGGATATAATGTTTAATACTGTTTTTAAGACTGTTTTTAGCAGAAAACTCGGTAAAGTACAAAACAGGAGTGAAATCCTAAAAACTATATCAATTTAATTACATACGCATGTGTAATATACACACGTACTTGCATATATATACATATATATATATATATATATATATACATATACGTATATATTGTACTTAAATTAGTTGTTTATATCGCGAATCGTCGTTGAAAAATATATTTTTTACATAATGACATTTATAGAAACATTGTGGTCCATTTTTATTGCATTCTCCATGAAAACGTTACATAATCGAAGGTACTGAAGTTGGTGCAGGCACCGTGTTACTTGTGTTAACGAAAATTTGTAAGAGTTGTGCCAGCTCTCTAGATTCAAGCGCTGCACTGAGCTTCTCCGCAGCGTCCTTGCTATTAATTCTGAAATGTATATAATGTACATATAAAGAGGTGCAATTTATTTAAAGTTTTTAATTTTTTAACAAGTGACTTCAAAATCGACTTTGATTTATAATATGCATAAACATAAGATAGAGATTAAGAAGTCTTTCAGGGATAATGCTATTTTGTGAAAGACGTTAACAAAATTTTGTGTCAATTAGTCTTTTTTATATTATAATGTATTATATTATATTATGTTCCTAACGAATTTTTTGTTATGATTTATATATTACACCATTGACAAATAAATGGCTAATATTTTTTATCGAAATTAGAGCATGAATATATTATTTTTTTTTTTTACTGCAAAAATCCATTTGGGAAAATGTTTTAAATATAGATACTGAAAGTGTTCTGTACAAGAAAAAGTTGAAGTACAAAATTTTGTTAATTCACGTTACTGTGTCTTGTAAAGTAATAAATGAAAAGTAATTGTTAATAGCAATATATTGTCAATATATCATATTATTTGTTTATTGATGCATACCTGCGAGAACGTTTAGCTCTTTCCCAGTCGACATACAGATCTGTGATCACCGCTTGTAATCTTTCTAATATTTCACTGTCTTTCGCCATTTGTGATTTGATTTCTGTTTCTTTCTGTAACAACTCTTGATACTCTGAACACAAATTTTCTTTTGGATTTTCTTTCAGCTCCCATTCTTCAAGAACATTGAGAGTCTTTATTTTCATAGTTAATTCATAAGCAGCGTTTAATCGTGGGAGAATCAATTCTAATACTTTGGATATGCTACCTTCTGCAACATCTGTGAAGAAATCAAACCCAAATAATAAATTGAATGAAGAACAAATTCTATCTGAAAGTCATTGCATAAAAGTAAAAGTACCACAGAAGACATCTAATTTTATCTTCCTCTTTGTTGCTTCTCTTGTTAGCACATCTCTGAGAATTATGATGCTTGATATATTTTCTCCAAAGATAATGGCACTTCCTTTCCTGAAAGTGAAGCAAATGTTGAGTCCAACTAAACGCCGGAATCACATAATACTTACTTATATTTGCATTTTATAAATGTGCCAATAAAGGATGAAACATATGTCAGAATAGCTTCTCCTTCTACTAAATGAGGTCTTTCAGGTACATCGGGCAATGCAAGAGAAAGCCAAGCATGCATCTATATAATTAAAAATTAATAAAATATTATGGTGAGAAGAGACTTAGAAGATTTTAATTACCTCAGCAATGGTGAAGGTTCCAACTACTTTCAGTTCATTAAAAGGACCTCTTTCTTGAGGCTCTGTACCATCATCTTCGTGCAGCCTTACATGAAGAGATAGTGCACATATAGGAATTGATATTTTACGACAGCACTTTGGTTGTACCTACATGAAGAACAGTCTATAGTTTTAAGTCATAACTATATTAATGAAACATACCTGTGAAGTTACATAAATTTGTAAGGTACCAGACTGACCCTCAATAGTTCTCAGCCTCATTTCAAGGTGATTGGTATTTACCTTTAACATTATACTCATATTAATAATAAGAATGCTCATATTAATAACATTTCCTAATTTATACACTTACTTGACAACGATAGGTAGCAAGAATAAAATTGCCTTCTCTAGGATTACAGATTGAAAGACTAACAACTGCACTGTTACTCTCTACATCCAGCAGCTCAACTGGTGTGTCTGACTGTATTAAAATATTATCAATTGGTGTATCCAGTTCTACAGAAAGCGAGTATGATGCATCATCTCTGTTCAGAAGCATTCTGCAAGTTTTGGTATAGCATTACACAGGAAGAGATCTAATTATAATTTCATCAAATTCATACCTGTAATTTACTGATAAAATCAATGGTGTTAAGGGGTCGGCTGTGAAATTAGTTGTTTCCTTCTCCTCATTAAGCTTCTCCTGTAATTGTTGTATTTCTGCTTTCAGTTTTATCAAACCATCATTTTGATCAGCTTCCAACAATCCTGGTGGTCTAGTAGTCAAACCAAATATTCTTCCTGAGTATGTTGCGACTAATACTTCAGGATATCCTGCTGCTCCTATTGTTCCACCTACCACTGAACTTATGCTTTCACTGGCGTTCTGCAAGATAGTTACTTAATATTAATTATTCCTAATTAGGAGCACATGTAATGTACCTACGTAACGATATCGAAGGAAAGATGACGTGTCTTCTTCAGGGAAGGTATATACTTCAACAGTACCGTCTTGTCGCCCAATAAGTATGTCTAATCCGTCTTGCAATTCGTAGGTGTCTAAAGAAGTCACTTCTGATCCTGTCATGTTTAATATCCAAGTGATTCTCAGAGTCTTATTACTTTCAAGAATCAGCAACCCTACTTTGCCATCCATAGTTCCAACTAAAATATGTTCTTTAGATTCAATATCACGGTCCCTATAATTATGTTCAAACTATTTATAGAAGAAAAGTTTGAGATATAATAACATTGAATACCTGCACAAAGCTAATACTGTGGGTACACTTGGAAGTCGAAGAACTGCTGGGCTTTTTGTACCATGAAGAACTCGTATCTAGGAAAGATAAAGTTATAATTTGATAGCTGTTTTATAGAAGAAGATATGTATGCATTTGGATATTTACAGCACAATCTCCACAAGCAATTATAGCATAAACAAAGGTGCCATCAGTTGGCAGGAGTACTACATCATATAAAATTTCACCAGCTAAATAAGAGTCAGCATCTTTGCAGTCATGGTATCTGTGATAAAGGTCTCTGGCACATGCTGCAAGATTTGGACCAAGCACATATCTTTAAATTTTTACACAATTCATTAACCAGCTTTATTCACGACACTCTTTATAGCAACATATTTTAAGCTTACAGGGATGTGATAGGGTCTATGAGATTTGTATCAAATTCCAAGAACAATTTTCCTTTCTTGGTGTAGCCCTTCACTGTACTTTCTTGGGCAATAAAAATCTTGTCACGAGTGGTACCGCCAAGAACCAGTTTATTAATTTTGGGTCCTGGTAAAGATTTAAATGATAGTTGCAACTCTCCTTTCTTCACACCTGGAAGTGGAAACGAAATCAGCCCCAGTACATGAATGCAAACTTAAAACATGATTTTACCATAAACATAAAGTATTCCATCATGATCAGCAACGGCAAATTTCTGTGTCTGTCTATGTTCTGTTGCAGGAAAAACTTTCAGTGTACCTCGAGATGTAACACCCACAGTTGCATAATCAAACCTTGATAATGGCAAAGTCATTTTGGTTAGCAATGTTTAGCTGATGAAAAATAGATCTTTAGGTAATTTCTTTTGTAATTAGATTGTTAAACACGTGTCTCATTTATCATTCAGCTGGGCAACCGTTTACAGCTTGATTTCCAGTTATACTGGCTAGTAGTTTCAGCGCACGTGCAGGACAATCAATTTTACCATAGCGACAAATTACCACAACAAACTATTCTTTACCTACTGATGTAATTTTCAGGTGAAGATAAATCGTTAGATATAAAAGAAGATGAATAAGATATTAATAAATGAATGTTTCCCTTATTTTCTAAAGAAGAAATACTACATCAGAAGAAGAAGAACTGTTACTATATTTAGAAGAAAATGGTATTCACTAAAAATATATTTATATATTTCAAAAATGAATTTATTCACCTCAATTGTTAATACAAAATCTTGAGTATTTTCTTGGTTCTTTTATAATACTTTACAATTATTAGTCAGGGCGGGTAACTTTTAATTTTATATACATTGTAAAGAAGAGTATGTAACTATACTCTTTTACAATACATAAGAGAAGTTCAGAGAATATTTTAAACAATAGTTTACATTTTCTATGTACTAGCAATACATGATTGCAAAGTGTTAGTATTCCATCAGTGTTCTTAAACTAAAATTAGCACTACACGTTAGTTCTTAGCTTCTACTTCATGTTTCAGAAAGGAATACGCTTTGACTGTATCAATTTATTTCTTTTTATTTTCTCCTATATCCATGTCCATTGGACACATCTAATTGAAGAATAAAATACATACTCTGGTCTAAGATCTTTTGTTACTTATAACTAGAATTTACACTGGCTGGAATATCAAATAAGTGCCACCATTTAATCATTTGTAATTTAACAAAATTTCATTCATTATCAATGAACAAAATGGTAGATTATACAAGAGGGTGCTATTCAGCAATCATAGAACTGTTCTTAAACTCTGTCCATCCTATTTAATATCATTTTTTAAATCTGTATAAACTTTTCCAGTATCTCGTTAATATCCCAAACTATAACAAGCATGAAGAAAAGCTCTGTGGTCTCAATTAGCACCAACTTGCAATTTGAATAAGTGGGCCCGACACCAAGAGAAAGGGCCTCAATGATCCAGATGATAATTCAGCTAGTTAGCAACGAACGGAGGCAGAGAGACAGCACGGTGAATACTAACAATAAGAATCGCAAGACAAACGTGTAACATCGTTCAACCCTAGACTCGACACTACGTTTAATAGCCTGCGAAGTTACTGGACGGTCGAGAAACGTCGAAACGTGGATTCCCATCGTAGGAGACTTGTGCGCTGAAACCATGCTTCCAGTCAGCTGTATAACGAACGATTTGTAGCCTTCCATCCGGAAGCTGGACTCTGTACTCCCCGCGGACGATGTCGCCATCGCTTATGGCGTTGTGGGAGTAGTCGTTACCGAACGCATCTTCCTTCACGGCGTAATTGAAGTCGAACGGCATTCCCGGTTCATGGTGGTGGTGATCATGCTAAAATTAATGCAATTAATAACCTTAAGCATCCAAGTGATGGACAAATAAATTGCTACTCACTCCACCAGGTGTTATGGTATTTTCTGTGGGCCTAGTCGATGATCCATAGTCAGGAAACTCTGGAGTTGGCCTTGGACCTGGAGGTGGATATCCTTCATTGGGAGTAGGTCTAGTTGGGAACTTTGTGGTTGGTTTATGGCTAGGAAAACGTGAAGGATATGGTGTTGTTGAGGTGAAGGGTTGTCTAGTAGTTGTAGGCCTAGGAAAAGGTATTGAAGGTGTGTCATAATTGTAGCCCTTCGTTGGCTCTGGTGGTAAGTATGTATTGCGCCTTGTTCCTGGTGGTAGGTCACAAATGACGTGGACCATTGCCATACATAGTATTGTTATCTGAAATGAAAGATTTTGCAAATTACTGAAGCCTGATTTATCATTGCAGATTACTCTGAAGAGGAGTTTGATGCTGAAGATTCTGCTGAGAAGCAAGACACCCTATGGATGATAAAATAAGAGGCTAGCTGAGAAAGTAGAAGTAGATAAATAACTGAGTGTCTGTTAAGAACATATGTCCTCCTACTCCATACACCTACTCCTGTTTACACAATCAGATTCAGTCATCATGCAGTAATCGGTTGCCGTGTAATTTTTAATGATGTCACACTGATAGCGTTTCCTTTTACTAAAAAAACGTGTGTCGGCTAAATAATTATGATGTACAGTGAGAATGTAATGAATCATCTGTACGTTGCACTAAGGTGACATCTGTTTTAAGAAACTGAGGAAATGTATTATGCAAATTCATTTTAGAACGCTTGTCATAATGATGATAATTGTTACCCATCTAAGTATTGTAAATTTGTTTAACACTTGGAAACTGAACGGTTACTGATGCAATTAGAAGCGTGTTAATTAACTGACAAGACTATAAAAATCAATTGGAAAGATGAGAGTAGTTATTGAATACCGAGAGCACAAAAGTAAACAATCGTGACCAGAAGTAATCAAAAAAAAGAAGAAGGGAAGATCTTAAAACGCGCGATAATTGCGAGGAGTATTTCACTGTGCGTATCTGTCGGTTATTTGCTGTGGTTTCGCAACGATTTAATTATACGTCTTTCGCCTCATTTCTACTCATCTTTTTGTTGACCTCGCTGCAACGAATACGTGCGAAACTGTGTCTTTTGAATGCATCTCAATTGCTGATTACAAAATTAATATAAACGGAAGTTGGACAGATATTAGGCAGTCAGTTCTGCAAAGATTTCTGCCCATTTGAAAAAATATTAAAGCTCATTAAACAACTTCAGTCTAAGAAAGTCACTGATCTATATCACAGATGATATTCTAACTTTTGATAAAATTAAAGAGAAGAGAATTTTGTATTGAAGTATCTTCATAACAGATTGAGGGTATAAAATTAATTGCACAAGCATTTACACTTTAACAACATATTTATGTGAATTGAACATCAATTATTTATAATTATATTTCATCATCTAAATACTTGTAAGAATATTTCTGATCAATCTTTGCAATGATGAAAGATACAGTATACCTATCTAGAGATACTGTACTGTCTCCTTGTACAAATTGTCAATTCCCTCAGAGTAGCTGTTCAACTTCATCATCTAACCCTATGATGCAACAAGTGCAGTTCAAATGTCTGGAAAAAGTCTCACGAGGAAGGCAATTAGCTACTCATTTACAGTTCAATTACGTGCATCGACGTTTCACTGAATAAAAATGCGAAGTGCATGCCAACAGTTTGCGACGCTCGTGGAAATATCAATCAATTAAGAGGCGTACGTTGTGGGGTCTTAGTTCAGAGATCCCTTCATGAACGGTGTAAGCCAATCTTTATTGAAGTTGAGACTCTTGATATATTGAGTTCTGTGAAGCAAGTCATTTGTTAAGGTATTCATCATAACTTCTTATGTGAAGATAATTTTAATGAAGAGCTGTAACTCTTCTAATGTAGAGATGCATAGAAATGTAACTACATGTATGGATTTGGTTCTTTAGGTGTTCCTTGCAATTGAAGACATATGGAAAGAAGATATTGAGCCAGAGGAAGTTTCTGATTAAGTAAAATGAGCCAAGAAGAAGCCAGTTGAATTACAAAATAGCTCAGAATTTCATAAAGAATGTTAAGTAGCCTCTGTAGCGTCGTTCCTCATTTAAATTTACCAGCTGAAGAAAAAGTTGGTTAACATCAGACACCATTGTTTTCAGCAGTTATTGTTTAACGTTCATTGTCACAGCCAAAGTGATGCAACCCTTTTTAGATTTCGAATCAAGGATTGCAATTACCATGTAAATTACATCACACAGAGGCTTATGAAGGAAAAGAAAGGAGAGCAGATTTCTATAAATTCATGATGGATTAATTTCAAACTAATAATCACGCGTTATGTACAACTTCATGTTGTCAGTGCGTTTCTTCGCATCAGCAATTTACATTACAAAATCGAAATCCCTTTTACTACCGCGACGATCAATCAATCACAGGAAATAAACGAAAACTTTCACGTGTGTGCGTTGCAGCTCCTTAAGCGATCTTTGAAAACGACCCATTGGCACAATCACCAGGCAATAAAAAATTCACCGACATTCGTAAATCTATCAAGCCTCATTTGAATCGTTTATGGTTTTGTTGCATAAAAGAGTCATCCAGTATCATATATCTTGAATATCCAAGAAGAAAGGAGTGCAAAATTTCCTTGAACTCAGAGTACTTTGAAAAAGAAGAAAGGAAGATTTTTATGACACCAAATACAATATTGTAAATCCCATAGGACATTAAATTATTCCTTGAAGTGAACTGAAATCACTAAAGAATCATTTTGTAAAGTAACCAGATCTAATTTTAAACTCATGAAGCTATAAAAAGATGAGAAAGATTCCAAGTATTCAACACAGTGGAAAATCAAGTGATTTGCTATTCCTTATGCAGAAGTGATTTAGATTCTCAAGTAGATATCGAATGTGCAGCTCTTCCTAGCCAGGTTTTCCTAACACCTGGAGGCAAACGCATGCATATCGATAAATCAATTACGAGCGTCTCTGTGTGATTCATCTCTGCAGATTAATCGGAGGGAATCAGGAAAGATTGTACGGAATACACTCGATAATTTGTTGACACCTCTCCCACTCTGGAGAACACGTGAACCGAGATTTATGCGCCTCGAGGTTTATCGGCTTGGGTGCTGTAATTAATTATAATAATTAGACGGGCGAAGGGATCGACGTTTACGGCTTTCAAACTGTTGCTTCTGTTGCCTCTATGATTCTTCATATGCATGTTGGATCATTTAGCAAGAGCTGCAACTTTTCACTTCAATTCCTTAATCATATACTTTTGGAACTTTGATAAGAAGTAATGGAACTTTCAAATGGTGAGTCTTACTTCACAGAACTTTTGGAATTCTAAGATTTTAGATAAAAATATAATTGTAGGTAGTTCAACTAAAAATGTTTAAATTTCAGATACTTGTTAATGGTGATTGAATTTATTAAAAGGAAAAGGATGTACTCACTTGAAGATAAAACATGTTGTGAGGACAAAAGATTCCTCAGTTAGGTGTGCCTCAAATAAAGTCGCACCTTTGGAATGTTCACTGTGGAAAGACATGGAAAATCAACCCTTTATATAAGCACCATTTTTCAACCTTTGCTAATCAACAGTTGAAATTCTGGATGGTGGAAATAATTGCATAGAATACCGATCGCACAATCGATTCACGGAGGCATCAAGAGAAACACGATTTTATCCTTAAACCTAGATTCTTTGGCTCTCGAGGCTTAATGCCATCAGGAGCACAATTTACTCGACATTTCGTAATGCTCTGATGGTACAAATACAAATGAACTTTATTCTTCAATATAAAAACATTCATACTAAATCACAAAACAATTGCATGGACTGAATATTTGATAAACTGAGTCTGGGTTCTAAAAATCAGTGCCTCATAATGTAGACCCATAAACTGCAGATTATAATTAAATTATAATTGAAGGTAATTGTCCAAGAATTATAAAGAATTTCATTATACTAAAATCCTTTTATAAAGATTAAAATGTCAAATTCCATTAATAATCCATTTTACAGGAATTCGATTGTTCCTCTTGAAGAGTGCGAGGCATCAGAGCAAACGAAAGAGTACGGAGATATAAAGTCATTGTGTCGGTTGAGGGAGCATCAAGAAACGAAGAAAAGGTTGCACAAAATTATAGTATCCGAGAGATTCCATTTGAACTGGAAGTATATATCATTGCAGATTCAATTTAATGCGTGCTTTGCGACATAAAGGGTTGAATAGACCTCGACGACATTTCACGGTTAACCACACCCTGACTTCGATTGTTCTTAGCATTGCATGCATACACACCACTCCCTGTTCGTACATCCTCTTTACAGAAGAAAAATTCGTTTCTTCTACACATTCTTTGCTTTTTATTCACTTGGGACCAAAATAAAAAGGGTTATTAAACAAAAAATTTGCATTAGCATTCACAGTTTGAATTGTTTTAGTTGGATGATTGTATCAACATTCAGGTGATATTGAAAGAAGTAGAATACTTATTTTCATTAAATTTGTACAGATGTTCACTTTTTTTATGCAAAGAGATCATCAACAATTGTATGTAGGTAAGAATCACCAAAAAATTTTCATATTCCCATAAAATTTTATATACAATCATTTCTTCCCAAACTTATTTTTTCAAACTATTCTAAAATCAAAAACATTTCACCATTTCAGGTCTCTGACAAAGACTCTCCTGATGAAGCATCATCAGTTTAATACAATTCTCCAACATGAAACAACAATAAAATTACTAAAAGACATCCCACAAGAACAACAGAAAGTCACAGAGAACGTTCAATGCGAATATCACTGGACAGATACAACTGCTAATCCAAATGCAACGTCAATAGGAAGGCACCGTGGTGTCACCAGGGGTTGGTTGAACGGAACGTCACCGAGGTCATGAAGAGTTTAACGTCTCTCTCGAGCCACCCTTACGGATTCACGGATACGTTTTTAAGATGAGCCACGTGTGTCCCGTCGGATACGATATCGTTGCACTCCGCCACGGCTGTGAATAAAGTCAGTACGTAACTGCTCGGCATGCTGGCAGGTTGGGTTTATATAGCGTGGGTCTAATAAGAGATGATACTTGAACGCCACAGTTGGGACCGGGGACCAAGAAGAACAGAAGAGGGGACGCGTTTGCCTTGTTTCACCTTACCTTGCCTCACCTTGCCTTAGAACCTTGTTAAGATCGACCTGGGGAGGATAAATCTTGCACCACTTTCTTGCTCCACCAATGTGCCTACAGCTTTATGAACGCATACATCTCCTTGTGTGTGGATAATGTATGGATATTCTTATCACTTTTTGGAGGAATGAGAAATAAGCATCGGAATTATAATGACACCCGTTGTGTTTCTGTGTTTCACGCTTTGTAATTTTACTCCTTTCCACATTTTATGGTTCCATAATCTTTTGATTTATAAGATCATTGAGTCTAGGTGTTAAAATTTCACACGTATCATCAGAACAGTTGTAATTATAATTCCGTTCACACCCATTTTGGACTGTATGCCTCCTTAAAGATATATGAATCAGCAATCAAACCCACCACTTGGTGTCAGTTTTACTAACAGTTCAATAATCATATTCCAGAAATAGCACCACCATGAATTCAATCGCTACTCAAGCACGGAAGCCGGTAATAGACAAAATCAGTCCAGCAGGTGTATCCAGCAAGGAACATGAATCATTCTGATGATCAAGTTGCACGCCAGGTGATAGAGAGACACCGAGAGAGAGAATAGAAATTGCGGAACCGGCGGTTGTAGTAATTTCCGTGGATTGTTGCTACAGGATCATTCAAAAAGAGACGCATGACAAAATGCGACACGAATATTTGAATCTGCATCGTGGGATAATCCGGATCAGTAGGATTCAAATGATCTTTCCAGCCGCGTGAGCTGACTCGTCTGGCCTCAAAGGTGCAGCATGAAGAAGTCATTCCATCGACTATCGTGCTACGAATCGAAAAGAATTTGATATTTCATGTAGGTGCTCGAAACGTAGCCGAAGAGCCTCGATGCTCTATTGATATATTGAGTACCGTAACTCAGGATTTTTGTGCTCATTGTTAAACCATGAAAATGGATGACTGCGAATGTTCTTCTGATAGAAGATTAATGGAAGGTTGATGGAGAGGTACGACGCAAGAAAGATTAGTGGAGTATGAGTTATGAGCGTTTATATTCTTATTAATTGATGACTCAACGCTGTCGTTAGCTTCACATTTTTCTTATCTTATTTCAATATCTTTCAGAGCTTCATTCTTAAAAATCACTGGATGTAATAGTTATTT
This sequence comes from Megachile rotundata, assembly GCF_050947335.1. Lineage (NCBI taxonomy): Eukaryota > Metazoa > Arthropoda > Insecta > Hymenoptera > Megachilidae > Megachile > Megachile rotundata. Next base: position 9,895,252 of record NC_134998.1, on the reverse strand, counting down.
TAGTTGGATGAAAGCTGACTGGAAGATTGAGTTATTAATACTGAAATTCTTCATGTATGATATTCTTGATAATTGAATGTAAAGTAAGATTAGGTTAGGTTCTTAACCTTCTTAGGTTAACCTAACTTAACCTTCAACTTCTTAAAATAGGAATTAAAAATGCTGGAAGTTTTCAGGTACTATCTTTATTAAAATAGAGAATATGAAGAATCGAAGGATGTACGTTTTCCTTTGAAGGAATTTTCACAAAACCTCCGGCACATCCTTGGTACACAGCTTCGGCAAGCGGAGAAAGGCACGCGCGGATACGCACGCTCAGAATTGCTCGGCGAGCAATCCACCTTTTGCCCCGTATTTACCTGCATTCAACAACGCCGAGACCAGGTCAGGAGAGAACACGAGGGGCACACTTGAAGCTTAACTTGCATCAACCCTTTCACGGCCGAGCAGTTCTTCGTGCTGAAAATCATTGCACATCCTTGTCCATCGACTTAGAGATATATTAAAGAGGATATGCATCGATGCTCGTGGGAAGTGGTGCGAAAAAACTTGCGAAACATTTGCACTTTGTATCCGAGGAGGACGTCCATCTTGAGTGGGCTGTATCTTGCGTTGCGAAATGTACGTTAGAACGTTGTTGCACGAATTATTTGATGATTACCAGTCGCGGTTTTACACCCACCGGAAAGCTGTTCATTAATGGATTCGCCATAATTTTAGTACAAAGAATTTCTTCTTGGGAATGATGAATGGTGTGGATGTTGCAAACGATTCTGTGTTTTATTAAGAGGCCATTTATAGCACTTGAATGTGGCTATTTATAGCTACGCATATACTTGTACAGCAATATAGGAAATTAGATATTTAACTAATTGAACTAATTGAATATTTAGAACAGTCGAATTTTTGTAAGAAATAGCGTGACGTAAGAGAGGATTATATCAGAGGTAGCTTAAAACTGAATAAATTAAATTCCACGATCATAAACCGAACTAATTGCTGCGTGATTTTATGAGAATGTTTTCTCTTCCAGTTTCCACGGTGCTCTGGCAAAATGTTGCATTGATGGGAACCCGAGAAATCGACTTGCAATTTTTCAAATAAGTTTATACAACTACATATAGAATATTTTCTCCATTAAAGTACTGTGACATTCCCTGGAAGATTTAAATGGATGCGTAGAGAATTGCAGTTTCTTCTTTTTCTGCTTACAATGATACATCACAATTTTGTCACGTTCGAATATTTTAGGTAAGTATCAAGGCGTTCAAAATAACATTAAGGTAATCATGAAGCAGTTATGCGTCAGAATCGTCATTACATTTCTTCTAAACGGATTGCGTCAAGTATTTTATGAAATTGGCCTAGCGAAAGGCATGACAACTGTTATTCTTAAAAGTCATCTTCCTTCCATTAAATTTTATTAAATTGAACTTTTTCTTTAAAACATTATTCAAATTAATATTGAAACAATGTATGTATTCTTGCAGTTATTAATATATTTAAACGACGAAGGAAATTCTTCAGCATGAAAGTGTAGAACGTTGCGTTAGAAATGAATCTCCGGCGTGAGAACATTCATTTACTCATCGGCAGCGGCGAAAGAATCAAACGATTAGGAGTTACATCGAGTATAACATGTTTTCATTGCGGCTACCAAGTCGAATGGGAGCTGACACGCGGTAAACTCCAATGAAAATCTATCAATTATCGAGGAGATATTCGTGTCAAATTGAAACGGCGCTTGAAGATGACGGTTATACATCACATTGATTTCTATCCTCCACCTCAGAGATTCTCAAATGAAACTATATAACTTCACAATTTTTTAATATTGAAATGCTTTGAGATCTTCATATTTTGAGACATACAAATTTTGAAGCTCTGGTACTTTGAAAGTTTTCAACTTTAAAATTTAATGGACTTTAAAACCTGAAGACTGAGACAACAAAATTTCCAAAATTGTATTCTTTGAAAAATGATGTGTTTCAAGTAATTGGTTCACCAGAAATAGTTGGTCAAAAGTAAAGTTGGTTCAAAATTAAAATTGATCCATGAAAGTTTGGGAATCTCTGCTCAACTAGAAGCTATTACAAAATTGAAACTGAATCCTTCATAGAATGTTGCATCGCGAGGCTCCTTCAACTAGAACAATGGCAATCTCTTCAGCATCAGACAGCTCTACTTGCCGGCTGTCTTCTAACTAGTATCAAACAACACCGATGAATTATGACCATGACTGTTGGGCGTCACGGAGGTCGGCTTCAAAACCGGAGGATCCTCCTTTTAACGCGGATCCTGGCGAGAGGAAGACACCAAGCAGAACGGGGAGAGTTCGCACGGGTGAATTCAATGGAAGGTTATGAATATCCGATCCTCTGTCGAAGTTGCGTGTCATAGTTAGCCGACTTCTTTTTCGCTGTGACGCCTTTGTCTGGTGTGCATGTACCTAGGCATTCCCTCGGTCAGAATGAAAGTGAAAATCTTCGTTCTAGTCGCGGATGACCTACTGCTTGCCAAGAATCTAGGTGCCCCGTCACATCATGCTGCTGTGTACGTCTTGTGTTCAGAACACCTTTGGGGAGCAGTTTCATCAAATTGAATTGTATTTTTCTTGTGGTATTCACCTCATCTTGGTTACAATTATTCACCTGGAAAACAGATATTAGTATAAATTTATTATAAAATGGAACATTGAAGGGTGCTTCATGAAGTGATACAAGATATGAGCAAGATATAAAAGTAATTATCTTTGGTAGTGAAACAAATATTTCTATACTAAGTGATTTCTATTAATATTACCTGTTAGGTTATGAAGGTATGATTATTGAAAATGAAATGTGAGATCCACAAGATTTACGAGATTATTCGTTGCTTAAGTGAACGCAAGCTAGTGAGCAGCTATATTATTTAAACCGAGAAATTAGCAATTGCAATGCTGATCGATAAATGTCAATGTCAAAATGCTCGACTGATTATCATGTACGAAAAAGGAAACTGGTGATTTCCATGGAGCACCATGTTGAAACGAGGACGGGAGGCTCGCTTAGAAGCGTCACGCATCATTATGGAACCATAGTATACTTTACAGTATCCTTTATCCCATGAACGGTGGAGATACCGTTTAATGATACATAACGAGCTTTTATGAACTGTGAAGAAGTACATAGATACATTCTAATCTCAACCACTATTATGAGAGTTCTGGACGCTTAAGTTCCATGACTTAAATGTAAGCTGTCTAGAACCTTATATGTCCTTGACTTTTAAACTTTAGAGTACTTAACCTACAAATTTCAAAGTTCCGAGACTACCAGTTCCAAATTATAAAATTTAATTTAAAGTTTTTAACTACTAAGATTTCTAACCTAATAACAATCTGAAATTGAAAGCTCTAATGTCTGCAAAATCTAATTGATAGATTCAGCAGCGTATCACAGTTCTACATCACAAGAGGTCCATTCAAGTTTTCATAGCATAAATAGCATTCGAACGTCAATTAGAACAAGAAACAACAGTAATCTCCAGATTCGATCTGCTTCAGGTTTCATCACTTAAAGAAGAGAGACTTCTGCCAAATCCATAAAACGAGTTCATCACGCTTGCTCAGCTGTGTGGAGGCTTGTAAAACATGTCCTATTATCATCCTTCTTTTTTCTCAACCTATCTTCATCGCCGTAAATGCACATCTTATTCTCTTCTCACATCATTCGAAACGCTCATGACATTTCGGTCGCCTCAACCTTAAAGTCTCGCCACCCGAGACCGTGGCTGATCGCTTGCGTGATCTCTCTTATGTAAGTGAGCCTGATCTAAATCCTGAAACGAGTGGGACAAGCAAGGACTAACGTGACTGGAGGCGTAGGACCATTAGGGATCCTTTGCAAGGTAAACTCTTCTTGAAGAGTAGTTGAAGAATATCTCTTCTACTGATCTGAGTTTGTTGAGACCTCTTCGCTGAAGGTATAACATCAATTATGTAGCAACTTTTATTGCAGTAATTGGAAGAGCATTCAACAAAATTTATAGAAGTATTGTTACTTGATATTCATTCTTTATATTTTGATACTCTACATGATTTTATTATCTTATAGGTGGTGAATGTCCTTGCATATTTTTGTGTGCGTATCACCACACTCGCTGTTACTGTGTAGACACATAATTTGTATACTGTAAGAACTGAAATGTTGAGAAGTGTGCCATCAATAGTATATATTCTGAGGTCATCATTGCAGATAGGAACATCGTTACTGTCGAATTTTTCTTCGCATACCGATCTCGTTTGTTAACACAAAGGACGCCACGGTGAACTTTTACTTCGCCTTAAACTTTAAACACATCACGGTGCAACTTAGCAGCTGGCCTCTTTTGTTTGTTCTCATAAAGGAGACGAACAGCGGAATGCTATTATAGTTCACCGGGTTATCGTCAATCAGTCATGCTCGGGGGATAATTAAACGACTTAAATGCACGTCGTATGAAATCGATTCTAAAGCTGTATCCTTTTTTGTCTCTCTTTTCCACGACCATCGAAAGAAGGATATTTTCCTGATAAAAGCTGCCTGGTACCTGTTTTGCTCGTAATTATTCTTTTATAACCAGACAGGACCGGGAACTTTCTACGTCTTATGTAAAATAATATAAAAAGAAGAAAATTAAACGAAAGCATAAAAATAAGGATGAAGGTGTTTTTATGCTTGTTTTATTGTGCCTCGCCGTGTGTAATTTCCTTTGAGGAATCCGTGAATGATCAAAACGTCCGATCTCCCTTGGTAATAAAGTCGGTTCCCTTTTCTTCTTCTCTTTCTCGTTCTTTTTTTCTTGCATTTTTCAAAACAACGATTGCGTAAACCGGATTCGAATTTATACGACCATTTAATTTTACGGAACGTTCAAGGAAATGACGTAAAAGTTTGTTTTACGAACGTCCTCCGGTGGTCTGTGCCACTGAGTTAATGAGACTTTTGGAATTGGGAACAATGAAAATGGAATTCGTATTCAAACGAATTCGTGTAATTTAATGACGATAAAATATAATATGGTAATTCAAGTTACGCAATCGTTCAAATGGACTTCCTTTTCCTTTTTGTTTTATGTGTTTCTGGGTTTCTTATAATTTTAACATTTCAAAGGATAACTTTCTTTTTCATCAATTAATTTTCGTTTTCTTTCATTTCATTCCGCTTCTGTCTCTGGTATAACCAGGATAACTTTTCTTCTACTTTGCATTTTATATTCAAGGGTTTCTCTCCTTTCCCTCTTTATTGCATTTCTTCTCGGACAATTTGCATTCTTCTTCATCTGGAATCTGAAATGTAAAAATTTTCATTTAATACTTATTCTTGAAAAAAGTTTCATTTTACATTGTACCTTTAATACCCTCAATAAAAAGTCCCTTTTTTCCTTCTGACTGTAGTTCTCAGTTAATTCTGTTACTTGTCATTATTCTCTTTTCAATGTATCAAGATGGTAATTAACTGTTTACTCAAGCAATTGTTAACAATTTCTTCAGTTTCTCCTCGTATTATCACGCAAAATCTCACCGACATTTCCAAGTTTGTAAAATCGTCGTTACACGCGTCACGCACCGGTGCATCATCCTCGTCGCTTGAATTGCTTTACGGCCGCGCTAACACGCGCGTCGGTCAGCCCCCATGAATTTATCCTGGTGAATTTATCGGCACGTGGACGCACGACAATTTATGGGAAACAGAGGTGAAACTGAATACGGGGATATTCGACGTTCTCTGCAAGCGTTGACGCGGTCAGATTTATTAAATATCAAATTTCACGGGGGACGGAGGATCAATGATGGCCACCAATTTTCTTCTTTTTTATTCTTCATCCTGCAATCATTGAATTAAATTAGCGATTAGAGAAAAATACACCGTATATTATAAGATACATGGCGTTGCACAGATCAGAGGTTACAAACGAAGGTTCATAAGAGGTTATATATAAAAATTGAAGGTTATGATTTGACACTGAGATTTCAAAATTTTTTAACTTTGAAACCTGGAGATTTTGTGACTGCATGACGTGATCTGAGAGCTTGAAACTTCAGAAGCGAATAAGTGGAACAAGAGTGTCCCCAGACCTCGTTCAAAAGAAGGAAAAAGGAAAACTCCAGAAATGTTTCAAGCTCAAGATGGTAGAACCAAGGCGGTCGATTACGGATCACGTAACCCGCTTAAGAACGATCTCTTAGCATAGCACTTTAAGATCGAGGAGGATGAAATGTCACGAATGTCTCGAACACAATGTGCGCCGAAGAGAGGGAAGGACAACGGGGCAGAGGACGGCCGTGGAGATGGAACAGAAGAATGCTGGCATCCATTGAGGAGAGCATCGCGCTCGATCCAGAAGCGAGGTGTTAATGTCACGCACTTCGAAATCAGATGGAATCTAATTCAACGAACCTTGATCTTTACTGCCCCCTTTCTTCTTGTGTGAAACAACGTTTTCTCCTTATTTTCAATCCTTCAACCCTTTGATGTCGAAGGCCTCGTAGAACCTGCACGCAAATCAAGATGTTAAAGCTGGTTCTAAAATTTGAAATAGTTGAATAAATAGTTTGTTACAGACCTAATGGAACTGTACGCAATTTTGAATACCTACAAATCATTACGGATGTGTACATCTCAATGACGCAACCATTCGATTACCGCAACCCTTGAAACATATACAGTTAATGATGTACTCTCTTTAACGTTGTGTAATTATAAACGGCGACAGTGCGTGAGAATTAATTAGCTGACTTTCTATACGGGCCTGCGTACCCGGGTATAATGAAGTTATGAGGCTTAATTGATTTCAGCGAAAATCCGTCAGCTCTTTGATCACCTGAGGAACATTAAGCGTACCAAATATATACATCATTACTGTTTAATTGTCGCTGACGAAGCGTTCAATCTCTTTTCTATAATACTTCACTGACCAGGAAGTAATTTGAAGGATTGCTCAAAACCTTTTGCAACGCCGTGTCAAGATCTTCATATTAATTTCTACAGGTCAAATAATTCTTTCGCTAATGGAAAAGTTTTCGGATGTGCTAATAAGAAATTGAAAAAGAGAAATGTCTTCTGTTAATAACAGCATGTAAAACTTATTACTGTTCCAGGTGCTGAAGATGGGATCGCATTCCTCGCGCCACTTAATAACAATGAAAGAACGTGTAATCGTTCTATTCGGTAGACGTCTTCGAGTCTCTCGGCTACCTCTTGCAGCTTAGGATTGTATGGTAATCGTCCGATTCAAAATAGCACGCCTCGTTGTCGTGTCGCTTCTTTTCAGCCACGGAATCAATTTCAATAATGGCGAACAATTGTATCGAGACATTACCATTTAATGACCTCTTACAGAACTGAAATAATACAGGCTTCATTACTTCCTTCAACAGAAGTGGACAATATAATGTGGCTATACAAAATGTGACAATATAACTTGTAATGCAATGAGTGTCACTATGAACGCATAGAATTTTAATTATAAAAGATTTCTATATATCTAGATCCTAATTTGCTGGGTCCCAGTATTCCCATACACTTCAGTACCTAGACCCTGCACATCCTAGATCTTGGTACATCTCCCATTATTTCTACAACCCAGCTTACACCCTGCACCTAGACCTAGACCTTGCCCTCAATATATCCAACCCCTAACATTCCTAGCTCGTATATCTACTTGCCAATGTACCTAGCTCTAAGCAAAGCCCTGGCAAAGTATCTAATATACACACATCACGAACAAAATGAAATGAACAAATATATTTATGCATGTTTCAGAAGTATGTATTCCGTTGCGAGAAAAAGTGTCAAGTTCGTGCGAAATTAGATGGAGTATATTAGATAGCTTTCGATAAGGGAATACAATGCGTTGAATACCAGCTGCGTGATACTTGAACGAACCTCGCATAATGGCAGGATGTTTATGCTTCGCGCGAGTCGTAAATTTAAGGGACGCATACACGATAAAGTTGGCTGGCGAGTACTTTAATGGAAAAGCATTGGAACAGTGTCTCCCAAACACGTGTCTACTCGATCTGATATCCTTATCGTTATCACTGGTATCTTGCTGCTACTGAAAAAATACAAATTTTAATATAAATTGTTATTATTTATTGTTTACCAATTATGTCATAAATTGTACAGTCCTATGATGCAGATTTGAATATTCAAATCGAATTTATAGACAATACCTGTCTTCCTTCTCTTGTTGATCGTCGAAATATTGATACGTACTACTAGAAAATAGCAGTACTTAAAAGGTATTCATACAAATGGCCCCTGACGAGAATATGGCGAGGAGGATAATGAAATATGCATGTTCTCCTGAAATGAATCAAATATTCATTTTTAAATCATTTGTTATTACATAAATTTAAAGACATAATGCACGAGATCGTTGAAATATTGATATACACTACTAGTAAACGATGTCTAGAATAAAAATTACGTGCCAGCATGCAATGACACAGAATTAAATAATGATAAAGAACTGTCGGTAATTATGCTAGTTGAGAAACACTGCATTAGAATAATACGCAACAGTATTATCTCTGGATATTAGATCTTCTCAAACAAGACCTCATTAAGACTTCTCATTCTGACGTTTGAGCTCATTAAACCCGATTCTCGATATGATTACCGGTATAAATCATTGTTATTCAAATTTACATATGTAAACGTTCCGAAAGGAAACGAAGAAACTCGTCATCCGGTTTAAATCCGTTTATTTTTCCTAACAAATTGAAAAATAAATCCTTTAGTTATTATAATACTCTGGTCCAAGTACTTTTCAATTAGAATCGCATTTTCTAACCTTACCACCTATTCATTTAACTTACCATGATTTAATGTAACAAAAATTATTTTTTATGGTGTTCCATACACCATAACTTCCTTTTGGAATAACTGGCCCCAGTTTGCCCTTTAAATTGGCCTTTGCTTGACCACGTGTTCCGTACCTATAATATTAACATTCATTATCCATTTTTTATCACTAGCGATTACATGGTTCGTAATTGGACGATCGATAGTGCCGTAACGGAGACGAATAATAAATTACCACTTTTCGTAATTTTGTTTCATAGTGCTAATATCCTTGTATATTCCGTCAAGCGTTATCGAAGTTCTAGGCAACGTGTATATAATTTTCCACGAGAAAAACGTGGTGCATAAATCTTCCTCCTATACGTTTGCGTCCCTCGAAGTGAAAAGTAATTTAGGGCTATTTCATGCATCATTATTCGATTCAAGCAATCGAACAGTTAATCCAATTAATCGACTTTTATTTCGATCAAGTATTTCTGGCGCCAATTCTACGATAGGTACTCTGCATCGAATGAGTTGATTATTAATATTACAACGGATGAATATAAAAATTAATAAACTCCTATTTAAAATATAATATGTGAAAACGAAGAAAACATCGATTCCTAAGTATTACTACTCATATTTGCTACTAATAATGATTAAAGGTATTGACCTAACCCTCTCAATATTTCGATACTTATCCTGCAAAAAATTAGGTTATTTTGCAGATATTAGGCGCAGCGATTTGAAAGATCTAGGTTAGATTTTCTATGCATGTGCATTTGAGCCAATCCACATTTTTTTCATTTCTCATAATTTCAAACAATTATTTATAAAATTAATATAATTCCAGGTATGTCGACAGCATATTGCCACGAAATGTATACGTTTAATAAATAAATCCAACGAAGCAAATATCGGTCACAAAAGGTTAGAGTGTCGAATGTATTGTTTCCAAAAGGATCAAGTGTTGCATCGTATGTATATACTTATCATCGATGAAATCAGCGTAATCCCACCTATGTATATTAATACCAGATAGTCACGAAATTCACCGGATGTGTTTGTTCGGCCCTTCTTCGTACGTAAGCGATGGGAACAATTTGATATTTTTCATTCGACTTCATACGTGGCATATCCGTCACGGTATACCGGTTATAATCTCATTGTTACCCTGTAAATGATGCCATTTCGTTTTCAGGCTTCTGCCCTCGCGTTCGCCATGATAGATCCTTTTAACCGATACGTCTCACGCAGCACGGAGGATTACGAAAACTACGCCACCTTCGAGTATCGTCTATAACTATGTAAATATCAGACATCCTTTATTGTTACAAACTGGAGATACAAGGACCTGTAGATACTGAAATGTAGAGGTTGAAGAATCCAGACATATGAGGATGTAAAAGTGTAAGGATCTAAGCAGTACAGTGATGTAGAAATATGGGAGGAATTACAAATATAGCAGGATGTATCTAGAAATATAGGTCTCTAGGGATATATATTTCTATTAAAATGTTCTTTACAGCTTTTCAATCTGACGCGTCGTTTTCGAGATACATACAATTGAGGAATCGAATCTTCAACTTCCGGTGCGCTGTGTATACGTCACTGGTGCCTTAGACGTCCCGGAAGTCGTGTACCCTACTTTTTAATCGCTTATATCTCGAAAACGAAGCGTCTGATCGAAAAATAGTAAAAGACTATTCGATTTTATTTTTGGTAGAGAATTTAATTTTCACGGTGTACTGTCTTCCCAGGACACCTTGTATGCTCATTATTCGACGAAGCGATTCAACGGATTCCAAGATCCTTCATACGATTTCTGTTTCGTGAACAAATTGGCTAAGACAACGGTGTTCTAACGATGCCACGTCGCTCGTGTGAGTGTAAGTAAGTACGTGCCTCGTATCTTCGCTGTACAGAAATGGTCTCGCTGAAATCTGATTGCCTTTCGCGCGTTAAAATTGTTATCATCCGATCTCGCGTCAAGGAACACAATGCCGAACAACAATCGTTACGAAACGGGATTTCGATGGCTGTGAACCGTGACCTGTATCGTTTTTACCTTTCAACCCCTCCTTTGCTTTCTCTTTCGCTCGTCGTAAATACAATCCTTCGGAACAAGCTAATTTTCGGCGGAATTCCCATGTTAACATCTGCTTTGCATATGTAGATTACAAAAGACATTTTTGTATGCGAACATAAAATGTAGGAAACGGATCTAAAATTAAATTTATTGCTTTCTCGACTCAAGGGTTAAAGTTAAAGGAATACAAGCAAACAGTAAAGTTTATAAGAAAATAGAATTGATCGGTGTCTTTGTTTCAGAATCTTCGAAGGCTTCAAGGATGTGCGCGGAGGAGCATCGAAGGCATCGTTTGAAAAGGCCTGTCGAAGGAGCAGCAGTCCAGGTCAATGAAACATTAACTAACAAACGATTCGCGAGAGGACGTGGAATGTAGGTATACATATATACGTGTGCAGAGTAGCCGAGGCTAATTTGATCTTTGTACGATGGGAATAAAATTTACAGTGCACCACGGCGAACGAGATACGTGTATTAGCCGGATCGTGTATTGGCGGCGAAGCAAGACCTCGGTCTGTCGAAGCACATGTTGCTGTACGTGATTCGACCTCGCGCTCGCTTCGATACTCTTATATGCAAATCGCTCGAGCACACTACTTACTGTGCCGTGGAATGATGAGCGGCTGGCTAAGGTCATCGAAGAGGAAGGTTAGAGAACAGGATCGCAGTTTTATCCCCTTCGATCCAAGTGTCAGGATTAATCTCCTTTAATGAATCTAAGAATCGAAGACGTTCGCGTGCATGCAAACTTCTACGGTCGATTCGAATCTCGTACTTTTTTGTACTTTTGTTTCGTCGTTCATTTAGACATTGTATGCTAAGGGTAATGATGCTCTTAGATACACTTGTGCAATATTAGACGTTATTTGTATACCATAAATGAGTGTAGTCATCAGCTAATGTTAATGAGAGTCTTTGCCTTGGTCTATGCACCTTGAGGAGCTTAGGGGTGTTTTATATCTAAGAAGGTTCCGTCCTTAGGGAAGCTCCACATGTAGGACAGCCTGTGACAAGAGTGAATTTAAACGTTGCATTTATACATTTGTATAAACTTATATGTAAATGCTCCACCCTATGTGTTAACATTGCATTGAAATATATATACCAAGGGTGACTACACTCATTCCTCCTCAGATGCTCACCATTTTCCAAGCGTATCTATTTCATTAATATGTTTGTTTCTCGGTGGTCTGAAGATGATCATCAGTGCGTTTCCAGCCAATTAGCCGCGTGAGCTTAACAAAAACCTCAACAGACCGTATAACCATTTAATTATGCGAAATTGAGTCGAAGCAGCCGCTATTGGATTCTCACTGTATTTCAAACGGCGGAAGAGGAATGTCGTGTGTCGTTAGCAACGAGATTTACTGGCGTGATTAATTAAGACACATGCTAATTAATAATACCAGCGGTAACGTAACACGATTAATTAATAGTAGGGATCAGTTGAAAAAGTAGCATCTATCTAAGGAGCCACATATCAAAATATGTGAAACTTCGTGGCATGAATCGCTGACAGAGTTGCAATGATGAAGATAAAAAAGAAGAAATCTTGTAATAAGACAATGGCCATCATCGAGCCTATTGGGACTCTCCCCAATCTAACGAATCATGTGATTCGACATCGACGATACTTAAAGGTAACTCCTTCCGTGACATTAAAAAGGCACTCCCAGGCTCTTGTTGCATCGGTCCCTTTTGCTTTGCAGTTTCACACGCTACGTCGGATGTAGAAACAGTGTACCGGCAACGCCGTTCCTTTTGTACACCTCTCCATGGGGATCGGGAACAGATCTTCCTGTCACCTCTAAAGTGAAACGAGTACAAAATCCAGTTCCTCCTTTTTCTACCTTCATCTAGATATTCAGATGGCGTATTTTTCAACTGCTCGTAGAGTTACTGGAACAGAACAGTATAATACCTAGAGGAAAGGAAAGACAGTCAGGTTTCCCTTTTACTGAGATATATCTAAATGATGACATTGACGGTTTTTATTTACAATTATTTATTTATCTTGCATTCGACTCAATTTTCTTCTGAAGAGAATTGGCGGTAATTGAATTAGATGCTGCCATCTAATGATCAGGATGTGAACTAGTAGAAACTGATCTTTCAGTTACCTTCTTTATCTTATTATACTGTATGTATACGCATCATCAGATGTTAGGTGTGAACGATATTCGAGTTCCATAATCTATTGAAGATGGCGCTTCAAGTATTTCTAAAATTATTGATCTAATTTTTCTAAGAGTCCTTTCTCATTCTCTAATATTTGCAATATTAACAATTGGTCGTTTGAGACCTTCATAATAAAAAATTAATTTAAATTAAGACACAATGTAAAACAATAAGCATGGGATGCATCTTTCCATCGTTGACTGAAAGAAGTAGTAACAAATTACACAGTTCAATTCAATTTGCCAATGTCACAAGTCAATTTGTTAATCTAAACATATGTAATAATACTATCACACATTCTTTGTTTGCAAGATATCCCTTCATTGTAAAAACAGTTCCTATTTGGAACATATCCTTTGACCGTTACAGTAGAGATAGCTGCAATAAAATCAATAATGATATCTATTGTCAATTTCATAAAACTATAATTTATAGTATAACAAATTTATATATATTCTTATTAGAGTTGTAAACAGAGAGATAAGTTCAAGAAAATTAATTCATGGCATATTTGAATTGACTATTTGCAGGAATGACCGCTAGGTGGCCTGCAGCTTCAACTTCTTCTCGCTGGTACGTCGTCACATAGAAACCTATATAGTATCAGAAGATGGATGATGCAGTATCGCTTCTCGGCTATTTTAGCTAAGATCAAAGTGTAGTATCTGTTCTTATCAGCTTAATATCTGATACACTCCCCATAGGGGAGTCAGAATATTAAATGACTTTTTGATAACAGTCGAACTATGGAGCTTGCTCCGAGTTCGACACGGGTCGTATCTGCATTGCAGTTACGCAGATCGCGGCCCATATAATAGAATTCAAACAAAATTGTTCAATACAGGTTTTAATATGTTTCATTCATTAGGTGATTTGTAATTTTATTTTACAACACACCTTGTAATATTACATATTTGCCATACATAAATTCCTAACTGTAATATTAGAGGAGAAAAAATGTCCAACAATATATGTTAATACGGATAGATCAAACATCATTGATCTAATTTTTAAATAAGATGAAATTTAAATTGCAATTTTATAATGTTGCAATATACACTTTAAATATTTGTTCATAGATGAGGGTTAAAATAAGTTAAAAATGCGTAAATTAAATAGAAAGAATATATTTAATTCATGTATTATAATAAAGCTTGTATAAATACGTATACAAATATGTATATAAAAAGTTCGACGATCGCTTAGAAGAAAGTACAAGCGTATGTGTTTTACAATAAAACGAAATTACCATGTACAAAATTAACGTATATATATATAATAATTACGCGTATTTATAAATGCACGTACAAAAATTATTAAATTATCTTAATCAGTATATATATATATCGTTAAATACCAGTGAGTGATTATACATAAATGTGCATGTGACTGAATGGTGTAAGTGTTATTTGAGTGGTAAAAGGTAAAAAAAGAGCTGTAAAAACGAGGGAGGTCCGTGACGGTTGTCGCCCAACATTTTAAGGAGATATGTCAGGTTTTGATGACGATGCGTGATGTAGCCGATTATTTCCGATAATTGTTACGTGGAGGTAGATATTGATTGCTTGCAGCGTCTCCGCCACCGCTGTAACCACCTCTTCCTGCTGTAAAATAAACGTATCATAGTTTACAAAAGAATATTACAAAATTAAACATGTGCCTGTAAAATGAACTCTAGTGACGTCTGTGACCAAATCATGGTTTTACTCAAAACTGTAATACCATCAGATGGTATGCAGAAGTGCATTTCTGTTTATAATACTGATAATAGATGGCGCTGACATTCATTTATGTTTGGTAACATGAAGAACGAAGAACGAATTTCTTCTTCACTGAAATGCAATTAATTTTAAGCAGTAAGGAAGAAATGATTATTCGTGTTTCATTACTCCATGTATTTCTTAAATGCTGAATCTTTTTATGCAGCTCACAGGCCACTAATTTTTTTGTATGTATTTTGAACAGCACTTCATAACCTGATGCAAAGTACAGGCTAAGTTCATCAACTAATTTATCTTTTATTCATTTAATTACAGTTGTATGGCATTTAATATATTATTGTATATAATTGCAGCAGATATTGCAATAAATAATTCATATATTAATAAATTTTAACTAAATTGTAACTTGAGGTTAAATATATGAAGTTATTGAGTTGAAAAGAATGGAAGAAATTTCTATATGCAAGGTATTATCAGAAAATTGTTCAGATACATAAAGTTTTACTTATTTACTATCATCATATACTTATATAATATTGAAATCATACTTACCACCTTGATAGCCACCTTGGTATCCTCCTGCACCTCCTTGATAACCACCAGCTCCTCCACCATAAGCTCCAGCTCCTCCTCGAGAAAATTGGGCCTGTCCCTCATATTGAACATCAGCAGTGTATCCATTTTGATCATCAGCCATGTATTTTACAATTTGTGTCCTCGAATCAGGTAACAACACTCTGTATTCTCCTTGAACTACGTTGCCATCACTACTCTCACGTTGAGAATAATCATTGCCACTTGGAGGATCATATACTTCATATTGGAAATTGTATGGTTGAGGCTAAAGAATTAAAATATTATTTAAATCTTATGGTATCTATCATGGTGATAAGATTGTCAACACTAAAACAGCAAGAAGGGGCAGTAGAGAGATTTCATTACTTTACACCTAGCAAACTCCTATATTTTATAGTGGATATTGAAGAAAACAGTTTAGTATACTTATTAAGTTATATCTACTTTTTTTTAAAGCACATATCACTACTTTAATTATAAGGAATATAACATATTTCAGAATCTGGAATACTAACAAGAGACAAATCTGAATGCAAGTTCAATCCTCAGTTCATCATACTTACTCTTCCATTGTCTCCACCATAACCACCATAACCACCTCCACCACCACCACCTCCAAATTGTCCAGGAGCTCCGTAAGTAGAAGAGGGACGTCCACCGCCGAATCCAGCGTCACCACCGCCTCCCGGTGCACCGTACAACGCGTTGGGCCTTCCTCTAAAACCTCCTCCACCACCTAAATCTCCTGGAAATCCTCCAGGACCACCGAAACCACCGCCGCCTGGTCTATTGTATTGGTAACCACTTCCACCGGCGCTGCCACCCGGCAGCACTCCAGCAAGTGCATTGCTAGCGAGACACGATAGCACCAATAGCGCTTTCATTAACTGAAACATGATTGTTTATCAGATTAGTTGTTTACATTTTTGAATGTTTATCAAAGAAGTAAATGAGATAGCTGAATGGACAAACTTTTTAAGATAAATGTTTGTAGTCAAACTGAAGAACTTTTGATATTAAACTACAAGAACTATGAGATGCATACAAGAAGTTCTAACTCAAAGTTTGTATGAAATATCAGAAAATGGTTATTGATTAATTATGTCAGTGAAAAGATATTAATAACGCAATTCTTCAGGTGGAGACTATTTCTTCGCAAGAATAGAATTAATAACGACATGCACGCAAGATGAAACGATTGCTCGATTTCGTCATTGAACGTCATTAGTATCATCGACAAAAAGAGTCGTGGAAAATAGTGATGCTGAATTTAATAGAAAGCCAGAAGTATCGTGTGCCAATGATTTACACATGGCGAAATTAACGTTTCGTTGTAATCAGGGAAGATTACTTGATTCTCAAAGTATCTTCATGGAAGATTTTTACTCGTGTATAATTCTTTAAACATCAAATGTAGGAGAAAATTTTTTTTATCAGTTTTACTAGCTAATTTTGTTAGACTGTATCTTTTATTCTTTTTTTAAGAAGTTAAATTTTGCAAATGTGTAACTCAAGAATCCATGTATGAACTACCTGAAGCTTCACAAAGGACCCTATATGAAATGCAAGAAGAAAAGTCAGAAAATGTTTAAAAGAACACTGAGTCGAAAAGAAGAAATGAAAGAAGACCCTCCACAAGAGGGTGAAAAATGACTGATAGAATTTATCGCAGATCTCGACGCAACCACCATCGCTATTGTCGCGTTAGCAGAGCGTCGATCAGTAATCATACTCGGGAAGATAGCCTACCTGATGGTAATTCATATTGCTGTTATGAGCGAAGACGCGAAGCGAACTGAGAAGATGATCCACGGACGAGTTTATATACCATCCGGACCCTTTGTTACAGTTTATCCTTAGCGCTGCATATCCATGTATTAACCGGTACGTATTAGAATGACCGTCTGTGGGTGTGGGAGGTGGAGAGGAGCGCATCTTCCCTTCACTCTCGGTGATGCATCATGGGAAGAGATATCCCGTTGATGATGACTGAAATAGCTTTAAATTTTAATTGGATCCACGCACGTGACTGCTCGATAGATTGGGTTGTCCCAAGAAAAGAGAGAGCCATCACGGGAGGTCGGAGGACCCTTTGTGAATCCTTCAGGAACCTCATCCACTTTCTGTGGATGTTGCAACTATTTTGTGAAGGCTTTTCAGTTTTACCACTGTACTAGCATAATACTAAGCCATCATCAGACTACTGTATTACTAAAATTCTATATGCTGAAGATGAAGACTACTATATTACTAAAATTCTATATGTTGAAGATGTACAACCTTGTAAGAGGCTATTACACTATAAACAAGTATACTAGAATCTACTATACTATCATGAAATGTACTATCAACATTAATTCTTTTTTTCTTCTGCAGGTTCTGTTTGCTTAGCAAGAAATTTCTAGAAGACTTCCGCATAATTTTTGCCTGGTTTCTAATCTCAAATTCTTCAGATAACTCTTCAAGAAGGAAATTTCATTGCATAAATGAAGATAAGATAAAAGTCTAAGCGAGGTCAAAGCTACAAGCGAACATGTAATGAAAAATAATTGTTTATTATTGAAATGCATGCAGCCATTGGACTGTATTGCACTGTCCATTCTGCTGAATCTTTATGTCAACATTATCGATGCATCCTATCTGAAAAATTCTTGACGCAAAAGATTTCAGTCTTAACCACTGCTTGAATCTGCTGAACGAATTACTAACTTGTAATACGAATGAAAGGTAAATGAAGAAATAGGCACGCCAGCGATTGAACAAGCAGGAAAACGTTTTAGTATGTATGTAAAACGTTTATACATACACTTGAATTAAAACTTATGGATAGAGAAAAAATTAATCAGAGTTGGCAATGAGTCAATATAGTGACTAATGTTCTTCGTCATTTCTTCTTATTTCTGATTTTATAATCACTTGCAGGGTCACTGGAAGCATCAAGGTTCATCCATAAACGTTCACCCTACACTTTCACCTAAATGGAGTGTGACCCTGTTTCAGTATTTGGCAATAGAAGCTGCCACTTTCTTGGACCAAGGATCTTCCAAAGAGATGCTTGTGTAGAACAAAATTACTTAAGCATATAAAAAGAGCAAAGTTCAACAAGAATAAATGGTACACGTACAGAATTATATCATACTAGTTATGTATTTTTCAAATTGTATATTCAGATTTGTTTATTGAATGCTATTTTAGGATCTCAAGAAATGTGTCAGCAGGAAGGCTTCTCTGACGATTGATTGCTGAAGTAACAAGATGAAAAGTACTCTTCCAACAAAAGCACCGTATTCACCCAGAAAATTGTCATCAACCAGTTAAGCGGATTTTCCAACAGAATGGCGCATGTAATTGCACGCTCACGACAAATAATGATTTCTTTGATCACACGTTGGCCCATCGTTATTAGTCGAGTGAAAATTCTTTTATGCGATGGATTAGTCTGTCACTGAGCTTCCATAACTTTAGAATTCACCTAATGTAGTGTACGCGTAGTTGAATGTTTTCTTAATTGCATCTTTTCTTCATCTTCTTCTTCCTGCACGAGGCGTTCCTTTCGTGCCCCATTGTTGCAACTAATGATTCAATTAAAGATCCAACAGACTGTTTTTCGCCTCGATATCCATTCAATCGTGCTTTACCCGTATACACGCTATAATCTTTATTGCCTTAAATTCAGCCGGGAACTTGCAATCCGTGGTAATATCTACGATCGAGTTCTTTGTGAAATTTCGTTGATTTTAACCAACGTAACTTTGTTTCAGTGTTTAAAGTTGCCTTCAAAAAGTACCTTCAGTGACTATAGTGATTAGGTTATTTAATAAAATGAAAAGGATCCACAGGTATACTTTCAAAGTTTTAAAAATTACAAGAATCAAGAGAGCCACTGTTCTAAAGTTTCAAAGTTCGAAAGTTGTTATTTATCATGTTGAAGTTACTAATTTGCCAAGTAACTATTTTGCCAGATCAATCAACCACATGCTGTACAGAAGCGTGTAATCAAGTTCCGCAGTTGCTGAAGAAGAGAAACTAAATTTGTCACCGATCATGTCTTTAAAGTTAATATTCTAACCCGAAGCGTTCACGAGATGAACACGCTAACTGGTGAAGTTACGTGTCTTGGGTGAAAGATAATTACTGGAAAATTATTACAATTACAATTATTATAATTTATGGTTGTAGAGGATGGAAAGAGAAGAGCATGAAAAAGGTAACCGCACTTCTACCAGATAAAAAAACACATTATAAAATGCCATTAACCTTATAAAGAAGTATAATAATATTTCAGATAGAAAGGTACGCCCCATAAGATCTCGAATGATCCATAAAAGTTATGATCCAGGTGTAACGACCGTGATAATTGATTTGAATGATAGTCAGGTTAAGCAAACGAGCACAGTATAGCTGCTGATGGTAGCAATTATTGCGGTCATTGATATAATCTTGGCTATTAAATAAAAAAGGAGATACTGTTCTATTTTCAATGAGGTAACCGTTCATTTAATAAAGAGTTTATTAACTAGCTCACTGCCTAGTTTCGAAAATGAGTGAGTCGAATTTTTTTCAAGGTGCCAAGATTGATTGCTAACCAGGTAGAGCTAGAAGATAGCTCGGAGAAATATCTGGAGTGCTCCTATTCAGAAAGTTGACTGATGCCCACGGTACTGTTCGCTTGTGCGAACATCTTGACTCATCTTTAGTCAACTTCTTTATGGTTTGATTCAAATATTTCTTCCATCGTTTGATGCTGTCTTCGAGCTTGAAGATAATTAGGATCATGAATTATGAACATGCCTATGAACATAGAAACAGGTGTATCATTTGATTATTTATCTTTGAAAGATTTCTTTGACAAAACAAAAGGTTATGTTCGAAACTTTAGCGGACAATCATTGAATGAGATAACCTGCAATGCTTAAATACGGCTGAACACTATGGCAAATAATCGTATGAGCCAAATGATATGATCGTCATCCGACTCTACCATTATATTCGTTTCGTAAAACGTACTGCTCGTTCAGAAATGCTAGGAGTTACTTAAATCGCCAAACGTAGGCGATTCTTACAACACGCTGCCTCATTGCCGCTGCATCTCAGGAATCACTTTCCCTGCAACCCCTTGTAAATCATTAATCTTCCTTTCTCGACACACTGGCCGTCATTTGATCAAAATTTCAATCAAAGATGCGTCGAATTCTTTGGGTGAAGCATGGGTGCTACCAGGTTATTAGTCAAGATGGGGTAGCAAACTTTGAAGGTAAATTTCATCATGCCATTTTAAATAGATTTTACACTTATGACAGGAAAATTAATTTAATTATATTCTTTTTCTCTAGGAGTAGATCTGAAAGGATTCAGAATTTCTTCAACAATGAAGAAGACAACTGAATTGTGGAACATAGTGATCCAGAAATATAGAGATCTAGAGGAATTTACTACGACTCTAAAATTCTCTGAAATTATGTAAAGAAAGCCAAGACCAAAATGTTGAATTAATGATTTATTTAGAGAGGCAGTATGCCGAGTAATTTATTATAATCGTTCGCCTATGGCGTATTTACAATCACTAATTCGTTTCTTAATCTGAATTTTGTAATCGAGATGGTTGCGTTATTTTCGAGAGAACCCGATACCTTGTGGAGGGAGACGCTTAATTAATCCCGACATAATTAACGCTAATTGCAGCTGACACCGTGTACCGAGCAAAATTATTGTATGGGAGCTCGTGCCGTACAGCAGAACGCCCAGGCAGATTCTCTCCTGGCCACGGGATCATGAGTGAACGTTTTTGATGCGCCGTATACACCGTAATCGGGATAAACGGCGATTGCGTAATCGTTGCGATGCGGAAGACGTGCTCTGTCTTCTGCACACGTACCTACACGTTCACCTCTTCTTCGTCTCTCCTGTGATCTCTTGGAGGGGATATTTTGATCGACATTGCTCCCTGATGGTTAAATTCTGATGTAACTTTTTAGGACATAAAGGGTTGCCTGAGTTTTGGTTGAAGAGCGTTGGCTTAAGATTTTACACCCTCCAATACTAACGTCAAGGATAAAGATGCTTGCACTGGGAGTTCTAAGTGGATAACGGTAGAATAGATTGCCCAGTAGGTGAGCAATATAAATGAGAAGTATTTCAGGATATTACAGATTGGAAACTGGTATGTTGACGCAGACTGATGCAATAAAATATAATTTACAATAGCAATCATCTTGCAAAATAGTAGTTTAGATCAATAAGGCACGGCTGTTTAAGTTAAAAATAAAGAATCATCATTTCAGAAAAGTGTGGAACAATACTTGTATGCAAATGGAATGACATATCCTATCTTCAGAAGGAATGTAAAGGTACAAAACTTCTCAAGAATTTGAAACGGAGAAGCCTGGAAAGGACAATGTAAGGTGTTGAAAAATTTGAAGTTCTCAGAGATGAACATTTCATAAGGATTTTTCGCCACAAATTCAGAGCATTACCAACTTATTCTCGTCATTATCCGCGTTCCTCTGCAACGACTAACGTCTTTCATGTCGAACCACTATGCAACGTGTACATATGTACGTTCGAACGCATTACCGATTACACCATCGTTCTACGAAACCTTTTTCGCAACTTTATCCCATCCGTGCTCACCCTCGCAATAAAGCGTGTTTAAATAGACACATTTACTTCTAAATTCTTATATTGGAATATGAAGATTCTGTTAGGAAATCTGAATAAGAAGCATTCAAAAATATTTATATTATCAGGCCATGAAATTAATCAAAAGTAAAACTGTGATGGATGTTTGAAGAAGAAGTTTCAATAGATTATTAAACTAGGAAGATACTCTGTAACTAATGGTGTAGTTACTTAACTTAAAATTTCAATCAAAGTCATTACAATTGGTAAGACTTTCATAGTGTATCAAACTTGTGTAATGCTCTATTAAGACTACCCCCTAAGGATACTTTATCATTTACCTTCCATAAATCTAAATGTATCTGAACGTTTACCCATTCCATTTAACATGTAATAACTATTGTGTTTCTTACAGATGGACCTGCAATCCTACAGGACCGCTCTGTCATCAATCTACCATCTTCATCCTGGACTTATAGCAGAAACAGAGGGATGTACGTAACACGTCTAGCGGATCCTTCTCGACTGACCGTTCTCCATCAGTTTAAACGAAGTCAAGGAAATTAGCTATAAATGGAGCGGCATGGCAGGGCTCGCAGAAAGCACTTTCAAAACTGTTGTAGCATCGATTAAACCGGCAACTCATCCTTCATGTCGGGTAATCTTAGACCACTAGGTAGACGCATCATATTGATTACGTCAGGTTGTTTTCGTAAGTTCGACCGGTACGCGTTTCAACAAAGAGATTTTTCTTCACTGATCCACTCACCTTCACCTTTGCTTTCATTTAGGCATTCCCTGTTGACAAAGAAGACAAAAGGAATGGGATCTGTCCTTACTACTTGGTCATCCCTTCACTGTACCATTCTATGACAGCTAAGTAGCTGTTAGACCATTTGCTGTTAAAGACAAATATGGTGTATGTGGAAGACTTGATTAAAGCGTCCCTATTGTCTATTCACAAGGATTAGTTATCTTGAATATATTTAAAACGTTTAGATCTTCATACATGGTATGTTCACATTACACAATTGCTATCTAAATGACTACATCCTCATATCTCTAAATCCTTAGATTACTAGACAGTCAGATAGTGTAAACCTTTGTATCCTATATTCCTGTATTCCCAAATCCCCAAATGCCTATATCTCCACATCCTTGTATTCTCAAAACCTTGTATCCCCAGATGCTCCCCTCTCTTATCCCCAGATCTCTGCATTCCCAGATCCTTATATCCATTAACGGTACTAATTAAAAAGAAGTCTTGTTATGTATCAGTATAATGTACATAACCTATTCACACAATGTAAAACGATTAATTAATCACCCTTGAAATAACAGTTGCTACAACTTTTACCTAATTAATTTAGAGGTACCCAATTTTCATGGATAATACTTTCTCTCCTTTTTTACAAAGTGAAGTAATTAATACAGCATAGCAATTATACAATATTCTCACGAATTTCAAGTAAGATTTAATAAAAACATCTTTTTCAGAACTCTAAACGTCAAGTGTACTTCAGAACGGTTATGGCTGTCGAAGCTTCGTCAGTAATTTAGATATTACAGTATCAGAGAAAGTGTCTCCTCGAGCACGAAACTGGGCTTCCTGGTGTCATAATATAACAGCGTCCATTACGATTATTTTACATGTTGCGACAGGTTCAAGTATTTGTTATTTTTGTTCACCGAGTACGTAGCGTTTTTTAAATAGAGTTTCATTCTTCCTACTTGATGCATCAACCCGATACGCGCTCCATTAATGATCGATTTCACCGGCTATGGGAAAATCCATAATTATACAGCTTGTCACGATGAAGTATTATTATTTATGTAATGAAGGAACCTCTGGGATACACCTGAAGGCATTTATATTTCCTGCATTGATCACATCTTTCTCTATCTGTTATCTTGAATCAAAGTAAAAACGATTTTAATTCTATCAAATTTTATTGCAATATGAAATTATTTTCTTTTAACAGGACTCGCTCATAGCAAACGATTGGGGAAATTACAAGACGCCAGTAGAAATTAAACAACTGTTTTATTACAAAAGAGCTAATCTTATAGGACGTTTCTTATTCTATGCTAATTGGAATTATACTAGGTCACTTAAAAGCTGGACCATACGTCGTCGATGGAACTCGTGTGTTGTAATTATTGCGACCACCAAGACTGTTAAAACTGTTGTCCAGAGAGTTGGAACCGAATGGGTACTGATAATTGTTTCCATTGTTGTAGTTACTAGAGGGTGGTTGATAGTTGTATCCTCCATTATTTCCTTAAACAATACATTTGTTAGATGAAATGCATAGTATAGATATTGCATAATTATTTACAACTCATAATCATAGGATCAAATTTCTAAGTCTATAATCTAATATGTAGTTTTTAATTTAATGAACACCTGCCTACTAAAGTTATTTGAAATGATAAAAATGATAAATGATAAAAATTCTCAATTACCTCCATTATACACAGTAGGAGCATTATTATTATTATTTGTACCCGGGTATCCAAAATTCTGACTACCAGCTTGATTGTTGTTATTGTAAGCATTATTATTATTATTGTTGTTATTATTGTTGTTGTTATTGTTGTTGTAACCATTGTTTTGTGTGTTGTACTGATCAGGATAGGTCGCTGTTCCCTCATATCTGACATCTGCGTGGAAACCCGTCCTCCAGTCTGCAGTGTAAGTCACTATTTGTGTCCTACCATCAGGTAGTTGGACTCTGTATTCTCCTCGCACGGTTTCACCATCGCTAGTCTCGCGTCTACCGAAATCATTCCCGGTTGCCTGGTCTTTCACTGCGTAACCAAATTCATAGGACATCGGCTGCAACATAGGTACACATGATTACAGCATCAATAATTAAATTATAGAAAGATTTAATGACTGTTATTATATTTCAGAATCTGCACAAAGTATGTTGAATCACTACCCTCATATTAGAACTCATGAGGAAGGGAAAAGAAATGAAGAGATGGCGTTATGAGATTCAACTTTCTTCTACAAAGAAGTGGAGCAGATGCGGACTGCGATTTAATCTGGCTCGAGCTAGGTCGCTCGACCCGCAGGCTAGAACCGCGCGAATGCACATAACCAGACCGTTTAGATTCTCTCAGAACGATTAGCTAATCGGCAATAACGATTTGCCGTGGATGATGCCTGCGGTCGTTGGTTCACCCTATTAATATTGTTGCGTAATAAACGCGTTTACGCCACAGACTGACGCGATGAATGTGTAGCATTTCGATGATGGATCCGAGATTCCGGTGCCCACGCGGTTTCTGGTTCTCAGATCCGTGTCACGGACAGGTTAGAGGTTACGGAAACCGTATCTAATAGTTGGTCATTAAGCGCATTGTTTTCAACGCTTCTGTATTTATGTGTTTAGCTTGATCAAACTTGAAACGATTTAAATGTAGAATGTATTATATTTGGAACGCTTCAAACTTGACACACCTTGTACTTGAAATACTTCAAATTCAGAACGTTTGAAATGAGGTCTTGTAAATAATGTGCTTATTGTCCTGACTAATATACATGATTGTGGAGATACATTTATATTCTAATTAGGAACTTGAATATTACTAATGTAAGTAAATATTTTCAGATGAACTAATTAGATCTGGGAGAACGGGAAGATGCCATGAAACTTCATTCCCACTTCCCATCATCTTTGCAACATTGTAGGTGAGCGCGTTAATGTAATTTCATCGTGGTTGCAGCATTAAAGGAGTGGTTATTGTTACCTGTCGCAACAGCTTAGGGTAGTTATGAAGTACATAAATTTACTTAATAGCAGTATAAAACAAGCAGTTAATTCGTGGACTCCAAATAGCCCTCTTTCAGATTTTCAAACATATAATTACTAAAAAAAATTTACGTCTTCAACACCTTGGATAATGAATCTTTGAGAGAACAATTCCTTCATTTTAAAAATTTTGTTAATTAAAAGGAAATGGAAATGAAGAGAAGGCATTGACTTAAAAGGGAAGAGAAGAAAGGAAGTCGATGCTTGATCTATACATTCTAGATTTACGTAACGAGATCGGTCATGCCTCGCTCGACAAAGTTCAATGTTACTTGTACAATCAGCGTTAACCCAGATCTATTCATCTACTGCAACCCTTGGTTCTACTATGAAATATTGTGGCGGAAATACGAGTAGAATTGATCAATGGGTATGTTCTTCAGGCGATTTGGTATTAAGATCTATTGCTTTTCCATTTTGATTATCTGTGATATATCAATCGTTCAACATTCTGCAATTTATTTGCTCCATTGCCTACAAAGCCCTAGCTTTGCAAATATGGCAATTATTATTATGCTTCAAATAGTTTATAATAAATATATGTTGTGCCTCTTCTAAATTTCTTCTTTTTTTCTACATTTAGAGATATGAGGATCCAAGGATATAGGGCTTTTGTCAATGCCGTTTGAGACTCATTTCCAAACTGAGTTTTCCAGAAGTGAAGATCCATCGTTACGAGAGAACGCATCCGTAATTCTATTGCAACAGGGAATTGTTCATAGCACTGAAACGGTCTAAGAAACGGCAATTAAGTTTAAGCAATCGTGATCGTTAAATGCACAAAAGAAGCAATCTGAAATGGCAAGTAATAAATATTTAATTATATTTAACACCGCAGGTCCAGAAACTTCATAAATGATTTTAACCTCTATAATATCATACATACAAATTTCAGATCATTTACCTGATCGACGTAATCGTTGTCATTTCCGTTGTCATAATGGTGATTGCCAAAGTCATTTGTACCCGAGGAACCATGGTTGTGGTGGTTGTTGTTGTTATTGTTGTTATTGTTGTTATTGCTGCCAGCATAATTTCCTGGTACTCCGTACTGATTGTTTAATGGAGGATCACATTGTACGATTCCTATGCTCACCATTAAAGCGAGCGATAACTGTAAATTATATATATACTTCAGGTTCTAATTTAACAATATTAATTTAAACAAAATTGATGTCACATATTGTTTCAGGTCATTTATAAGAATAATGTTAGTGTGACTCCATGTCTCAATCTGATGTTCCCTAGCTGATGTGTGCAACGGTATCAGACTGTTAATTTAAAATCAGATGGATTCCCAAGAGCACTACAAGAGCATAGCACGAAAGCGCGAGATGATCGAGCGGCTTGCGTTGCGTAGGCGAGAAATTAGAGCCGTGAGCCGGTGTTTTCCTCCTGATTTCTGTCGTGAGAAAGCGTCAAGCGTTGCGTCATCGTCGACGTTCAAAATCAGCTGGAGATCGGGCACGATTGCGACCAGGGGAAAAAGGAAAGAAAGGATTAGACTGTTCCGGCTGACGGTAACCCAGTCCTCGTTAAGGAAACTCGTTAGCGGCCTTTTGACGGACAAATGGCACATCTTTATTTAATGCTCATGTGTCGTTGACAAGATTCACGTTTGCTTTTATACTATTATCTGCCGTTCTGTGGAATCGAGCACAAAACTTTCGTTCATAAATTATCCATACAAAAAGCTTCGTAATAAAAGAGCTATGCTTCCGCAAATTAGCTGATAATTATAATATGAGTCTGTCAAAGCTACTTGAATCTCTTAACACAAATGTTAATCTGTGTTAATCAATATTATCTGTTAGCATAATCTCAATAGCCAGTAACTCGATTGATGTTCATAATTGTTTGAAAGTGGAATTGAAGCTTCTTGTGGAGAAGAAAAATGAATTAAATTCCTTTCCGATTGATCAGTCAGGATATAAAAGATTTCTTCAATCATATTTAACTTGTTTCTTGTTTTTCAGAACAGAAGAAGGAATCTGATGATTCAAGTAATCGTTGAGTAATTTCCTGTTGGGAAGATTTTGTTCAAAACTGTTGCAAGATTTATGGTTTTAAAGGGAACAGGGTAAATGGTGAGAATCTGTTGCTGCTGATTTTAATTATATTGTGACAGAGAATAATTCAGAGTGCTAGAAAGCAGAGATACTGAGATGAAAGAAAAGCACATTTGAAATTAAGAAATCAAGATTGATAATAATTTATGCAATGAAGGGTGCTATTGTGTATGTTATGGCATGAGAGACAAGTCTCTTCCAGTGGTTAATTATGAGAGTTGATTATCTGTGATGTATGTAGATCATGAATGCAGTTGTTCAATATTAATTGTTAAGAAAATCAACCTACATCTTTGAGACATAAATCATTCTTGTCTCATAGAAGAAATATTTATTATTAAAGTATCCTATATTTGAATTTTTATATCTTCATTCATTGTGTTCTATATTGTGTGCTTTAAGAAAAAGAACGCTATAAAAATCTCTGAAGAAAGATGCCCTGAAGATGTGAAGATTTTCGTAACGAGTTACTTGGAAGCGTGCATGATGTCACTTAAAACGATGTTAGAATAGTTTCACGTAGTGGCTTGCGAAATGTTTATGTTATTATTTATATTCCCGTGTAAAGCATACGTGTCTGAGCCGCATTAACGGAGATGATTACACGGGACCAAGTGTACTTACATAATAAAATGCAACAACCTACTGTGTACCTACAAAATGAACTATGCAATGTCTAACTGCGCTTGCAAATTGAAACATACGCATCTCACTTATTGAAGAATTTGAGATTTTATAATTTTGAAAATTGTAAAGATACATTAGAAATTTATATTTTATAAATACTAGGGTAGTTATAAATGAACAATTTGGAAGACTTTTAAAAGTATAACAGGTATAATTTACATCAAATACAGTCAAAATAAATTTTTATGCCATCAAAAAGTGTATAATGAAACTTTTACTATTTTCAGATTCTGAGAAATGAATAAAAAGTTTATATGTACACAGTTATGTGAAAGGAATCATCAGTGCTCAGGAATTTCAGATTTAAACTAATAAAAAGCATTTTATAACTTACAATATATAAGTATAATTTCTCACATCAGGTAATATTAGTTTCACATGCAATGTACCAATCTGTGGTTTGAATAATGGCCCAGAAATATTGATTTATTATGTCAATCTTTATTAATGGAAACAGATATCTCAAGATAATCTTAACTCATCCGGTACAGTGGATGTGTGTCATATGAAGAAGATATGCATTTGATGACAATTTAATTCACACTGTACCAGCTGATGGCTACAAACTAAAGCACTAAACATACAATTGGAGGACATCCAACCCACAATTAGTATTAAACATAACATCTTTTCTGGACAAACATTCAACCAAACCTTGACAGCAACCGTACTGATTTAAGACTGTTCCACCAACAGGTCACCCCAAATCACTGCTCACAAGTCAACAAAAAATCACGTAGCAGATGAATTATAGCAGCGCCAGCACCAATGCAGATCAACACTTATCCTGATTACCTGTCGCACCACTCTATTCATACTTAAGAAGACTTAGAAACCGGAGCACCGTGTGTAATGTTGAATTATGGTGACGTTTTGCTGCCTAGCTGGCTTATATAGAGAGCCCGTGTACGCCTACAAAGATTCATTTCCTGTCGGCTACGGATCCAGCTTGGAGGAGGATCCGTGTGGATCCGCGTGTAAAACTGGGGGTTACTCGGTATACTCCAGTTCACATAGGAACGCGAGACGTGTGGAAAGCCCGCGCTTTATTTCCCATTGTTCTGCCGGAGGCATGTGCGATTTTGGGGCGGCGCGTGCATGAGAGGAACGCGTCTTCTAGAGCGGAGAAAGCTGATTACTTCACCGCGTGGGACAGCCTGCTGGCGAATCTAACTGAAGAGGCAACCAGCTCTTACTACTCGAGCTTCTTAATTAGCCAATCGGAGCCTTAATTAAGACGGTGGACCATTGTCCATCTCTTGATTCATTGGTGGATGTCGTAACGTTGGTCAATCTTCCATTCCGTCTGTCTTCTTGGATTGGACGAACTGAATATGTAATTAGAGGTTTAATTGTATGGATAATCCATGTTTGGTAAATTGAAGGCATTGTACAGGTGAGAATGAAACTCACAAATGGAATACGGTGCATATTGGGAAAAAGTTCAAGCTAGGTCTAGGTTGATGCGAACTTGATGTATTCTATTTGAGTCCACTGGATTATATCACCTGTTTCTTCAAATACATGGAAAGGTGTTTATGAATTTTTATGGACTCACAAAGTTCTAAGGTCAAACGAGTGAAGCTAAACTCCACATGATCTTGATCATATCACGCTCATAGAAAAGTGTAAGATTATAATCTTGAAACGATGCCAATCCGTTAAGGTTTATGAGCATATACTGAACCACATCCTAAAACACAATTGAAGTTACATAATCAAACTGGAAGATACATTCGTTTTGTCGGCGTCAGACCGCAACGCATCAAGGATCTTCATCTCGACAAGTTTGTTGGATTGTAACACGCAAGACGCGTGACAAGAAATGGCACGAGCTGAGCACAATGTATAACACAAATGAATACTGAATCCAACGAGATTGGCACCCAGACCGATTTAGAAAGTACATTTGAATGGCGTTAAAATTGCTTTTCGTCTTGGTCATTCTACACAACCGACCACGTTGTTACATTATTACAAATAATCTCGTTTCACAATTCGTCTCATCCTTACCACCTTAATTTATTATGCGTACACACAGAGTCGTCGAGTTTCATTCAGAAGATAAATGATGGATTGAATGCTGTTTAGGTATCTCGAAGACATTATCATTATTTTTTATTAAAGACTCTTTAAAGAAGAATTAGAATAGGACTGACGATTTTCTTCAGTGTTGTAAAAAAACTGAGAAGCTGTAATCAATTAATTGGTCAGCCATTATAATGACTGAGAACAGTTCTTACAATTAGTGTCCTAGGACTTGTACCTAGTTAGAAGGTGCAACGAGATTAATAATTGTTGATCTGGTTTAGGACAATGGCCACTATCAGAACGGTCGATCTAATCTTCTGGATCAATGAGTTAAAATGAAACCTAATCAAGAGGGGCTTTATTGTTTATTTAGTGTGCGAATTCTCACTTTCGATTCCTTTCGTAACCTTTCCCTGATTGTTCGCCGTTACGTGAACGGAAACCATTGCGTTACGATAAGCACATGCTCCCCGCAGGACGATTAACAATGATGCCGACGGTTTTCGGTAATTTGCTTCTTATTGTTCAGCCAAAAATTCGTTGTGTAACTGGTGAACTTTTATCTTATCACTTTAGTAAAAAATGCAGGAACAAATGGAACGGTATTCTTAGCCTAAGTATACTAATTGATACTTTCTCAGCATCTGTGTTCATTATAATATTAATTAGATATGGTTGAGATAATGAAAGAATACTTTTAAACATAATAATAACACTCCTCTGCAAATGTATTTATAGTAATAATTTTCTTCTGGATTACAGGTAAACTGGGAAGCTGTACCTAATACTTCTTCATCGGTTCTAAAATCAGCATAAGATGCAAAGAGGAGAAAATCAAACAATGTTTAGATCTTGGTACAATTTCTTCATGATATGTAATTGAAAGGATTATCATAACAATAATCTTCCCTTCACACGTGCGCCAACATGATCGACAAGGTCATGACGTATTTAAAGGATGCTCCAAATTCATCCCGATTCATATTATGCAAGCCACCTCAGACAATTTTGTATATCAGGTTTAGTTTTGTTGTGAAACGTCATGATGTGGAAGATAGGCATGTAAAAATTTCGTTATTATTTCATCATCTTTAACAGACTGTTCAATCAGCAATCATGATTGAAAGCAAATCAAGGATATGGTTTTTGGCGTGAGATTAATACAGCATCATTTTGGATCATTATTATGCACAATTAAACTGAATTGGGTTGATGGGTCTCTGGGAACTAGTATTAATACACTGCAGATGTTTAGATTGATGGATCTTAGATGGATAATTCATGACAAAATTACTATTCTACTTTCAAACATTAGTTATGTGAAGGGCAATTGTACCTTCAAGAAAAGATATGTAATTAAAGGAAGAAAGTACTAACACTAACAGGTGCAAGAAATGCTCTGCATTTTATTCATGATTTCGTTAATAATATTCAGGAAGTTTACGCACGAGGTTTCTTAACGAGAAGTGCGAAAAGAAACAATATAATGTCAATATCAATTCCGCTGCAACCTGTGATTAATCTTGATTGAATATCAACATTTAGACAGTGCATCAGTGCAGTGACAAGTGTGATGTATTGAAGTGTAAGCAATTTAAACTCGACGTCATAATTGTTTCCTAGTCGACAGAATAACAACAGAGCTGAATATGTTAGCATCTTATTGACCGATCGGGTACAGAGCCAATTGTTTCCTCTCTTAACCTATAATTACAGCCATATTCTATTACTGCAAGTGAAAATTACTCCCTCAACTGTTGTTTATCAAGGAGTGGTCAAACAAACCTTATGTAACTGAAATACTTTTATTTCTTCACATGGTGTGATATATCTATTTCCTCTTTACAAAAAATGATCAATAAATTTTTTATTATACAATTTTTATTTGTTTACAAAAATGGCATCAAAATGTTTATTTATTTCTAACTATTTACTATTATTTTTTTTGACGATCTCTTTTGAATTTACTAATCGGCCGAGCATGCTCCTGTGTTTTCGAAACATCGTTTACAGGCGCTGTTGTGTTCCTTTCTTGAATATCTTTTACCACCTGATGGTAACAAAAATATTTTTGTAGTACATATAAAAAGCAGATAGAGTGAAAAGATATACAAGATTAATCCTTACTGATTCATATGCTGAAGGTTTATTAGATTCTTCTTCTTCCTCCTCTTCTGTACTATAATCGGGAGGAGGAGCCTGTACAGGGATATCGTTTGGTGATCTTTTTAAAATAGATTTAGGTTTTGAAAGCATCTTATATATATCTGCTGGTGACTGTATCGATTCTCCATCCGATTTTATAGTCGGATTATTTGAAGAATGACTAAATTCTATTCGAAGAATATCTTCCACTGAACCTTCTTCTACATCTTCATTATTTGTTTCTTCTGATTTTTTTAAGTTTTCATCTTTTTCTTTCTTTTGATTATCTTCTGATACTGCAAATGAAACTGATTTTGTTATTCTATTACTTTTTACATTTTCCTCTGGCTGTTTTTTCTCAGAATCTACAATATCTTCATCTTCCTTTTTAGAATCATTTTCTTCACTTTCAGAAGAACTTTCTGATTCATAATAACATTCCCCTTCTTTTAGTTCCTCACCAAAAAGTTCATGCACTTCATCTTCCAATCTATAAACCAATGTTTCAGTTGTCTTAAAAATATTTTAAGATTTATATAGAAAATTAATAAATCCAGATACTATTAAAATATACCTATTAAGTTCATCAGCTAATTCTTCTTCAATTTCAAGTTGATCTAGTCTATTAAAGAGGTCTTCTTCTGTTTCAATCTTCTTTATATTGTCTTGCCTAAGTTTGGTTAATTTCTGGTGATACTCTTTTTCTCTTTCCCTATGCTTCTCTGTAGACAAAAATGTAAACTGCTTGATTACTTGCAAAAAGATCACTAAGAAGACAATCATAAAAAAATAATTACTTCTCCATTCATCAATCTGTTCTTCATTCCAATGCTCTACGATTTCTGTGCCAGCACAATCTTCAAAGAAATCATTTTCTGTAACCATCATCCTAGTTTCATATAAATCTCTTTCTGTGCTTAGTTTCTTTAACATTTCTTCTGCATCTAATGAGAAAGATTTATCATTACTGTACATAACATTGATTATATTTTCTTCTTATTTGATGCTTTTAAACATTTTATTATACTTTGTATTCTTCTTTGACAAAGAGCTATTGCTCCTGCAGCACTATACTTTGCAAAATATCCATCACCCAGAAAAGCAAGAACTTCATTAGTATGAATTAATCTTCCCTTCATTAGTGCCCTTTTTCCAATTGGTACCATACAGTTTACATATAAATCTTTCTGAAAAGTCTGTAGCGCTTCAGCAACCTTTTCATGACCGGTTTTATAAGCTCTCCATATTTTGCACTGTTCTTCATTCTTTTCGATCCCCTTAAACAAATAAAAACAACAGGATTATAAACAATTATAATATATTAACATATTTTATTTTTATAGAATAACTCACTTTTGAAAGAACATCATCTAACAATGCATATTGAATTTTTCGTGTATCAATCTCGGGATTCATTGTTAATATAAAAAGATTAACCAAAAAGAATTTTTCCAAAGCATAGAGGTACAATTAAAGTCACTTGTTGTACTTATTTCATTCTTGTAAACATGTTTTATGAGGATTTTAATTTATGAAAATTAATATTTCACATAAAGTCGTATATCAAACTGTGTATGTTAATTAATAAAATCACATCGTTATATTAATTGCGACTGTCGTAATTATTTATCTAACTACTATTTCGAAATTTGAATTCCCTTAAATCTAACCTCAAAAATGACATTTAAATTTGAAGGTTATTTGTGATAGCGGCTTAAGATGGCGCTATATCAAAGTCATGTTTTACCATGCTTTATAAGTAGAGGTAGAGTGTAAACCAGATATATGTATTAAATTTATAACAATGTCACTAATTTTATAATAAAAAGCAATCAAATTTATTATCCAATACAAATTCGTTCATCATTATTTAAACTTGGTTTCTTTTTTTAATCATCAGATGGCGCTGATCATGTACAATTTGTAAGAAAAATTCACATCTATACTTTTCATTGATCTGTGATTTTCTTTCTTATTGCTTCCTGCCTCAAAGGACATAAACGGCAAGATGGTTAGTGAAAGAATGGAAATCTATTTGTATTCCAAACATCATTATTAATTGTTTTCCAGAAACTTAATCATTGAATTTTTAGTCCTTATATAAAATCAAATATTTGTAAATTTTTGTTAACGTGATACATATTCAAAAGACAATCATACACATAACCTATACTTCTGTATCAGCAAGATGTTTAACTCCTTTTTCTTCCTTTAGCTATATAAACATTGTTTCTTTTTATAAATAGTTGATAGAATTAGTACTGATCATTGCTATTTCCATACAGTATACAAAAAAATGAGTGGAATGTCACTGAATGTTACCAATTTTTCATGCAAGTCTTGAAATGTTAAGTGTGATGTTAACAGTGGTGATGTGATTTCAGGGTAAAATTAAGTGTACCGAACTGAGGACAAAAGACAAGAAGGAGCTGCTGAAGCAGCTGGAGGAGCTCAAAACAGAGCTGACAAATCTTCGTGTTGCTAAAGTCACTGGTGGTGCTGCTTCTAAGTTGTCAAAGATGTAAGTGCAAATCTTAAATATCATATAAATTTCAATGTAGCAATTATTTTCATGTCAAATGAAGTAATAAGTCTTTGTTTTTATTTATTTTTATTCTCATAAAATTTAATATTAGTCAATACTTCTGGTTCACAAATCTAAATATTTGATGTATGTTTCAGTCGGGTGGTCAGAAAGGCAATAGCTAGAGTGTACATTATTATGCACCAGAAACAAAAGGAAAATTTGCGTTTATTGTACAAAAACAAGAAGTACAAGCCGTTGGACTTGAGGCCAAAGAAAACAAGAGCACTCAGGAGAGCGTTGACACCTTACCAGGCCAACAAAAAGACTCCAAAAGAAATACGCAAACGATCTGCCTTCCCACCAAGGAAATATGCTTTAAAGGTGTAAACTACAAGGTATTGATAAGGGATAAAATAAAGGTTTTTTAAAAATTCAATACTGTGTTACTCTTTAAAGAGACAAACATACTCCAAAAAAATATTGGCAAATGCTTTTTATTTTGTATAGAAAAGGTGTACAAAAGTTAAAATTAGACAGACAATTTCTACTCAATGTAAAATCTAATATAATTCTTGATTATTCAATATCTGATATTGTGTGACGTACTATGGCAGATCTTCCAGTATCTGAAGATGCAAAAGATGCTTTATGAACTATAATTAAACTCCTAAATACAAATTTGGAACTGAATTACAGCACCCACAATATATAAATGCAATGTTCTCACACAAGTAAACTTTTGTATAAACAATCTTAGGTATTGAACATTCAAGAATCGTAGAAAATCGATACATGAAGCTTAAAGACGTATGCCAGGGTTTCTAGAAAGGACAAAGTTCAGAAGTTCATCGCTGTCTTCGCATACAAAAGGCTTTCGGTGATGGCAAGCCACGTCGTGCCATTTAATGCCATCATTGTAAAAGTTGTTTAAGATAGACAAGCAGGACTCGTCGTTACCCTGCAACAGAAACAATTAATCATATATTAAACCAAAAAAATACGTTTCTAAAATTAAAACTCATTTACCTGGGCAGCTTCACGATTGTCAGGTTGTGGTTGTCCGTATCCGCCAGTGTTACTCCAGTCACCAGAGTTACGCTGCGTAGTAGGACCAATCTTAGCTCCTGAACCCGACCAGAACCATCCATTGATGTTCTGGGGCTGAAGATCTGGTCTGTCACAGCCATTGAAGTTGCATTTGCGTCCCGATGTCCAGATGAATCTCACGTTTCCTATATAATAGTAAATTGAGATACATTCGTCGTAAATACCTTAATAATAAGATCTTGTTTTATAGTTTACCTCGTGCCAATCTCTGTTTGATAAATTCATTTTCTTGCGGCGTTTCAAGAGAGACTGCGTCCATACAATGTCTGCGACAAATGTTACGAGCATCCAGCCAGTCCACCTCGAGACTTCTAGTCGGTTGATGTTCCCAACTGAAGAAGTATGAATGTGCAACACCTCTGGCATCTCTGTAGGTAGCATGTCGTACTCCTGCAAAGAATTAATTTGTTTTTGTGAGAAAAAAATTACAATTATATTTTCATGAACTAGTTCACAGTTTTGAAAAAGTCTTACTGTTTGCACAACTGCGTGGATCAGGAAGAGCGAGTCGACGTTGAGCGTGGACTGCGACGCCAACGAACAACAGCATCAACCATATCGTCCTCATCTTTATGATTCTTAAACATGAAAAAGAAACGAGTTCTATTATAAAAGTAGTTACTAAATATTTTTAAAGTTGGAGAAGCATCTTCGGTATACGAGAATTTGCTAATTATTTTTTAATTTGCTGGAGAGAAGAAACGCGTTCGCGTTTTAAACGAAATGAGGAAACCGTTTTCCGTTGTAAATGATTATCCGAGTAGAGGTATCTTGGGAACGAATCTTTGTCCAGGGTGAAAGGAGACTTTGAGTGAATTACGATTTGAGAAAGAGAAGAGAGGGCTCCTACTAAGATGATTCTCTCGCGTCGACGACCAGGAAAAATGTGAGGGGATTTTGCAACAGGTCTTCGTTTTTTGTAACGTGCCGCCAACTTTCCTCGGAGCTCCATAGGCTTGCAACTTTCTAAATCAGCTTCACGTTACCGGTAGATGATATTCACAATTAATGGCTAAAGAATGCCTCTGAATATTAATGACATTTGCGTCGCAACTACAATTATCTGAGTAGCATTCTATAACACAGGAGAGTAAAGATGTAAGAAAATGAAAGTAGAACATAAACTGTGCTGTAGAGTCTGAGCAATCTAACATGAAGTAGTAAGAAAGTGATTGGAATTGATGACATGGAACATTAGGAAGTACAGTTGTCTAATTATTCATGTAATCGAGTTTCCACGATACAATGTATTAACATTATCCTATTCGCGTTCAATTCTTAAACTGAATAACAATGATTCTTGTTTAAAATTCCACGCTGTTGCAGAGTTAATGAAGTCCCACTTTTAATGGCGCTGCTTTCGCTAAAAATTAGTGTCAGCGGTCGTTCACCTGGGTTGAAGAAATACCAATACCATCCCGGAAGAGGCGAATCAATTATCAAATGATTAAAAATCTCCGTTTGCAAAACAATTTAAACACACCGTGGAAAGTTCAATATACCTCGTGTTATTTACACGGCATTTCGTCCTTTGGAATCATTGAATTCAACCATACATAGTAAAGTTGTTTTTCAATTATCGGTTGACGCAACCATCAACTACGAGTCTGCGAGCCTTGTCGATCGAAGAATCTCTTCCGCCTCTAGTATCCACAGAATTAATTAACTGGAATGATGATCATAGCTTTTACTCGAATCTTTTACTGGCAGTTTAAAATGTTCTCGTATTTTTTGGTAGGGTGTTCGGCGGAAGGAAGACGTTAGGAATTTCTAATTGGACAGTCGGCAACCGGATGAGACTTTCGACACAATATTGTTTTAACTACCTATGTATTTCGTAACAGATATTATCCGATTACTGAGGATTAAGAAATTAAAAGTTGTCAATGACACTTTTGCAAACTTATCTGTGATCAGTTCTTTACTAACATTAAGAGGTTAGTTTTTCCTACAAAGTAGCAGTATATTTATTAACTACAAAGTAGTATTTTTTTTTACAAAATATAATATACTGTTTATTGGTAGTTTTGTAAACATTTACTGAACCAAGTACTTATTTGTAGGGTTAAAAGCGCATTGGCAAAAGAATGAGAAAAAGGGGAGAGATCGTGGCTTTATTTCGTATCCGTGTATGTGCTCGTGAAACCGTTATCTGGCCGGCTTTATATCGTCCGGTTAGGCACTTGACTGTGGGTTCTACGTGTTTCTTAACGGCTCCCTGTCTGTATGCGTATTCGGGACGAGTACAACGATATAAAAAGGAGGCAGGTGTGTGCCGATGCGTTCAATGAAAATAAATATCGGTGCCGGTTCATTTTTGACTCTTACTCGATCAAGGATCATTACGTCATCCGTGTCCTATTTTTATCGGCGTCTCGTGTGCGCTTCTTGAAGACGTTTACACGCAACCCGTCGGAAATGTTTAGTGTCAATACTATACATTAAACGCAAGAGACATTGTCAGATGTTCGTGAATATTTTCACCGTTGAATATCGCAGTCAATGAGTACGGAGGTACTCTCATTTTTTATGCAAATGTGTGGTTGACATGTGGGTCAGTAGTGGCTGTTCCGCCTAAATCATTATCTGTTTAAATAAGTAGGTGATACTTTTTTCAGGTGCACGCTATTAAAGCTTCTGTGACAAAAGCGCTGTTTCTGAAGTCAAAATGTGGCCAGATGCTTTCAAGACCAATTTCAAATTCAAGAAACATCGTAAATGCACACTTCGATTTTCTAACAGGAATTAGATATTTAGTGTGGGAAACGCATAATCTTTTATTCAAAACTTTTGCTTGGATGTCGTGACACGTTTAACGAGGAAGTTTCTCTCTTTACCAAGCAGTTTTCAAAGGGGAAAATCGGGTTTGTTTTTTTCTCCTTTTGCGGAGGAGATGCAATGAATTCTCGACCAAAGCAATACTTCATGTAAGTTACAAGTTGCATCGTTGCGTACACGTGTGCCGATATTACGCAAGGAAAGTACCTTAGCGAAGATAAACCCCGTCACCTCTCGCGAATCGAAGAGAAAGTGAACTATCTTCAAAACAATCGTGTTTACCTGAAAACTGAGATGAAAAGAAAATAGCTGATTCTACTAGAATGCAACATTTGTCATGACATTTAAATTTATATATTCATTTTCAGTTTTAATCTCATTAAAAAACTGAACACTTCTAGTTCATTGTTTAGAACGTGATAGAAGTGCCAATTAATTAATATTTGTTTGAAAAAGCGAAGGAAATAATTCTCATGGATAAACTTAGTGCGAATTTTGAGAACAATCATAAATAGTGTACATGAAAAAATGGTGAAGTATATAATTGGACAGGACTTATTAATTAAAGGTAACTGGGAATAAGTCGTTAATTAAAGTAACGTTAATTACGCAGTCTTTTGTTCTACTAAACAAAGAAATCAAGAACGAAGTAACGCGGTAATTTAAGCAAACAATATCATACAAACTGGTCAAAATTTTAATGAACATTAAGGGTCTCATTTCCTTCAAGTTTTTTATTATAATTTAATTCAAAAATATTAAAATATTATTGAAAATGACATTGTTTTATTCACGTTTAAATATTGAGTTATAATTTATTATTTACAGATGCAAGAACAATTTTTCTAATTATTGCAACTTACAAAATTTTAATTAGATTATTTTTATTTATCTCCCAATAAAATTGTGAGGTTAGTGCTCTTAAAAATATTGTCTACAAAAATTTACGAATAAACATAATTTTTCTAACTGAAAAATTATGCTTTTTGTGGTAAAAACATTTTTGTTGAAGGGTAAAAGGTAATCGAAATTTTGCAATGGCGGAAAGCGCCATCAAGTACTAACGCGCCAAAACGCCTCTAGGAAAAGGATGGCCAAAGAGAAAGCTCCGTAGTCCCTGTGCGGGTCATGCGACCCGGCCATCCATTCACGAGGTCGTCGCTTTCGATTTCTCCGGGTGCACTTACCTAGAGAAGCTTCTTCTAAGTCGTTAATGATCCTGAATCTCCAGAAATTTCCCGCTTAATACAAAGGTGGTCGGGAATGAAAGACGAAAGAATGCAAAACACTTCTTTCGTTGTTTCCTGATAGCTGATTTTCGATTGATCCAATGTAAAACGTAAGCTCGTCCAAGACTTGTCGATCGCGACGAGAAAGAAGAATGAACTGTGGTATACGAGCAAGCAACCGGTATATAGCCGGCCCACATTCCCTTCTGGCTCGAGTAACCCAGATTCTTCCCACCCATGTGTCTGGGGAACATCTTCGGGGGCCTGAAAGGGGCCCTGGATAATTCCCATCTTGCCCCGGCACCTCTCACTGGTCACTTCCCTCACCCGTTGCCTCCGAGCTTCCCCGAAGTCGTCATCTTTCGGAGCTACAATTCGTTTTTCTCGTATTGGAATCCATCACTGTAATTGATTCTTTTAAAGGAATTGTTCTTCCGTTGACCAACGATAGGCAATGCCCGCAAGGACATAGTGCACGAGCAGGCAGGGCGTCTGCACTTTCAGCCACTGATACGAAGATAATTTTTTAATTTAAAAATTATAAATCATCAAATTTCGAAATTTTCATATCCTCATAATCACACATCTCTATACTCTTGAGATCTTTAGCAGGCATCCGTCTAACACACCGCGAAAGCTTTCATTTATGTCATTGGTAACAACGCAAAAACGACCCTGAAGGAAAGTATAAAATATAACGGATTATCGTGTGAAATATAATTTATTAATACAAAAGTGTATATGGCATTATGCTATTTGTTGTAGTACCATTGTCCTTAATAATTAAATATTTCTACTGATTTAAAATTAAATTACAGTATAATAAAATGTTTAACTGCTGTCATATACTACAGTGTAATGATGCAATGTTCACCTAGTCCCATATAATCCAACATGTGTTGTATTTATCATTTAATCAATAAATCCCTTTAAAAATCAGAGGTAGAACTTCTAATCTATTGAAACCCATGCACCAAAAGAATCTATTCCTTCATTCTTCTTCTTGGATACACTTTTCCACTAATTCTCTTAAATTAGGATTCTCCATGGCAGCTGCTATCCTCTCCTTGTCATTTATCTGTTTATTTACTGAAATATATATTTAGTTAGTAAGATAGTATCTTTATGTATAACAAACTGCACTTACTTTCTTGCTCTGTTGAGTGTGCACCTTGCTTAATGTATATGTCTAGTTTAAAAAGAGCTACTAAATGACGTTCCAATTTTACCCTAATACAAAGACCTATCAATGTAGCTAAAGAGCAATGCGGTACAGTTGGATTGAACTCGATGCGTATCACGGATACTCCTTTTGGAGTATGCTTTGAAATTTCAACACAATCTTCGTACACAACATCCAGTTGTTCCAACGTTTGTGGCTTTTCAGGATCCTTAATCGTTCTCAATAGATCTATGATAATTTAACCTTTGTAAGCCTATGTACGTAATTAATTGAATACACAATATTAATGTTGTTCAACAAATTCTCAGTCAATCTATTAGTTGATGAAATATCTTATTATTAATTGTTAATCAAGTGGTAAATTAATATTATGACATTTGATTTTAATCAATTACATCTAAATATTGCGGGTATTAGATGACTCCAAATAATTTTACAATATGAACTTGCCATAAACAGATTCCTTAAGCTCAGTGTCCGATTGCGAAGCGAGAGTTTGATCTTTTACGTCTGTGCAGCCTTCTGTAACCTCCATTTCGTCGCCTGTTGGCAAACCATCTTTTATCTTCCCCCCAATTGAGATTTTTCGAAAAAATGACAACATGCTTGCCCCGTGCCCCCCTGCCACTTGTTATAATCAATGATACATAATTAAGATTTGTTTATATTATTGGCTAACAAGTGCAATCATCCTAACCTCTTTACACCGACGAAAAATGCATAGCAATTACGTCATTGTGGCGCGAAAATTCAAATATTGATTAATACCTTCCTGGTATGACTATTTTTATTACAATAAGAAGGACAATCTTACAATTCATACATTGTAATAATAATTAAACATCGAATAAGTACTTTGTGATTAACTAAACATACGATTTTCGAAAAGTTCTATAGTCCCACAAAGTGGCGGCAAATTTAAAAAATTTCGGTAGCGTTTTGCGCGCTATCTATTGGTATTTGCAACAACTAGAACTACTGACCGTTTCTCGTTTCAACATTCAATTCAGTTTCAAATGATGAAATTTGGCAATAAATTATTGATAAAGAATTCTATGTATCGAATATTGAAATTGTAGTGCTAAATTTGAATTTTAAGTATGCAAATAAAACCTCCAATCAAAGAGAAAATATTATTATAGCTGAACAAAATTTATTACCTGCTATATCATGAATATCAAAATAATTTGCTTTTTAATCTGTACCAGGGATAGGTTATATCTATAAATTACCAACAGTGGATTCAAAATCAAGTTAGTATTTATAGTAATAATTTATTTACTTTCATTTGCATAAGAGTAGACGTAAATCAAGTCTATAAAAATGATCGTTAATTTATACACGTGTAGTTATGAAATTTGTGCATCACAAGTGTTTCTATCTACAAAATGATCCATAAATTATCATCAAAAATTCCTATTAATTCGCATCTTAATATGTTTCAGGTAGATTTGCACAGAAAAGAAATTTCACTTTCTCATTAACACTCAATTCATGTGTTTCATTCAGTTCCGTTTCTATTAATAATGCAGTATGCTAACATATATATTCAGTGAGTCTTCTACTTTGTGTTTTATGTTGTAGGCTTTCCCTGAGCGTTCCCGCGTAAAACCTGGAACGCAGGTACCCGACATATTCCTTATCCTATAAATTGGTCATCACTTTTGAGACCTGTTCAGCCATCTTTGAACAAGGTCATTTAAGGTCATGAAGATCATTCAAAATATAATGATAGAACTTAGTAAGGTACTCAATGAAAAGGTAAATATACAAATTATAACATTGTTGCAACCTTGAATGATCTTGCATAACAATGTTGAAATTTCCATTGTTATATAATTCAAATAGTAACTACATATTCTTAACAGGTTCTGCGCCTACAAATGTTCGGATTATGATAATAATTTAAATTCAAGAAACGTCATTAGAAGGTCGTTAATAATCGAACACAATTCGCAAAAGCTTCAGTAAATTTTTTATCAGAATTCGTCTGATCTTACTGACCTCTGACTTTATCAACTTTCGGAATAAAAGTTTGATACATTTTACTATAAACATCTCTGATAATTCTATCAGAGTTCCTCACAAATCGGTTAGTATCGAATTTGAACATACAAACAATATTGAAAAGGTATTAAAATTTTTTTTATTCATTTAATCTCTCTGCCCCAGTGATATTTTTCGACGAACATTACATAACAGATTAAAAATTTTTCATCTGCTGGAAAAACACGTTTGATTGGATACTTCAGCACTTTCCAACCCTTGCTTAACATCAGATCAATGTACACGGCGCTCCTCCATAAGCGATTGTGAAACTATCTTATTTATCTGTCCACCGTTAGAAGAAATTCTACTCGACAACAAAAGTTTCTTACTATAGCGTTATCAAATTATCTTTCATCTCGATTCAACGCTGAATGTTCGTACAGGAAGAATTGCATGGAACGAAGAAAGTTCATAGTACAGAGATCGCGACCCTGCTGCGAGCCTAAAACAAATAACAGATTATCCAATTTGTATTGGGAGTAAGAGTCGTCTTGGGTGTTGCATCTTGCGCACGCCCCGTTCCGCAGCGAGAGCAGAGACAGACAACAGTGTCGCCGGTAGGAATACTGGCAAATTCGTGGAAGCTAACGGCGATCCAGGCCCTCCGTGAAACTGATAAACGCATTCATTCTGGCCCCGGCGAATGAGGTTTTAAGGTGAGAGAACGGTGCAACGCGAGCGAAGAATGCGAAAGAAAGCTTTCTAGAGGACCTGCCTGATTTTCTGTTTAATCTACCGACTTACTCTATCACGAAACTTAAACGTTATGTATTCACGTTGTAACAGTGAACGCGAGTATTCCATCTCCGCCGATTCCAGCTCCGCTGATTTTGATGAAGCTTAGAACGCGTCTCTATATGCAGGAGAGAGCTGCCGCCGTCCCTGAACAATTGGAGACGAGGTGGTTGTGCAACGATATAATCTTGCTTCTTTAAGCTCCATGGTGAGTGCAATGGA
The DNA here is from genome assembly GCF_050947335.1 of Megachile rotundata. Classification (NCBI taxonomy): domain Eukaryota; kingdom Metazoa; phylum Arthropoda; class Insecta; order Hymenoptera; family Megachilidae; genus Megachile; species Megachile rotundata. The sequence continues at coordinate 9,850,674 of NC_134998.1, read as the reverse complement.
ATTGCTTTTTTCACATAAGATATACACCACTTACCCATATAGAAACGTACACTTTATTTAAATGAAGCAATTTACATTTTTTATATGTTATACTTATCATCTATTACAGCATATTGCATGTACAGATTTACTAGTATTGTCATACTTTCTTATTACATGTTATATTAGTAGCACACCCTAATATAATGTTGTAACATCTTAACATATAGTCTAGGACCCACCCCATTTAACTTAACTCTTACCTAACCCCTGGCATAACCCAGATTTACTTCAATTGTATGATATAATATTATAATTGGTGTACTGCTACGCTCTAAATAATTTTGTACATGTATCTTATATTTTTAGATATTTAAGTATTATGTGACGATTACACCAGAGTGACCAAGAAGAGAGAAGTAGTAAAAAACCAGGAACTGGAAAAAGAATAATTACATAGAATAGTTTAGTGGTTGAAATCTTTCACAATGGAACGCGGAGTAACTGTATATACTTAAAGATATTCGGGAGAAAGTACAAGCGTTGACAAGATAGACATCGAAGATTCGAAATAGTGTTAATTAATACGGTAGCTTTATTTGCGTGAAAGTTTAGTGATAAAAGAAGCATAACACCATTCTGCCATTATAGAACTTGCAGATTAGCTTATCTCGAACCGATCGATCGACATACTTGCTTCCATTTCATTGTATTGCGCTTGAGAGTTTAATACCATTAGAGTCACTGCTCAATAATGTTCAATCAAAAAAAAATTCTAAATGGAAAGTATTTTAAACGCCATTGTTGTCGTTCGATTTTTGGTTCTTCCTTTCGTTGAACGCGATATTTACTCTACTTTCTATTTGTCCTTACAATTAGTAAACGTGGTTTCCTTAAAGTGATGTAACACGATAGGTCTCGTTCGTGCTAAAAGTAATCGTTAACCTTGTTGTCGAAGAGACGGTAAAGTGAAATTGTATCGTTCGAGATCGTGACCTTGAAAATTTGGAATAATTGTGATGGTATTAGCAGTCGAGAACCGGCTCAACTGTCTTTGAATTCAAATGAGATATTCGACCGCTTTCTGAATCACGTGACTCATCCTGCATAAATAGAGAATGCCAGTAAGGATTAATTCAAAAAGATCAAGGTCATGTATCAAGTTAAGATGATTTAAATTCCACTTGAAACGAAACAGCTTAAGCTAATTGTAACTGAAATCAGATTGAAAAAAATATTAAATGTCTTGGTCTCTCTATCGGTAAAGAAGTAATCTTATCGTGACATTAATGATATGTACATATTTCATGAGAGGTATGAGCTGATAAGAGTTATCTGTCTGAGAACATCGCCACATCGTCCCCTGTTATATAAATGTCGAAATTTGACAGCTTGCTTTAAATCGGAGTGTTATCATAAATTTCTTAATAGTATTTATATAATTCCTTTAGCCTGGAAGTGCATTTCCAGGTACTTCTCATTTCTTTCAAGAAAGAACATTAAAAATTTACATCATTATCTTTTATCTATCTATAACTTGAATTTGTTCCACAAGTATGCACAAGTGCATAGATAAGTGAACTAATACCTCCGTATCTTTAATACACTACACTTAAGTTGATTTCTCAATTACATTTAATTTATTGGTAATTCCAGCTATGTATTCTTTTGCAGACTCATTATCAACCGAGAATTCCAATTATAGCATTCCTTGCATCGTTTCGGTAGATAAAGCTTAATTGCAGCAAAATGTCAGATGTCGCTCCAATTACATTCTTATGTAAATGAGTTTAACGACATCGTTAAAAGAATTCATTCTGCAATCGGAAACAGAAATTAATTTTCTACGATTATTTTTTTTACGATGTTATAACAATGCACCGCCGAATATTATCTATATATAACATCACAAAGAACCTCCTATTTTCGTCCTGCCGGGCGTCACCGTCCCCATTATTCAATCTCTCATTTAGCAGCGCGCGTGTGCAAGATTTCCATCAAGATTCAATGTGATTCGGCCCAAAATTTTATTAACAGGTGTTTCAACTAATCGAAATTCGTGCAAGTTGCATAACTTCTGTTAGACGACGTTTCGACCGCAACTGCTAAGCGAGATATTCATAAGACGGCGAGTTCTCAGTTCAGGTAGCTCAATTTTGCTTTTCCAAAATCTTATTATATAACTTAATATATACAACCACATGTGTTGACAGAAAGTTCACAAGTAGTGAAAGGATTGATACTGATACATATTCATAACATTCAAACAATTCGATACAGATGTACTCGATGACTACTGTGACATCGATACTTTCGTAAAAGTGTCAAACAAGTATCGATACGTGTCCGTAGAAGCATCAAGTAGGTATCGATACGTTTATAGAACTATTAAACGGCTATCGATACATTCGTAGAATCATTAAGCGAGTATCGATATACTCGTAGATGTATCAAACAGGTGTCGATAGTTTCGTAAAAGTGTCAAGTAGATTGTGTCACTGCCCTGCGTTTTCGATACCAGGTGTACATTCGCGAACTCATTGATAGTGTCGATGCAGTATCAATCCCAACACTACTTGCAAGTATATCGTCTTTCGGTCACTATATACGTGCGCGTTACGACTGCTTGCAGAGTATTACGCATGCGCACAACGAGTCCCTTCTAAATCACCGAACGAATTACCGGCACTATCGGGTAACTGATTGAACTGAAGGTAAAAAGAGGTCCTGGTCGGTGGAAATAATGCCGCTGGTACGTTGGTGGAACGCTGTTATCGGGATCAGTCGGTTTAGGACGTGGGAACAACTGACTGCCATAGCGGGGTCAGGGGCGTCAGAAGACAGAGCATCCGTACGTCTGACGGCTCCACAGCCGGTAGTCCAGCGGACGGCTGTCGACAGAACACTCCGTCGTGGTATGGCGAGCAGCGCATCCGGAAGGAAAGTCCTCTCGGAGGACAATGTCTTCACGAACTTACGGAAAGTGGAATACGCGGTGCGCGGGCCCATTCTCCAGCGCGCCCTGGAGATTGAAAAGGAACTCATGAAGGTAAGGAACCCCATGGAGAATTAATTAACCAACGGCGGCGGGTAAAAGTCAGTGCACCCTTCGATCACCGTGAGACAACTGAAATAGGCCCCGTGTCATAACGATAATCGAACACTTGCGCTGAAATTAATCGATATTTAAATGGACGCGCAAATGGAATGTTAACGAGCACGAAATTAGTGCACTTTCATAATTTTCATTATAGAAATAACAGAGATGACAGCTGTATTTTTGGAACAGACGCGATGACATATGTTAATTGGTTTCGATCAAGCTACATATAATATACATGGTGTAAATATAATTAAGAATGAAATGGCATGAGAACGACCTAATTGTTAGAAGCATCATGTATAATGCTTGCATGTATGAAAAACTGGTGCGTGAGTGAAGGTTATGTTTCAATTTCATAATATCTTGAAATGGAATAACAAGGAAACAAATTAGTAACATACAGTAATTAATCTTCTGTCATAATTTCACTTTAATCCAGGAGAAGATATCTGCATCTCTTACCGTTTTATCGCAGTTGTAGATAGTATTGGATTAACAGAAAAAGGTTTTTATCACATATTATCATCGTATTTTTTAAATATTAATATCTTGATATTATTATAAGTTATTTTAAACGGATTCTAAATAAAATTGATGCAAGTTTGATTGATTGTAAAGGATGATGGCGTTGGAACCACCTGTCGCGGAGGTCTACGTAACTAAAAATAGGGTATCAATTGGCGAGTCGATTGATGCAGATGTGCCTTGGATCTTGAAATATCACGAAATGATTGCAATTTTCTAAAAAAGGTTCCATTTTTGTACATTGCGCGTGGGCGATACAACGCGTGGGCGACATAATGCATGATTGCTGCAACACGTAGGCAATATAACACGTGACTATTAAAACGCGTAGACGAAATAACGCGTGACTACAGCAACACGTACACAATATAACGCGTAAACGATATAAAACACGGGTGGCACAACTCATACCAATTGGTATGCGTGGTTGATATAACATGATTAATCGATCGGACTGAATTCAGCAAAGATTTCAAGACAAATAATTGCACTCCCAACGATTCGATTGATAACGATAGCCATTTAAGTGGTTTGTTGTCTGCTCATGGAACTCGATACCATAAACTAATGGAAAAAAACCAGAACACGATGCAAGCTTAGAACGTCCTTCATACGTGTTATGACACATTAGTAGCTACGTGCACGTGTGGTTTACATGTCCTATATGAATGTATACACAAAGTCAAGGATTATCTCAGGTGGTCCTTGTATAAACATGTTTCATCACAGATGCATTAAGCGAGATAAATGAATATTATTAAAAAGTATAATGCAAAACAATTGGAATAATTTTACAAAGAAAGTATAGTAACGATTTTATCTAAAGTACAAATTTTGATATCTGAAATATCTGATAATTGATAAAAGTTGCAGACATAAATGATAACACATATTGAAAGCATATGTTACGTGACTTTTTCGGCAGATTGTTACGAACGTTGTATTGAATTCTGTGGTAAATGAGTCATAAAGAAAGGACTACCAATGATAATGTCTTTATACAAGTATAAACGAGACGGACATCTATACATTAACATTTTTATAAAATTATTTTACATAATGCAGTTCTGCTTTCCTTCATCCCCTATTATTATTCACTGTACATAATGAGTCATGTTGAATTATGCAACCGTTTTTTTCATAACGTTAATAGTCTGTGAAATTACAAAGTTTGTAATATGCGGTCGAGTATCTTTTTATCCTGACTTGGAAGAATAACGAATGAGTTTTAAATTGTTGGTTTTGTCTGATTTCGGTTTCGTAATCGCAAGACGAAATATTTAGTTTTGAAATCTTGAAAGTTTATCTTTCAAGATGCTCTTTGAGCGGTAATACATTACAATTTTAGTAGCATAATTTAACATTTTAAGTTCAAGAAGAGACTGTAGAATATCTGATTTTAATTCTGAAAATATGTTAGGGTAGGAAATTATTGCACACATCCGATACTTCACTCACAATAAGCTATTACCTGCTCGACGCACATACTAAAAATATCCTATAATAAAAGCCAAGGAATTCTTGGTATCATTAAAACAAGGTTCATAGAATAATATTATACAATAAAAATTTAAAAAATTAATGTTTATATCCTTTTAAAAAATTATTAAAAGGCTGTAAAAATATTTTAAGTAATATGATTTTATAATTAATATAATTAACTCTGAAATATGATGATAAGAATTATTAACTTAATTGTTATTTTTTCAGGGAGTCAAAAAGCCGTTCAAGGAAGTGATAAAGGCTAATGTGGGAGATGCACATGCTATGGGTCAACAACCAATAACCTTCCTGAGGCAAGTGCTGACTTTAACGGTGTCGCCGAGTCTCCTGGATGATCCTAGGTACCCCGAGGATGCGAAGGAACGGGCTAGAGTACTTTTAGATGGTTGCAAAGGAGGTAGCATTGGCTCGTACACGGAATCGCCTGGAATCGAGATCATACGCAGGCACGTGGCTCAATACATCCAGAATCGGGATGGAATTCCTTCTGATTACCGTAACGTCATCCTCTCAAATGGAGCTTCAGATGCAATCAAAGTGTGCAAATTCTTTCTTTTATATCTTTCGATTTTTAGTAGTAGCATTTTGTTACAATGTTGATTTCTAAAACGTAATTATTGAAAAACCTACATATTTTATAATTTTATATTGTTACAGTCGTTCCTGAAGTTGTTTAATGAAAAACTGGATGGAAAAGCATCCGGGGTAATGATACCCATTCCACAGTACCCTTTGTATTCTGCTACACTGACAGAATTTGGGCTCTGTCAGATAGGATATTACTTAGACGAGGAGAATAAATGGGCTCTTAATATTTCTGAGTTACAAAGAGCATTGGACGAGTCAAGAAAATACTGTAATCCTCGCGTATTGGTTGTAATAAACCCTGGCAATCCGACGGGCCAGGTTCTCACGCGTTCTAACATAGAAGACATTATTCGGTTTGCTCAAAAGAATCATCTGTTCATACTGGCGGATGAAGTCTATCAAGATAATGTGTACGACAAGGACAGTGCCTTCCACTCGTTTAAGAAAGTAATGACTGAAATGGGCGAACCGTACTCTAAAATGGAATTGGCGTCCTTCATGTCTATATCTAAAGGTACATACTACTTACATCACTTATTACACTTGGGAATCTCAATCCTTTGTACCCACTTTCAAAAATGGTCATTTGACTCACTGATTTATGGTGTATCAGTCTCAAAGAAAATTAATAGTTCAGCATAAATTTAATTAGTTCTTGTTCAGTGTTTAAATAAAAATCTAATGTTATAGGCTACATGGGAGAGTGTGGAATCCGTGGTGGATACGCTGAGATCATCAACATGGATCCTTCAGTTATGGCAATTTTAATGAAGGCGATCTCAGTAACGTTGTGTCCGACTGTTCTCGGCCAGATTGTGATGGATGTTGTAGTAAATCCTCCAAAACCAAACGAACCATCGTACGAACAATTCAAGAGGGAAAAAGAGCTAACGCTACGCAACTTAGCAGAAAAGTCACAGTTGGTGGTCGACACACTGAACACCATTCCAGGTTTTAGGGTATTTTGCACTTTCTTTGTTATGGAAACTGCAGAGTTTACAGATTCTTATTTTCTTAATTTCCTTACAGGCGAATCCAGCCATGGGTGCTATGTATGTATTCCCGCGGATCGATCTACCCCAGAAAGCCATAGAGGAAGCAAAAGCAAAAGGTATGGAACCTGATGCGGCCTATGCCTTCAAACTGTTAGAGGCTACTGGAATATGTGTGATACCTGGCTCTGGATTTGGCCAGAAACCGGGAACGTACCACTTTAGAACCACAATCTTGCCACAAAAAGACAAGATAAAAACGATGGTTGAGAGTGTGAAACAATTCCACTTAAAGTTCCTGGAAGAGTACAAATAATTATAAAATTATCACGTTGTTGCATTTTATGTCTTTGAAGTGCCAGGACCACAATGTGCAGATTATTTATATTACAAAAAAAACAGTATTATGTTCGCACGAAAATGATTGAAAATCCACTTAAAAGCATCAAGAACAAATATTAAATTGTACATTTTGTAATGTACACAAGTTTTAAAGGGAATAATTTATAGATCAAAGTACACTAAGTTTGCACAAGTTTTGGCACGGAAAGGAAAGGGATCTTTTTGAGTGCATTATTTACACGATTCATCGAATATTTATAGTGTAAATTTATAATTATGTTAAGTAATCGAGTGGCATACTAATTGATGAAGTCTTTTTTTTAAATGTATGGTGGGTGTTTATGCGTGTGTCTCATAGTAAATTGTGATAGTAACAAGTTGAATTATGTTTTTATAATACTCACAATGGTGTTTTCAGTCAGGATAAATCGGGTACGAAGCTTGTAACTTTCCTGTGTCACGGGCACATTATGTAACAAAACGTGTAGGCAAATAAAAAAGAATTTAGTGTTTATATTATATACGAATCATGTATATGCGATAAAATTCACCCACCAGAGTTCAAGTACCCGATGTTTATCTAAGATCCCCATTAACTAATCCAATTTCAGAAAAGTTTTAAATGAGATTAGAAACATAAAATATTCATATATCCTATATAGATATACAGTGACAATATGATCAGTTGTATGCCCTTTTTAAAACCATATCGTTTTTATGCGTCTGCGTTGAAATATTTCTCACCTTAAAAAGAAAGCTCAATACGATTTAGAACGAAACAGATAAAAAATAAATCTTTAAACTCTGAATGAGAAAACGAACCACTGTACTCTATACAATTAGTTCATTAAAAAATATTTTTTTGAATGCTTCTGTTAACAAAAACTCTGTGTTATTTATTAAATTCCTATGGCGGAATTGTTATATTTTTTACAGCACTTCAATTTAACTACACATTTTTACAAACAGCGCTACTAAAATGGACGAATTATTCTATAAATCGCTGGCGAGTCTCTCGATCTCCTCTGCAAAGAATCTCATATCGGCTTCAGTCAGTCCAGAGTTTTGCAGAACCAGCCTAAAGAAATTAGGCAGTTCACGCAGCGGTTGATAAGTGATTAACATTGATCCCTTCTTCACCATACGCTCCTTTACAGTTGGCCCAGTTTTCTGGAGAACTTTCGACAACTCCTCGCCCTGTAAATGACGCTTTGAAGGTGGCACGTACCAGAAGCACACGTTCGTACATTCAGGTTCAATGACCAACTTGAAGCCGTCTCTGTGTCTTATGTATTCTGTGAAGTACCGTGCTAACTCGAAGACGTGGTCCACATGCTTCTCAAGACCTCGAGTACCTTTAGCTTTCCACATGAACCAGAATTTTAATACGTCTGCTCTACGACCACACTGCACGTGCTTGTCACCGGTGTCAAAGGAGGTGTCATAGAATTTGTCTGACTGAAAGAGGTAACTAGCTCTCAGACCGTGTGCAGCCTGCAGGAGGCCTTCATGGCGCAATAACAACGTGGAGCATTGTTGTGGCGCGGCCAACAGCTTATGAGGATTCCAGGTAACAGAATCAGCTAACTCAATACCATCTAACAGATACCTATGCTTCCTAGACATTAATGCTCCACCTCCCCAAGCTGCATCAACATGAAACCATAAATTATATTTTTTGCAGCAAGCGGCTATGTCTCGCAGAGGATCATAAGCCCCTAAAACTGTTGTTCCTGCTGTGGCGGAGACCATGAGTGGAACTGCATTCTCCTCGAGGGCTCTTTTGATCTGAGCTTCCAGGTCTGATACACACATTTTTCCTCTGGCATCTGTCTTCACTTCATAAACGTTGTTGGTACCTATACCCAGAAACGCACTAAGTTTTTTCACTGAATAATGAGCATCCCTGGACGTGAAAACTATTAATTTGCCACCACTGCACAGGCCCAGTTCCTTTAGCTGAGGAAATCTGCAAATCATTACAGTTGTAGGAATGCTCAAAGTTACTTGACAAATTTATTGTAATTTATTATACCTGTATTGACGTGCCAGGTTGATAGCGTAACCATTAGCGATGGAGCCACCTGGACAAAATAAGCCTTCTCCTCTGCCGTCTTTCCAGCCAACGATCTTCCTCATCTCACACAACAATTCTTCCTCCATTAAGGAGAACACCGGAGACACTTCGTATGTATAAACCGAGGGGTTCAAAGCATCTGTTAACCACTGTCCCAAGAGACCATACGGGTCCACGCTGGAGTATAGTTGATTTACAAATCGAGGATGCCCTGTTTTCACACTGTACTTGATCACGTTTCGAGCAAGGGAGAGAAGTTCCTTATGAGACACCCCTTGATCAGAGAGTTTCAGGTTGACTGCTGAATGAAGTGCAGCTGGCTCCATCCACTCCACCACTTGATTCTCTCTTGAGGTTCCCTGAAAAACAAGGTAATTTCATTACTTCAGACAACCATGATGACATGTTTAATTAAAGCAAACATTCTATTTCTGTTATAGTGCTTCAAGGAATTTCTGGAATGCAATTATTATTGAGACAAGGTAAAGATTATCTAATAAGAGCAATAATCGAGGCCTTCTACTATGAAGCCTTCCAGACACTTTTTCATCTTCCTCAACGAAATTTCATAAAAGGTAATTACAGTTGAAATGTTGTAAAAAACGATCTCCATTATTGAACACTTTTTTCTAGGTCGTTGAAACAAAGTATTAAGCTTGTTATATTCTCATAAATCAAATCAGGACATTCTATACTTCAAAGTATGTCACCTTGAAATTTTCTATGGATCGGTAAAGAAATTATAGTCCTTTTTTTTCTATGACACAACCTGTAAGGAAATTAGCTTGGACTCAATTGCAACGTAATTCTTTGTCCATGAATTGATGGAGTAGCTCGCTAATGATTGCAAAAAGCGTGCATAACGAATGCCTGAATCATGCTTTGATGCCTAGGAGGAAAAGGAAATCGAATTTTTAGTAGATAGATGAAATTACTAGTTAATTAAGATATTTCATGGTAACGATTTGCATTCTGCTTTAATCAATTAATATTTATCAGGATGTAAGATATATTTAAAAAAAGAAGAAGAAGATTGTGTTCATTGGTGAGAATTAATGCCTGGAGCCATTCACTTTCAAATAAAAAATATCATTGCCAACATTCATAATAATCATATACATTTATATTCTTTGGATCATCATGTAAAAATAAATGAATACAAAAAGTGACGCGATGTAGAAAGTTCAGTGACGCTAACGACTGAGGAAATAAAAGAGTATCCTTATCCCTAACAGGAAAATGAAACATACTTCTCAACAACTCGCGTCACTAAGTGCAGTAATAACAGGATATACTTCAAAGTGGAAATTCCCTTGCAACTTTCAAAATGCCATTATTATTAGAGCATGTCAGATGGCAGCCTTCACGATTGAACTTCTTAATGTTTTTATAATATAACTAACAATCCATTTTGCTTTTGTACAACATGTTAGAAAATTGCAAAATGTGAATGACCTTATAATACCAGTATGCTATTAATATTCATGAAGAAAACTGCTAAAAAGCAATTCAGTTAGAACACATTACTAAAAACTTTAAAGATAATAAATTTAATAAATCTCTGTAAATGTTGTAGCAAAAGAGAAAGTTTTAGAGTTGTTCAAAACCCTGTTAATTTGGTTTTGATAATAAGCATACAATACTTTGTTCTACTATGTTATCTTAAATAATTACATGTTTACCTTACCTTAAAAATTGCATCTTCCAGAAGCATATCAATGAAGCTCTTCATGAACTTCTCATGGACCTGTCTGTCTGGCAAGCTTTTGTAATGGAAATCTTCTTTGACGTTTCCGTTGACGATGACACCTGAACGACCATTCCGGCATTCGTCTTCATCACCAGAGGATGCATGACCAAAGTTGTTTTGCAGACCGTTGACACAGACTGTCTTCAGACAATTATTTCCAAGTGGAGACACTGGCTGTTCACCGGAATTGCTCAAAGTATCCTCATTAACCGGCATGGTGCGCATCGAGGTTCTCTTCTGTCTGGTCCCGAGGTGCTCGTACAGTTTCCTTTATACGTATTAATCCCCGCGGGCCAAGGACAAGATCGTTGCGTGTGAACTACCTTCGGCTCATTTGTTCACTGGGATTTCTCAGTACGCGACTGGTTTTCCTTTCCTGCCTCTTTTTCCCTAACAGATACCGACAGCGCAGAGCCTTGATGAAATTAGGAAACTTCCTTATGATCAGAAATCTCAAGTCAATTCTATGAATCATGCTGTGTTTTGAGGAAATCGTTGTTTCAAATTTTGTATACTCATCTATGCTATTAACCCTTTATTGCATACAGTTTATTTATGGTTGTCAAAATACAAGAATTTGAATACAAGAAATAAGGAGGAGTTAAAAAGAAATGTTGTGAGAAAGCAAGTTACACTATAATTTATATTAATGTATTTTCTTTAGGAAAAAGAAACAAATTCATATTTAAATTAACTAATAATACAACTCTTTCAAGATTGTATATCCATTCATAAATTATTTAAAATCTGCACTTCTGTGCTCAGCATGCTTTCTTACTTGGAAATTTCTTTGTTAATCGCAATAGCAAATATTGAAATGTAAATTCCATTTGTTATTGACATCGTAATGACCTGTGTTTCCAATGAAAATCGTACATTCTATTACATAATTTTATTACGTGTATAAGTTGTACGTAAACGTAGTTATTAATGATCTCTGAATCCTTAATGTCATTGATATAATGAATGACATGCACTCTTCCACTTATTAATATTAATGAAATTCGCACTGTAGTGAAAGTAAGTTCTATAATAAAATTTGGAGAGTTTGAATGATCTTGAAAACTTGAATAAGAACTTATAACAAATTTATATAACTTAAAATTGTTCACAAAATGAAGTGCAATAAGAAAAATTGATCCACTTCTAACACTGACATTCATAATACAAATTTTACGTTTTTTATATTATGTTTGTTTTTATGTAATGTCTGTATTTATTTTCATCTGCATCAGAAAGTTGCAAAATACGCAGATTATATAGAATCTCACTACGTAGAAAAAAAAGAAAATACTAGAACCATATATGCATAAATGAATATGTATATAGAGAACTGCAAAAGTGGGAGAAATCATTCATGTATCGCGTGTACGGTATGAAATATCATTAATATGAATGCATCTTGAATTACAATTAACCAAACAGTACCAAATTTCAATTACAGATCAACTATCTATAATTATGAATATAGTTTTACTGTCATTAAATGCACTATATTAATACTTTGACTAAAACTAAAATTTTCGAGCGCCACTCTATTAGCAACCTATTGTCAGGTATAAAAAAAGAATTTTAAATTGGAAGAGTAAAAAATTCCACGAAATGTATAATCGTTCACGGTGTTAATGAACGCCGTTGTCAATGATAGTGTTTAACAAGTTCTACTCACTGATGTAACTATGCAGGAATCAAATAGGCTTGACCTCAAAATATAAACTTATCATGCAGTGTAAGGGACATAAAGATACCTTACATAAGAAATTTTTAAATTCCCATACTTCTAGTTGCCAAAAACTACAGGTAAAGTATTACCATTATTATTAAATCTAGAACACCTGATTTACCACAAACATGAATTCTAGTTACACCAGTGGTCGTATTTAATATTTATCTATGCAGATGTTTCATGCTTGTTATATAACAATTATCCTGAAGTTTGAAATTAGCATTAATCAACCCTAATTTTATACTACCGATTATTAGTGTTTAATATATCACCTCTGCAAGGTTTGAAAATTCACCAAAAATTGATAACAAGTTATAATTTTATAAATTTTAATAACAGTTTCTTACAGAATATATGTTTCTAGACAAGCATATCTTCTACAGGTGAACTGGTAGTCCTTTTAATTAGAAAAATATTATATATTTTCAGGTACTTAGTATTTTACGGATATGTTTAGATGCCTCTCAGTAATCTTTAACATCTTTATTTCTATCGTTTGAACCTGGGTAGCGTAATCTTTAAAAAGCGTTCAAGCATAACTTCTAAAAATTGTAATTTGTATTATAATACCATTGATTAAAAAGTTTCTCGAAGTTTGTTTAAAATAAAAGCACGCAAGTTATCCCAAAATGCTTATAGCTGTTACAATTCTGTACAGTACATATAAAAATATAATGAAGTAACAATTTTTACAAACACTTTTCATTATTAAAATGGTTCCGATATCCGCAGATATTGTTTTCTTTTTTTTTTTTATAAAAATATAAATCGTGATACGAATAATTCGGTTCATTAGCCGTTTTACACTCATCCTCTCATGCTGTTATAAAAATCATTACAGCTAAGTACCACAATAACAGCCTGTTATCGCTTCCCCTGAGATTCAAACATTTACATGTACTTTACTCTAATTATACTACTAACACTTATGCACCAAGAAACATTAGTAAAAAGAACAATTGCAAGAACACTGTTAAATGTATCGGTTACATAATCATTAATGAAATTATTTATGCAAAATAATTTCAATTAATTATTTAAAGCTCGTATGAAATCTGCTTTGGAAGACTTTCTATAAGTCCTTTTTTGATTTTTAAATATTTTGTATAGAATAATATAATAATTTTCATTGCATTTCTTATCATCTAATGGGATGATAATTCTTATAAAATATCTCATAATAACATTTTAAAATATATGATAATATAAATCGTTTGCTGTTATTATCATTATTATTATAAAATCATTACAGCTAATAATAATAAAGTGCAACAATGTTAATCAGAACTCTTTGTTAACATTTACAAAATACTATACATTTTCTTTAAATTTACAAAACCTTGAATACGTGAAATATGAAATATCAACTACAGTTCACTCTACTCCATTGAAAATTCAAATAGTTCAGATCATCATAGTTGCACAATACCAATAACAAATCAGTTTAACATACTTGTTTTCGTATTCAATGTTCATGTACTTATAGCCACATCAAAATTAGCCTAATAATGTACCTCTAGCTTTCTATTTCACAGAAATTATGTTACTGTATAACAGTAACATATCAACCAAAGTAGGCACCACAGTTGGAACAACGTCGTGTTTTTAACAACAAGCAACAAATTATTCCGAAGGGGAAGAACAGAATTGCACATAATAATCCCAGACATGTAAAATCATCCTCCATTACACCTACCTATATAATGAAATTCACTTTTAATTATTGATCTCCTAACAGAATATCAAGTTTCTAATAATCAATTGATAAGCTCCAATCAAGATTATACAAATCAAACAGAAATACTTACTCTACAGGCAGGGCATCCTCCAACTAAAATGATTTCTGGCATAACCACTGTAGTTGATTGCGTAGAACCATATGAAGGAACATAATTGGAATTTGTAGCTGTTCCTGTACTAGGATAATATCCTGGAGGTGGAGGCCATGAAGTTGATTCTCCTTGAGTAGCAGAATTGTACGAAGGAGGAGGTTCCCAAGAAGAAGTTGCTATACAAGAGTACATTTTGATGCTCAACCTTTATGAAGACCTTACACAAGCAGTGTATATTAACAATACTACAAGATTCTCTACATTTATTAACAAATTGGATTGCTATAAAGTAGATTACTATTATTCGCAGTAATTTAGATTGTGCTAATTGGAGTATGTAAAGGGATAAAAATTATCTATGATGAACGAGTACACTAATAGATAACAAATGTTTTTTTCTGTTCAGTTTTACATAATATTATGCGACATCTAACATTATGATAATAACTTTACAAAAGCTATACGCAAATTAAAATAAATGTAAATAGATATTGTCATGAAAAAAGAAACAATGTTAAATATGCAACAATGAAATATAATGATCTAATCAAGTAATTGTTTAACTTGTTTATTAAATGATAATTAGGTCCAAAAAGTTCACTTGAAATTTGAACTTCTTTGCTTACATTTAGGTGCAGTAGCCGCGGAATAAGGTGCAGACCTGGCAGCCCCGGGATTTATTGGCTGCTTTTCCATTGTTCAATAAACAAATTAATCACTTTTATCGGTTATATGTTAGATGTTAGATAATCAGCATTAATATTAAGGTTTTTGACAGCTAGCACCCGTAATGGCCTCCTGGTCCCGTAAACCGCTTCCAAAACAAATATTGCATTACAATTTCCGCTTGAAAAGATTCTCTGAACCCTGAGATTACGATTTTTCTTTTATTCTTCGATTAGAAAACGAGCTTGTATTGGTCGATCAACGGTGACGTCATTCCATTGTACCTTATAAGTTGAAAATTGCATAATTTACATCTAACCTGTACATATTTTTAATTATTTAAATTTGTACATGTATATATGATTTTGAATTGATAATCTGAAATAAACTGCGTATGAAGAAAAATTGAAAATACTGAACATGTAATTTCATACCTTTTGCTTATTTATGTAAATGATTACATATCTTGATTGTTTGGTTCTTTATTTATATACGTGTTTGATTAGAGTAAAGAATAAATAGAATTTCTCCATGCACTTTGCGCGTTTATATTCGTAAATATAAAATGAATTGCATATAGCATTTGAATTTTACCGCTCTCACTTACAGTAGTGCTTTCAGAAGCATATAACCTATATGTTAAATGCTTTGATATAACCTCATCTCTTCTTAATTTAAATGCATTTCATTCATTTGAAATAATGCATTACATTCATTAATATATATTTCTTATAAATGATATATAAGATAGTATCATTATATTACAATAACAAAGTTAGAACAAGGAAAGATTTTGAAGTTTCAAACTCTTTGATATTTAGAGTCCCTATATTGTAACTAGCAACCAGTAGACATGTCGAGGGCGCCACATGGTTCTCCTTCGTCGTTTCAGTTTGTCTCTTATGGTTCCAGTGCTGTTTCAAAAGATCGTTGTCATTTTTGCACTTTCATCACTTTTTTACATGATTTTCTGAAAAATGGTTTGATACATATCTTTACAATAAAACGTCCAGGAAATTTGACCATTGTCCAGATTAAATTTGTTTTTGAAGTTCTTGATCGATCCGTGTTTCACCGTCAGTGTTGCAGAAGTTGCCAGTCTTTGAGGACAACCCGCCTCTAGGAGGTGATATAAATGATGTACAAAATACTGACACGTAAATCACAGTCGTGAAGATGCGAGACTCAAGTCGAGTCGCGTGTTCTTCCATGCCAGCCTAGCAGAGGAATCAGCGCGGCCCGGCGACGATGCAAAATAATTCCAAAGAAATGTTCATCATTAGAGCTTTGGAAAAGATCCTGGCTGACCGGGATGTCAAACGGTCGCACCTTTCACAACTTAGGAAGTCCTGCGAGACTGCACTTGGTAAATGTTTTAAATACTAGGATCGTTCCAACTTCACGTTGACACAATATGTAATATAAAGTTGTATCTTATTTGTATAAATGATGTCATTGATTAGAAACTTTCAGAATGACTTTAAATGTTAACACAAACTTGTTTGTGGAAATATTAAAATATAAATATATATGCAAATTACATTGTGCAATGTTTTGTAATATTTATGTTATTTTTATCTTCAATTTCTTGACATATGTGTGTAATAATTAATAACGATATTATAAGATTTAATTCCTAATACATGTAGTATATATTTTAAAAGAACATTTGACATTAAACTTATAATCACTAATAGGATTCAGATATTCAGAGTTATAACTATACATATATATACAATATTAAATATAAATATCTATGTAAAAATAGTATTGAATGTTGCTTCATATCTAATTTATTTTTAATCATATATTATACAATATAGTTTATCAGAAGATGAAGTAATCCAATTTGTCAAAATTTAAAAATGATTAATAATTATATATTTTACTTTACAGACAACTTGCGAAATGAAATCAAAGAAGGTTCTAATGCACAAGTGTCGACTGCCTTGCCACAACCACGCAGTGATTCCTATGTCATCTCTGCAGAAAAGTATTTTTTGCCATTCGAACTGGCTTGCCAGAGCAAATCACCAAGAATAGTAGTTACTGCTTTGGACTGTCTACAGAAATTGATTGCTTATGGACACCTAACTGGAAATGTACCTGATTCCACAGAGCCAAATAAGCTATTGATTGTACGTATTGTTGAAACAATTTGTGGATGTTTCATGGGGCCACAAACTGATGAGGGAGTTCAGTTGCAAATTATAAAAGCACTTCTCACAGTAATGACCAGTCAACATGTTGAAGTTCATGAAGGCACTGTATTACTTACAATACGTACAGTTTATAGCGTTTACTTGGCATCAAGGAACTTGGTTAATCAAACCACAGCTCGTGCAACTCTTACACAAATGATCAATGTTATTTTTGCTCGCATGGAAACACAAGCGGTAAATATAATAGTTAAATTTGATTGGAATTAAATTTTAAATAATCCAGTACTAAAACTGATTGACATTGCCTTTGGCTTTTTTGTCATATTAGGAAGAAGAAAATGTTAGAACAGAAGTGGAACATTCAGGAATAACTGTCAACACAGCTGGCAGTACATCTGGAGGAGAATTAGAAACAGAGACAGTAAATAATGAAGAACATTCAACAGAAAGCAGTCAGGAACCACAGTTAATTGTTCGAGGAATTTTAGAGGATGTTGTGAATTCAGTGGTTCCAGAGGATCCAACAATTGCTGTTACAGTAACTTCAGAGGAGGCTAGTTTAGATCAAGTGCCTATGGACGAAAACTCCGACGAAGCTGTCGCAGAAAGCGACAATATGGTCAGGGCAAAATTCACTCATGTCTTGCAAAAGGATGCATTCCTGGTGTTTAGAGCACTCTGCAAACTGTCCATGAAACCACTTCCGGATGGCACTCCAGATCCTAAGTACGCTTGTTTTTATTCATATTGTAATCAGCATCTTTATACAGTATTACTTTAATTTTAGGTCACATCAACTTAGGTCAAAAATTCTTTCGCTGCAGTTGCTTCTAGGTATACTGCAAAACGCGGGACCAGTATTACGATCGAATGAAATGTTTGTAATAGCCATAAAGCAATATCTTTGTGTGGCACTCTCAAAGAACGGAGTCTCCTCAGTGCCGGAGGTGTTCGAGCTTTCCCTGGCGCTCTTCCTCGCGTTGTTGGCTCGCTTCAAAATGCACCTAAAAATGCAGATAGAAGTTTTCTTCAAGGAAATTTTTATGAACATTCTTGAAACTTCTAGCAGTTCATTTGAGCACAAGTGGATGGTGATCCATGCGTTGACTCGAATTTGTGCGGATGCACAGAGTGTGGTTGACATATATGTGAATTACGACTGCGATCTTTCCGCTGCAAATTTATTTGAAAGGTGGGAAAATAAAGTACAATAAAATTGAACGAATGGATCAGTGATGGACAATTAATTGGTCACATTTTTTGTTCGACAGGCTTGTAAATGATTTATCGAAAATTGCACAGGGTAGGCAAGCACTAGAATTGGGTGCCTCGCCTAATCAAGAGAAATCAATGCGTATCAGAGGCCTCGAGTGTTTAGTATCAATCTTGAAATGTATGGTCGAATGGAGCAGAGACCTGTACGTAAATCCAAGCGTTCCAGCGGATCAACAGCTTCCATCGGAACCACCTGATCCTCCAGTAGAACCGCCACTACCTCGTTATGGAAGTGCAGGCAGTCTATCCTCTGCGAATTCCAGTTTAGTGGGCAACAAGGAGATACCAGATTCACCGGAACAGTACGAGGTGCAGAAACAGCAGAAAGAAGTGTGGGAGACTGGAATTGATATGTACGCGTTGCAGTTCACAACTTACTCTTTCTTCTTCCGTTTGTTTGATTAATTTGAAGTATCAAGCTGTCTTATTTGTACTTGAAAAATTTCAAGATTTTAAGTTTTAACTGAGTTTCACTGTAATAAGAGACTGCCTGATATTTTGAATCGTTCTAGCGATAGTTTAGGACGCGCGAAGCGTGCGAAACAGGCATGCTCTCTATTAATTGAAATGGTATTCTTACCTCTAGTTTTAATCGAAAGCCAAGCAAAGGAGTACAATATCTTCAAGAACAAGGTCTTCTAGGTAATTCGTCCGAAGATGTTGCACGCTGGCTTCATATGGACGAACGACTCGATAAGACCGCGATCGGCGATTTTCTCGGTGATCATAATCACAATCAGGTGATGTACAGTTATATTGATCAAATGAACTTTGCCGATCGCGATTTAGTTACAGCCCTGAGATACTTTCTTGAGGGCTTCAGGCTGCCGGGAGAGGCACAGAAAATCGATCGGTTGATGGAGAAATTTGCCAGCAGATACTGTGAATGCAATCCAAAGTAAGTGTATCTTAAATCTTTCTTTATATTTTATTTATTTCTAGGAGTCTAGGAGTTTCACATTTTATACATTTTTTTCAGTAATGGATTATTTACGAGTGCAGACACTGCATATGTTCTGGGTTTCTCTATCATTATGCTAACCACTGATCTCCATTCGCCTCAAGTAAAAAACAAAATGACAAAAGAACAATATATAAAACTCAATCGACGTATCAGTGATAACGAAGATCTGCCCGAGGAATATTTATCGAAAATTTATGACGAGATTGCGGGTAACGAAATTAAAATGAAGTCGAACCCTAATCGACCTGGTAAACAAGGTAAATATTTATGACACAGAAAGTTAAATAATTTTACTAATTCTTATTTGTTACATAGTTATCTCTAGTGAAAAGAAACGGCGTCTTTTATGGAATATGGAAATGGAAGTAATCTCAACCGCAGCGAAAAATCTGATGGAATCCGTCAGTCACGTTCAAGCGCCATTCACAACCGCCAAACATTTAGAGCACGTTAGACCAATGTTCAAGATTGCATGGACTCCATTTTTAGCTGCATTCAGCGTTGGCCTTCAAGACTGTGACGACCCAGAAATCGCTTCTCTTTGCCTAGATGGCATTAGATGTGCAATACGCATCGCTTGCATATTTCATATGACGGTAAACATTTGTGCAACATCAACAGAATTCCTTGTCCTTGTAAATCTGTTTCAGTTTTCTTTACTTATATCTTTCTTTTTTTAAGTATAGTTAGAACGGGACGCATACGTGCAAGCGTTAGCACGATTCACTTTATTAACAGCGAATTCACCGATCACCGAAATGAAGGCGAAGAATATTGATACCATAAAAACATTGATCACCGTCGCACATACTGATGGCAATTACCTTGGCAGCTCCTGGTTAGATGTTGTCAAATGTATTTCACAACTCGAGCTTGCACAACTTATTGGTACTGGAGTTAGACCACAACTTCTGGGTCCGCCATCTAAACCACATTTTCCATCGCCATTGGTGAACTTCAATCTAACTCACAACAATTCTCATCAAAATAATAGTTTAAATCTCAGTTCGTTGGATCGTAAGTGCATTGTTTATTAACATTTAATAAATGGGATAAGGATCTTAATTTGATTTATTATTTTCTTTATCAATCACAGCAAGCGTAAAGGAATCTATAGGAGAAACTAGCTCCCAGAGCGTAGTTGTGGCCGTCGACAGAATATTCACTGGATCCACCAGATTGGACGGAGATGCAATTGTAGAATTTGTGAAAGCTCTTTGCCAAGTCTCTCTAGAAGAACTGTCTCATCCAACGCAGCCACGAATGTTTTCTCTCACTAAAATTGTGGAGATCTCCTACTACAACATGGGTCGTATTAGGCTCCAGTGGTCCAGAATTTGGCAGGTGATAGGAGATCACTTCGACAGAGTTGGCTGTAGTCCTCGCCAGGACATCGCCTTCTTCGCGGTCGATTCGTTAAGGCAACTTGCAACTAAGTTCATCGAGAAAGGCGAATTCGCCAATTTCCGGTTTCAAAAAGATTTCCTCAGGCCGTTTGAGCATATCATGAAAAAGAACAGGTCACCAGTTATCAGAGACATGGTCGTTCGTTGCGTCGCGCAAATTGTACACTCACAGGCACCCAATATTCGGTCAGGATGGAAAAATATATTCAGTGTGTTTCATCATGCAGCCAGTGACAGAGACGAAGCTGTTGTTGAATTGGCATTTTCAATGACAGGCAAAATTATAAGTTAGTGTTTACTCTAGATTTATAAGAATATTGTGTGTTCGCATATTTATTTAAAATATATTTGTAGATGAATTGTACGCCGAAGATTTTAGTATCATGGTGGATTCCTTCCAAGACGCCGTCAAGTGCCTCAGTGAATTTGCTTGCAACGCCTCTTTCCCAGAAACAAGCATGGAAGCCATAAGATTGATACGTTCTTGTGCCTCATACATTGATGCTAATCCAAATCTATTTGCAGAAGGCATGATGGATGATAGCGGAATGGTGTCTGAGGAAGACAGAGCTTGGGTAAAGACATTATGCAATATACAGGGTGTTCCAATTGTGTAGAATTAACATTACAGCATTCATAATTTCAAATACCACTGTTTAGGTGAGAGGCTGGTTCCCACTGTTGTTCGAGCTATCATGTATCGTGAGCAGATGTAAATTGGATGTTCGAACAAGAGCATTAACTGTGTTGTTCGACGTTGTTAAAACACACGGGGCATCTTTTAAACCTCACTGGTGGAAGGATCTGTTTCAAGTTCTCTTCAGGATCTTTGATAATATGAAACTGCCTGAACAGCATACAGAAGTAATTAAAAGAATCATGTCTCTTTTTAGTGCTTGTTTTCTCATTTAATAATTTCATTCAAAATTACGCTTCAGAAAGCAGAATGGATGACGACCACTTGCAACCACGCCTTGTACGCCATAGTGGATGTGTTCTCCCAGTTCTACGATACCCTAGGGCCTCTTCTTTTGGAGCAACTATATTCTCAGTTACTGTGGTGCGTGCAACAAGATAATGAACAGTTGGCAAGATCCGGTACGAATTGCTTGGAGAATCTGGTGATCAGTAACGGGATTAAATTTGACGAGCAAACTTGGGAGAAGACCTGCAGCTGCGTTCTCGATATCTTCGAGAGTACCTTACCATCCGCTCTTCTTACATGGAAACCCCTATCACCTAACAAAGAGTCTGACCTGGACGTGATCACAGGCGAGACTGATAACCACGTTGGCATTCTAAAGAGGAGCAACAGTTCTCAAAGCCTATCGACCAACGAGTCCGGGAAGAACAAGCTATTTTACGCGTTATCAATAAAATGTGTTGTGCAGCTGGAGCTGATCCAAACAATAGACAATATCGTATTCTATCCAGCAACGTCGAGGAAGGAGGATCAAGAAAACCTGGCACTGGCGCAAGCGGACATGTTCAATGGTAAATCCTCAGAATTAGGTGTCAGGGCAGGTGCGGATCAGCAGAAAGAAGAACAAGGCATGTATTGTGCCCTGACAACGATGCACCTGTTGCAGCTAGTCGAGTGTCTGTTGAAATCTCATCGATTCGCCAAGAGTTTCAATTCCAACCACGAACAACGTAACGTGCTCTGGAAAGCTGGCTTCCGGGGCAACGTGAAACCAAATTTACTTAAACAAGAGACTCAGTCATTGGCATGCGCGTTACGAATACTCTTCAAAATGTACAGCGACGAAGCTCACAGGGCTGATTGGAGCAAAGTGGAGTCTAGGTTAGTCGAAGTGGCTTGTGAAGCGCTGGAATATTTCCTTGCGCTTTCCAATGAGGCTCATAGAGACGCCTGGACTCCTATCTTGTTGCTGCTTCTGACGAGAATCCTGAAGATGAGTGATAATCGGTTCGCGGTGCACGCGTCTAATTGTTACCCATTGCTATGCGAGGTTATGTGCTTTGATCTCAAGCCAGAATTACGATCTGTACTACGAAGATTCTTTTTAAGAATTGGTCCAGTATTTAGGATCACGCAGCAATAATTGCTGTAATTAGGCGCTGTAAAGGAAAGATGCGTTTTGGGCTGTTCTGCAAGGTATAGAGTGATTCTTATAAGTGGAATGGGTTATAATTAGGGATATGTGCATTCCTAATCATAACTATTTCCTAAAGATAGAAAATTTGTACATGATTTGATGAAGTCCTTTTTTTATTACAAACAGGCAAAAGTAAAATATCAAATGTAATTTAGTATTTGAAATTTGTGTTTAGAAATTGTAACTTATTCTGTTCATAAGAATCTTCCTGGCGTACAATTGTTTGAAGACATTACCTATGATATGAGAATCGAAACAGTGAGGTTAAATACGACGCGTGAATAGGATAAAATAAAACCGACAAACAGAATGGATCGTGTTAGTAAAATAGTAGGAGAAAAACATATGTATGTATTATGTAAGTTCCGAATCTCCCTCCTTTGTATTTAATGTTCTTCATTTTTTATAAGGAAGAGGAGAGACTTCGAGTCGATGTGCGTGTGCAGGGTATTTAATAAATAGGGTATTTTCTGGTCTTCGTAGGATACGGAAGGCTAAAATATAAATCCTCAAACTTCTAGCTAAATTATAATTCTATTTAATGATGGTTTAAATTTACTTAATCATTCTGAACCTTGCTTTATTGATTAGGAGTGCAAAGGATTTTATTTTAGATACATTCAGAATGTACCATGTATTGAATGCATGTAAAAAGGGAAGGTGTTTCCTCGTTCACAAGAAATGTGCTATTTATCAAATGTTTTGCATACGTATTTGAGCATAAATGCATATACAAAGTGTCTCTTGAAGTATACTGTACCATCCATAAATCAACCAAGCGAAGAATAAGATAATTTGCAATATTTTTATAGAATTGATTAGCTATTTTGTAACTCCTAAATAATTTGAGAACTGGTAGCAGAGCCCTCAAGGATTACCTTATCTTGAGGTTAGATATCTTATTTGCAGTACATTTTTTCAGACACTTTCTGTATGTTAAAATACTTAGGAAATGATGGTATAAGCAAGAAATGACAGATACTTAAGAAACAATATTTTGTTAAAGGATCAACCTTTATTTTTTACGAGTATAATTACAATTCAAAATAAATATGTCTTACTAGAGAATAGATGCAACACTTTGATAGATACATGGAATGTTTCCTATCAGTTTTTAAATATATCTAATCACAAAGATTTTATCTTACATTTTTACACATTGTTTTTCGTCAGCCTAACTTAAATAAATATAAAACGTAGGATATTGAATATTAAGAGATATACTAACTGAAAAAGCAGAAAGAGTTTTAAGAAATTGAACATTTAGTACTACAAAGTTTCTTGTTTCCAGCTTGTACTATTGTTTTTGAGATATATAGTCTGTGTACAAATGCGACACGCGTATAGTCATCACCAAGTAGTCATATAAATATCCATCGTGGATAGGTGTTCAGACAACGAGTGATAGTTTCTAACTCGTTAGGGTTTTGATTGTTATACATAGAACCAGTTTACGATTAAGACATGAGAATCCCATGGACATAATAATACATGTATATTCGCATTGCATAGAATTATTTATGCTTAAGTTAGATTAATTATTTACATGATGCAGCCTTATTTAAATAAATTTTAGAGAAACAAGGATTTCCTGTTTGTTTCTGTTCTCCTTATCAAAGGAAAGCTTAAGTCATTGTGCAATTTGTATCACAATCAAATAGTATAGTAACGAGTTCAAAATACAAATCACTGGAATGAGTTTTATACACTGAAACAACTGTGTATTTATAATATATGTACATATAGACTTTTTAGTTTAGTTTTTAACTAGTGTCTATGATTACAAAAAATTGTGAACCTAGTGGGGTTAGAAAGAGTAATTAGGAACTATTCCGCACCATTCTTGAATAAAAGCTAAGATATCATTGAGAACTGAATCTTGAGGAGCCTGACGTGCTGTATTAATCATTTTGGTCCAATCATCTCGGTCAGCTACTCGTTTACTCTAAAGAAAAATTGTACCTTCAGTAAAATTACAAAATAATGTACTAAAATTTTTTTGATTATTTAAAGTACCTCTGTAAATCGAATGATGGGACCTCGTACAGGGTATCCTGTTAAAATACATTCTTGTAAAGCCGTAGTACCAGCTGACGGAGAAGTTAGTGATCCAACATAGACTCCTCTGTGATCCGTAGGTAGAACTTGTTCCACTTTCTGATCCATGGATACTGCCAGTACCCATTCACGAGCTTCTTCCCGTTGTTCTGGGCTCATACTCAAAGACTCTGGTAATGGAACTTCCACTGGGAAGTCTGTGACAGCTAGATCATCGACATCCATTACAGTACTGTCTCCTTCTTCTATGCACTCCTCTAAATCCAGGAAGTGATTCAGGAAAACGAAGGCTTCGCTGTTTAATCCGGCTGTTCGTGCCTCAATACCGGCTTCATAATAAGTTCTATCAGCGAGGAGAATGTCCGTGTACCTCAGTAGAGATATAGAGGCTTTCAATACTAGTCCAGACAGTACAGAGTAATCACTGCATCCGCGTTTGACTGCTGAATAATGTGTTGCCTCAAGTAACCTCTCAAATTTGAATGTTGATGAGACTTCAGAAGACTTCAAACTATTGCAAAGTTCCAGAAGAACGGTTCGCAAGAGAGCAAGATATTTATACTCATAATATGCCTGTTCACATTTAAACATACTTAATAGAAGAATTAATAAATGCACTGTTGTATGAGTATTCCATTTACCTCTGAATTCAACACGCTCTCTGATAATTGTAAATACAGATTGAAGTTCTGTGGAATAGGAGGTATTCCATATTTAACGTACAGCTGCAAAGCCTCGAGCGGAGCGTTCATCTTCAAAAGCTGAACAGCTCGTTGTGCAACGTATTTGTGTAAAATCTGAGAACCCTGAGAACTGGCAGTTTCAAACACTTGATTCCACTGTCCCTTATTGGCCAGTATTTCAAGACCAGCCGCTGCGTCAATCTCCACTAATCTTTCTATCTGTCCATCTCTCAGCATAGCTTCCTTATACTTCTCTTCAAGATAGGGCTCTATATCCGGTGCCAGTTCCCTCACTATACGTTTAGCTCTTTCCCACTCTCCAACCGACGCCAGTGCGTCAATGGCATCTTTCAATCTATCAGCTTGTAAAAACACCTAAAAGAGAAATAAGTTTTAAACTTTGAGTTAGGAATTGAGATAGAACTGTGGAAATAATGACCTGTGCAGCAAGAGCATGTTCGCCAACAGCAAACAGTCGTGCACCAAGATCTCCGCCAACTTGAGCTGCAGTTTCTGTATCAGCTTGATGAAGCAGAATATCAGCTGCTCGTATAAGGGATGATCTAGGTGCTTGGGGATCTAGGATTAAGATATCCAAAGCGGCTCGCACTTCTCCAACCTCCAACCACTTTTGAGCTTCTTCAAAAGCATTCGCGCCAGCAAGCGAAGCACTCTTTTGACCCAATTCCCGTCGAAGATTAGCTTCTTGACTCGGTAAATATTCTCTACAAACGCGTAACGCTTCAGACCACATGCCTGCTTTCTATAACACATGAATGTTTCATTATATTCTACGTCACACTGCATAATACTGTATTATCATTGTAATATTTTACTTTGTAATGTTCAATGATCATTTCTGGTTTATATGCTCTCAACAATAGAGTTTCTGCTAACGAATAATCTTGAGCTTCCGCAGCCTCGTTTGCCCTAGCGATGAGAACTTGGGCAACCGCGTCCTGATTGATCGACTGCGCCACATCCTCAGCTGCTTCCCAATCACGATTATGTATGTACATCTGAACTGCTTCCATTGTTCTTTCCGCTTTGATGAACTCCTTTTCGGCTTCAGAGAAGCGACCTGCATCCTCCAATGCCATTGCATACCTGTAGTGAACCTCTTTCTTCTGATCAGCATTGCCATACTTGGAGATTTCTAAAGCCCAGTCGAAAAGACCTGCTTCGCAAGCCAACTGAAGACAACTGTCTAGATAATTCAGACGTATCAGTAACCTTGCTGATAATTCTGGAGCTAGGGTGCGTGCCCACATTAAAGCGACCTGAAGAAAAAGAAATTAAATATTAGCAAGGAATGCAATTTGAGTGTAGTTTAAAAGTATATATTCACCTGCTGAGCAGCATTATCCCCAGCATTGTTTTTGGCAACACGAAGAGCATCTTCCCACATGTTGGCTGATCTGTAAGCAGTAATAGCACTCTTCCAATCACCAGCTGCAAGATAGTGCTCCTCAGCTTCTCGAGGTTTCCCCGCAGCATCCAATTCTCTGGCTAAATGTGCATGAGTTGCCTCCAATAGGTTTGGTCTGAATTTTCCCACC
This sequence comes from Megachile rotundata, assembly GCF_050947335.1. Taxonomy (NCBI): domain Eukaryota; kingdom Metazoa; phylum Arthropoda; class Insecta; order Hymenoptera; family Megachilidae; genus Megachile; species Megachile rotundata. The sequence goes on along the minus strand of NC_134998.1, from coordinate 9,823,364 downwards.
AGTCGAATCATGTCTGCACGGCGACCAGCCTTCTTGTACATTGATATGGCTGCATCGTATTCACCAATGGCAACGTATAATTCTTCAGCATGTTTCAGGTCTCCTGCTTCACAGAGATTGGCAGCGTGCTTAGCCAGTACTTCATTTGCCTCATCAGGAGTCATGTATTCTTGAGCTACTTCGTAGGCTCGACTCCAGTTGCCATCGTGTATGTGGACTTCCACTGCGTGTCGAGCATCCCCAGCACGAATAAAGAGCTTCTCTGCAATATTCTTATCACCTATCGAGGCGAAATACTCGCCTAGTTTTTCACACTGCTTGCGCAGAATGGGACTATCATCCTCAATAACCTAAACAAAGATTGTTCATTGAATTAATTGGGGATTAGTCTTTGAAGAAATACCTACTTGCACAATTTGTAAGCCCTTCCTCCACTGACGAGCATTGATAGCAGCATCCAGGGCTAAAGTAGTTTCCCCTGCTTCAATAAAGTGATTAATGGCCGCGTCATAGTGGCCAGCTGATGCCAAATGTTTACCCCAGTCTCGTTCAAGATCAACCACACAAGTTGGATCTACTTCCCTAGCTAATTCAACTGCTCTTGCAAATACACCAGCTTGAGAATAACATTTGATAGCCTCCTGTGGTTCTGAAGTCTTTTCTAACAACTCTCCAGCTAACTCCATCAAGTCTGTCATCTTCAGCACCCTCACAATTTCGTTAACAATCGTCCTGTCTTTTAATAGCTCATCATCAGTCAGGACCAGTCTAGCTGCTCGTCCAGGTCGACGAGCATCTAGATACAGTTTAACTGCTCGTCGTGGATTGGTATTTTCTAGAATAGCTGCGGCTCTGGCTGCTTGGCCGCTTTCTAGTAGCCAAGTTAAATGTCTATCTCTAAGTTCCTGGAGACCTGGGTACCCTCTGTTTTGTGCCAATGTCAATGCATCTTCCCAATGCCAATACCTCTGGTACATGTCCAGAGCCTTATCCAACTCGTTCTGTTCTAGGTATATGGCCTCTGCAGTCTTCAACTCTCCATTCAGAATTGCTAGCTTCGCCCAACAGTCAGGACTGGAGAGTGGATCATTTCCAGTTTCTGTACTGTACTTTTCTCCAATATTTACAATATTCTTTAAGAACCTGCAGATAACAAATCAGAGTCATTCTTTTGTAAAAGCATCAAGTCATTAAAAAAATATGCAAATAGAACCTAGAACATGCTACATCTCCCAGTGCTGCATAACACCTAGCAGCAACCAACAGTTGCCTGGTGGCCATTGCATTCCTAGCCACGTTCTCCCACATGGCCTCTGCTTGAGGCCTGTCTGCCAGTTCCTCCAGGAATAGCAGAGCTCTACCAAAATCATTATCGTGCAGCGCTGTGCCAAATTCAATTAATGGCTCATCAAGTAAATAGGCTACTTTGCCTCCAAGCTCTTCTACCATGACAGAAGTACGCCCATCTTCTCGGACAATGTCGACTGCGTCCCCACGGACAGGTATTAGAGTAGCTACCTCTGGAGCATCCACATTGTACCAAACTGCTAAGGTTTGGCCTGTTTGAGCTACCACTACATCGCTCCCTAATACCCAGGAGACAAAACTGACACCAGTTAACAATAAAATTCGTCCACCCAGTTCATCGCTTAACCACAATCTATGTGAACAATGTGAAGCATGAGTTTCATTTAAATTTGACATAAAAAGACTTTGCTATCACAATTTAGATTCTTTACCTAGCTCTTTTGTCTCTTGATAACAATCTGTGGCCAGTTTCGCTCAATTCCAACCAGTCAACACGAACATCATGAGAAATCATGGCAATTGTTATCCCAGTTATTAAATCAGCAATACGTACAGTTCTAGGATCCAATAAATAAGCGAGTCTCTTATTGTCTGGAGCATTAGGTACTTGTCTTTCATTGATTCTCACACTAACTACGTGAGGATTAACTGCCTCTGTTCTTACAGAGCCCAGTGGCTCATTATTTCCATATTCCACGATGGTCAACTCTCCAGAGCAAAAGATCAAACACACTCTGGGATACTCAAAAAAGAACTTCTCACTATTGCTTTTATCATCCCATGGAATTTCACTGATCAGATTCAATTCAATATCAGCAAGCAATAATGTATTAGCTGTACGAGCTACTACATTGTTATCAGCTCGTCCTAGAACTTTAACATCCTCTATTTCATTGCCTGTTTGTGATCTGATAATGACAGGGCGGTTGCCTTCATGTAGTGGTCGAATTACTACTTGACTGGGACCAACATAAGCTACCTCATGGCTGCCTCTTATTACTGTTCTCTTCAGTACCGTTTCAAACTGCTCTACAGCACCACAGAGGCTACCTAAGAGCAACCTGAAAAAGAATGAGACATTATACAATAAAATAATCTTCATTTATTGAAGAAGAAGCTACCTTACTTCATGTGAATGTTGATGGAGTCTTCAGACATACTCTACTAGACTTCTATCTAATAATGAATATGAAATGTATCTTTTTTTGTTTTCATTAAATAGTATAATTGCTAACCTGGAACCATCACGACGCCATGATATAGCAGTGACAGTGTAAAAATTAGGTAAAGCTTTTGTATTGGCCTCCTCCCAAATTGAACGACGTGGACTCCAATCTAATATTCTTATTTTATTCCAAGATCCAATAGCTACACTTTGTCCACTTGGACTGCAACAGGCCACTGCTATTTCCTTCTCATTTTCGCGACTGTAATCGAAATTCTTCACTAGTTTTCCTCGAGAATCATAAAAGGTTACTCTCTTATCGCATCCTGCTGCTAGAATGTGAGATTGGGGCCAAGCTAATGCATAAGCAGGCACAGTGTGTGTGCAGATACGTCCAGATGGTTCATGACTTCCATCATCAGTTAAATGATATTTTATAATAGTACCATCAACATGACTTGAGAGAAATCCAGTTCCTCTTATACTAAAATTAAATATAATTAACTTATTATTCATGTGAAGTAATATTTAACACTATAATAGAAGGGATTTTTAAGTCACTTTGAAGCTAATGCAATAGTTGTTGAATCAGCTGTATAGAGAGTCTGAGCTTTTTGAGATTTCACTAATGCTGCACGGACTTTTCCATCTACTAAACCAACAATGATTGGTCCTTCGGTTAACCAAATCAAGCAAGTAACTGCTGAACTTTGTCGAAACTTGTTGCATATTACCTTCTTCTCTCCCCTGTAATCAGCATGTAATATGAAGCATGTATAATTGATTTTAAAATGTAATGTTTTTTCACTTTTATTACATACCATTGTTCTCCAATCTTATACACATAAATTATGCAGTCAGTTTGACCAACTGCTATCTTTGTTGAGTCTGGAGAAAAGGCTATACCTTTGATCATATAACTCTTCTTACCAAACTATGAAATAATTAACAACTTTTCAATGCCAGTACGAACATCAATTGTATTCAATACATTCTGTTTCATTACACAAACCTTGGAGTCAACAGGTTTTGTTGAAAATTTGTCCCGCTTTACACAATTTTCATCAAAAAGATATATGGACCGATCAGATGATGCAACAGCTAGTTTCAAATTGTTTGGTGACCAAACAATGCCTACTACACGGTTCTCATATTCCTATTTAAATAAAAATTAATATTTAACAGAACAAAAAATAATTACATGATTATGCTTAGAGAAACAAGTTTATTAAAAATAACAAATAAAACAATTAAAGAATATGTAACAGATTAAAAATAACTTATAAAAATAGAATACATACACTTGGTGGCACAACATTGCCCAAGTACTTAAGTAACATGATGATTCTTGATGACAGTCAATGTCACTTGATTATAAAGAATATTTACTCAGTCATGTGTTTCTATATGATTCCATATTACACCATGCTAAATCATGTGTTATTGCATGAGATACATGGTTTGTGTATACTTGAGTTGCTTAGCAACACTTCAGCTTATGAACAGTTGACGAGGGTTCACAGAAGAAGACAATAAAAATTGGTTTTTTAACCTTGTTTTGCAGTACATGCCATAGATTATTCAATTTGTTATAATAATAAATAATTGATACAGATAAAACGCATTTCTTTGTTTATTAAAACACGATAGCAGTAATAAATAAATGAACGTTGACAAATAACTAATATTTATTCAGTTGTTAAAAGCAATTGGCACATATTAACCAATTTAGCTTTTACAAGAATAAAAATCCAAGGCCTTCCACTAAATTTCTAAAACGATTATATTACTATCGACACAAGAAATCTACACATCCAACACGTGTACTGAAATCCATTTATCACAAGTTACCTTCTATCAAATTATAAAAGAGATCTCGGGAAAGGAACGTTTAAGACAAAATATTTTACATTCAATGTAGACTTCCATGATTTGAGCGTTAATTAAAAAATGATCTCGCAATAAAATACACTCACTCACACAACAGCCTACAAAATTATAACAAAGATCCAAAGTACACTCAATATCTTTTGACTACCGAAAGTAGAATCTAATGAACTGATTTCGCAAAATCTCTGAACAGTGGATTAAATTTTGGGATCTTTGTCAGATTCATTTGATAATAAATGCAATTTACAATGAAGTTACTCAACTTCAAGCGCCAACGATGAACGGCCTATATCAATTAGAGACTAATATTCGTGTCGAATAAATCCTCCTTCAATGGCTGAATTTGCACCGTGATAGAGTTTTCAAAAAAGCCGCTCGATATTAACCGTATGGAGGTAACACCGTATTCTACCACCTCACGATAATCTGAAACAAAATAAAATTTATCTTGCAAATAAATTGTTTTAAGGTCTTTATAAATAGGTAAACTATTAAAGGGAAATGTTTCGAGTTCCAACTATTATTAACTGAAAGCATTGGAATTGTAATCCTTCAATATAGACTTGGGAGGATTATTGTATGTATAATAAGGTCTTAGGTTCCAATCGGGTTGCTCGAGTTCAATGGTGGTACACTAATATCCGTAGGAGTCACTTCCAGTTATTTTCCAATTGGAATCGATACGATGCCCCAAGTTATTAACCGTATTACCTGGTTTAGAATCTATTCCACAAATAGAATCAACTATCTGAACTTTAGACGTGTCCAGACCGTAGCTACCTCCAATTACCACTCGATCGTGTGGACTGGTTTCCTCGCACTAAAAATGAACATTGATATCAATAACTATACTCGATAATTCTTATTATAAATAATATTAATTATTAATAATCTTACACAAAGTGTAATTGTTAGACTAATGTGTTTCATTGGAATATGATTACAGTTATTGTCAGGTCAATGATCAAGAGTAATCAATTAGTTAACTTTTACCCTAAATAACTAAACCTTAACTACATCGTCAGAAGGAAATAGAGTAGAAGTACAGAAGGGGCTAATAGAAGTAATTGGAGGCGATTAAACTTAATCGACTGTGTAATCGACGATCTATGATCTTTTACTGAAAGAATACGAACTTTCTGCAAAGTTCCGGTTTCAGTGGTGCGAACGGAACCAAGGAAATTAGATACGCCGACTTCGAGTGCGATTACTTGCACGGTTGCTGGATACAGTGCTACGTAGGTGCAATTTATCCGTCTTCCGTAATTACGGATCGTAAACGGCTCGTTTATGCTCGTTGCTAAGACATTGCAGGCTATAAAATCGTTAAGAAATATACAGTTATTCTCTATTATTAAAATACAAAAGGGGTAACTTCGACAGAGATCTGGAATAACCCTTTGTATCAATAAAGCTCTCTATTCCCACCCTTTTAAAATCTAAAATTATACCATTCAGTAAAAGCTATTGATACTGAATTACAAATGTATTCACAATGGAAGTCTTCACAATTATTTAAGTTTCCCAGCAAGCATTGTTCCAGATGGAATTTGAAATTGTGGATAGTTGGCTATAAAGCTTCTCATCCGTGTCATTGAAACTTACGTCTGGGATTTTTTATGAATCTAGCAAGCACAGTGAAACCCTTCCCGGCTTTCGGAATTCTGTATTGTATAACAGCAACGTTCTGTGAACTGGCGAAGGTTCTTTTCATGCCGATATTTTTACCGCAGAATTCGGTGCTTCTTTGCTTGAGCGGCAATCGATGATCTATTTCACTGGGAAACACTTCGCCGTTCAACTCCCATCCATCGACCACCTGCGCGTTATAAAAATACATACATACAGGGGTAAACGGACGGTCGCAATATTGTTCCTTTTATACGCTATTCAAGCATTTGTTTACCGAGACAAGTCCATGGTGTTCGCAGGGAACGTCGAAACTGATGAAGTTTATCTCCACTTTTTCATCGGGTTCGGCCAGAAAATAAATTCCGCAAACCTTTTCGTTGTTAGACTCTGAGGTGTATATGAAAGAACCTGGCTCTGACGTCACGAACATGCAATCTACAGAAAAAAAATTTTGTTGAAGCAATCAAAATTTAACAATGACGCGTTAAAGTATTTTTTTATAAGAGAAAATAATTTATACCTGTGACTGGTTTGAAACGCCTGTAGGTATTAAACAATCCGTTCTTTAAGTCGGGACGGTAAAAATCCTTTGATGCGAAACGTTCTCTGGGAAACTACAGAGGAAAACAATAATACAATCAATCTATCTTGATAATGCCACTGAAACCTAAAGAATTTTATCACATTATATATTGACTCCCTATTTCATCTGTCTATTTCATAACTTTTATATTCATCTACTCTTATATCCATTTCTTATATTCATCTTACATCCACTTATAATTTAACTTTAAAAATTGTGCACATCTTGCAGTGACTGCAAGTAAGAAATAGCAACTAATTTTGTACCAATGGTTGGGAGTGGATTATGTACGTTACGGGAAAGATCATTCGATGAATAACTAATACCAACAGAATTCAAATGTCTATTCTCTCATGTGACATTAACTGGAAATATCTTTATCGACAGACGGATATTACGGCGCGATCGTCACTGGCGAACATAATTATCTGCCTGCATCCCTGGTGAATATAGAAAATATTGCAATAATGAATCGCAGCTTCGATTATACTAATTGCAATAATAAGGTTAATAGTGAGTCGTTAATTATCTTTAGTACCTAGAATACAATCACGAGAATTTCATTCTGAAGTCACTAATTGCGATTGCAATTTCTCGTGATTATATTTGACAACAATAATCCCGAGTAACAGGTTTTAAATTTGTGAATCCGTGGATTTTTACGAGATTAAAGGATGAGGATTAACAACGTCCCTTTGAGTAACAATAATATCTCATCTTCTAAAGGTCGTAAACAGAAAATATGAAATTACTTTTCCCGGCGACAATTTGTCGATCTCCGATGAATTGCAAGAAATGAAGTCTCAGCTAACGGAAACGTTAACGGATGAAGGGAATTATGTCCCCGAGGCACTGTTTTACGATTACTTTTCCGTCTTACGGAGAAATGAAATTCAACGAATTGACTAGCAGGTGGCCAATGAAGATACTCATGGCCTTTCAACAAGGCTCTTCCTTCTTAATCCGTTTCTTTATCGAATCTCTCCCACTAAAAAAGTCTCTTGAGTACCAAGATATGATCTACATAAAACCTCCTCATTATAATGATATAACAATGTTTGTAACTTATCTAAAAAAGAAAATAAATAAGAAGTACAACTTTGGAATGACCTTAGATTAAAGCATGTAGTTACTAACAATACTGTTACTATTATAACTATTACATTGTTATAATTCCAAAAGCTGGTATGGCTTCAATTTGAATCCTTAATGAAAGTAGTGAAACATGTTAGAACCTGGGACGCAATCAATTGTTATGTAATCCGTTCAGAATCAGCAAATGTTACGTTAACGGCGTTTCTCGCTCATTCAGCACACGCACGTGTACCAGGGATTTCATGTGAACCGTACAAATCTTCAGAGCTTAATCTATCACAACAAACATTAAACATTATTTGAATCAGCAACAATATTTCAATATGTGCATTAATATAAACTTCATTATACCTATTTATTAAATTTTTAAATTAATTGTTAAATAACATGTAACAATTCTCTTTCAAGCCGATTAAATTTGGCGCGTTTTAAATTGGCGCGATTTAAATCGATGTAATTGTATTCGGCACGATTCGATTCGTTACGTTTCAATTCAATGGAATTAAATTTTAATGGTTCAATTCGAAGTAGTTTGATATAATTGAATTCGGGATTCAATTCCGATGAATGCTTGTAGTCTTGATACCTGCTCGTTTGGTCAAAACGAACCCTTATAATCGCACGGTTCATGAATCCTAGTTAAAGCGTGCATCCTAGATATACGTTCGTTAAAACGAATCGAATTTTTCAACTCGAGCATGAAAAATGTCTCATGAATTTTCCTCGGAGCATCGTCACGACGCTCCTTTCATTTCTCGGTGCTGAAAGTGTCGTGTTACGATCATCGATAATGTTACCGGTGCACTTTTTTTAACGTAGTCTCTCCCAAATGAAGTCAGCGTCAAGCGTGGTAACTAGACTATTTTCAGGCCAATGTACTAAAAATGTTAGAAACTTATACATTTTTGGAAGAATAAATATATTTGGAAAAACTGGATTTTATTTAAAAATGTCAAATAAAAAAAGTAGCGTGTTCACGATGTTACCTTAAGGGTTATAAATAACCTCACTACATCCTTAACATTTCGAAAAACATGATAAATTCGTTATGTAATGGTACAGAGCCATACGATCCATTAAAATAGACGACACATCAATTTCCTTTCCATTTCCAATGTTCGACAACTTGAAATCGATAGGTAAACACTTTTAATAATGATAAAACTTTATTTAACGGTTCACCGCTGAATTTAAACTTCGTAAAGCTGCGCCACTGACAACCAAGTGATTACTTCCGGTTTATGGATACATGAATTTGATTTATAACAGATTATAAATTGACTAGACTCTTTGAACGATTTTGTTATATCGATTATCGATAACAGATTCAACTCCGACTGTGTGCTCAAACTTTGAGGTTATATTTGTATAAAATATTTACCATTAGAACAATTATACCGTATAATATATTTACTTAACGTACCCACGCTTGTAAATTAATTTCTCTTTGACGAATCTCAACATTTGATTAACATTTCCTAATGAAACTTCGAATCAGATTGTTTGATCGAAATTTTTCGTTTGGCATTGTAAACAATGATATATCGAAGCGATGTATCGAAATCCTTCTTAAATTTCGAATTACGCGTTAACCAGACACATCGGTGGCGATTTATGATCGACTAAGAATACATAATCGATGTGCAAACAGCGGTACAGCCGTTGTAAATATTTGCGATGACACGGATTCACCTTGTGACGATTGTTTTAAAACGAGATGCTTTTTTTGCAAAGGATAAATTGAATAACACAGGTTAAGAGGTAAAAGAAACGTCAAGACCTATTGATTCGAATGTCGATCGATCGATGGTAAGATGGTAAGCTGCATTTAAAAAAGGGAAGTACATCTTTCACAATTACATATAGAAAAGAGTATTAAAAACAGTTGAATAGTAACTGTATTTTAATTAGAATTAATAAAATATCGTAATGAAGATGTTTATGTTATCCTTTTAGGATAGCCTCAAAAACATTTGAAGCGGAAGTCTCAAAATGGCGCGCAATTTAAAACGACACGTAAGTTCTAGCACTTTATATAACTTTGTTACCTTGATCTGCTAGTTATAACTTCGGAGTACGTTGCCACTCGATTTTTCGCATGTTACCTGAGCGCATAAATTGCGTTTACACTGACAACAAGCAATTTCACTTTGCAGGTCGCCAAACCTAACGGCGCTCTCGATAAGGCTTGGAGGCGAATAAAAGATTACAGAAACATCCGCTTCGAAGTTACGAATGTTCCTTGTTAAGAGACTACACGCTCACAAGCTGACGCATAGCAAAATCTTTGCAAAGATGAAAAGTTAGGGAAATGGAAATTTATGAAACTACTTCAAGGATATTCAGAGCATAAATAATATAATCATGCGTAACTTGGTCAGAACAATCTGATTCACCAGAATGAATCATGTATGGGGAACAAAGAACATAATACAGTACTTTTGTTCTTATACAAATTTTGAAAAGTTCATATAATTAGAATAGAATAGGGCTACATTCTATATGCATAATTAAGTACTTGTAGTATAATATGGTATAGCATAGTTTATAATAGTATATACAATACTGTAAGTACAATATTAATGTTGTATTGAAATATTTAAAATAATGTACATAGTATAAGATATATTAAAAATGTTATAATCAACAGGTACAAGATAAATGAAATTGAACTGTTCTGGAATTGTAAAGAAGTCATGTAATAAGCATAAACACAAAACATTTAACAATTTATATATCATACACAGCTGAAAACACTGGATATCTTATCGAACGATGCAATCATTGAAATACGTGATTCCTCGGTTGTTTCGAAGAATATAATAATGCTTTTTCCAGTCGAGTAATCGCAAAATATTCAGAGAAGCGATTTTACAAAGTCCCTTATCATTTTTTACCTCGGAGGGTAGCACGGAAACGAACCATTCGGTTTGGGTTACAATACAAATTCCAGTGTAGAGTTATTGTATGATACTCTATAACACGGATTTTGATTGAATCGATGCTTGTATTCGAACGTAAAAGCGTGTATGTTTTCAGTAATAAGATTACTGCACCCTCTGTTCCGAACGAAATAGCAAAGGTGACCTTCCTAAAAGGCCACTAATAAGTTTGATTTCGTTTGCAGGCATTTTGGAGACACAGATACTTGATCTATAAAGAAACTCGACTGAAATCAGTGTCCTATTGGAAACCTTATGAAAATTACGTTCATAAAAATCTTATGAAAATGTTTATCTTACTAATGGAATTCTTATGAACATTCTTATCTTGTTCCATTCATCTTATTACTACTTCAGGCCGGTTTATGAAAGATATAAAACTGAGAATGTTATGAACCCCCTTTATTAGTTACAGCACGAAGTTTCAGAACTTTGGGAAAGTATTCAGTATTTCGAGTCAGAAATTGTAATCTTCAACTTTATTCGAATCATTTAAGGGTGGAACTGAAATTATTGTTCTAGATGTTATCTCGATCAATTTAACTTTGCAGATATTAATTTATAGCCAATTTAAAAGATATTAAATTTGCAGGCGTTCGGAGTAAGTGAAACGTGTTTATTAAAATTCCTTTTTCATCTATGAATCTCAATTAATTTATTAATCGGGAAATCTTTATTCAAGAATCCGGTGGAGCAGGAAAAGGGATATGAAGGCATGTGGTGTTTACTTTGAAGTACCCGAGCAACTAATTGCCATGACAAAGGGAGGGAAATGTAAGCATCGTCCGAGTAATGATCGATCAGAACTTCGTTATTGGTATTCTTTTTAGGAGCTCGTGCGTGTCGTACAGAATCAATTTGGTATCACTTAATTAGTAGCTCTATCACAACACTATACATCCAATACATCCAGCAAAAAGTGGTACAGTTATCTATATTCATAGACAATTACGAACCTCAAAAGCTACAGAATTATTAGACAAAATTTAAATACTTCAATTACATTCAATATTCACTTAGGATCTATTGGATACAATTATTTGCAAATGGAACATTAATATGTTCTATCGTGTTATTAACATAAAATATTAATTGTAACAACTTGCAGGTGATCAAGAAGTGTAAAGAGTCTTACCTGTTGCTGATAGTGCTGATAATCGGTGTTCCCTTTGATCGCGGCGGAAGCAGCGTTCAGGAGGCCAACAACGAGCAGCAGCCTCGTCAAATGACGTCCGGAGGACATGTTTATCGTGAAATGGAAGCGGAAGTGAGACCGTAGTTGGCAAGGATCTTTATTCTTCACCACCGAATCTGCCTACGCGCGTTCGCTTCAGGACCAACCGGAGATTGTGTGGCGTCGCGACGCGCGGCGTCCCTCTTATACTCGCTAGTCCAGCTCGCGATTCGTCCACGCTGCGCATCCCCGAGCACTTGCTGCGTTACACTGACGACGATAACGCTGATAACTTGCAGCAGCAAATTTGTACGCTCGAGGACCAGGTGAGACAACCTGGTTGGTCTCTGATTTATTGAAAGTCGGGGAACAAATGTTCACCGATGAATTGAACTCGGAGGATGGGGAGCTGACGCGAGAATGTGATTTATTGTGCAGTAGAACAATCCAGTATTTAAACAGACTCCGTCTGAGCAGTCTATTGTTTAAACTACTTAATGTACTTCCCGGCTGCTTCCATGTTAGTAGCATTTAGAGGAGAATTGTAATAACGATTTAACTCTGTTGATATGAAGTATGGGTTAAATGAACAATATTTTTAAAAATAGTCAATCGTTTAGTTACTTCGATGATTTTATTTCTTGTTCAAACTCTTTTATTGGTTCAGACGTCTGTACAAATCTATTGCAATTAAACTGCATTGTTGGGGACTCGTAACTTGACCTGGAGCGTTAACATGGGCCTTTAATTGTTTCCTAGAAGTATTTCATTCAAGTCATAAACAGTCAACAAAGTTAGAGCATTAGGATTCTGCATGTCATTAGTTGAGGAACGTTATAAAAGATTCAAAAGCAAACTTGCAAGTATGTAAATCAAAGGGAAAGTTACCTACAGAATATAATGACTCCAGGGATATGGTATACTGTACTAAAAAAAACTTTCTGCGCGACGAACAACATGCAGTTTATTTGAATATAAATAAGCGAAGATACCGCTTTTATGTTTGAAAAAAGTACATTTTCAGATGTAATGTAACAAAAATCTTTTAGTAAATAAGCGGAAGAGGGAATTGCATGTAGCAACTTTTTGCTTTAGTTTAATTAAATCATTCCATAAATCACCGAGTGAAATTAATGATTTTATCTTGTAGAAACCGAGCTTGCGAATGCACTCGAAATGTCTCGCAACAGCAAAGCTGATAACAAGGTAGAGGTATACGTACTAGCGACGTTCTAAAACAAAACGAGCGGAAGGGACAAGTCAAAACTTGTGCGTGCTGTTTATTGTCTCCGGCTTGAGGTCGTGAAATTTATACCAGCCGTTTTAAACAATTTTACGGAGTAAAGAAGATAGCTTGCAAGTTTTGTATTTCAGATTAAAGTTAATGTATACGAAGCTATATTGAAGTTTGAATCATACTTTGTAACATCATTTTTTACATTTATGATATATCTCTTTTTCAGCCCACGTTAATTCATCGTCCATCGTCTAAAATGATAAGAAACGAGGTGCAATAGAAATTGACCCCCTGCAGGAACGGCAACGGCCTCATAACTGCACCAACAGCGACAACAATGAAACCGCCTTGTTCGGAAATAATGAAATTAATCGACTATTCTTACTTTGCAGACAGTACTAAAATCTTAAACATTTAGTCCAATAGATATATACTTTAGATAATAGATAATTGTCACACTGCTACGATATAGTTACAACGATAAATATGTTATTCAACAGGTGAACAGCTTTCTCAATGTTGAATCAAATGTATAAACGTTTACGTTCCTTTGAAATCATGACCCGGATCAATTAAGACCTTTAACTACGATGATTATCTGCAGGAATAATCGCTGTAAACTCTACTAAAGACTACATCTCTTCTGCAAGAGATTTTCCCCTGGGTCCAATTACCTTACTACAATTTCAAGACTTGTGAATTGTCTTTGTAAAGAGTTCTATTTCTTCCTGGATCAATCTTATAAAATATAAATATTACCAGAGTCATTCACAAGCTTCGTTGCACTTAAATGCTACCAAACTTTGCCTAAGTTTATCTTTTATTTTCAGATATCCCCCTCGATCATGAGGAGCATTGTTTGAAGCCAGAATGCCACACGCAAAAAGACAGAAAGGAAAACTGAAGGTCTTAGGATGAAGAAAAAACGTGGGAAGGTCGAAACACTTTGCACGTTAAGAAGAACGCGCAATAAATATTTTAATTGAGCATGAATAAGAATGTTGTGAAGCGATTTCGTATTTACGAAGGTTATCGATTATACAAAGTGTCTTCATCGTTATACAAGAATGGACTCGATGTGTTCGAACCGAAAAAAGGAACTGAATTATTCACTGCGATGCTTCTGAATTTTATTAAATCACGTCCGCGAGATTTACCGTGGTATTTCAATGGAACCACCTACCCTCATTTTGTCGTCGATTGTTTGTTCAAGTAAAACGTTTCTTAATTTCTCTTTAATTGGCGTCAGTACTTGTCAAATTCTTTAAACGATAGATAGCTTGCTATAGAGCTATGTTAACTTAATTATTTATTATAACTTGTTCGTAGAGGCAACATCGCAGACATTCAGAATAAAAAGTGTACGTCGCCGACTCTCCGGGCGTAACCTTCGTGCATAGGGAAGCAGAATACAAAGGCGCAAAAAAAGAAATAGCAGATCTCCGGTAGTTTCTCGTTTATTTACAGTGTGAACATTTTGATAACTGTTTACAGTCTTTATACACTGAGTAAACTCTACCAACAATTTCAAAACTTTATTCCAGATGTCATTAACACTATTATTGAGTCACCTTCTTCAACACAAAAGTATCAGAAATAGTTGGGAGGCTTAAGGACGAATATGTGGTGGAAAAGGTAAATCTAAATGAGAGGGCGTCTCGAGATGGCTTCTGTCGTGCCAGCCATCCACCGGTGTGTGATAGAGTCCATAATTCACGCCGTTCGTCGCAATTTTCTTCAACCCCTGTATGCTGGACAATATTAGAGCCATCTTGGCGAGCAGCAACGCTTTGCCGCCCAGCACGGCGAGAAACTGAAAACCCATAGGCACGAGGATGGATGTTATCAGCAGGAAGCCCATCATCATGAACGGTACCATATGGCCATATCTGCGGCGATGTCGGTGTCTGCGCCCTGAGTAAAATTTAAGTAGTAATACGAATGCTACAGTACTCGCTAAATGAACGCTAGCTAATTGAACGACCGCTAGACGAACGCTAGCTAATTGAACACCCGCTAGACGAACGCTAGCTAATTGAACACCCGCTAAACGAACATTCAACAATTACTGAATTACTAGAACAACATCTGTACCCACCTTCGAATATATTTTCATCTAATTTCGTCTCCGAATTGTTAACAGAAGCACCATTAACAAAGTGATCTACGTCAACCTTGAAGACGTGTGTACGTAAAAGACGCCATAGCCGCTTCAAAATCATCTCCGTCCAATTTGTATCGTTCTTTAATTCGCTAGGAAAAGAAGTTTTAAATAACGTACAATGATTTATGTTAACTGTGAAATATCTCCACAAAGAGCGTTTCAACGAAGCCCGTTTGACGATGAAATTAATTACAAACCAATGTAACGATAACAAGAACGGAGGGAGCACTCTTGAAAGGTAAAAAGCGATTTCTTGTACGAAAATGATCAATAAGAAATTAACTTTCATCCGCTTTCGCAGGGCTTCGGCCAGTTTCAAAGTGTAACGGAGCTTCTTCGAGAACTTTTACGTCCGAAAACTTCTCGCGAGCCAACGAAGTTCTCTGGGGAACTTTTACTAGACTTTTTCAAGAACTTTAAATTATTCAAAGTGGGACCGATGAACCTATAGTCTCCAGCTCAAAGCTGATACTAGATAACTCTAATCTCCTTATGACGTGAAATTGAAATTTACTATTACAGAGAAAAATAGCAGTAAATGTACATAATTTCATGGTACACTTCAGAATTAATTACTGGACCTCGATCATTAGGATCTTCGTGTTTGTGTAAAGTTAATTAACATACCTCTCAGTATAATTATCCGTGGAATTCGCCCTATCATGTTGGAATCGCACTAGATTTAGTCCGTCGAAGACAGGTATAACATCGTCTTCGAGGATCGAGTCAAGAACAGCCAATAGGTGTTCCTGTATGCACGTCTTGAACTTCTCCAGAAATTCATCCTGGCCCGCATTGTTCCAGGACTCCATTGGGCAATTCTTGAGCACAGTTTGCAGACCAGCATACCATTTCGTTTTGTCGTCGCATCCAGCATTGCCAGCCACGAGAAGCATGAGTGCAACCATATAGAATGCACGAGGGTGCATCTGCATTCAGAAGAACATCTATATTCTTAACGCTCAATACTCTTCGTTACATGGGTCTATTGTGACTGTAACAAGTCATTTCACTTATTGCTTTCTATCTTTCCTCGATAATCGAATTAACTAGCGCTGAAATAGGCACAAAATTTAATGAACACCTCAGTAATTAAATATTATTAAAAGTGCCATACTATGTCAGGTAACACCTAATTAGTTTAGCAGCTTTATTACATAAAAAATAACTAAGAATAGTATTCTCACAGTGAATGTAATTTTGATAGGTTAAACACGAATCCCTATTTCAGAAAAAAACGTTACCTCTGAACGCGAGCACACCACCGGAGATGTGTTCTCCAAGTCGGTTGTACTACAGTAAACGGACAACGGTGGCTATATGAAGATTTATAAACGCAGGAAATAGGCTAGAATGCTGGCCAAGTGGTCATTACGATTCATCGAAGGGCAACATGGTAGCGGTCAAAAGGCGGCACTTTTTATGCTCCAGCAAACCTGCTCTGTAATTATCAATGAATTACCCAAGGTTGCATGACAGTAGTCAGCTCATCGACTTTCCGCTGATAGGTTCAAATTTGACAACAAATTTGATTTAAAGTGTTAAAAGTACATTTCAATGATAAGGATTCTATTACTGGATCAAAAGATTTTATCTTTACTATCTCCACTATCTCATTGCATCTCTTATTACTTTCTTTAGTAACTGTATTAAATCTATCAGTTAATATTTCATTAGATGTACAAAGAGAAATGTAATCGTTTCAATTATGTAAGAAACAATGCAAACTCTAAGATAAAAGCTAAAGAGTTCACAAGAGATACTGCATTAATAGCTACAATCTATTTCTCAAGTGATGCATCCTCAGTATACATTACTTTACTTGTCCGGAAATGAATATTGCAATGCAAAAATTGCTAGCCACAAATGACAGTGTGCAACAGTATGAATTATCAAGTTTGCGGTACGTTGTCCAAGTCTAAACTATATGCATGTATACTGAAGAAAGAGAGGACGAGAAACATCAATTTTCATATAAAGAAAAAGATTTATAATAAATCAAGTTTCAAACTTTATTAATTACTGATGTAATAATAATACTTTAACAATGTTCGTGATATAAAAAAGCGCCTAACTAAGGTGAACAACAAAATCTGTCTATGTACCACTTTCTTCTTGCATGAAACAAATATCACAAGCAGTAGTAAAAAGTAGATACTTCAGAATTCATTAGGAAAAATAAAATGTAAAAATACAATAAATCACATGATTCAAACAAATCAGTTACAATAATACCTCGGCAAGATATATTGCACGCGAAGGAAATGCAGTTTCTGTCAAGTAAAATACAAATCACACCATATAAATTCAACAGTCTATTCTCTAAGGACATATCCTTAAAAAATATTTCATATAAAAAATACTCAAGAACTAGAAAAAAGGAGAAATAATTTTAGAATTCTGGATCACCTAGCTTCTCAATGTACAATATGTTTAAAAAGTCCACAATAGATTGTTCATAAGTTAATTATAAAAAATTAATTTAGTAAAGATGTCGAGAAGAAAACATAATGGATAGAGTATTCGATTAGGGTTCTTCATCATAATATTAACAAAATGACAAAGAGGTTAAGGCACATTATTCCTCACGCTTATACTACAGAACTAAACGAAGAAATCTTCAAAATAAGTATGAGCTAAAGCATCAATGATTCGTGTATGAATAAACATATTGCACATACTTTTCTAACCCTCTGTATAATTGATAAAACAAATAGTACAAAATACTATATTCGGTAGAAGTTTCCAATTATTCTTTGTTAATAAACGTATCTATTAGACCTGAATTCGATCCATCGCTGTTAACTATAAAAGTCTTCTTGTAAAACTTATTAGTTAAAAAGGATCAATCGAACTTCATCCCTCAATTACCGACAATCGCTATATTTGTTCTATCAAACATACGTCTTCGATCACTTCGTTCTATTCAATTATCATAAAAAAGTATTCAGTCTTTCAACAGCTGACGCGTAGAACAGTTATGTAACAACTCTCCTTATTCCTTCTAGGCCCTGCAAACGTATAAACTGCAACTATACATCAAATAATTGTCCTTGGTTACTGCTTCACGGTTTTCTGTGCTCTTCATTCCTTTAAGATATCTGTTCTTATACATTTGTTGAGGGAACTCGCTGAACTACATGTAAAGTATATTATATTCGATTACATCATTATCGACATAAACCCTTGCAACCCTTTTGAAAATGATAAAAGTATAATTTCTAAAAGAAACTATATAGGAGCACGTTCAGAAGAGAGCGCAGTTGAAGTTAAAAATGAGCCTGATGCCACCGCTCTTGACGTTGTTGTAGTGACTCGACGTCCAAGAGTTAAAGACGAGTTTAATGAAACGTTTAGTGCCTATAACAAATACCGATTATAGCAACAAAATTTTCTTGTACTAAACATCAAATAAAAACAAGTAGACTCACCTTTGGCATACCTGACTTAATACACTGAGCCAATATAATATCTTCCTCCTCTTCTGAAAGACTTAAATTATCTTCAAACGTTGCTGGCTTTTTAGACTGATGCTTATTTTGCTCAATATATTCTGATCGACGGTATGATGTTGAAGAAGATACTTTCACTGAATTAGCTACTTTAGATTTATCAATAGTTTGAGGCAATGACTGTGATATCAGTGATGAAATGTTCAATCTAACCTAAAATTATAATGTGAATACAGCATCAATAAAGAAATAATGTGCCACTAAACAAAAAGTATGCAAAGTAATAGCAAACCTTAGGCATCGCTGCCCTTATACACTCGCTCAAAATGGCTTCATCGTCCGAATGATTAGGACTATCATCCGAAAGTTCGTTTTCATTTCCTAACGATGTACGACACAGTGGTTTACGAATAATAGGATTCCTGTTGCCACTTTCTACAGGAGACGATGATGGTGTACCGCATATGTTGAATCTTTGTGACACTCCTTCTGCTTTTTGTGTGAAAGGAATGCAATTCGTTGGTGGGGGTGTTATTTGACGAACCTATATTTAAAACATTGTTATATATATAGCTTAAGAAGAAATCTGAAAAGAGAATATTTACTTTTGGTATTCCTGACTGAATACATTCATCAAGAATTTTTTCATCTTCTCCAGAAAGATTGGAGCTTTCGTCTGAAAGATCATTCCTGTGACACTCAACTTCACTTGAAGGTTTGGCTTCTTCGACTTTTTCGACGTCTTCCTGAACGCTTGGCATCGACAACGCTGAAAGATTTGATTGCGAGCCTACGGGAGAAATATCTGCTGGCGTATCTTCTGTGCAGTACACGTGTACCGTGTCTGGTGCAACAACAACTTCTATGGCATTTTTATTCGTTTTAGAAGTCGTTGTTGGTGTATTCACAGAAGTAACAGGAACGCGAGGTTCCAGCCTGTTTAAAACAGGTGTTCTTTGACACCGTCCTAACATATTTGATGACTCTGGTTGTATAGATTTTTGTACAGTAGATGTTTTGAAAGATTGTCTGTACCTGTAATGTATTTAGTGATGTTCAAGATTTTCATTATCTTTTTAAAAAATATGAAATATACCTGTTATTCTGTATACCCATGCTGATACATGCAGCCAACATATCTTCATCATCTTCATCTCCATCACTCACTTGCTCCTGATCTTTCTCAGTTTCAGCATTATTTACTTTTTCTTCTACTGGAGTTTCTTTAACATTCTTATCAAGATTATTTGAAGTTTTCTTTAATTCATCCTGTATTTTGGAACTATTTGTTATCTTCAATTCATCATCAATTGTAAGAGAACTAAGACTAGTAGCTGTAGAGAATTCAATAGGTGTTGATTCTTCCTTAAATGTGGCAATGTCATCTTCAAAAACACTGTTTCTTGGCATGGGACATTTGGAATATGCTGAAAATGATATTTGTTAAAAGACTTTATAGAACATTGTTATGCAACTTTAAAATATTGTTTGAATAAAGATCTATATAATTTTAATTATTTTTACTATTATTATTTTTTCGCTGACAATCAATATCATTGCATACATAAATGTCGAACCGACGGTCTTACTGCTTCGTCCGCGATTTTGCTTATGAAATCCGTGCATTGACTCTTGTGATTACGAGGACTTGGAGGGATAGTTTGTGTTGGTGAATCTGGTAATTCACTTGGAGACACAACACCACTAGTCCTACGGCTATTAAAAATTAACTTAGATGTAATTATTGTACCATTCTTATATAAAGTAACACCTTTAAATACAATTTGCTAAATTACCTAAAATCACTTATAACAGAGCTACGATCATCATGTATAGAATGCTGTTCAAATCCACTCAAAGAGCCAAGAGAACTGCAAGGTGAAAACATTAGAGGAGTCTCCTCTGCATAATAATCTTGTCTGCTGAATGTTACCATTTTGCCTGAAATCAGCACAAGAGCTTCCATAATATTCTCTACAAATACTATTTAAAACTTTTAAAAATGCAACAAACCTTCTTTATCTACAACTCTAGTACTACTTTT
Source organism: Megachile rotundata (assembly GCF_050947335.1). NCBI lineage: Eukaryota > Metazoa > Arthropoda > Insecta > Hymenoptera > Megachilidae > Megachile > Megachile rotundata. The sequence continues at coordinate 9,802,678 of NC_134998.1, read as the reverse complement.
TCCTTCTATAGGGCTATCAGTTTCATCCGATATACGTAATCCACTTATATTAGCAGCAATTCCACTGCGATCTGCTCTTTCCGATGTATTATCAACTTTCTCTGAAGAATCTGTAGATGATACTTTAGAAATGATTCCAGTAACATTATTTCTTTGTGTGGTTGCACTACTAAGAGAATTAAGAGAATTAGCACGTGAGAAACCATCTGGTGTCCCTGCTTGATAATAATTATGCAACTTTTCAGGGGTAGGACAGCTAGGCTTACAAGTTTGAGAGGTTTTAGAAGTTTTCAGCTCTTTTTCAACAAGAATTGATTGCTCCTCATTGCAATTAAGAGACAATGTACGTTCAAAACATAGGTCTTCCTTACGACTAAGCTCAAGCACTTTCTTATTATGTTTCTTTTGTGAATCAACAGATTCTTTCGTATCTTCAAGACGCAAATCAGACATAGAAGTTGCAGTAGAAAAATTGAAAGGTGTCTCATACGGAGTTCCTTCTGTGCAATATGTCTTTATTGTATCCTCCTGTACACTACCTGGAAAATATTCAGGACTTTGTTTTTCATCATCATCTGTGTCATCTTCAGCGTATCTCAAACTGTAATCTGTTGGTTGATCAAGATCTGTTTCTGCATAATCCCCAAATAAATCTACTTTGGAGTCGCGTTCTCCAAATTCTTTTTTGCAATTTCGGACGTTCCGAGTAGAATTCTCGATCGAATTATTTTCACCCACTGCTTTTCGTTCCCTATATTTTTTACTGTAATCTACTGGCTGTTCGGTTGTCTCATCTTCGTACCTTCGTCCGGTACTTCTCTCCATACCAATCAATTTTCTTAGCCACTGCTTTTTAATCGAAAGATCCTTTGTGTTTTGAAAATATTTTCTTTGTACCTATGATCGTACCGGTCAGTCACTGAAGACGCTTGAATTATTAAATTTCTTTTGTAATAGTTAATAGTCAATTACTGTCACCACTCTTGGTGACCCTGGCATCGACGTTAATTACCTCGTGTGGCAAACCACAAGGGTCGACATCCTGACGTATTAAATATTGAGGTTGCGGCGACTCCCCATACGCAAGTGCAGCTCAGATTGGATAAATTCTACATCTAGGGGAAACCTAACCTTGAACAGATTACAAGCGGAAAGAAAAACACCAGAAAATATCGACCCCAAAAGAACGATACATATACGTTTGAAATACTCTACAAATAATTGAAATAAACAAGCAACGTAACTCGTGACGATATAACAGAATAAATGTTATATCTTTAATTTCCTGTACTTCTACATCTCTGAATTCATCATCTACCTCTGTAGACCCTTAGTAAGAAGGATAAAGTGAAGATGCTTCAGAAGCAAAGAAATATAAGTGACAAATGTTTGAAATATATATTCCATTGTTTATTAATACTTTCAAATACAATAAATTGAAATTTAGTCTTTTATAAACAGTGAAAAATTACAGTCATAGACTTATCTTAATCATCATTCTCTTAGCATTACATTCCTTATAATTTACAACATTATCCTCTTCCTCTTCCTGCTTGAGACCCTCCAGGTTGATTCTGTTGATTAAGCCAAGGTGCTGAACCGGTACCTCTACCTCTTTGATTCTGACCTCTACCTCTTCCACGAGCTAAAAGAAATACATTATTATTGTTGTGCTAATACCCTTATATCAGAAATTTAAGATTAAAATATCAATGAACCTTGGGCACGCAAAATAGCTGACTTTCCTCTACCAGCAGTTCCTGAACCTTTACCACCAGGTCTCTTAAACATCGGTGCATTTTTTAACATATCTGGTAATATGAGAAACCTAATCTTTGATCCTCTGATGTAAACATTTTCTAATTCTACTTCTCGACCGTCTCTATAAGTTACTGTAATATTTTGCATTTGGCAGTTCATATTGTCTTCAGCTTCTATTAGTTTTCCACGATAAACTTCACCGGTGTTTGTTTCACAGGTTACGATATGACCCTCCGCTTCGTGAAGCACTTTTATCGGCACTCCGATAGACATTGTGATTGTTAATTTGTTGATATAAATCTTTTACTTAAAAACTTGCTTAATTCGTTCAAGATTAAGAGCTTTTCTTACTAAAAACATTTAAAATATAGAAATTTTAAATGCATCAACTGAACAGTAACCTAACTCTTTGCGCTTGATGCACGTTTATGTCCCCTGACGACGCGTGTTCATACTAAAAAAGCTTCTACGCATGCGCGTAATTATATTTACAATAAACCGCGAAAAAGTCTATCCACATCATCTTGACATTTCGAAGTTTTTGTCATTAGTTTGAGTCAGCAAAATTGATTGAAAATATTTTTATTATTAATTGATCCATATAAATTGAAAAAAGAAGACTGTTGAAGCTTATGAAATATAAAGTTTATTGATGAAAATGTTAAATCCATTCTTCAGTTAATAATAAAAGTCAGTATTTATTGAAAACGTTAAAAGATAATTACAAATAATTTAGAGGAAACATAATTTTGATATTTATATCAAAATCGGAATTTTTTTTAAATAAGGAAGAGTCAGCTTCTTTCTTACGTCGGACTTTATAATAAAGGTTACCATTTTAATAATTCAGGGATACGCCAAATCAAAAATGAAACGGAAAAAAATTGATGGCGGGTCAGGTATAAAGAAGAGAAAGGAAAACAAAAAAAATACACAATGTATATCCTAAATTCTGAACCTTCTAGTGCAGACTTATTAGTCAGGATCTTAATAAATTCCTGTCGTAGATACGAAGATATTTGAATTGAAACTTTCCAAAATATATAGAAGGTTATAAATTCTTAATTTTAAGAGGTATGTAATTTCAATGTACCTACTGTTATATTTACCCATTTCTTTTAACTAACATGATGTATTTCTGTAATTGACAATACTAGTTAAGCTTGGATCCAGAAGAGCATTAAATAAAAGCAAAAGAGAATGAAGAAAAAATACACTGTGTCCATTTTCAACCGTGAAAGAACCTAAAGGCTAAAAGCGGTTTTTCAAAGGATGATAAATCGTAATGGTATAATATATATTAAAATCGACGTGTTATTTTTAATCACTTAAACATACTAATATCAATCATGCAGTAATTACAAGCATTATTATGTCCATGTACAGAGTGTCTCAGAAAAGTTGTACACAATTTCAGAACAAATTGAAAAGTCCTTTAGTTTACAATGTACTATTTATGAAATAAATTTGACATTGGACGTTCGAGGTATCATATTTAAACAACTGAAAATAAGTTTGCAGTAGTTCAGTAATACAGGACTTTTCAATTTTTAAAGGCTATGCGGTTTTTGCGGTGTAACAATATTTTTGAAACACCCTGTATAATCAGCCGAGTATGAATGTCACTGTTCATCTCGTTTCCTGTTCTTTTTCACTCATCTCAAGTTTAATTTTCTTCCATTCGCTCTGTAGATATCACCTGCCCTGTAGAGCAGCTCTGTCAGGATTACACCAGATATCACGTTACATCTTATTGTTAGAAAAATATGCTATGCCTGAAATAGGATGAAGATCTGACGGCAATCATTTCATTAATATTATTGATAACCGGTACGTGTACGATATTATGTACACACGGATGCAATGTAGGTTTCCTTATGGATAAACATTAGTGTAGGGGAGGAGGCTTCCCACCTTTGTCTTTCAGAGATTAAATATGAAAACTTAATTTTCCAAATTTTTCTCAAAATTTTCAAAACTCCAAAGTTTGAAAGTTTTGAAAATCTACCAACCAAGAACCAAGTGACGGAGCTTCTTTCCCTTACGTCATTTTCCCTACGGAAGCCTACCCTGTTCTTCTAGTATACTCAAATGTAGTTAACGTTCTGCAACCGTCAGAACGGAACTCTTTCGCGGCAACGAGTCCCAAGAAACTACATAAATGGCATGCGAGACTGTTATCAAACGTAAGTGCTCATTGGAAGGATCATAACAAAAGAAATGTTTCCAAATAATAATCGTATGATTTCAATACATGCAATATACATATGGTGTAATTAAATTTCATTGCTTTTACAGGGGAACAAGTGTCTTTCCTTCACTGTAAATGGTATTGTATCAAGCACTTGAGTAACTGAATGCAACAGAAAAGTGTTACTGTATCGTACAACAGAAAAAAAAGGAAAGTATAAAAATGATCGTGCCACTTGAAAAAGAAAATGAAAGTAAAAAGAAAGAAAAGGTTAAACGCACTATTTCTGAAAATAAAAGACGATGACATGTGTAAAGTGCGTCAACAATGTGCTGTTTTAGTTATATTGAAACAATACGATTTTTATTTATAACATTTTCTTCATACGACGATTACAAAAAGTTGAAAAACTGTGACGACTGATCAAGTCTCACTTCTGTACACATTAATATGTATATTGTCGATAGACATTATGCTTAGCGTGTTGTCTGATGAAGTCACGGCAAATATGTATAAGTATGCAAAACGTAATGTATATCACGAATAGAAGTGGAAACTTTAATCCGCCTCTTGTTTTACTCGACTATGTATATATATATATATATGTATGTATATATATATATATATATATACAATATATGTGTGTGTGTTTTATATATATATACACATATGCTTGTCACTTTCTCTTCTAGATACAAATTCACTAAAAAATGAGGAGCATCGATAACGTGATACTGAAACTTAAGAACGATTCACTTTATTCTATAACGTAATCAATACAAGGACTTCTTGCATTCGTAAGAGTTCGTTCATATTTATCGCTATCGGCTATCACGCATAATTTAAAAAGACGAAGGTTCGGTATTTTGTTTTTCCTTTTTTTCTTCTTTAAAGAAACAAAAAAAAGAAAAAATAAAACACAAGTATATCTCGAAGATAGCAACAAACGTGATGGTACGATAATAGGGATATGCGAATACCCGGACATATCGGGCACGAATCGGGTCGAATAAAGTAAGGCGGGTTCCAATGGGCACTTGAAACACATGGGCACTCGAGTAGTTTGATTATTTCGAGGCAAATTGGTAAAGATCAGGGCTCGAGTGAGTTTCTGTGATACCCAGCCAACTTCTAAATTTGTGAATTGTAAATTTCCAAATTTCTAAATCTGAAAATTTGATTATCTCTGATTTCATCTAAAAATACTCATACTACTTGAGTTCATATGTCTCAGGTCTCTGTCCGCGCTCATCTTTTTCCGAGCCAATAACTTAGGTACCCGACACATATGATTACCCGTACATCCCTATATGATACAGTGCGGTGTTATTTTTTCCGTTTCTCTCTCTCTCTCCCTTACTTTCTCTCGTTCTCACTCTCTCTTTTTTGCTTTCTACCTTCGTAGAATAATCGCAAAACGACTCAGTGACGACTATCGATTCTCACACTTGAAGAAAAAAAATTACATAAAGCGCGAGAAAGTAATTAAAAAAAAAAAGAAAACATTTTACTACACAACAAGGATGTTTTTGCTTACGCGCGTGTATATATACACTCCGGTCAAAATGTCCTTTTAATAGAAGCGTCATAAAACTCAACACTTACTTTTTCCTACGAGCTAGCCTACGAAGAGTCAGAGACACGTGAAACGAAAGAAAAAATTGAAATGTTCGTTTGAAAATATTGCAACACAGAAGAAAATGGTTAGAAACGGAGAATCGTTTCTCTTTCTGTCCACAATTGATCGAGTTAGGACGATAGTCGTCCCTCCGTCGAGGGGCCTTCGTTCTTGTTATCGGGTTGGCCTTTTAGACGTTTCATCGTACAATTATATTAGCACCAATATACAATAATATCTGTCGTGCATTTTTGTACGTACGATTTGTAACAAGGGCAAAAAAAGAAGAAACTCGAGAAAACCGACTGGACAAGTCCGACGCAACTAATTCTCTACTGGAACAACCAGTAGAGAATCAGATAAATACAAGGGTTCACTTTTTGCGGAGATTCGTGAACACATGGCGTAAATAATGATTTGCAATATAGTTTGAAACATATTTAATGAGGAATAATGCTGGTTATATTCACGTGAAATTGGACATAAACACACAGTACTACTTATACTTCATTGCATTATTTATGAATCAATAGACTAATATACTTAATAATTATTAGACTAATTGTTAACCTAGGATTGTGATCACCCATCAACGTCAGCCACTACCTAAACAACATTCCCTTTTTTTTCTTTTTGATATACGAACGAAACAGAAATATATATAAAATTTGTTTTTTTTTTCTATACCTCTCTCTCTTTCTCTCTCTCGCTCTCAATTCAAATCAGAATTCCCGATGAGACGTCTCAAACAGACTGACCGCACCAAGAATTCATTTAGTTTAAAAAAAACAAACATTTCATACGTAAATTTTGCATTTTTAAGTAAATTAATAAACATAATATAGAATGATAATAAACCGTAATAATCGTAGATAATAATAGGTAATAGTAGTAGTAAGCTGGCAGCAGTTAGAACCAAATATATTCTCGATTAAAACTCTCGCAAGACGACAATCTGACATGGCACTGACATTCAAATTTCGAAACATTCGTACACGTCGCACACACTCTAATTTCGGTTTATATTTTTTTTTAACCTATATCTTTTCGCTTGTTTCATCACTTCTCAAATTTTGTATTACCCCGTTTCTACGTTTTCGTTACCGTTTACAAACCAATTTTCATTCTCTCCCATATCCTTTTTACCCGTTAAACGCTTCTCTCATTCTTTCTTGTTCTTACACTCTTACTAGTTTCTTTCTCTCCCTCACTCTCTTTCACGCATATACATTTGTCCCTTCTCTTTCGTTCACGATCTCGCATTCACCCGTTTCGCCCCTCGACGTGCAATCAGCTGCCAGATAATTTATCTCGTTTTCTCCGTTTTATATTCTGTTTGTTTATATAGTTATATAACCATTTTCCCAACGACTACGCACTAAATAGTTCAAATTTTTTGCACTTTTTCACCAACAACAACTGGATTGTTGCGCCGAATTTCTTGAGCGCCCATTTCTCTATAATCAAATTTGCAATCATGCTTGTCACTGTATCGATGCACAGAGCAGAACAGTCCTCCACAACGGCACTCGAATCCTGTAAAAGTCGTAAACATCAAACAAACAGCCATTTGAAGGCATTAAATAAACAATGGTTCACTTACCCGTCAAACCAACTTTTTTGCGACACACGGCGCAACGATTTTTCTTCTTCTTAGTTTCTTTGTCAGTCTCTTTGCCATCAAAGCAGTCATCTGCATCCCCACTACTCACAGATCCTTCTGCTACTGCTCCGCTGCTAGCACTTACTTCACTTTCCTGATCTTCCCTATTTATCTGTGATAGAGACCAATTTTTCATTTAGAATTATAATATAATTTATGGGGATAATCCAATTGTAACAAATCATGTACTGATACACTGTAGCTGTATTAGTCATTAACATACATGACAAACTGGTTCATAAAAAATATGATGAATATCATTGGGCACAAAGAAATGTACAAGAAATAAAAGCAAAAAATAGAAAACACAGTTATTAACTAATTTAACAAGAACATTATATGACATGTATTATTTTTATTTAACTATTCAAAAACAACAAGTATATATAAAAAGCTAATGGTTAATGATTAAAATTAATATGTCATTAAAAAAATAAATTAGTTTGATGAACTTACTTCTTTGGGGTTGGGTAGATCAGTCGTTGGTTGAGGTATGGTAGGAATGGTAGGTTGGGCTGTAGTTCCTGTTGCTGCAGGACTACCAAAACCGCCTTGCAACGTACCAGCGTTACCAGAGACGGTCTGTGAAGGTGGTACAGTAGCAGCAGATACAGGAGGTTGCTGCTTCTTTTTTAGATTTTCTTTGTAACAAAGAGAACAAAGGCCATCTGTAGCTGGCGAGCCATAAAATCCACAGCCACTGCGGCAGAGAGCTTGCATTGGATTAGATTCCCGTTCCATTTTGTTTATTTATTCTGGTAGAATTTCAGTGATTGGACAAGTCCTTAATTTTTTTCCTATTTGCAATCACTTGAAAAGTTCCAAGTAGTTGCAATCAGCTAGATGGATAATTAAGCGTCTTTTGCCACAACTTGCTCTTCGGTTGCTCCGTCACGACCGCGTGTCACCATACATTCACCTATTAAAATCAGTAACATTTAACATTTATTTCCATTATCACAAATGAAAGTATGTATATGCAATGTCAAGTTTAAAATTGGAGTGAATTGATAGTTGATATTCTAAAGAACATTATAAATGCAGTAATATTTGTAAATGGTTTAAAAATAACAGAAATCATATGTAGAACAAAGCTTTAGCTGTTATGGGTTTACTCGACAATGAGCAAGCAAGATTTAAATTTAGCAAATGTTTTCATGCACAGATATTATCCTTTGTCAGATACAGTTTGTCACTTATTAAATTATAAAAATCGTATTTGAACGACCGGGTGGATCACGAAGAGCTTTAAAAGGAAACTTAGTAATCATTACACCAAAATGAGCACATCATATCAAACACAGATAGGTCGAGTATGTTCGAAGAATTTGAGAAAACTGAACACATGAATTTTCATGTCGAACTCGCACTCGCACACGCGCGCACTCGTCGAGGATTATACATAGGATAGAAATTGTCAGCGGCAGCAACGATATCTTGAGACAAGGGCCGTTCCCTCGTGTAAAACAGCTCTGTGGTGAAGAGAGAGGGAGCAATTCCTACAAGGGCAAATAAAATCGTGAAGTTAAGAACGAAGAGAAAACAATTGAACGAAAGAAGGAAAGAAAAAGGGGAAGACAAACGATCGGGGTTGGAATTACGAACGTATCGTTCGGACGATTCAATTTTTCTGGTTCCACGTAATAAAATTTCAATGATAGAGGCGTGATCGGGAAACGTGATATTACTCACTTTCCAACACGCAGTCGTGTCGCAACCAACGCACAACATGGAGTAAGAATTCGTTCGAAGCATTTAAGTGGGCTTCGTATATCCTTATCGCGACGTTAGACGACGTGCACATCGATAGTCCGACAGACCCGTCGGTTTACGAGGTCTTTCTTTCTTGGCTCGATCGTGAATCTCGGCGCAATTCGCCAGGCCACTGAATGCGCGCGTTTGGCTTTGTCCGTCGAGGCTCGGCAAGCTAAAACGAAACGTTACCAAATAGCTCTTGCTCCCTTTCTCTCTTTTTCTCTCTCGCTCTTTGTGTGCAACTTCGCGCTCGAGCGCTCGATATTACTTCAATCCAAGGAACCTGCAAGGACGGAGGAGAAACAACGATAACGACGACGACGACGACGACGGCCGAATGTTTTCACGATGGCGATCGTTTGGACGAAGCAGTCTTTGGGCGGACGTGCAACCAGCGACCGCGATATGCCACACAGTTGTCTCGCGATAAGGTTAGGTATCGTGAAGCATAATTTGCCGAGCCTCGCCTTTTACGCACGTAACTATACCTCACGAGAGAACCGTAGTAATTCGCGCAGCTCGACTGAGCTCAGGTGGCCCCCCCGCCACTTATGCTGCCCCACTATCATGAATTTCCCACTTCATCAGTCATGTACATGGTGAACAAAATATACTAATAGTAGGTAAAGGTGACGTAATCTAACATAAAACCTAATGCAACTTGCTACAGAATTGTAACATTCGAATCGAATTATTTAAAAATTTCAACTTGAAGAATTAAATTTGAATGATGAAATTAAAACAAAAATACATCGTACTCTGCCGCAGTTATTAATGATACTACCGATATAATATTAAATATCAATAATGTATCGATAGTATTAATAATCAATTATTAGTAGCACCTTCGGTAACAGGCATACAAAATAAAAGATCACTGGGTTTATATTCTCAGCGTTAGGAACGTCGTAAAGGCGCTTGCGCGTTACTGTTGGTTACGAAGCATGTTAGAACCAATCAGAACAGACCTGCGTAGTACGAACGAAAACTCGTCGTTCGACACTACGGTTCTTTTGTGAACTAAAGTATACTCGTAAATTAGTAATCCGTATAACCTTTCCTACTTTTTTTCAATAACGTCATTATTTTTCTCCACTATGATGCATGTAATAAAGACACAATGAATAAATAAAATATACCGCCAATTTTACTTGAATTTTCCACTTGTTTTCTTTCCTTTATCTCTTTCTTTCTTAAATACGTACTTGTTACGCGACTTACTCGTTTTCTTTCATCTCCCTGCGCCTGCGCGTACGCACAATTATTCTTTCTACATTATAATCATCCTCTTCACGATTTTCTCCTGGCTCCAATGATCAGTATGTTTTTTTCGGAAACAGAAAATTAACACGCACTAGTCTGCTCGATCTTGCAACACACTCTGATAATACTCCAACGAGGAACATTACATGACGATACGTTTTACTGTATTTCTTAAACGAATCAGTAGATGTCGTAGCACGAATCCTCGATGTATCTCTCGATGCTACGTAACATAATAAGACTAAAACTACATGTTGTTTGATGTACACCGACAAATGTGAAATGAAAGGACAGGAAAAAGGCCACTTTCTTTGTTCCTCGCTTTTGTTTAACGTTTAAACGCGCAGGTTTGTTCGATATCGATAATCGACTAATGATCGAAGCAAATAAATGTGCATTAAATTCGATTTGTATATACGCGCATTTCTCTTTCGATCAAATTTACATCCCGCGCCTTTCTAAACTTCAGGGAGCGTTTTCACTTTCACACTATCTGAAAAATCTAGCTTTACACGGTACACAATAAGTCGTTAAATAATAAAATTAAGAATGATATAAATTATAGCGTGTACAATTATATCGTTTGTTTCAGAAGTATTTCACTGTTGAATTTTTGATGAAAACCCTGTTCAAACCTGTTGCTTCGAAAGCTTCAAATGAAACGCAAAGAAAGAGCGCATCCGTTTCTCATGACAAATATTCGGATACGATAAATAACGATTAGTAACGTGTTTCGGTGAAAACTTGCCATAGTGAAAGGGTTAAAGCACGAAAGGAACGGGATTTAAATCCGTTATTTCTTCGGAACACGTGACGTCACTATAGTAATTGAGAACCGAATCAAATGTGAATCACGTGGTAGGAAGTTGCGAAAAAAATAAGATAAGTAAAGCAGAAATGAAAACTCATTTAATTACGTTCAATGTTGAAATACAAAATATCAATTTTATGCTTAATCATTTCGAAACGAGTACGTTAAATGACAACTTTATTATTTTATATTTTTTACAGAATTACTGTGGAAAAGTGTTCGATGTGAAATATATGTGAAAGAGATCGAAAAACTTGACACGTTATCGACATACAGTCGAAAATGTGTTCTTGAGCTCTAATATTAGTTGTCCGCTGAATTTCAATCGTGCAATAAACGTCGAAGAGATAGCTAGCGTGTATCAAAATTAACAACGAAATCACATGACGTAAGAATTGTTCTTTATAGCATAAATAAATAGTATTTCTTATTTCGCAATATTTACGTGCCAAAAATATTGAAATTAACAACGAATTATTAACTTTTCAGTTATTTCAGTTTTTATTAAATGTACTTGGAGTGTTTCGAACATAGATGGTTCTCGCATCAGGGTTATCAAGTGTTTAACTTATTTACGATTAAATTAGATACACGCGAGCGTGAATGATCTAAAAATTTCATTTCCGCTATGTAATAAAAAAGCCATCTAATGTTTTCGAATATTCTCGTGTGTTCAAAATGTATTTTTTATTGACAAAATAAGTGCGTTAAACGATTTAACACTGTTAATTATTTCAGGAGAATTACGAAGTTCAATCGATCACTATTTTTAACACCGCAAAACGTAAGCACCACCCAACCACGTTTACAATGCGAACAATTACAGTAACGCATAAATAAATACGATGCCATGTATTTAATTAAAAACACTAGATTAAAGGAAAGTTTGTGTTACAGAGTAAATGGAATGGAAATACTTTCTAACGGAAAGTGAATATTATGGAATCTTGTTATATGGCCATGAATGAAATAGCAGGAGTATAAAATTTGGAATAATAAATTAGTAATCTTAAATAAGAGGGGAGCCATATAAAGAGAGCCACATTGTGACTACCTGATTCAACAGCGCAAACAAAAGCGCGAATCAGCCGTTGTTTCCTAATAACTCAACAATTTTAATGCGAATTTGTTTACACTCGACTTATTCAGCATGGTGAACAATGACGCGTTCGTACTTTCCGTTTTACTTATCTGGGAGCTTTTGTTTGGAATAAGGAAACATGTTTTGTACATGGCCGATGTTTTTCTATGCTGTGTCAAAGCTCGAACAATGAAACTGACCGTTGCCACTATTCGAAAACAAATAGTTACTATGTACAGTACTAAAATTTCATTACGTTTCCGATACTTAAAGCTGTGACGAAGAGTATCGATCAGTCGAATAAATCTACACAGGATCAAGTTTAGTAATGTTGCGCAATTTTATGTAATTAAAATAATTGCTTTAGTAGTAATAGTATTTAAAATTTGATTCCCAGAATTCCGCCATGATGGCGCGCAAAAATCGAGGATCGAGTATCGATAATAGATCGAGCAATTCAGTTCGTAATAATTTTAAGAAGTGCTAAAACAGGTATGTAACGGATATCGTGAAAGTAATTATAAATGACTGTATTGAATTTGTTATTCAGTTTTTGAGAACCTTCGTACTATGATAACAAGTATAACCTTCATGAACAAAATTGTGGAATTATCTTTTACGTCGTATATTATCTGTGTGAAAGTATTTAGATAATTTTGTACAAGTACGTATAACTTTGTAGCAGTAAGAAAGAACGGCTCGAAGTTATATTTATAATTGTATTTCAGTTATCACGCAGCTATAGTCCACTCATTGTTCTTACGAAACGAAATTCGACGCCACACTCTAATAACACGTGGTAGGAATAACTGAAAAAGTATTTCGAAGACATATGCGTATTTAGTTCTTGGTTTCAAAATCACATTCGTTGGAATACTGGTGAGTATAATTGTACGCTCTAAAATGATATAGTGAAAAAATTTAAACGACTGGTCGATTTACGCAGAAATAACAACGCTTGAACATTACCATTCCCCCTAGGGAAGCCTACGATGCTCGCCAAGTATATATACACGTTGTCAACGATAGACAATGAACATATATTACACGATGAGCGACAGACGATACTATTATTTCGCTTATAATTCGACGTGCAGCCATTTTATAATATCATTCGCAGCAAAAGAAAGCGAGGTGTGGCTCGTTCTAATCTACACCGGACACACAGCATCAACCTGCTAATCGCTTCTATCATGAACGCTCTGTTTGAAAGGCAACATAGGACGGAACCTGTCAGTTTTATTTAGATCGCTGTCAGTAATTTCACGCCGTTAGAAAATAACACAGCAGTCATAATAATCTATCGAATAAGTTATCATGAATCGCTCGATCTTCATAACCTCGTGAATAGATGTATCAACATCTCGATAGACACGATCATCTCTTTACCTATCGAGAGACAGCATCGCACTGAGTGTACGAGACGCAGAAAACGCTTAAAAGCTCCTGTCACGTTATGCATCTGTTCCGTGAACGTAGACGCAATTAACAACGAGCTCAAAACGCCTCGAACCACCACCCACTTGACACGTATGATGAAAGTTTTTAGATTATTTCGAATGTTCCATAATGATAAGAAGTTTAGAAAATCTGACGACGTCATTTGAACGAGCCTCGTATGCTTGCAGAACATTTCACAACTTTAATTGACGATCCTATTGCATTTGTAACATTAGCTCAAAGAACAATAGAGGTAAAATCCAATTAATTCTTCATAGATCTTCATTTGCAAATATTTTTCATTAATTCGATTAATATTTCCAGTGATTCCTACTTTTGCATAACCAAATTAGTTGAGAACTGACGAAAGAGAGGGAATTAGAATAGCTATCTCTACAGTAACGAGCAAGGTAGGCTTCCCTAGGGAAAATGGCGATGTAAGAAAAAAATACCTTATCATTCATTACAATGGAAGACTCCTTATACTTCAAAAATTTATGAATTTTGTTTCTGAATTTACAAATATCCAAAGATCTATAATCTTGATAATTTCTAGATTTCTAACATCTATGCATAAATGATAGCTCTTCCTTTTCTTATATCACCATTTTCCTTACAAAATACTACCGTGCTCGTTAATTCCCTATGTCTTCTTCCCCTCCACGTTATTTCCCTAGAAGAAACCTACAATACTCCCTGCTGTCTAGTCCAGGAATACGCGAAGGGCCAAAGTGAATAGAGGGAGAGACAGATAGAGAGAGGAGAGAGGGGATTTAAGACCAGTGCGGATGTGGGTGCACGGAAGGGGGTATAAAAACCGCGACGGGGGAGGGGAACAGGGAGGATAAATGCATAAGTGTGCATTTGCGCTTGAATCGTATCGGCGCTGCCGTCGTGCACACATGCAGTCAAAGAGTAAGAAGAAACGGAACGGACACTAGAGACATGGCTTCTATCCTTGAGAGTATGCACACAGAAATTGCGTCGTTCCCTTTGTTCCACCTAATGCGTATTCCACGTTGCACGGACATCTTTTTCATCAAGAGAAACGCTCTAAAGCAACGAGAGAAGGGACAGAAACGAGAGGGAACGAACGACGGGGACAAACAAGATTTCCAAAGGCGAGGCGAGGCGAAGAAAGCATTAAATCGAGCCGCTTGCTTATGTACACGAATTTCACGGGTATTCGATAAAAATAGTCATCGAAGACGAGGCAGGATAGCACGATTGCGACACTTACCAAGAGCTGTTGCGGTGTAGCAGGGCGCAATATGTCAGCTGACTTGACGTGTGACCGATTGTGATTCTGCACCAGTATCCGACATAATTCTCAGACCAGCATCAAACCCTTGGTTATAAATCCAGTCGATTCCAGCTGCTGCCGCTCGGCCCGCACTCTCACAAAACACAGATATCGGTTATCTAGCAAACTGGTCCTTACACCGAACTTCCGATTGCGAGACAAACCGACCAAACCTACGGACACGGGAACAAATACTGCCGATGACTGGTGTAAAGTTAGATCTCTTACCCTCCCCCACTCTGCACTAAGTACTCGGAACCAGGGTCGACAAGTTCAAATGGGAACTGTGTTCAATTGAAATGAAAATAACTTTTCCCGCCAGGTGGCGACATCATTATCGGAAAAGTCATTCCATGTAATCTAGAAAATAGTTGTTTAATGACATAAGTTTTCATGTAAAATTGAATGTTATATTTTTTTAATTTTTTATTAAACATCAAGTTTATTGTAAATTATTAACTTCATCTTTCTACATAAATGCTACAATAAATTTGAATCGAAATAACAGAAAAACATTTCTTTTACTTTTCAAACTCCACCAATTGAAAATGAATTTCATGGGAAGGCGTATTATGATTGGCAAATACTGGGAAGTACCTTCATTTACTAACCTGGCGGTATACATCACGTTTGCCGCTCAAATTGGTTAGTTTACCTGTTTGAACGTTAGTGAGCTTTTTTTAACGTCAAATGCAAATTGATGCAATATTGTTTCAACAAATATATCTGAAAAAAAATGATTGGACGAAATATTTGCTCAATCATAAAATTTAAAACGACAGCAAATTTATAGCATGATGCTTTGAATTCGCAAAACATATGTAAAATAAAAGGTTTACACGAAAGTGTGGATGATATAACCACGTTAATTGTTCTTTATAATTTACGGAATTCTGAGAGAAAATGAATACCCCGCAATCGAATAAAAAAAAAGGTAGAAGTAGAATTGGTATCAATCATGGAAGCAATAGTCCCGCGAATACTGAAACATTAAGTTCACAAGAGTCTTCAAAGTTTGTTTTGGTAAGAAATAAACTCTGCCTATGATTATAAATCTTTTTCCAAATGCAAGTTAGTTATGAGAATTTAGTTTGTGTCACTATACATTACTTGATTTCAAGGTAAATCCAATTGGCGAAGACGCAAACAAAACTTTTAAGATTGGGATCACTGATTCTATTCCTATCATTTCCTTAGAAGGAAATAGTTTTGATGAAAAGAACACTCAGAAAGGTCATAATATATCATCAGACAAAGATAAAGAAGAAAAGAATATTCTGAGTAGTTTACCCGTTGCTATGGTTAAGGAAATAAATGGGTATGAAGAGCAATTAGGAGAAGCTGAACCACTTCCAAATTCGTATATCAGATTTATGGAACGTAGTGGCGAAGAACTTGACGGTATATAATTTCATTAAATGTATCTATTTTAATTGAAACGATATCTCAGTATGTTCATAATTTTCATAAAGTTTTATGTAAAGATAATTTTGATTTATAGGTGAAGTGGAATATGACCTAGATGAAGAAGACACTGCATGGCTATCCATAGTAAATGAGAGACGGTTGGCCTCTGGACTTACTCCTCCTTTGGAACCAGATACATTTGAATTATTGATGGACAGACTGGAAAAGGAATCATATTTCCAACAACAAAGTAATGGTGGAGGAGGAGTAGCAGCTGATGAAGATGCTGTATGTTGCATCTGTATGGATGGAGAATGTCAAAACAGCAATGCCATACTGTTCTGTGATATGTGCAATCTTGCAGTTCATCAGGATTGTTATGGTGTACCATATATCCCTGAAGGACAATGGTTATGTAGAAGATGTTTGCAAAGTCCTTCACGAGCCGTTGATTGTGTGTTATGTCCAAATAGGGGTGGTGCTTTTAAACAAACTGACCGTCCAGCTACGTGGGCTCATGTTGTGTGTGCTTTGTGGATACCAGAAGTAAGATTTGCCAACACTGTGTTTCTGGAACCTATAGATAGTATAGAAAGTATTCCAGCTGCACGGTGGAGACTCACTTGTTGCGTGTGTAAACGTAGAGGATTGGGTGCTTGTATTCAGTGTCACAAAAGTAATTGTTATGCTGCATTTCATGTGACGTGTGCACAACAAGCTGGCCTGTGTATGCGTATGAGGACAGTACAGCCTGCAAATGGAGAGCCTATGTTAGTTCAAAAAACAGCTTATTGCGAAGCACATACTCCTCCTGATTACCAACCTTCCACTAATCCTGCAGATGCAAGGAGGAGAGCAATTGCCAATAAGAAAAGTTCTTCTGCTCCTGTTATCTCTATACCAACTATACCACCAGAACGTATTAAAGAAATTGCTAGGTAATAATTGTAAAGCTATTGTATGTTACAAATGCATAGAGAAGCTTATTTATTTTATTAATATTTTCTGATATTAATTAGCTTAGCTGAAGGATTGCCTAAACGAAGTCAACTAATTCAGCGTCTTATAGCATACTGGACTCTAAAACGCCAATACAGAAATGGTGTTCCTCTTCTTAGAAGACTTCAAAGTTCGCATCCGCAATCCAGACCACCGCCTCTCGGAGAAAATTCCTCTCCAGCGCCAGATAGCGAACTACGTGGAGAACTATATCGTCAGTTAAAATATTGGCAATGTCTGCGGCAAGATCTCGAACGGGCTCGATTACTTTGTGAATTAGTACGCAAACGTGAAAAGTTAAAAAAAGAGTTGTTTAAAGTGTAAGATTTTAAAGTAAATTTCCCAACATTAAAGTTTGAGCGAGTACTTAAAGATCTAATTTGTTTTATAGAAAGGAAAAATGTTTATGGTTCGAATTACGTCCACTAGAAAGTGTTCTTCGTACATTACTGGAGGCGATTAAAGCAAAAGATGTAAACGATGTATTTGGTCAACCGGTAAATACTAAAGAAGTTCCCGATTACTTGGAAATCGTATCACATCCTATGGATCTTTCCACTATGCAGGTAATTAATTCTTCTACAATCATCTAAATCAAAAATATATTATTTTTACTTTCATGTTACGAATGTTCTGTTAGGCCAAACTCGAAAGACAGGAGTACGATACTATAGGAGCTTTTGAAGCAGACTTTAATCTAATGGTAAATAATTGTCTAGCGTACAATCGTAAAGATACAATGTTCTATCGCGCTGGAACTAAGATGAAAGAGCAAGGCGGTGCTCTGATAGAACAAGCTCGCAAAGACTATCCTGAATTGGACCCTATCAATGATTCCGAGCAAACAGGATCTAAGTCTAGAAAAAGAGATCGTGCTAACCGAAATCGTGTAGAGTCAGAGTTGCAATCTGGAGAAAAAGAAATAGGAGGGGGTGGTGTAAATAGAAGGACGGCTGTTCTTTTTACTCGTAAAGCAAGAGAACGTGCTAGTAGAAGTAATCAAACATTTGCCTTGGAGGACGATAAAAAGAAGCAAAGTGATAGTTTCAAAGTATACAGGTACATGTTCTTTTTTGTCTTATTTAATATGCGTACTTCTAAAGTAATGTATCGCTAATTATTGCAGAAGTGGAACTATGGATAGCGACGTGGGAGAAGGTGAAAGTCAGTCATCGAGTTGCAGTAGCTGTTCGACGAGTAGATCTACTACACCAGATTTGGAGGAAGAAAAACAAAGGCAAGAAGCGGACGAGGCAAAGAAAGAGCTTGAAAGTAAACAAGAAGCAGCTAGTAATGGGCTGGAAGCGCTGCAGCTTGTCTGGGCAAAATGCCGTGGTTATCCGTGGTATCCAGCTTTAATAATAGACCCTAATACACCCAGGGGCACTGTGCACAAGGGTGTACCGATACCAGCCCCACCCGATGATGTGTTAGCCCTTGCCGTTAATTACAAAGAACCAGTATTTCTTGTTCTCTTCTTCGATACCAAACGAACATGGTAATTTTATTTCGTCGGGATTCTATTCCGTTCTTTTATTTCTATAGAGTAACAATAGATATGCTTCACATAAACATTGTTACAGGCAATGGTTACCAGGGGAGAAATTAGAAAAACTTGGGGTCTCCCAAGAATTAGATGAAGCAAAGTTAATAGAGTCTCGAAAACCCGCCGATCGAAAAGCTGTAAAGAAAGCGTATCAGGAAGCGCTTCATTATCGCAAACAAACTCACAACACAACGTTAAACGCTGGCTCAGCTAGCTAATCTTTATGATTCTCTGATAAGGCACTACGAATAGTTAAGTAGTTCTCTTAAAAATGTTTGTAAGTATGTAAAAAGAATTCTAACGTATGAATGTAATTTATAGACTTATGTAAGTCACGTCTTTTTCAGAAAATTATTTATATTTTTAAATAACGACTGAAATACAAATAAAACGAATCAGTCTTTATACAAAATTCGTGTTTTGTCATTTTATTTAATTTTCTTCAAAGTACCGTTCAACACATGCATAATAACACATGTATATATTTTTATGCTTTTTTCAGCTTATACATTTATAACAAAAATATATCATTCTTCGTGGTTCGGTACAGGGTTAATATTATTCCATTCTTTCAGACAAGTTCACGTTCTTTTTTACGTATTCGTTAAGTTCCTTCGCGTATAGGTCCAATCTTTGAGTCATCTGAAAATGAACACAGATGTAGAGAGGAGCAAAGGAAAGGTGTTAAATTAGCAGAAAGATATACTTACTCTCAGACACCAGAAGTCCTTCACCTGGCGACACAAGTTCAAGTCTAATTCACAGATCAAAAGGCCATCTTTAGAGCGACTTAAACCAGGAGTTCTGGTTCCATCAGGAGCTGTGATGTAGCTGGATCCGTAGAAGTGTCCAAAGTCATGATGCGCTGGAGCTCCGTCTCCTGATGTAAATTCGTTGGGGAATATTTCAGTTCCTACACGGTTGATGGCACAGGTATAATAACTGTTGGCAATAGCTGCGTTTCTTGCTTCGATGGACCACAGTGGCTCGGATGTATGGCTGGTTGTTGCTGATGGGTTGAAGACGATCTGAAAGTATGAAATTCGTAATTGTATGTATTACGCATTTGAACTTATTAGAAAGCTTAACCAAAATTTTACCTCAGCACCGTTCAGGCCAAACATCATCCAGTTTTGTGGATGATGTCTTCCATAGCAGACGTTGATAGCGATACGTCCGAAAGAAGTGTCGAAAACTGGGTGTCCCGTATTTCCTTCCATGTAGTAGGTGGACTCGTTGAAGTCGCCTACGCGAGGAATGTGGTTCTTTCTGTGCTTTCCAAGTATCTTTCCATCTGCGTCGATTACCACGGAGGTATTCCATAAGGTATCACCGTTTGCGCTATCTCTCTCCAGAATTGGGCAAACAATTACCATTCCATGTCGTTGAGCAAGTTCGCACATGAGTATTATTGTTGGACCATTTTCAGCATCCTCTGCCAGTTCACACCATGGGTACTTTTCTCGGGTGCAGAATGCAAATGGCATAGCTGCAATTTGGAATAAATTCTTTGAAAATAATTTTTATATACACATTTCTAAAATAAGTTTGATCCTTCATGAAACAATCTCTATGATCTTTATTTACCATGACAAATTCTGTATTATCTATATTGAAGGAATACTATTCATCTTATTTAGAATTGATCACAAGAACCAACTGTATCTTATCTAATCTTCTGAAACTAATTTAAGACCAGCATTACACAATTGTGCCTGGAATTATGAGACTGAGGTGCAAATAATTTTGGTAACTGCAACATTATCTGAATCTTTTGTGCAATCTGTTATTTAAATAATTTAATATTTTGTATATAGATACATACCCCAAGCCTCTTGGAGGCCAAGAACGTTAACACCGCAAGTGGCAGCGTAGTCGACATATTTCTGGATTTTTAAATGCAGAGCGTTTCTCTGCTTCTGTAAAGGCTCTGTTGTGGGCAGCACTATAGAGTTTTGAATCAAACCCACACGAACGACTCGTGGAGGACGCAACTGTTCCGTGACCATTCCGCCCATTACATATCCTTGAACATCAAGCTCCTGGTTGCCAGTCCATTTAGGAAGATTTAGAGGCCTAATAATAGATTATTCAATTATTTAAATGTATGCAATATTTACACGTAGCAAACGCGTTTCGGTGATTCAATCGAAATATATTTTCTTCCAAATTATTTCAACATACATTAACTTTGCAAAGTATATGAAAAAGGAAGTATAAATCTTACTGTAATTCGCGGCCATATAACAGACGCTTTACTTCAGCCAGTTCCTTGTCCGGCAAATTCTTCTCCAGAATTTCTTCGAGAGTCTGGTCGAACATCGGCTTACTCATTTTGTTGTAGAGAAAGTTTTGTTTCTAAGGTTATAATTAAACTGTTGCGCTCGTATCCACGCTGTACCGCTGACTCGAGAGAATTGCTCGGAGCCGCGAATTTCCGTGATATATAGCGATCGCGTATGTAAACATGTGTCAGTGCAATGTTCGTTAATCTTTATCAATGAACATTTTTTCATGATATCAATTAGTTACTGTTCATCGGCTATCATATATTATCACCCGAAAATGACGGAGAAAACTTTCTATCCAAAAATAACCTATCATTCGAATTATCTCATTAAAACAGACAATTAATTATTACCGAATGCAAATATATTCCTTTTTTTCATTTGCCACGTGTAGGATCATCGACACTCCATATCTCTTGACGTGTTAATATAGTTTTGAACTCGATTAATCTGAAATCATAATAATAATAATTTAATTACGCAAAAACAGTAAATATTATAAACATGTCTTTACATTGATTACAAATAAAAAGCTATCGCTTACGAAGATTATATAACTGATATGTATAACTATTTTCCTAAGTATTTTAATAATTGTCGGTAAGATTAATAACAGCATTGTCTTATTGATTCCTTTGCATCTTGCTGAAAAATCTGCATACCACTAAAAATAAGGGGATCATATTTAGATGTCTGTCAAAAATTTTCCATTAATATTAATGCAATATTTCTTTCCAGTAATCTCCCGCTTCACACTCCATTATTACAGAAAATATTTACACAAGCTGAAAACTAACGATAATTATAATCACGTTATCAGAACGTCTTGTTACCCGTCATTCGTATCTCACATTCATTGCAGCTAACTTGTTTGTACTACCGTAAAACAATAAGTTTAACTGTAATTAATTTTTGCACGTATTGGTATTCGATTTTAAATTTCGAGTCTTCGCTCTTTTTTCACGTTAATCAAGTATCGATTGTCATTGCATTTGTTATCGAAAGCGATAGTAGTATCGATATTAATCGAAGCTAGTTTACAAAAGCATGTAAACAAGGAGAGGACATTTAAAAACTTTGAGGAAAATAAACTTTTTGTTATTGTAATAAATAAAACATTTAATTGTTTGTAACAATAATTATATTTTATTAGAAATAATGTGTAATATAATTTAGAAAACTAACATTTGGATCTATTTTATTTTTAGGTTAATCCGAGTTAACCTAAATATTGCTACTCTACAGTAACAAGAAGATATAAAATTGAACTCAATTGTTTATAAGTAATTACAACCATGGCGTTAAATAGAGAAAGGCGTTCAAATGCCGGAAATAAAATGGCAAAATTGTTAAATGAGGAGGAGGAGGATGATTTCTATAAAACAACTTACGGTGGATTTGATGAAGTTGAACAGGATAATGATTACATGTTAATATCTTAATTACAAAACATATATGAAAATTTTATTAATACTTCTATTAATAATAATGACTTGTATTAATACAGGGAAGAAGATGAAGCAGAAGATGAAGTAGATTCAGACTTTAGCATAGATGAAAACGATGAACCTATTTCTGATACGGAACAGGAAGGGCCCAAGAAAAAACGTAGACTGGTAACAAAAGCTTATAAAGAACCTAAAGTTCAATCCCAGTCAGTATCAAAAGAAAAAAAAGTTAGGCAACCAAGACAAAAAATATTCATTGAAAGTATAGGTAACTATACACATATATCTGTTCATAATTATTACATAGTACAGCTGCAGATAAAGCTTCAATCATTTTTAGAGAGGAAATCAATACGTCGTTCTACTGCTGCAAAGTCAGCTGCTACACAGAGAAGATTACGAGAAAGGAATGAAGACCAGAAAAGGAAAACAAGAACCAAGAGATATGACACATGGAAACCGACTCAGGAAGAGTTATTGGAGGAGGCATTACAAACTGAACAGATTAATATGAAATCATTAGGTAACAAGACATTCGTCTTTAATGCATTGGAGATTTAAACTGTTCTTCATTTATTTATATGAATTATAGAAAAGTATCAGAAATTAGAAAATGAAAAGAAGAACACTAGGACAGTAAGGAAAGCACAAACAGGACCTATGATTAGGTATCAGTCTTTAGCAATGCCTGTTATGGTGCTCTCTGAAATAAATGTTAACAAAGAAGAAGATAAGATTAATATTGATGGGGATGATGAGAAAATTACAAATGAAAATGCCGAAAACGAGGATACGGATGAAACAATGCAAGACAGGTGAAGTATAGTTTTTCTATAATTAAATTCAAAATAAATTTATTTTTCCGGTTTCAGTGATGTGATCGTGAAATCTGAAAATGATATAAAGGAAGTTCCAAAAAAGGATTCTTTACCTAGAAGTAAATGTCGCTATGAACAAACAAAAGGATATTACGAAAGAACGTTTATAACTTTTGAGAATGAACAGCTGTTTTCAGAAGCTTTCAAAAAACCTGTGCTTCAGAGACCACCCGTGAAAGCTTTATGCGCCATAACGAGGTGAAGAATTGCACCTTTTAAAGTGCATCTCATTGACTTCTTATTTCTAACAAATTCAAATCGTTGCAGGCTTCCGGCAAAATATCTGGATCCCATGACTCAGTTGCCGTATAAAAATATTCAAACGTTCAGATTATTACGCGAGGCGTATTATCAACAATTAGAAGCCAGGACGGATATTAATGATACATCACAAAGTCCTGAGTTGTTAAGATGGCTTGAATGGAGACAGAAAAATTGTGGTAGCGCTCAGAGAAGTACTGTACGTCTTGAACCAGCCTCTGCAGCAATGCCTTCATAGTTCCTCTTCTTAACTATAATATAAAATAATGTTTGTAGCTATGCTTTCATGGTTTTTAACTTTTATTTTTTATAAATTAATGCGGTTTTAAACATAAAATAAGTATGAACAATTTCACTTTCATTTATCATAAAATTGCACGTTCATAATTTAAATAATTCAAACAAATTTATAGCGTCAAAAGTATATTGTAAAAAATAATGAACAGTTATGTTAAGTATGTTAAAAATTGTAAATAGTTGTAATTTATTAGCATGTACGTCTTTCAAATTATATTGTATAGGAATTTTGAAATTCTCTAAGTCTTAAAAACATGACAGTGTTTCAGTATAATGTTGTATAAAGCTGTTACTGAATTTTTGTATGTCTTGTATAAAAATAAGTATATTCATAATCTTCGTTTCAGTGATATTAAAACGACAGACGACATATGATAATCAAACGCGAAAATATTTTATTTTCAGTCACCTTTTATACTTAATCAGATTAAAAAATAACTGCACCAATAAAAAATAATCGAGTTTCAAACAAAAACAGCATGATTATCTGTAAATTCATTGAATCAATGTATCAGTACATACGTGTTCAAAGCAAAAGTGATTTTATTAATAAAATTATAAAGTACAAAGCATTGATTAATAAAATCTCGCGTTATTCTGTGGACTCGGCAACCCCATTTTTTATATATCGAATCAACAGAGAATAAACTGAGTTCAATAATGTCTAATTTATCATTCTAAATCCCGTTCGTACAGATTCATTCTCGCTCAACATAACGGCAACTCACACCACAAAGTGCCATAGGGGCCGTGTTTTGTAACCTAAGGGTACAAAATAAAATAAAGAAGTATATACCAGGAGGGAAAACACGTTTTCCATTTCGTCGTTACTTTATCGCAAGTCGACATGAAAATGGTATTTTTTATTATCATTATTTTAAAAAGAATTGTAAGCTGATTGTTTTTACGAGGGAACATACTGGAAGTGATTATTCTACTTCTTGCATTAATTGTGTTAAAATAGTATAAACATTTGACTATAGTTTTTTTACAACATTATAGTTAAAAGTAATATGAAATTCCTTTTATCATCGAAGAAGACGAATATTTTAAATGACATTCGTGCTATTTTTAAAATAGTATTTCGATCACGTTTAAAATTACCGTTACGTGACGTAACTAAAAATAATTGATTCAGGTTGAACTCCACAAAATAAAAGAACGTAACCGTTATATGTGATTTTTTTTACAAACATTTATATAAGTAACGAAATAAAACAATGTTCTCTCATTATGTTTAATTTTTATATAAAAATGAATACAACCTTTAATCGGAGAATGTGAACCTCGTCGATTTCAGTGACCTTGATACGTGTTTGAAGGTCAATTTTGTGAATAATTCTGCCTGCCAGCTATCGTAAACAGATTTTGATAATGGTGTACATTTTAAGTATTCTAAAGTTCTTACGAATTTGTACATTACTAAATAAAATTGTATAACGAATTTTTGTTAGGTGACTGTAACTTGAACAGCGATATAGGCAAAATTATTCAAGAGCTTGTAACCTTAATAACATGTGAAGGTTGCTGAAATCGACGAGGTTTACCTGTTTCATAAAGCACTATAAAAATCATGAATGGCAGTATCATAAAAAGTATTGTAAAATTCGTTATTAAGTATATTCCCCCGTATCTTGAACAGACTGTTTTCCATGTCTCTGGACAATTGGCTCGATGATATTTTATTACACGAACCATTGAAGGCCTCGCACAACGGAACGAGGTTTAGATATCTTAATATTTCAACGTTTTACTCACTCTCTATTTATTCATCAAGATACAACGAGGACTCGTAATGATAACAGATTACATTGCGGCTACACACATTAAAGCAATACTTATTAGACGCTAGAAAGTACGATACAATATCACGACTGTTTCTCGCGTACTTTCTCATCACTTACGCATAGTTTCAATTTGTGTATCTACGATGATTCTCATGTTCTCTTTCAGTTTGTTTTCTTTCTTTTTTTTCTTCTCTTTCCGGAAGAGAAAAAAATAAAGTACTTTTATAAGCCTTTTTTTGTGGACATGCTCCTTATCGTACTTCAAGGTCAACGCTACGGTGCAAATTCGAAAGCAGAGAGTGAGCAACAATAAAGTGTTAAATCCGATTCAGCTTTGTTCATCATTGCTTTCTTGTATGTTCGATAGTAAGCAGTTTTTTGCTATTATCGTTCTTTTTGTTTCTTCTATGTTGTGCACCTGTATATTTAACCGCAAGACTTCATGTGTTACTGTGTAGATTGTGTCTAAAATATTTGGTTAAATTTTGAGAATATGCACCACTAATTGTAAGGATGAAAGAGATTTGCATTTAATATACAATGATAGATACTTCCCTCTATTTTAAACATTTTTTTTAAAACTGTATACAAATTTCCCTCTTAACTATTGCTTCTTTCCCCGTTCTCATTTCTCTTCAATAATTTATAATATTAATGTTCAATCTTTAAGATTTTAATTTTGACAAAAATTATGGCTTCCATAAATTATCCTTTGCTCTCTTTATTCAAGGATGCTTCAAGTAGCTTTCTCGTGGAGGGACAAATAATCTGTAACAATAACATTGCAAATATTTTATACATTTTATCAACACAACATTATGGAGACCAATACAACTATAAAAATTTCCATCGTCTTTGCAATTCGCAGACTATACCTCCAAGTTTTAACCAAATATTTCAGACGAATCTTATTTATATAATATTATAAATCATTCATATATTCACGATCGCTCACTACGTGTTGAGTAGAAGTACACATGTATTACAAAGAAGCAGTAATACAACATTGACATATTGTAACGTATCAGAGAGACAAAGAAAAATTTGGAACAGAGGGAGGAGGGAGCAATAGATAGAGACAGAAAGAGACGGAGAGATGAATTTCGAAGACAGAATAAGTGCGTACATACTTTCGCCCTTCGTAAATATTTCTGATGATGTATTTTAGGTTGTACGATCGTGTTATGATTTATTCGTATGTATCTGCTATGGTGTATAAGTGTCGCTAGACTCCTCGATCTTTTTCTTTTCTTTTTCTAGCGGCGAAGTTACAATACATTTTCCCAAATAATCCGAAGGAACTTGAGAAGTATAATGTTTCCCTAGTGTTCCCGGTAAGAGAACGCATATGTATTTGCTCATCTCCTGATACAGAGAAAGCGACGTCTGGTTAGGGTGTTTTAACGAAGCCAAGCGACCGTGAACAAGGATGTAAAAGAATACTTTTAAGTACGGCTCGCAACAACACACTTTTGTCTACTATTTGTCTCCAAGCAATAGAGTAGAAATCTATTCCTTTCCAGAACACCGGATTATTTGGGAAACTTAGTCGGGTATACTTATAACCGTAAATAGTCTTGACTCTTGTACTGTATGCACCTGTTACGTTTACCATCGACCACTTTTCTTTTCGCCTGTGCCTCTTTGTATGTCCTGCAAACACAAACGTACGCAATCGCGGTTATTAATAGTAATGTATTTAGGGCTGACATTTTTAATTATGTTATAATGATACGTAACCATCTTTATGCCTCTATAGAGCATTTGCTGTGTTACATACTTCTATTGTTTGGAAAGTATTTTGGCCAACTCAACAGACCATTATCTTTGTCTTCGATAGATGATGATTTCTATGTTTTTAGAATTAAAAATGAAGATAAGAGTAAACAGGTCATTTTGCATCTATGCCAGTGTTGTTTATTTTAATAGCAAAGTGAAAAAGAGGGAAACAACAGAATGCACAAATACAATGGGAATCCTATAAACTTTGTCTTACTTGCTTTTAACTTTTAACAATAATATATAGCATACTACGTAAATACCTTTTAAAACAGAGGAAATATAATTACATTTTGTGCACTAAATGCATGAAAATTGTTTAATATAATATATTGCTGTAATGTTAGTCAATGATGTTTGACATCAAATTCTTCGTTTATCTTGAGGTAGTTGCTAACTGTATCTTAAAATAAAGCATACAAATAATGTATACCTTGACACTGAAAGCAAACAAAACTTAAAATTTCCATGCAATTAATAATGCTGTGTAGTTAATTAAATATTCGACTCTTATGTATAATTTGACTGAGAAAATAATCAATATAAAATGTGCTAAATTAAAGAAAATTAAACTTAAACATGAAGCTACTCATAGTTTTATCTATTAATTGTTATG
Source organism: Megachile rotundata (assembly GCF_050947335.1). NCBI lineage: Eukaryota > Metazoa > Arthropoda > Insecta > Hymenoptera > Megachilidae > Megachile > Megachile rotundata. The sequence goes on along the minus strand of NC_134998.1, from coordinate 9,774,486 downwards.
GACGTTGATTTGTAAGAATTTGAAATGATTAAAAGGAATATTTATTTAACTGAAAGTTACATTTTACTATTAATCTAAAAAAATGCATTGTAAATTCTTAGTAACTGTTACATATAGAAAAAGAAACGCTTATTTATATATATATAGGCTTGATATAAGTTCGAGTAAAAGTAATCTGCTTTCTTGAAATACTAAAATTTACAGTTATTTGCTCTTAAATATTTCTTAAAGATCCTTAGAAATCATATACATATAAAGTATATACTATAAAATATTAAAAAGCTAATACTGATGAAAATGAACGGCTTGTTTTGAAAATGAGAAATTAGAACATCTAAAGAAACACTAATTTAAAAACATATTTAGTCTTCTGATATCAATGAGTATTGATATTAGGAACTTAGGTCTCCTGCTACAGTATAAAATTAAAAAAATTTTTAAGAATTAAAGTATGCTATGTCTATTGCCGTTCACGAGAGTAGTACTTTCAACCATTCTCTAAAACAAGTGTTGATAATAGTACATGTATATATTGCAGAGCATTCAGTCTATTTTATTTCAATCAGTGATTTTGTTACTCTTACTCAGTCAAATAATATGAAAGTTTGAAATGCATAATTATGCACAACAATCAGACAATAATAATAATAATTGGAAGAAAAAATACATAATAAAAGTGTCTTTAGTAATATTTAATTTTGATGTATGTTAAAATTAACTCAATTTACAAATCAACTTAATATTTATAATTAACTAACCATAGTTTTCTTATATTAAAACTATGCTATTGTACAAAGACTTATCCCAGAAACTTTCATGTTTTTTTTTTACGTTTTTTTCTTTACTGGACCATAGACTAAATTTTCTCTTAGAAACTTGGTATTATTCGAGTGTATTTCCGTGATATTGATACTGTATTTGCATGTACACACATTTTAAGCAGCAAGGTGAGTCACTGGCAGCAAGGCTTACGCATTCCCTCTGAATTCATTGTTGGTTTCACGTCGATAGGTTCTACGTTCTGTGGCCGGATTGTATCACCTTCAGGTGGATCGCGTATCTGTTTCTGCGATACGATTCTGTAGATTTCTGTAATGGTCAAAGTTTGGATTAACTTTTATTCGTGAATAATGTAGTACAAAAGCAATACAGTGAAATAGTTCTTTACATTCACGTTTCCTCATATTTAGAAGAAAACAAATGTTAATAACCTAAACAGGAGTAACATATAACAGGCTTATTGTACTTAAATAACAACTTCTATACCTGTTAATATATTTTGAAATGCTGTCTCAACATTGGTAGAGTCTAAAGCAGAAGTTTCAATGAAAGAGAGGCCATTTCTCTCTGCAAATGCTTTTGCTTCATCGGTTGGAACTGCACGTAGATGCCTTAAGTCAGATTTGTTTCCCACCAACATAATGACAATGTTTTGGTCAGCATGGTCCCGTAATTCCCGCAACCATCTTTCCACATTTTCATATGTTAGATGCTTTGCGATATCATATACCAACAGAGCTCCAACCGCACCACGATAGTACCTATAAATTACAAACAATTAGAAAATCAATTGTGATTTATAGAAATATATATAAATTTTAAAGGTACTTTAAAAACTGGAAACAGTTCAGAATTATAGTAATGAAAAAATTAAATAGCTGATATACCATTTTACAATGTTTATTTAGAAGATTATAACAAAGTTTCTTCTCACTTTCTTGTAGCGGTAACTTTAACTTACGCCGATGTAATAGCACGGTAACGTTCTTGTCCAGCTGTGTCCCAAATCTGAGCTTTAATAGTTTTTCCATCTACTTGTATACTACGTGTAGCAAATTCAACTCCTATAGTCGATTTTGATTCTAAGTTGAATTCATTTCTCGTAAATCTTGATAACAGATTACTTTTTCCTACTCCTGAGTCACCAATAAGAACAACTGGAAAAACAAAATAAAAAATTTGCAATCAACTTGTTTATCTAAAAAGGCAACAAAAGATTCTGTACCGCTTTTTATTGTTAAATTCAAATAATCATAAGATGCAAATAGTTTACATTACATTAAATAAAAACATTATTATAAATTAGTGCAGTTAATTTTTTTTTTTAAACTGCTTGCATAGTTTTGTTAATTTTACTTTATTACAAATATTAAATTACAGAAATTATTAAAAATAATAAACCACAGGAAGCTATACAAGTGTTCGTAGATAACTCGCGGTAAAATGAACCAGCTGACTCATACGATTACCAGAAATTATGATTATTGCGAGAAGATTACTAAACAGACGAACGGCGAAAATTTTTCTCCGAGTTTACGCGTATGAACGATCTCTGATGTCATCGTTTAAACTTGACGTTCCGAATTATATCTGTCAATCATCTTAACAATTGCGATTCGAACTTGATATAATTTCGGCCCCTATGTTATTGAACGATGACAATTGTCAGTTTTTAACTGATATATGATTACGAATACGTATATGGGCGAATTAAAACCGTACGTGTACACTATGTAACACGATGAATAGCAGACATGTATACACACGCATTTGTGTGTGTATATTATATATATGTATATGGGATATGCAAATGTCGTTACACGTATATGTACAAGAGTGTACGTATTTGTGTGTATGCGTGGAAAAATTGTTCAATGCTCGAGAAGTTTTGCAAATGGATGGCAAAGTGACGAGAATGATTTGACAGAATTTGTTTTTACCTTTAAATAAATAATCGTATTCATCATCCCGAGTGCCCATCTCGTCCGGAGCAATAAACCCCTTTAGTAGACTGACGGACGGTACCTAGATATCAGGATACACTACTACGACTTGCAGTTATTTACAAAAAATGTAGGAACCTGAAATCGGTCCCTGTACACTATTACTTTAATTGCGATAATCAAACGATACCGTTGCGAACGTGTACAGTAAAAATACGGAACGAAACAGGCACAACTATACGATGATATAATTATTTTCGTTCTTTCAATTTAACTGTACAATATGGCCTCCTTTCTACGCCCCTCCAAACTGATACATTAGACATGCGCAATGTATGCGTATCAAGCGCATGCGCAAATTGATCATAGATTATATTTATTCTAGATTAGATACATGATAAAAAATATCGGTCATATCATTGTCGGTAAAACAGGACATTATATTCTCGCGCCATAATTTAAATTGGTCCTAAAGGTTTCAACAATTTGAGAGAAGTAAATGGTCTATCAAATACCGAGAAAGTGCTATAGGATCAGTTAGGAAAAATTACTTTATAAAGTATATACATGCACTCAAATTGATATCTTATAAATATTTGTCTATTTTATTATGCTTAGTAGTTATAATTATCTTAAAACGACATTTACAATATATTAATATATGCTTTTTTTTAGTTTGTTGTGTGTCATGCACTTTCTAAATATAAGTTTACTATACAGTGAACGCATGGCATTAATATCTAACCTAACCTTTTCATTCATTTACAGGCCGGTTTACAAGCAGATAAGACATTGCCAACATATTTACATACTTACATTTTTCTACCTCAAATTGTAAGTACATGATGAAATTCAATGTCATATTTTGAAACCGTGTTCTCAGGTACTCACACTCGAGGTAAATTACAAAAAGTTATTCATAATTCTTGATGTATTAATCTAGCCTATTATGTTTCCATATACGGTATGAAATTGTTAAAAATGTTAATAAAGTTATATAAATTTTTTCAGATCATTGAATTTCGAGCACTACTAAGTTGAATCTCCTAAGAATTATGTTTTAAAAGATTTTATTATGTTACCACAGACGCACATGTTACCATTTTCGTTTATTTTAAAACAATTAAAAAATTATTGACAATAAAATATATTATTAAGCGCGAAAGGAACATTTTCTGAATGTTGTGTCAATATAGTACAAAATAGAAATTAAAAATGAATAAGATAAGTATACCACCAAATTTGGATTTGGACGATCCAAGATTCAGGATCAAACCATACCAACAAGTTGTTGCTGCTTGTACTGGTGCTTTTATCACATCTATATTTGGTAAATACATTAATACGATAATTATTCATTTTGTATCTGTTTCTGTCAAATTATGCAATTCACTTATAAACCTATATTAATCTTTTGCAGTTACACCTTTAGATGTAGTAAAAATTCGACTTCAAGCTCAGCAGAAAGCTATGCTTTCTAATAAATGTTTCCTTTATTGTAATGGTTTAATGGATCATTTGTGTCCATGTTTAAATGGTAGAGGCCCAGAATGGGCTAAGGGAAATGGAAAATTTAATGGCACAGTTGTATGTTCACATTTATAATTTTCTTTTCTAACTCTGTATTTGTCTGTTTAAGTATTTATATCTCATAACTTTTACAAAGTCATTTACCTTTAATCAAAATTAAAGTTATATAAGACAAGGTATAATGATATTTATGTGTTATAGGATGCCCTTGTAAAAATTAGTAAAAATGAGGGTATTACTTCTTTATGGAGTGGATTAAGCCCTACTCTTGTTCTAGCAGTACCTGCAACCATAGCATATTTTGTTTCATATGAACAATTAAGATTATATTTTAAGGTAATCAAAATAACTGGTGACATTATGTGACTTTTTGTGGTTTCTTATATTTGTCTTATATTTTTGTAGGATACATATAATAAGAGGTTTAAACTAAATAGAATTCATGACACAGAACAACCATTCTGGATTCCTATGTTGGCTGGAGCAATAGCACGTATTTGGGCAGCAACTTTAGTAAGCCCATTAGAATTAATTAGAACAAAAATGCAATCACAACGATTGAGTTATGCAGGTACTTTCTTTGATCTATGTAATTCTTATGTCCTCTATATTTACTGATATTAATTTATTTCAGAAATTACACAGGCATTGAAAACTGTTGTAAAATACAATGGTATTACTGGCTTGTGGATGGGATTAAGTAGTACTCTCCTACGTGATGTACCATTTAGTGCAATTTATTGGTTAAACTATGAAACTATAAAAGGCAAATTTAGAGATTCACAGCAAACTTTTACTTTTAATCTTGCAGCAGGTGCCATAGCAGGCTCTGTATGTATTTTATAAGTCAGCTTTTTCTAAATTTTGTACTTGAAGAAACAGAAATATAGAAGTAGCAAATTTCTGTTAATAAATTTTACAGATGGCAGCTTTCCTGACAATCCCATTTGATGTAGTGAAAACACATAGACAAATAGAAATGGGTGAGAAAGAAATTTACTCAGGTATAAAATGCAGAAAGTTCTACTTATGCAATTTTTGTATTCTATCTGGTATAAACGAAAACATTTTTTGCAGATAAACCGGGGCGTAGCAGCAAAACATTTGATATAATACACAAAATTTATAGTCAGAATGGAATAAAGGGACTTTTCACTGGATTAATACCGCGTATAATAAAAGTAGCTCCGGCTTGTGCGATTATGATCGCAACTTTTGAACATGGGAAACGATTTTTTACAACATACAATGCTAATATGATACTTAAATATGAGAACGATTTACAGTATCTACAACACAAACGTAACAGTACAGAGTGAGATGCGTATCATATTTTATGTTACAGAAATAAAATAAATAAATTTAATTTATAACCATACGGTTTAATCCTCGTATTTTCATTTTCAAAACATATTATTGTTTTTGCATAAAAAATAGAATTACTTCAAACTGCTTATCAAGATGTTTGAGGATTAAAAATCGTGCCAAGTTATCGACTACCGGTATCATCCCCAGTATGGTAACTTTTATATAACCTAACTTCATCCCATCAAGTCGTTGCAACTTTGTAAAAGAAATCACTATAGGTGAACAAGGATCAAACGAATATCTGTATTCGTACAATTTGTAACATCCTACATCTTTACATTACGTTTTATGTCAGAAGTTTGTAGAGGAAAAAGAGATTATTAAGAAAATATGAATTTTGCGATAAGATAGTGTTAAGTTAAATAAACGTATATGTTTCCGGAAATGCATATTGGCAAATGTACCCATTAGTTATTGCAGACGAATATCGTTCGGCTAAATTCGGTTGGTCGATAAACGAAGTCGGCAAGAATCGGGGCGTTGGAAGTGGTGAATAGGTCATCGCACGGAAGTCGGTTTAGTTCGGTCGGTTGGGGCAGGCTGTTCGCGTAGCACTTTGTTCACTAGTCACTTACCAATTCAACATTCCAAAGGCTGGGTCTTCTTACTGCCTCTTCAACACTCTAATCAGGTAGGTTGAACTGCTACTGAACGAAGAGAATAAGATAAAACTAATCAAATCTATCATCTATTGTTGAATTAATGCTATTTTTTATCTGAACAGTGCATAAGAACATAGATACGAAAAGATTTTTCCATAATCCATGACCGACTTGTTAATTATGTCAGCCAGCGGACGAATAGAAGTAGCCATTTTGTGCCGTATCCGTAAACGTCCACCATTATAATTTTCTTCTACTTTTTATTATTTCTGTGATAACAGAAATCGTTAAGTTTATTCTGTTACGAGATAATTTTGGCCCTCTACACCCTTCAATCCTCATGTAACGATTTCGTTGGGACGTTACGTAATCTTGCGCTAAGTGTGATCGCTTCGTGGCTAGTGATTCGCTGCCGCTCGCCGGGTCCACACGCGTCTTTTAACCAGAACTCGTGCATTTGCTTTGAAATTTTTACTTGTCGTCCTTTCAGATACTCGCTTAGCGACCACACAACACTAAACGTCATCATGTACGCCTGCACCCGATTCATCGCACCCCTCGCCAGGTCGACCGTGAGTAACAGAAAAAAGAATATTCACATTTTCCTCATTTTTACACACGCGTTATTATATAACTTGGATCGATTTTAACCGAACTTGATCTCTTTCTTAGTTGGTTTCTGGAACCAAGAATTACATTCGGCCTTTAAGCAGTGCCGTGGTCAACCACAGCCAGTCCCTACAACAAAATCAAATTCAAAGCCCAGCTAGTGTTGTGAGTACCTCTGGAGTTTTTCACATTGCATAACCTCCCTGAATTGGGGATTACATAAGCAGTTTTATTTTCATAATATGAAGCTTATTTCAGAAAAAAAATGTATGAAGTCTTGAACTAAATTGTTAAGTAATGATAGTTAACACATATTGATGATCTTATGTATTTCTGCATGAACATTTATGTCATTCAGAAGACATGTAATTTGGAATGGAATTGACCATGACAAAAAGATGTTCACATTAATTCATGCAAAAACTAATGTCTTCATTAGTCTAAGTACAAACTTATATTATGAGGAGTGTATTTTTGAAAATTCCAGCACTTAAAGAAAAATTTGAAAATTAAAAATATAAATTTGATTAGGCTTTAATGCAAACTTAATAAAGGTTATGTAAGTCATCATGTTAGAGATGAAATACATAAAATACAATTTTCAGTTGAGATTACTATTGAATATAATTTTTTATACAAAATTCAAATAAAAAATGCCTGAATATGTCACATTTGTCAGTTTTTGAAGATTTAATACATTATGAATATTCTTGTTTGGAATAGTATTATATAGCATATAATGCTTAGAAGAATAATTATTTTGTAATTATTTTTATTGCAAGTCTTCAATTGTGCATAGCTTTCAAACTTCCATAATCAGTTATGACATTGACACCATTCCAAAGTTTATTGGTGCTGCTATAGCTCTCATTGACCTAAGATTTGAAAAACAAAGAAAATATTAATTTGATTAGATTTGAACTAAAAATTTTACAAAAAATATGCTAAGCTAATGAATATTATATAATTGATCAGGTCACATTACAATGCATATAATATAACTTTCACTTAACATTACTATCAAACATGATATTTCTTATACAAAATTGAAATGAAGTTTTAAAATTATATAATATTATTTCAAACCAGAGCTCTTGTAATATAATGATATTTGGAAGATAATGTGGGTAATTATTTTGTAGTCACCTTTGCTGCAGTCTTCAATCATACGTAGTTTCCAAACATCCGCGATCAGTCGTGACATTGACTCTGCTGCAAAGTTCATTGGTGCTGGTGCAGCTACCGTTGGTGTTGCTGGATCAGGTATATAATTGTACTTAGTTTGCTTTCCTAAAATCATTGTAATTTTTATTTACACTTCGGAAAAGAAAGAAATTTTAAAAGTTTAATTTTTGTTAAATGAACAAATTTTGTATTATAGGGGTTGGTATTGGTTTAGTTTTTGGATCCTTAATAATTGGTTACACCCGAAATCCATCCCTGAAAACGCAAGTTTTCAGTTATGCTATCCTTGGTTTTGCGCTATCTGAAGCAATGGGCCTCTTTTGCATAATGATGGCATTCCTTATCCTGTTTGCCTTCTGATCCAAACCAGTGTCCTAATCACAGTAATGTTATACGATGTAACAAATACCTTATGAATCGTGATTGTGTTCCTATAAATGGTTATATATTGATTAAAATATCTGGATGATAATTTAAAAAATGATGTTATAATTTCAGGTGCCGGAATTGGATCAGTGTTTGGTTCTTTAATCATTGGTTATGCAAGGAATCCATCCCTTAAACAGCAACTGTTCTCATATGCCATCTTGGGCTTTGCCCTGTCCGAGGCCATGGGTCTTTTCTGCCTTATGATGGCTTTCTTGCTTTTGTTCGCGTTCTAAGTCACCAAAATCGCATGAAAAATTACTGATAGTTTTAGTGCGTCGCCATCAAAGCAGCATCTACTGATTCCGTATAAGGGAGGCAGAAGGAGTTGTCTTTGGTGCACAGGATGCCATGAAATTATTAGAGATGCTCGAGTATGTGGTTCGATGGGGTATGCGACGGTACGACAATGAGTTGAAATGGCGGCTGTACACGTGTTGGATTATCGATCGAACCGTTCTAACCCCTTCTGCCTTTCGATCGATTTGTAATTATTTCATGGTCTACTGTCTCATGTAGCGTAAAACTCACATTATAAAATAATGGAATTCAGTGTATTGGTCGAATAAGAACATTCATATAAAAAAAGTTTATTAAAAACAACAGCCTCGCCTGCAGACCCATATTATATATATATACACACGTATGTATATCCATCACCTTAATATTAACAATATAAGGAGTAGTACACATCGAACATTTTTGTTACCCGAATGGTTCGTCATTGTTGTGCCATCGCGCACGTTGTTGAGGTAACTTTGGACGAAAAAAACTGTACAGTGATACCGAATAAACACTTTGTCGTGAAATTATTATTCATCGTATAAATGATTCTTTTCGAACAACCTTTTCCTTAGGTTATTGATTATTTCTTTTTAATATGTTCCCGATGTGAAGCTGATTCCGATTGAAAATTTATAGTTATAACTAATAAAAATATTTATAAAGTTATGACTGTTTCCAAGATTAGAGTTACGTACCTTTTTAATATTATAATTTCAATGAATACTGTCGGCATGATATTGTAAGTTAAATAAAAGTAAAGTGAAATGAAATTTGGGTCTATTATTTTTCATCCATAGTTTAGTTGCACTTGCATATTTCAAATTTCAGTAAAGAATAAGTCACGTTCGTAGTTTAAATTATATATTTATTGATTATGAAACAAGTTTAGTAACAATGGTCAAAAAATGTAGAAGTATAAATCAATGAATTGCATACTAACTTCACAATAATTACAGTATTTACTTTGCAGAACCAAGATAGCAATTGTGTTATAAGTTTTATGCATTAAATATGTGTGAGTAAAATAAATGCAATGAATACTATTTAGAATTTTATATTTGATAATTTATACATTTGTAATACTATCACTTTAATATATTCAGTAAGTTCTTCCTATTTAAGGAAAATCAGCAATTAGTGTTACTGTAATTATTATTACGCGAATGAAGTACACTATTTTCCTCGAAAATTAGACTGATGTTATTACATTTCTGTACATAGCTTCATCATAATACACAATTATAGTAAAAAATTTAAATTAATTTGTAGTAGTGCCAAAGCTTATAGGTTCTCCTATATTATTATGTGGTAACATATTTAACTGGTCTAGCAAATTTTCTCGTTCTCTAAGACATGCCCATGCCTTTTCTTGTTCCTTCTTTGTTAGTGGTATTTTTCTTTGTTTCGACAACATAAGTTTCTTGTAATGTTCTATTACTTCATTGTCAGCAGTGCTGATTTTTCTTTTTAATGCCTGTCGTTTGCTTTCTTCTTGAGCTAAGTTCAGCAATCTTTTCAATTGTGTAACATTATGATTGGAAAGTGCATTAAGCTCTTGCTGACACCTCTTAATTTCTGCTAAAATTTCATCGTCTTCCTGGCATTTTTTTTGTGCATCTGGTTCTAAAATTCCTTGTTCTACAAGTTCTTTATGCATTCTTAATTCTAAATTAATAGAGTTTTGAATAGTAAGATCTCTTAAAACTGGAGGGTCGCTATCCCTGAACAGCTTATTGTCTGTGTTATTATTTGCTACATATACATTTTCTTCCAGTAAAGCAGAAACTAATCTTTGTGTAAGAGGTCCTGCTATACTATGAGCCTTTCTATCATTTTTTGCCACTAAAAGGGATACATCTGAACGATTTTTTTTCTTTTCCCTATTTGGATTAGCTGCATCCTCTTCTTGCAACAAGTCATTGTGTGCCCACATTAAGCTGTAATGACGACCTAATGGAGGAATTTTTTTATAGTCGCTAACGTCGCTATGAGTTGCAATTAATTCTTCTAATAATTTAATGTCATCGGGCGTAATATCCGTACAATATGGATCGACGGATGCCCAGAACTTATTAGGCGTATCATTTTTTGGTAAGAGTAACTTTGGCGATTCCGATTTGGAACCTTCAATTCTTGATATTTCATGTACATTTGGAATGACTTGAGAATTCGTACTAGCAACAGCTTTCTGCTTAAAGAGTTTTGCAGGTAGAGGTGACTGAGTTTTTGTATTGACTTCTTTTGGTTTGAATTTCTCTTCTCTAACTTTTTTATCCAAAAGTGAAAGACCTTTCCCACTTTTAGACCTTTTGTCTCTACGTTCTTCCGCAGAAGATAAATTTGCTATCTCTTCTTGAAGCATGCGATGTCTAACAACTACAGACGAAAGTAGCATTTCCAACTCTAGTTGTAATGTGTCCAGGTCTTCCATACCTACACCTTCTTCTGTGCTACGTTGTAGAATGCTGGTGTATCTTGGAAGAAGCCGGGTGTTGTCAGCAATTTTTAATATTGGTAATGACATTGTAGTATCTGTGCTTTCTGAGCTTGTGTCTGAATTCAGTGTTGAAGATTGTACAAGTGTCGAAGACTTCCCAGATTCTCGCACTTTGACAATAGCTTTCTTGGAGCTTTGTTTTCCTTTACCCGACATGATTGCAAACTTAATAACGTAAATACATAGGTGATTCAATAAAATCTTAAAAATTATTTCATAAAAGAATAGTCAAGTTGTAACACTCAACCATTTCCTCTTATCTTCTTAGTCATAACCTTCATTTCTTTCTTTTATTCTCATGCTTAACACGTGATAAATATTTCCGTCGTTTATTATTTTGTTTTAGATTTTTATTTTCTTTCAATTCAAGTTAGTAATGTTTGTTTATTATACACGTTCTATTCTAAAATGTTGGAAAATGTTAGGTTATGGAACATCTACAACTTGTAGGAATAATGTACCTATACCTTAATTAATTGCACGGTTTGGAACGTTGGGTATTCGTAGACAATTGCCATGTAACTTCAATTCATAAAATGAAAGTAACTTTTTCTTAAGGATCGAATAAAAAAATATCTTTCATTTATTATTTTATGTTCAAATAAACTTATACAAGTATGGTTAATCAATTCGTCATGAGATTCTTCTCTCTTCAACAGCAGCACTGTCGCAAGTGTTTATTTACACCTGTACAGGATAGTTAAAGATGTAAAGCATAATTTCCATATAAAAATATATGAATTATTTTATATTAAACATGTTTTGTGATAATAAACTTTAAATCAAGTACTACACATATGGACGCTCTACTATTGTTCATTCAACGAGGGATCATACTCATTTGCGCAAAAGAGCTGACTTCAGTAGGCTCCCCACCAATTATTATAATTGATAAGTGGCATAATTTGTACATACATTCAGGTGTGTTTACATTATGTTAATAAGTTGCACATTATGACCAAAAGATTTTATGTATCAAAATAATTAATAAAATTTGAATGGATATTATTTGATCATTATGTTCCAGAATTATTGGTGTAACGATGGTCAATCGATACGATATATTTTACTCTATCTACAGCTGTGACCAATTTTATGATTTACATGTAAAATTGTCACGGGCCATAGGTCACTCCATGAATAATGATAAACTGCTCATTATTGTTTGAGAAATAAAACCTAATATGGCTGAGAAAGGAGCGTATTTAACCGGAACGGCATTTATAAGGCCTTCTATTTTTGAAATTATAGCACAAGAATCATTTGGATCTACTACTGAACCAGCTTTTAAAAAACTTCTATCGGTAGGTTAAACTTGCAAAGTCGATGTATGAATTTCAGGGTCCACATGTACAACAGAAATGTGTCAGTATTTTTATTGTTTGAAAATAATTTTTAGAATTTTTTTTATTTATTTTATATTGTTAGTACGTTACACTGAAATTCGGCCCACAAACCGGATATCCGGATAAGAAATTTGAATATCTATTTTACAACAATAATCATTTTAATTTTTGTAATTTGCAATTTTAGTTTATCGTATCATTTAATCCTGGAAGATATAAAGATATACTTAAATGGGCAGATGAATGCTATTTGCTTTTTGATATAATTCTTCAACGATATTATTTAAAAAAGTACTGTAAGTAATTTCTAATAACTCATACAAAGTATAATTTCTAAATGAATGATCTACAAATGTATTTTTTCAGCTGCTTCTTTTTCTGAAGCATTCTATGGTTTAAAACGTATAGCAACTGAAAATTCTAAACTTAAACGTGAGTTATCAAAAAAGCAAAAGGGACTATCTTTGGTATTAATAGTTTTATTTCCTTATTTAAGAAGTAAGTTTTCTCAATTAAGTCAAAGGTATAAACTTGAGGAATTAGATGGTTATATACCACAAACAGTAAGTAAATAATACTTTTGATTTTGACTGGTTGATGCATCCTTTGGTTCTCTTAATCAGCCTCAGAAATATGCTTGCTTTTTATGTATGTGATTATTCTAACTTTCAAGAAACATTTCAATCATTTTTTTTAGAAATGGGAGAAGCTATATCGTGCTTTTATTGTGAAAGGATATTCCATCACTTTTATGATATATGAATTTATGGTATTATATAATTATATACTGTATATTTCTGGGAAGTCACCATTTACATCACCGCTTCTGAGATTGTTATCTATTTCTTTGACATATGCTGAACCAAAATTGGTAATGAGTGTTTCTGATTTATTAAGAAAGATAAAAAATAATTCCTTTGGTATCAGCGATGGTATAGATATATTTCAAAGAGTGGTGACTACGTCTCTTGAATTTGGGGCATTCTTTCTACAATTTCTGTCCTGGTGGAATCAAGAACATTACTTAACAAATCTAATGTCCTTACCTATTCCACCACCTCCAGTGGTAAGTAAATAATAAGTGAGTGCTTATTGTTATACAAACGGATAAAGTATTTTCTTTATTAATTGTACATTATTATCATAGATTCCAGAAACAGCAAAAAAATATAAAGGCATATGTCCAATTTGTTGTAAAACGCTCAGGGTACACACAGTACTTCCAGTATCTGGGTATGTGTATTACAGAAAATATTAGTATAAAAATAAGAAATTCGAATTCTGATATATTCTATAAATACTACATTTTACAGCTATGCATTTTGTTATCAATGTATTCTGTCTGTGATACGCAAAAGTGGCAAATGTCCAGTGACAAACTATCCTGCTAAGGAAGACGATTTAATACGTTTGTATTTAGATTAGATAGTAACACATATTTTGCAGTATAACTATATATGTAAATAAAGAATATTATTGTTTTTAAATTTAATTCGTTTTCCACTGTTACCTTGATTATAAGACACAGAAGATGTCTCTCGTCAGCATTATGAAAATATTAATATATTTTGTTTCTGAAAATAGTATATTTATTAGCATATTTTATCGTTACATAACTTTCACTATTACCCTGAATTTCATGAAAAAGATGTAGCATAGATTATATTGAGTAAACTAGTTGAATAAGTAGTTGCGAATAACATTTACAGGTACGTTATTATTATAGAAAATACTGATTTTAGCCAAAAGACTTTTCAAGCAGCGTCCAATACACCCGCGTACACGAATCACAGATAACGGCGCCAAAAGTTCCAACATTCGCACCAAAGTTTTGGTAAAATATCTTATACAATAATATATTCAATACTGACTCTACTAGACTTTTAACATGTTTATAAAGAATCTAGGAATAAGAATGATTCGAAAAATAAAAGAGCAATATAATATTAATAAGGCTATTCGTGTATATTTATTTTTGTATTTCCATATCACTAAATAATCAGTGTTCGAGTAGCAGAAGTTGCATAATCTTATGATGTCTTTTTGGAACTACAAATACTAGTGTTACATCTTGTTGAATACAGAGCTTTCCAAAATGGAAATTTGCTTTTATACTTTCTTTTTATTAAAAAATAATTTAAGGCACATATCAAAATATTATATATTTTCCAGAATTTGAAGTATTACTGATACATATCTGCAAACAATTATGGCACATATTGTAAAAGAATTACTTATATATATTCTGCTATCAAATACAACAAATTAAAAAATTTTAAGGTCACTTCATTCATTCGCTTATTTTATGTAAAAATATTTGTGATTATTTACAATTCTTATGTTCGAATCTTACATGGAAAAGTTTTTAGTGCTAAATTTGAAATACGGACATACTGGGACATTTGGAAAGCTTTTCACCGAGATACTTGAACACTGACTTTTTTACTATGTTGATAGGAACATTTCTTCAAAGGCCACAATTAATGCACAACGATTCTAATGTCCTAATCTAACCAAACTAATTATATAATATCATGTTAGTAACGTTTCATGGCATAAAAATTGATAACAATGATCTGGTTTACACTTAAACACAGGCTTACTACAAAAAACATTACATACATTCGTCTTTTTTAAAATTATGTACAGATTTTTTGTAAAATTATGGGCTTATTAAAATACTTTAAAAACATTTGTTTTTTATCTGCAGTCTAAATTTGATAAAAACAGAAGAATTATATGTATGCCTTCAAAAATTACGTACTTACTTCTATGTAGCCATTAACATCTAGTAATTATACCTGTAATTTTGATTTCTGTGCATATACTTTACATAAGAATCTAATTATCTTGCTAAGTTGTTAAAACATTCAAAACTAGCACAACAAACAAGTAGAGATACATAGGATGGAAACAAACGTAAAGTTACAAGTAAAAAAAGACAAAATTTACTGAAGTTATCATTCGATGATAGTGCAAAAGTCTGGTTTTCCAAACACGGACATTTAAAACGTCAACATGCAAATTGTACTACCACTATGTATACAACAACGTAAATGTACATCATTGAAAGGAAGTAAAGCGTACGTGTCAGTATTCTACAACGTATACATACGTACGTGTCTTTACATAATCCATAAATTTCATATCCAATCAGATATTCATTAGCTTTTTTGAGTCAATACAACATATTACTTTATCAATCTCTTAGCATACGAACTATAATTCTTCGAAGAACGCAACTCTGGCCTTGGTGGATCCTGACTTCACTTTTTTTAATGTACTATATTTGTTCTCACCAAGTCGTACTTGTTCTTCATGCAGCTGATCCAACTCACACTGTTTCTCACCAACCTTCATAACTTCAATTTCAGTACGTAATTCTCTCAATTGTTCTTGCAAGTGTTTACTTTTCTCCCAATAGTCTACTCTTTCTTTTTCAATTTCCAATGAAAGCTGATCGACGTCTCCGTCAGCAATTAGGTCGTACGAAGTTAGGTCAGTTGGTAATGGTTCTGTGTCCAGCTGCAACGTCTGAAGATCAGCTTGCAAATCTGATGGCAGTACTTGGGTTGATGGAAATAGATTTGGCACTGGCTGTATAACAGAACATAAACATTACATTTAATTTTGGTTTCACAAGTTATACTTAATTCTAAAATTTTTATACTTACAGCTATAGTAGCAGTATAGGCATTCCTACTAAGAAATTCTAACAACTTTTCTTTCGCCTCTTTTTCTGCAATTCGTGCACGTAATAATTCATCTTTCAATTTTTCAGCTTCCGCTGCTCTCCTTTCTGATTCTTGCACTAATCTTTCTGTCAACAATTCAGCTTCCCTAGTTTTCCTTTCAAGATGAACCTTCTCCTCTTCTGTCTTCATATTGTTCAGTCGTATACGAGTGATTTCTTGTTCCGCTTCTGAAGCTTTTTGACTCAACAGCATCGCCTCTTCTTCTGCCACACGACTCTTCTCGGCTAAAAGGTCAGCGGTTTCTTCAGATCTCCTCTGTAACATAATTATTGTAATTAAAATATTATTGATGCGACTAAATATTTGCTCAATAACGTTATCTTACAAGTGCTTCATTTGCCAGACGAATTTCTTCTTGATACTGTAAAAGACGTTGTTCCATAGCTGCTTTCTCCCTTTCTGCTGCTTCTCGAAGTTGTTTCTCTCGCGCCAGTTTATTTCTTTCAATTTGTCTCCTAATAAAATAGAGTTATTAGTCACCAAGAGTTGCAAGGTACTATGAACTACATTTGAATTAATTGTTGCCTCTTGGAATATGCAAAAATAGTTTCGTATACTGACCTGGTTAAATATTAATTTAATATTTTTGCGCGTCAATTCCTACAAAACTTAAAACGAAAAAAGAAACGGGGTTGAAGGTGTTAGGATTGAGGATGTGCATGGGTTATAGGAGGCTCAATGAAATATAAAAAAGTCATTAATGTTAAAGTAATCATTTTCATATCAATTGGGTTTTTTTGTGTAAACTTTTTTTATAGCAACTAGAGAAGAAACAACAACTGTTAAATAAAGTGTTATTGAATCACATGCACACAATTATGTTGGTATAACAATGATATAAAAAGATATCTTCTATGCTGTTGTAAATTGTTTTCTTTCTTTAATTCCTATAGATGTTAGTAAAGTATTTTCTTAATGTACCGCATTCAAATTATTTGTGTAAATAACACAAATTGTAGAAATATTCAACCCACCTCCCAGCCCATAAAAATGATTTACAATGAAAATAAAAGAATGATGTGCCACAAACTTACCTAGATTTTTCTTCTTTGGCCTGGGCTTTCATCTGCTGCACCTCCATAGAGTCAGGCTTGCGTCTCCTCATAAACAGATCGTGGTTGCCGATACAGAGGTCCAGGATCTTAACAAATAATATGTGAGCAGCTTTGTCATTGTTATGATCGTCCAACCCTAAAGCTATCAAACCCTTCACCCAGCTGCCAACATCTGACTGTTTTTTTACCAGTTTATTCATGCGAACTTTCTGCGAGAAGAACACGAAGTTCGGCGACGTTTTCTCCACTGGTTTTATTACAAACTTCTTGTCGTCGAAGCTAATGTGCCGTATCTCCGACCATGTAAACGTAGTTTTTGGGGCCAACTTGTTTTCCTTTTCATAAATATTCAGTCCTAGGGCAGTGACTCCAAGCCAAAGATCAGTCTCTTTCTTGTTCTGAAATTTATCACTATAATTAATGATATTAAATAGGAAAGGAATAAAAGGAGACTGTCATATGGATCTTACTTACGCTAATAGGGAAGTAATTTACACCATACATGTCAAGATCCTGAGCAATTTTAAGGTATTCCATCTCAGCCTCGTCTCTAGACATTCCCCGGTGGTCTGCATACCAAATTTTGATCCGATCCTCCCACATTTCGGGGGTCATCTGATACTGATCGATAACTCTTTGTGGCAACAGGTCTTCACTAGCAAGCATTCCTGGACGGTATGAGACTTCATCATAGTCTCCGTACTAATAGTTATATAATGAATTAAAACTTTAAATAGTAGAACAAGTATTTTCTTAAGAAAACAAATTATTACCTTTGCTTGAACAGCATAGGAAGCTAATAATACGGATGCTTCTGGAGGACAATAAATATCCATGGAAAGGATGGCTTGTTTTACTTGAAGAAAGAATAAATGTTGTGTAACTTCTTGCACTAGTTCTTCGGCAACAGCTTCTGGATAAAACTTTGCGAGGAACATGAAAGGTGTTGTCGGTTGTTGAGAAATGCATTGATCTTGCACTAAAGAAACATTACTTATTATGTAACAATGAATACAACAGTTATGAATTCGGGAACTTTGACAGCTCCTGTAATTCACCTTTTTTATCTAATTTTAGCCATGATATGAATCCCTTGGCATCTTCATATTGGAGTCCAAAGTACCATGTTTCTCTTAATCCTATTGTACGGCAGACCAAATCAAACAAATCTCTTCCCGTTGATCTCCACTGAAAACAATGCAAATTTACAATCCTTGTTCACGTAACGTTTGGCAGCAGTGCGAAAGAAACTAACCTCTAAACTGAACTCCAATTCAGCGTCCAAAGTACAGACTTTAACGGGGAAAGATTTTCCGGACTTTTTCCTTCGAAATGGTGGCATTTTACTCTTCATTATGTTCACTCAACGTCACGAGAAAGAAGGCAATCAATATCGCAAAAAAATGGAAGAAAAAAATGAAAGCTCCTAAGATTATCGTAACACTTTGCTAGATATAAATGTTTATTTGGATTGAAAAATGCAGTAAATAAAATAATAGATAACCTTACCTACGCATTCGCAACATATTGACAAAATACATTGAAACGCGTAATAATAATTTTATCAGCTCGATCGTTGTAAAAAAAACCATAACAATTTTACGCGGAACTTTCTTGATCGAATCACATGGTGTTACTTTTTTCTTTATTAAAATTTCCTTTATAGAAAAAAAAAACAAAACCGTCTACTCTACATAAAACAACTCTGATGTTTCGAAACAGTTTATTACACTAATTTCAGCCAATTCGAGTAACTTCGTTTTGCACTCTGACTATATTGCCGATATAGATATTCTAACGTTCTCGTTCTGCAAGTTAAAATCTGCAATATCGATGGAGTAAATTAACCGTGAACAAGAGATACAATACATCCATTATACAATGTAAATTTCTGTCCTATAATTGGGGATTATTATAATGAAACGAGTGGAATAAAGAGCCCTTGCAATGTAACTTGGTAGTCAATATTGTTTGTTAACATTTCATGCATTTGAAAATATAAATTTTCGCGCGCTCTATAAAAAAAAATAGTGCACCTAGTGCCATCTAGACATCAATCCTCGAACTATCGAAACAAAGAATTACGTTTTTCTCTAAAAATAACGACTTTTAAGCCTTTCTGAGATGAGCAAAGCACTCTGTAACTCAAATAGAACATCAAGAATGCAATTTCAAAATAATACACATGTTAGAAACAAAAAATGAAAAATATTGCATTTCATGGACCTTAAAAAGCTCGGCCATCTAGCAGTGGAGGCTGGGAACTAATTCTACTGTGCACCGTTTATCGATTTCGGTAATTACGATTATTATCGATATAATTGAGGTACTGTTCATTCCCTTCAATGTCTGGAATATTTGTTGATGAGTTAAAGTGGAAATTTGAGATAAAAAAGTACAGAAGGGTAGGCCTCGTTATGCAACTTTTAATTACAATCGAATTGATTTCTTGTTTCCAAAAGTTTCTGTCACAACTTCATTAGCTAATCAACTTTTTCTCCAGATCATTTGATACACAAGTTGCAGCCCTCGGAGCAGTGATTTTTCAAGTAGTTGAAGGAAATGCAAATGAATCAGCTGTATGCTAATGAGCTCCTAACCTCATTTCTAGCTCTTTATAAGACACTGGAAACTGAATTTCAGGGAGCACTTATGTTGTGCTACTTTTTATGGGAACAGTGTGGTATGTTTTCTCGTTAATGAGAGATGCATCGATTTGAATGACGCTTACATGACTTCGTTTGAATTCATTTAGAAGCGCGCCAAATCTTACTGCGTGACAGCAAATTGACGAGCAGACGATATGGGATAAGTGTTTAATAAACATTTAATGAAACATTATAAATTAAAAGAGGAAAGAAGGAAGAAGCCATGGCGTACGAGCACAAGGCACAACGATGCTCTTAATTAAAATACGTCAGTTACTATCTTTATTCAATAAATATAATATTACATTGTAACATAAGGAATACCGTGGCGTGTAATTGTCCTCGTTTGCTTGACTGCCGGCAAACAGCTTTGCAAACAGCCCTAGCAAATATATCTCTACAAACGCATACCACACGTGCATCGACGTGTACACGTACACGTGTATACATAAACCATCTTTAATATAGATCTTTTTTTCTCTAGAGACAGCACAAACACGTAATATGTTACAATATCATTACAAGGACAGTCACGGTTTTCCGGCAATCATTTTCTCTATTTTCTCACTGTTCCTTCACGAATCTCATGGTGGTTTTATAGTCAACAACTATTTCAAACCTTATATGTTTCTTATTTTTGGTCACTCGAAGGAACATCTTTTTGCTGATCGACAAATCAATGTCCACTTTTTACTAAGCTCTAAAATAGTATGATAAAAAATTATCAAGTCCTATTTGATTACAATTTATAAAATGCAACGCATTTTATATATTTTCTAGTACGATGTCAGTAAACTGCCAGCATATTCCATTTGATTTTGAATTGTACAACAGTTATCGCTTACTAAAAATTAACAAACAGTTGC
Organism: Megachile rotundata; assembly: GCF_050947335.1. Taxonomy (NCBI): domain Eukaryota; kingdom Metazoa; phylum Arthropoda; class Insecta; order Hymenoptera; family Megachilidae; genus Megachile; species Megachile rotundata. Next base: position 9,753,591 of record NC_134998.1, on the reverse strand, counting down.
AGTAACATGGTAAAGAAGTTAAAATCATGCGTGAACTTAAAATCTGTTCATTTCTGTGACCAAAGAACATACGTTTCACCAGAGAGACAGAGGTCCAGCTATTGCCAGGCTCTAAAAACGCGACACACTTTATTTTCTCGCTAATTAGTCTAATATTTACAGGAGTCTGTCTTACAGCAAACGCCTTTACGCATTGTTCAGCCGGATACGCTTAGCAAAAGTAAAAAATAGGTACTTTCCAGCCGGTCAGGGCCGGCCACGAAACTAAATCGTGTCCCCACTAGAATTGGAAGAGCGTTGGAAGTCGCCAGAACAAATCTGGCGATGATTTTCCGGTCTGTCTCTGCTTCGGCTGCCCGAGGAGGAAGAGAGAGTCCCTCGTAAAACGTTTCACATATGAAAATAGGTGTATACGATTTACATTATATATTTTGCTATCACAATATACGGTCTAAGGTAAAGTGGTTTGATATGTACAATATTATATAATATTTATAGTATCTACATGGTGTTGTTTTCAGTCTGACCACTTGAACTGTTTCTCAAAGTAATAACCAGATTTGGGAGAAATTTATTATTGTCCTATATTGAGTAATTTCAAACGCTGAAGAGATTAAGGATTGGAAGTGACATTTTTACAATAAGCTTTTGATTAGAATTAGAGATCAAAGCATTCTAGGCTTCTCATATAGGAAATAGGGAAGATTTGAAAGTTACCAATATCTCAAAATTGTTTAATTTTTTAATTCTCGAATGTTCCCCCAATTTCTATGATTGTGAATTGGCAAGTGAGTGGTGGGGCTTTCTCTATGCCGCCATTTTCTTTAGGAAGCCTACTATGCTTGTCGCTATACAGATTACGTTACAAGAGAGATAAGTACAGGATAAAATCAGTTCCCTATAATTTTAGACTCCACGAAGGGATCAAAGAACAGACCCTATAACAATGGAGGTGTCAAGAGGTCAGGCTAAACGGAGCACCCTGTTCGTTCGCTTTTCTCGTGCATCTCGCGCGAGCCGAATCTCTACTTTTGCATCGATTAGGAGTCTGTGTAATGCACTTTGATTGTTTGATTGTGTCGTCAGTCTATGTTGGCGAACTTTCGAGACCCGTTCTCCACCGACTAAATTGAATCCACGTGACGGAAGAGATGCTCGAACGGGTTCACAGGTGGACAAGGAGGCTCGAAAGTGGCCAGAGCGAACCAAGTATTAGCTAATAGGCTGCTAAAATCGATAAGAGTGATTCGAGAGGCACGAGGAAGCTTGCAAGTAACGCGTGAGAACCAGAGGACAGCGGGTCTGCGCGGTTTCGTCTCTTTCCCTTCGACTCTCTCCTCCTAGCTCGTCGTCCCGGTCCTCGTCTAGGGAAACTCAACTGAAAAACGAAATAGAGTACAGTAGCCTGGTGTATGTGTGTGTGTGTATATACACTGAGGGTGTGGACAGATCGAACGTTCTCGTCTCGCTGGATCGCCAATTAATCTCACCACGGCGACGCGTCAAATATTTACACTGGAGGCTTCCCGGTTAAAACGCAAGGTAAAAAACAACGTGGAATTTGCGAGTGTCCTATGTAAACAGCCTAAAGTTCCAACGAATTGCACGCAGTTCCGAAGAGGTAGCATCTGCCAGGGGCAAGCAGATCGGCAGTGTCCTGTCCAGAAGGTAAAACGCTTTTGGACCGTAGGCGTCAGCTTCGCGAAGACTAAAACGATTTCCCGGCGGCGACCTTCACCCCGTCATTGGACGAAATTCACGTTGAACGTCTCCAATTCCATCGGCTTCAAGCTAACGTTTTGCAGGCCGTTCCTTAACCGGTGCATCATTTTGGTGCCCGTTAACGAGGTCTTGGTGATGTTCAGGTTCGGAAGTTTGAAGAACGACGTCCCTTGAGGGATCTTGTCCGTTAACGGGCAGTGCTTAAGACTGACATCCACCCCGACGGAACAGCTGTAACCCTGCCTGTGGAGCACCATCAGCGCGTTGTTTACCGGGAAGTGTGGCAGTTTCTGGTCGTGATTGGTCCTCAGATTGAGCAGGTGAAGGTCGCAAGGGAAACTCTGGCTCAGAAGCCTAACTTCCGGCACCATCGCTATGTCGCTGTCTGTCCCGTCCACCACGAAGATGTTCACAGGATAATTGAGCGCGTTGCTAAGGTGATTAGCGAACAGGGATGGCTTCGAGTACTTGTCCTTCTCCCCTGTAATGTCTTCAAGTAGCAGCCAATGTTTGATCACGGTTCTTCGATTGTCTAGCAGACCCTCCCCCATTCCTCGCGAGTCGTCGTACAAGGTTCTTCGATCGAGCATCACTTCTAGCCACCCAGGTTGATAACTGGCGGCTCCTTGACAGTGGTTCACCAACAGCGTCAGTCTGTGACTGGTGTCCTCGATGTAGGCCATCGTGGTTATGGGAAAGTAGTTACCCTCGATTCCGATCCTCTCTATCTTTGTCCTCTTGATCATCTGATGACCGTTTAAGTCCGTATAGAACTCTGGCGGGTCCCCGTTCAGAATGTCCGTTTGCAGACGCATGAACATTTCCGTTTCGCGGTTCTTCGGTGGCGTCTCGAAGTCCACTATGTTTCTCACATAGATAGCCTCGCCCAGACTGTCGTCTCTGTGGTAAATGGCCACGTGGTGCGTCAACAGTTTACCGTACTCGACGGTCAGCCGCGAACTGAGGCTACCGCTGACGATGTAGATCTTCTGGTGAGGCGTGTACGCTTCCAGAACGTCCTTGTCGGTGTCCCTCAGGTTCGGATCGGGCATGAAGAGGTATGCACCGCTGTGAAACTGCGCGGACGGATAGGCTGCGAACTGAATCGTGCACTGCATGATCTTCCCGGTCGCCTTTTTGGTCACTCTCTTCAGGAAACCGGTCTGTCCATCGAACAGCAGCTTCATTCGATGGTTCTCCAACTGAACATCTCCCACCTGCATAGGTTTCATGGGGAACACGTTGTCCTTGCCGCATCGACTGCAGTAGACCGTCGAGATGGCCTCCACCGGTACCTTGTCGATCTGCTGGATGTGGTAGGTGGCGATGGCCAGAGGTTTCAGTTCCACCACGAAGAGCAGCACGTACACGTCGTGCGTGATGCTCGTAGCGTTCATCACTGGTGCGATCTGATAGGGAATGGGATTCTTCTGCGGGTCCAGGACCTTGATCTTGTACGAGGTGACCTTCAGACTGATCACCTCCTGCCTGGGCTGGGCCAGAGGATTGAACAGGACGATCTTCTTCGTCTCCTGCCCGATTCCTATAGGTATCTTCTTTGGTAACTTCTCGTAGCTGTCTCTGTCCGACTCGGCCAGGACGTACACGGAGTTCGGCTTCGTGGTCGTGCCGGCCAGAGACTGAATAGCGAAGCTCTGGAGGCTGGTAGTGTCCGAGATAGACTCGAACAGTTTCAGAGCGTAATCCTTCATGACGAAGGACTTAGACGTGCCAGTGATAGCGTCGTGATGTTGGAACAGACCCAAATTCCGTCTGGCTTTCACCAGCTTCTCGAAGTACGTCTCGTACAACATGAAGTCCTTGCCGGACTGTTTGGCCACGTTTAACGCGATTGTGTACAGAATCTCCGCCGACCTAAGGTTCGCCTCCAGTTCGCGGTCCAAGATCTTCATGTACGGTCTCGTGGTGAAGTAGCCGCTCCAGTAGGCGGGTCTACCTTCGCTGAAGATGTCGGAGTAGACGAAGAAGTCACCCTTCAGCGTTGGAAACTCTTCCACCCGTTTTCTGATCTCTCGGAAGTAATCCTTGGGTGTGCCGAATACTATCTCAGCATTGTACTCCTCCTTCCGGCTATTTATGTAGTCCATGAGGATCTTGTAGTTGGTGTACTGTTGGTCCCACTCGATCGCGTGATCGTACCTGAAGCGAAGAGGACGTTAACTACTATCTCGGAAACAAGCTACTTCGCAAATGCAATAAACGGAACAAAGACAAAGGAATCGAGTTATCCTAACCTGAAATCATCCCCGAGAGGCATCAGCACGACGTTGTGCGTGAACAAAGATCCCGTCCTGGAGTACTGTTCCAGCAACAACTCGGCCATATGTTTGACATTGTTCGGCGTTATCTCGACCGCCCTGGCCGAGTACTCCGTGTACTCGCCCCGTATCTTCCGGAAGTCGAAGTTGAGACAGACGTGGGGATGAGGGCCGCACGAGTGCTTGATGTTGTAAATGTCGAACGGCTGATTGTGGGTCAGCATGTCCGCCTCCCCCGTCTGATCCCATGGCTGCATCCAAACGAAGTCGCCGTACTGCTTCTTGGCGAACCACTGCTTCCACGCGTAATGGATCCTCTGGATCACCGTGCCGGAAGCGCCGGAAACCTTCAGGAAGTACGGGATGGTTCCTCCGTGGCCGAACGGGTCCACCGACCAGCCGGACTCTGGGACGACGTCCAGGTTCGTCTTCAGCCATTGATGACCTGAAATGGTGAATCAATGATTTGAAGAAATTCTGGTGAAAGGCTAGGCAAATCTTTTGAGGGATTTGCAAGATGGATTTAAAGGAAGACACCGGGGTTGCACCTATAAATTAAAGGATCGACGCGGATGCTGGGAGCTGCATCTCGTTAAATTCACAGATAAATTGAATCCTCCGTTGAATTTCTCGGAGTTTCCGTGGAAGCGGAAACTCGTCCTTTGAGCGTCGCTTGCTCGTGTCTGATCGCGAAATATTTATCGTCGTGTAAACATTCTCGCGACGAGAGGTTCATTTAAAAACTCATGCTCGAAGGAACAAGAGTTCCCTGACAGGAGTTCTGCTCTGTCGAACCGGGTGACACCTCAATTTCGATAGCGGCCCTTCGTGGACCGACGGTTCCCTTGCATATTTACCGAGATAGCAGAAGCCCAGTTTCTATATATCGGAACGATGTTCTTGGAATTATTGATCGGGAGGATCAAGTAATTTGCACGGGCGAACGGACATTCGATAGGGCTCGATTTTCATCGGGAAATTGTGCCGGCGAGAAATTCGAGGAATTTGTATCGTTTAGGATCGCTATGTCACGAGTTCCCCTAATTCAGACTCGATTTCTCACTCTAGAATCTCGTTTCGATAGGTGGTCAGAGAGAACGGGCCCGGTAATCGGTGTCTATTTATCAGTTCTCACCCCTGAAGCATTCCTGGCCGGTCAGACTACCCTGGTTGACCTCGTGCAACAGGAGCCGAGTTAATTCAGATTCGTTACCACAAGACGGACTGCGTGGAGGATTTACTACTTCATTTATTGGAATCACTAATATTTAGAAGAAGGTGACATCTTTATATGGTGTGCTTTTGGACATCTGGGTGATCTGGATGCAATTAGGATGTGGAGTGAACTTATGAACTTATGTGGAGTGGACTATGTCTTCAATGGTCATGAAGGTACTCATCAAATTTAATACTTAAATTCATAGTGATAGCTGGAGTTCACAGATGTACAAGTTTATCTGATGTTATTTTACAGGTACTATTAGGATTCTCATGTGGAGGGGACTAGGATCTCAATGGCTATAAAGGTAGTCATCATATTTAATACTTAAATTCATAATGATAGCTGGAGTTCAGAGATGTACAAGTTTATCTGATGTTATTTTACAGGTACTATTAGGATTCTCATGTAGAGTGGACTAGAACCTCAATGGCTATAAAGGTACTCATCACATTTAGTACTTAAATTCATAGTGATAGCTGAAGTTCACAGATGTACAAGTTCATCTGATGTTATTTTACAGGTACTATTAGGATTCTCATGTGGAGTGGACTAGAACCTCAATGGCTATAAAGGTACTCATCACATTTAGTACTTAAATTCATAGTGATAGCTGAAGTTCACAGATGTACAAGTTCATCTGATGTTATTTTACAGGTACTATTAGGATTCTCATGTGGAGTGGACTAGGATCTCAATGGCTATAAAGGTACTCATCAAATTTAGTACTTAAATTCATAGTGATAGCTGAAGTTCAGAGATGTACAAGTTTATCTGATGTTATTTTACAGGTACTATTAGGATTCTCATGTGGAGTGGACTAGGACCTCAATGGATATAAAGGTACTCATCACATTTAGTACTTAAATTCATAGTGATAGCTGAAGTCCACAGATGTACAAGTTCATATGATGTTACTTCATTGGTGCAATTAGGACTTTCATGTGGAGTGCAAGAGGTCCTCAATGGCCATTAAGATACTCAACAGTGAGTCATAGTTGAAGTCCACAGAAGATGTACAAGTTCACCTGATATTACTTCATGAGTACAATTAGGATTCTCATGTAAAGTGACTAGCTCCTCAATGCCTATTAAGATACTCAACAGTGAGTCATAGTTGAAGTCCACAGAAGATGTACAAGTTTATATAATGTTACTTCATGAGTACAATTAGTATTCTTATGTAAAGTGACTAGCTCCTCAATGCCTATTAAGATACTCAACAGCGAGTCATAGTTGAAGTCCACAGAAGATGTACAAGTTCACCTGATATTACTTCATGAGTACAATTAGGATTCTTATGTAAAGTGACTAGCTCCTCAATGCCTATTAAGATACTCAACAATGAGTCATAATTGAACTCCACAGAAGATGTACAAGTTCACCTGATGTTACTTCATGAGTACAATTAGGATTCTTATGTAAAGTAACTAGCTCTCCAATGTCTATTAAGGTACTCAACAGTGAGTCATAATTGAAGTCCACAGAAGATGTACAAGTTCACCTAATGTTACTTCATGAGTACAATTAAGATTCATATGTAAAATGACTAGGTCCTCAATGCCTATTAAGATACTCAACATTGAGTCATAGTTGAAGTCCACAGAACACGTACAAGTTCACCTAATGTTACTTCATGAGTACAATTAGGATTCTCATGTAAAGTTACTAGCTCCTCAATGCCTATTAAGATACTCAACATTGAGTCATAGCTGAAGTCCACAGAACATGTACAAGTTTACTTGATGTTACTTTATTGGTACAATTAAGAGTCATGTGTAGTAGGCTAGGTCTAAAATCATCATGAATATTCATTATAATTCTTCATAACTTATGTCATTTATCATTCATGCCTAAATGCTTCATTACATTATTATTAATTTTACAGACAGTAATAACTGAAGCAAAAGAAACAATACAATTTCGGAATCAATTTGAATGCAGCGAGCATATTGCAGCTCCTATGCAAATGCAGCCATGGTCTCAGAATCGATAGAAACCAGGACATTAACGTAAATCCAGAGAAACGTTGTACTTAGCCTCAAAGTAGCCCATGGTGCAGCATGCTGCATCCACGACAATGACGTTAACACGCGCGCTTAGCTGCATCCTGGTGGCTGGCTATACACAAAGTGCATCTGCCGCTTGTTGTTGGGTGCATCCTCTCTACGCGGGAAGGATTCCGTACGCGAATCGAGCTCCCAGGGAATTTCGGGGACGCGTTGCTCGAAAATGATTGCATTAGCGAAATAATTGAAGCTGTCCTACTCCGCACGCGTGGCCGTTCTCCCTGTCTTCGTAATTACCTGATACAACGTGGCGAGGATGAGAAAATGAAATTGCGAGGGGTGGTACTTGCTGTTCAGGAAATTAAAAGTGAAACGCGTTGTTGTCAAACGATTTTAACAGATTGCAGACTGACGGTCCAAGTAGATTAGGATCTAAGTTTCGACCTTACTTATTAATGGAATTAAGAGCTTGTGGACTGGCTCTTGGATGTGATACTTTGATTTAGATCCTAGATGCTACATCTGGGTTTAGGCATCTTGTACTGTAATGTGGACTGGCCCTTAGATGTGATGTCAGGATGTGATACTCTGATCTAGATACTACATCTGGGTGTAGACCTCTTGTACTGTCATATGCACTAGCTCTTAGATGTGAGACTTTGATCTAGATTCTAGATACTACATCTGGGTGTAGACTTCTTGTACTATAATATGGACTGACTCTTAAATGTCAGGAGCATGGGAGTGATATTTTGAGTTAGGCTCCAGATACTACATCTGGGTGTAGACTTCTTGTACTATAATATGGACTGACTCTTAAATGCCAGGAGCATAGGATGTGATATTTTGAGTTAGGCTCCAGATACTACATCTGGGTGTAGTCTTCTTGTACTATAATATGGACTGACTCTTAAATGCCAGGAGCATGGGAGTGATATTTTGAGTTAGGCTCCAGATACTACATCTGGGTGTAGACTTCTTGTACTATAATATGGACTGACTCTTAAATGCCAGGAGCATGGGAGTGATATTTTGAGTTAGGCTCCAGATACTACATCTGGGTGTAGACTTCTTGTACTATAATATGGACTGACTCTTAAATGCCACGAGCATAGGATGTGATATTTTGAGTTAGGCTCCAGATACTAGATCTGGGTTCAGACATAGATCCACACCTAAATTCAAGTTCACAGTAAATGTGGATTTGTCATTGTAGTGGTCTCGCTAGACACCAGGGTGTCTTTAGTAGCCAGACATAATGATCATGGGAAAACTGTGGACTATGAGCATTTGCAATGGACATGTCCTATAACGTTCTGCAAGCGGGCGCTATACGCAGCGATGGTTTACAGGAGAATGCAGTAGTTATTAACGGAATAAAAGCTCGTTTCGCCGGCGGTCGCTTTCATTAACAGCGTTCAAATCGTTCCATGTCGACAGACTGCATCCCGATTTCCGCGCGTCGCTCGGGGCTGCTATTGTTTCAGGCAAATCGCGTTTGCAAAGGGGTGAAGCCATCCAATTCGCGAATCGGCCATTATTGTTATCCACCGATTTTGTTCCGGTTTTTACAAACAGTTTCAGCTCTCTCCATTAGAGCGCAATTGATTGGCACGCGCGAAAAAAATAGATTCTAAGCTTAAACGTTATGAAACACAAATTGGATAGCTTCGAAAAGGCTCGAGTCGAAGAAATCAATTAACAGGAATTCTGTCCGCTGCGCAAATGAATAACGACCGCGGTGCTTAAACATGACCAGCTCGAAACTAATTCGAGTTTCCTAATGTCCGGTGTGCCCGCAATTTCGGCCGAGTGTTCCCGGTATTTTCGATTCCGAACGAGCGAGCGTGCTCAAAATCGTTCGAGCATGCTTAAACATCAGCGTCCACCACTGTCGGATTGTTACCGGTCCGTTAGCTCCGAGGATTCAGCAAGCATTCGCCAAGTGATCGGTGGTCGCTGCTTGTAGCTACGGAAATTGCGTCAATTATTCGAGGAAGCCAGCCTCTGCTTCGCAAATTGCTGGTTCCTCGTTGGCCCCGGAGTGCCCGCATTTGTGCACGCGCTTGGAAGAAGATTCGTCGAGCATTGAACTAGTGGACACGCTGAATCGATTGCGCAGGATCAATGGAAATGAATTTTGTGATGACTGGCGATGCCGTATGTCGACATTTTAATCTGCGGTACTTTGAAACTGCTCTAATAGGACTTAACATTTTGGCCGAAAATTGGGAACGTTCCTGCTTTCATCATATGTGGACCTCTATCATATGTGGATCTAGTAATGTGTTCAAAAATGATTCATTGTGGACAACATACTATTCTGCTTTCATCATATGTGGACCTAGTAATGTGGTCCAATAATGATTCATTGTGGACAACACACTTTCTTGCTTTCATCACATGTGGACCTCCATCATATGTGGATCTAGTAATGTGTTCAAAAATGGTTCATTGTGGACAACATACTTTTCTGCTTTCATCATATGTGGACCTAGTAATGTGGTCCAAAAATGATTCATTGTGGACAACACACTTTCTTGCTATCATCATATGTGGACCTCCATCATATGTGGATCTAGTAATGTGGTTCAAAAATGGTTCATTGTGGACAACATACTATTCTGCTTTCATCATATGTGGACCTAGTAATGTGGTCCAAAAATGATTCATTGTGGACAACACACTTTCTTGCTTTCATCATATGTGGACCTCCATCATATGTGGATCTAGTAATGTGTTCAAAAATGGTTCATTGTGGACAATATACTTTTCTGCTTTCATCATATGTGGACCTAGTAATGTGGTCCAATAATGATTCATTGTGGACAATACACTTTCTTGCTTTCATCATATGTGGACCTCCATCATATGTGGATCTAATAATGTGGTCCAACAATGGTTCATTATGGACAACATATTTTCATGCTCCCATTATTATGTGAACCTAGTAATGTGGTCTAACAATAATCCCTTGTGGGCAATACACTTTCTTGCTTTCATCACATGTGGACCTCCATCATATGTGGATCTAATAATGTGGTACAACAATGGTTCATTATGGACAACATATTTTCATGCTCTCATTATTATGTGGATCTAGTAATGTGGTCCAACAGTAGTCCCTTGTGGCCAATACACTTTCTTGCTTTCATCACATGTGGACCTCCATCATATGTGGATCTAGTAATGTGGTTCAACAATGGTTCATTATGGACAACATATTTCCATGCTCTCATTATTATGTGGATCTAGTAATGTGGTCCAACAGTAGTCCCTTGTGGGCAATACACTTTCTTGCTTTCATCACATGTGGACCTCCATCATATGTGAACCCAGCAACATGGTCCATAAACACATCACACATGTCTAATCGAGTTAAACCTCGCCTAACCCGGAGTTCATTAATTTCTGAATGGAAAAATGCAGTGAAAGAAAAATAGTAGAGTCGAGGTACTTAGATGTAGACAGAGGTGAACGAGTCTGAGGTTAAGAGAAACGTGGAAAAGTAAGAGGTTAGGTGGAAGATTAAGGGGTAGGGGACAGGGAGGTAGAGAGATGGAAGGGTGTGGCACTGCCTAAGCGAACAAACCATTAAACTACATTCAGCCGGTGCTCGACTGATTATAACTCATTAGACACGACATGTATGCATTAAGCGAGTTATCGCGCTCGTAGACCACCCCTACTACGCGATCGAGGGTGCAGCAATGGCTGATGCGAAGGGGAGGCTTGTTCGAACCTTTGCACCCGACTCTAATACCAACTTTGCACCCTAATCTAAGTCTATTATTTTCGAATTAATTAAAACCTGATTAATTTCAATTACTGGAAACAACCACTGAATATTCAACCCCCAAATTCTACCTCGATATTAGTCAATATTTCAAAGAACTAAAATTTATCCAACCGTACAATGTAATCTGAGTTCACCCTGATTAAGAGAGTGAATTCGTCTACGAATGTCTGTAAGGAAAAAGAGCGAATGGTGGAAAGCTTGACGCGATCCTGCATGGAAGAGAAGAATGAAACGAAGGATAAAGGGGCAAAGTTGAGACTAGAAATCTGGGTGGAAAGCACGGAGTAGATTGAACGGGATAACGAATCAACGTTTTAAACGTTCCTCGAGAACGTTTGGACCTTCGTTTCACGTAGTTTCCAAGTTCGTTCGGGGCCAAGTATCGTTAAAGGCCGGCTTTTCGCGGAAACTCGACGACTAATTCTCGACCCTCGTGAAATCGACGGGAACACATCGAAGGGAAACCTTTTAAAGGTGGCAATTTGATGGCGAGTGGAAGTAATTCGTCGACCTATAAAGCTTCCTCTTCTTTTACATCTTCTGTCATTTTCCTGCCGTTGAGCTTACACAGTATTTTCGTTAATATTTTGCGACGTAAAATATCGTTACATTCGCGCGGTAATTACACGCGCCGTAATTCCATGCGTAGTACTCCCACGCGTAGTACTCCCGCGCGTAGTACTTCCACGCGTAGTATTCTCCACGCGCCGTAATTCCACGCGCCGGAGTTCCATGCGTGGTACTTTCACGCGTTATACTTCCACGCGTCGTATTTCCATGCGTAGTACCTCCACGCGCCGTAATTCCACGCGTAGTACTTCCACGCGTAGAATCTCCACACGCTGTAATTCCACGCGCTGGTGTTCCACGCGTGGTACTTCCACGCGTGATACTTCCACGCGTAGTATCTCCACGCGCCGTAATTCCACGCGCTGGAGTTCCACGCGTGGTACTTCCACGCGTCATATTTCCATGCGTAGTACTTCCACGCGTAGTACTTCCACGCGTAGTACTCCCGCGCGTAGTACTTCCACGCGTAGAATTCTCCACGCGCCGTAATTCTACGCGCCGGAGTTCCACGCGTGGTACTTCCATGCGTGATACTTCCACGCGTCATATTTCCATGCGTAGTACCTCCACGCGCCGTAATTCCACGCGTAGTACTTCCACGCGTAGAATCTCCACGCGCCGTAATTTCACGCGCTGGTACTTCCACGCGTGGTACTTCCACGCGTGATACTTCCACGCGTAGTATCTCCACGCGCCGTAATTCCACGCGCTGGAGTTCCACGCGTGGTACTTCCACGCGTGGTACTTCCACGCGTCATATTTCCATGCGTAGTACTTCCACGCGTAGTACTTCCACGCGTAGTACTCCCGCGCGTAGTACTTCCACGCGTAGTATTCTCCACGCGCTGTAATTCCACGCGACGGAGTTCCACGCGTGGTACTTCCATGCGTGATACTTCCACGCGTAGTACTTCCACGCGTAGTATCTCCACGCGCCGTAATTCCACGCGCTGGTGTTCCACGCGTCATATTTCCATGCGTAGTACCTCCACGCGCCGTCATTCCACGCGTAGTACTTCCAAGCGTAATACCTCCACGCGCCGTAATTCCACGCGCCGTAGTTCCACGCGTGATACTTCCACGCGTCATATTTCCATGCGTAGAACCTCCATGCGCCGTAATTCCACGCGCCGTAGTTCTACGCGTAGTATCTCTACGCGTCGTAATTCCACGCGCCGGAGTTCCACGCGCGTTACTTCCACGCGTTATATTTCCATGCATAGTACCTCCACGCGCCGTAATTTTACGCGCCGTAGTTCCACGCGTGGTACTTCCACGAGTGGGTAAATTGACAACCGAAGACGAGGGACGAGATAGGAACAGCTGATACCCTGGGATCGAACGTGTAATTTCGTTGAAATTCATATTTCTTGAAAATAATTTATGTAGAAAGTTTCTTTTTTGTATCAGTGCATCCACTTGAATTCGTAACGAAAGAAAATTCGCGTGTCTGACCTTAGAATGTTAATGTCACTGGGTATCGTCTGACTCGACGCGTGTCGCTACTACTTACTCCGTCCGATCAATCGCGAGCGTCGACCTCTACTACTGACAGTGGATCGTCTAGCGAAGCGTCGCATTAGTCAGACGGAAAGGGCTTGCTGGCAAACGGAAGGATAATAAATACGGCACGCCACTTGTTGCTCTTATTTCCCGCGGATCGAAGATACTTCTATTCCCTGGAGCTCTCAAAGAGCACTCTATGCACTCTGCGAGATAAATGAAACATAAATTCGAACGTTTCCTGATATCCATTATCGTGGATCTTTGAAAATATCTCCTCAGGATTTATAAGTACCATTAGACCTAATATTTATCTCATCGCTAATGAATATCAGATCTCTAAAGATCTGCGATTCTTAACTCAACATTGACAACTCTAGCTGATATTTTTAGGAAGTTAATCCTTAGACTGCAGATGCAAATATTTACAATAAAGATGATCTTATCATAGCATCTTGAATTATTATGAATTTATGAGTTTGCGGTTGTGAAATTTGATAGAATACTTAACGTGAAATTATGGCGCATGGAATTACGACGCGTGAAATTAGGAAGCAGAAAAGAACACAGCGTGGAAGTATTGAACGTGAGATTATAACGCGTGAAATTACAACGTGTGAAATTACGACCCCTGATGTTACAACGCGTGGAATTTCGATGCTTGATATTACAACGGGTGTAATTAGTAAGCAGGGAAGAACACAGTGTGGAATTAATAAACGTGAAATTATAACGCGTGGAATTACAACGCGTGAAATTACAACGCGTGAAATTACGACGCCTGATATTACAACGCGTGGAATAATTAAGCAGGGAACAACACAGCGTGGAAGTACTAAGCAGGGAAGAACACAGCGTGGAATTAATAAACGTGAACTTATAACGCGTGGAATTACAACGCGTGAAATTACAATGCGTGAAATTACAACGCGTCAAATTACGACGGCTGATATTACAACGCGTGTAATTAATAAGCAGGGAAGAACACAGCGTAGAACTAATAAACGTGAAATTACAACGCGTGAAATTACGACGCCTGATATTACAACGCGTGAAATTATTAAGCAGTGACGAACACAGCGTGGAAGTAGTCGATCTAGAAGCTCCAGAATTCGTCAGTTCGCACCTCTTTAAACCGATGAATTGTTGAAACTCCTAGCGTCCGAATCTAATGAATAGCTCAGCCGATTTCATCCAGAAACGTGAATGTTGCAGGAATCGAATCGATTACAGAGATAACGAGAGCTCGAGTCGTTAGCTGCCGCTAATTTCCAGCAGGATCTACGAAAACGAGCGAGCTACACGTGGATGGACCGGTAATGGACTCGTGCCGTTGCACTTCCGGTTATTACCGAGCTTCCTGCGCATTCTAGACGCCGGATCGCGTGGTTATCTCGATTTCTGCAATTGTCGATAGCCGCGTCGCTTATCTGCGACGCTTAATCCACTGACTCGAGCGTCCCTCTAATCTGGGGTCGTTAGCGTCCGAGGCTTTTTTCCGCGGATAAATATAAGAGGGGAGCATAAATTCATCTCCCACGAGATAGGATAATTAATTCGCGGTTCAGACAGCATGGTATCTCCCGATTTCCACCGGTAAACAATGGACCGCTTCATTATCGCCGAGCCATTGTCTTTGCGTGTACCGACTATAAATCAATCGTTTCATTGATCGTTCGGCCACGATTGGTATTAGACACGTTCACGCTCGTAAATTACGATCCTCCGTTTATTCCTGACAGCAGGATTTATCGCGCTAAGAGACATCGGTACAATTGTCTTTCGACCACCCTTGATCTTTTGATCCTCCTTCTATGGGTAACATTGATATTGAATCAATTCTATAAGTTCGGATTCTCGGTGTGGTGCTGTAACTTCAAGCGCTTTAACTCCACGCTTGGTAATTCCATGCGGTATAGTTTCACGTTCGATAGTTACACGCTGTGTTCCTTCCTGCTTACTAATTTCTACGCGGTGTAATATTAGGCGTCGTAATTCCACGCGTTGTAATTTCAAGTTTATTAGTTCCACGCTGCTTTCTTCCCTGCTTATTAATTCCACGCGTTGTAATATCAGGCGCTATATCGCCACGTGTAGTAATTTCCACGCGTTATATTGCCACGCGTCGTAGCTTCCACGCACTGTATCGCCACGCGTCGCAATTTCCACGCGTTATATCGCCACGTGTAGTAATTTCCATGCGTAGTAACTTCCACGCGTTATATCGCCACATGTAGTAATTTCCACGCGTTATATTGCCACGCGTCGCAGCTTCCACGCACTGTATCGCCACGCGTCGCAATTTCCACGCGTTATATCGCCACGTGTAGTAATTTCCATGCGTAGTAACTTCCACGCGTTATATCGCCACGCGTAGTATTTTCCACGCGTTCTTTCGCCACGCGTCGCAATTTCCACACACTGTATCGCCACGCGTTGCAATTTCCACGCGTTATATCGCCACGTGTAGTAATTTCCACGCGTTATATTGCCACGTGTCGTAGCTCCCACGCACTGTATCGCCAAGCGTCGCAATTTCCACGCGTTATATCGCCACGTGTACTAATTTCCACGCGTAGTAGTTTCCGCGCGTTATATCGCCACGCGTCGCAATTTCCACGCGCTGTATCGTCACGCGTCGCAATTTCTACGCGTTGTAATTTCCACGCACTGTATTTCCACATGTCGTAACTTCCACGCACTGTATCGCCACGCGTTATATCGCCACGTGTAGTAATTTCCACGCGTCGTAACTTCCATACTTTATATTGCCAAGCATCGTAACTTCGTGGCAATACATTATTTCATAACATAATAGTCATAAAAGTAAAATTTTTGTAATAATTCTAACTCGATGTCCAAGGACCGTAGAATACGACAAAAAGAAAGAGATCCATCTTCGTTTATTCCGCTCGAATAACGAACGTCTTATTTATTCTTTTCGAGACGTAGCAGTATTTCGAAGAAGCAAGCTGAAACTCGGTTATTTCCGACTCTGGTACGGGGAAAATCGTATTTAAAAAAATACGGACAGGGACTTAATTGCGTTTCGCGAAAGTAATCGTCGTTGTTTTTCTCCCGGGGAAATAAAGTGTCGCGGGATTTCCTTTGTGTTTCCAGAAACAAACGTCCCAGGTTTCTTCAGCCAGGAACATCTGTTTGCTTTTAGAGAAAACCCTGGGTTTAACCAAATATTGGCCATGTTTCTGGTAACTAAAAACGTCAACTTAGATAACGCTATTTATTTTCGTCTCTCATTTGTCTCATATTTAGAATCGCTATAATTATCCCACTGTAAATCTGCTCAATTTTATCTTAGTCCGAGTTTTATATTTAACTCTTCTTTGTTGGAGTCTTCTATATTTAACAAATTATATATAATTTCTAGTATAAAACTGTAGGACGTTATCAAGTTATACTGCAAAGTGTAATCAAGGCAATTAAATCGAATACATTTTTAATTAATTGAAGAAGAATCACGAGTAGTTTATCATAGTATAGTGAATTATTATAAATTTATAAGTTTACGAGTGTGAAGTTTAATAGAATACTGAGTGTGAAATTGTGACGCATGGAATTAGGACGCCTGATACTATAACGCGTGAAATTAGTAAGCAGGAAGGAACACAGCGTGGAAGTACTGAATGTCAGATTATAATGCGTGGAATTACGACGTTCGATATTACAACACCTGAAATTAGAAAGCAGGAAAGATCATAGCGTGGAAGCGGTGGACGTGAAACTATAACGCGTGGAATTATGACGCTTAATATTACGACGCGTGGAATTACGGCGCGTGAAATTAGTAAGCAAGAAAGATTATAGCGTGAAAGCAGTGGACGTGGAACTATAACGCATGGAATTCCAGTGCGTGGAATTACGGCGCGTGGAACTATGCCACATGGAATTCCAGTGCGTGGAACGATGGCGCATGGAATTCTAGTGCGTGGAATTACAGCGCGTGGAACTATGGCGCATGGTATTCCAGTGCGTGGAATTACGGCGCGTGGAACTATGGCGCATGGTAGTCCAGTGCGTGGAATTACGACGCGTGAAACTATGGCGCATGGAATTCCAGTGCGTGGAATTACGACGCGTGAAACTATGGGGCGTGGAACTATGGCGTATGGAATTCCAGTGCGTGGAACTATGGCGCGTGGAACTATGGCGCATGGTATTGCAGTGCGTGGAATTACGACGCGTGGAATTACGGCGCGTGGAACTATATCGCATGGTATTTCAGTGCGTGGAATTACGACGCGTGTAATTGCGGCGCGTGGAACTATGGGGCATGGAATTCCAGTGCGTGGAATTACAACGCGTGTAATTGCGGCGCGTGGAACTATGGCGCATGGAATTCCAGTGCGTGGAATTGCGACGCGTGTAATTACGGCGCATGGAATTCCAGCGCAGTCGCGAGAGCGACAGCTTGTAGCCCACTGCCTAATTAATTCAACAAACGTGAAAAATGCTGAAAATACTAACTACAAATAAAAAAGCAGAGTACAAAAAAGTAGTCGGAAGCGTATAAATTTGTAAACGATTGGAAACGTTGGCCCGTTCATCCAATAACGATCGGTGTTCTATTGATACAATGCTTGACCCGGTATTAACTTCCAATTATTAGGCTTTTGAATATGTATGCAGCCCGTATGCGCTTAGGATGTTAAATTTCCGGGTCAAACATGGTCAATATGCATGGCTCGTAGCCATTATAGACCCCATCGGTATATCTATCGGCAAATATTTCGCGTTCGGATACATCAATATGAAAATCCGTGTTATCTTGTTTCAAGGATCCGTGAATTTGTTCTGCAAAACGCATTCAAAAAGCCATTCACATTTTTTTATGGACTCTTTTGAACGATCAAACAATTATCCAAAGCATTGCTCTTTCATTCACAATTTTTTAGCGTTCAAGTAACTTTTTAATGCAAAAAGGCTCACCTTCGATCAGTTGATCCAACATGGCGTAGATGTGAGATGTCGCCTCGTCCGTCATTACCCAGCCTCCCGTGGTCATTTCTAGCCTCCCGTCTTTCACTAGCCTCTTCACGACCATTTTCTTCGTTGGATGGGCACTGGGGATACATAAAAACAGCTGCAAATTTCGGTAAATATTCTTTAGGGACTTAGGGAAAAATAGATTAACCCTGGAGACTACAGGGTTTCTTAGGCTCCAGAGTTTGGTACTTACTCCTTGAGGCTTTAACAGTAACCTCAAGGACTTCACAATAATCATAGTAATCTAGAAGAATCTTGAAACCTACAAGGTAGTCCTAGTGAAGTATTCATTGCCCCCAATGAAATCTTAGTATACACACAGGTATTCCAAGAAAGAGAGTGTCTAAGACAATTGCAGTGGAATTACGACGCGTGGAACTATGGCGCATGGAATTCCAGTGCGTGGAATTACGACGCGTGAAATTATGGGGCGTGGAACTATGGCGCATGAAATTCCAGTGCGTGGAATTACGACGCGTGAAATTATGGGGCGTGGAACTATGGCGCATGGTATTCCAGTGCGTGGAATTACGACGCGTGAAATTATGGGGCGTGGAACTATGGCGCATGAAATTCCAGTGCGTGGAATTACGACGCGTGAAATTATGGGGCGTGGAACTATGGCGCATGAAATTCCAGTGCGTGGAATTACGACGCGTGAAATTATGGGGCGTGGAACTATGGCGCATGGTATTCCAGTGCGTGGAATTACGACGCGTGAAATTATGGGGCGTGGAACTATGGCGCATGAAATTCCAGTGCGTGGAATTACGACGCGTGAAATTATGGGGCGTGGAACTATGGCGCATGAAATTCCAGTGCGTGGAATTACGACGCGTGGAACTATGGCGCATGGTATTCCAGTGCGTGGAATTACGACACGTGAAATTATGGGGCGTGGAACTATGGCGCATGAAATTCCAGTGCGTGGAATTACGACGCGTGAAATTATGGGGCGTGGAACTATGGCGCATGAAATTCCAGTGCGTGGAATTACGACGCGTGAAATTATGGGGCGTGGAACTATGGCGCATGAAATTCCAGTGCGTGGAATTACGACGCGTGGAACTATGGCGCATGGTATTCCAGTGCGTGGAATTACGACGCGTG
Source organism: Megachile rotundata (assembly GCF_050947335.1). NCBI lineage: Eukaryota > Metazoa > Arthropoda > Insecta > Hymenoptera > Megachilidae > Megachile > Megachile rotundata. Next base: position 9,734,376 of record NC_134998.1, on the reverse strand, counting down.
GAACTATGGCGCATGGAATTCCAGTGCGTGGAATTACGACGCGTGAAACTATGGCGCATGGTATTCCAGAACAATCACAAGTACCTTCAGTACTTAACAATTATCTAGGACAGTCTGGAAATTCTACGAGAACCCCTACTATTCCCAGACTACGTCTGCTTACAGAATTTTTCTTTTCACGAAAGAAAATCCTGCCATTCTTCTAATCCCCCAATATTCGCAGATCGCCTCTGCACGGGGATCGATTGTCCCTGGCTCAAAAGGGTAGAATGGCAGCGGTTTTAACGGGGCTGTTAGGTCCTAGAGAGCGTACGTGTCCCATAGAGTCGTAACGGAGGGGGCCATTAGGGGAACGAGATAGCGTCCAAGATGATCCTGCTCGAACGGTTAGAATGTTCCCTGTAACGACTGGAATATCCTGCGGGATCGTCTGCTTCGTTTTTTTTTTAACGATCGAAAGGACCCGGGATAAAGATGAGGAAGTATCGCGGGCGTAAAAGGAGATCGTGAAGCCCGGCCAACGAGATAAATTCCCTCTGGTCGAGGACTTCTTTATCGAATCGATTCGGGGGATAAGGCGAGCCTCCCGCAGGACGAGACAAAGACGATTTAAGGGAACGGAAATCGTTTCGATGAAGGGATAACGAGAAAATCGAGAGGCATCGGATGTTCCTGGGCCGTTTTCGAGATGGAACACTGCTGGAATGAGCCATGAAATTTTGGATTAGATGAAAAATATGAGGGGGAGGACTTTTGACAGGGGTGCAATTTTATACAGGGTCACTCATAATTGGAGGAAGGCCTGGTACGAGGTGGTAGGGGAGGTGATTATGAACAACTTTTTCCTTTGAAGAAATTGGGTTTGAAGCTTCGTTTTGGAATTATTGATGTAGGCAGGGGTGGACGAGGCACTACTTCTCTGTATAATTGAAGCGGGGGACTAGTGAGCCACTATAGTGGCGCTGTATAGTCTACGACATTCTTGAGAGCAACTATAGTGGCGCTATAATCAAAGAGGACATTTGTAAGAGGCACTATAGTGGTGCTATTTAATCTACAACATTCTTGAGAGCAACTATAGTGGCGCTATAATCAAAGAGGACATTTGTAAGAGGCACTATAGTGGCGCTATATAGGCTATGACATTCGTGAGAGCCACTATCGTGGCGCTATATTATCTCCAACATTCTTGACAGCCACTATAGTGGCGCTATATAGTCTCCGACATTTTTGAGGGTCACTATAGTGGTGCTATATAATCTCCGACATTGGTGAGAACCACTATAGTGGTGCTATATAGTCTCCGACATTCTTGAGAGCCACTATAGTAGCGCTATATAGTCTCCGACATTCTTGAGAGCCACTATAGTGGCGCTATATAACCTCCGACATTTTTGAGAGTCACTATAGTGGAGCTATATATCCTCCGACATTTTTGAGAGCCACTATAGTGGTGCTATATAATCTCTAACATTTTTGAGAACCACTATAGTGGCGCTATATAATCTCAGATATTCTTGAGAGCCACTATAGTAGCGCTCTATAATCTCCGACATTCTTGAGAGCCACTATAGTGGCGATATATAATCTTCGACATTCTTGAGAGCCACTATAGTGGAACTATATAACCTCCGACATTCTTGAGAGTCACTATAATGTCCCTATGCAATCTCCATTTATAAGAGCCACTATAATGGCCCACCGTACCCATAAACGCCACTATTGCAACAATAACCACTACATCCTCGAATCCCTCGAATATCGCATGTTCCGTCAGAAGGTATGAGTTTCGCTGTTTCGTGAAAGCAGGAATTGTGACTCGGCAAGTGAAATGCACGGCCTATAAACATGATTTGTATCGAGAATTGTATCGCACGAAATTACAAGTTGCGCCGTGACACGTTACTCGCCGCTATCTGCGATGTAACTTACAATTACGCGACCTGTATATCACCGAGCCGTCCTAAGATATTCGTATTTAACTCCCTTAGTCGATGAATTATGCTCGGAGGGGAAAGCGTGCAACCCCGTTTTCCAGTGAATTCCCCTGATTTTACGACTGCGAGCGTTCACCCTCATTTTTAAACTGATGCTACAACCAGATAAATACTAACCTCTCCCACCAGAGTGACAGGAAGGACACTTCGCTCCAGATGAAAGTCATATTCGGCCATTGTTGAAGTTTTGAGACCATGTTGTTTAGGATGCTCCGGGTGGAGCTGTGGAAGTACTGCTCGAACGTCTTCAGCCAGCCTGGGTCCGTGTGGCTGTGCGGTACTAGGATCACCTGGAACCATGACATTTTTATTATATAGCTTTTCATTCTGTGGGGATACGTTAGGAAGTTTCTACTAGGTCTCCTGAAGTCTGTATAGTCTTTAGGGACTCTAGGGTCCTTATAGCACTAAGGATATTTAGAGTCCATGTGGTTCTTTAAGGATCCCAGCGCGTGGTATTACGATGCGTAGTATTCCAGCGCGTGGTATTCCAGCGCGTGGTATTTCGTCGCGTGGTATTCCAGCGCGTGGTATTCCAGCGCGTGGTAATCCACCGCGTGGTATTCCAGCGCATGGTATTCCAGCGCGTGGTATTACAATGCGTGGTATTCCAGCGCGTGGTATTCCAGCGCGTGGTAATCCAGCGCGTGGTATTCCAGCGCGTGGTATTACAGCGCGTGGTATTCCAGCGCGTGGTATTCCAGCGCGTGGTATTCCAGCGCGTGGTAATCCATCGCGTGGTATTACAATGCGTAGTATTCCAGCGCGTGGTATTCCAGCGCGTGGTAATCCAGCGCGTGGTATTCCAGCGCGTGGTATTCCAGCGCGTGGTATTACAATGCGTAGTATTCCAGCGCGTGGTATTCCAGCGCGTGGTATTCCAGCGCGTGGTAATCCAGCGTCTGGTATTCCAGCGCGTGGTATTCCAGCGCGTGGTATTCCAGCGCGTGGTATTTCAGCGCGTGGTATTCCAGTGCGTGGTATTCCAGCGCGTGGTAATTCAGCGCGTGATATTCCAGCGCGTGATATTCCAGCGCGTGGTAATTCAGCGCGTGGTAATCCACCGCGTGGTAATCCAGCGCGTGGTAATCCACCGCGTGGTAATCCAGCGCGTGGTATTCCAGCGCGTGGTATTACAGCGCGTGGTACTCCTGCGCGTGGAATTACGGTGGTCACAGTGGTCTCTAAACCTCTTAAGCTGCCTAGGCACCTAACTGAACATCTAACTCTAGTCCAACTCTAGTCTCCATGTGCCCCAGATTCCTCAAGGTTCCCATATCCATCAAGAACCATAGGACTCCCAAGGTAACCACAATTCCCAAAGTCCCTAGAGTGCGAACTGTAGATTCCCCATCCCTGGAGTTCTTAAATTCCCAAAAGTGCCAATACTCCTATAGCTCTGAAGTCTCCAAAACTTCTTAGATCTTCTAAGGTTCCTGACTCCCCTAGGGTTTCTACATCTACTACACCCTGCCAAAAGCTTTTTAGTGCCGCCCAGATTTCCTAAAAGTTCCCAGATTGCGTCAAGAGTCTAAGGAAGTCCTTAGTTTCCCTAATCACTCCACATAAAAAAGTGAACCTTTAACCCAGAAGAAATTTACTACAGAACCCATCAACCAGTCCGCGAATTCACGCCCGTTAGCGCGGATAATCGTGATTTCAGGAAGTAGCCGGGAAAGTTATCGGGAAACTAGTGGCGGAACAGATCATGTTGTTCCCGGGTTGAAACAGGGAAGAGGGCAGTCGAGGATGAAGGACCACGGGCGTGTTAAAGGGGAACTACGATCCTGGCCAGGCTCGTTCCATGCATACGAATAAGCTTCCGCATCTCGAGCGACTGCTTTCGCAAACGTTACTCGTTCCTCTGGTTACCTTATTAAGGGGCGCAAGATGACTGGATCGTAATTAACGCTCGTCTTTGCCAACTATTTGAACAGTGAGCAACAATCGGTGAGTCACGCCGGAGCAACTTAACCCAACCGGGTCAAACTGCGGGTCCCTTGCAAAGTACAGGCTGTTTCATTCACTTTGTAACTTTTTGATAGTGCATTTTTTGGAACATCCTGTATTTCTAACTTTGTTCTTCCCATTGTTTAGTGGGACGGTCGAGGATAGGTTCTTTTTAAAATACAGGGTGTTTCATTTACTCTGTAACTTCATTCTGGTGGTACATTTTTTGAAACAGCCTGTATGTCTAACTTTATCACTTGCTGATCGATGTGTTGAGTTCACGACGAATATATTCATTCAAGACATAACTCAGAACGATCGAGGAAATGTTCTTTTTAAAATACAGGGTGTTTCATTTACTCTGTAACTTCATTCTGGTGGTACATTTTCTGAAACAGCCTGTATTTCTAACTTCATCATTTGCTGATCGATGTGTTGAGTTCACGACGAATATATTCATCAAAGACATAATTCAGAACGATCAAAGAAATGTTCTTCTCAAAGTACAGGCTGTTTCATTTATTGTGTAACGTTATTGGTAGCACATTTTTTGAACGAGCCTGTATATCCAACTTTCTAGTTTGCTGGTCAATGCAAGAGTTTGTGATTAATTTATATATCAGAGACATCGTATAGTGGACGAATCAAGGAAATGTCCTTCTCAAAGTACAGGCTGTTTCATTTATCGTGTAACGTTATCGATAACACATTTTTTGAACGAGCCTGTATTACCAACTTTCTAAATTGCTGATCAATGGAAGAGTTTGTGAGGAATTTATATGAGGAAATGTTCTTCTGAAGATACAGGGTGTTTCATTTATCGTGTAACATTATTGTAGCACATTTTTTGAACGAGCCTGTATTTCCAACTTTCTAAATTGCTGATCAATGGAAGAGTTTGTGAGAAATTCATATGAGGAAATGTTCTTCTGAAGATACAGGGTGTTTCATTTATCGTGTAGCATTATTGCAGCACATTTTATGAACGAGCCTGTATTTCCAACTTTCTAGTTTGTTGGTCAACGGCGAAATCCGTCAAAGACATCGTTCCGAATGATCGAAATAAAATTCCCTAGTGTCTGTGAGGGAATAGCGGGGTTAAATTTCAGGGAAACGTCGTTAAATCATCGATCCAGCGGAAGTTGGACGTTCCCTGGTGGTCGAGTAATAAACGGGGGTGTGCATAAAAGCGGTTCGCGAACTATGCGCAGTTCAGCGAGCCTCCCGACGCTGATTATGAGCGAACGGGTATCGGTTTATCGTAATCCTTTGTCGCGACGGTTCTCAACTCTCTTCTTTTTCCGGTCGCGCTCGAGTCAGCCTGAAAGATCAAACGGGCACCGCGTTAAATATTCATAAAAAGAGAACGTAGGAAAAAAGGCGTCGACGACGGGCGGAGAAAAACCTAGGGAAAAAAATTGGTTCCCGTGACCGGTATGAATTTTCATTCGCCAAACTTCGGGATCGAGTTTGACAAATTTCGAATGCGTCGACCTGGAAATCTGCCGTTAACAGGGCAAACTGCTGATCGATCGATTCTGGAAAAAAATTCCCTAGATGGCCAGAATTTTTGGCGGTGTTATCCACGGTGAATAACGATCGCCATTCAACGAACGAACCGAAACGGGTAAATCGTAATGAGCCTCGCAAATTGTTTTACGAGCAATGTTGGCCGGCGTGCGGCTACATTACAGGCTCGAGCCGGCAGTGTGTCAATTACGAAATAACGTCGTTATCGTGGCCAGCTTGGTGTGGCCTAATTAACGGATTTCCTGCCGCTCCACTCTTTCTATCGTTTGCGGCTGAGAACCACTGTACGTTGTAATTTTGCTACGGACTTTACGAACCAATTTAATACTTTACGTGGAGTAATGTGTACGGGCCGAGTATTATAGATTTGTCTAGGAAAAATGGTGGTGCAGGACGCGGTGATGGAGTAGGTGAGTAATTCCAACGCACTGTAATTCCATGCTCCGTAACTCCACGCGTTGTAATACCACGCATTGTAATACCACGCGCTGGAATACCACGCGCTGGAATACCACGCGCTGGAATACCACGCATTGTAATACCACGCGCTGGAATACCACGCGCTGGCATACCACGCGCTGGAATACCACGCATTGTAATACCACGCGCTGGAATACCACGCGCTGGAATACCACGCGTTGAATTACCACGCGCTGGATTACCACGCGCTGGAATACCACGCGCTGGAGTTCCACGTGCTGGAATACCACGCGTTGGAATACCACGCGCTGGATTACCACGCGCTGGAATACCACGCGCTGGAATACCACGCACTGAATTACCATGCGCTGGAATACCACGCGCTGGAATACCACGCGCTGGAATACCACGCGCTGGAATACCACGCGCTGGAATACCACGCGCTGGAATACCACGCGCTGGAGTTCCACGCGCTGGAATGCCACGCGCAGGAGTACCATGCGCTGGAATACCACGCGCTGAATTACCACGCGCTGAATTACCACGCTCTGGAATACCACGCGCTGGAGTACCACGCGCTGGAATACCACGCACTGAATTACCACGCGCTGAATTACCACGCGCTGGAATACCACGCGCTGGAGTTCCCCGCGCTGGAATGCCACGCGCTGGAGTACCATGCGCTGGTATACCACGCGCTGAATTACCACGCGCTGAATTACCACGCGCTGGAATACCACGCGCTGGAGTACCACGCGCTGGAGTACCACGCACTGAATTACCACGCGCTGGAATACCACGCGCTGGAATACCACGCATTGTAATACCGCGCGCTGAATTACCACGCGCTGGAATATCACACGCTGAATTACCACGCGCTGGAATACCACGTGTTGAATTACCACGCGCTGGAATTTCACGCCTCGTAACTCTACGCGCTGTAATGCCACACGCTGTAATTCCACGCCCCGTAATTCCACGCGTCTTATATTTCATGCGTTGTAATTCCACTTACCATAATTCCACGCGTTGTACATTCCATACATCGTAATTCCATACGCTGTAAATTCTACGCGTCGTAATTCCACGCACCGTAATTCCATATACCATAATTATGGCTTGCTATAATGGAGGGGCAAGTTTTGCCTAAGGGTGACTATGTGGAATTAGGGTAACTGTATGGAACTCCTATGATACAAGATGTCCGCTGCGAAGATATTAGCAATCTTATACTCCTAGGGATTCCTAGAACCTACAGACCAGAGATCGAAAGAACTTTGGAGGTGAACATTCTCCGGATGCTTGGGATAGTAAAGTAGCAATACAGGACCCTGGTAACCTTAGACATGTTATCGTGCTATGTACCTAATAACGAGGGAAACAACGATAATAACCGAACAATAAGGACAGGAAGGAAGGAAGGAAGGGCAAGATAGGAGGAAGCGGAAGGTGCATTCCATGGCGAAACCATCGAAGATTCCAGTATTGTGGCGCGTGTTTTCGAAAAGGCCACCGCCCACCATTGTGTCTGGTCCACAATGCACCGTGATGAGCCTGTATTGTCGAACTTGTCGAACTCTGCCGCGATCCCAGGCCGAGGGGAAGTCTCACGTCCGGCTCCGGGTTTGTCCTTGCCGTCGAAGTACCCGTGGTGTTGTCGCTTCACAGTCTCCTGGGTATTCGATCAAATCGCTTTCGTCCGGCAAAACATTCGCATAGATATATTCCTTCTGTTTCCTGTTAATTGTCACTTTACTGTTGCGATTTTTCGGTGGGCATTCAATTTGGGTCGATTGTAGTTCAATGCGCTGGAGTGCCATGCGCTGTATTGCCATAAGTGGTAATTCCATGCATTGTAATTCCACACGCCGTAATTCCATGCACTGTAATTCGACGTACTGTATTTCCACGCGCCGTATTTCCATGTGTTGCAATTCTACGCTCTGTAATTCCACGTACTGCAATTCTACGCGCCGTAGATTCAATGCGCTGTAATTCCACGCATCGTAGTTCCATGCCCCGTAATTCCACGCGCTGCAATTTCACGCGCCGTAGATTCAATGCGCCGTAATTTCACGCATCGTAATTCCACGTCCCGTAATTCCACGTGTTACAATTCCATGCGCCGTAGATTCAATGCGCCGTAATTCCACGCATCGTATATTCAACGCGTCGTAATTCCACGCGTTATAATTCCACGTGCTGCAATTCTACGCGCCGAAGCTTCAATGCGCCGTAATTCCACAGCATCGTATATTCAACGCACCGTAATTCCACGCGCTATAATTCCACATGCTGCAATTCTACGCGCCGAAGCTTCAATGCGCCGTAATTCCACGCATCGTAGTTCCACGCTCCGTAATTCCACGTGTTACAATTCCATGCGCCGTAGATTCAATGCGCCGTAATTCCACGCATCGTATATTCAACGCGCCGTAATTCCACGCGTCGTATATTCAATATGCTGTAACTCCACGCGCTGTAATTTCCTGCGCTATAAATTCCATGCATCGTAATTCCACGCGCCACAATTCCACGCGCTATACCTCCACAAGTTATAATTCCACGCGCCATAATTCCACGCCACATAATTTTCCACGATGTAATCGTACGTATGGAAGTTTTACGCGTCGCACACCCCCGCGTTATATCGCCACGCATCGTCATACGCTCATAACCGAAGTAATCTACTATGTCAGCATAAAAGCTGGCAATGTTGAGGGTAAAAATCCAGTGCTAACGGGGAGAAACGTCTCCATGGAACGTGATAATCGAACAGGTTCAAGAATATGTGCGCGGGTCTCGCCTACTTAGCTTTTCCGCACGACCTCCTCGTACCGGGCCGCCATAAACACGCCAATATTATCCAATCTCCTCTAACAAGGTGATACTGCTCTTCCCTTGGATCCACGGGAAAGTTGGTCCGCATAAACGAGAACTTATATCGAACGGCGGCAGGAAATTTCGAGAAAATCTTGGATCGTCCAAGAGCCTCCTACAGGGTGACTCAAAATAAACGTCCGTCATAAATGATTTCGATTAATTTTAGCTGATTGTTTTCGGTTAAAAGGCTCTGCATCTGAGAGTTATCCTTAATTAGAGGAAGATAAGAGAAACACGTCTGTACACGTGACCCAGACGACTTTATCTCGAGGCTTTTACGTCACTCTGGAAGTAGAAGTCGCCGCCAAAAGTACATCACGAACGCCCCAGGTTAATTTCCGGCCTGGCAACTTGCAAACTTAGCGCAACTTCTCGTTCCAAGGCACGCTTTCCCCGCTGAAAACTAAAAGCTGGGTCTTTTTGAGACGATCAGAGGCAGACTTCTTTCTCGTTCGCCGCCTGAGCCTCGCAACGATGTATCTTGTCCGATCGATAAGGGGATGCCGGGACACAATTGTTCCGGGAAACTGGAGACGGTTATTAGGATAAGCGAATCGTTCTCGGATTTCTCTGGCAATTAAACGAACCTGAGTAAGGAGATCCAATCCTGAATAAACGTCCCTTACTCCTTTTTTTGCTCGGAGGGACGGCCAGACGTTTATATCTTTCAGAGAAAATTCGAGAATCCGTGTCCTCTCGAATAAATCGGTTATATTTATCTTGCTCCATGGTTTGCTGCTACGCATATTTATATAACCCGAGTCACGTGGCAGCTCGAGATTACGTCATTCGTTGGCGGCAAATTTGAACTGTCTTATTAATTTGTTCGGTGAACTATAAAATATGTGTATTGTGTTGTGAAAGAATAAGTTTATAGTAATTTCACGCACTGTACATTCCACGCGTTGTAATTCCACGCGTCGTAATTCCACGCTTCGTAATTGCACGCACCATAATTCTATGTGTTGTACTTTCACGCTCTGTAATTCCATGCGTCGTAATTCCACGCGCTGTGAATTTCACGCGTCGTAATTGCACGCACCGTAATTCTATGCGTTATACTTTCACGCTTTGTAATTCCACGCGCTGTAAATTCCACGCATCGTAATTCCTCGCGTCGTAATTCCCACGCGCTGTACATTCCACGTGTCATAATTCCACGCTCTGTAATTCCATGCGTTGTAATTCCACGCGCTGTGAATTTCACGCGTCGTAATTGCACGCACCGTAATTCTATGCGTTATACTTTCACGCTTTGTAATTCCACGCGCTGTAAATTCTACGCATCGTAATTCCACGTGTCATAATTCCACGCTCTGTAATTCCATGCGTCGTAATTCCACGCGCTGTGAATTCCACGCGTCGTAATTGCACGCACCGTAATTCTATGCGTTATACTTTCACGCTTTGTAATTCCACGCGCTGTAAATTCCACGCATCGTAATTCCACGCGTCGTAATTCCCACGCGCTGTACATTCCACGCGTCATAATTCCACGCGCTGTGAATACCACGCGTCGTAATTGCACGCACCGTAATTCTATGCGTTGTACTTTCACGCTCTGTAATTCGACGCGCCATAATTCCATGCGCTATACTTCCCCAAGTTATAATTCCACGCCATACAATTTTCCACGATGTAATCGTGCGTATGGAAGTTTGAAAAATGAAATAATTGGAGAAAAATGTCAATATTGAAGAACTGATATTAAATTCCAGTCCGCCATGTTAAAAGTCGGCCATATTAAACTTCGTGACGTCATCGCGTTAATGGACGTTCCTTCGACTATGTCCATAACCCAAAACGCTTCGTGTCCAAAATTAATGACACGTGATAAATTTTCGAGGTCTGAGAATATACACGTTATTCCCGGAAAATCTGATCAGCCTAATGAAGCAGCAACAAAATGGTGGATGTAAGGGCGCGTTTACAACGAGAGTACACAACCAGCTTAGAAAGGATCCGAGCAACGTTCATACGTGTTTCCTGAGGCCTCAAGGCGGATCCACGTCAACGAACGGCGAACGAAACTTCGTTAACGAATCTACGAAATGCCTCGTACACGGTGGCTTAATTAGCTCGCGAACCTGAATACCCGTTCGTTGCAATTAACAACTGAAGCCGGAAGGGAACAGGGAGTACCTGCCGCGTTTGCTGTTCGATAAGATCGATGCTGAATCGATATCTTGGGTCAATGACTTTTCTCGATATTCCTCGTGAAACATGGACGTGTAATTGGTTAGCAATTTTGAAATGGTGAGATGGAGTTTTAGGTTATGTTTGTAATTAGAGGCTAGTTTGAGTTAGTTTTAGGTTAGGTTTGTGTTAGAATCAGGTTAGGTTCAAACGAGGTTTAGGCTGGGTTTAAGTAACGCTTAGGTTAGGTTCTAATAAGGTTTAGGTCAGGTTAAGTTAGTTTCAAGTAAGGTTTATGAAGTTAGGTTAGGTTTAAGTAATGTTTAGGTTAAATTCATGTAAGGTTTGTGAAGTTAGGTTAGGTTCAAGTAACGTTTAGGTTAGATTTAAGTAAGGCTTATGAAGTTAGGTTAGATTCAAGTAAGGTTTATAAAGTTAGGTTAGATTCAAGTAAGGCTTATAAAGTTAGGTTAGATTCAAGTAAGGCTTATGAAGTTAGGTTAGATTCAAGTAAGGCTTATGAAGTTAGGTTAGATTCAAGTAAGGCTTATGAAGTTGGGTTAGATTGAAGTAAGGTTTATGAAGTTAGGTTAGATTCAAGTAAGGTTTGCGAAGTTAGGTTAGATTCAAGTAAGGCTTATGAAGTTGGGTTAGATTCAAGTAAGGTTTATAAAGTTGGGTTAGATTCAAGTAAGGCTTATGAAGTTAGGTTAGATTCAAGTAAGGCTTATGAAGTTAGGTTAGATTCAAGTAAGGCTTATGAAGTTAGGTTAGATTCAAGTAAGGCTTATGAAGTTGGGTTAGATTCAAGTAAGGCTTATGAAGTTAGGTTAGATTCAAGTAAGGCTTATGAAGTTGGGTTAGATTCAAGTAAGGCTTATGAAGTTAGGTTAGATTCAAGTAAGGCTTATGAAGTTGGGTTAGATTCAAGTAAGGCTTATGAAGTTAGGTTAGATTCAAGTAAGGCTTATGAAGTTGGGTTAGATTCAAGTAAGGTTTATAAAGTTGGGTTAGATTCAAGTAAGGCTTATGAAGTTAGGTTAGATTCAAGTAAGGCTTATGAAGTTAGGTTAGATTCAAGTAAGGTTTATGAAGTTAGGTTAGATTCAAGTAAGGTTTATGAAGTTAGGTTAGATCCATGTAAGGGTTATGAAGTTAGGTTAGGTTAAAGTAATGTTTGAGTTATGTTCAAGTAAGGTTCAGGAATTTAGTCAGATTATATTTGACGATTATAAGTTATGTTACCTTAAGCGATGGTCTGGTAGGATCCTTCCTGAGCTCCGCATACCTGGCCTCGAAGCTGTCGTCCCAATATTCTCTGCTTCTCATCCACGACGGCTGTAACAAACCAAAACGATAAATTAAAAACAGATGAACAAAAAGAGTAAACTTCAGTACCTACAATATCTGTCCCTATTTTCACCCCCGGTTTATTAAATACCCTAGGAAAATCTTAAGCAAACCAGATTCGTAGAGATGTTTCACGGATCAAGCAGATCCCGGCCAGACAGATAAATGGAAAGATAGATAGCCGTAGAAAATAAGAGGGGATACCCCGTGCCGAGAAAAACAGAAGGAGAACCAGCCACCCCCCGGTTCTCGGGGTCTAATTTCGTTAAAGGCGTGTGAAGGCGAACCGTAAGATCGATCGAGTCGAAAGAAAGTGCCTCTTGGCAAATAATCCACCGCTGAAAGACGGTCTCGATGGATTACGGGTCTGTCGATGCTTCTCGCTGTTTAATTAACGTCCATGGGATTAACTCTGTTACCGGGGAATACTCGACTGGTACCCTGTCTATCGATCGGTCGCTTTAAATTGAAAATATAGGATCAAAGTTCAACGTTTACATTCTAAATGGTTTATTACTATTCAGACTCTCGAAATTGGTTATTTGACATGCGATATTGCTTGTACGGCTCGGAGATTAGGTTGTATGATTACACTCTGACTGGTTCGTCTATTCGGATGATATTCAGTGTTACAACCTGTACGTGGGACAGGTAATGGAAGAGGTATATTTTCATAAAGAAGGTCCACGATACTTCATTCCCAGTTAAAAATATAGTAAAACGTTGCGACTAGAGCACACCTTACCAAGAAACTAATGAATCAAAGAGGTGTACCGTTAAGAAGAGCGTAAAGTCTCGAATTTATGCGGCAGATGAAATATCAAGGACAATGGTCGGGCATCGGGTTGGTTTTCTTTTAATTAAAAGCGAGCTTACTCGCTGATACATCGAAACAGCCTCGCGGCTGCTTTTAATTAAAGGATCGCAGCTGCATTTTTTAAATTGTCGCGCGGCAACCAATGGACAAATATTTCCCGCGGGTCGTTTGGCACGTAGCCCGTTATACAAAGAAAAAGAAAAATGGCGAAAAACAAAAAGGAAGAATAAATAAAGGAAAAATTCAATTCTGCAGCAATGCGCCAGGTATACGCGATAATTATTTGCACATGCCCCTGAAAATATTAATTTTCAAGAAACCTTCCTCTCGCGGACGAGCGAGAGGAATTTTTGCCGGGCTAACAAAGAAAAAAAAGAAGGAGAGAATGATATTCACGCGATATTCTCCCTCCCTCGACATCGTTGCATTAAATTTCTCGTTTCGCTGAAAATTACGCTTGTATTCCATTTTCAGGCAGGTTTTTAAACCGTGCTCGAGCCCAGTTTCAATTTTTTTTTTTTTATCTGCCCATTCGCCCGTCCGGATGATTCCAAATATCCTCATTCTCTTTTTGCGAATATAACGAGCAAAATTTCAAAGTACCGAAGAGATTAAAAATATTATTACGCTGATATTCAACTGTACGTTTTTGTTTGTATGGCTCGGCTTGATATCGGAACGGGATTTTATTATTTTGCGCGATAACTCGTCCGTCGAACATGTTATGGCGAAGTTATTAATTAAAAACGGGTGCCTACATGTGAATTGCGCAGTCTAAGCCCTGGCTGCCGAGGCGCATGCGCGGAACTGTGGAGGATGCTGGGAAGTTTCGTATCTTAGGACGTCACAGTTTTACGTTCTATATCTTACATTTTTGGGACTTTGGTGTTTTGGGCAATTTAGTTTAAGTTTTTTAGGGGTTCTAAGACCTTAGGTTAAGTTAGTTACGTCTTAGAAACTTAGCACTGTATGCTTTTGGCAATTTAGGACTTAGGTACTATGATGATATAGGGCTTAGGTCTCGTGTGATCTTAAGACTTAGGTGCTGTTCTTTAGATTGTTGATAGTGGGATCCTAGGTGGTATGACTTAGAGAGTCATGGAGTCCTAGGACTATATTCACATCTGATGGATCATGGAAGTCACAGGATCCTAGGTCTTATAGTCATCTCTGATGCATCATAGAAGTCATGGAGTCCTAGGTCCTATATACACATCTGATGGATCATGGAAGTCATAGGATCCTAGGTCTTATAGTCAACTCTGATGCATCACAGAAGTCATGGAGTCCTAAGTCCTATATTCACATCTGATGGATCATGGTAGTCATAGGATCCTAGGTCCTATACCCATCTCTGATGCATCATAGAAGTCATGGAGTCCTAAGTCCTATACTCACATCTGACAAATCATGGAAGTCATAGGATCCTAGGTCCTATACCCATCTCTGATGCATCATAGAAGTCATGGAGTCCTAAGTCCTATATACACATCTGACAAATCATGGAAGTCATAGGATCCTAGGTCTTATACCCATCTCTGATGCATCACAGAAGTCATGGAGTCCTAAGTCCTACATTCACATCTGACAAATCATGAAATTCACAGGCTCTTAGGTTCTATATTCACATCTGATGGAAGAGTCACACTGTCCTAGGCCCTAAGTCCAGATCCTCGAGGTCCTATGATCCTAGGCACTGTAGTTTAGGCTTGCTGTGTTCCTAGGATCATAGGTATTATGCTTTAGAATGTTGGAATCCTTGAGATCACTCAGTTAGGTCCTACACCTTAGGACCAAAACACCTAATGGTTTTTGTACCAAGATCATGTGCTTTGAACTTTCAGGAGTCGTAGCATGTCACCTTCTATGCAGACACTTCATTCTATTCTAAGTTCTGGGTTCATAGAACGTCCCAGACATAGTCCCTCATATTCAGTCCCACTATATGATCCTCTCCGATGCTATTATACTTCAGTCACACTTTCTAGTCCCAAGATCATGTGCTTTGAACTTTCAGGAGTCGTAGTACGTCACCTCCTATACAGACACTTGAATCTACTCTAAGTTCTAGGTTCATAGAACGTCCCAGACATAGTCCCTCATATTCAGTCCCACTATATGATCCCCTCTGATCCTATTATACTTCAGTCACACTTTCTGGTCCCAAGATCATGTGCTTTGAACTTTCAGGAGTCGTAGCATGTCACCTTCTATGCAGACACTTGAATCTACTCTAAGTTCTGGGTTCATAGAACGTCCCAGATCTTGTCCTTCATATTCAGTCCCACTATATGATCCTCTCCGATCCTATTATACTTCAGTCACACTCTCTGGTCCCAAGATCATGTGCTTTGAACTTTCAGGAGTCGTAGCATGTCACCTTCTATGCAGACACTTGATTCTACTCTAAGTTCTGGGTTCATAGAACGTCACAGACATAGTCCCTCATATTCAGTCCCACTATATGATCCTCTCCGATGCTATTATACTTCAGTCACACTTTCTGGTCCCAAGATCATGTGCTTTGAACTTTCAGGAGTCGTAGTACCCACTATATGATCCTCTCTGACCCTATTATACTTCAGTCACACTTTCTGGTCCCAAGTATCATCTAAGTTCATCTTCTGAGTCCCACGTTTGAAGGTGACCTTCACCCACGTGCAAGATCTGTATATCCCTGGAAGCTTCTGTCAACGTCTGTTGCGTATACAGTAGTGACCAAGGTATCTACGAACGTAAATAACCGAACGACACCGTGACAAATGATAAGCGTGAGAAAAAAGTAAGGAGCAACGTCCTCTAAGTGGATCGTGCTCATCTGTTCCAAGCAGGTGGTCTCGATCACGTCGGATCACCCTCGGTTCGAGGGTAATCTTGCTGCTGGGAAGCATGAAGCATTCTGCGTCAATCACGCGTCAGGAACAAAGGAATGCTTAGCGCACTGGATGCACCCATTTGCCTCCATGTCGTAGACGCTTCCCGTCGCTTCTGCGTCTCCTTTGACACGCCATCGGACCACGCACAGATCCACCCGAACGGGGGAAAATAAACCATCTAGGCCATGTCGTATCAATCAACGCCCGGGAATCCTGATAAATCGAGCTCGTCTTACGGGATGCGATATCTCATCGTTGTCGCGGGAGAACCTTGGATCTTCAAGATAAATAATAGAATTTCTTGTTTATCACGTTTATTTTTTTTTTGTGTTGTTCTTTGGGAATTAATAGGTAAATTAATTGTTCATTGGGGATTAATAGGTAAAGGGTGTTTGATGAGGGGAGACTGTTAGGTTCTTCAAGTGGGATGATGGAAGTAGGGCTGATACCATTTTTACAAAGTGGGACAGTGGACTTAGGGGTGCTATGATATTTGCATTTCTCAAATTGGAGCATTTGAGTCAGGGTTGCTACCATGTTTGCAAAGTGGGACACTGGACTTATCATTTTGTAATTTTTTGAAGAGTGCTGGACTTAGGGGTGCCACCATGTTCCTATTTTTCATATTACAGCATTTGACTCAGGGTTGCTACCATGTCTGCAAAGTGGGACACTGGACTTATCATTTTTGAATTTTTTGAAGAGTGCTGGACTTAGGGGTGCTGCCATGTTCCTATTTTTCATATTAGAGCATTTGATTCAAGGTTGCTACCATGTCTGCAAAGTGGGACACTGGACTTATCATTTTTTAATTTTTTGAAGAGTGCTGGAGTTAGGGGTGCCATCATGTTCCTATTTTTAATATCAGAGCATTTGACTCAGGGTTGCTACCATGTTTGCAAAGTGGGACACTGGACTTATCATTTTTGAATTTTTTGAAGAGGAGTGCTGGACTTAGGGGTGCTACCATATTCTTATTTTTCATATCAGAGTATTTGACTCAGGGTTGCTACCATGTTTGCAAAGTGGCACACTGTACTTATCATTTTGTAATTTTTTGAAGAGGAGTGCTGGACTTAGGGGTGCTGCCATGTTCCTATTTTTTAACCGACTTCGAAAAAGGAGGAGGTTACTCGATTCGATCAGTATATTTTTTCATATCAGAGCATTTGAGTCAAGGTTGCTACCATGTCTGCAAAGTGGGACACTGTACTTATCATTTTGTAATTTTTTGAAGAGTGCTGGACTTAGGGGTGCTACCACGTTCCTATTTTTCATATTAGAACATTTGACTCAGTTGCTACTATCTCTCCACTTTTCATAGAGTACTAACATGCTATCATCTCTCCACTTTTCAAAATAGTGGCACGACTGGTCACTTACTTTCCTGAGCCATTCTCAAATAACTCAAAGGCTGGTGCCTTAATGCAATCTTCGAATTTTCCCCATTCTACAAGATGCTTCATCAAATATCTCAAAGCCTACCCCAAACTTAAAAGACTATTCCAGATTTCTTGACGGGTTGGTATCCAATTTCACAAAGAACTTTTACAACCTTCCTAAGCTAAGAATCCCATCAGATCCCCTAACAAAATAAACCCCTTACTTCCAGAGCTTAAAGATGATCGTGTATCTATGAAAATCCATGGAACGATACCATAAAAGATATCTAGCAAAGGACCTCGGTATAATGCGTATTGGGGTGGCATTACAGGGTTGAAAACAAGAGAGAGGAATAAATTGCGTTTGCTTTGGTATCCGACGCACCGCCGCCGACGTAATTGCTCGTCCCCTTGGCGCCTGGAAATTTACCGGAAAGATCGGCTCGTTCGGACCCCACGTTTCTTTATTATCGTCGTTCAGAGGATCGTCGTAATCCCGGACTACATGGCGAAAATCCTTGTGGGTGGACATTTGCACGTTGACCTTTTGCCTCTTGATGGCCTTCTTTAATAATGTTTGTATGAAGACATCAAACGAAGGTGTAAAAAGGTCGGGCCATATTGTAAGAAGTGCTATTTAGGGCTAGCTGTTTGTGGCCTATAAGGGATCGAAATATAACGTGGTCGTAAATCGCAATGATCCGTAAACTGATACGTTGATGTACTCATAGGATGGCACATCATAAAATGTTACTGACTATGTATTTCAAATTAGACGTCCTTTTCAAAAATTGTATTTTTCATTAAATTTATGTTTAGACTGTATTTGTGTGTTTAGTAAAAAATGTAACTGACTATGTACTTCATATGACATTAGGATCATGCAGTTTCAGAAAACAACACCTTTTATTAAATTTACGACTATGCTATATCTGTGTGATTGTTATAAAATGTGACTGACTATGTACTTCATATGACATTAGGATCATTCAGTTTTAAAAGGCAACACCTTTTATTAAATTTACGACCATGCTTTATTTTTGTGTCTGCTGTAAGATATGACTGACTATGTACTTCATATGACATTAGGATTATTCAATTTCAAAAAACAGCACCTTTAATTAAATTTACGACCATGCTTTATTTTTGTGTCTTCTATAAGATAGGACAGACTGTATACTTCATATGACATTAGGATTATTCAGTTTCAAAAAACAACACCTTTTATTAAATTTACGACCATGCTATATCTGTGTGATTGTTATAAAATGTGACTGACTATGTACTTCATATGACATTAGGATCATTCAGTTTTAAAAGGCAACACCTTTTATTAAATTTACGACCATGCTTTATTTTTGTGTCTTCTATAAGATAGGACAGACTGTATACTTCATATGACATTAGGATTATTCAGTTTCAAAAAACAGCACCTTTTATTAAATTTACGACCAAGCTATATTTTTGTGTCTGCTATAAGATATGACTGACTATGTACTTCATATGACATTAGGATTATTCAATTTCAAAAAACAGCACCTTTCATTAAATTTACAACCATGCTATATTTTTGTGTCTGCTATAAGATATGGCTGACTCTGTACTTCACATCATATTGGCATCACTGTCCATTTCAAAAACACTGCACCTTTTATTAAATTTACAACCATGCTATATTTGTATGTCTACTATAAAATGTGACTGACTCTGTACTTCACATCATATTGGCATCACTGTCCATTTCAAAAACACTGCACCTTTCATTAAATTTACAACCACGCTATATTTGTATGTCTACTATAAAACATGACTGACTGTACTCCACATCATCAACATGACTATTTTGCAAAGACCCTTAATTAAAATTTACGACCACGCTATACTTGTGTCTCCTATGAAACGTGACAGACTTCACATCACATCACAGTCCATGTTAAAAACCCCCCACTAAATATACGACCACGTTATATCCATGTGTATAATTCTGAAACGCACGCATAAAGCATCTGGGGCAAGAAAAGAAACAAAAGAAGTCTCCGTTCAGACAAGATTCGGTCAAGGTTTACAGGTCAAGACGCACTCGGATCGTAAGCCGCTCAGGTGCGTTCCCTTTTCCTCGTTCTCCCTCAAGGGATTACCGGATGTAACCCGGTCGCCCTAACCTAGGCGACCATGGATTGTTTAATCGAGGAAGCCTTAGCTGGAGAGCTTTCCTTCGTGCACACGACCTAGAAACCTAAAAAGGTACAGCTTCTAATGAGAAACCCTCTGTCAAGGCGGGTGTGCTCTGTTCACCCTTGGTCCTGTGTCAACCGCACACGAGAACCTATTTCCAGCGATTCGGTGACGAGAGGAGGGCGCAAAAAGGGCTGTTCGATAAGGAATAGGATCCGCTGATCAAGGAGCCCGGATTTCAGAGGATCTAGGACGCGTTCGGTGAGCAGACGAAAGAAGATGAACGAGATGGAAAAAGGGTGCTCTCCTTCCTTCCGACAACTTCTAAGGTATCGACTTTTCAATTGGGTCACGTATACCGTTGCCTCTGTGCGCGTACGTGTGCATGCTACGCTGGGAATACATCCTAATGGAAATCGAAATCACGCTCTTCTGTGCTTTAGGCTGATCATAAACCCTTAGGGCGAGTCTATGTTATGCTACTGATGCTGGGAGCTTTGTGCTGCGGTAGCTGGTCCTTGGAAGAAGGTATGAAAGGAAGGACGCCATTTTCTTCGGAAATGTACACGAGTCCTTACATCCTCAAATACCAACATTCCTCAATTCATACATTCCCTAATTCCTACATTCCTCAATTCCCACGTCGTTCTATTTCCACATTCCCCGATTCCCACATCGTCCAACTCCCACATCCCCAACTTCCCACATCCCCGAATCCCCACATCTCCAAATTCCCATATCCCCAAATTCCCATATCCCCAAATTCCCATATCCCCGAATCTCCACATCCCCGAATTCCCACATCCCCGAATTCCCACATCCCCGAATTCCCATATCCCCGAATCCCCACATCCCCGAATTCCCACATCCCCGAATTCCCACATCCCCGAATTCCCACATCCCCGAATTCCCACATCCCCAAATTCCCATATCCCCGAATCCCCACATCCCCGAATCCCCACATCCCCGAATTCCCACATCCCCGAATCTCCACATCCCCGAATTCCCACATCCCCGAATTCCCACATCCCCAAATTCCCATATCCCCGAATCCCCACATCCCCGAATCCCCACATCCCCGAATTCCCACATCCCCGAATCTCCACATCCCCGAATTCCCACATCCCCGAATTCCCATATCTCCGAATCTCCACATCCCCAAATTCCCACATTCCCGAATCTCCACATCCCCGAATTCCCACATCTCCAAATCCCCACATCCCCAAATTCCCACATCCCCGAATCCCCACATCCCCGAATTCCCACATCCCCGAATCTCCACATCTCCAAATTCCCACATCCCCAAATTTCCATATCCCCAACTCCCCACATCCCCAATTCCCTACCGTCCCAAAACCTCAAGTCCCCAAACTTCCACCCCCCCAAATTTCCACCCCCAAAAATTGCTAAAAGAAACCTCCCTCCTCCCTAAAATACACAAACGCCTTCTACGTTAGCAATATAACCTCAACTAGAATCGAACCATGAGCGAAAAATAGCAGCTTCATATCCCCCGTAATGAATTCGATCCTGTATCGTTCTTCTTTTCCAGGTCAAGTTTGTTTGTAGCATATATCAAACCACCGTAAATTACGTTTCGGTTTGCATCGCGAACGCGAGGCACGCGCTAAAAATATGTTTCCTTGAAAAGTAAATCGCGCCAACTCTGTTCCAGCAAGTCGCCGTGAAAAAGATATGAAGGCGTTACGACTCGGCCAGCCCCGATCCATAAATGTTTTACGATCACGATATTGTTGCCTTCCATGTGACTATTACACCTTTTATGATGGCGCAATCCTCGTGTACGAGCGCATTATCCTCGAGGATACAGCTGTTTCGAGCGGGGCCTCTTAAACGACTTCATGATCTACCGAACATTGCTAAATATTCCTTATATAACATTCAAGCTTCTTTAGGGAGAGTTCAACCTTCTTTTCTTCTTTTGAGATATCGATATTTTCATGGAGAGTTCGTGATTTAGTCTTTTGGAATGAAGTGCTTCTCTGTGGGGCACATTTCGAATTACATGCGAATAGTATATTATAGTAACGATGTTCTCTTAGGGAGTAGTTTGGAATGAAGTTCTGGATGATTAAATTATAATTCTTCTTGAAGATATGAGACATGTGGTGTAACTCTGGTAGTTCACTTTTTTAGAAAAATAAAAAATGTGCAATTTATAGAGAGACATCTGCAAAAGCCACTATAGTGGCTGGTTGTGTAATGAGACATGTAGACAGACACATAGGAGACATGTAGAGAGACAGACATATAGGAGACATGTAGAGAGACAGACACATAGAAGACATGTAGAGAGACAGACACATAGAAGACATGTAGAGAGACAGACACATAGAAGACATGTAGAGGGACAGGCACATAGGAGACATGTAGAGAGACAGACACATAGGAGACATGTAGAGAGACAGACACATAGAAGACATGTAGAGGGACAGGCACATAGGAGATATGTAGAGAGACAGACACATAGGAGACATGTAGAGAGACAGACACATAGGAGACATGTAGAGAGACAGACACATAGGAGACATGTAGAGAGACAGACACATAGAAGACATGTAGAGAGACAGACACATAGAAGACATGTAGAGAGACAGACACATAGAAGACATGTAGAGGGACAGGCACATAGGAGACATGTAGAGAGACAGACACATAGGAGACATGTAGAGAGACAGACACATAGAAGACATGTAGAGGGACAGGCACATAGGAGATATGTAGAGAGACAGACACATAGGAGACATGTAGAGAGACAGACACATAGGAGACATGT
Source organism: Megachile rotundata (assembly GCF_050947335.1). NCBI lineage: Eukaryota > Metazoa > Arthropoda > Insecta > Hymenoptera > Megachilidae > Megachile > Megachile rotundata. The sequence goes on along the minus strand of NC_134998.1, from coordinate 9,712,063 downwards.
AGAGAGACAGACACATAGAAGACATGTAGAGAGACAGACACATAGAAGACATGTAGAGAGACAGACACATAGGAGACATGTAGAGAGACAGACACATAGAAGACATGTAGAGAAACATATTTGTGAAAGTCATTATAGTGGCTCGTCATACAAAGAGACATGTAGGTAGACAGACACATAGGAGACATGTAGAGAGACATATTTGTGAAAGCCACTATAGTGGCTCGTCATACAAAGAGGCTTGTAGGTAGACAGACACATAGGAGACATGTAGAGAGACATATATGTGAAAGCCACTATAGTGGCTCGTCGTACAAAGAGGCTTGTAGAGGACATGTAGAGAGACATACTTGTGAAAGTCACTATAGTGGCTCGTCGTACAAAGAGGCTTGTAGAAGACATATAGAGAGTCATATCCATGAAAGGCACTATAGTGGCTGGTTGTACAAAGACACATGTAGGTAGACAGAAACATAGGAGACATGTAAAGAGACATATTTATGAAAGCCACTATAGTGGCTCGTTATGTAAAGAGACATCTTCGAAAGCCACTATAGTGGCTCGTTGTATAAAAAGACATACTGCTACACTGTCTAATTAAGTACACTACCTAAGAGGTCAATAACATTGTTATTTACAGTTCATCTTAAAAAGCTGACAAGGCAGAACATAGTCGCCAGTTCGATCCGACCGGTTAAGGGTTCGTTGTGCGTCGACCGCATTATTCATTCGACCGGTGAACCACGAGGGTGGTGCGACACAGTCGGAGAGAAAGGAGAGAGTCGAGAGAGGGCCAAGCACGCGTTTCAGCACGTCGAGTAACGCGAGCGGTAACGGAAAGCTATTTAACTTGCGGCTACGACAGACTTCCGACTCGGTTACTCTCCCTTGTACTCGCGGCCTCTCTATGATGTTCGTGCCTAACCTGCACTTACGTTGCACCGGGTACTTACGCACCCGTACGCCGTACAATTATGCTACCCACTCCACGGCCCACCATGGATTTCTATTCGAATGCCTTCTGTGAACTATTACTCGATTGCTGAATACATTTGCGATAACCACTGTGTTTTAGTCGCTGGAACATTGTTACGGTTTTTGTGCAACTGCGGTGACTTTTTTGATGGGATGCAAATTTTTTGTGGAGGGAGTTGCAGGGAAGGGAGGAGATATTGGGCTTTTATGACTTAGGCTTTCGGGATTGTGGGACGATTGGGACTTCATGGGAGGTTTTGGAATCAAGAAGGATCATGACTTAGGCTTTTAGGATTATGGGACTTTGGACTTCATGAGGGGTTTTGGAATCATGGAGGATCATGACTTAGGCTTTTGGGATTATGGGACTTTTGGGACTTCATGGGGGGTTTTGGAATCATGGAGGATCATGACTTAGGCTTTTGGGATTATAGGACTTTTGGGACTTCATGGGGGGTTCTGGAATCAAGAAGGATCATGACTTAGGCTTTTGGGATTATGGGACTTTTGGGACTTCATGGGGGGTTTTGGAATCAAGAAATGATCATGACTTAGGCTTTTGGGATTATGGGACTTTTGGGACTTCGGGGGGTTTTGGAATCAAGAAGGATCATGACTTAGGCCTTTAGGATTATGGGACTTCATGGGGGGTTTTGGTATCATGGGGAGTCATGACCTAGGCTTTTAGGATTATAGGACTATGCCAGCATGGGGATTTCTGGAATCATGGGGGATTCTAGAGAACATCATTTGTATGTCTTTTATGTCTGAGGAACCTAAGATCTTAGCAGAGTACTTAGTCCAGGATTTGGAAGGTCATCACAAGTGCCTCAGATCTCAAGAGACTTAGAACCTCATGTCTTAAGAGTCTCAGGAGACTCAGGACCTTATGTCTGAAACATGTGGGACTCCTAGAGTCATCCTCAATTCTGGAGACCATCACTTGTATCTCCTTTATGCTTGAAGAACTTAAGGTCTCAATGAACTACTACGTCTTAGGATTTGAAAGGTCCAGAATCATATGTGCCTCAGGTTCTTATGAGTCTCACAGGACATAGCACCTTGTGCCTCAGACATGTGGGGCTGCTAGTCATCCTCAATTCTGGAGACCATCACTTGTATCTCCTTTATGCTTGAGAATCTTAAGTTCTCAATGAACTACTATGTCCTAGGATTTGGAAGGTCCAGAATCATATGTGCCTCAGGTTCTTATGAGTCTCAGAGGACATAGCACCTTGTGCCTTAGACATGTGGGACTCCTAGAGTCATCCTCAATTCTGGAAACCATCACTTGTATCTCCTTTATGCTTGAGAAACTTAAGGTCTCAATGAACTACTATGTCCTAGGATTTGGAAGGTCCAGAATCATATGTGCCTCAGGTTCTTATGAGTCTCAGAGGACATAGCACCTTGTGCCTTAGACATGTGGGACTCCTAGAGTCATCCTCAATTCTGGAGACCATTACTTGTATCTCCTTTATGCTTGAGAAACTTAAAGTCTCAATGAACTACTATGTCTTAGGATTTGGAAGGTCCAGAATCATATGTGCCTCAGGTTCTTATGAGTCTCACAGGACATAGCACCTTGAGCCTTAGACATGTGGGGCTGCTAGAGTCATCCTCAATTCTGAAAACCATCATTTGTATGTCCTTCATGCCTCCAGAACCTAAGATCTCAGAAAGGTACTCTGTCTTAAGACTTAAAAAATCCTGATCATATGAGCCTGAAACATGTGAGACTTCTATAATCAGGAAAAATTGTGGGGATGTTTGAAAAGTCTTGCAGTAGCATGAGACCATAACAGTGGCACTCTCAGTAGTGAAGACATGCGTAAACAATCTGAGTACCCTGTTTTGAAGCGTATAGTAATCAGTTTGCACGGTTCACAAGGCGATCCCATACAATTATCCTAAGGGTCGGAGGCACTCGTGAACCATGGACATTCTGTTGCAGGGAGGGTAAACAGAAAGTTTGCCAGTCACTTCGACCGCGCCCTCTGTTTCCTTAGCAATAATTTCATACGTCAGGGGTGGCACGGTGTTTATCGAGCGAACACGTACGCGCCAGGGGGCGAGTTTCGAATTTAGAATCAACGATGTTATCGTTATCGGGTCGCTGCTTATTATGCGGCTGCGTGATTAATTAGATGGCTTGATTCGGAAACGATGCATCCTAAAATGAGGCTGATTCCGAATACGAAGCAGAGTTTACTCTTCGGTTTTCTCTTGGGTCTTATAATTTAAATAGATCGGTTTGCTTAAATTTGGTACATCAATTTTGTAAATTACAGAGTTGACAGAAATTAAGGAGTGTATTAGGATAAACGTGGTTAATCGTACGAAAACATGCTCGCTGGGAAAAAAAATAACCCGTAGAAAATTTAGCGACCAGAGACACGTCCGGATTATCCATTCCACTTCGATTGAACGCGCACCATCGGTGAACGCTAACAATCGGCGTCAGAGGCAACTTTTTTTCGACTGACTTATCCGATCAATCCTCCTCTGTGTGATTACTTTTGCGATGGATCACCTGTGTTTGGTTTCTTTTGAAAGATAGCTTTCACTGAATTTTATCTTCAATCTTCGTAGAAGGTTTTCTTACATGATCACTTTAGTGTAACTGAACTTCAACATTCTTAGAAGGTCTCCTTAAATGATCACTTTTATTGTAAATGGTATTCAAGCGTCTTAGAAGGTTTTCTTAAATGATTACTTTTATTGTAACTGAACTTCAACATTCTTAGAAGGTCTCCTTAAATGATCACTGTTATTGTCAATGCTCTTCAAGCTTCTTAGAAGATTTTCTTAAATGATCACATTTATTGTAACTGAACTTCAACATTCTTAGAAGGTCTCCTTAAATGATCACTGTTATTGTCAATGCTCTTCAAGCTTCTTAGAAGATTTTCTTAAATGATCACATTTATTGTAACTGAACTTCAACATTCTTAGAAGGTCTCCTTAAATGATCACTGTTATTGTCAATGCTCTTCAAGCTTCTTAGAAGATTTTCTTAAATGATCACATTTATTGTAACTGAACTTCAACATTCTTAGAAGGTCTCCTTAAATGATCACTTTTATTGTCAATGCTCTTCAAGCTTCTTAGAAGATTTTCTTAAATGATCACATTTATTGTAACTGAACTTCAACATTCTTAGAAGGTCTCCTTAAATGATCACCTCTATGGTGAAAGACTTTGATCCTCCTTAGAAGGTCTCCTTAAATGATCATCTCCATAATGAGTAACTTTCATCTTTCTTAGAAGGTTTTCTTAAATGATCACATTTATTGTAACTGAACTTCAACATTCTTAGAATGCCTCCTTAAATGATCACCTTCAGAGTAAATTGTTCTTCAACCTCCTTAGAAGGTTTCTTTAAATGATCATCTTCATAATAAATAACCTTCATCTTTCTTAGAAGGTTTTCTTAAATGATCACATTTATTGTAACTGAACTTCAATATTCTTAGAATGTCTCCTTAAATGATCACCTTCAAAGTAAATGTTCTTCAACCTCCTTAGAAGGTTTTCTTAAATGATCACCTCTATGGTAAAAGACTTTGAACCTCCTTAGAAGGTCTTCTTAAATGATCACCTCCATGGTAAAAGACTTTGATCCTCCTTAGAAGGTCTCCTTAAATGATCATCTTCATAATAAGTAATCTTCATCTTTCTTAGAAGGTTTTCTTAAATGATCGCCCTCATGGTGAACAACTTTGAACCTCCTTAGAAGGTCTCCTTAAATGATCACCTCCATGATAAAAGACTTTGAACCTCCTTAGAAGGTTTCCATAGACGATCTCCTCAGAGAAGATCTTAGAAGAATCTCCCTAACTGATTGACGATTCTACTGTCATTCCTCTAGGCAAACACTGACTTCGTGAATAACCTTGTTGATCAACCTCATGGCGAATAACCTTGAATTTCCTTAGGAAGATTATCATAATTTTCTTATATCATAAACCAGTAGGTCCTAAAACGCCCAAGTTCTCATGCACCCCGTTTTTCACAAAGGATCCACCTTGAACTCGATCTTTGGACCTACGGACCAGACCACGGTGGTATTTGACTTGATACTAATAGCCTTCCAAGTCAGTGAGACATCCCGAAAGAGCATCTGTTAGATCGATGGTCATCCAGCAGCTGTGCCTCTAAAACCCTTGGTTCTTTTTCCCTTGGAAGATGAACGAAGTGGATGGTTCATCCGGCGCCAGGAAAAGGAAGATTACTCCCTTCTGATTTTTATTATTACGCTCAGCGGGATATAGATACCGTCGTCCGTTTTTATTGCCTCGTTGCCTTTTACCTTTCTCTCCGTCCCGAGTTTCTCTCCGGATGAAACAAAGGAACGGAATGGCCCCGAAGACGCGAAACGTCGTCACGGAGGCCGTTGCTCGGCTCGCTGCTATAATACGATCGAGGCAGAAACTTTTTCTATTACCTTGCCGTTCGGAACTTCTCTCGAAGCTATCGAAATATCGACGCGTGCTTCTACTTTTCCACGGTTTCCTTTTTTCTTTCTCTTGAAAGAAAGGGAATCGATGGGAGGATGAGGCATAGGGGCTTCGACGTATACGGTTTCCCCTCCTTTTACCTGCTCTTTCATTTCCTATATTTATCGTTAAAGGAAAATTGTTGATAGTCAAATTGTAGCACTGTGTTGTGATCAATTCTTTATGGAGGACAAGTAGTAAACGAAGATACAATGGACATATATTTAGCTGAATTATTTTATAAGATCAAAGAGAAGTGTCAAGCCTCAGCATTTCTATGTTGAGGAGTGGAATGTGTACCTCCCTGATTATCGTAGTCCTTGAAACGAGCAGTGCATTTTTTCAAGAAAGGGTTATACCCAGTTCTGGTTTGAAAAATGGCAGGCTGTTTCAATTTGCCCCAGTCCGAACGGTGTTGAAAGTTCGCGTGATTCTGGCACGATCGTCGACACCGATAGGGACACTGTTTATCGCGATGCTGCTCATCGATCAGACGACACGGGTTCCTTCAACCCGAGAAGCTTGCGAAACAGTCGGTTACCGCGAGCAAACAGTTTGCGAAAGAAACGGGTTCACTTAATGTCCGCCTGACAATTCTCGAATTGGATTAATTCCAGGAGCAAATAATCGATCCTTTCATTCATCCGACGGAGATCAAAGGGGTGGATTTCCCCGGGAAAAGAAACGGGGAGCATTTCGAACGAATCGAATTGAAAAAGTCATTATCGGCTTTTAATCAAGCCTCCGTTCTCGTCGCCATTTTCTTCGCATTAATTCGAACGTGTTGCGTTTGCTTAATGGAGGTGTAATCCTGTTTCCCGGCAGTTTCCAAAGAAATTTTTCCGACCAGAGTTCGCGGCGAATCATAGTTAACCATTCGTCAGAATTCCGCAATTATTTTCAAAGATCCTCTGACAAACGGTTGCCGGAGAGGCTGTCTGGGTCGTATTTCAACAGTCGACACTTCGGCACGTTTAACACGGGGAATTGCACTTTACGGGCAGAAGATCGTGGCAAGGTGCACTACCGAAGTCAAAGGGAGACATTTTTGTCGTTTCCTGGAAACGGCATCGCCCTCTCGAAAGCCCGCCGCCCGTGGAAAGCGGAATAAAAGGGTGTACACGGTGGTACGGGATGGCTTTTAACGCGGGTGTCAGGGGAGGCATGTAAAACGTCTGCCACGATTATGGTTTAATAAAGTTGCCTCTTCGATTCTACCTCTGATGCATTCTTCTACGAGTCGAGGTCGTTGACTTCTTGTGAAAGTCAGGAAAAAGTGAGACATGACTTCAGATATTTTAACAATTGTGAAAAGTACATGTTTTATATGTACACTAAAAATGTTGCATTTCTGCAACTTCATATGTCACTACTCGATGAAACATACACTTGAAACAGTTCTTATTGCAACAGAGGAAAACTCTAAAATATATGTTGTAGTATTGCAAGATTATGTATCAAGGCTTAATAAACAGAAACAATCTTTGAATACATACTATAGGTCAATGAGTCCGTCTTGAAACAACCTATAAGTTCATACAAACAGCTATAAGTTCATACCAATCACGTTTCGAAAAAACTAAGAAACCATAAGTTCAATAAGACATGAATAAGTTCAATAAGGCACCTGAACAATGGTATGAAGTTAACATGACTGATATGAACTATTTGGATAGGAATGCTCCTGAGTACTAGCGAGAAAGCCTCGGTTTTATGCGCCATCTAGTGGCGATGAGAAGAAACTGCCACATTAACTTAAGGTAACTTCCAATGAACGTAAGGCACCTGAAGAAATGAAATGAAATAAAAATGAACAAGAGGGAGAGAATGATTCGTCCAGGATCCGCTGGTGCAGGTTTTATGTGTCAGTAAGGCATCAGTGGGTCTTTGCCTCCTTGAGTACTAGCGAGAAAGTCTACGGTCGTATGCGCCACCATGTAGTGGAACATATAGAAACTACAGCATGCGGAAATTACAGTGCGTGGAAATTACTATGCGTGGCGACATAACGCGTGGAAATTACTACGCGTGGCGATATAACGCGTGGAAATTACTACGCGTGGTGATATAACGCGTGGAAATTACTACGCATCGCGATGTAACGCGTGGAAATTACTACGCGTGGAATTTACCACGCGTGGAAATTACTACGCGTGGAAATTACTACGCATGGCAATGTAACGCGTGGAAATTACTATGCGTGGCGACATAACGCGTGGAAATTACTACGCGTGGAAATTACAACGCGTGTCGATATAACGCGTGGAAATTACTACGCATGGCGATATAACGCGTGGAAATTACTACGCGTGGCAATGTAACGCGTGGAAATTACTACGCGTGGAAATTACCACGCGTGGAAATTACTGCGCATGGCGACATAACGCGTGGAAATTACTACGCGTGGCGATATAACGCGTGGAAATTACTGCGCATGGCGACATAACGCTTGGAAATCACTACGCATGGCAATATAACGCGTGGAAATTACTATGCGTGGAAATTACTACGCGTGGCGATATAACGCGTGGAAATTACTACGCATGGCAATATAACGCGTAGAAATTACTACGCGTGGCGACATAACGCGTGGAAATTACTATGCGTGGCGATATATGTTATGCTTTCGCGATGCTATGTGAAACTGCCACATTAAGTTAACATAAACTGTAACTTTTAATGAACGAATGGTATAATTTAAAAAAGTAAAAAATGATAAACGTGTCGACCTGTGTTTTCGAAAGAAATCGAAAGTCCGAAGGCCCGCGTGAAAGGGAGCAGATAAAAAGAAGGGAGTCCCGTCGAAAAAGCATTTGGGACGCAATAAAAAGGAAGCGGTGCCGTCAGCGAGGCATTTCTCGCCGGTCCACTCGAGGAAGAATAGCAGATTAGAAGCGGCGGCATTGTGAGCCGTAATATCCGGCCGAGCGTCCATGGAAGGGAGAGGATTACAGAAATTCATTTGCCTCTGAATAACCAGGATACGCGGTGTCGTTTCTGCAGAATAAACAGCGAGTACCCGAACAGACTATCGCTAATCCTCGCGTCAAATGCCAGACAAGTCGAACATTGTTCCCGTACAATGGTCCTTAAATTTTTAATAAAACCCTTTCCAATTAAGTATTAGATAAATCCTATTACGGACTATCAGCCGGTGGAAGCATTTCAATAGGTTTAATAGGATCGTGCCTCTAGGGCATCTGTTCAACGACGTTGGTAGGGTGTATTCGGGATAAATATGAACGATTAACATCTTAGGAATAATAAGCGTTAAGTGTCGCACGCACGGAATGTCTCGATCACGGGACGCATGAGATTGCGATCACAGGGTCAGGTTCGAAGCCGATGTCACGAGAGGTTGCCCGTGCCGTTAATAATCGGTTTATCTACTGCGAAACGATGACGAGGTTACAGGCTTATTAAGGCTAATTTCGTCAGGGCGTGCGGTGTCACGAACAGGCTAGCCGAGGCTATATTCTATTATCCACTTTTAACGTGACCGTGCAAGCGATCGACAGTCGAACTTTCACGTGATGCAAGAAACCGTTCTACTTTTTCGAATGGACTTTCGTTATATTGTCATTCTATGGATTTTACGCGCGTTGTAAGTTCTATGCGCTGTAATGCCAAGCGTCGTAATTTTCACGCGTTATATCGCCACGCGTAGTAATTTCTACGCGTTATATTGCCAAGCGTAGTAATTTCCACGCGTTATATTGCCAAGCGTAGTAATTTCCACGCGTTATATTGCCAAGCGTAGTAATTTCCACGCGTTATATCGCCACGCAAAGTAATTTCCACGCGTTATATTGCCATGCGTAGTAATTTCCACGCGTTATATCGCTACGCGTAGTAATTTCCACGCGTTATGTCACCACGCATAGTAATTTCCACGCGTAGTAATTTCTACGCGTTATATCGCCACGCACAGTAATTTCCACGCGTTATGTCGCCACGCACAGTAATTTCCACGCGTTATGTCGCCACGCATAGTAATTTCCACGCGTGGTAATTTCCACGCGTTATATTGCCAAGCGTAGTAATTTCCACGCGTTATATTGCCAAGCGTAGTAATTTCCACGCGTTATATTGCCAAGCGTAGTAATTTCCACGCGTTATATCGCCACGCAAAGTAATTTCCACGCGTTATATTGCCATGCGTAGTAATTTCCACGCGTTATATCGCTACGCGTAGTAATTTCCACGCGTTATGTCACCACGCATAGTAATTTCCACGCGTAGTAATTTCTACGCGTTATATCGCCACGCACAGTAATTTCCACGCGTTATGTCGCCACGCATAGTAATTTCCACGCGTTATATTGCCCATGCGTAGTAATTTCCACGCGTTATATCGCCACGCGTAGTAATTTCCACGCGTAGTAATTTCCACGCGGTATATTGCCACGCACTGTAATTTTCGCATGCTGTAGTTTCTGTATGTACCACTACATGGTGGTAACTTCCACTCGTTCTTATCACTTCACCCGATTGGGTATCATGCAACTATCCATTTTCATCATAATGCAACTTATGCCCTCCGTGGTACCCCAACAGTACCGAAGCTGAGGTTCGAAAAACGAGCGGTCACCCATCTTTCCTCCCGCCGCGCCCTCTATCCCTTAACGTCGGACATCGGACGAGCCCCCATATCACCTACACCATCAGCTCCTATGATCTTATAATTATATATATCATTATTTATACATATGTATGCAATGGACATTTTATGGATCATGTCACATTCCATAAGAACTAAATGCCAACAAAGCACGAATTAAGCAATTATTGAAACATCGAACGGAGTTCGGAACGCGAGGAAGAAGAACGAATTTCTCTACTCGAAGGGAACTAGTTTCTTGACCGAACCGTGACCTGGAAGTCTCATTAATTATGTAATCACAGTTCGTTAGCCCGTTGGCTGCTTTCGTTTCGCGGGGTAAACACGCCTCGAGCCGTTTCGCCTCTCTTTGTCCGCTTGTTTGTTTGTTCGTCGGGTATGTACCCGTGTATCTAGCTGTCGTTTCGATTATCGATCTGACGATGTAACGATAACTGGTTGCTCGTTTTAAGGGATTTGTCCTAACTATGGGCTTTCGCGATTACACTTTTTTCTGAACGAAAATATGAAACGAATGGATTTGGTGAGACTATGAAATACTGGGTCTCGAATGTGAAATATCAAATATTAAATAGCAAGTATATCGTAATAAATATCAAAGCAGGTTCCTACATTACCGACCAAAGTACAGAAAAAGATAAAATTATTGCACATACAATAAGTGAAAAGTAAAACGTAGAGGAATAATCGCGAAAAATGGAGAAAGAAAATCCGTCGCCATGGTCGGTCGAAGAAGAGTCGAAATTAATTAAAAGCGAATATCGCGAGGGCGTAGGAGGGGGTTTGGTTTTGTCGCGTTCGAAGAGGAATCAGCGACGACAAAGGGGAAGCAGCAGAGGAACGGGAAGAAGCGGCGTTGTAGATGAATCGCGAGTACAAAGGCCGACCCGACGAAATCCATTACCACGAGAGACCAGCTCGGACCTCTCTGTGTTCACCTCGAGGAACGTCCTCGGGCGCGTCGGCTTTTGCGAACGATATCGAGTCTGTCGCGAGGGTCAAAGCCCTCACGCATCCGACCTTATAGTCATTACCGAAACTTCCAGTTATTCGCCGCTATTCTGAATCCTAACGTCGCTCAATTGTTCATTTCACTGAATATTTACACAGTGGAAGATTTCCCTTTTTCATATTTTTTTTTTATAAAAAATGTAAGGATTAAATTTGATACATACGCGTACCGCAAGAGATGTCACTTTTGCAAACTGTTGATGGTTAAAGGATAAGCTTGATGGAACATAGTAAGCTGTTGAAAGCGAACAAACACCACTCAAAGCCGTCGCTACCGTCCAGCGAGCCATTCAACAGAGACCGTGCTTTTATTCCAGCCTCCATTAAACAAACTACACCGTTCCGTGCCGTAGTTTACGTATAATTTCACCGAACTCTCCGCGCGCGTTTGCTTTGAATTCGAGTTTTTGCACCTTTTTACACAGGAATCGGGATCGACGATGCACACACAATCAGTCGGCCGAATCCCGATTCGAATTGTTTCACCCTCTACCCGGTGCTGCCGCTGAACCGAACAATTAGCTCGATTGAAAGAATGGTACATCGATATTTAGATCGAAACACTGACCACGGAATCATATCAAGGAGATATTTTTTTACTGCTATATAGAGGGAGTTTTTAATATATCGCCGTGTGTAATTTCTGCTTATTATATGGCTACGTGTAATAACTTCTACGCGTTATATTGCCACGCGTCGTAATTTTCAAGCGCTGTAATTTCCACGCGTTCTATCGCCTCGCGTTATATTGCCACGCGTCGTAGCTTCCACGCACTGTATCGCCACGCGTTCAAGTTTCCACGCGTTATATCACCATGTGTAGTAATTTCCACGCGTCGTAACTTCCACGCGTTATATCGCCACGTGTAGTAATTTCCACGCGTTATATTGCCACGCGTCGTAGCTTCCACGCACTGTATCGCCACGCGTTCGGGTTTCCACGCGTTATATCACCATGTGTAGTAATTTCCACGCGTCGTAACTTCCACGCGTTATATCGCCACGTGTAGTAATTTCCACGCGTTATATCGCCACGCGTCGTAGCTTCCACGCACTGTATCGCCACGCGTCACAATTTCTACGCGTTATATCGCCACGCGTCGTAACTTCCACGCGTTATATCGCCACGTGTAGTAATTTCCACGCGTTATATCGCCACGCGTCGTAACTTCCAAGCACTGTATCGCCACGCGTTCGGGTTTCCACGCGTTATATCACCATGTGTAGTAATTTCCACGCGTCGTAACTTCCACGCGTTATATCGCCACGTGTAGTAATTTCCACGCGTCGTAGCTTCCACGCACTGTATCGCCACGCGTCGCAATTTCTACGCGTTATATCGCCACGTGTAGTAATTTCCACGCGTTATATCGCCACGCGTAGTATTTTCAACGCGTTATATTGCCATGTACTGTAGTTTTCGCATGCTATAATTTCTATATGTTCCACTATCACGCGTGGTAACATCTACTCGTTATATTGCCATGTACTGTAGTTTCCACATGCTGTAATTTCTATATGTTCCACTACCACGTGTCGTACTATCCACGCGTTATATCGCCACACGTAGTACTTTCCTCGCGTTATATTACCGCACCCCGTAATTTCTACTCGCTGTAATTTCCATCCTGCGTCACAACTTCCTCGCGTCGTATCGCCGAATTCTACATCTCCATCGTCCACATGATCACCTTGTACATTTGTCCGTACCGTAACCATGATGGTAATTGACTTTTCTACCCGATTCTACCTTGATCCCATCCGCCCCCTCCTTTAACCGGGGGTATCACGCGCACCGGAAGTCGATAAAACGAATTCCGGGGACACCGGGAATTTACTTGGTCCTCGACCGGTGAAATTTCTAGCTAGAGCTTCGATTTCGACTTGGAGACAGAGAAGGCGGATAGGGAAAAAGGAAGGAAAAGCGTTTTATTCCCTGACGAAAATTCTCCGGGCGTTTCTCTAACGGCGTAGCATCGTAAAAGCGGTGGAACGGAAGCATTTAGCCGGCGGCAGCACTGTTTCTGCCGGAACTCGACGATCGCCGCGAGAGTCCGGCGAGAAAGAGGGGCTAGCGAGGGAACTCGCCGGCTTTCAAATTAGAGTTCAACCGGGTTTCAACTGGATGCCCATTGTGGAACAAGCAAATACGCTGTGGTACCGTGTACATTTTTAGTGTAAATACTTGTGCACGATACTTGTAAATCGAAGACAATATACATATTTAATGTACAGGATACTTGAGTATACTAACTTTGTAACAGAGGTCTAACACTAATATTCCCAATACATAGTCTTTCAGTATACATACACATACCGTCCATAAGTGTCCGGACACAAGCGAAATATGCATTCGCGTTGCATGAAAGTTATTCAAGTATCTGCAACGGTAACTAAAATCGATTTTTTTTCTGCGAAGGTCAGAATACTGGAACGTTTTTCGATTGATAATTCTCGTTTGGAACTCGTATCTCGATGGAAAAGAAGCTACAGACGAACTAAACCGAAACTGTCGAGTGCGTAGCGTTACCTCCATTCTTATCTCCATTGAGGGAACCTAAACATCTACCAACAGTTTACAAACACTTGAAACATATCGAAGAACCCTCCGAATACGTTCTGCGCCATAGAAATGAAACACAGTAGAAATGAAAATTTTTTTTAGAATCGAAAGCGTTTCATTAGATTCACAAATTTGGACTTTGTACTTCTGGACATGAATTTTACTTTCACACTTTCATTGTATAATTTGTACTTAAAAATTAATTCTATTACGTTATGACACCTCGAAAAAGATAATAATAATTATTACAAATGATATGATAACTAAATACCTTTCGTACAAAGTTCAACTATGTTTTATGTAACGAAACCAAGCGATACTTATGGACGGTAGTGTAAGTGTATTCAGTATAACATATACATAGGCGATGCACAGGTGGCGCACCTATCGATGCAAAGAACGTAAGAACTAATCTTGCAAAGAAGAAAATGGCGAGCATAAAAATCATGGAGACACAAAAGAATCAGTGTGCAATCGTCGCTGAAAATTGGACAGGCAAGTAAGCAGGAAAGCATGGGCGCGAGCCCGTTTCATTTCATTATGACGGCAATTTACTAAAATTCATTTACGGATTATCGTGTGACCCGCGTGATTCCATTACCAGGCCAGAGATAATTAAAGGCGTGCCCTTATCGACGAATCGAGCAGGCCAACTCGCGCGGAAACAATCCTAATAGTCGGCAATCGTTTCGTTCGTCGATCGAACCTTTTACGACGCTCGATCAAAAGCTTTTTAGGGAGGGGGCGTGAAAGGGTCCTCTTTCCTCGATTCTCGCCTGGGACATGTTCCTTTGACGAGAAGAATCGTCGTTTTAAGGTTGCAGACCGGGCGAAAGGTGTCCTGGCACGCTTCAATGAAATATCCGTTCACTGTAAAATAACAGAAACGGATTCGAGCTCTAGCGAGTGCTTTTATAGCCCTCCATCTTGATAAAATCCGATTTATTTGGATTGCCTAACTCCGGGCCGAGATTGTAGTGCATTTGCAGACGTTCCGGAGTATTTGGACAAAAATGGCCCTTATCGGGTCGAAATTAAGGAAAATGTCAAAGGACTAGATTTGTGAATTTGTAAAGTAAAATAGCGAAAGAAAGTGGAACGAATAAAGTACGGCAAAAATAAAATGCAACGTAGCGATCGTAAAAGGGGATAAAATTTCTGGGAAGACTGCTTTAAACGGAATTCGAGGGTCAAGCGAAATGCAGCGGAGAAATATAGGAATGGCAGAAAGGACGGTATCGAAGGAGGGGGTTGATATCGAGCTGCAATGGAATTTCGCGAACAGACGATCGCAGCTGACGCGACAAGTGGCGAAGAACTATGCGGAAGGGAAATTCCAAGGGGACAGCGTAGAAGGCAGCGGCGGAAATATGCCGGAGTCATGGCGACAGAGAAAATGGCCGTCTCCAGGCTCTTATTGGAAAATTCATGGTGTACGTCCTGGACTTCGAACCTCTTTTCTCTCCGTGAAATTCCGTAATTAATAATCCAACGAACCCTTTGGCAGTCGACAAAACCGTTCCGTTGTAATAATCGCGCCAATCGGTGTAATAATCACGGCAACCGTTTCGTTGCGTGCCAACTACAGGACATCGTAAAGAGGGGGATGGAAAAAGACCGGAGGGCGAAAGAGAACCGACAAAGCTAGGTTTCGCGATCGGTGCCAAGGTGGATGTTTTTCGCGCGATGAACTTCCGACGGGGAATGGTAAAACGAAGCCGAGGGAGACGAACGGAGAGAAAGAGGCCGTGGAACAGGACGGCAGACGAGCAGGGGAGAAAAAAGTGTTCACAGAAGTGGTCCTCGATGAATCAAAGCCCTCCCCGGTTCTTTTCACCGCGGGATGTACTTATCGCGCGTTTTATACGGGCTGCGAGCTGAAAAACCATTCTTGGACCACGTCCCAGACTTCCCCTTTCGATAACTCTCTTCAACCTGCTCTTAATTGTTCTCGGATCGATCACCGGGCTGCTCAAAATATGGCACAACTGGAAAGTTAACGTACGAAGTTTCATGCACCTCGCTGTCGAACGGTAACTATTGAAACGCCCTATACAATGAATCAAAATGGTTCAAAACTTGAAACATCCTGTAGACTTTGTGCATATAGGAACGTTACACGTGTCGTGAACAACTTATACATTGACCATAAAGAGAAAATAGGTCGTCGAAATTTTTGAAACGACCTATAGAATGAATCAGTGCTCAAGATTTGAAACGTCCTGTAGACTATGTGCGTATAGGAACGTTACACGTGTCGTGAACAACTTATACATTGACCATAAAGAGAAAATAGGTCGTCGAAATTTTTGAAACGACCTATAGAATGAATCAGTGCTCAAGATTTGAAACGTCCTGTAGACTATGTGCGTATAGGAACGTTACACATGTCGTGAACAACTTATACATTGACCATAAAGAGAAAATAGGTCGTCGAAATTTTTGAAACAACCTATAGAATGAATCAGTGCTCAAAATTTGAAACATACTGTAGACTTTGTGCATATAGGAACTTTACACATGTCGCGAACAACTTATACATTGATCATAAAGAGAAAATAGCACGTGGAAATTTTTGAAACTCTCCAAACAATGAATCAAGTAGAGTTTATATTATGAAACAGCCTGTAGATTGAATCCAACTTCAAACAGTATGAAGATGCGCGAAACAACCTGTAGATCAAGCATGTAAAACTTGTTATAGTCCTTGAAGCAGCTTGTCGACTAACAAGAAAAAAGTACCGTGCATAAGTTTTGAAACAACCTGTACACAGAATGTACAACGAAAGAAGCGGTAAAATTAAGCGACAATGCGGGCTACGAAGCCGCGAGGGGCCTCGAATTTCGAAATGACGGTATCCAGGAAGCAGCGTAGGACTTTCACAAGATCGAAAGAAAGGAGGAGAACAAGCAAGCCGGATCAAACGAATCAAGAGGGGTTGAGACGCGGTGTTCCGCCTCGTAAAAAGTTGGACCACGTTGGCCAAAGATAGCAGGGCAGCTTATTGTGCAGCCAAGCGACGAGGATGCCGGAGATTGTGCGCAGCTTCTACGGGCTCGCTTTTGTCGCTGGGAACTGCTGGAACAGAGCCCGGGCTGAATCCAGCGACGAGCTTTATCGCGCTGCAGAACGTAATTCGGCTGCTGCCTCCAATTTAGCGAATTCATCCGAGTCTCCTTTGACCGGCGATCGATATCCTTCGGTATTGAGAGGATATCGTACATCCGGATGGAGTATGGATTTAGTCTGCATAAGGGTAGGCTGGGATATATTTGACATGGTCTCTCGTTATATTGCCGTCTGTATGGAATTTCATTTTGCGATATGACGTCGTTATTTTTGGCGTGGAGAATTTGTATGGAAGTGGAGTTCATAGTGTAAGGTAATATGATAAGTGTTGTATGGCGATGGGTGGAAATACTGTGCGTTATATTGCCACGCATAGAATTACAGCGATTTAAGTTGCCATATTTGGTAATGCTCTGCGATGTATTGCTACGCTTGCATATCTCTAAGCTTCCTATCTCCGCGCTCTATATTTCCACGCTCTGTATCTCCAAGGTTCGTAACTCCACGCTCTGTATCTCCACGCTTGGTATCTGCAAGCTCTCTACCTCCACGCCTCCGTATCTCCACGCTTGGTATCTGCAAGCTCTGTACCTCCACGCCTCCGTATCTCCACGCTCTGAATCTCCACGCTTGGTATCTCCACGCTCTGTATTTCCACGCTTGGTATCTCCAAGCTCTGTACCTCCACGCCTCCGTATTTCCGCGCTTGATATCTCCAAGCTTCCGTATCTCCACGCTCCGTATTTCCACGCTTGGTATTTGCAAGCTCTGTACCTCCACGCCTCCGTATCTCCACGCTCCGTATCTCCACGCTTGGTATTTGCAAGCTCTGTACCTCCACGCCTCCGTATCTCCACGCTCTGTATCTCCACGCTTGGTATTTGCAAGCTCTGTACCTCCACGCCTCCGTATTTCCACGCTCTGTATCTCCACGCTCTGTATCTCCACGCTTGGTATTTGCAAGCTCTGTACCTCCACGCCTCCGTATCTCCACGCTCTGAATCTCCACGCTTGGTATCTCCACGCTCTGTATTTCCACGCTTGGTATCTCCAAGCTCTGTACCTCCACGCCTCCGTATTTCCGCGCTTAATATCTCCAAGCTTCCGTATCTCCACGCTCCGTATTTCCACGCTTGGTATTTGCAAGCTCTGTACCTCCACGCCTCCGTATCTCCACGTTCCGTATCTCCACGCTTGGTATTTGCAAGCTCTGTACCTCCACGCCTCCGTATCTCCACGCTTGGTATTTACAAGCTCTGTACCTCCACGCCTCCGTATTTCCACGCTCTGTATTTCCACGCTTGGTATTTGCAAGCTCTGTACCTCCACGCCTCCGTATTTCCACGCTCTGTATCTCCACGCTTGGTATTCGCAAGCTCTGTACCTCCACACCTCCGTATCTCCACGCTCCGTACCTCCAACGCTTCGTACCTCCACGCTCCGTACCTCCACGCTCTGTATCTCCACGCTTTCTATCTCCACGTTCTATATCTTCACGCTCCATATGTCCACGCTCCGTATTTCCAAGCTCTATGTCTCCACGCTCCATATGTCCACGCTCCGTATCTTCAAGCTCCATGTCTCCACGCTTCCTATGTCCACGCAGCCTATCTCCACGCTTCCTATCTTCACGCAGCCTATCTCTACGCTTTCTATCTTCACGCAGCCTACCTCCAGGCTTCCTATATCCACGCAGCCTATCTCCACGCTTCCTATCTTCACGCAGCCTACCTCTACGCTTCCTATCTCCACGCAGCCTACCTCCAGGCTTCCTATCTTCACACAGCCTAGCTCCAGGCTTCCTATATCCCTGCAGTCTGTCTCCACTCTTCCTATCTTCACGCAGTTTATCTCCACGCTTCCTATTTTCACAGAGCCTACCTCCAGGCTTCCTATCTTCACACAGCCTAGCTCCACGCTTCCTATCTCCACGTAATCCATCTCCACGCTTCCCCTTCTCGTCTTTCCGTTTCGCAGAGGTTTCAGGAACTCCATGTAACTCAGTCCGTAAAAGAGGCAACATCGGAAAGGTCGTCGGGGTTCAAGTTCGGCCGCAGTCGGGTTTCGCCGAGGCATGTAATTAGACACCGAGGTCCTAATTCAGCCGGTCCAGAGGACAGAGTATTGGTTTTCACCTCGGCCCGCGCGTAACGAGCCGAACCCTCTAATTGAACTCCGCAGGAATGCTCCTCGGTCCAAGAGGATTACGATACGCGGATAACCGTGGACGGGGCTAAGTGGCGACAGGCTGCATATCTTTGGTCAGCCCGGATACTGAATATTAACCGAGATAATGAGCAGCCTACGTTACGTCCTTTGACGAATCGACTCGTCATTTTATAGGGTTTCTAGCATTGCCAGACATTATGAGGATTCCTCTTCTATGGCAATGAACAAATTAATATGGCGCAGGGTTTCGGAACGCTGACAAATTTAATAATGGAGTTCAAGATGAAAGCATCGATTTGAGTCGCTGACTAATACTTAACGAACCCTCTTTTTCCTACAGTTCCATCTTGAAAGATAAAGATCAATGACATCAAGACCTGGTAGCCTGTCCTGACTAAATGTCCTCTTACCTCGAGTCCCACAGAAACTATTGCATATTTAATAATTTTTGAAGGATGGAGCCGAGGGAAAGATGGAACAAGATCAATGGCGATCCTTTAAAGCAGTCCGCCCCTAGCGGACACTTAACGAAACACCCTCATCTCGCAAGTGAACCATGAAAGATAAAAATCAAGGAACGAAGGCACGGGTCTAAGAGATAGCAGTCTAAAGGTTCTGATCAAACGTACCTTTTCTGACTTGTAACGGAAATGTGTATTACATAATTCTCTGTATATTTATTGAGATGGTCCGGAACCATGTCAGTTGATCATTGGGTTCCCAGCGTTTCGAAGCCCCTCGACTCCAGCGTAAACCCTCTTTGGTTCCCATACAGCTTCAGCCGTGCTCCGAGAGCCCTTATGTATTTTATATACGTTCGCATAAAGGGCATCGTGGCTCGAGTGCACGAGAACAGAGAACGTATCTCAAAGGACCTCTCTCTCTGTTCAGCCCGGTGCTTCCTCCTCGAGGAATCGAGACGGTCCGAGAAGAAAAGGGAAAGTATGACAGAAATGAGAGGCGCTCTGATTTGCAAAGGCATTTCAGGGATTGCTTTCTTATTTTCTGATCAACTTCAGCGATTTCGGAACGATAGGAAAAACAGAAGGGTTGCGATTTTGTTATTAAGGTGGTCTAATGAAAAGGCGATCGCCGAGGCGGAACGATTTCATCGAGCGTGAAGAATAAGTAAACCCGTGCTCTGTCTCTGCGCTAAAAGCCCTCTTTCTTTTCCCGCTGCAGAAAAGGCAGCCAACCGTTCCCGTAATCTCCCTGGGGGCTAAAGGACTTCGTTATCGGATTTGCTGGGGATGTAATGGACCAGCCCCGCGAAAATATGATCCATCGTCGATCGAACGATGCTCGACAAGATGCCCTCGTGTCCCCGCATAATTGCCATTATCCTCCGCATAATGGGAATCAAAATACCCAGGATTTTTTCCTCAGGATCTGACCCTACGCTCTCCAATTTCCCGATCCACGTAATCTCGATATATCGCTGCGATTCGATGCGTCACTGATTTGCTATGTTGCGAGATCTGATGCGTGATGATTCGGTATGTGGAGATTGGACGTAGATTTGGCGCGCGAGGATTTGATTCATGGTCATTTGGCACATGGGGATCTGACGCCTAGTCATTTGGCACGTGGCGATTCGGTATATGTGAATCTTGGTAATCTGGTATGGCGCTAATAGCTAATGTTTAACGCGATTTAACGGTGACGATTTGCTAAGCGCCGATTTGGTGCGCGGGGATTCGGATAATTTGCCGCTTGATGCCTTGGCCTAACGCGGTACGTGGTGCTAATTTGGTACGTGACGATTTGGCGAGTGATGACTTCACGCATTTGGTGTATGGAGATTTAGTGACTGGTTTTGGTACCTGGATACCTGATGTATATTTGAAAGGTGACTGTGTAAGTACTCATCTAGCACTACCAATGTGAGTACTCATCTAGCACCACTAATGTGAGTACTCATCTAACACCATAAAGGATGATTTGGTACA
This sequence comes from Megachile rotundata, assembly GCF_050947335.1. Lineage (NCBI taxonomy): Eukaryota > Metazoa > Arthropoda > Insecta > Hymenoptera > Megachilidae > Megachile > Megachile rotundata. The sequence continues at coordinate 9,691,206 of NC_134998.1, read as the reverse complement.
TGATACCTCGTCACAGGTGACCATTGATGAGTACCATTAATACTCTGCCACTTGAAGATTTAATTTGATGTGGATATGATTTGGTACAAGTTTGAGAGTCATGGAGATATGCGTACTAATTTTGTATATAGAGATGTGATGATTCTATGTGGACACCTAGTGATTTTGGTGACGACTTGAGCTAAAAGTTGTCGTATGACAATGTAACATGTGATGATCTACCTTTGATCTGATCTAAGTGATGCTCTGATCTAAATGACGATCTGATCTAAATTATTCTGTGTGGACACCTGATGAATTTGGTTACCACTTGAGCTAAAAGTTATTCTATGACAATGCTACATGTGATGATCTACCTTTGATCTGATCTAAGTGATGATCTAATCTAAATGATGATCTGATCTAAATTATTCTGTGTGGACACCTGATGAATTTGGTTACCACTTGAGCTAAAAGTTGTTGTATGACAATGTAACATGTGATGATCTACCTTTGATCTGATCTACATGATGACCTAATCTATATGATGATCTGATCTAAATTATTCTGTGTGGACACCTGATGAATTTGGTAACCATTTCAGCTAAAAGTAATTCTATGACAATGTAACATGTGATGATCTACCTTTGATCTGATCTAAGTGATGGTGTGATCTAAATGATGATCTGATCTAAATTATTCTGTGTGGACACCTGATGAATTTGGTAACCACTTGAGCTAGAAGTTGTTGTATTACAATGTAACATATGATGATCTACCTCTGATCTGATCTAAGTGATGATCTAATCTAAATGATGATCTGATCTAAATTATTCTGTGTGGACACCTGATGAGTTTGGTTATCACTTGAGCTAAAAGTTATTGCATGACAATGTAACATGTGATGATCTACCTTTGATCTGATCTAAGTGATGCTCTGATCTAAATGACGATCTGATCTAAATTATTCTGTGTGGACACCTGATGAATTTGGTTACCACTTGAGCTAAAAGTTATTGTATGATAATGTAACATGTGATGATCTACCTTTGATCTGATCTAAGTGATGATCTAATCTAAATGATGATCTGATCTAAATTATTCTGTGTGGACACCTGATGAATTTGGTGACCATTTAAGCTACAAGTTGTTGTATGACAATGTAACATGTGATGATCTACCTTTGATCTGATCTAAGTGATGCTCTGATCTAAATGATGATCTAATCTAAATTATTCTGTGTGGACACCTGATGAGTTTGGTTACCACTTGAGCTAAAAGTTATTCTATGACAATGCTACATGTGATGATCTACCTTTGATCTGATCTACATGATGACCTAATCTATATGATGATCTGATCTACATGATGATCTAATCCATATAATGATCTGACCTAAATGATCATCCAACCCAAATGTGATGAGGCTACTAATTTTGTACCCAGCCAAATCCATGTCCACATACATCCAACCTAAATATAATAAGGCTACTAATTTTCTACCCAACCAAACCCATGTCCACATACATCCAACCTAAATATAATAAGGCTACTAATTTTGTACCCAATCAAACCCACGCCCACATACATCCAACCTAAATATAATAAGGCTACTAATTTTGTACCCAACCAAACCCACGCCCATATACATCCACCCTAAATATAATAAGGCTACTAATTTTCTACCCAACCAAACCCATGCCCACATACATCCACCCTAAATATAAGGCTACTAATTTTGAACCAAGCCAGACCTCTCTCCACATACACCTCCCAAATAAAATCCAACCAGACCCACAACTTTGACGAATAACTTCCCCCAAAGAAGTGAAAAGGTAGCATCACATTTAGACACCGCCTGAAGCGTACTTGGACGAGTGAAAATTTGATAGTCCAAAGTTGGCGAGGTCCAGAGTTCTCAACGTAGAATTAGGTGGCTTACCCGTTACCGAATTAGGTTAAACTGGACCAAGGATTTAAGTTAAAACAGCACCGAGTTCGAGTTTAGGTGTACCTTTGAACCGAATTAATTTTAATAGATTAACACTGCTAGGTCTGAATCTGTTGAATTATTGGACATAGTTGCGTTTATGCTTCCAGGGCTGTGCCTAGGTCAGGTCAGTGCTAAATTTGTAGCAGGTAACTTGAGACCTAGATTTGTAAGCTTGTTAGACATTGATAGTATTATCCTTGAAAGAAAGAAGCCTTAAAGCTTTGTTATCTTGAACTCCATTAACTTATGAACTAAATTGTTTGACTAGAAGTCTCATTCTCAATGACAAACTTATTTCAGGGATGATAATTTTGCTTTTTAGTTTTCCCTTAGATTATACATATACTCTTCAGATAATTATTTAATATTTATAATTACGTATTCATATTATTCAGAGCATGATTAAGTTTCAGTTTGAAAAGAAACACCCTGTATAACGAAAAAAAAAGAGGATAATCTCATAAAAATCTCAGGGCAAGTTGCACGTTGGAAAAACGAAGGTAACGGTTTGAACATTCTCGAAAGTGCACTCGAGCACTCGAGACTAACGAAAGTAGATGCTTTTTAACCGTGGAAGAGAAAAATGCCGGAGCGAGGCAAAAACCGAGCTCCTGATGAGAAGGACAAGTTCGACCCAGCTGGGAACTTGATAAGCGATCGAACGCACACCGGATCGGGATATTATTTATATTTCAGGGGAACACGGCACGCCCACCACTTCAATTTCAACGCCGTAAGGAGCCCGATGGAGGAGCGGTTTCTCCTATTGGAAATTCCGAAGACATGAAACCGGAGTCGTGTCAAGGACTCGGGGGAAACAAACGTATTTCCGACGAGAGCGGTCGGGGATCAGATTAGAAATTTGATTGGAAATCGAGTTACTGTAAATAACGTCACGGAAACTGTACGCTTGTAAAGATCGAGGAAAACGTAATATACAGTTTCGAGAGATTTGAAACTCATCGATTTTCAAATCACTCAGCAGTGAAACGTACTTTCATTATTTTTGAATACTTTAAAATCACTTGACCTCTTTTGAATCGCCCTGTACAACTCAAAAATAGGATCAAAGTGAAGATTATCGAACAGCATGCTGTTCTATAAGTGTTTACAATTGGAACTTGTCTTGGTTGTATTTTAAATTGCACATCAAGGGCTGTAACTTCTTTTGAATCACCCTGTACAACTCAAAAATGGCACCAAAGTCAAGATTATTGAACTACGTGTTACTCTATGTGTGTCTACATTGGAGACTTCTCTTGATCACATTGTCAACTGCACATCAAGGGCTGTAACTATTTTTGAATCACCCTGTACAACTCAAAATTAGAACCAAAGTCAAGATTATTGGACTATATGTAACTCTATGTGTGTCTACATTGGAGACTTCTCTTGATCACATTGTCAATTGCACATCAAGGGGTGTAACTATCTTTGAATCACCCTGTACAACTCAAAATTGGCACCAAAGTCAAGATTATTGAACTACGTGTTACTCTATGTGTGTCTACATTGGAGACTTCTCTTGATCACATTGTCAACTGCACATCAAAGGCTGTAACTATTTTTGAATCACCCTGTACAACTCAAAAATGGCACCAAAGTCAAGATTATTGAACTACATGTTACTCTATGTGTGTCTACATTGGAAACTTCTCTTGATCACATTGTCAATTGCACATCAAGGGCTGTAACTATTTTTGAATCACCCTGTAGAACTCAAAAATGGCACCAAAGTCAAGATTATTGAATTACATATTACTCTATGTGTGTCTACGTTGGAGACTTCTCTTGATCACATTGTCAATTGCACATCAAGGGCTGTAACTATTTTTGAATCACCCTGTACAACTAAAAAATTGCACCAAAGTCAAGATTAATGAACTATATGTAACTCTATGTGTGTCTACATTGGAGACTTCTCTTGATCACATTGTCAATTGCACATCAAGGGCTATAACTATTTTTGAATCACCCTGTACAATTCAAAATTGGCACCAAAGTCAAACTACATGTTATATGTAGTTATTAAACTACACATTACATGTGTCTACACAGGAAACTTATAGTGTGATTCATATTTTCAATTGCACATTAAGGAGTTGTCTATTTTGAATCATCCTGTACACTTCAAAAAGGTATCAGACTTCACGAAGATGAGTTATAAAAGTGCTATCAGTACCTCAAAAAGTGTACTTAAAACCTACACCTCTTTTGAATAAACTTGTATAACCAAAACACAACTTAGTATTATTTGAAATTCGTTTTTCTCGCTCGGTAGGGGTTCGGCGTGTCGCGAAGGGTGGCGTCCAAGGAGGGACGGCGTCTGAGAAACGAAGGCACACGGTTTCGCAATTTAGGACCGCTGCCCCGCTTTGTCTCTCCCTCCGACAGACTACGTTTCGCAATTTGCTTAAGCAAACCTTTCTGGAAATTCATATCCGTCGTTTCTGGCCGTCTTCTTCCAGGCCTCCTCGAAAACCCTCCGTGTCCTTCGGATATCGTAGCCGCTTTCTGGCTCGCTGTCGGGCTTATTTGGTCCCCGTCCAATTACTTTTGGATTTTCCTGCTCGAGCCGCTTTTTAATCTTTCGTCCGGAAGGAACGGTGTTTAACTTTGCGACCTCGCTCGAAATATTCAGGGTCGAATGGGGAGTTCAAGTATCGAGGCCTCATACGTTTCGATATGTACAAGAAATAATGAAGAATGTGTACCAATTCCTATATTGTAACAGATATTTGCAACTACTTTAAAAGTGCAGAAGACTTGAACACTAATATTGCATATTCCTTTTTGTTTCTCCTATAGCATCCACCATTTTGTTTTTCTTATAGCAACCACCATTTTGTTTTCCCTAATACATCCACCCTTTTGTTTTTCCTATAGCATCCACCATTTTGTTTTCCTTAATGCATCCACCATTTTGTTTTTACTATTACATCCACCATTTTGTTTTTCCTATAGCATCTACCATTTTGTTTTCCTTAATGCATCCACCATTTTGTTTTTCCTAATGCATCCACCATTTTGTTTTTACTATTACATCCACCATTTTGTTTTTCCTATAGCATCTACCATTTTGTTTTCCTTAATTCATCCAATATCTTGTTTTTCCTAATGCATCCACCATTTTGTTTTTACTATTGCATCCACCATTTTGTTTTTCTTATAGCATCCACCATTTTGTTTTTCCTAATACATCCACCATTTTGTTTTTCCTATAGCATCTACCATTTTGTTTTCCTTAATGCATCCACCATTTTGTTTTTACTATTACATCCACCATTTTGTTTTTCCTAACGCATCTACCATTTTGTTTTCCTTAATGCATCCACCATTTTGTTTTTCCTATTGCATCCACCATTTTGTTTTCCTTACTGCATTCACCATTTTGTTTCTCCTATTGCATCCACCATTTTGTTTTTCCTATTGCATCTACCATTTTGTTTTTCCTAATGCATCCACCATCTTGTTTTCCTTAATGCATCCACCATCTTGTTTTCCCTAATACATCCACCATTTTGTTTTCCCTAAAGCATCCGCCATCTTGTCTTCCCTAATCCACCATCTTGTTCAGCAAGAATATCATATATAAGACATAAAATCTATCATTCACTAAAACATCTCATCATACAGGTTGTTTGAAAAGAAGGAACTCGACAAACAAACGAAGCAATGAACTTCCCCGAACGCAATTTTGTTTAATAACGCTAATAAAGTTTTCTAACGAAGAATTCTATAATCCGTTTTGAAAGTAGCAGTAGGCAAGAAGCGTTCGAGCATCAGAATTTCTACGTTTGCACGGTGTTAATAAAATTCCCCGACAAATCACTTGTAAACTAATTAAACTTCTCATCGGCGTCGGTCCAGCGTAAATTGCGTTTCGAAACTCGAGCAAACTTACTCTTTTCCGTCGCGGAGGTACGATTCGAGCACGACAGAAGACGAATTTCGCGATTCACCTTTATACAGTTTTTTTTTCTCGGTCGCACGGGTTGTCGTGTTCCTTTGCCGGTTTCCGTTGTATATCTCAACATTGTTCCTCGAACGGAAAAATGATGGTTTGCGCACGCGAGTGCACACGGGACAACAACCGCAGAGAATTAACGTTCCTTCCGAGCAGCTCCGGGCTACCCAGGAATCTCGGCCAACAGAATGTATTGTGAAAATTTCCAGATAGAATGGCAACCCCGCGAAATCTCGAATCCCGACCGGGTACAATGCACGGGAACAATCGCGCTTCTCGGTGACCGATTCTTTTGCTCCTTCGAACGCCAGGGAAATTACGTTGATTACGGCCAGAATTGACCCGGGTGTACCTCGCGCGGAATCTGTCACGGAGCACACTCGGCATACGAAATGCGCCTGCGAGGACAATCGATAATTAGAATCGAGAACCGCTTTGGGCTCAAAGGACTAGGGTGGGACGCCATTCTACCCTGATATTGCCTGATAGGCTAATCTTAGATCTCCATAGATATCCGAACAATTTATTTTGAAAAAGGTACGTGATTTATCGTCGAGGAAAATTCATGGGAATAAAATTATTCACCGCATGGCTGGGTCACTAACATTCGCCGTGGAATTGCCTTTTACAATTGCCAGTAATTGTAGCGTAACTAAGACGTCCGCTTTGCAGGGAATTAATTGGAATTATCTGGTTAACGGTTTAATTCGGCGGAACGCGCGGCTGAGAGAATCTTAGATTCTGTGGTCAAGACGGAGGAATTGTGCCTGCAGATGCGTTTGGATTGAACGGTGATTGACAAGTTTAGGATTTGGGGTCTTTGAGTGGGTAGTGAGTGTATTGAACCGACTGTGACGAACCGAGGATGCACGAACTGACTATGACCGAAGCGACTATGACCGAACCGGCTATGCTTGAAACCGACTATGACCGAAGCGAGTATGATCGAACCGACTATGACCGAAGCGACTATGACCGAACTAACTATGCCCGAAACCGACTATGATCGAAGCGACTATTACCGAAGCGACTATGACCGAACCGACTATGCCCGAGACCGACTATGACCGAACCGGCTATGTTTAAAACCGACTATGACCGAAGCGACTATGACCGAGACCGACTATGACCGAACCGGCTATGTTTGAAACCGACTATGACCGAAGCGACTATGACCGAAGCGACTATGCCCGAACCGGCTATGCTTGAAACCGACTATGACCGAACCGGCTATGTTTGAAACCGACTATGACCGAACCGGCTATGCTTGAAATCGACTATGACCGAAGCGACTATGACCGAACCGACTATGCCCGAACCGGCTATGCTTGAAATCGACTATGACCGAAGCGACTATGACCGAACCGACTATGCCCGAACCGGCTATGCTTGAAACCGACTATGACCGAAACCAACTATGACCGAAACCGACTATGACCGAACCGACTATGCCCGAACTGACTATCCCCGAACCGACTATGCCCGAACCGATTTCACTCTTAACAGAAATGACATCTAACTCAATAAAATGTGGCTTATACTGAAAGTTACTATACCCAAAACCCCATCCACAGAAGTACATTATCAAGAATCATAAAGACCACGTTCTAATTGTTCAATAATTCCCCGATATTTACCTATTCACCACTCGAAATTGAAAGAACTTCTTGATATAAATACCCATAGGATTCCTGGTCCCCGAAGTCCAATTCACTGATGACTCTTATAATATTCATATCCATTTAACGTAGAAAATTTAAACAGGTTTTCGGTGCCGACGAAGCTGGGAATTGAAACGATTTAAACAATACCCATGTCATTTAACACAACCTGAATCCGCGGACGGTCGAGACACTTTGTCGGCCACATTTTGGTTCCCGAATGACTTCTAAAGTATCTAACTTGATATGATTCGGAAATTGAGTGGTTTTGATGTTATTTGGCAAAGATCAATGTGTTCGTATTAGATTTTCCCAAATAAATTCATAGAGTTATTAATTTATTGTGGGAGCTCGCGTGCTATTCTCTGAATCCGAGGGAAGTTCCTCGAATTCGAGACTCGCAAACTTTTGGCTTTGGAGTTTAGAAGCCGGCTCATGGGAGGAGCGAGGGAGGACAAACTGCTAAATTATTTTCGATTCAATGGCGCAGCAAGGGAAAAAATTCCTTATTACGCGAGAGTCGTCCATTAAATCAGCCAAGTCCGCAGACTCCCTGGGGAACGAAGAAAAGAAAGTTCGCTCGGCTAATGACGCTGGTACTTTTTAAAACGACCGGACTTACGCTTGTCTACGAGTCGTTTTGCACAAAATTCGCGTGCTCTAGTCTCAGATTTATCAGCCGAAGACTTTCGCGGAATCAGGGAAGCTATATTCGAGCTACGTTCAAAGGTATCCTCTTAAAGTTTCATATTACTGTTGGACACCTGCTTCACTTTTATGTGGACGGTGTGATCATGTTAGCAAATCTTGTTGCCATGCATTTATCTACAATTTTGTTGATACATGGTGTAACAATAAGGCTCCATGTTACTGTCCTTATTTTAGAGACCACTTGCCTCACATGTGGATGGTGTGGTAATTCGATACGTGGGTATTCGGCACGCGTAGGAACATCAGAGCGTGGTGATTCCACGCGTGGTAATTCGGCGCGTAGGAATTCGGTGCGTGGGTATTCCACGCGTAGTAATTGGACGCGTAGGAATATCAGAGCGTGGTGATTCCACGCGTGGTAATTCGGCGCGTAGGAATTCGGTGCGTGGGTATTCCACGCGTAGTAATTGGACGCGTAGGAATATCAGAGCGTGGTGATTCCACGCGTAGGAATTCAGAGCGCGGTGATTCCACGCGTGGTAACTGGACGCGTAGGAATATCAGAGCGTGGTGATTCCACGCGTGGTAATTCGACGCGTAGGAATATCAGAGCGTGGTGGATTCCACGCGTAGGAATTCAGAGCGTGGTGGATTCCACGCGTAGGAATTCAGAGCGTGGTGATTCCACGCGTGGTAATTCAACGCGTAGGAATATCAGAGCGTGGTGATTCCACGCGTGGTAATTCGACGCGTAGAAATATCAAAGCGTGGTGATTCCACGCGTGGTAATTCGGCGCGTAGGAATATCAGAGCGTGGTGATTCCACGCGTGGTAATTCGACGCGTAGGAATATCAGAGCGTGGTGATTCCACGCGTGGGAATTCGACGCGTAGGAATATCAGAGCGTGGTAATTCCACGCGTGGTAATTCGACGCATAGGAATTCAAAGCGTGGTAATTCGGCGCGTAGGAATATCAGAGCGTGGTGATTCCACGCGTGGTAATTCGACGCGTAGGAATTCAGAGCGTGGTGATTCCACGCGTGGTAATTCGACGCGTAGAAATATCGGAGCGTGGTGATTCCACGCGTGGGAATTCGACGCGTAGGAATATCAGAGCGTGGTTATTCCACGCGTGGTAATTCGACGCGTAGGAATTCGGTGCGTGGGTATTCGGCGCATGGTAATTCGATACGTGGGTATTCCGCGCGTGGTAATTCGATACGTGAGTATTCGGCGCGTGGTAACTCGACACCTGGGTATTCGACGCGTGGTAATTCGATATGTGAGTATTCGGCGCGTGGTAATTCGATACGTGAGTATTCGGCGCATGGTAATTCGACGCGTGGTAATTCGATACGTAGGTATCCAGCGCGTAGCACAACTAAACCTTGGTGCCAAGAAGATCACACCAGACCTCAAATCCCAAACTCTACATCTGACATGCTAATGACCACAGCAGTCGTCGCCCGCAATAATAAACAACATCTACATCTAAAAGTACGTTCACAAGACTCACCTGGAAGTCGAACTTCTCGAACTCCATCTGCGTGTCGATGTCCACGTTCCTGGGCACGATGATGGGACAAGTGTCCAGGGATACCTTCGCATCGGGCGATTCGATGTAGTCAGGCGTGATGGACGTGAGACCCCGATCGTACCTCACTGCCTCGTTCAAGATCCCTGCCGAAGGACCCGTGGACGGACCCTGTGCCTGACTGACGTAGTACAGGCACAACAGCAGGCTCAGGAGGATCGCGCAGACTGCCAACACGCGGCTGGAGCCGCGTCTCAGGATTTTGTACATGGTCGTATGGTATGGTTCGTTGTTGGACGTGTTGAAATTGATCTTGATTCACCTGGAGCTCAGATCGACGATAGGATTACTGGATTTCGCGTTGATGATCACGGCCAACAGTCGCTCCCCGGCTATGACGCTGTCGTCCGTCGGCTTCATGGGACAATTTCGTGTGGTCACCACCTGGACAGTCAGAAGCGTATATTGTTTAATACTGAGATATGTTCATGGAGTAGATAGGTGGATTGAGTACTTGGGGGGATAGTATTTAGGCAGTTAGGTACTTGGGGGTACTGCAGCTAGGTGCTAGGGTACTTAGGGGTATGGTGGCTAGGAGTTTAGGTTCTTAAGAGTGCAGTACCTAGATATTTAAGTACGTGGGGTACAGTACATAGGTATTTAGGTACTTGGGGATATGGTAGCTAGGAGTTTAGGCCCTTAAGAGTGCAATGCCTAGGTATTTAGGTACTTGGGGGTATGGCAGCTAGGAGTTTAGGTACTTGGGAGTATGGTAGCTTTGAGTTTAGGTCCTTAAGAGTGCAGTACCTAGGTATTTAGGTACTTGGGGGTATGGCAGCTAGAAGTTTAGGTACTTGGGAGTATGGTAGCTAGGAGTTTAGGTCCTTAAGAGTGCAGTACCTAGGTATTTAGGTACGTGGGGTACAGTACATAGGTATTTAGATACTTGGGGTATGGTAGCTAGGAGTTCAGGTCCTTAGGAGTGCAGTACCTAGGTATTTAGGTACGTGGAGTACCATACCTCGGTATTCAGGTACTGCACTCGAGGATTTTAGTACTTGGAAGTACAATACTTCTGTACCTGAGTATTTGATTGAACAGTACCTATGTTTCTGAATACTCAGGTACAGTATCAGTCAGTTTAAGTACCTAGGTGCTACAGTGCCCTGTCTCAGTACCTGCATAGCTGAAGCACTTAATTTTAGTACTCGAAAGTTGCTAACTGGATTTAAGCATACTCCAACACATATGGATTTATATGAACGTTATTGAGGGCAGTGTGCAATAAAGGTATGTCAGCTACACGATACCGAAAAGGAAGAACATAAAAATTCAAACGTGTAAAAAAACAGCAGTGGCCTATTTCAGTCAAAAACTCTAGACACTCTCATTTATCCTGGGAAAATGATGAACCAAATAGACATAGTTGAAACAAAGCAACAAATATCCGCGGATCAGCGAGGAGCGATCCTGGCACTCGACTCTGAAAATGCTCGTTGATGGCCGCGAACGAGGCTGAAATTTCGCAGTTTCACCTCGCGTCGCTCGAACGAGCGAACGATTTATTGAACACCCTCGCATCCCTGTATATTATTGCTTCGAATATCGAATGCCTCGACCAAAATTGAACGAGTTCGAGAGCACGGGAGAAGGACGGAAAGGCTTGCCTGGAGCCCACGGATCCGAGGGAAAAGTAAATAGCTTCGGGAATGAATTACGAGGGCATACAGCAACGCGGGTTGATTAAACGTCCGCGAAAATTATGACTGACTGTTTCGACGCAGAATTGGCCGGTTCGCTGGGATCGATACGCGTCACGACGATCCGCGAACGTGACCGGGTCTCGCGATACCCTTTCGACCCTGCTTCTGGTTTGCTTACGATTTATGATCGAGCGACTAAACAAAAGCGATGCTCGAAGTGAAGCAGGAGTTTTGCTTTAACGCCTCTTCCCGATTCGTGGACTACGTGCAAGTTTGCCCTACGGGCTAATTCTGATGTGGGTGACTGAGGGACGAAATGTAGGGCTGTGAGAGGCTGGGTACTTTATATGTAGGGTTGTGGTGTAGGGTTCAAATACTGAGGTACGAAAGGTCTCGAGCGAATACACAAACAGTTGGTTACTCGAGTACTTTATTACTCGGGTATCCAAGTACTCGAATGCGAGACTACTCAAGTACTGGATCACTCAAGTACTCGATTACACAAGTATTCGACTACTCAAGTATTGGACTACTCAAGTATTCGACTACTCAAGTATTCGACTACTCAAGTATTCCACTACTCAAGTATTCCACTGCTCAAGTATTCGACTACTCAAGTATTCGACTACTCAAGTATTCGACTACTCAAGTATTGGACTACTCGAGTATTCTGCTACTCAAGTATTCCACTACTCAAGTATTCGACTACTCGAGTATTCCACTACTCAAGTATTCCACTACTTAAGTATTCCACTACTCAAGTATTTGATTACTCAAGTATTGGACTACTCAAGTATTCGACTACTCAAGTATTCTACTACTCAAGTATTCCACTACTCAAGTCTTCAACTACTCAAGTATTCCACTACTCAAGTATTCCACTACTCAAGTATTCCACTACTCAAGTATTCCACTACTCAAGTATTCCACTACTCGAGTCTTCAACTACTCAAGAATTCCATTACTCAAGTATTCGACTACGCAAGTATTCGACTATTCAAGTATTCCACTACTCAAGTATTCGACTATTCAAGTATTCCACTGCTCAAGTAATCGACTACTCACGTACTTCACTACTCAAGTATTCGACTATTCAAGTATTCCACTACTCAAGTATTCCACTACTCAAGTATTCGACTACTCAAGTATTCCACTGCTCAAGTATTCGACTGCTCAAGTATTCCACTCCTCAAGTATTCAACTACTCAAGTATTCATGACGCACAGAAGAATATGTGCATGCCTAGAAAACTTCAGGTTATGAAGTTCATATCACAGCCATGATTAGTTCTGACTGACCCAACAATTCATAGAGCAAAGGTTTAAATCAGCCCAGAAAATTGTCACGATAACGAGAATACGTTCTATATCAAGTCATAAATCCTCACGATAACTCAGTCAGATCAGTTTTTAAATCTCCAAGCGGATCAAAGGAGCAGCGTTATTAAAGTGTTATTCAAGCCACTGAAACCTTTGCCTCGTTCATTGGATTAACACGGAACCGCAAATCTTTTTGTGCCCGTCATTTAGAATCCGACTTTCAACAAAGTGTCGAAAGGTTCCGACATAGTAATTTCTGGTCGAAATTTTACGCTTGTCTTTGCAGCCAAAAGACAGAGTTTGCCAACGGAAAGACAGAAGGGTTTTCGGTGCATCGAAGAAACGGCAATTTGCCGCAATCTAATTCCGGCGAGAACAATAAATACGACCCGGTGAACCAGAGACACCGTTTCCCAGAAACCTTCGTCCCAGTGTAAGGTCGGTTCGCACGCGATGATAATCGATCGTACCTGTCGACGTGACCCCGCGTGGGAAGTCGACCGAACGGAAGAGCAACATCTGCTCTAACCACACTTTCTTCGCTATTGCAAATACTAACATCGAAAGTAGTTGTTCGAGGTGTTGGAACCGCTGTTACGACGGTGGTATAAAATAGTTGCTGTGACGTTTCGCTAGGAATAGTACCGAGGGGAGAACTGAGTAGTTCGAGTCGAGCATTTGAGTGCTTGGGTACTTGAGTATGAATCTGAGAATACCAGTACTGAAGTAATTGAGTAGTTGAGTACTTGAGTAGCCAAGTATTCGAGAACTTAGGTAATTGAGTGAGTATCTGAGAATCCGAGTACTCAATACTTGAGCAGTGGAATACATGAGAAGTTGAGTATCTGAGTAGCTGAATACTTCAGTAGTTGAGTGCTTGAGTAGTTGAATACTTGAGTAGCTAAGTATTTGAGTGCCTAGGTACTTGAGACTGTATCTGAGAATCCGAGTACTCAGTACTTGAGCAGTGGAATACATGAGAAGTTGAGTAGTTGAGTCGGACTCATACAAATAGTGCAATGGTTTAATTATAGATCCATACTTGAATACTTAGGTATGGTAAGAACCTAATTATCTGACTACTTGAGTACCTGTTTGAGTAGCTAAGTATTCAAATCTTTGAGTACTTGAGTATCTAAATACTTGAATATCTATTTGAGTAGTTACTCGATTGAGTAGTATTCGAATCCTCGAGTACTTGAGTATCTGAATACTTGAATACCTATTTGAGTAGTTACTCGATTGAGTAGTATTCGAATCCTCGAGTACTTTAGTATCTGAATACTTGAATACCTATTTGAGAAGTTACTCGATTGAGTAGTATTCGAATCCTCGAGTACTTTAGTATCTAAATACTTGAATATCTATTTGAGTAGTTACTCGATTGAGTAGTATTCGAATCCTCGACTACTTTAGTATCTGAATACTTGAATACCTATTTCAGTAGTCACTCGAATGAGTAGTATTCAAATCCTTGAGTACTTTAGTATCTGAATACTTGAATACCTATTTAAGTAGTTACTCAATTGAGTAGCATTCGAATCCTTTAGTACCTCAGTATCTAAATACTTGAATACCTATTTGAGTAGTCACTCGATTGAGTAGTATTCGAATCCTCGAGTACCTCAGTATCTGAATACTTGAATACCTATTTGAGTAGTTACTCAATTGAGTAGCATTCGAATCCTTTAGTACCTCAGTATCTAAATACTTGAATACCTATTTGAGTAGTTACTCGATTGAGTAGTATTCGAATCCTCGAGTACCTCAGTATCTGAATACTTGAATACCTATTTGAGTAGTTACTTGATTGAGTAGTATTCAAATCCTCGAGTACTTTAGTATCTGAATACTTGAATACCTATTTGAGTTATTCGATTGAGTAGTATTCGAATCCTCAAGTACTTTAGTATCTGAATACTCGAATACCTACTTGAGTAGTTACTCGATTGAGTAGTATTCGAATCCTCGAGTACTTTAGTATCTAAATACTTGAATACCTATTTGAGTAGTTACTCGATTGAGTAGTACTCGAATCCTCGAGTACCTCAGTATCCGAGTACTCGACTCGAGTACACCGAGTCAAGTATTCACAATAACAACTAAAATTAACACTCGAAACAAATGACACCGATACTAACACAGCTACAAATAAATCTCCAAAATAAGAAAATTAACAAGTTCCTCTACTAACGTCCCTATCGATTACTATTATCCACGATGCCGACAGTATACGAGAAAAATCAATACGTCGTATCCGATAGGTTAAGAAATCACACAACAGAGGATAAAAACGAGAATGAAGAAAGCATCTAACCTTATCTGGAAGAATCCTCCGGCGGACGTCCCACGAGCTCTTCATCGATCGATCAGCGGTGGCGTTGACCTTCGATTACGATTTTCTTCCTTGGCCGTAGGATCGGACAAGGACAACGAAAAAGACGGAGGACAGAAAAATAGGGGCTTTGGCGATTCAAGCTGTGCCCATGTAGACCTTTTGTCCGACGAGCAGACGCGTCGAGGGTGCTTTATCGCGATTCGCTGGACGAGGCCGGTGCAAAACGGACGAACACGGGGACATTGCCACTCGCAGCGTGGTAAAACGACCACCGTGAAGCCATCCAGGAAAACGCCGGCCACCGACGTGCACTTCCTTCGCGCCTTAATTCGATTCGCCTCTCCTTTCTCAGCCCTCTAACATTTTTTAGGATTCTTCCAGAAAGGTGAATTGCTTATATTCTGCAAAATAAACCAAAGGTTTTTCGTTAGATAGGTAACTAAGGTTAGAAGCTCTAAGGTTAGGGCTCTGATTATCAAGGTGCTGCAGTTACTATCATCTAGTACATATCTTCAAATATATTTACAATTGATACGTGTTAGACACGAAGGGAAAGATTACGTTAAGCTGTGGTATCGATAAGTATTTCCTAACAGATTGACACGTTTAATGCACCTATGGCGCACGAACGCAGAAAAAGCGCGGGATTCGTATTTGATCGTATAACCTATTCTTCACCGTGATATAAAGATATGGCGGGCATAAAAGTCGAAGAAATTGGAAAACTATGGAAACCGATATTGTATGGAAAGAAATAAAACATTCATTCTGGAGGAAGGAAAAAGCGAATGCGGTTTACGTGAGCGCAGCGATACTGCGCATGCGTACTGGAGTGACTATCGATATAAAATATTCAGTACGTAAACCAATATCATACTTAAATACTAGTATAGTAATATAACAAGTAGTATAGTAGTACAATAGTACAATAATATACTGAAAACCACCAAAAAGTAATATTCTAAAATAACCAAAACTCATAAAATTGAAAAAACCGCGGGAAGAGTCGCGCATGCGCAGATCATATCTCGTCTCTTAACTTCTTAATTTCTCGTAGCCATCAGGCAATAAATCTTGCAACACGGAAAGTTACTTTGCGTAACCGGTCGAAGAATTTCAGCGAACAAAGCGGTGTGAAGGCAACGGAAAACGCGGGCGGCGGTTTGAACGCTGCCGAACGATAAAAAAGCGAGGGAAACTTTTTTTGTCAGGGACGAAGGAAACAACGGAACACGCGGGAGCAAAGTAGCGCGCGAAACAACGGAACCGTGGAAAACGGAGCGTCGAGCAAGAGTTTTTGAAACAGTCGGACAGCGTTAAAGCCGGCTTTCAAGTAGGCGTGGAACGCTTCTAAAGGAGGTTGGCCCGCCACTACATTCGAGTGAAATACTTTCTTCTTTTTCCCCTGTTTCTACGCTCATTTTTCTTCCCTTCCGATATTTCCGTTTTCTTGCGGCTCGATGTTTTCACTGCTTCGAATTGCGCGCGCTTTTTTCAAACTACTGTACTTGTATTTTTTATGTATTTGTATGTTTCGCATGTATTTGTATGTTTTACAGGCATTTGTATGCATATAGAAATTATGTAACGACTATAGATTATGTCTGTAAAGATATGGAGGAAGCTAAAAAAGTTGCCTTTTGTTCTTTCAAAAATGGCGCCATGTATTGAAACTGTTCAAGCGATACGAATTTATGTAGTTATACGAATTGACGCGAAGATGTATTAAATTTAATAAATAAGATCCTTCAAGCAAGTCTATAGCGTCCATAAAAATAAAGGTCTATAAATCGAAAATAAAGAGAAGGCTGTTGTTTATTAAATTTCAAAAATGGCGCCATGCATTGAAACTATTCAAACGATACAAATTTATGTAGTTCTACGAATTGACGTGAAAATGTATTAAATTTAATAAATAACATCCTTCAAGTAAACTTATAGCGTCCATAAAAATAAAGGTCTATAAATCGAAAATAAAGAAAAGGCTGTTATTTATTAAATTTCAAAAATGGCGCCATGTTTGGAACTATTCAAACGATACGAATTTATGTAGTTATACGAATTGACGCGAAGATGTATTAAATTTAATAAATAACATCCTTAAAGTAAGCTTATAGCGTCCATAAAAATAAGTCTATAAATCGAAAATAAAGAGAAGGCTGTTATTTATTAAATTTCAAAAATGGCGCCATGTTTTGAAACTATTCAAACTATACGAATATATGTAGTTCTACGAATTGACGTGAAAATGTATTAAATTTAATAAATAACATCCTTAAAGTAAGCTTATAGCGTCCATAAAAATAAGTCTATAAATCGAAAATAAAGAGAAGGCTGTTATTTATTAAATTTCAAAAATGGCGCCATGTTTTGAAACTATTCAAACGATACGAATTTATGTAGTTCTACGAATTGACGCGAAGACGTATTAAATTTAATAAATAACATCCTCCAGTGTGCATAAAAATAAAAGTCTATAAATCGAAACTAAAGAAAAGGCTGTCACTTATTAAATTTCAAAAATGGCGCCATGCTTTGAAACTATTCAAATGATACGAATTTATGTAGTTCTACGAATTGACGTGAAAATGTATTAAATTTAATAAATAACAACCTTCAAGCAAGTCTATAGCGTCCATAAAAATAAAGGTCTATAAATCGAAAATAAAGAAAAGGCTGTTATTTATTAAATTTCAAAAATGGCGCCATGCTTCGAAACTATTCAAATGATACGAATTTATGTAGTTCTACGAATTGACGTGAAAATGTATTAAATTTAATAAATAACATCCTTCAAGTAAGCTTATAGCGTCCATAAAAATAAAGGTCTATAAATCGAAAATAAAGAAAAGGCTGTTATTTATTAAATTTCAAAAATGGCGCCATGTTTGGAACTATTCAAACGATACGAATTTATGTAGTTATACGAATTGACTTGAAAATGTATTAAATTTAATAAATAACATCCTTCAAGTAAGCTTATAGCGTCCATAAAAATAAAGGTCTATAAATCGAAACTAAAGAAAAGGCTGTCATTTATTAAATTTCAAAAATGGCGCCATGCTTTGAAACTATTCAAACGATACGAATTTATGTAGTTCTACGAATTGACGCGAAGACATATTAAATTTAATAAATAATCCTCCAGTGTGCATAAAAATAAAGGTCTATAAAGAGAAAGCCTTTTTGGCGGGAAATTTGAAATCGTTTGAAGAGCAAAGTAGAAGTGATCTCGTTAAAAGGAACAAACGAAAGGAAGAAGAGTGAAAAGGAACGAAAAGGCAGAGGAAAAAATGGGCGGAGCAATCCGGCAATTATCGTATGCTAATAAACATCTGTTAGATCGGCTTATCGGTAGCAAAGAAAATCACGTGCAAACCGAACGAACGTAACGGTCGACAATCAGCGTGCCCGTTGGCCGATTTATCCGTGGAAAATATCCGTATTGCCGTTCGATTTATCGCGTGCCGCGGTTTTATCGAACAATACCAATTACTCGTATGTTAATAACGGCTGGAATATCGATTCCCGCCTCCCCATTCGCTCCGTGACGATTCCATAAACAACGACCACACGCATTTGAATTTTAAAATCCCTTCCCTCTGTGCGTCTCTGTCGCGCGCGAAATACACACAGAGGGGATGGGGCCCGCTTGATTCATCGCTTTCGAATATTTCAGTTAATATATCGAATCGACACCTTCCTTTCGCGCATTTGTTTAAGATATTGTGTTGGGAACAAAATCGTTACGAAGAATGCTCTCTATGGGTTTATGGTAAACTGCAACAATACCAGTAAATATACTGCCAATATATTATCTTTGGTTACAGAGATTCAATTATTCCGAGTCACGTCTAAAAATCTCAACATTTGTATCACACGACTGAAACAAAATTTGAACGTCGAGTTAAGATTCCTTGGAACAAAACTTCAACAGCTTCGATCATTAAGGTTCTAAAAAAGGTCCTAAACACAAGGCTGCAGCCCTAATGATACATAAGCTACCAGAGACGTTCCATCATACAACTTCAAAAGTAGTCGTTAAAATGTCCCTACTCAAGTCAAACAAGACTTCGATTTAAAGAAAAAAGAAAAACTTGAACAACTCCAATCAGCCGAGTCCACAGAAGACCCTAACCGATTCCGAAGAGGAAGTCAAACAAGCCTGCCACAAGATCCACGAAGAAACCGGAGGAATCCATCACGCAAACATCCGGCCCTGAAATCGGAACCCTCGACGTTTCAAACGCTATCACGAAAGAAGCTTACCAGTCTGAAAGTCTGGGTTGAAACAAAGCAACCTCGTTAAACCGACGAACGGTCCTCGACTCGGTGACAAACGGAAGGCACCGGTTCTACGGAGCCGGTTTCTTTGTTGCACTGCACCGGAAGCGACTTGTCAGAAACAGCACGAGGCCAGTGACAGCGGAAGACAACGGTTTTCTCGCACGCGTCTCGAGGAACGACGGAAACGATAAAAAGAGACGAAGACTCGCGTGACGGAAGCGATCGCGAGCGAGAACCACGCCGTACTGAGCCGAGCGTCGCGAGCGGAATAGCATCCGCTTTTCCGCCGACACGACACCCGACGCGGTCACTGCGCATGTGCCGATATAATCCACGCTACGTCCATCCAACCCACCTTCAACCCCTTCCATTCTATCTTATGCACGCGACTCACACGTGGAAACGTCGAGTTTCGAGGGGTGAGCGGTGCTTCCAATGGCTCGAGGGTGTTTTGACTCGCGCGAGGGGATGCTTCCGAGATGTCCAGGCGGTTTTGGATATCTTTGGGAATGGACTGTACCGTGACACGTTCTATCATGACAGATTAGACACGCTGTTCTTTCCTGCCGTGGTGTATCTTGCGTTTTGTGACGACGGGTTATCCCGGAGGCTATCTTGTGCTGCGATGCTTCGTTACGGGTTGTATTACTACATGGTAGACCGCTCACCAAATTAGTAGGCATTAGGTTACTATGTAGGGAGTCCATGCGGTGAAATACCACGCATTGTGTTACGACGCACAGGATTGTGCGGCAAATTTTGGCGGAACGGAATTACCAAGGGTAGTATTGGATCATGTCGAGTTAGTACGTATTTGAATGTTATGCGATGCGTTACCACGCATGGAATCACCACGCATCGAATTACTGCACGATGCGAGTCACCACGCATCGAATTACGACGCGCCGAATACCTAAGTATCGAATTAGCACGCGCTGGATACCCATGTATCGAATTACTACGCATCGAATACCCAGGTGTCGAATTACCACGCGCCGAATACGCATGTATCGAATTACCACGCGACGAATACCCACGTATCGAATTACCACGCGCCGAATACCCACGCACCGAATTCCTACGCGCCGAATTACCACGCGTGGAATACACCACGCTCTGATATTCCTATGCGCCGAATTACCACGCGTGGAATCCACCACGTTCTGAATTACCAGGCTCTGATAATCCTACGCGCCGAAATACCACGCGTGGAATTACCACGCTCTGATATGCCATTGCGCCGAATTACCACGCGTGGAATCCACCACGCTCTGAATTACCACGCGTGGAATTACCACGCTCTGGTAATCCTACGCCCCGAAATACCACGCGTGGAATTACCACGCTCTGATATTCCATTGCGCCGAATTACCACGCGTGGGATCCACCACGCTCTGAATTACCACGCGTGGAATTACCACGCTCTGATATTCCATTGCGCCGAATTACCACGCGTGGGATCCACCACGCTCTGAATTACCACGCGTGGAATTACCACGCTCTGATATTCCTACGCGCCGAATTACCACGCGTGGAATCCACCACGCTCTGAATTACCACGCGTAGAATTACCACGCTCTGATAATCCTACGCGCCGAAATACCACGCGTGGAATTACCACGCTCTGATATTCCATTGCGCCGAATTACCACGCGTGGAATCCACCACGCTCTGAATTACCACGCGTGGAATTACCACGCTCTGATATTCCTTCGCGCCGAATTACCACGCGTGGAATTACCACGCTCTGATATTCCTTCGCGCCGAATTACCACGCGTGGAATTCACCACGCTCTGATATTCCTTCGCACCGAATTACCACGCATGGAATTCACCACGCTCTGATATTCCTTCGCGCCGAGTTACCACGCGTGGAACCTACCACGCTCTGAATTACCACGCCCTGATAATCCTACGCGCCGAAATACCACCCTTGGAATTACCACGCTCTGATATTCCTTCGCGCCGAATTACCACTCGTGGAATCACCACGCTATGAATCCCTCCGCGCCAAATCACCAAGCACCAAATTACCAAGCGCTAGAATTCCACACGTCATCCGCTCGTTACACCGCCAGTCACCGGAATGTACAACCTTGTTAAATGATTAAACGGCCTCATCGATCCACCTCCATCGTTTATTCAAAATACCGAATATAAGTTCAGCCAGCACCTGTCAAGGTCGTTTCATCGCGTTTCATCGAACTATTTCAGTCGCATCAGAAAAACATTTGCCCGGATAAACTGAATTGCATTCCTGGAAGCAGCGGCTCGTTTCAACGATGGAATACCATTAGAACGCGCCTAGTTAAAAGCACGAAACGTCGAGGAGAAAGTGGATGGATTTTAGCGGAGAGTTTCAACAAAGAGGTAAAGGGAGTAAGGCAGGGGACAGGAAGCAGGGATTTTTCGCGTTTGGATACCGGATATTAGCCTCGTCGAGAAGGACCCTGTGAAAGCCAGATTCCGGCCTGGACGGTGGATGTAGGCGTCGGGAAAAATGTTCCATCGCAAACACCGGTTCAACTTCAAACGAATCGACTGCCTGTGCTATGGTAGCGCGACTGAAAGGCAAATCAGTCGCGACCCCATCGACGCTCGGCCTATATAACCGGTGGTCTATAAACACGTCTGCTATTGCTTCAAATTGAATAGCTTTATGCGGGAGAGGCACCTGTTACAGCATTACAAATTTACTCTTATTGTTAATAACTCTATTGAATATTATTAACATGTCTATTGAATATTCTCAAAATTGATTGGTCATTAAGAAGCTATGAGGCAGATATGTGTTCACATGTATGACGTCCATTTTGTTTTCTTAAATGGTGTACCATCATGAACACTAAGTATCTGCTGAGATGAACTTCACACTAACAAGACATTTTTGAATTGTCAAAAGTAGATCTCAAAGCATCAACTCTCAAATACTTCAGATTCTAAAGGACCATAGATCTCAGAACTCATCGAGCCTAACAACGAAAATCCTCATAACCAAATATCTGTTATGACATCCCTGTAACTAAATGTACGTAACTGCCTAGGTGTTGAAAGTATAGAATGATCGTGACACCCGGTATGCATGACGAGATTCGTCGACAGACGTCTCAAAGAGACCGTCAGCAGCAGCCCTCCGTCGTCTAATAAATTCATTCTGAATTTCGTGCATCGGCCTATCGTATCCTCCTGCGTCCCCACGGTTCCTGAGCCACAGTGCTTTTAGAAGCACTCTGTCTCTGTTCGTGAATCGAATTAGCCAGCCGATTCTAATTACGAGTTTACGGACTTCGCCCGGCACGGTTGAATATAAAATCCGCCACTTTTCCAACGGACACGAAGCGGACGCCATGCCTGGTCCGTTTTTTATTAGATTCCTGCTTCTTTCGCGAAGTGTATCCTGTTTCGGGCGGAGAAAATTCTTCCTGACACGCGTAGTGTGGGTCTTTTGACCCCGATGTTAAGTCCTAGTCAGACACTTGAATTGGATAAAAAGGTTTAATTGGATAAAAGGGTTTCACAAGTCTTTAGGGCCAATTGCTGGGTTAGATGACCCTCTAACTTAATGGCTGCCTTTGGACGTGGACCTGCGGTTATTTTAAGTTAAAATAAACGCAGGTCCACGCGTGGAATTACTACGCGTTGAATTACCACGCGTGCAATTACTACGCGTTGAATTACCACGCGAGGAATTACTACGCGTGGAATTACTACGCGTGGAATTACTACGCGTGAAATTACCACGCGTGGAATTACTACGCGTTGAATTACCACGCGTGGAATTACCACGCATGGAATTACCACGCGTGGAATTACTACGCGTGAAATTACCACGCGTGGAATTACTACGCGTTGAATTACCACGCGTGGAATTACCACGCATGGAATTACCACGCGTCGAATTACCACGCGTGGAATTACCACGCGTCGAATTACCACGCGTGGAATTACTACGCGTGGAATTACTACGCGTGAAGTTACCACGCGTGGAATTACCACGCGTCGAATTACCACGCGTCGAAATTCCACGCGTCGAATTACCACGCGTGGAATTACTATGCGTCGAATTACCACGCGTGGAATTACCACGCGTCGAATTACCACGCGTGGAATTACTACGCGTGGAATTACTACGCGTGAAGTTACCACGCGTGGAATTACCACGCGTCGAATTACCACGCGTCGAAATTCCACGCGTCGAATTACCACGCGTGGAATTACTATGCGTCGAATTACCACGCGTGGAATTACCACGTATCGAATTACCACGCGTCGAATTACCACGCGTGGAATTACTACGCGTTGAATTACCACGTATCGAATTACCACGCGTCGAATTACCACGCGTGGAATTACTACGCGTTGAATTACCACGCGTGGAATTACCACGTATCGAATTACCACGTATCGAATTACCACGCGTCGAATTACCACGTGTGGAATTACTACGCGTCGAATTACCACGCGTCGAATTATCTCTCGTTCCGAATCACCACGCGTGGAATTACCACGGATCGAATTACCACGCGTCAACCACGCAAATATACTTAGGGGTATTGTGGACCATTTGTGGATTCAGAGGTCTACAGGTCTAGAGATGTAGAGACATGGGGCTTTAGAAATTCTGATCTGGTAATACGGGAATAATGCCACCCGTTATATCGCCAAGCACACCATCAGTATCACAAACGCCCCATCAATCAAACACAAACCTCGCAAGGCCTCGTGACCATAACGCAAACACCTCTAACGTTAAAAAACAGTCTGAGTCTCCGAACGACCCGCAGATCTGAAGAGCACATTACACAGCGAGCGTAACGACGAAATCCAGTCCATTGTCCGTTCAGTTTGCATCCACAGAACTTGGGTATAAAGTTAAGTTGTTGAACAGAGCACGCAATGTTCCTCGTAGGGCACTAATGGTTGGTCGAAGACACCAAGCCAGCCAGAAACGTTCGGATAATCCCGATAGCGTGCCGGAGTAGGAGGCATCAAACTTGCTCCACAGAGTTTGTCGAATAGCTGGCCCGAGGACCAAACACTCGGAGTTTGGGAACAGACATCCCGATAAAATGGTGCTTTACGTGGCTGCAGGATTTTGCAGTGCCGGGAACAGAGGACACTGGAGGACCCTCTTGGAGGATTTCTGTATAATTCGCTCGTGAGTCGGGCACAGGCTACCTAACTGTCACGATGAGGCGGAAATCAAGATCAAAAGCAGATGTTGACGCGGCAAACAGATACTTGAGTCGTTTCTGACACCCGGTAGCTGGAATAAGAGACATAACGGTAGCGTGTGCTTCGTAAGTATGCAGGAAGTCCTAGTTGTCTTCGTTACACGCTGATTGCGGACTGTCCCTTCCCCCTTAAGCGATCTTCACGTTTCTCTGTCTGACGAGCCCTTCGTTTTAACCCGAGGAAAATGACCTCTGTCCACTGATCACTGACGTTTACTATATCACGAGTTAGGTTGCCGGTTGTAGTTCCAGAGTGGAGCACGTTAGAGCGCGTTCAATTACCACGCGGTGATTCGACACGTGCCAAATTATCACGTGCTGGATCGCTATGGGTTGTATTTATCGCGCGTTGGATTACTACGAGTGGAATTACCACGCCCCGAATCGATATGAGATAAAGTATCACGCCTTGGGATAGCAAGCGTCGAATTATTTTGCGTATCGAGTCACCACGCGTTGAATTATCTGAAATATCGAGTCACCACGCGTCGAATTACCATGGATCGAATAACCACGGATCGAATTACCATGCGTGGAATTACTACGAGTCGAATTACCACGCGAGGAATTACCACGAGTCGAATTACCATGCGTCGAATTACCACGCGTGGAATTACTACGCGTTGAATGGCCACGCGTCGAATTACCACGTGTGGAATTACTACGCGTTGAATTACCACGCATGGAATTACCACGCATCGAATTACCACGCGTCGAATTACTACGCGTCAAATTACCACGCGTGGAATTACTACGCGTTGAAGTACCACGCGTGGAATTACCACGCATCGAAATACCACGCGTCGAATTACCACGTATCGAATTACCACGCGTGGAATTACTACGCGTCGATTTACCACGCATGGAATTACTACGCGTTGAATTACCACGCGTCGAATTACCACGCGTGGAATTTACCACGCATGGAATTACTACGCGTCAAATTACCACGCGTCGAATTACCACGCATGGAATTACTACGCGTCGAATTACCACGCGTCGAATTACCACGCGTCGAATTACCACGTATTGAATTACCACGCGTGGAATTACCACGTATCGAATTACCACGCGTGGAATTACTACGCGTTGAATTACCACGCGTGGAATTACTACGCGTTGAATTACCACGCGTCGAATTACCACGCGACGAATTACTACGCGTCGAATACCCATGTGTCGAATTACCACGCGTCGAATTACCACGGATCGAATTACCATGCATCGAATTACCACGCGTCGAATTATCTCACGTTCCGAATCACCACGCGTCAAATTACCACGAATCGAATTATCTCACGTTCCGAATCACCACGCGTCGATTTACCCAACTTACCGAATCACCACGTACCGAATTACCAAGCGTCAAGTCACCACGCGCCAAATTACGACGCCTCGAATTACAAAGTATAGAGTCCCCATAAAAAATCCTACATATCATCATATCGCGAAACGGGAAATCCCAGCGCACAAAATGCAATAACTTTCGATAACCTATTATCTGGAGGTACTGAAAGATGACCCAGAGTCCGACGGATGTCCCGAGGCGAGAAGTCGAAAGTGGAACGAACGATCGGGTAAAAGACCTCGAACGAATCGAAGGCTCGTTAAAACGGGAATACAAGAGCGATAAGAGGCCAACGACACGGTGAAATCTGTCGCCGATAAAAATTCGATACCGAAATACGTTTGCAGAATGCGCCACATTTTTATCAACCGTTACACCGTAACGGAATGAAATAAAGCTCGCGGAGAAAAAGAGAATCCGATATTACGGTTAGAAAGAGAGGAAGATTGGCCAGGGAATAATGCACCGGCCAAACAGGAATATATATTTTTTGGCGAGATTACTGCAGTTTTTCAGCAGCACCGGTCGAGACCGTTCTTGCCCCTCGACAAATGGGCTCCCTGGTCACCCATTGCAGTTAAAACCGTGCGTTTTGTCTGGTTTGCGAACGAGAGAGTTGCCCAGGTAAATGGTATCGAAACGCAGTTGGACAAATTATTTTTTCGAAAGAGTAATAGGAGCTTTACTAGTCTGGGACCTGAGGGACCACCTGGACTAGGACCATGGGGAGTCATGGATGCAAATCACTGTAGAAACGTTTGTTGAGTAATAGTAAATTAAATGGTTGTAACCCCGGGACATACCAGGCCTTCATTGGTAGACGCTGGGGGATGACTCGGACTAGACATCATAGAGGACCAAATACACAAAAATTACTGATTCTGTTTTAAACAAAATACTGTTCTATGATTATAATCTAAGAAGTGCCTTGGGTAATCTAGCCTGAGTCAGTCCCTTAAACAGACATCACCACAAGACAAGCAACGAAATACCACTGCAACGTCATAACAAAAAGATGCATACCGGTTATCTTTCGCGCGGGATCCTTTCCGGCAGTCGTTAAGGCGAGGCATGAAGAACCAGGAACGTTAACGACAGCAGCAGGACCGTCGAAGCGTGTCCTCGAGGACGGGAGCGAGCACTCTGCGCGTACCGAGCAAGACTGTTCGGGTCGAAAGGCCATCGGCCAGACAACCTACCTACGAATCTGGCCAACCACCAACACGCGACGACCAAAACAGACAGACTACGTTTAGTACGCGCGTAATGCCGCGTCTTCTCCCGCTCTAGCTGGCAACGGCTCCGCGTCGCGATGACGCACGTCGTGACTCGACCACGATTAACCCCTCGATACGTCGACTCTCGCGCGTGATGTAGCCTTGCCAACTTTACTTTCGATTGCCGCCATGAAATTTCAATTTTCTGGAACGATTGGGTCGTGCAGGAGGTGGTAGGGTTACATGAGGCGCACTGATAGGATCATACGGTGAGGGTCAGATCGACCTCATTAGGCAAAGGGATTCTTGGATAGACTACCCTTGATGGACCAGGTTAATTAGTATGGTGGCCTTACCTAGTGAACGTGATACTGTGGGAGATCAGTAACTTGGGGGATATGGTATGTGTGACTGTATGTGGAGCTGGGACTGTGTCCACATGTTGGAGGATGTGGGTGCTACATCTGGGGTATAGGGTGATAGTTATTGAGGATATGATGATAGGCACTAGGACATGATGATAGTTACTGTGATATGATGATAGTCACTGGGACATGATGATAGTTATTGTGACAAGATGATAGTTACTATGATATGATGATGGTTACTATGATATGATGATAGTTAGTATGACATGATGATGGTTATAAGGACATAATGATGATCATGTCCTTATGACGACTAGATCCTTATGACAACCATGTCCTGACGACGACTATGTCCTTATGACGACCACGTTCTTATGACAACCAGGTTCTTATGACCACCAGGTTCTTACGACAACCACCAGTTCCTCATGACAACCACCAGGTCCTTATGACAACTAGCAGGTCCTTAAGACAACCACCAGGTCCTTATGACAACCACAAGGTCCTTATGACAACCACCAGGTTTTTATGACAACTAGCAGGTCCTTAAGACAACCACCAGGTCCTTATGACAACTAGCAGCTCCTTGAGACAACTAGCAGCTCCTTGAGACAACTAGCAGCTCCTTGAGACAACTAGCAGCTC
Organism: Megachile rotundata; assembly: GCF_050947335.1. Lineage (NCBI taxonomy): Eukaryota > Metazoa > Arthropoda > Insecta > Hymenoptera > Megachilidae > Megachile > Megachile rotundata. The sequence goes on along the minus strand of NC_134998.1, from coordinate 9,662,961 downwards.
CTTAAGACAACCACCAGGTCCTTATGACAACCACCAGGTCCTTATGACAACTAGCAGGTCCTTATGACAACCACCAGGTCCTAATGCAACTAGCAGGTCCTTAAGACAACCACCAGGTTCTTATGACAACTAGCAGGTCCTTATGACAACCACCAGGTTCTTATGACAACTAGCAGGTCCTTATGACAACCACCAGGTTTTAATGCAACTAGCAGGTCCTTAAGACAATTACCAGGTCCTTATGACAACTAACAGGTCCTTAAGACAACCACCAGGTCCTTATGACAACCACCAGGTCCTTATGACAACCACCAGGTCCTTATGACAACTAGCAGCTCCTTGAAACAACTAACAGCTCCTTGAGACAACTAGCAGCTCCTTAAGACAACCACCAGGTCCTTATGACAACTAGCAGGTCCTTATGACAACCACCAGGTCCTTATGACAACTAGCAGGTCCTTATGACAACCACCAGGTCCTAATGCAACTAGCAGGTCCTTAAGACAATTACCAGGTCCTTATGACAACTAGCAGGTCCTTAAGACAACCACCAGGTCCTTATGACAACTAGCAGCTCCTTGAAACAACTAACAGCTCCTTGAGACAACTAGCAGCTCCTTAAGACAACCACCAGGTCCTTATGACAACTAGCAGGTCCTTAAGACAACCACCAGGTTCTTATGACAACTAGCAGATCCTTGAAACAACTAACAGCTCCTTGAGACAACTAGCAGCTCCTTAAGACAACCACCAGGTCCTTATGACAACTAGCAGGTCCTTAAGACAACCACCAGGTTCTTATGACAACTAGCAGGTCCTTATGACAACCACCAGGTTCTTATGACAACTAGCAGGTCCTTATGACAACCACCAGGTTTTAATGCAACTAGCAGGTCCTTAAAACAATCACCAGGTCCTTATGACAACCACCAGGTCCTTATAACAACCACGTCCTTATAACAACCACGTCCCTATAACAACCACGTCCTCACGATTACTACTTACAACTACTAAATTTAATTGATCTTCCTACAGCTCAAGCATTAATACCAAGAACAGACCACCATGATAACGCGTCGCATACTAAGGACATAATCGAGCAAAATGGAAGCGACGAAAGAAAAAGAAGAGAAGCTCGACCCAATTCCCAGTAAGAGTATTCGCAGCCCATAGACTCGATTAGGCGCTAGCCGAACGGAAATAGTGTTCCCTGACGAAAATAAACGGGGATAGCCGACAGCTGGTCCGCTCGGCGTGCGGATGCATGTCTGACTCTATGAATGAATGACTAGCCAGGTGATGATCCCGTTGACAGTGCAGTGCTTACGTAACGTTCGCACCCCCTCTACTATGGCGGTTGCCCTTCAACCACTAGTGTCCTGAACTAACCTACTTCTATTGGGACATCAATTGTGGTTATAGATTCATGCTCGCCACAGAAATTTACTGCTGGTGCAGTACCATAATTCCATGGTGCGAACATTCCCGTAAGAAATCTTCGCATACAATTTTCGCAAATTTTGAAAATGACTACAGTGACGTTACGCAGATTATACGATGGATTCAAACCATCATAATATATGACGTCACCGTAAATGAAGCTTGACTGCACCTTAAATACTAAAATTGTATAAACTGATGGTTTCACGAGATAAAATTCAGCACGGTAAGAGGGCCACCTGTTACAAGTTACAGCTCGTACGTTACAGGAGCAAAGTCGAGCAGCTGGTCAGTCATTCAAGCTGTCTGCTCGCGGGACGTTAATTTACACGCCGGAGACGTATACGATCCAGCTTCCAACGTTATTTCGGTCGTTAAAACGGACACCGTATATAACGCGTCGTTGACAACCGGCTGTTCCGCTATTCGCTCAGATACTAACCGACGCTGATGCTGTTTACGAGTATCAACATGAGATACGTTCGGATAACGTCAAACGATTACGAAATTCTGTCTAGCTTATTATACTTATTCTACTCTGATACTTGGACCTAACGGATACTAACGAGCCATAGATCGTTACATGGCTATAACCAGATATCACCACATATCTGAATATTATCGTGCTTCCTTAAGTACCATTAAAGCTGTCTCGATGTGAAAATTCAGCTCCAGATTAAACGCTATATTTTTGCTCCACCATGACGCTTTTTAGACGTACTTGTCTATGGTGCGCTTCTAAGCGCGGCGTAATTGATTCGATGAGAACCACTCTGAATGGAATCCTAGCGAGGAGATGGAGTCTATGGAGCCTCTCGCGAGCGAGGAGATAATTGCACGATGGGCCAAAGCTCGATCCGCGTCGAAAACACGCCGACGACGCAGTAATTGCTCGCTTACGTTGCTTCGAAATTTAATTACGCTCCGCGAAATCCTCCAAGCAAGTTAAATTAACTCTCTCGCTGGAGGGGTTCGAGAAGGGTTGACAAATTCGAGGACCGACTTGCTAGTCATTACCTATCCTACCCCGGTTTGTTTAAATAATATAGCTGTTCTTTCGACGATAGTTTTCAGCGATATATCAGAAGTCCTTATCGATGACCTCTGCGTCAAAGGTAGACGCTGGACACTTATTCGCAAATATCTCGCGATCTATCAGTTTTACGAGAAAAATGGTTATTAGTGAATTTGTAGCTTGAGAAGTTCTCTACAAAAAAGGTTCTATAAGCTTTCCTCGTAGAGTTGACCGATTCTTGGATAATGACGTGAACCTTGCGATCTTGCTGCAGAAATTTATGACATTATTTATTTACAAATATCTCGCGATCTATCAGTTTTACGACAAAAATAGTTATTAGTAAATTTGTAGCTTCAGAAGTTCTCTACAAAAATGGTTCTATAAGCTTTCCTCATAGAGCTAACCGATTCTTAGATAATGACGTGAATCTTGCGATCCTGCTGCAGAAAATTCTGACGTTACTTATTTACAAATATCTCGCGATCTGTCAGTTTTACGACAAAAATAGTTACTAGTAAATTTGTAGCTTGAGAAGTTCTCTACAAAAAAGGTCCTATAAGCTTTCCTCGTAAAGTTGACCGATTCTTAGATAATCTTGCAATCTCGAAATTTCTAGCATTACTGTCTGAAAGAATGTTCGCAAAATTCATCACACTAGAAATTATTCCCCAGATCGGTCATATTACTGCCGAACTATCCCAACTGTACCGATCAATTTCTCCCAAACTCGAGCAAACTATCTTGCCAGGAACAAATTCACGCGAGACAAACGCGTTATAACACCGTGCATAAAATTCGTTTCCCCTTTTTCCCGGAGGAACTTTATGACTTCATAGACGTGGCTGGCGGAACAGAGGAGGCTGTTGCGATATGCGAGCAGCCAGCTTCTCTCGGGGAACACGCGATAAAGGAGCAGGCTGCCACGATCGATAACCAATATCCATGGAAACTGGATCCCGCCGCGTGACGGAGACCTCCACTACCTGAGACATCTCGTTTCGTTCTGTTTCCCATACACGTACCATATTACGCGTGTACCAGTCGACGTGCATTCGCAAACTGTTAAGACACTGCACACCTCATCGTGTGCTCTAACCTTCAACTATTTTCAACTTTCTCTATTTTCGTATAGTTTTTTTTCGATGATTTTAAAGTTGAATTGTGATATGTGACCGTACGTTGTACCACCATAATTGTATCACCATAACTGCACCATCATAATTGTATCATCATAATTGTATCATCATAATGTATCATCATAATTGTATCGCCATAATTGTATCATCATAATTGTACCACCATAGTTGTATCACCATAACTGCATCACCATAGTTGTATCATCATAATTGTATCATCATAATTGTATCATCATAATTGTATCACCATAGTAGTATCATCATAATTGTATCATAATAGTTGTATCATCATAATTGTATCATCATAATTGTATCACCATAGTAGTATCATCATAATTGTATCACCATAGTAGTATCATCATAATTGTATCACCATAGTTGCCTCATCATAATTGTATCATAATAGTGTATCATCATAATTGTATCATTATAATTGTATCACCATAACTGCACCATCATAATTGCCTCATCATAATTGTATCATTATAATTGTATCACCATAACTGCACCATCATAATTGCCTCATCATAATTGTATCATAATAGTGTATCATCATAATTGTATCACCATGGTTGCATCATCATAGTGTATCATCATAATTGCATCATCATAATTGTATCATCATAACTGTATCACCATAAGTGTATCATCATAATTGTATCATCATAATTGTGTCATCATAACTGTATCACCATAACTGCATCACCATGGTTGTATCATCATAATTGTATCATCATAGTGTATCATCATAATTGTATCATCATAGTGTATCATCATAATTGTATCACCATAACTGCATCACCATAATTGTATCATCATAATCGTATCATTATAATTGTATCACCATAATTGCATCATCATAATTGTATCACCATAACTGCATCACCAGAATTGTATCATCATAATTGAATCATCATAGTTGTATCATCATAATTGTATCACCATAACTGCATCACCATAATTGTATCACTATAGTTGTATCATCATAATTGCATCACCATAACTGCATCACCATAGTTGTATCATCATAATTGTATCACGATAACTGCATCACTATGGTTGTATCACCACAGCTGTATCACTATAGTCGATACAATCACTCTACGCTTCATCAAGGTCTAAATCAGCAAAAACAAGAAAACGGAATTGCACTTAAAAATGAGGTGAAACACGAAACGTAGTTGGACACAGGAAATAAAGTTGAGCCCCAGTTCGAGTATAACGATTGGTCAAATAACGGCGACGTCCTCGTTTCGAGGGCAAACTCGTCGCAAAGGGCGACATTTCCGTGTGGCGTGGAAGGTCATCGAGCAAACGAGCAGACAAATAGAAGCAACGCGAGCGCACGCTTCCGTGTTGCGGTAAATATTTAAATAGGTCTGAGCACGCGAAAGAAAAAGGGGACAGCACGGCGATATACCGTGAATAACCAAGGGTGAGAGACGCACCGCGAAAGTTATCGTTTCTGGTCCGCTACTTGGCCCGCTAAAAAATGCAACAAAAACCAGCCCCGGCACCTATCTCATCTTCTTTGAATTTTCACCGAGCCTTGAACTCTCGACCCTGCCTCCCCCCTAAGAAACTGCGAGATGGCTTTCCACGCTCGAAAGTCTCTTGAATCCGACTGTATTTCCTTGCTCGAAGACGATTCGATTCGAATGGAAATTCAACGGTGGCTTGAACTTCCAGCCAGAAACTGGGTTTGGTGAATCTTGCAAAGAGGGCGAACCCAATTACGCCAAGGATAAAAAGCAAAACTCGACAAGTTTTAAAGCCTCAAGGTTCCACAAAATATGATATACGAACTTGTTGTTCAAGCGTGTTTATTATCAGAGCACGCTTCTCTCCAATTTGGGTCACCATTATACCAAAAACCTTCCAACTACCGAGTACCGAAAGTAGTTTTAACTTTGGTTCCGCTTTAACCATTGTATTTATATTCATGCTTTGGATCTAATTAACCTATCAGTTAGCTTCACTAGTTGCAAGATATGGACATGGAGTCATAGGTAGATCAAGACTGAATTGCTAACACACCTACCAGGCAGTGCAATGTGATTAGCTCAGAGAGGTCCACATAGGACCTAGATCAGCATCCTTAAACTGTGCAATGCACCCAACAATAAGAAGCCCATCGCCAATCGATGGAATACCATAAAGTCGCCATCAGACACAGGGTTGATGAAGTTGTTCGTGCTGATAGACTTGCAGTCATAGGTAGATCAAGTGTCCGATGAAGACTGGATTGCTAACACACCTACCAGGCTGTGCAATGTGATTAGCTCAGAGAGGTCCACATAGGATCTAAATCATTAGCATCCTTAAACCGTGCAATGTACCCAACAATAAGAAGCCCATCGCCAATCGATGGAATACCATAAAGTCGCCATCAGACACAGGGTTGATGAAGTTGTTCGTGCTGATAGACTTGCAGTCATAGGTAGACCAAGTGTCCGATGAAGACTGGATTGCTAACACACCTACCAGGCAGTGCAATGTGAGCATTAGCTCAGAGAGGTTCACATAGAACCTAGATCAGCATCCTTAAACTGTGCAATGCACCCAACAATAAGAAGCCCATCGCCAATCGATGGAATACCATAAAGTCGCCATCAGACACAGGGTTGATGAAGTTGTTCGTGCTGATAGACTTGCAGTCATAGGTAGATCAAGTGTCCGATGAAGACTGGATTGCTAACGCACCTACCAGGCTGTGCAATGAGAGCATTAGATCAGAGAGGTCCACATAGGACCCAGATCATTAGCATCCTTAAACTGTGCAATGTACCCAACAATAAGAAGCCCATCGCCAATCGATGGAGTACCATAAAGTCGCCATCAGACACAGGGTTGATGAAGTTGTTCGTGCTGATAGACTTGCAGTCATAGGTAGATCAAGTGTCCGATGAAGACTGGATTGCTAACACACCTACCAGGCAGTGCAATGAGAGCATTAGCCCAGAGAGGTCCACATAGGACCCAGATCATTAGCATCCTTTAACTGTGCAATGTACGCAACAATAAGAAGCCCATCGCCAATCGATGGAATACCATAAAGTCCCCATCAGACACAGGGTTGATGAAGTTGTTCGTGCTGATAGATTTGCAGTCATAGGTAGATCAAGTGTCCGATGAAGCCTGGATTGCTAACACACTTACCAGGCTGTGCAATGTGATTAGCTCAGAGAGGTCCACATAGGACCTAGATCAGCATCCTTAAACTGTGCAATGTACCCAACAATAAGAAAGCCATCGCCAATCGATGGAATACCATAAAGTCCACATAGGACCTTGAGGATTAGCATCCTTAAACCGTGTAATAAACGTAAGAGCTAAGACCCCATCATCAATCGATGGAATAGCACGGTCCCCACGAGGTCGATGAAGTTGTTCGTGCTCATAGACTTGTAAATCCAGTGACTCGCGTTTAAAGGCCGGAAGATCTCCCGGTGGGCGGTCACGGGTGGTTGATTTACCGCGGAACGGCGGGAAAATGGAAGAAAAATTGTCGCAGATAACGGTTTATTTACGACGGCTAAGGAAGACGCCGGCGCATTATCCGTGACTGACCGGGGCCAGTTTCGGCGTACAAACCGGGGGGTTGATGTCGTGACTGGTCGCTGTAAATCAGCATCCACACCCTCCGCAATGTAACAGACATCGTAACAACCCCTGGCAACCGCCTACGTCACCGGCACTCGATACAAACGCCATCGGGTATCGCCTACCCCGGAACAACCTGCGACCCTGCCACAAACCAGACTTCCCTTGTCAACGCCGAAAACCCCTGCGCCCCGTGGACCAACCCTCCGGTTCGATCGAATGTTTGCACTTTGTCGGCTGCACCGGTCGCGGGATGCTTGGAAACGAGTGTCGCCTTCGAGGGTGCATTAGTGCCCTCGTGATCCGGGGGTAACTGGGGTCAGAGTTCTCGGGGGGAGTACGCTTTAGCCTTTGAACCTTAATATAGCGTGACGTGTGAGAGATTTGAGGAAGTTTCTTGTTAGTGCAAGTCCATTGACCTGGTTCCTTGGGCCTCAGACACTATGCTGTTATGCAATATACTTTGCAGGTAACGTCTCAATTTTGTTCTTTGTAAGATATCTGAATCTCCCGGTGTGGGTGCAGTAGGTCATTCACCCCTTGCCGTGCCATTTATTTATGAGGTGCGTCGGTCTAACCATTCAGGACTATAAAGAAAATTAAAATGTTCTAAGTATTTTATATTCAGGGATCCTTGACAACGCGAATTATAGTTGGATCTAAAATTCAAGTTGAGGAGTATTCAAAATTTGAGTAACATTAATCACGTTTGAGTTGTGAGTGCGTCACGAGACTCGTCAAAGCACGGGAAGGGGTTACGGCCTGCCCTTGTGGACTGCCTTTGGGTCTGAGGTATGCTATTACTTATGCGATACACATTGCAGAAAACTGGCAACGTCTTAATTTTCTTCTTCATATTAGGTCGAGTCATAAGTAACTTCCGATGCAGCTAAATAGATTTTATTGCGTGTATGGTGAGATTATGAAGGTATAAGTCACCACGAGTTGTTGAAGTGAAATTTAACGATCACTGCGGATAAATACATTCAGCAATTGCAATGAGTGCAAGAGAAACTCCTAGAAAAGCGTCCTGCACTCGTCAATCGCAGAAATGTCGTTCTTTTACACGACGACGCGCGACCGCATACAGCAAGGGTGACTCAAGAAAAAATTCTTGAGCTTGGATGGTCTGTTTTACCACATCCACCTTACTCCTCAGATCTTGCCCCGACAGACTACCACCTTTTCTGTTCCTTACAAAACTTTTTAAATGGAAAAACCTTCAATTCTGAAGAGCAAGTCAGGTAGGCTGTTGAAAGCTTCTTCCAGTCCAAACCAACCACATTTTACAAGGAAGGAATTGATAAACTACCAGGAACATGGGAGAAGGTTATAGAAAATAGTGGTGAATATATAATAAAATAATATAATTTCGTTGTTTAATGAGAACGAAATAAATGTCTGATAAAAAAACGGAAGTTACTTATGACTCGACCTAATAACAAGATATTTGAATCCCGTTGGTACAGTAAGTCTAGGGTAGATCCTCGTAGACTGCCTTTGGGTCTGAAGTACGCTATTATTTATGCAGTGTGCAGGCAGGTAGATCCTCAGTTTTATTGCAACAAGACATCTGCGTACTGTTTAGAGGACGTAGTATGTCCAGGGTAGATCCTCAAGGCTTAGCCTAATTGTCTACCTAGGATACCCTTAGATCTACCTTCAAGCTGATGTGTTATTCATATCAAATATTCAAAATAGGTAATAACATTCTAATTTCATAAATTTAAGAACATACACTTGAAACGTTCTTATGAGGGTCCTGGTTAAGGCTCTACCTGATTATCTTTCCTAGTGTTTAGTACGTTAGTTCATACATCTCCCAGGTAGTTAAACCACGATTCATTTATTCAGAGATCCCTTTTCGTTGGAGGCTTGGACACCCTTCAAATACAATTATGTCATGGACCTCAAATATGTACATCCCAAATAGTTAATATCGTTTCATGCACTTAAAGAGTAGTCCACAGTTGAAGATCGTGGTTTGGAGTTATGAGGCCCAGTCTTGTGTCCATACTACATGCGTCACTCAGCCTTCGTAAAATACATAAAACTGTGGTGTACCAGGTACGTCCTCTTCCGTGCACTGGTAACCGCTATATCATGTAAAACCCGAAGCCGAACTGCAAAATGCAACGTGCAATAAGGGAAGATTCCCCGTAAAATTTACGAGGTTGCTAACAGTTTGAAAACTCCGTTAACAATTTCGTGGCAGCGAAATCTAAATTAAAAATTACGAGCCACGAGTCGGGTATCGTTTAAACGGAGGCGAAGAAAAAGGGATGAACGGTTAGGTTCAACTTTCGTGCGGGCAAACTTCGCCTAACAATTAAACTATTATGAACGACGAGAAGGGAAGCTTCTTATACGCCGGAAGCTTCTTTAAAATTGTTATTACTTCGGAGGAAACAGTCTCGGTTACTTTCAGGTATTTCCGTCTCGCTAATTTTCGAAACGATCGTCGATTTCGGTTAGATCGAGAATAGGCGCTGTTCGATTTATTTTCATCGAAGACGAACGAGCTACGTCGCCTTCGTTTTGGATGAGTGTTTTCCGGCTCCACGCGGCTACTTTTAGCCGGTCGCCACTTGCTACGCGTAATTAGCCCGGCGCAAAATCTGTCGCGGGAATTAATCAAGCTCGCTTCTTTCACGTATTTTCAACTGACCTGCGAATAAACCGAGGTAAACTCCACCGGCAAATTAAACTGCAATTTTTTCTTCTCGGAAATATGGTCATGGTGTGCTCAAAGTTAGGACTTTGACTAATTAGATTATAGATACAGATCAATGTAACTCAATGTGATGTTGGTACTTGAAGTACATTGAGTATTACAATTGAGTCAATGCAAAAACTTAATAATAGATGCAATTCAACTTACAGTGCACTCAAAGTTAGGACTTTGACTAATTAGATTATAGACACAGATCAATGTAACTCAATGTGATGTTGGTACTTGAAGTACATTAAGTATTACAATTGAGTCAATGCAAAAACTTAATAATAGATCCAATTCAACTTACAGTGTACTCAAAGTTAGGACTTTGACTAATTCAATTATAGACACAGATCAATGTAACTCAATGTGATGTAAGTACTTGAAGTGCATTAAGTATTACAATTGAGTCAACCCATAAACTTAATAATAGATCCAATTCAACTTACAGTGCACTCAAAGCTAGAACATTGACTAATTAGATTATAGACACAGATCAATGTAACTCAATGTGATGTAAGTACTTGAAGTACATTGAGTATTACAATTGAGTCAATGCAAAAACTTAATAATAGATGCAATTCAACTTACAGTGTACTCAAAATTAGGACTTTGACTAATTAGATTATAGACACAGATCAATGTAACTCAATGTGATGCTGGTACTTGAAGTGCATTAAGTATTACAATTGAGTCAATGCAAAAACTTAATAATAGATGCAATTCAACTTACAGTGCACTCAAAGCTAGGACTTTGACTAATTAGATTATAGACACAGATCAATGTAACTCAATGTGATGCTGGTACTTGAAGTACATTAAGTATTACAATTGAGTCAATGCAAAAACTTAATAATAGATGCAATTCAACTTACAGTGTACTCAAAGCTAGGACTTTGACTAATTAGATTATAGACATAGATCAATGTAACTCAATGTGATGTAAATACTTGAAGTACATTAAGTATTACAATTGAGTCAATGCAAAAACTTAATAATAGATCCAATTCAACTTACAGTGCACTCAAACTTAAGACTTTGACTAATTAAATTATAGACACAGTTTAATCTAACTCAATGTGATGGTTCCTGAAGTACTGTGTCAATCGAAATCCTTAATATGTGGACGTGGAAAGACTTGTCTAGCCAACAGTCTAATTACCTGAAAACCTACATCAAACTCGGAACATAAAAAGTTGAGGCATAATTAAACGGTAAAATCAAAAAGTGAAATGCAGCGAGAAGTTGAAGCAAAACCAGGTTCGAAAGCAGTGGATTGTTTCCCAACGAACCTAATTAGGGAAACACTTTGGTTGTCCCTTTTTAAAGTTTCAAGCATAGAGAGGATTCCTCGGTTCACTGACTAATTTCTTCTGTTTCGCCAGGCTTCCTTTTTCGTCTCTTTTTTCTTTGCGACGCGTTTACTCGGAAAATAATGAGAGGAAAGAAGGGAAAGCGTGAAGAACGGAGTCTCGTTATTTCCTTTCCGAGAGCTACTAGTTTTCCTTTTCCCCCAGTTGCTACGCAAATACACGCGTGCTCGTGAAGCAACGATTTCGAGCGAGAAAGGCGAATAAATAAAGCAAAGGAAAAAACGTAAAAAAAGGAGCCTGGAAAAATATCAACGAGATTCGGTGTCCGCCTCGTTGGCTGTTTCGTTCCGTTCCTGAAAAATTGGAACGGGCTTTACCTCTTTTTACCGCGCGTTCTTTTTTCTGTTTTCAGAAAAGTCGGATTAAAAAATCAAAAGCTGCGTCGGCTGCCATTTTGCTGGGCAAAAAGAATCTGGCCATATGTACGGCACAACAAAACCTGTTATTGCTTACGATAAATCAATTTGAATAAAATACTTGACCTCAGAAATTACTCACATCATAATGATGAACACATGATGTCCACATATGTGGACACTAGATGCTCAGTTTAATAGAACATCAATTATCCACATGTCGATGATGCCCACATATGTGGACACTAGGTGCTCCATTTAAAAGAAAATCAAATGTCCACATGTTGATAATGTCCACATATGTGAACACTAGTTGTTCAACTTAAAAGAATATCAATTGTCTACATGTTGATGATGTCAACATATGTGGACACTAACTGTGCAATTTAGAAGACAACCAAATGTCCACATGATGTTGATATCCACATATGTGGACAATAGATACTTCATTTAGAAGAAGATTAATTATCCACACGATGATGAAGTCCACATATGTGGTCACTAGTTGCTGAATATAGAAGAAAACCAAATATCCACATATATGGGCCACTAGTTGCTGTATGTAAAAGTGAAATGCTCACACGATGACGTCCACATATATGGCTGCTACTAAATTTAGAATATCCACATACAATAGTACCCAAAAGATGTTCACAAACATCACTACTATTCGTTCAATAAAAAACAATACCAAATGCACATATCAGAAGAGACTAAAACTGTAACTTAACAATTACAATAATAATTGCTATAAGAAAAAAGAAGAGTTGAGTAAAAACATGACGTCGAACGTATGACGAAGGAAAACCTAAATAAATAAAAAAAAAAGAGGGAAGAGAAGTCTAGGCGAGCGAATGAAATACGTCGGACGCTAAATGGAACGAATTGACGAACGATCGACGGACGCCAATAACCTGTCCCGTGCACAATGGCCACGCTTCCGGTTCCGGACCGGTATTAAGCCTGTTATCGCGCTCAGCCAGCTCGATCCACGAAAATTTGCTCGTCATTGCTAGACCGTACGGTAATCTTCGAAGAATAGGCTTCTTCGGATTGCCGATAGAAGAGGCAGCTCAGCGCTAAGTAGTCGAGGATTATCCCCAGCTGGGAATTCCTAAGAAACTGACGACTGTCCTTCGATTAATTGCTCGATCAAAAGAAGTTGAACTGCTTCGATGTCGGGGTAATTGTAGGGGACTGCTTTTTAAGATTTCAGTCTCGGTTGTATGAAGATATACGTGGTGGAGTGTCGTGTATGACATAGTGCGTTCAATTTCTGTGCGTAGGATTAGGATGGGTCGAATTATTGCACATTGTATTATTACGCATTGAATTACCACGCATCCAATTCCTACGTACAACATTACCACGCAGAAAATTCCTACGTTCGAAAATATCACGCGCTATATTGCAACGTAGTGCATTACTGATGCGCAGAATTACTGTGCACGGAGTCTCCTACGCGTAGAATTACTGCGCATCGAACTCCTTACGCGTTGAATTACTGCGCATTGAATTATTCACGCGTCGAATTACTCACGCGTCGAATTACTGCGCATCGAATTATCCACGCATCGAATTACTCACGCGTCGAATTACTCACGCGTCGAATTACTCACGCGTCGAATTACTCACGCGTCGAATTACTCACGCGTCGAATTACAGCGCATCGAATTATCCACGCGTCGAATTACCCACGCGTCGAATTACTCACGCGTCGAATTATCCACGCGTCGAATTATCCACGCATCGAATTACTCACGCGTCCAATTACCCACGCGTCGAAATACTCACGCGTCGAATTACCCACGCGTCGAATTATCCACGCGTCCAATTACCCACGCGTCGAATTATCCACGCATCCAATTACCCACGCGTCGAATTACTCACGCGTCGAATCACCCACGCATCGAATTACTCACGCGTCGAATTACCCACGCGTCGAATTACTCACGCGTCGAATTATTCACGCGTCGAATTACCCACGCGTCGAATTACTCACGCGTCGAATTATTCACGCGTCGAATTACCCACGCGTCGAATCACTCACGCGTCAAATTACCCACGCGTCGAATTACCCACGCGTCGAATTACTGCGCGTCGAATTACTCACGCATCGAATAACCCACGCGTCGAATTACTGCGCATCGAATTACCTACGCGCCGAATTACTACGCACCGAACTCCCTACGCGCCGAATTACTGCGCATCGAATTACTTCCGCACCGAATTACTGCGCACCGAATTTCTTACGCATCGAATTCCTTACATATTAAATTCCTCACGCACCAAATTACCACGCGACCAATTCCACAATTTCCGCCAAATCACCACGCGTCATATCTCCATCCGTCAAATGACCAAGCGTTAATCCTCAACTGCCATACCTCGATAAATCCTCAAATTCAATCTCCGCCAATGACAATCACCGAATTCTCACGCAGGCTATAACTTACGCACCCGTACCTTTAAATTAATAAACGAAAATAAAAGAAAAATATAAAACGAGTATAAAGCTTAAAATTGGAAGCAGTACGAAGCTAACGATAAATTCCGGGGTTTCGTGACCCAGCGCAAGGTTCAAGCACCTGATGCACCGGCCAAAAAAGCCGGGATAAAAAAGATATCCCGAAGGAACAGCGATTTAAGAATTATTCGTGTTGGTAAAAAATTCTCAGCGTACCTCAAGACAACGTAGGATTAAGAAAGGTTGGATTAACGAGTACGCCGTGGAGTTTCAAGATAACGAGACCGGAAGTCTTCGTGTCTCACGAACGGACGAGAACAGTCCGGCCATTATTATCCTGCTATTTTCTTACCGGACACTTTTTAAGGAAACGTTCCTTTTCTTTCTTTGCTGCGTCCTTTTTGCCGAGCAACGGTAATCGCGTTGCGCACAGAGGATAACAGAAATGCACAAATTTTTCGGGAAGAAATCATGGAAATTTAGTTTGCTTTACGACCCACCATAAATATGAAAGATAACGAAAGACAATGGGTCTATTCCGAAGAAAGTCGAGAAGGGTTATAACCTTGAGGAATCGAGAAATCCGCGTCGTCTGCGAAAATCGGAAGTCACCAGACCGCCGGTGAAATAAAGATAACCGAGAATCGAGGCCATTTCAGGATTTGTCCCTCGGGAATTCCTGGCTGAGCAAAACGATTATCCTTCGGATAAGGTGGGGCTGGCTTAGCAGTCTCCCTTAGGGCTCCCTTCATTATCATTTTAAAAGTGCACCGCTTTAGCTATTGTTTCTGCTAATGAAAGGGTGTTACGTCTTTGATATTCGCTCGAAAGGAAACGGAAATAATTGAGAAGTTCTCTAAATGGAACTGTTGAAGGTCCGAGACTTCATATCCGGTTTAAGACCGATGGTTCCTAAATTGGAATTCATCAGATGCGAGGTCAAGACCTCAGCCGAATTTACAATAAAGCTTATCCGGACTTGAAGCTGATCCTCGGAGAACTCGCAAGCCTCCCCTGTTTAACTGGGCATCCAACGTCCATCACATCCACGAGAATAAAAGGTAAACAGTAAAAGTTTGAAAAGTACCGAAACGATAAATCACGGCAACAAATCGCAAACACGGTCACAATGGCCGGTCCTAGAGCCGGGATGCCGTTAGCAATGATGGACGACGTCTTGATGTAAATCTTGCCCTTACAAACAAGGACTATCCGCGGCATCTCGAGGAAAATCTCGAATCTCTGCGTCCTTGTCCGTTCGTCCCACGGATTCCGTGGCGGAGGGTCGATAACGAGGAAGGGCAACGTAATAACTATCCCGGCATCGGGAGGACAAGTTGGACCGGATCAACGTCTTGGCGGAAGAGGAGTTTCCCCAGGGATCCGGGTGGAGTCCTTTTTACGGGATTCCCGCGGTAGGCCAAATCCGACGATCGTTGGGTGGCTCTTCGGAAGCTCGGAGAAATAAGGGAAAGGGACGGGAGAAAGAGAGATAGGCTCTGGACGAGCGGGTTCGCATTAAAATTCAAATATCACGGTCGAGGAAGAGCCCCCGCTTTGAGGTCCGTGGAGCACGCCGGGCCAATATGAATACATTACAACGTGTTTGCATCCAGCCCCGGGCCGGTAATGCCTTCTATTAGAATCATGCTGGCGCATTTTAATACGGGACGAGAGCTCAGGAGATCGCTCCCTACTCGCTCTTTCACCGCTTGCAAATAACCGGCTTGTTCTGACCCGAATATCGACGTGGTCACGCGCGAAACGGACTCGACAACTGACTATGCACTCCACGAAATTAGGCTTAGGGTTAGCGGAGGAAGCAGGTGGCGATACCGCAGTTAGGCCCGAGTATGGTAATCGTTTGGGCATGTGGGGACGTAAGAGAGGATCTGTGGATTAGCAAAGGGATTTGTTGCTCGATAGCTGAGAGCTATCTGGGAACCTCTAGAACGGATGTAGTTTATGCACTACACTGGAATGGCTTTGTCAAATAATTTTAGAGCAACAGATTTTGTTGGTTTGGTACTTAGGAGTCATCTAGTGAGTCCTAAAGACATTTGAGCTCTAAGGAAATGTCCTTAGGACTATAATGATAGTCCTAGTAGTGTCTGAGGACATACTGGAGATCAACTATCAAGTGTCAACTGAATGAGATCAACTGGTAGATAGTTTAACAGCAGTAACGTGATCAATTAAGAACGACAAGGATTTAATGGCGTGCTGCCTTCATTTGAGTACCTGTGAGTCATCTAG
This sequence comes from Megachile rotundata, assembly GCF_050947335.1. Taxonomy (NCBI): domain Eukaryota; kingdom Metazoa; phylum Arthropoda; class Insecta; order Hymenoptera; family Megachilidae; genus Megachile; species Megachile rotundata. Next base: position 9,646,596 of record NC_134998.1, on the reverse strand, counting down.
TGATCCCTAGATCGAAGGACCTAAGTACAAGTACATAGACCAAGTGAATGTGGAAGTACATAAGGTTTAGAACAAGATATGAATATAAAAATTTAGAAATGAAGGCTTCGTCCCTAACAGACTACATCGAAGGCTACTAAAGAGTCACCTAGTGATCCCTAGACATATGAAGTAACCTAACTATCCTTCACTCGAGTCCTCTTTATCGCAAAAATTGCAACACACAACATTTAACCGAATGAATATAATTCCACCAACGACCCAGGAGACCTAATTTCCGCTCGACTGCTACAATATCGAATATCGTCACCTCAAAACACGTTTAAACGTCGTCCAATCCCAGAAATAGCCCCTGTTGGAAAAACTGTGCAGTCGACGAAGCAATTTTCTAGCTAATAATGACTTGCATCTACCATGACTGCTTACGTAATAATTATAGCTTCGATCGTAAAGATTCGTTGATGAACAAACAAACGGATAACTCGCTCTTACGTGGATCGACTAATTTATAGTTTCTGGCTACGGATTATCCGGGAAGCAATGAGCAGGAGGACGGATCACAGGCTAGAGGCTGCAATCAGCCACGGGCGGGCAACTTCGATGCAACGACAAAATTGGCATCCGCGTTATCATTACAGGGCAACCTGGCGCACGCATAAATATGCATGCGAGGAAATTAGTCCCGACGGGAAATTACACGGTGACGATGACGTCGAATCCGATCCACCCACCTTCCTGTTTACGCTTTTAGTCGATCGAAATAACGGGCTATCGCCAATTCCAATTATTTCCAATTTCGAGACACTTTACTTCCGCGCTCTCTACATTATTTAAAGAGTGCGCCAAGGGTGCATCAAGAGTGCGTTATTGGTGTATCAAGAGTACATTAGGGGGGCCTTGTGGGTGTATCAAGAGGGCATCCTTGGTGCGTCACAGGTGTATTAAGAGTGCGTCAAGGATGCATCACGAATGCGTCATTGGTGCGTCAAGAGTATATCACGAGTGCCTTCTGGGTGTATCAAGAGTGCGTCATTGATGCGTCACGGGTGTATCAAGAGTACATCGTGGGTACATCAACAGTGCGTCGTTAGTGCGTCAAAAGTACATCACATGTGCGTCATGGCTGTATCAAGAGTGCGTCATTGGTGCGTCACGGGTGTATCAAGAGTACGTCGTGGGTACATCAACAGTGCGTCGTTAGTGCGTCGAAAGTACATCACATGTGCGTCATGGCTGTATCAAGAGTGCGTCGTTGGTGCGTCACGAGTGTGTCAAGAGTGCGTCATTGGTGCGTCACAGGTGTATCAAGAGTGCGTCAAGGGTACATGAAGAGTGCGTCATTGGTGCGTCACGAGTGTGTCAAGAGTGCGTCATTGGTGCGTCAAGAGTGCATCAAGAGTGCGTCATTGGTGCGTCACAGGTGTATCAGAGTGCGTCACAGGTGTATCAGAGTGCGTCACAGGTGTATCAGAGTGCGTCATTGGTGCGTCAAGGGTACATCAAAAGTGCGTCATTGGTGCGTCACAGGTGTATCAAGAGTGCGTCATTGGTGCGTCACGAGTGCGTCATAGGTGCGTCACGAGTGTCCAGGATGCGTCATTGGTGCGTCACGAGTGTGTCGAGAGTGCGTCAAAGGTGCGTCAAGAGTGTGTCAAGAGTGTGTCAAGAGTGCGTCAAAGGTGCGTCAAGAGTGTGTCAAGAGTGCGTCAAAGATGCATCACGAGTGTGTCATTGGTGCGTCACGAGTACATCACGGAAGCCTAGTGGGTGTATCCAGAGTGCGTCATTGGTGCGTCATGATATCGTAGAGCAAAGGATCGAACGAACGAGTCATAAATTTTTGGTCATCGATCGACAAAACTTCGTTATAAATCCGATCTGAAAATAATTACGCATTGTTAAATACAAGAGAATAATGTCGATGAGTTCTGTTACAACATGTGTAGCATCGAATGGCAGTAAAATCGGGAAAGTGTTCGAATCGGTCCTGTAGTTAGTTCCCAGTGAAACACAAGGCTGAAACGGCTATTATTCTCCGTAACGCGTTATTTTAACGTTAAAGCGAGTCGTTCATTATATTAATTACGCTCGAAACGTGCTCCGCTCGTTAACCCTGCAGCTCATTTGATAATACGGCATATCGCGATAGCGAGCCGAGGGGTCGGAAAAAACTGGGCTAATCGAATAAAGGAGAGACGACAAACGAGAATGATCCGTTTGTTTAAATATCGGAGACGTCGAAGGATAATGGATCGAAAACACAATGGTTGTCCTTTCCCTTTTCCTGCGCGTCCATGAACGGAGATCTCGTTTTCCGTTCGCCGAGGAAGGAGAACGAAGGTTGCGAGCGACCGGTAATCGTCTCCCGAACGAATTCTTTTCCCAACGATCCTTTACTATACAGAGGCGTTTAACCGTGTAACCCATGCGTTCTGGATGGTTTAACGGAGCCAACGACCTGGACACCGCCGTATATGGTTCTCTCCGGGCGTTCGAGCTTCTTTCAACGCTTCGCGCGTTCCTCGATCGTGTACCGCTTATTAGGAGAAACGCTCGGGAAACCGATCGCAGAAAACGTCGATGAAAGTTTCTGCAGTTTCGGAATATCCCTAACTGACCAGAATAAATAAAATCCTCTTTCCGCAATTTTCTTGCGGAAAATTCGCACATTCGTATCGAAGTTTCGAATTCCGGAGACTTATAAATTTCCAATGGATTTTGTATCGCAACGATAAATTCCCGACGGGATAGTTATCTCCGCTAACTCACGGAACAGGATGATGTACACGGCGAACGTAAATATCGCAAACGGAAATTTATACGCGACCATAACTTCCTCGAGTCTTCTTTTTGTTGTCGGAACTCGGTTACCTGGTTGTTTCGGGGAAAAAAAGCGGAGAAAAAAACTTTGCGCCTGCGTTGTTTAATCGCGACGTCGGGAACGAAGAACGGAAACGAAGGAATCGGATAAGAATCCACGACAGCGGAACGCGTTCTTGCGCGTCCGTGCGAATAAATCTGCGAGCAAGTCGATGCCGTTTGCTGACCAGGCCGGCTGTTTATTTTCCAGATTGCAGCTATTCGTCTGGCCTCCTAACCGAACCATAAATTCACCGTGCAAATGGCTGTTCGGAAAATGCATTCGGGGCTGGATGTGTTTGCCGATTACAAAATCGTGTTGCCAGCAGAAACCTGGAATCCATAAAGATATCTTCTATCTAATCGGTTTACGAGCGTTATCGGCCAATGAACCATTTACGAGTAGTCATTTAAAAACAGTCTGACGAAGAATAACACTCCCTATAATCTGTACGAGTACTCTACAATCGAATTCTGGTGAAGTCAAACGGTAGAGAAATTTTTTGCGAATATTGCTACTGTAGAAGAATGATGGGACTTATAGCAATGATCATCAGATAGTCACATCATGAGCCAAGCAGAAGGCTGAAGTGATCAGGATGGGATCATATGAAGACTGGTCATACTGACCCTTGTAGCCAATTGTTATTATTGGCCCTAGTAGCCAAGTGTTGTTACCGACCCTAGTAGCTAACTGTTGTTACTGAGCCTAGTAGCCAAGTGTCGTTACTGACCCTAGTAGCCAACTGTTATTACTGACCTTAGTAGCCAAGTGTTGTTACTGACCCTAGTAGCCAAGTGTCGTTACTGACCCTAGTAGCCAAGTGTTGTTACTGACCCTAGTAGCCAAGTGTCGTTACTGACCCTAGTAGCCAAGTGTTGTTACTGACCCTAGTAGCTAACTGTTGTTACTGAGCCTAGTAGCCAAGTGTTGTTACTGAGCCTAGTAGCAAACTGTTATTACTGACCCTAGTAGCCAACTGTTATTACTGACCTTAGTAGCCAAGTGCTGTTACTGACCCTTGTAGTCAACTGTTATTACTGACTCTAGTAGCTAACTGTTGTTACTGACCCTAGTAGCCAAGTGTCGTTACTGACCCTAGTAGCAAACTGTTATTACTGACCCTAGTAGCCAAGTGTTGTTACTGACCCTTGTAGTCAACTGTTATTACTGACCCTAGTAGCCAAGTGTTTGTTACTGACCCTAGTAGCCAAGTGTTGTTACTGACCCTAGTAGCTAACTGTTGTTACTGACCCTAGTAGCCAACTATTGTTACTGACCCTAGTAGCCAAGTGTCGTTACTGACCCTAGTAGCCAAGTGTCGTTACCGACCCTAGTAGCCAACTGTTGTTACCAACCCTAGTAGCCAACTGTTGTTACTGACCCTAGTAGCCAAGTGTCGTTACCGACCCTAGTAGCCAACTGTTGTTACCAACCCTAGTAGCCAACTGTTGTTACTGACCCTAGTAGCCAAGTGTCGTCCACCCAGAAGATGAAGATTCCCATAAAAACTACACCACAATTATTCTGTACGAGCCATCTTTGCTTTTGGTCCATCTTCAAACACCAGAAATCCGCCAATATTGTATTCGTAAAAAGTGGAAAAAAGTTTTGCACCAGCGTCACGGTTGACTTTGCTCGGTTCACGCCTCGCGAGCCAACGCGAATTTGCATGGTTACACGCAGTCGCTGTCCGCGCGCGAATAAACGTATTTACTCAAGGGCAGAGGGTGCGTAGGGGTCGATAGACGGAAGGACAAAGATAACCCGGATGAACGACAGAGCGTGGACCAAAGTAGTGTCATGGTATCGCGTTACGGACTAGCTATCGATTCGCAGCCAGCTATCAGCTTTCGTTGCTAGGCGATATATCGGCGAAAAGAGAGAGGCTGGGAGTCAGAAACGCAGTTACCGACGAACGGAAGCAACTTTTCTCGAGACGGTCCCACAACCGAGACCGCTAAACCGCAACTGCAACGCGAGTCCCCTGGACACCGCAACGTTTTGCTCTAGTTCGTCACCCTTTGGTAAAATTTATTTTACGGTTCACCGATAATCAGCGACCGAGTGACCAGAAAAGTAATCGTCGCTTAAAATCTAATTTTGAAGCTACCCGGAAATAAGTGGATACGGGGAGCAACAGACGCGGGGACCTGGAAGAGGTCCAGGCAAGGACGACCGGGTCTAATCGACCTTCGGATCGTTGGCCTGCGCCATAGAATTTTAAACGGTGACGCGGGGAATGCGTTCCTCGGACTCTCTCTTTGGGGCCGTCTATGGCAGTGACTGGTAACGGCATTGCCAGGTAGTCCAAGTTTTGCGTTTATAGCTTTGTCAGGTCTGTCGTTGAAAAAAGAGGAAAGAAATTTTCCAATAACCTGATGGTCTATACTGAATTATCTCTCTACTCTTCATGTGATCCTAAGTTAGTCTGTTGTTGAGCTTGAGTCTATGTTTGTCAGTTAGATCAACTGATCTCTGGGTTAATTTGATTTGTACTGAATTATATTTGTGTCTACACACTTCCACTTGATCCTGAGTTACTCTGTTGAGCTTGGGTCTATATATACCAATTAGATCAACTAATCTCAGGGTTTGACCTATACTAAATTATATTTGTGTCTACTCTTCATGTGATCCTAAGATACTCTGTTGAGCTTGAGTCTATGTTTGTCAGTTAGATCAACTGATCTCTGGGTTAATTTGATTTGTACTGAATTATATTTGTGTCTACACACTTCCACTTGATCCTGAGTTACTCTGTTAAGCTTGAGTCTATATATACCAATTAGATCAACTAATCTCAGGGTTTGACCCATACTAAATTATATTTGTGTCTCCTCTTCATGTGATCCTAAGATACTCTGTTGAGCTTGAGTCCATCTTTGTCAGTTAGATCCATTAATCTCTAGGTTAATTTGATTTGTACTGAATTATATTTGTGTCTACACACTTCCACTTGATCCTGAGTTACTCTGTTGAGCTTGAGTCTATATATACCAATTAGATCAACTAATCTCAGGGTTTGACCCATACTAAATTATATTTGTGTCTACTCTTCATGTGATCCTAAGATACTCTGTTGAGCTTGAGTCCATCTTTGTCAGTTAGATCCATTAATCTCTAGGTTAATTTGATTTGTACTGAATTATATTTATGTCTACACACTTCCACCTGATCCTGAGTTACTCTGTTAAGCTTGAGTCTATATATACCAATTAGATCAACTAATCTCAGGGTTTGATCTTTACTGAATTATATTTGTGTCTACACACTTCCACTTGATCCTAAGTTACTCTGTTGAGCTTGAATACCCAGTACTCCTACCAGATTATCTCGACTAATCCTTGCCAGGCCAATGTTTACTCAGCTTGAATGTCTATTGAATATATTCTGCTGCTACTCACAAGCCAATTGAACTGGGTGAAATCGTCTGAATATATTAGAAAAAAAGCCAAGTATAAACTGTGATACACAAAGGAGTAGATAGTGGCGTAGCAATTGTAGCCTCTCGTTAGAGGCGACAATTAAAGCTCTCGTTATTTTCAGCCACGAGAACTGGATCGTTTTAATGAGGGCCCAGGGAATTAAACGTTTCGAGATTACACGATGCAACGTTCCTTCCAGCGGCGGGTTGCATCTCGAAATTATTGCCGTCGTGGAACGACTGAACTTAAGTCCCCGACTTCGTATCTGCTTAAAACAATTATTCCAGCGACACAAGAGAATCATCCAGAACGAGAAAATCTCCTGGCGACGAAATAAAACTGCGTTAGAGCTTGATTAAATCAGAGATTGGGTAAATTGCAGTCCGGGATAGGCCTAGATCGTATTAAGATTAACTTTGATGGCGTGCTTAAATTTCTCCCTTTAATTGCAATTTTTCTTGGAATTCCACGCTCGTAATTTTCGAAACTATTCCGTAAAAAGATTTAATGTTTCACGTGCGACCGGAATATGTGACGACAAAGAAATTAACGAGCAGCTCGTTAAAAAAAAAAGATAAAGAAATAAGATGAATTAGCGTTAAATGTACGTGTACGTGTTCAGAGCAGTATGAATCCAATTTAACTAGATGATTCTGTGTGAGTGTAATTATCTATTCACGCTCTGGCCAGGCTGCCCACGCGTTCCAGCTAATTGCCTAATAACTTGCGATGAAAAGAATTCTAGCGTCGACTATGGATTATTCTACAAATTCCTTTATCTCATCTTAACACGTTATTACGTAACATTTTTCGTTTAATTCCATTCATTAACTGTCTCCGTCTCCTGTGCTTTTCTTATTACTTCTGTTGATATATTTGATGTCTTTCTTAAACTTGTCATTCTAACTCGTTTAATTTTCTTTTTAAAAATCTGTGTTGAGAGTCACTGGGTTTACAATAGCCTCTGCAGAGTCAATGGACCCAAGGCCTAAGGACCAACTGGCGTCCAGGTTATTTTTCTTCAGGAATACTTTTACTGGAAGTCACATTGTGAACCCTGACCTTCCGAGTCACCTTCAATTTCATTTTACTTTCCTTATAAACCCAATATTCCCATAAAGTCGTACAAACTCAAACCACGATTATCGCATTATCATAAAATCAGCATCCGATTGAAACGCGTGATCAATACCCAGTTCCCACGCAGCACGATCCTTCCATCTTTCTTTCTCCTTCGACCACTGTCTCTTTCAACGCGTTACACGCGCGAGCCTCTAAGCGTTACGGCCACGTGCACGCGTTTCAAAACAAACACCAGCGAGTCGTAGCTGCTTTTTTCTATGTCCGTTCTCGTTGGAAACTTTCCGTTGCCCGGTAATGAAACGGGGACCACAGCTGCCACTTAAGGCCCCCATTGTTACGCAATCCCTAAATCTGGTCTTCGAGACACGTGCTGGCTCCCAACGTAATTTTATCACCGTATCGCTGTTGGAATATGGGGCTCATTTAAAATAAAATATAAAAATATTTTTAAAATAATAAATTAATTTAATACCTGCCTAATTAAATATATTGTTTCCTTAGGTTCATTGACTGTCTCCAGAGTTAAGGCTTTTCTTTATTGTACAGTGACTCTCAACACATTTATTTTTTCTCACTAAAATAATAACGTAACAGTGCAGGTCCTTGGATTACATGCAAGTAGAAAGTTGTTCAGAACGACCTTCATATTAAAAAATCCATACGTATCCCAGAAAGCAAATCCTTAGTTAATTTTCTTATTACCTACAGAATAGATATACGATTAATGTCGAGCAAAAAAGGACAAGGCAGGTGCCCCAGAAGAAAAGGGAACGTCTCTTGTAGCACGGGGTGCGTGCAAAATGCAAGCACGGAGTGCAACGTATGCACGAAAACAGGTATCGAGAGGCGCAGGTGGCCTCTGCCAATGGGGAACTTTCGACAAAGAACGCCACTCGGAACAAAGAAATTTCTCAGCGTACAAAGACGTCGGTGGGGGGCACATACTGCACGTCACGTCTGCGCCCGACTCTACGTGCACGCCGCACCGAGTTTCTTTCTTTGGACGGTTAAACGAGAAATTAAACGGACCACTCCCATTCTGACTGTCTTTGACGGGAACGTATCTCAAACGACTGTGATAAAGAACTTTTTAATCGTCGATTGAACAATTAAGCTCTCGACTATGAAACGCTACTTTATATTTTTCAACGCTGTTTTAACTACTTACTTATAATCACTTATTTACTGATCAGTCTTTAAACAGTAGTTGAAACTGTTTAAATTTCAAATGGTTGTATGTAACAAATTTAGTGAAATAATAAAAATTTATTAGTGAAAATAGATATTAAAAATTGATTAATTAAATGAAAACTAAAATTTATTAATTAAATGAAAACTGAAATTAATTAATTAAATGAAAATTAAAATTAATTAAAAAGATACCTGACAAGATTCCTTTTGTATTCATGACTTAACTTAAATACAGTTAATTTTTCAATTCACGTTTCTGATAAATTTCAGGCGTATTTAAAAAGATACCTGACAATCCTTTTGTATTCATGAAAACTTAAATACAGTTAATTTTCCAATTCACATTTCTGATAAATTTCAGGCGTATTTAAAAAGATACCTGACAATACTTTTGTATTCATGAAAACTTAAATACAGTAAATTTTCCAATCCACATTTTCTGAAAAAAGAAAATTGATAAAGGTAAATAATTAGTAAATAAAAAGTATAATTGTATCTATAAAAAATGATAGAGTCAATAAAATAAAGTTTAGACGGGTTGTGAAATATAGATATAATTTTATGACGTAAGAAACGTTGCTAACATAAGCCATTTTGCTCGCGGATTTATTGGACAACGCAAGTGTAATATAATGCTAATGGGTTAAATCGTTCTCGATGCGGTAACGCTCCAGACAAACTCGAATTCTTCGCTTTCGTAACACGTTTCTGCTTCGTAGCTTTGTAAACAGGGTAATCAAAGTAAACACCTAGGCATGCGATGGTCGTCTTAATTACACGCCATGCTTCGACGATCTAGGCGGACCGAAATGGGAAAGCTAAAAAAAAATAAGAAAAAGAGGATGGCGGAGAAGAGAGAGTAATACCGTGACGCCTTTGATCTCGTGGCGCTAATAACTTGTCAGAAAGGTTAATTAATACGGAGTCTCGAGGAGTCCGGGGCAAACGAGCAAGCAAAGATGATTGACTTCGTTACGCGTTTCTCCGTTAGACCGGAGATGAACTTCCGCTTCTCCCTAGCGATCGTCCACAAAATTCGCGTCCCCTATCGCTTACCTCAATTTCTATGCTCTAAGCTGCGTTTTTAAATCGCTCCTTTGAAACGCGAATCAAAAGATTTCGCTTATAAAAGAATATTTACAATTAAATGTAGGTTAGTCTCGACCAAAGATTCGAAGAGACTCCACTATAAATTAAAAGTTGAATGGAATTTAAATTAAACTCTTCTTGAGAGAGGATTAAGTGTTTATCGAATTTTAAGACTTTGCTCGAGGCTCGAGTATACTGATTTAAAAAAAGAATTTAAGCCACAGTTGGATTAACGGTCGACTTCAAACTGGTGGTTGCGCGCGCTGCTACTTAACCACTCTTTATAAACAAACGCGTCGCGTCAAGAAAACGCGCTCGATCGACGGCAATCGATACAAAACTCGAAAAAAATTCTCGAAAAATGCGACTGTTTATTTGAAATTGCTTAACTGTTCGACCTTCGTTTGCAACGCAACGATAATAAAACTCTCGATTGCACATAGGAAAATATTTAAATTAGATATAGACGTCATAGAAAACCGCAGTTAGATAATTTTGTACTTACTGATAAATTTCAGGCGTGGTGCCGTCCAGCGAAGGGCGCCAAAGAATCGTAACCGTCGTTTCTTGCACTCCTTTCAACTAATGCACGAATATCAGATTCACCGTAGTTCACGGGGAAATCACTACGAAAGTACGGTCGCACGAAACACGCGGATGTGACAGGAGCAAACCTAACCTTTCGACCGGTGCCGAGGAGAAAAGGAACCGTCGCGGACGAAGACGCGAGAAACACTACGAGGCACGAACGCTTGACCGTGAAACGAGTCCTCCCGATCGAAACTTCGGGACGAAACGAAGCACACTCACTGACGCGAAAAACGGCCGCACGCCACTTCCCTTCGATTCGATCGCAGTGAAAACGGACGCAAGGACATCGTAGCCACGACAGTTCGCGACACAATATCCGCAATCCGCGGAAGGACTGTCGTCCCGTTCCGAACGCGTTCACCCGCGCCCCTCCATCGACGGATATTCACCGGAGTAAGGGAAAGCAGGTAGAACGACAAAGAAGCAACGAGTGGCGAGGCTTCCTCAAGGAGATTGCGCGAAATGAGCGAGAGAGACACACGACAGGCGCCATGCCACTCACGAGGGTGGGAGAAAACGAGAGGGTGCTACACTCAGGATCGTACCTAGTAAAGGGCTTTCCAGTACAATATTCGAGACAACTTCAAATTATAATATATTACATTACTGTCAAAGGAATTGTTTTCTATTTTCAATAAAAATACGTTCCTTCATGATCAAATCCTTTTCAAACAAGTTCTACTATAAATTTATACAATTCACATTTTATTTTAACGAATATTTAGATTCAAATCCAGAAATATTTTTGCCCTGACATGAAACGAAATTTTATATTACTTTTACAAATATCAGAACAATTATTTACTGTACTAAAGAAATAAATACGAATCATCAATCTAAACAGATTATTTTAGTTATGTATGGAATTAAATTCAAAATTTACACTGACCGGAAGTCACTACTTACGTCAAGTTGCTCCCCACGTTGGTACTGCAATTGAGTCTCGTAGTTAGTCTACGAACAGTTCGAAGCAAGCGTTATTCTCGTCGAGATTGATATCAATGGTACGTGTCTTTAATCACGAATCAAAATTACAATTATACTTTGATTAAGCGATTAAACTATCCCTTAAGATATCAACTGAGGTTAAATTTCAAATATTCGTAAATATTAAATACGACCAAAATCCAAATTTATGAGTATACATTTACGCACATATCTTTTCTATATCCCGCAATTATATACAAAATTTGCGTAATCATATTAAACTTTCATAGACATTATTTACCGTATTTAATCTTTAATATCCCTAATTTAAAGTCAGATGAATTTATCGATACGTCATTTTCTGTTCAGCGAGGGAAGAACCGAACAGGAGTTATGACTGATCGGTCGCGCATGCGCAGTTCACAGAATGTCGTAGTACGAATTTTATCCACGACGAAAGGGCAAGTAACGTTCCTTGTAATTGCAGTGAGAAGAATTTTATGAGATTCTACGAACAGGATTCGCAACAAGTACAGTTATCCTCGTATATATAATTTCTTTTTACGATATGCAAAACGTCGCTATTCGTGTTACGAGTCTCGCTTGACAAACGTAATTTTTGCACGACACGTGATACTTTTCGGAACAAGTGCACGAATTTGCAGTTGATTTCATTGCGTTTTACTTCGACCTTGTTGTAAATTCGTCAGAATGATATATTTGATGTATTACAGGGAAAAATTGACGTTGTTTATCTCGCCAGTCATGACAGCGTTTGGAAACGTCATTTACGCGCCAAAACGTGTCACCTATCCAACTGTTGAACGCGTGGAGGTCAATGCGTGCAATAGAACCCTTTTACGTGAGTCATGATGATTTTCGTCGACAATTTATCAAGGTAAGTGGGTTTTTTTATAACCTTAATCATCTGGAAACTTATGCTGTTTTGATAAGGATATGATTGATGAAACAATATGATATACAATGCAATGTCATTTCATGTGATGCACAGTTGTAAGTATAATTGAAATTTTTAATGCAAATGCTACCGTAAGGGCCTCATCGTCTCTTGATTTTTGACCAATAAATAAAACTATTCGATTCAAATCTCTAAACTTCTAATATTAGAAGTGATTTGTAGATTTTCAAACTTAAGGGTTTAGAAATTTGAAGATCAGCTGCCTTTATTATTAATCAGTCACATGTGTCATAAGTTATAGCAACTTTGTCTTAAATATAAATGCTTCACGCTTTTAATGTTATTCTACATTCTACTTGAATATATAATACTTGTATAAGAAATATTTGGAACAAGGTAAGTACCCTTAATGTCTGAAGAAGCACTGACTTTAAAGAATATAATTTAACAAGATTTTCTCTGGGGGATAATAGTGCGCATACCCTCCATACAGTAAGTAATTAACAGAAATGGATGATATGCATGATATGCATGACCTAGTTCATAAGCCACAGTCTCATTTGAGTTCATTCACCTTGCATATATTTATGTGGATGTTTTAAATTTTAACCATTAACATACAAATCATTAACTGCTAATTATTGCTTGCACAGAATAATTGAACTAATTTCATATAAATTATTTGTCCAAATAACCAAACGTATTATTTATTAATATATGAATATGAAATTGATTGAATTCCAGAAACACAGTACATGTATAAGTTTGTATCAAATAAATGAATTAAATCCGTTATTGCAAATGTATTAATTACCCACACAATTTTCAGGAAGCAGTTCATTAGTGAAATACACAAATTGTATGTTAACAAGCTCACTGAAGTTTTGTGCAGTTGAAGATTTTTGGTCAAACAACTTGAAGCAACGAATAAACGTAAGCATTTAGAACAGAGAACTTTCGTGTACGGCTGACTATTTTTTTTCTCGTTTGGGTATGAAATGGTAGAAAAGTGGAACGCGAGTTTTTCCGTCTAATTGGCTGTGCATAGCATCGATATCGTTTGTTACGCTTTCTAAACGACCGTTCGGATATTTTCTGGGAATCGAGATCATCCGATGGGCGTAATGGGCAATTACGCCATCTAGTACACATTTCCGATTACAGACATACCTCGCTTTTGTGCATCGCCAAAACTTGATTCGGTTTACCATCTGCTATGCTGAAAATTAGATCAAGTTCAATTATTCCTTGATAAATATTTGTTAGCCTTCGGTGATAATTAGAGTTGCAGAATTGGGGTTTTAAAGAGAGGTCATATGGTGCCAGGAAACATGGCGTCAGCAATGCCATTTTGGTACCAGTTTACTCCTCACTGTATTATGAGGTTAAATTTTCTTTTTTATGTTATTATAATCAATGTATGAATATTATATTATTGAAAAATAATCAAGGGATCTCTCCATGATACCCAGTAAATCGAATCCGCATGGTCTTCTCTGCAAATTGCACAGCAAATATTTATTTCCGTCCGTCGCGTCGGTGTAATTACTTCCGTCTTAGCTCGTTGTTATCTGAACGTCGTGCTACTAGGGTAAAAACCGAGGGAAATAAGAAACGTGGAACGAATCTGAGCGAGAACTTGCAGAGAGGGAGGGTCGGGAGTGGAAAGGTGGTAGCTCGGGGAGTAGCATTAAGGAGCAGATTGAAAATTGAATTATTAACGAGCGAGCTGACGCTCGGCATGTAAATCATACGGAAATATTACTTTCCTTTCCACCGAGAAAACGCGACAACCTTTCTTTTTGCTCTCTCCTTAGCTGAGATGTACAGTGTGTCTCAAGAAACACGTGTCACGTTTGCAGCATCTTGCAAATTACACTTCATTTTTAATTATTCAATGTCTTTTAATTATCCTCTTGTATGTACACTTAACTTACAGCTATGTTACAAATGGCATTTATAAGTTAAGCTATTCTCGCATAATTTCGTTACAATTTTGATGAGCAAATGGTGCTACGTGTACTCGACATTCTGCTAAATAACACGGTATAGAAAGCATCAACTATTTACAACACTGTTTAATTCTCTAGTTACAACGATTACACGTATGCTTAATGGCGCTGGAGTATTTGAGCAATATTCAACGAAAAGCGCGTTTTGGTAACACCTTGACGGCCACAAATTCTATATGACCCTTTCGCACTTTTTATAATGTAAAAATATTTTTATTAAAAGAATCGTATATAGATGATTTATATTGATCAAGTGAAAATGTACTAGGGGAAGGAGACTCGAGAGGGTGTGGCCAAACGACCGACAGAAGCCGAAGTGTACCGAGGATGAACTACAGGGAACTGACGAAGCTGAAGCACGAACGATTCAACAAGAATGGAATGATAATCTCCTGCGTTGTATGGCCACCTATCATCACTCATACCACGGCAGTATATCGAGAGCCTACTGTACCTCCTTAGGCTTAAGGGGCCTTGCGCATTCCTAATTGATAGAGGGTACAAAATCGCATCAGAGTCTTAATGGCGGCCATCAAGGCGTTAAATTCACAACCACTGTACGTCGAAATTCGACGAAGCGATGAAACGCGTTGCAAACGATAATTAATCCTGGGTCACACCCTTTGCACAGATCTACGAATCGAGTATTCAGTTGAGAGACGACTGTGTACAGACAGCAACGGATAACGTAAGGAATTTCCTACATGATACAGTCTTGCAATTTCGCGGGTCGTTCGAGGATATCTATGGTGTTTGATCGCGATACACCATGACCAGTACTCTGATGATCGTGTATCGCGTTCTTCAGCTTTGTCCGGTTCAAGCGCGATGTTTAGACTCTCGTGGTGTCTCGCTGAAACATCGATCGATCCGTAACTCGAACGTTTTCGATAAACAACCCTCGATCTGTCCATCTCCTACTCGGATCAGGGCTGCAACAGAACAAGAACATTGATATCACATCGTTGTTCTCAAAACGTTGAGTGAACACAAAATGAAGGATAAATTCCTAAGAGGAATTTGAGGATCAACCTTGAACAGGAATGACGAACCGTTCCGTGAAATGACTTAATCCGGCAACAAAATATGCAAGACAAACTTGATGGAAAGAATCCGGCAGAGGAAGAAGGGATGTCGAGGGGAAGTTAAGCGACAGAGTGAGATACGGTATCCCGAAAACGGCCTGCGGCTGATCCGCGTTAGGTTGCCCATCGACGGTAAACCGGGGACGTTAAATCTTGGCGCACCGTAAAACCAGCCTCGCCGAACTTCCTTGCCCGGCCGAGCGATTTATCGTCGACCTTTTACAGCCAGCCCTTACAAGATAATCCGTGTCTCGCGAAAAAGCTTGATGCACGGCGTGCATGGCGTTAACATGATAAAGGCGACCGGTTCCCGTTCGCTTTATAGCTTTAGAAGTTGAACGAGGACGTCGTTAACGCGTGGTATCGCTCTTACCATCTGCGGTCGTGTTGTCCGCTCAACCTCACAGGTAGATGCAAAGGTGACAAGCAGACAGGAAAGAGCAATAAAACGCGCTAAACTTTTAAACAAGAGTCAAGATTGGACTAAAAGCTTTAGGATAGTGCTACTCAAGATACGCGGAACGTTATGGCGCAGATAGTCCCACCTCAGCCTTTTGAATTTCGACGCTGTTCAGCGCTACGGCTTCCGGCACGGTATCCTCCTCAACCTCCTCTTTGCACCCGAAGATGGTCTTGTACATGAAAGAGGACAACAGGGACCCGCCGATCGGCCCGAACCAGTAGATCCAATGGTGAGACCATTGGTTGTTCCACAGAGCGGGAGCCAACGACCTGGCAGGGTTCATACTGCAGCCCGTGTAGGGACCGAACGCGATGGCCAACACGGTCACCGTCATGCCGAATCTGAGCGGCACCGAATCGGTGTTCTGCTGATTCCTGATGTCCCACACGGCACACGCGACTAACATCAGAATCCCTGTGGATATTCCTTCGAGCAACAAGCCCTGGATTGCTGTGAGGTCCGAGTGCAAATCCGTCACGCAGAACAAATGTGCGTCCTCCACAGTGCTGGCGGTTAAACGCTCCGCTGGTGTCACCACCTGAAATGCGATGTTTGATTATGGCGGGAAAACTGATAGGAGTGATTTGGGTAACTTGATGATGCCACTACGTAATCGAGATTCCTCAGTGTTACCTGAGATAATCCTAGCTACTGTTCATATTACCGGAGTATAATTTTGGCTTCCCTTAATTGAGACTAAGGATCTTTGTATGTTTTCTTAGAAACCCCTCTCCTGTCTCAGTTGAGATATCAGAGGTATCAGAATGCAGAGTATAAAAATATAGAACATAACATTTTTTATTTTCAACCAAATATAGCTGAGTATCTAGAAAGTATGTTACGCAAGATACTGGTTCTGAAGTGACGTTTGCGACACTCTTGAGGCAGTGATTAAACAGAGGTCTTGAACCCTGATAAACAGAAGCCGGGGGCAAGGTTCCCTTTAATTTGCAGCACGCTTTATCGGAGGAACGTTGATCTCAACATGGTTTCATTACGGTTTATCTGTTCGCTTTTGTCTTACACTGTTTATGTTTTGATACGTGTTCGCGGGATTAACTGTGGCATGCACGTGTAACTATGTGCTGTACGTTTCATTTTTACGACTCTATTTTAGTGATTCTAATGTAAGTTATCGAACGAAAGCACTTGTATATGCCAACAGAAGTCTGTCGATTGTTTATGAATAGATCACAAAATTTCATACTAACCTTCAGCATCCCAAAGCCCATCACACTGCCAATCAGCTGGGACAGAATATACACAATACCTTGAGGAATCGTCTTCTTCCCTAGGACCATTGCGCCCACTGTGATCGCCGGATTAATATGGGCATGACTGATGTGCCCAATAGACTGTAACAGATTAATCTTTTCAATAAAAGTAAGAATATTTGGTTTTCTTATTGAACAGTCTTTATATTTTCCTCCTCCCTTAGGTAACCTCAGTTTCCTACCCCGCAGCCCCCGGCGCAGGAAAATATAAGGAGTACCACTATAGCAATCGAGTTCTCCGATGGAGCTCGCAAGGAGCACAATTTCTCCAGCATCTCAACAAAGTAACCAGTGGCTTTTCAACAAAAGTTTCCGAATAAGACCAAGGTCTCCGAGCATTTTCGTGCCCATGTGTACAAGGAGTACGCGTAAGCCGTCCCACTGACCTGAATAACGAGCATCACGGCCAAACCGAAGGTCAGGGCAATCTGTAGATGGGAAGGTACCACACCAAGACTGCCGATACATCCCATGCATCCCACGAACACCAACATCGACGTCCCGATCGTTTCTGCCAGTGCGGTCAGCACCGTGTTCTTCAGGGCACCCTCGCCTTGCATTAGTCCCTTGAAGCCTGCGAAACGAAAAACATCAGTCTCGCACAATTTTTCATTGACTGTGCAATTTGATCATTTATATTTCCCCGACGTTCAAAGCTATCTTATCTTGAGAAATTTATGACCAAGGTTTATGATAAAAGGATAATGTTGACTAGCTGACAAAATAATACTTTGGAGTGAAAGACGTTTTTAATTAACAGCTGTTTTTTCTGGAGATGTAAGGTTAGGTGAAGCTGGCTGTATTGATCTCTTTAAGTTGTGCGTGCGTGGAGTCTTGCGAGACTGAATTTATATCTCGGGAAGAGGAACTTTTCGAACAATCGTTGAAAGATTGAATCTATCCTTAAAGTCCGGGTCAACTTCGATATCAAAGTAAAAATTAAGTTTCTCTTTTCCTGGTATACATTCAGGTCACTATCAACAACTATTCGTTGTACCAGCTCTTGTTTGAAGAGCTCTCATTTCTCATCAAGATGTCACGTTAATTTTTCATCCGGTGAAAATGCTTCTTCCGCTGCCTGACAGACATTTTCCACTCGGAGAACAACGTTCAACGTGTATGAATGGTGTTATCGGGCTGGCAGGTGTCGACGAGGACATCCTTGTTCGCTTTAAGACTAACGCGTTTAATCTTCTAACAACTGGTGTCTCGAGCTTTTCAAACTTTAATTCGCGCTCTCGAATATAAGCACCAAACCACTGGCGGCTTTAATTTTCAATTTTGACGTGGATTGACTGAGTGACCTAAACCCACATCAAATGCAAGTTTATCCTTCATCCGAAATTTCACTACACTCGAGTCGAGCTACTATCACCGTGTTTCAAATTACCCATCGCGTAAATTATGTAATTACACTAAGCCGTCGCGGCTGTTAAAAAAATTGCCTAGAAAGCCCGTACGATAACGAATACTAATTTTCGTGGAGGCAAAGTGACCATTAACAGATTGATACAATGTCTCACCGTGATTACAAGGCATTTTAACGCGCACGTTCCTCGATGGTACGCGTTCACGGAACCACTTCCACCGAGCGAGTAAGTTTCAGAGCGCAGTAGTTAACAGGTTGAAGGACAGCGTGCACCGCACGCATTGATACAACTGTCTTGTCGGATGATTATTCGTTTTAAGGCGTGCGATATTTATTCGACCGATAACCGAACACGCGCGCTTACACAGTGTCGTCTGCTTCCTAGTTCGCTCCCGCGACTGTCTAAATAATTGATTAGACGAGATAATAAGGGATTTCGCTAATCTTTGCAACTCAATTATCTGTATCGCCAGCGACCGAGTGTTTGGCGAACTGATTAAGGACGTAAATAATGGATTTGGCTGGCGAATCTCGGGCTTGCTCTTTCGTTAATTAGTTGTTGTAAAATTAAGACCTGTGGCTGTAGAAGAGATTTTGTTAGAGCAACATTGGATTAGAGCGTTAAAAAAAGGAGTAGACATTTGAGTGAGTGGTTAGGAATCCCTAGATTTGATGACAAAAAAAGTAGTAAACATTTGAGTGAGTGTCTACGGACCCCAAAATTTGATGGTAAAAAAAGGAACAGACATTTGAGTGAGTGTCTAGAGATCCCTAGATTTGATGAATAAAAAAGTAATAGACATTTGAGTGACTGTCTAGGAATCCCTAGATTTGATGAAAAGAAAAGTAACAGACATTTGAGTGACTGTCTAGGAATCCCTAGATTTGATGAATAAAAAAGTAACAGACATTTGAGTGACTGTCTAGGAATCTCTAGATTTGATGAAAAGAAAAGTAATAGACATTTGAGTGAATGTCTAGGGATCCCTAGATTTGATGAAAAAAAAAGTAATAGCCACTTGAGTGAGTGTCTAGGGATCCCTAGATTTGATGAATAAAAAAGTAATAGACATTTGAGTGAATGTCTAGGAATCCCTAGATTTGATGAATAAAAAAGTAATAGACATTTGAGTGAGTGTCTAGGAATCCCTAGATTTGATGAAAAGAAAAGTAACAGACATTTGAGTGACTGTCTAGGAATCCCTAGATTTGATGAAGAAAAAAGTAGTAAACATTTGAGTGAATGTCTAGAAATCCCTAGATTTGATGAATAAAAAAGTAATAGACATTTGAGTGAATGTCTAGGGATCCCTAGATTTGATGAAAAGAAAAGTAACAGACATTTGAGTGAGTGTCTAGAGATCCCTAGATTTGATGAATAAAAAAGTAATAGACATTTGAGTGACTGTCTAGGAATCCCTAGATTTGATGAAAAGAAAAGTAACAGACATTTGAGTGACTGTCTAGGAATCCCTAGATTTGATGAATAAAAAAGTAACAGACATTTGAGTGACTGTCTAGGGATCCCTAGATTTGATGAAAAGAAACGTAGCAGACATTTGGTTGAATGTTTGAGAATTCCTAGATCTGATGAAAAGAAAAGTAATAGACTTTTGTATGAATATCTAGGGATCCCCAGATTTCTTAAGTCTCATGTAGCTTTCTAATCTAGTAATTTATTGATTATATATCACTTATTCAGGATCTGTAATCAGTGTAATCTATTTATTGATATCGTCCTATATGAAACTAATCTAGGGATCCCTAGACCGATCTCATAAATTCCCTATAATCTTTTGCTTGTAGTAATCTATAACAATTGAAACGTCACAAATTGTAGTTCTCGAAAAACAGAGAAGACCTGTCACCTATACAAAAATGATAGATTATTTATGTTCTAAATGAAAGAAATATCTAGAGTTCCCTAGGGTTTACCTTGCTAGTTCCAAATGTAGCTTCTTGACCAATATAATAAATTACAATAAATTACAAGATAAAACAATGAAAATCTATTCAAAGTACCTTCCATAAAAAAAGAACCAAAAAGTGATTTGTATTTACAAATAAAATTAACTAGGATTCCCCAACAGAAGTGTCCTAGGGACTTATCACTTGCAACAATCGCGGAGATCAAAGTCTCATCTCTATTCAAAGAATAGCTGTTACGAAACGTAAACACGTTTCCCGTCAAAATCGATAGGAATCGACGATAAATCGAAGTTTACGATGATCGTTGCGGCTGCTACCATCGGTCGTAGAATTTTAATACGTTTAATATGATGTTTCGAAATCGCATTCTCCTGTTTGCAGAAACACGCGTCACGAGACAAAAAGATCGATCATAAATCATTGCGTCACCTTGCTGCTTGTTAGATGGCCACGCGTTCGAGATAATATACGAAGATCGAAAGTGATCGCAAGTCACTCTTCCTGCTTTTGTGTTTTATATTATCTGAGAAACTCGAGTCTGGAGCTTCCGTTCTGCTCTTGTGTACTGGCTGTTACAAAGTTGGAGGCTCGTCATTTTTTAAACGGACTATAATTGTAACTGTAGAGTCTCGTTCTTAAAAAGTATTCATTTCATACGGAACTGTTTGAGCAAGATAAAATGTGTTGCAAAAATTACTTTGCTACAGGGTGTTTCAAAAGAGGTGGACCTATATATTTGCTGTATGAAAATGAAGTATAATATTGTTTATGTATTATAGAAGTAATAAAAACATTCTAAACTTGTTGTAAGAGTATCATTTTATAATATAATGTGCAGATTGTGCTACAGGGTGTTTCAAAGCAGGTGGACCCTTATCATTACTGTACAAAACCTATGAAGTATAATATTGATTATGTATTATAGAAATAATGAAAACATTTTAAAGCATTTATCATTAGATCATCATTTTATAATATACAGTACAGATTATGCTATAGGGTGTTTCAAAGCAGGTGGACCCTTATCATAACTGTACAAAACCTATGAAGTATAATATTGTTTATGTATTGTAGAAATAATAAAAACATTTTAAAGCACTTATCATCAGATTACCATTTTATAATATACTGTGCAGATTATGCTACAGGGTGTTTCAAAGCAGGTGGACCCTTATCATTACTGTACAAAACCTATGAAGTATAATATTGTTTATGTATTGTGGAAATAATAAAAACATTTTAAAGCACTTATCATCAGATTATCATTTTATAATATACAGTACAGACTATGCTACAGGGTGTTTCAAAGCAGGAAGACGCTTATCACAACTGTACAAAACCTATGAAGTATAATATTGTTTATGTATTATAGAAATAATGAAAACATTTTAAAGCATTTATCATTATATCATCATTTTATAATATACTGTGCAGACTATGCTACAGGGTGTTTCAAAGCAGGTGGATCCTTTTCATTACTGTACAAAACCTATGAAGTATAATATTGTTTATGTATTGTAGAAATAATAAGAACATTTTAAAGCACTTATCATCAGATTATCATTTTATAATATACTGTACAGATTATGCTACAGGGTGTTTCAAAGCAGGTGGATCCTTATCATAACTGTACAAAACCTATGAAGTATAATATTGATTATGTATTGTAGAAATAATAAAAACATTTTAAAGCACTTATCATCAGATTATCATTTTATAATATACTGTGCAGATTGTGCTACAGGGTGTTTCAAAGCAGGTGGACCCTTATCATAACTGTACAAAACCTATGAAGTATAATATTGTTTACAGTTTGTACAAATAGTAAAAGCATTCTAAAATACTTGACGTAAGACTATCATTTTATAATACACTCTACCGATTATGCTACAGGTTGTTTCATAATAGGAAGTACATTTTTATCGCCTACGATTTGAAAGTATAACCAATACGATAAAAATAGAACGTAGTCAGTGATGTAAGACTAGAAAACAGGAATTAGAACGTTTCCTCGTTCCAATTTGCAGGTTTTCAACTAAATTCCTCGAATTACGTTACGCGATAAATCCCAGGAATTTCACAAATATTTCGCCGCTGTTTAATCCGCACGTTTCATTAAAGCCCGCTCTTTTTCCGACTGTATTTTATTCGTTTAATCTGATTGTTTATAGATATCAGTTAATCCAATACGGATAATATAAATCGGAAAGAAATATGATCTCCTTGTATCACCTTGAAGAGTTGTTAATCGACTGAACAAATACGCTAAACCGTCCGATAAAACCGAGCGAAAAAAGAAAATTCTCTGTACCTTTATAGAATGGAGAATTTTTCAAGGCTGTCCTGCAAAAACGTGACGGATAAAATTTCGCTCGCGAGTCGGCGAATGGATAATTGCTAGGCAATTGGATGCAACGTAATTGCAGGTAATTTATAGTTTCGTACGAACACCTCTTACAGTCTCGTTACAACATTCTTCGCCGTTAGAAAACCGATCCTACAACGCGATATAACATTGTGTTTCAATTTTAAAATGTTCTTCGCATGGATAATGGAAAATTGATCCAATCTTCTTCTTATATCTACCTTGTGCTAAATTACTTTATTTACTATTGTTACAAGATTTTTTGGTCTTATCTACGTTTCACACTTATCAGGGATTAACTGCGTTATTTTAGGCGCCGAGAGTTTCGTTTAATCTCGCGATCTTGGGAACATTTGCTACTTGGAATTTTTTATTTACACAAGTTTTTGTTGTTTGATTTTTTTAGTTTTCTAGTATTGAGTTTTTGAAATATGTATGTCTTCACATAAATTCTGGGATCTCTAAGAATGTATGTTTTTATATGGCGGTCTCTATATTCTCCAATTTGTAAGTTTGCAAATTCATGTATTACTAAATTTATAATTCTAGAAAATTCTGCATTTTCATGTTCCAAAAGTCCCAAATTACAAAATCTCAAATTTCTCAAATTGCAAATCCCTAAATTTCCAAATTGTCCTGTTTCCCACATTGTCCTCTTCTCTAAATTGTCCCGTTCCCCCATATTGTCCCATCCCCACGTTGTCCCGTTCCCCACATTGTCCTCTTCTCTAAATTGTCCCGTTCCCCATATTGTCCCATCCCCACGTTGTCCTGTTCCCTACATGGTCCTCTCTCTAAATTGTCCCGTTCCCCAGATTGCCCCGTTCCCCACGTTGTCCCGTTCCCCACGTTGTCCCGTTCCCTACATTGTCCCGTTCCCCAAATTGTCCCCTCCTCCAAATTGTTCCCTTCTCCAAATTGTCCAGTTCCCCAAATTGTCCCCTTCTCCAAATTGTCCAGTTCCCCAAATTGTCCAGTTCCCCAAATTGTCCAGTTCCCCAAATTGTCCAGTTCTCCAAATTGTCCAGTTCCCCAATTTGCCCCCTTCCCTAAATTGTCCAGTTCCCCAATTTACCCCCTTCCCTAAATTGTCCAGTTCCCCAAATTGTCCAGTTCCCCAAATTGTCCAGTTCCCCAAATTGTCCAGTTCTCCAAATTGTCCAGTTCCCCAATTTGCCCCCTTCCCTAAATTGTCCAGTTCCCCAATTTACCCCCTTCCCTAAATTGTCCAGTTCCCCAAATTGTCCTCTTCCCTAAATTGTCCCCTTCCCTAAATTGTCCCCTTCCCCAAATTGTCCCCTTCCCCAAATTGTCCCTTTCCCCAAATTGTCCCCTTCCCCAAATTGTCCCCTTCCCCAAATTGTCCCCTTCCCCAATTTCTCCACTTCCCCAATTTCTCCACTTCCCCAAATTGTCCCCTTCCCCAAACTCCACACAGACCTACACCCTCTCCAAAACCTCTAAAAAACCACCTCGAAAAATATCATTTCCCGACCTACCTACGAAGCGAAATCGATCGATAAGAGGCTCGACGCGTAATTATCTCTCGGCCGATATTAACATATCAAAGAAACTAACGATAAACAGATGGAAGTTTTCGAAACGAGACAAGGACACCGGGAGCAAAGTGTTATCGTTTGAACCTCGACCCGATAACGCAATTTCCCTATTTGCTCTGTCAGATAGTAGACGGGACATGTCAGATAAAAAAGATGGCCGACCAATTTTCTATGCATGCATAACACACAGCGGAAGTTTTCCAGATTACGTTTACCCGAGATATCGACCCTTACGTCGCGTCCCACGATTTTCCTACCATTTCGTACGCTCTCCATTCACCTCGCTCTGGATATTCATTCAATACGTGGATCATTTCAATTTCTCCCGGTACACGCTCCGTTAATGCTCGGTTACGTACGTTATCTCGCAGCTGTGTCAAACGATAATCGTGTTTTTTATAGTGCTTGATAAACGTCAGAGTTGATCGTGACATCGTTTGTTTCGCAGAAATCTCGTTGATGATAGTAATGGGGGAAACTTAACCTTAAACGCGTAACCTGATTGATAAGTTTCAAGGCGGAGGAGTTAGGGGAATTCGGAGGAAGCCTTATTCGGGGACTTAACTGGGATTTCTTTTAAACTAGGTTTAGTTAACCTAGCAATGGAAGTACTTTCCATAGCAAGTGGTTCAATTTGACCCTAAACATAATCTGTATACAAATTTCTTGGCAATAAAGGATATTTTAGGAGCTGGAGATCAATAGTGTCCTCATATGACAAATTCAAATATCGATTTTACATATTTTCCTGGACATTCAGAACCAACTGCAAAATCAGAGCATAAAGAAATTCTAAGAAGATAAAAATAATATATTTAAAAATGCAGATGTATGCAGAAATGAATATTAAAGGCATTTTAACTGTGCAACCCGTGACACTTGTAGCGCCGTCCCTGAATAGAAATCTTTTTTTCCTGAACGAAAATAAAAAAGAAAATTGTCTGTTCAACGTTGCATGAGAAAAAGCTGAACGCAGCGGATTTAAACACGCGATCGGCCACGTGAATATTTAGCAAACAAACACGGTTGCTGATAGCTGCTGGTATCATTCTTCGTGGAACGGATTACGTTTCTTTCGATCGAACGTGGGATTCCATAAACTTCTGCAAATAGATTGTATTAGCTATGGAGTTATCTAACGGCAGCTAATATCTATTGGAGTATATAGGGATATTAAGTTTTGAAGGAGCAAGATCTAGGGATCTTTATATTTACTGACATTACTGCAAGTGGAGTATGGGGATATTAAGTTTTGGAGGAGCATTTAAGATCTAGGGATCTTTATATATACTGACATTACTGCAAGTGGAGTATAGGGATATTAAGTTTTGGAGGAGTACTCAAGATCTAGGGATCCCTATGGAGTTATCTAATACCAGCTAATATCTATTGCAGTATATAGGGATATTAAGTTTTGAAGGAGCAAGATCTAGGGATCCCTATGTGTACTGATATTACAGTAAGTGCTGTATAGGGATACTAAGTTTTGGAGGAGCATTTAAGATCTAGGGATCTTTATGTTTACTGACATTACTGCAAGTGGAGTATAGGGATATTAAGTTTTGGAGGAGTACTCAAGATCTAGGGATCCCTATGGAGTTATCTAATACCAGCTAATATCTATTGCAGTATATAGGGATATTAAGTTTTGAAGTAGCAAGATCTAGGGATCCCTATATACACTGTCATTACTGCAAGTGGTGTATAGGGATATTAAGTTTTGGAGGAGCATTTAAGATCTAGGGATCTTTATGTTTACTGACATTACTGCAAGTGGAGTATAGGGATATTAAGTTTTGGAGGAATACTCAAGATCTAGGGGTCTCTATGGAGTTATCTAATACCAGCTAATATCTATTGCAGTATATAGGGATATTAAGTTTTGAAGTAGCAAGATCTAGGGATCCCTATGTGTACTGATATTACAGTAAGTGCTGTATAGGGATACTAAGTTTTGGAGGAGCATTTAAGATCTAGGGATCCCTATATGCACTGTTATCACTGTAAGCAGTATTACTAGGGATATTAACCTTCTAAAGAGAATTCAAGATCTAGGGATCCCTATATGCACTGTTATTACTGTAAGCACTAT
Organism: Megachile rotundata; assembly: GCF_050947335.1. NCBI lineage: Eukaryota > Metazoa > Arthropoda > Insecta > Hymenoptera > Megachilidae > Megachile > Megachile rotundata. The sequence continues at coordinate 9,620,360 of NC_134998.1, read as the reverse complement.
TACTAGGGATATTAAACTTCTAAGCAGTAATCAATATCTAGGGATCCCTATATGCTCTCTTATTACTGTAAGCAGTATTACTATGAATATTAAACTTGTAAGGAGTAATCAAGATCTAGGGATCCCTATATGCTCTCTTATTACTATAAGCAGTATTACTAGGGATATTAAACTTCTAAGCAGTAATCAAGATCTAGGGATCCCTATATGTACTGTTATCACTGTAAGCAGTATTACTAGGGATATTAAACTACTAAGGAGTAATCAAGATCTAGGGAACCCTATATGCACTGTTATTACTGTAAGCAGTATTACTATGAATATTAAACTTGTAAGGAGTAGTCAAGATCTAGGGATCCCTATATGCTCTCTTATTACTATAAGCAGTATTATAGAGACATTAAACTTCTGATGAGTATTTAAGGTCTAAAGTTCCCTATATCTACTACCACAGCTGCAAACATTGTATAAGGATTTTGAACTCTGAAGAAGCATTTAAGATCTAGGGATCCCTATGCAATCTCTATATGCACTGTTATTACTACAAGAAGTATTATGAAGATATTAAACTTCTGAGGAGTATTCAAGATCTAGGGATCCCTATATGCACTCTTATTACTATAAGCAGTATTATAGAGACATTAAACTTCTGATGAATATTTAAGATCTAAAGATCCCTATATCTACTACCACAGCTGCAGTGTATAAGGATTTTGAACTCTGAAGAAGCATTTAATATCTAGGGATCCCTATGCAATCTCTATATGCACTGTTATTACTACAAGAAATATTATGAAGATATTAACCTTCTAAGGAGTAGTCAAGATCTAGGTATCTCTATATGCTCTCTTATTACAAGCACTATCATAAAGCTACGACTCCAAAGTTTCTACCTATTCAAAATCTAGGGATCCCCAGAAACAGAGACCTACATCAGCAACAAAATATAAACGACAAGCTTAAAAAATTAATAAAATTCAAACCAAGAAAATAACACAGTAACTTTTGTAACTAAGTTCCTCCACCATTTTCACGTCCTTGCACCATGCCCTTGCCCTATTGTTGCACGCACAATTAATACTCTAATCTTAGTTTTGATCCACGTTGGCGAACGAGTTCGTTGACATGAATAACCCATGAAGGCGAGGTGAAGATGAATGTTACCAGAACAATGCAATCAGAGTCACGCGCATACACACGTTTTCCACAGAAATTATTCATCGATTGTACAGAATTTTTACATCGAATTTAAATACGTAGACTTCAAGGACACAAGCAAGAAAGTGCAAATCAAGTTTCCTACGTTCGCATAATCTTGTTTGTTCATTTGCATTCGTTAACTGAACTCGATCGACGCAAATAATACCGACACCTTAAACTATATACTTTAAAAATTACACAGTGACTCAGACGTACAAAAACAGTCATCCGTAGACACCGATTGTTCATTTATCGATGTTGAAGAATCGAAATGAATGAAAATGTGACAATGAAAAATATTTTTGAAACCTTGACACGCACCTTCACGAAACACTAGGTCTTTGAACCTCTTACTTCAGCTTTCACAGGTGTTAATATAACCGATATCCAGAATTCGATGATTATTTTGATTCACAGAAGTCGCGTATCAGTGTTCGTCGAGTCCCGTATCCGTACTGAGACTATCGAATAATTTCGAACTGTGTCACGTTTTCCTGTGAACCTGACCGAGTCATTAATTCAGTATACACACATCTTTGTGTATGGAAACAATGAACCATTTGAATTTGTGTATCTATAGATACTATACAGTAGGTTGATTAGTCGCTACGTCGGGTCAATTGTGACCCGGATCGGAGGCCTCTATGACGATTAAAAATTGGATGATTCGTTCCTGGAAATGCTGTGGGGAATTGGGGGATTTAGGGATTTGGGAGGTTGGGAGGTTGGGGGTTTGGGAAGTTGGGGGTTTGGGAAATTGGGAGCTTGGAAATTTGGGAGCTTGGGAATTTGGAAGCGTGGGAATTTGGGGGTTTGGAAATTTGGGAGCTAGGGAATTTGGGAGGTTGGGAATTTGGGAGCTAGGGAATTTGGGAGCTTGGGAATTTGGAAGCTTGGGAATTTGGGGGTTTGGAAATTTGGGAGCTAGGGAATTTGGGAGGTTGGGAATTTGGGAGCTAGGGAATTTGGGAGCTTGGGAATTTGGAAGCTTGGGAATTTGGAAGCTTGGGAATTTGGAAGCTTGGGAATTTGGGAGCTTGGGAATTTGGAAGCTTGGGAATTTGGAAGCTTGGGAATTTGGAAGCTTGGGAATTTGGGAGCTTGGGAATTTGGAAGCTTGGGAATTTGGGAGCTTGGAAATTTGGGAGCGTGGGAATTTGGAAGCTTGGGAATTCGGGAGCTTGGAAATTTGGGCGCTTGGGAATTTGGGAGCTTGGGAATTTGGGAGCTTTGGAATTTGGGCGCTTGGGAATTCGGACGCTTGGGAATTTGGGAGCTTGGGAATTTGAAACTTTGGAGATTTGGGAGCGTGGAAATTTGGAAGCTTGGAAGTTCGGGAGCTTGGGAATTCGGGAGCTTGGAAATTTGGAAGCTTGGGAATTTGGAAGCTTGGGAATTTGGAAGCTTGGGAATTTGGGAGCTTGGGAATTTGGAAGCTTGGGAATTTGGAAGCTTGGGAATTTGGAAGCTTGGGAATTTGGGAGCTTGGGAATTTGGAAGCTTGGGAATTTGGGAGCTTGGAAATTTGGGAGCGTGGGAATTTGGAAGCTTGGGAATTCGGGAGCTTGGAAATTTGGGCGCTTGGGAATTTGGGAGCTTGGGAATTTGGGAGCTTTGGAATTTGGGCGCTTGGGAATTCGGACGCTTGGGAATTTGGGAGCTTGGGAATTTGAAACTTTGGAGATTTGGGAGCGTGGAAATTTGGAAGCTTGGAAGTTCGGGAGCTTGGGAATTCGGGAGCTTGGAAATTTGGAAGCTTGGGAATTTGGAAGCTTGGGAATTTGGGAGCTTGGGAATTTGGGAGCTTTGGAATTCAGGCGCTTGGAAATTCGGGCGCTTGGGAATTTGAAAGTTTAGAAATTTGGGAGCTTAGAAATTTGCAAGCTTGGAAATTTGATAGCTTAGGAATTTGAGAGCTTGAAAATTTATAAGCCTGCGACTTTGATAACTTGTAAAAATCACTAATTAATTTAAAATCTTCAGTTCCAACACTAGCGAAGTATCTCTCACAAAACCATTCCCTCCAAAAGCATCCCAATTAATCACCCACCCGGTATACGAAACTCCCCCAAAAAATAAGCACCCGATATATGGCCCTCCCACGAGTCCCTATCCATCAAAGCCCCTTCACACGTGAAAGTATAACAAAAAGCAATCACGTGTTCGAATTTTTTTGAAATTCCACAGACTTACCTAAGCGCAGCTCGTTGAAAGACATGGCGCTGAAGCGAACTCGCTGGCCACACTGACTCGAACCGGTTCGGAAGATCGAGAGGGAAAAGCCGCGTCGGAGGAGCCGTATGCACCGTTGCTCGTCTCGATTGTTTGTGAACGAGTACGATCGTACGCACTTTTATCGCGACGGCACGTGGTCTCCTGCGTTTGATTCAACGTCCAGCGTTCTCTATACACGTTGGCTACCCACCTCCCTCGGCTTCTCCTTCTCCTTTTCCCTGTCCTTCCCCTCTATCTACCGTTTATTTTCGATTCCTGCACCGCCGTGGCGGCGTTTATTTTTACATCGTGCAACAAACTCGACCCCGTTCGTTCAATGTAAACAATACTCGTTGCTTGCATTTTCTGTGATACCGATGATAAATCGCTTGGAGAATCAATTTTAGATGAGTGATTTTTTTAGCGAAGTGGTGCGGAGGATGATTAATTGGAATTAAAAAAATGTAATGCACAACCCCTAGGATGTGGTGGAACCTAGAAGGGGAACCTCTGTGCGCAGAAGTGTCGTGCGTGGTTGAGGACTGCGCAGGTGTTCTATGTTCAAGGTCATTCGGAGATGCTTCTTTTTGAAATGTATTGTTAACCTTAATTTATATGTACTTCTATTAAAGATAATTTAATCGTTAATTTGGTCTTGTTCATCTTTATCTGCATATCAATTGCTGTTATTTATTGTAACCTATTTAGTTGGCTGCTTGACCTAACCTAGACATAAGCTGCTGGTAATCCTAACCTAGACACAGGCTACTATTAATCCCAACCTAGACACAGGCTACTAGTAAGCTAGCTATGTAACCTAACCTATTTAGTAGCCTGCTTATCCTAACCTAGACATAAGCTACTATTAATCCTAACCTAGACATAGGCTACTATTAATCCCAAACTAGACACAGGCTACTATTAATCCCAACCTAGACACAGGCTACTAGTAAGCTAGCTGTGCAATCTAACCTATTTAGCAGCCTGCTTATCCTAACTTAGACATAAGCTGCTATTAATCCTAACCTAGATACAAGCTGTTATTAATCCCAACCTAGACACAGGCTACTATTAATCCCAACCTAGACACAGGCTACTAGTAAGCTAGCTGTGCAATCTAACCTATTTAGTAGCCTGCTTATCCTAACCTAGACACAGGCTACTATTAATCCCAACTTAGACACAGGCTACTATTAGTCCCAACCTTGACACAGGCTACTAGTAAGCTAGCTATGTAACCTAACCTATTTAGTAGCCTGCTTATCCTAACCTAGACATAAGCTGCTATTAATCCTAACCTAGACATAGGCTACTATTAATCCCAACCTAGACACAGGCTACTATTAGTCCCAACCTAGACACAGGCTACTAGTAAGCTAGCTGTGCAGCCTAACCTATTTAGTAGCCTGCTTATCCTAACCTAGACATAAGCTGCTGGTAATCCTAACCTAGACACAGGCTACTATTAATCCCAACCTAGACACAAGCTACTATTAGTCCCAACCTAGACACAAGCTACCATTAAGCTAGCTATGTAACCTAACCTATGCAGCTTACTATCTTTGATCCTAACCTGTACATGACATCACAAGTGTCAAGCCCTATTGTACCTATAATCTCCATCCACTAATTCACCATACATTATGTTTATTATCTCCCAAAATTGGTAACTGAAAGTTATCTGAAAGTGGTAACTGTAAATGATCTGAAAGTGGTAACTAAAAGTGCTCTAAAAGTGGTAACTGAAAGTGATCTGAAAGTGGTAACTGAAAGTAATCTGAAAGTGGTAACTGAAAGTGATCTGAAAGAGGTAACTGAAAGTAATCTGAAAGTGGTAACTAAAAGTGCTCTAAAAGTGGTAACTGAAAGTGATCTGAAAGTGGTAACTAAAAGTGCTCTGAAAGTGGTAACTGAAAGTAATCTGAAAGTGGTAACTAAAAGTGATCTGAAAGTGGTAACTGAAAGTGCTCTAAAGTGGTAACTGAAAGTGATCTGAAATTGGTAACTGAAAGTGTGACCCCGTGACCTTAGGATTCAAGAATATTCTACGAATAAGCATACAAAGAAAAAAGACAATTTCCTGTTTCTTAAAACGTATCAAATTTATTCTGCCTTCGATTTACCAAAAACTCGGCATCGAAATTTACATATCCTGCGCTAGTGTCGCATTTCGTATCTAAACGACCGAAACCCTCCACCAATTGTTCGTAGACATCACACACATCGAGGTCATCGACCTCGGAAAAATTCCACAGGAATTTGAATTTCACTAATGTCCCGTTTGCCCTTCACGAGCCAGCCTCTTCGAATTTCTTCAGGAATAGTCTTCTTGTAACTTTATAGAAATAAATAATGTACAGTCTCGAAGTCCCCGTCGCGCTCCCTCTTGTTTCCAGTTGTTGCGACACGATTAGGATTTCTCGCTCTGAATGGACCACCGGAATGCGATTCTGCACGCTGGAAAAATCGAGAAGGGGACAAGTCGATTAACAACGTGATCCTTCCGGGATCCTCCTTGTTTCCATCTCTCGATTCTAGTCGCTCGGTCAAGCTCAAAGGCTAAATTTCTTTCGGTGAAGTGGAGCGAATCAAGAAGAGAAATGAAGTGTCACGAGCAATCGGGGGTTGATCGAGAGAAAGAGACACGAGGGTGGAGAACTCGTCTTCCATTGTAAATCTTTATTTTAGATGCGATGGAGCGTACTTTATCCTATCGTACTGTGAGTGTCCATAATATAGACATCCATAAAAAAATCATGGAACTGAACGTTGGGGTGATGAGGTTAGGTTTAGTGCAATTGCAAGATACTTTTCCTAAACATGTCTGTTCAAACTGCTGGTACATATGTTCTGTTGTGGACCCACCTGAACCTAATGTACCTTCAACAGACTCACCCGTAACATTGATTCTTGTGTACTTATCAAAGTACCACATCGTACTAATACTACTACAGGACATTCCTAACCTGCTGCATCACTTATGGACCTATCTGTACTATATGATCAGCTAGAACTTGGTAGGGTCCATCTCTAACTCGGACTGAGTTGGTGCACCTCTGGAGGTCCCACCTCTAACTTCAGTTCTAGCATATTTATAAAGGTGCATGATATTAATACTACTCTACAGGACATTCCTAACCTGCTGCATCACTTATGGACCTATCTGTACTATATGATCAGCTAGAACTTGGTAGGGTCCATCTCTAACTCGGACTGAGTTGGTGCACCTCTGGAGGTCCCACCTCTAACTTCAGTTCTAGCATATTTATAAAGGTGCATGATATTAATACTACTCTACAGGACATTCCTAACCTGCTGCATCACTTATGGACCTATCTGTACTATATGATCAGCTATAACATAGTAGGGTCCATCTCTAACTCGGACTGAGCTGGTGCACCTCTGGAGGTCCCACCTCTAACTTCAGTTCTGGTATATTTATGAAGGTGCATCATATTAATACTACTCTACAGGACATTCCTAACCTGCTGCATCACTTATGGACCTATCTGTACTATATGATCAGCTAGAACTTGGTAGGGTCCATCTCTAACGCGGACTGAGTTGGTGCACCTCTGGAGGTCCCACCTCTAACTTCAGTTCTGGTATATTTATGAAGGTGCATCTTATTAATACTACTCTACAGGACATTCCTAACCTGCTGGATCACTTATGGACCTATCTGTACTATATGATCAGCTAGAACTTGGTATGGTCCATCTCTAACCCAGACTGAGTTGGTACACCTCTAGAGGTCCCACCTCTAACTTCAGTTCTGGTATATTTATGAAGGTGCATCTTATTAATACTACTCTACAGGACATTCCTAACCTGCTGCATCACTTATGGACCTATCTGTACTATATGATCAGCTAGAACTTGGTAGGGTCCATCTCTAACTCGGACTGAGTTGGTGCACCTCTGGAGGTCCCACCTCTAACTTCAGTTCTAGCATATTTATAAAGGTACATCATATTAATACTACTCTACAGGACATTCCTAACCTGCTGCATCACTTATGGACCTATCTGTACTATATGATCAGCTAGAACTTGGTAGGGTCCATCTCTAACCCGGACTGAGTTGATGCACCTCTGAAAGTCCCACTCTAACTTCAGTTCTAGCATATTTATAAAGGTACATCATATTAATACTACTCTACAGGACATTCCTAACCTGCTGCATCACTTATGGACCTATCTGTACTATATGATCAGCTAGAACTTGGTAGGATCTCTAACTCGGACTGAGTTGGTGCACCTCTGAAGGTCCCACTCTAACCTCCCACCTCTAACTTCAGTTCTGTTATATTTATGAAGGTACAGGACATCCCTAGCCTACTATAACACTTGACTCCCTCCGATGTCAACATCCCCATGTCCAAATATCCTCAACTCACCTATCCGTCGTTTACGTGCTAACATCACTCCCTTCCGTATCTGATTGGAACAAGAAACGATAGAAGACAGACGCGACAATTGCGCCACCCAAGGGACCTAACCAATAGATCCAATGGTGTTCCCAAGAGCCGTTCCAGATTGCGGGACTAAGCGATCTTGCGGGGTTCATACTGCACCCCGTATAAGGGATGAGTATCATACAGAGCACCGCGATGCAGAAGCCAAATCTGAGACTGGTCGAGTCGGTGTTCTTCGCGTTACGATTGTCCCAGACTCCACAGGCGAACAGAACCAAGATGGCGGTTCCTATGAACTCCGCCATGAAGGCTCGGAAGACGGAAAGCTCCGGATGGATCCTGGTCACGCAGAAGGTTTCCGTTTCGTCTTTGACAGCGTACGTCAGCGGCCCAGGTGTGATTACCTACAGTCAAAATCATCCTTTCTGAATGAAATCCAGAGTAAATTCGGAAGAGTATGGCAACCATGGTTTACCTTTAACAAACCGTATCCTAAAAGCGCCCCCACGCACTGACAACAAATATACAGCAAAGACATGGGTAGCGACTTCTTCCCCAAAATCATCGCGGCGATAGTGATGCTAGGATTGATATGAGCGTCACTGATGTGCCCCGTACACTGCAAACAAAGCGTTTCGTGTGATCGGGCATAATTTAACCGTTAGCCTTCTGCCCGAGCGATGACCTCATCAGCAATTATAATCGGATGACTTTTTTAACATGAAAACACGAGGTCAAGCAGGGCCAGATGTTGAATCCTCGCTAGGTGACCTTGTTACCTGTATGGCGACCATGACGGCGAAGCCGAAGGTCAGGGAGATCTGTAAGACAGTGGGGGTGACATTTAAGCTCGCGATGCAGCCTGTGCATCCGATGAATACCAACAGCGCCGTGCCAATTATCTCTCCTAAGCCGAACAACAGCGCCTCCCATCCAGTGGCATCCTCTTTTACCAAGTTTGTCAACCCTGGAAAAACAGTCGTTATAATTGTGGTTGGTGAAGCTTCCACGCCTAACGCCATGTACCCAGAGCCTACATGGAGTATCAGAAGTACCTGGGTATCTACTACTATCAAACATTTCCGGCAACATAATTTGTTATAAACCTTACGCTAACCGATGCAATTTTGTAATCGAAATGGACGCACAATTAGAGTAGTCATCGATAGTTGTGGTAGAAGTACAAGCCATGATCCGGGTTATGTCGAGCAACTTGAACGTAGTGTACGAATATTGAAACTCGAAATTGAATGTACAAGGTGCTCGAAATATTTGAACTTACCTGTTCTTTACCTAAGTAAAATTATACCAACGGATAATGAAACACGAATCGTAGACTTCTCAGTGTAGTTCACGAACCACTTAACCAAAGGTGAAAGACCCTTAACATTCGAACGGCTGTGTAAAGGGTTCATCAGGCCACGTTAAAGGTCCCGTAATCGAGAGGCAGCCATCGATACAGCTGGCTCTCCGGGTTAAATTAGAATCCTCTTTGAGCACGGATGTCAAGGAAGGTGGTCATTCACAAAGAAAGAGGCTTAACGAGGGGACACCCGGTGAATGCATAATCGAGTGGAAGCCATAAGCCCGGGAAGGTGAATATTAGCGTAGCCGGTTTCGTTACCATTTGATATTCGACCCGTTTCCATGTAATAATATCGTGGCCGGGCACGTGGGAGATTTTCGTGGCATGGATCCACGCTCGATCGGCTGCAATTTTCTTAATTACATCGGGGCTCTCTCCGGTTCGGACTCATTAAGGTAACCATGAGTTCGTGCACGCTCGATCGATGCCGTTTCCAGATGGAATTGCCCTCGAAATTTCCACCCTCCCGTCTTTATTTCCTCCCCAACGGAACATCCAACCTTTTCCGCAAATTTCTTCGGTCACATTTCACGGTTTTATAGAAAAATGTGCGCGGTCGCTGCCCATTGCCGTCGGCTAATTTCAAGGGCCGATTGAGAATGTTTCTGTTCCACTTATCACGCGAATGCTAATCTCGGGTCGGTATTACGTATGCGCGCGCCAGGATTGATAAAGGGAGTATCAACGATGAAGAAATCAATAGCATAGGTCAAACGAGTGGCAACGTAACTGCTAAACGATCCGGATTAACTTCTGTCAGATATGTGGGACTTCCATTCATGTAGATAACCACTCCTTGTACCGTAATTTCTTTGATGACGATACTTGGCGCTTGTTAAAATGTATGACGACTGGAAAAATTTTTTAATGATACGCTATCTTCACATGCTACTCGTGGATTTCTGTCATGGACTGTTACTGAGATTTATAAGTTCTTAGATAGGTTATGAGACCTTAGTGGGACTCTTAGTTAGGACTGCAGGACCTAAGTTCTTAGTGGGACTCTTAGTTAGGACTATAGGTCCTAAGTCTTCACTGGGACTCTTAGTTAGGACTGCAGGTCCTAAGTTCTTAGTGGGACTCTTAGTTAGGACTGCAAGACCTAAGTCCTTAGTGGGACTCTTAGTTAGGACTATAGATCCTAAGTCCTTAGTGGGACTCTCAGTAAGGACTACAGGTCCTAAGTTCTTAGTGGGACTCTTAGTTAGGACTATAGGTCCTAAGTCTTCACTGGGACTCTTAGTTAGGACTGCAGGTCCTAAGTCCTTAGTGGGACTCTTAGTTAAGACTGCAGGACCTAAGTACTTATTAGGACTCTTAGTTAGGACTACAGGTTCTAAGTCCTTAGTAGGACTCTTAGTTCGGACTACAGGTCCTAAGTCTTCAGTAGGACTCTTAGTTAAGACTGCAGGACCTAAGTACTTATTAGGACTCTTAGTTAGGACTACAGGTTCTAAGTCCTTAGTAGGACTCTTAGTTAGGACTACAGGTTCTAAGTCCTTAGTAGGACTCTTAGTTAGAACTATAGGTCCTAAGTCCTTAGTGGGACTCTTAGTTAGAACTACAGGTCCTAAGTCCTTAGTGGGACTCTTAGTTAAGACTGTAGGTCTTGAGTCCTTAGTGGGACTCTTAGTTAGGACTACAGGTCCTAAGTCCTTAGTAGGACTCTTAGTTAGAACTACAGGTCCTAAGTCCTTAGTAGGACTCTTAGTTAAGACTGTAAGTCCTAAGTCCTTAGTGGGACTCTTAGTTAGAACTACAGGTCCTAAGTCCTTAGTAGAACTCTCCCTAGGTCCTAAGACCTATGTAGACTCTCTCTAGGTCCTAAGCTCTGAACCCTCCCTAGTCTCCCCTCATCTCTACAACCATAATCTCTAAGCCTCCTAAGACTGCCTCCCCAAACTCCCTTCTTCAACTTGCTCTAGGTCTTTACTCTCTGACTTCACTTTACGTTCCCTCCAAACTCTGTCTCTCTAGATTCCTACCTTCTAAACGCTCGTAAGTCAATGGCCTACACGATTGAAAGTGATAGAACCACATTGTACGGTTTTCATTGAGTGTACTTTCGCGACACGCGACAATATGCAGGAGCACGTTCGGCCCAGAATTACGGCCGAGTTCTCATGTGATTAACCGTGTGCCGACCGGATATAATTAGAAGGCAACACGTGTCGCATGCAATTTCCATTAGCATCCCTATCGAGAGCGACAGTGATCAGTCATTGACGTTTGCCGATTAAACAACCGACTTTCATTAATGAAAACAACCGATTTTTTCAGTCAGTCGGAATCTTCCTCTGATTTATTTCGCGGAATTTTAAATTGTTACATAAAGGCGTTACATAAAAAATGCTTGATAAGATCGAGAAACGAAAAACGAGGAAACGTGTATTTTTATGAATGAGCGAATGGAAACGAAATTTTCCGTCAGATTATTGCCACGATGCTATCTCCTTGGTTTAATTGCGAGCGGAATTACGACGTGGTCGGTAATTACGATGAAAGTTACCCTTCGCAATTAAGGATCGGAAAAGTGATGGCAACAGTGAAGAATTTAGAAAACAGTGAAAGGATAGTCGGCCTTTCGAGCGGAAAATATCGCTTTTCTTTGATTTCTGTGGCAACTCGCTGCGCCAAACAGTCGCGCTCTCTAGCGAACAAAGTACAATGAGTCTTCTTTATCGACGGTCGGTAACGAAGAAAATGGCGACTCATTTTTAAGTTCCACGTGCGGAAAAAGTATTTAAGTTATTGCGTTTCGATTTCTTAAGTGAAAGTTTTTAATTCAATATTTACTGGCAGTCCTCGATTACGTAAAGTTCCTGAATTTATCGACGAATTTATAATACGATGAATATTGTATTAAAGGAAATTACGAACAGGGAAGAGAGCGTGCGGAATTAATTTCTGTCTTGTCGCGATATAATTGCCGCTCGGTCGATGTAGCGATTTAACTGCAATACGCGCGAAAGCTTCCAAGATCGAGGACTGCTTCTTACTCGAGCGTTGCACGCTCCAGTTAACATCGTTTCCGTACTTTCGACAACACACTTCGAGCATCCCGAATTCCCTGAATTCCAGCCGGAAAAAATTGTCCCGTCTAATTGAATCAAAGCAATTTCGTCTCGAACTTTCCGTACTGATAAACCGTTTAATTCGTCTGAAAATTATGCAGGAATCTGGAACGCATTCGCTTCAAGTGGGTCACGTGACCCTCTCCTTTTTCTTACTTTCAAGTATCACTCGAAACTTCTCTATTCGATAGAGAATGGCGATAACAGAATTTTTTATACTTCAAGATAGCATTTTTATATTTTACTCTTATTTCAAGATAAACTTATCTTACGGAATTTTACTACTTATGAACGAAAATCGATGAAATATTGATTTGACGAGAAGTCATGGGTCATTGACAACCCACGAAGATCAAAACGATACAAAGTAAAAGTGAATTAATTTACAACTCGAGTCACACTGTCAGTGCAGTATTCGAAAGCTGCAAAGACTTCCAGCGTTAAGAGGATTGCTTAAGCTGAAATTTTGGTCTTATCTTCCACGAGGATGATACCGCAAACAAATCAGTAAATTAACCGCGCGACCACCTCTGTGTCGCTCGCAGACGCTTCCGCAAATAGAATGTCGAGTACAAGTGTGACAGTGGGTCAAGTTCGCGGTGAATGTCCGCAGACCGGTCGTCGAAACGACAGCGTTCCGATGCTCTAATACAGGGCCGTACACTCGGGAATCACAGATTTAGGGAAACGGCGATATAGGGAGAGGTCAATGAAAATTATGGAGGACGTTAGAAATAGTTTATATAAGAAAAATGGTGATATAGAGAGAGGGGGACATTGAAAATCGTGCATGGTTTATTTGAGGAAAACGGCGATATAAGGAGAGGACACAGAAAATTATGAAGGTAGTAAAAAGTAGTTTATATAAGTAAAATGGTAATGTAGAGAGAGGAGGATATTGAAAATTGTGCATGGTTTAGTTGAAGAAAACGGCGATATAAGGAGAGGACACTGAAAATTATGGAGGACGTAAGAAGTAGTTCATATAAGAAAAATGGTGATGTAGAGAGAGGAGGACATTGAAAATTGTGCGTGGTTTAGTTGAGGAAAACGGCGATATAAGGAGAGGACACTGAAAATTATGGAGGACGTAAGAAGTAGTTTATATAAGAAAAATGGTGATGCGGAGAGAGGAGGACATTGAAAATTGTGCATGGTTTAGTTGAGGAAAACGGCGATATAAGGAGAGGACACTGAAAATTATGGAGGACGTAAGAAGTAGTTTATATAAGAAAAATGGTGATGTAGAGAGGGGAAGACATTGAAAATTGTGCGTGGTTTAGTTGAGGAAAATGGCGATATAAGGAGAGGACACTGAAAATTATGGAAAACGTAAGAAGTAGTTTATATAAGAAAAATGGTGATGTATAGAGAGGAGGATATTGAAAATTGTGCATGGTTTAGTTGAGGAAAACGGCGATATAAGGAGAGGACACTGAAAATTGTGGAAAACGTAAGAAGTAGTTTATATAAGAAAAATGGTGATGTAGAGAGAGGAGGACATTGAAACTCGTGCATGGTTTAGTTGAGGAAAACGGCGATATAAGGAGAGGACACTGAAAATTATGGAGAACGTAAGAAGTGGTTCATATAAGAACAATGCTGATGTAGAGAGGGGAAGACATTGAAAATTGTGCATGTTTTTGTTGAGGAAAACGGCGATATAAGGAGAGGACCCTGAAAATTATAGAGGACGTAAGAAGTAGTTCATATAAGAAAAATGGTGATGCACAGAGAAGAAAACATAGAAAATTTTGCATGGATGTTCAGTTAAAGAAAACGGCGATATAAGGAGAGGACAGTGGAAATTATGATGAACGACAATTTATGTAAAAGAAATGGCAATGTATGTTGAGAATGAAATTGGACGATACGGTACATGGTTGTTTAACTAAGGAAAATGGCAATATAAGGAGAGGAAGAGACTTGACTTGTGTAAATTAATAATAATAGAAAGCTCGAGTGCTTGAAAAGTCTAAATCTAAATTAAACTTAAATTAAAAATTCCCAAATTCTACCTACACACCGTCAATATGAATTAAAATGGCAGACGTCGACAAAGACAGGAATCAATCACGTGTTAATCGCGAGCGAAGGTTTCTACGCCGAAGGCAACCTTTCATGCTCCACAGAGAGGTTTTTTCGTTTGTTATGGGTCTCGCTGCTTTCCTATGGAGAGCGTATCCCGTGACAGGAAAGAAAGTTTCTCGCGAAAGCATTTGGAACGTGGAAAACGAGGGAAACGTTCCAGTCACGTGGCCGTACGCTCACAACATTTCCAGCGGAACGAAATCGTAACCAGCCAGAACAAAGTACATTGTTCCGTGCCATTTGCATCTCTTGGCCGATCGTGAGAACCGTTCGCACCGAAATCATATCGATTGCGGCCGCGAAAACGCTCGGGATCACGGACTTATCAGCGGGCTGTCGAGGATCCGTTTAAAATTCAACTCTCCGCGGTCGTTAATTGATGCTCCGTTTAATTATTACCGATCCGATAATGAACGCCATTAGCCCGTTCATCTTTCGTTTACGTTGACACCGGATAACGGTGCCCTTAATTGGCTGATATTGTTATGGTTCGCGATGTTTGCGTCGTATTGTTACAGGATACCTTTCGCGTGTCGCTAAATGAGGAAATTAGTGACAGAAACAGGCATAACAGATGTTTAACATCCGTCAAACGGGTTTCGCTCACAAACGCTTGTATAACAATGGATATTACGAGTATTCAGACATCCATGCAAATTATTCTCTCGTTTTTCACGCTAATGGGACATCTGTTGCTCGAGCCTCCAGCTGGAGGCGCCTCGCGCCGAAAGTTCTGAGAATCGCCTATTCGATTATCTAGGCTTATCGCGGACGTCCTAGATCTAAATTCTCAAAACTTTCCGAGCGAGTCTCGATCGATCGGATGCAACATCCGCCGGTAACCCGATTTCCCGAAATGCATAGCGTGTCGCTGCCACTTTCTTCTTTCACCTGGAGATCCAGCCAACTAGCCAGCGTTCACCTTTCTACTTAACTCGATTCGATTTTTATCCAATAATTTCATTGCGACAGTCTGTTTCTCTTTCTTCCCCGTTTTACCGGGGTGAACGAACCTCTCGGCGAAATTGAGAACCTGTTACGAACTTATCGCCAATTTCTTTCGTTCCACGATGTTCGACGTGCCGCTACTCGGAGGCCTTGAACGTTGCACTCCAATGTAACAGCGGTTATTCAAGAAATTTATTTTTAGGTTTTCGCTCCTCCGATGAAATGCGAAACTAAATATATTTCAGGGAGACGTCGAAGGCGAGAAACGCGTGTGACAGCTTTGAAATCATTATTAGAATCACCGGAATGGTTTCGCTACTTTCTGACACACCCGGTGTGTACTGTGTTGGTTGAATGTACTTGGTGACGCATCAGATACATTCTTAACTATCCTAATACGAGTAACGATACATTGTGTACAGTCCATGTTAGCTGAATACACTTAATGACGCAGCAGGTGCGTCATATTCTAGCCGAATACAATTTATGACGCAGCAGGTGCGTCCTCCTTACCCTGACACAATTGATGACACACCGAGGGCGTCCTATGATGGTTAAATGCCTTTAGTGACGCACCAGGTGTGTCCTCTTTTACCTTGATACAATTCCTGACGCACCACTTGCGTCCTACAATATTCTAATACAACTGATGACACACCACGTGCGTCTTATCATAGCCGAATATAATTTATGACGCAGCAGATGCGTCCTCCTTACCCTGACACAATTGATGACACACCGAGGGCGTCCTATGATGGTTAAATGCCTTTAGTGACGCACCAGGTGTGTCCTCTTCTATCTCGATACAATTCCTGACGCACCACTTGCGTCCTACAATATTCTAATACAACTGATGACACACCATGTGCGTCTTATTCTAGCCGAATACAATTTATGACGCAGCAGATGCGTCCTCTGATACCTTTACACAATTGATGACACACCTAGTGCGTCCTATGATAGTTAAATGCCTTTAGTGATGCACCAGGTGTGTCCTCTTCTACCTCGGTACAATTCCTGACGCACCGCTTGCGTCCTACAATATTCTAATACAACTGATGACACACCATGTGCGTCTTATTATAGCCGAATACAATTTATGACGCAGCAGATGCGTCCTCCTTACCCTGACACAATTGATGACACACCTAGTGCGTCCTATGATAGTTAAATACCTTTAGTGACGCACCAGGTGTGTCCTCTTCTACCTCGATACAATTCCTGACGCACCGCTTGCGTCCTACAATATTCTAATACAACTAATGACACACCACGTGTGTCTTATCCTAGCTAAATACAATTTATGACGCAACAAGTGCGTCCTCTACTGTCCCAATGCAATAGATGACACACCTGGTGCGTCCAATGTTCTTGCTGACGCACCAAGTGTGTCCTCCTTACCCTGACACAATTGATGACACACCTAGTGCGTCCTATATTAGTTAAATACCTTTGGTGACGCACCAGGTGTGTCCTCTTCTATCTCGGTACAATTCCCGAAGCACCACTTGCGTCCTACAATATTCTAATACAACTAATGACACACCACGTGTGTCTTATCCTAGCTAAATACAATTTATGACGCAGCAAGTGCGTCCTCTACTGTCCCAATGCAATAGATGGCACACCTGGTGCGTCCTATGTTCTAGCTGACGCACCAAGTGTGTCCTATGCTATCTCTTCTGACACAGTCGACATACAGTGTCCATCGTATACTATCTATCCAAATGCACGTATTGATGGCAAGCATGTGCGATGTTTCTGAATGTAATTAACAATACTGTACCATTGTCTCGCTGTAACTGATGACACACCTTATGCGTCCATGTCTTGTAGTACAATTCACGACACATCTTGTGTGCTCCCTGTTCTAATTTCAGTAATTTGTCGCCTATTCTGGTGCATCGAATGACACACCTGGTGCGTCCTGTACTATTGCTATGGGTGACGCATCTGGTGCGTCTTGCTAATAAATCATCGCAACCCAAGATAAAAATTTTCAGTTTCGATTTTATATCGATAGTTCTCATTTCAGTCAATTGTCGCCTATTCTGGTGCATCGAATGACACACCTGGTGCGTCCTGTGTTACTGCTATGGGTGACGCACCTGGTGCGTCTCGCTCAATAAATCATCGCAACCCAAGATAAAAATTTTCAGTTCCGATTTTACGTTCCGTGTACTTGATTTTGAGGTGTTTTTTATGAAATGACCGAGTACTTACATGGTGTTTTGAGCTTTTCTTTGGCAGCCTGTAGACTGTCGCCAGGCCTGAGTGTGATGCCGATGCTTTTAGGTTTTCCGGCGGCGTTGTCGGCGATCGTCGTGGTCGGTATTATGGAAATACCGGTTTGTTCCATCTCGAATTCTGAAATTTCGAATATCGCATGTTTACGAGGATAAAATGCAATCGGTATTAAAGAAAGGGTCGATGGTATTCCTAGGCACTTAACTGATGAAATACGATCGCGTAAATATCGAGCAGCCTTCCTGGTTCGAAGCTTTAGCCGCGATACGATCGTATATCAATGGAACGGCTGTAAATTGCTCAGGCAATTAGACAATTAACAACGGCGTAAGATAACTTTCGGTACGCGGAACAAGAGCAGGGAAAAAGGATCAATATTTCCTGTTTACGAGCTCGTTTCTGTGTTACTGCCATCGACCGTTGCCAAAAATTTATCTTTTCCTCGCTTTATAATATCCGTTCGGCAAAGTTGATAATACGGTTAAATTTGAATTTTAATTTCGGTTATAATTATTCGGTCGAATCCCCTCCAGTTAATACGGTTGAATAAATTATCACGAAAGACACTCAGATAAGCGCGTTAACGTTCCACGAATGTCAAGATAAATAAACTAAAGAACGTAGTAATACGTTGGAAACACGACGGTGAATAAATCATGTCTTTCCTCCTCGATGAAAATTCTGACATCTTCATAATTTATGACATACTTATTTTTAAACAAATCGTTATCTCGTGTCACCTTCGTGACTAAATGCAGGGATTCGATCTATTAAAATCAAGTGGGTATTTTTATAGAGACTCACGTTTGAGGACTAGGAAGAATAACACGGGGGTGGTACACGTGTGTCGTATCCTTCGGTCACTGTTTTCAAGCGACGCGAACAGCTCGTGGACGAACTGATCCTCGACTTCCGTAACCGCGGTCGCGATGCTCGAACAAGACTGAATCGTTTCGCGACTCGCATCTACCTCTATATGTAGAAATTCCTCCTCTGCCAACCAGACACTCGGTCTCCCGTTACTTCTGCCAAATTGATCTTCGCCGGCCGACGCGATCCATACTTATGTTTCTCTTCGAATTTACCGTAGTACTACGTCCCCGAATTCCCATACACTGTTTCGAATCTTTGTTCTTGTGGTTCACAAAAATTTATAGCGTATGGAGAAAGTTAGGGTGGACGTAGTACTACGTTCTTTAATTTTGACGAATTCGAAGGGTTATATGAATGTTTTGTTCTTGGTAAATTCATCGAAGTTTGAAGGAAGAGTGTATGTTGCATATTAAGGAAGTTATAGGTATTTAACGTAGTACTACGTTCTCTAGTTTTGACGAATTCGAAGGACTATATCGATGCTTTGTTCTTGAGTTCATAGAACTTCGAAGCAAGAGTGTATCTTAAAAATTAAGGAAGTTACAGGTAATGAACGTAGTACTACGTTCTCTAATTTTGTCGAATTCGAAGGATTATATCGATTTTTTGTTCTTGAGTTCATAGAACTTTGAAGCAAGAGTGTATCTTAAAAATTAAGGAAGTTACAGGTAATGAACGTAGTACTACGTTCTCTAATTTTGTCGAATTCGAAGGATTATATCGATTCTTTGTTCTTGAGTTCATAGAACTTTGAAGCAAGAGTGTATCTTAAAAATTAAGGAAGTTACAGGTAATGAACGTAGTACTACGTTGTCTAATTTTGTCGAATTTCCAAGATTATATCAATGCTCTATCCCTGTCAAATCCATAGAACTTTCAAGCAAGAGTATATCTTACAAATTAAAGAAGTTATGGCTACTTAACGTAGTACTACGTTTTAACAATCCAACTTCTTCATTAATGAAAATTAGTCTGTAGACGTTCGAGTTATGTATACATATAATAATTTACCAAAACTATGTATATATTTCTGACAAATTAGAGAACTACCACTGCACGTAGTACTACGTGCTATAATTCCAAGTTCTAGAATTAGCACAATTCACCTATATATACGAGCTTAATAAGCTACCACAGCTACAGACCCATATTTCTGAGAAATTAGAGCTAGAAGCTATACACGTAGTACTACGTTCTACCATTTCAAACCTTCAGTAAGAAAAATTACTTCACACATGAAAGTCCAATAAGTTACCACAACTATATGGCTATATTTTCGACAAATTACATCCTGAAGCCTTTCACGTAGTACTACGTTCTACCATTTCAAACCTTCAACAGCAATAATTAATTTACGCATGAACGTCCAACAAGTTACCACAACTATATGGCTATATTTTCGACAAATTACATCCTGAAGCCTTTCACGTAGTACTACGTTCTACCACTTCTAACCTTCAACAGTAATAATTAATTTACGCATGAACATCCAACAAGTTACCACAATTATATGACTATATTTTCGACAAATTAACCTCAGAATTCTTACACGTAGTACTACGTTCTACCACTTTAAACCCTCCAAAGACACGAATCGATGTATAATAACATTGCAAACGATATTCACTCAAATTTCTTGAACTTCGAACCCAAAAATTTGAACGTAGTACTACGTGATATCGTGGTCTAGTAGATCTAATCGTAATAGTCAAAGTTTCTCACGCTCTAGGTTCGTGTGCAATTCTGAGGCGTTGCGCAGCTATCGCGAAATACGCGCGCGTTTCAAGAGGAAATCATTAAACCCGCTATTGCGTGACGTCGATTGTCCCACTAATATCCAGCCTGTCCCTTTTTTTCCATCCTCAAATCTCCAATTTCAAAGAAAATCCAATTTTCCTACGATTAATCATTCCGCGGCCACCAAACGCAATTACCTTTTCGTCGCAATGAATTTCGCTCTGATTAATTTTTAAATCTCCTACCGTGCTTTTGTGGTTTTAATCGTCGGTCTGAACATCCGGCGGATTTGCCGGTGTTTGACAGAAGGCCGGGACAGATGGAAAATGATCCGCCTAATCAGCGCGATTTGTTCGAAATTTATCGCGAAGCTACCGGTATTCTCCGCCAATATTTGTTTCGGTGAATCCTTTGTGCCAAGTGAATCTGTCAACGTCGTATCGTATCACTGTTTACACGCGCTCTATGTTTAGTCCCATCGGTGACGCACTCGATAACGCAACGGTTTATACGGTTTTCAGATACCTTCTGCGTTTGTGGATCAAGCTATCATCAATTCGAGTAAGGAGGAGTCTTTGGGGGAGGATCACAAATTACTACAAATTCTCAAGCTTTCAAATTCCCAAGCGCTCGAATTCCCAAGCGCCTGAATTCCCAAGCTCCCGAATTCCCAAGCTTCCAAATTCCCAAGCGCCCAAATTTCCAAGCGCCCGAATTCCCAAGCGCCCGAATTCCCAAGCGCCCGAATTCCCAAGCTCCCGAATTCCCAAGCTTCCAAATTCCCAAGCTCCCGAACTCCCAAGCGCCCGAATTCCAAAGCTCCCAAATTCCCAAGCGCCCAAATTTCCAAGCGCCCGAATTCCCAAGCGCCCGAATTCCCAAGCGCCCAAATTCCCAAGCTCCCAAATTCCCAAGCTCCCAAATTCCCAAGCGCCCAAATTCCCAAGCTCCCAAATTCCCAAGCGCCCAAATTCCCAAGCGCCCAAATTTCCAAGCTCCCAAATTCCCAAGCTCCCAAATTCCCAAGCGCCCAAATTCCCAACCTCCCAAATTCCCAAGCGCCCAAATTCCCAAGCGCCCAAATTTCCAAGCTCCCAAATTCCCAAGCTCCTAAATTCCCAAGCGCCCAAATTCCCAACCTCCCAAATTCCCAAGCGCCCAAATTCCCAAGCGCCCGAATTCCCAAGCTCCCGAATTCCCAAGCTTCCAAATTCCCAAGCGCCCGAATTCCCAAGCTTCCAAATTCCCAAGCGCCCAAATTCCCAAGCGCCCGAATTCCCAAGCTCCCGAACTCCCAAGCTCCCGAATTCCCAAGCTCCCGAATTCCCAAGCTCCCAAATTCCCAAGCGCCCAAACTCCCAAGCTCCCAAACTCCCAAGCTCCCAAACTCCCAAGTCCCCAAACTCCGAAGTCCCCTCCTCTTCAGGATGTCGAAGATCCTCGCCGTAAACATCTGGGAATGAATTACCAGCCAACCTGGGTCAGCTGCATCGATCACCATTGGACCATTAGACCGATTAGCTCCTTAGGATCAATACTGGTGCAACTTCAGCAACCTCCTATTCTTCAACATCTCGGTAACGCTTGATAAATAACAAATTTTTAATCGCAATTAGAAAAATTCACTCGTTTTACCGTCTTTCAGTATCGCAGTCCTGTGAGGGAAAAGCGTCGCAGGAAGTTGAACGAGCAAAGGACGAGTGACGTAACAGCGTTGGTCGATCGATCACGTCGACGGCTGATCGATGTCCGGTTTGCCGGATCTCTTCGTTTCCCGTGGCGGCGAAAAAATCGGGTGATCGATGAAGACGGGAATAAAAGTCGCGATAACTGTGGGCAGGAAGGATAACCGGTGAAAAAGCGTGGCTCGAAACGCGACGACAATAAAAGGAGAACTGGATAAATAATGTATCCGCGGTATAATCTGTGGCGGAGGCTCTCCTTTTGTCGTTCGATGCCGAGAAAGGAGCAGTAGGTCAACCGTGGCCAGCTGTTTTTCTTGCTGGCCTGTGGGACAAATAGAAGCCCTGACCTCCTCCAATTCCGTATCAAACGCGGTCAACGTTGACGTCTTACCTCGCTTCGTCGTAGTACTACGTTTTTACTGTCAATGAACGCCCGAAACTCTTGTCGGTCTTTTTAAAACTGCACCGAACACTTCGTGGTATTACCTCACGTAGTACTACGGTTATATAGTACTACGCTTTTACTGTCTATACTCGAAAATCTTGTCGGTTTTAGCAGTAAAATTGTACTCAACTTGCGACGCTTTGTAATATCTCACGTAGTAATACGTTTATGTCACGTAGTAGTACGTTTGTGGCACGTAGTAACTGAACGACGCTCGAAAATCTTGTCGGTCTTACCACTACAATTGTACTCAACCAGTGACACTTTGTAATATTACCGCACGTAGTAATACGTTTATGTCACGTAGTATTACGTTCATGTTACGTAGTACTACGTTTATGGCACGTAGTAACTGATCAACGCTCGAAACTCTTGTCGGTCTTACCACTACAATTGTACTCAACCAGCGACACTTTGTAATATTACCGAGCGTAGTAATATGTTTATGTCACGTAGTAATACGTTTATGTCACGTAGTATTACGTTTATGTCACGTAGTACTACGTTTATGGCACGTAGTAACTGATCGACGCTCGAAAATCTTGTCGGTCTTACCACTACAATTGTACTCAACCAGCGACACTTTGTAATATTACCGCGCGTAGTAATACGTTTATGTCACGTAGTAATACGTTAATGTCACGCAATACTATGTAGTCATGTACATTCTGGTAATATCACCAATCAAGGTCTCAGTCGACTCACTTGTAATTTCTTGTCGAAAGAGGTAGACGTTGATAGAGCACTTCACGTA
This sequence comes from Megachile rotundata, assembly GCF_050947335.1. Classification (NCBI taxonomy): domain Eukaryota; kingdom Metazoa; phylum Arthropoda; class Insecta; order Hymenoptera; family Megachilidae; genus Megachile; species Megachile rotundata. The sequence goes on along the minus strand of NC_134998.1, from coordinate 9,597,309 downwards.
GTACTACGTCCCTTCTGTTTGATAACTTTCTCGTGTACTGTGTGATTGTACAACGTAGTACTTTGGTAACATTTGTTAGCACAGAACCTTTGTCGATTCTCTTATGGACATTCCTCAAATGAAAATGTAAAAAAGGTCATTGATAATTTATTACAATTATAGTGTTTTACGTAGTACTACGTCCTTCTTGCGAGATGTATAGAACACGCGTCCTAAGTTCTCACACAGTGCGTTTTATACCCCACGTGTATTCAAAGCTCTCAAAATGTTACATCACTGACTGTATCATTATAACAGAGTTAAGATCTCAGAACGTAGTTCTACGTTCCTCTTCCGCAAAACACGAGCTATCTCAGCGCATCTGAAATTTAACAATTCACTTCCTTTTACCGATCATTCCTAAATGAGACGTCTACCGAACATTTGATTTACTGCGAATTCTTAAATCCATCACGCACAATTACGAATTACACGCTTCGAGAAAATTGTTCACCGACTATCATTACAGCGTTAATCGTTCGAGCAATTATACAGATATCGTAAAACGCCAGATACCATAAGGCGACAAAATATAACGTTTCATGTTGCGTATAAAATAACGTTAACCTTCAACTGGTAGCCATTTTGTCATACTAAGCGCGTGGCAGATATGTACATAAATACATAGGTAAGCCGAGTCAAAAAAGATTGTTATCACTTAATTCGAAAAAGATTTACTTGTTTAATTCTGAAGTTACAATTTTATGTAAAATTACTTAAAATTTATATAGTTAGGTTATCAGTTACAGGTTAAGTCTGTCCTATTTTTAACCAATGAAAAGTATCTGAAACACTCGACAAAGTTTGTAAGAAAACGTCGAAGCCTGTAATTCTGTTGAGGGATAATTTTAAGGTTAGGAAACGCTTCAGCTATCGAGGGTGCTCGAACGGGCAAAAATTGGCTCCGTTTGAAAAATTCGTAGCATCGCTGGATTTATGATCGACTCGTTCTACTCGCGCTTTTGCTCGCGGAGAAACAGTTGCGGGTAAAAAACGGATCGATCGTTCGAGCCTCTCGAGAAGCAGAGGATCCAGGACGGAGAAACGTGTCAAGAACGGAAAAAAACGAAAAGCGTTTCGAAAGGCCTAATAGAGGCTCGCGCAGTAGATTAATTGCCTGGCATGTTAATTGATCCGTCGGGATTGATCAAACTGGGACGCAAAAAGAACGAGCAGGATCCAAATTCGTAGGACGACCTCGAAAGCTTGGAAAAATAAACGCGACCTTAACATTCTTGCAGATTTTTCAGCAAACGTATAAACACAGATCTCTTCGACTTGCGATTATCTTTTTTTCGGACTTCTTTTCACGTATGATGTAAAGGAATCACGGAGATTGCAGGAGGTTTGTGATTCAAAATTACTGGCTTTTCGTTCGGAATGAGGTGCACTTTGCAATCTGGGTTTTTCTTGGTTAAAAGGAAATGTAGGGGGAGGAGCCGCCCGCCATTTGCTTTTGGTCTTGGGAGAGCCATTTTCTTTTAACCGAATCTTCTCCGATTGTGCAGCCAAGAGAAAATCTGCTTTCCCTAGGTAACGTTGCTTTGAGAGATTTTCAAACATTTGTAAACTAAAAAGAATTTGGGGATTCTACTATTTAGCAATTTGGATATTTACAAACTTGTCAGTTTGAGAATTTGCAAAGTTGAGCACCTCAAAATCTAATAATTTATCAATTTAAAGATTCAGTTTGTAAAGTAGCCTATGCTATACTGATAATACCCAGAATCTCCTGTTTAGAAATTAAAATTAAAATCGAGTATTACATAAATAAATTCAGTTTCAGATTCATGGCCGCGAGGTAAACGAAGAAAAAAACGTTTTGGTGTCCCGCTGTTCATCACGAAAGGAGATAAAAAAGACACCGATGAAGAAATAAAAATGGCAGTATCCACGTGGCGAGTGACGTCAACTGAATAAAGTAAGTACCTAAACAAAAATTACGCACAATAAATCTTTATATTTTCCATAGGAAAACAAATCAAAATATTTTATTCTTTATGTACAATACGTGATCCGTTTCAACGAATAGAAATTATGTTTACACATTCGTTTCAGATGTTCGTGGGAAGAATAGGAGAAAAACGTAATATTTTCAAGGAAGAACCGAAGTCATTCATCCTCGGTGACGTAAACTGAACGTTGCTCAAAAACGTGAATTAATCATGGCAAGAACGCGGCTGTCCCCTAGCAAGGACCGTCGTGGACGAATGTCAGATCTGTGAACAGAAGAATTAGCTAGTTAGTACCGCAAAGAAACGTATCAGGTTTTCATGGTTTTATCACAGATCTCAACTTTTTTACTATTTCAGGAAGTTCGTGGACTATTTTGTGGAAAGTTTGTAAACGGTTTTAACCACTGGGGGAGGAATTTGTCATGGTTAACCTCTTTCTGGGGATCAGTGTTATTCTTTTGCAACTGGAGATGTTGAATTTCACATTTGAATTCTTTTTCTTTTTAGGGATTTAGTTCTACATTTTTATGAAATTATGATTTGTACAGTTGCATGCTACAGTGGATTCTTTTTGGGAACAGTGAAAAATTGGTGAGTTTTTTGTTGTTGAATTACAAGCTTCTTGAGTTCCTATATTTCTGGATTTTTAAGCTTCCAAATACCTAAGCTCCAAAGTTGCCAAGTCCCCAAATTTCCAGCGCTTCAAATTCCCAAGTCCCCAAATTCCCAACGCTCCAAATTCCCAATTCCCCAAATTCCTAAGCTCCCAAATTCTCAAGTCCCCAAATTCCCAAGCTCCCAAATTCCCAATTTCCCAAACTCTTAAGTCCCTAAATTCCCAAGCTTCCAAATTCCCACGCTCCCAAATTCCCAAATCCCCAAATTCTCAAGCTCCCAAATTCCCAAGCTTCCAAATTCCCAAGTCCCCAAATCCCCAAGCTTCCAAATTCCCAAGTCTCCAAATTCCCAAGCTCCCAAATTCTCAAGCTCTCAAATTCCCAACTCCCCAAATTCCCAAGCTCCCAAATTCCCAAGCTTCCAAATTCCCAAGCTTCCAAATTCCCAAGCTTCCAAATTCCCAAGCTCCCAAATTCTCAAGCTCTCAAATTCCCAACTCCCCAAATTCCTAAGCTCCCAAATTCCCAACTCCCCAAATTCCCAAGCTCCAAAATTCCCAACTCCTCAAATTCCCAAGCTCCCAAATTCCCAACTCCCCAAATTCCCAAGTCCCCAAATTCCCAAGTCCCCAAATTCCCAAGTCCCCAAATTCCCAAGTCCCCAAATTCCCAAGCTCCCAAATTCTCAAGCTCTCAAATTCCCAACTCCCCAAATTCCCAAGCTCCCAAATTCCCAACTCCCCAAATTCCCAAGTCTCCAAATTCCCAAGCTCCCAAATTCTCAAGCTTTCAAATTCCCAACTCCCCAAATTCCCAAGCTCCTAAATTCTCATCTCCCCAAATTCCCAAATCCCCAAATTCCCAAGTTCCCAAATTCCCAACTTCCCAAATTCCCAGCTCCCCAAATTCCCAAGTAAGTATCAAAATTGTTTAGTATCTAAAGAGACAGAATTGTAACACTACTGTTATTTGCAGGGAATGCCTTACGTTTCTCTGGGAACCTGAGTTGCGCGCACCAGAGGGCTTCAGGACTGACGTAAGAGTAGTTGTCGCTTCCGCATACAGGGAAACGAAGGTTCTCTTCCGGTATAGAGCCGCAGGGATTGTCGTCAGGTCCGGAGCACGGTCCAGAATGTCTCTCGACTAGATCTGTCAGAAAAAAAACGCTCGTAAATCCTTTATTCTTTAATTTAGAAAACCTAGACAGGTCACTATCAAGTGACCTCCGGTAATAAATTCCTGGCTTTGACAAAATGTTTCCAGAAACAAATATTAAGATTCAATGGAGCATACGAAATGGCTTCTGAAGTCGTGGAAGATGAAAAATGCAGTGTGTTCCTGAATAAATCCTTTCTAAATAACTCTTTGCAAATCTGTAAACAAACAGATTATTCAACGAACCGAAGATTCACGTCAGTCATCTATGACAACTGACATTTTAATTTTATTATTGAACAAAGTCCATTGAATCTTTTGATACTGCTTTAAGTAATTCCTAACTGTAAAAAGTTAATGTTAAATCGTAACCTTTACTTGCTGAACAATTGAATGAATTCTGAATAAGTCTATGAATAACGTGACAGCCGAAGATAAAGTATCGCTGACAACTATTCGAATATAGTCAATATGTCGAATAAAATCCTCGAGATGTCTAAGATAGCCCGATAAGGCTTTTACCAACTGACGCTAACATTTGTTTCGTCTGGTGTAGCATTGCAGGTGATGAGTACTTTGGTAGGTGACGCCATCGCTTCCGCAAACCTCGTCCTCCGGGGTGAAGGCCGTGCTGTTCTCTGAGGTCGTATCGAGCTCGAGCTGAGCACAAGATTGCTGTGTTCTCGTACCACACTCGTCATCGGATACCAACCGCTTCATATCTGCGGAAATAGATAACTTATCTAGGATGATTCGTGCGAGGATATTCAAGCTGAGATATTCAGCTCAGTGAGGATGATACCGGTAAGAACATTTCGCTCGCAGATATAGGTCTATTGACAATGCCAGAGTTAAGATGCTTGATGTTAACAGGTGTGATGATATGAAAGCTAGGAAGTGGAGGATATACACTTTCAAATACGGAAGCTGAAATATTGAATGCTAGGAAGTGTGTAATCTAGAATGCTGTTTACTAGCAAAAAGGAGGATATCTAATACTATCTAAAAGAAAACCTGGAACACCTGATACCTACCAGCTATGTAGCACAGGAATTCGAATGGGTTGGAGTACGTCTGTCCATCGGAGGCGCATACAGGATTCCATTCGTACCTGGTCTTGGCAATTTCACAGACTTTATCGCTGTTTCCATAAACTTTGTAAACGTCCCATGTGGTACAACCTCCGTCGTGCAGAATCCTCAAGTCTGAAACAAGCGAATTCCATTTAAGGATCGTCTTTCTAATTGTACCCACGCTGAAATTGCAACGGAGGCGACTTTCCTTTCCTGAAACGTACAATTTGATTCGTTATACAACGTTAGGATCGCGTGTCGCGGCTGGAAAGTTGACGAGTAATTCGTGTTGTTCGATTGCGGGAGAACGTAACCATTAAGCTTTACATAATTTTTCTTGCAATCGCTTACCACTGTTATGCCGTTGCAAACACTTGAGCTGCGCCGCGTTCTGATAGGTCAATCCGTTGCTGCCGCAAACGGGATTGTTCCCGTAAAAGGCCATCCCGTGTCTGTAACAGTGATCCAAATTCTCGCAGGCATTCTCGGACGAAACCGTGACATCTGAAACAAAGGTACAACTTTAGATGTCCGAATCGTTCATTCAGTGAAGTCCGCTGAAGTAGTTTCGGTATTTAATTCACGGTGGTCCAACTCCTAAAATATTAACCAAAAGATAGAAAGGGCTCTGTGCCATTGTTGGACGGCTCGTATGAAACGTAACAATACCCATGGACATTAACGCGCAACAACGAAACTTGTCTGAGTTTGCCAGGCTGGAATTTCGGTCAGCTCGCGGCTGGGCCAACTAAATTCTCCTACGGCTCGCTACGCTATGCGGCCAACTTTTGCCAACTTTAATCCGTATTAACGGCACGGTGAATATGCAGCTGCCGTGCTCCTCAATCGAGGGATTTGTCGTACTTACTCTGTGAACGCTTGTAATTAACGCACAAAAGTGATTCCAAATTCGTGTAAGTGTTACCGTCCGATCCGCACACTGGTTTATAGTACAGATTCGCCTTACAGTATTCGTCAGCGTGCATGCATGGCCCAGAATGCATTGTTGCCACTAGAAATAAATTTTGGTTAATTATGGCTATTACTAAGAATGTAAAATAACTTTTATCAAGCTCTGTGATTTATTATACAGTCATAACAATTTTATGTCTTTAAATTCCTTACCATTACGGAAGGTTCTATAGTTCACGCAATCCAGGTACACGCTATTGGCATAAGTGTTGCCGTCGCTGCCACAGATTTGGCCACCATAAAGGTCCGGTTTCTGGAAGATCTCGCAGTCCTGATAAAATATCATTTTATCCACCCATGAAAGTGAATATCCAATTCCGAAACAGCATAGGACTCCTATAAATCAGTATTAATTCTACTAAGTGTCATGAAAGTAACTTTTATTCAATAATAATATTACCGAGAAGGAACAAGGTGTGCCTCATGATGACTCTTTGTGACATTCTTTGAACATTCCTTGGACTGAACGCTTTTTATACTAAATGTTACATGTGTACGTTTACGTTAACATGATTGTTAAGATTGCTTTTATATTTTGTGAGATTGTTCGGACACGCAATATTTCCTGTTTCTTTTATACTCATTATCGGGAACGTGTTGTTTTCATCAAAATATTCCCGCCAAATCGCGGAGAAATGCTGTTGCAGTTATCTTATCACAGACGTGATATAAACTGATATATCGACGTTAAAACTTATCTTACTAAGGAAATTTACATTTGAGTTTGGATTCTTAATCAAAGCAAGGAAACAAACTGTTTGCCATGCTTATGTCATTCCCTGTATCACCGACCAGATACACTATAGTGCACAAATTGTTCTGAACACATAATCTATATTCTTGGACCCACAAAATATATTTTAAGCAGTATAAGATCAATATTAATAAATATGTAATAAATAAATAACATATTAATCAATAGAATTAGTGTTAATTGCATTAAAAAAAAAAATGGAACTAGTGGCGCCATCTCTCCGGCCAACGGGGTGAACTACACACTTTTGAAACAGCAGCTTCGTTAGTTCCCATCTTCCGCCATTAGATGGCGCCACCTAAGAAGGCCCACTTTCTTCTTACCCTCCATTGAAAATAAAAATTCACTTTTTACGTTCCTTATGATTTATGCTACGACTAAATAATGATTACAATACAAATAAATTATTGAGCGAGCGAGCGAAGCTCTTATACTTGACTTTGCAACTTCTTTGTCCGCGTTTTTCTTTTGCATCACTCAACCAATTGTCGTCAAATTTTGCACGCACATGCGTATGTACATCCAGATGGACATAGAAAAACAAATTTTAAATCGTGCTTACCACGAAGGAATAATCACCGAAAAAACTGATCCTAAAGAATGAGGGTCCGAACACGCATGTAAGGAAAATAAATAAATGAATATTTCGGCACTTTGACGACGTAGTATGGTTCCTGAGGCATTTAGAAACAAATTTCTATTAGGGTTTGATGCGTTTTGATGCCTAATAAAGCCAGAAAATCAATTTTTGTCGAATTCGGTCGAAAACGGTACAGGTTGCGCCATCTAGCGGCGAGCGGCGGAACTACGAAAACCTAGAATCTCGATTTTCTCGAAAACTAGGGACTTTTCCGAAATTCTGAGATATACAAATTGTTCCTTATCGCCTACGGAATCGAACGAATGCAATTATAGCCTGCTAGGACAATTATTAAGGAAAATAGAAAAAGAGCTCATTTCATGGACTAAAAAATTGGCGTCCATCTAGCGGCGAAAGTTGGAACTACAAAAATATAAAAATGCGATTTTCTCGGTAATTAGCGAACTTTGAGTACTTCCGAGGCTCAGAAAGTGTTATGTGATCGCATTAGATGCAAAATAAAGCAATAAAAGCTTCCTGAAAGCTTTAATAAAGAAAATAAAAAAAATGTCATTTTATGGAGAAAATTTGTGGCGCCATCTAGCGGCGAAGCTGCGAACTAAACTGAAAAAACCGCATGCCCGAACACGCGTTAAGGGGTCAAATAAAAATTGATTTTCTGGGCTTAATAGGCAAAAAAATGAATAACTTATTGAACAAAAATTACTTTAAAATGTCTAAAGAAGCATACTACGTCGTCAAACTTGCGAAATATTACTTTTTATATTTTTCCTTAACGCGTGTTCGGACATACGTTTTTCAATTTAGTTCGCAGTTTCGCCGCTAGACGGCGCCACAAATTTTCTCCATAAAATGACATTTTTTTTATTTTCTTTATTACAGCTTTCAGGAAGCTTTTATTGCTTTATTTTGCATCTAATGCGATCACATAACACTTTCTGAGCCTCGGAAGTACTCAAAGTTCGCTAATTACCGAGAAAATCGCATTTTTATATTTTTGTAGTTCCAACTTTCGCCGCTAGATGGACGCCAATTTTTTAGTCCATGAAATGAGCTCTTTTTCTATTTTCCTTAATAATTGTCCTAGCAGGCTATAATTGCATTCGTTCGATTCCGTAGGCGATAAGGAACAATTTGTATATCTCAGAATTTCGGAAAAGTCCCTAGTTTTCGAGAAAATCGAGATTTTAGTTTTTCGTAGTTCCGCCGCTCGCCGCTAGATGGCGCCACCTGTACCGTTTTCGCCCGAATTCGACAAAAATTGATTTTCTGGCTTTATTAGGCATCAAAACGCATCCAACCCTAATAGAAATTTGTTTCTAAATGCCTCAGGAACCATACTACGTCGTCAAAGTGCCGAAACTTTGCACTTTGCATGCGCAGTAGAATTGACATAGGCGGCTCATGTACGTATCGCAAGGCTGACCCAAAATAATTAATTACTCATTACTCGAACATTATTTATGAACTTTTATGATCGAAGCATGTAAGTAATGCATTACTGACCATTCTTCAATCATAAAAGTGCACAAAATATATCCACAAAACGTGTAATTAATTATTCAAAATGACCTCGTGTATACCATATCCCCGTAGACTTTAATGCAAAATTGAATTTGCTCGCGCTTATGTACTTGACTTTTCAAATTTTTTGCCCACGTTTTTTTCTTGCACCACTCAACCAATTCAACCGGATGACACGGTTGACTATTTTTACTTTAGCGTGAAATTTATTCGCTCGCTCAACATTGTTAGGTTAGGCGCGGAGCGCCTCAATCAAAGAGACCTAGTATAATGTCGATAATAATAATTACTTATCCATTGGTTACTGTTATCGACAGCAGATAAAACTTTTATTGCCAACAAAAGCTAACACACTCCTACCATCTATATCATCAGAACGCATTAAACGTGCTTCACATATATATACATTTCTGAATTTCTGCCATTGAAATTATTATAGACTCGAATCACAGTAATCACGATTGTAACAGTGAGAGCAAGAGATACGTCGGATAATATTTATTTTATCGGTATTTCAGCAATGAGCATCTGATGCAGGCGGACGCCATTTTCGCTACGAGCATCGGCCACGTCCTAACTTGATGGCAGGAGATTCGGATCTGTTAGTGTCTACATCGTTAAGCTTAAGAATTCTTGTACACTGTGAATATACATTCTATAGGAAATAATGGTAGGTATTTTTAAAATAAAGGAAACGATATGTAAATTTTATGTCACCGGTAAACACCTGTAGACACTTGCTTATTGACACTACAGCCGTGCTTACTTCTTTGACACGTCAAAATATCCACTCCCCTATATTAAACAACAATGATTTCCCCACGGCATGTCATTTTTTCCTCCAGTTTTTCATCAGAATATCTTACCATCATTTTCAGCGTGTATATCAAGCATTCAATAAAGTCATTGCATATTTCATTCAGTTATGAACCTCGTTTCGAATCTCAATAAAATTGAATATATGAAATGGTAACAGATTAGTGAATCTAATTTTACTTTCTGCCATGATGATTGAACATTATGCATCTTGTTCTAAGGATATAAACTTACATTTTTATTTTTTTATTATAGCCACTCAGGTTAGATATCAAGCGGAAGCTGACCGCAAGGTCAGACAGAGTGAAGAGCGTTGATCTTCACCCAACTGAACCATGGATGCTCTGTTCGTTGTACCAAGGGAATGTTAATATTTGGAATCATGAAACTCAGATGTTGGTTAAAACGTTTGAAGTGTGCGACTTGCCAGTTCGTACAGCCAAATTTGTGCCACGTAAAAATTGGGTTGTCACTGGTTCCGATGACATGCATATAAGAGTATTTAATTACAATACTTTGGAGAGGGTGCACGCTTTTGAAGCACACAGTGATTATGTCAGATGTATTGCTGTGCACCCAACACAGCCATTTATATTAACTAGTAGTGGTATGTGTTAACCTGTTTATCTATTGTTTAATAATATTTTTGTACTTTAATTAATGTCTTTGTCTATTTAGATGATATGTTAATTAAATTATGGAACTGGGAAAAGGCCTGGATAGGGCAGCAAGTATTTGAAGGTCATACTCATTATGTTATGCAAATTGTGTTTAATCCAAAGGATAATAATACATTTGCTAGCGCTTCATTGGACAGAACTGTAAAAGTATGGCAACTTGGATCTTCTACTGCCAATTTCACACTGGAAGGCCATGAAAAGGGTGCTAATTGCGTTGACTACTATCATGGTGGTGACAAACCATATTTAATATCAGGAGCAGACGACAAATATGTTAAAATATGGGATTATCAGAATAAGACTTGTGTACAGACTTTGGAAGGACACACGCAGAATATTTCAGCAGTTTGCTTCCATCCAGAATTACCTATTATACTTACTGGTTCTGAGGATGGTACTGTAAGAATATGGCATGCAGGAACATACAGACTAGAATCATCTCTGAACTATGGTTTTGAGAGAGTGTGGACAATTGCCTGTATGCGAGGTTCAAACAATGTAGCAATTGGTTATGATGAGGGCAGTGTTATGGTAAAAGTTGGAAGAGAAGAGCCTGCTGTTTCTATGGATTCTTTGGGTGGCAAAATTGTGTGGGCAAAACACAGCGAAATACAGCAAGTAAACTTAAAAGCCCTAGGAGAAGAAGCACAAGATGGAGAAAGACTCCCATTGGCAGTGAAAGACATGGGTGCCTGTGAAATTTATCCACAGACTATTCAGCACAATCCAAATGGGAGATTTTTGGTGGTTTGTGGAGATGGAGAATATATTATTTACACCTCCATGGCACTAAGAAACAAAGCATTCGGACAGGCATCAGAATTTGTATGGGCTGCTGATTCAAGTCAGTATGCTGTCAGAGAAAGTAACACTACTGTAAAAGTTTTTAAGAACTTCAAAGAGAAGAAGAGCTTTAAACCCGAATTTGGCGCTGATGGTAATTATAATGATGATTATTCAATACATAACATATATGTACATCGTTTATTTATATTGTTTTATTGTATAGGTATCTTTGGTGGATTTTTATTGGGCGTTTCATCTGGATCTGGCCTATCTTTCTTCGATTGGGATACATTAAAATTGGTTCGCCGTATAGACATTCAACCTACTCATGTTTACTGGGCCGAGAACGCTTCTTTGGTAACATTAGCCACGTCCGATCAATATTTCATTTTAAAGTATCATTCTGATGCTGTCGTGTATGCTCCTGAAAATTCAGAAGACATTGAAGAGGCTTTCGAGGTAGGTCATTTGCATCTTCAAGTGCAATAACGAGAAAAGAAATTTTCTACAACGTGCGACGCATTTTAGATGGTTGCAGAAATGAGCGAGGTTGTGAAAACTGGTCTCTGGGTGGGTGACTGTTTCATTTACACGAACAGCGTCAACCGGGTAAACTACTTCGTCGGTGGAGAAGTTGTGACTGTCTCACATTTGGATAGACCGATGTATCTTCTTGGATATGTTCCTAGGGACAATAGATTGTACTTATGCGATAAAGAATTATCAGTCGTGTCATATTCGTTATTACTTTCTGTACTGGAATATCAAACAGCCGTTATGCGAAAAGATTTCGAAACAGCGGACAGAGTACTGCCTACAGTTCCAAAGGAACATCGAACACGGGTTGCACACTTTTTAGAAAAACAGGTTTGTATTTTTGAACAATATCGTTTGTAGGAGGTTTAAGAAGATTATTATTTAAAGCGTAAATATTTCAGGGTTTCAAAGAACAAGCGTTAGCAGTTTCCACAGACCCGGAACACAGGTTTGAACTGGCTCTGGCGTTAGGAGATCTCGTTACAGCGCACTCGCTCGCTAAAGAAGCCAACAGTCAACAAAAATGGCGACAATTAGCGTCACTTGCCACTCAAAAGGGTAAATTGTGCTTGGCACAAGAATGTTTGCATCAAGCACAAGACTTCGGAGGACTTCTACTGCTCGCAACCAGCACCGGTAACGCAAATATGATTCAGAAACTCGGTGCGGATGCCAACGAAACCGGCAAGAACAACATTTCTTTCTTGTCGTACTTCATTCTCGGAGATGTGGATAAATGTTTAGACATTCTTATAAAAACGGATAGAATTCCTGAAGCTGCGTTCTTCGCCAGAACATATGCACCAAGTAAAATTTCATCGATCGTCAAACTGTGGAAAGAAAAGTTATCCACGGTGAGCGAGAAGGCTGGACAAAGCTTGGCCGATCCTGAACAGTACGAAAATCTGTTCCCTGGCTACAGGGAATCGTTGAAAGTCGAACAATTTCTTAGAGAACAAAGCAAACAGAAAATTCCTGCCTCTGCGTTCCCAAACGTGCAAGTAAGAGCACATTCATATTATTCTGTTTGAATTTCGCACCATTCGACACATCGAATTGTTTTATTTCTCGATAGTTCGCTATTGGAATTTATCGATCGTTCGATCAATCGAAATTTGAATTTATTCGTATTCGATCTATCGTATTAACGGTTATATATGGTTGACAAGAAAGTGATGTTTTAATAATGATATATTTATTTTGTTATAGTCCAATGTTGACCGAAAACCGTTCGAGGAAATGTTAGCTGCAGAAGAAGCGAATCAATTCACGTATAAACCAGGCACAACTACCAACGGTGAATTCGAAGTGCCATCGACCGAAGGTTTGACGAATAGGTTACAAGATCTGGATATTAGTAAAGTAATTCCACCATCCGCTGAAAAATCAAGCGTTCCTGAAAAAGCTGCAAAGCCTAGCAGCAACTCCAGGCCGCTCACCGTGGACGAAGACGATTTGGACCTCGATTTCGAAATTGACGAAACCATAGATACTACAGTAAGCCCGTCGTCCATTCCTTCGAATACTTTTTCGTTTGTACTCTCTCGTTTTGTGTGAATTTCGTGCCTCATTTTTGCCTTTTTTTCCATGCAACCTTATGCATGCTGCCTGACATAAGTACTTCTGAAACTGAAAGTAAGTCTGTGACGTGTGAACATGTGATGTCAATTCATTTTATAACCTAACAATTCCGTCGATCGTTTCGAGACAGACACGATCAAATATCAATCGGAATAACAAAATCGTAAGTATATAAGTAAAACGATAGGTGAATCGAGGTCAAGAGGAAGAGAAAGAGAAGAAGGGAGGAAGGCGAATGAGCAGGGTGCAACTAGACGATGCCTTAATACCCTTAAATACGGTCGCGTAATTCTAGCCGGGTATTACATTACCAAAACAGTCTGAAGCCGAGCGTAACGCACACACACGTGCCTCACGCGTGTGTGTACGGCTTTATATCGATCTTGACTGTTGTGTGTGAACACGTCCTGTCGAGCAAAACGAAGTGGTCATTAAATAGAACAGAAAAAGATGAAACACTGCTTTGTTAAACCAGGAAAATCAAAAAAGATAAAAAGGGATATTGTCTATACAAGTTGAAGGAAGCTGTAGTGATGTCTGTCATAGAAATGACTATGAAATTAATAAGAAAAAGCTTTAGGCTGTAAAACTAATGTTTGTAGAGGGGATTCGGAAGCTTAAGGTTTGTTGACTTCACGCCAGTCACGGTTCATTTTCTTTACAGCCTTATTGCCATAACATTTGTGCACGGAACCCTCTGTATCCCACTTGGTATAGCCTTTCCTTCATTTATCTATTGTATTACACTTTCTAGATAAAAATTGACTAATCGTAAGGTATATTGAGTTCTAGCAATACTATGTTCTAGGCGTATTGGAATCTAGAGATCCGTGAATATAGGAATGTGAGATTAATGTGCATGTTTGCTTTTATAAATCAAAGACTAATGTAATAGTTGTTACATTGTGCATTAACATGTTGATAGAATTAGTAAAAATATATGAAGTATTGAAACAAAAGTTAACAGTACATTTTGTGTTTCAGGGTGTAAGTCTCGACGACGACCTTCTTGAAGAGGATTAGCCGTTCGATTGGAAGGCATCAGCTTGTACGTTGTACGTGCAATTTCCATTCTCCTTCCGTCAGTCATTCCCCGTGTGTCGACCAGAAGTCGTTTAGAATCAAGTATTAAGAAAACGTTGAAGGACATTTTTGTGCGCGAGTGTTTTTATCAACGCATACGATCACAGATACAGTACATCCTGTGCACGTGGATTTTACCCGTGTACCGAAGATTAAATATATTGTTAATATAAAGGAATAATCAAATAGGCTTTAGTCTGTATTATACCTTCCTGAACCACCATCCTGCTTTTCAGGTACCTTCTTTTATATGTTACTTTTTTCTGTCAATATTTTCAATCATTTTCAATGATCGCATTACTTTGTATACTGATAATCTCATTATTAACAAGATAGAATAACAAATTAATTTGCACCATTTTATTTTACAGTCTAATTTTTATTTGACTTTCTAAAGATATAGGTTGATTGTTTATATAAGGACCTAGTCCGAATAAAAATAAACTACGTACGAGGGAGTTTAGTATTTTATTGATAAGCTGATGTAACCTCGTCCACAATTTTTCTACGTATCGAACAGGAGATCCTTTCCTCCGGAAGAGCCGAAAATAATCCGAACGCTTAATAAGCCGCGGAACACGTTGCACTCTGGTTCCTTGAAACCCGAATAGTCGTCGATTTTCATGCACGCGTACGTGTCGTGAGGCACCTCAGAAACAGAAGGACGTACCGTTAAGACGTTCGGTACGTGCCCATTGGTTTCCAAGCACATGTGCTCGAACACGGTACGCACTATCGTATTGCATCTATATTATTAATATACACACTACTCGTAGCTGTTCAGTGGTACTTTAATTCTGCTTATTCTTCTAAAATACTGCCCTGTTTGCAGATCCTGAGTATCAACGTTGTCAATGCCTGAAGAAGCTTTAAAACCTACAAAGTTTAACGTGTCTATGCATTGTTCATAAGTCGCACAGATGTTCGCAAAAAGAATAGGTCACAGTTTTGCCTAATTTTCCTGAACTATTATTTACAAAGATATTTCATTGGTTTACAAACATGTTGGATTGAATATCAAACATGATCTTCGCTACCGTGTGACCTTTTCTTGTCAGAATGTTCCTGCCTCTCGCAAGTTTATATTTATCTGCCTGGAATTGTCTCTTCTTTTTTACATCATTCAGAACAGATTGAAGAATCGCGTGTCATGATAACAAGAGACGACCACGTGGATGGATTAATTGCGTGTAAATTTACGTAGAAATCGGTGCACCGGTGTGGAGGCTGAAAAAAGACGAAAGAGGAGTAGGTGGAGACAGAGAAAGACGAGCAGGCGACGAGGGAATACACAGGCGAAAAGATAGCAGCGCGCATCGTCTCGAAAATAGAAACGGCTTCGTTGACACTCTGCTACAAATTGTCCGCGTCGTTATGCTCTTTGTAAAAGCCACGCGCTCTTTCTTTTGCTCTTGGTGGCCAACCGCCGCGAATACTTTACAATTTTCGCGTTCATGTGTGGCCCTATCTTTGCTATTTCGATTAGAAAAAGAAATTAAACTTACTGCAACACATTCTGTAAATATGTAGAAGCAGAAAAAGTAGCTGCCTCAAGATTTCAAATGTAAAATCAGAGAATAGGTTTATTACTACATACTTGATTTATTGCTTTGGTTGTTTTAAGCAGTGCGTAAACATTTGAGAGATTTACAAGAAACAGCTGTTTTCAACTTTATTTTTAATGATTAGATACTCTTTTAAAATATGCGCTAATTATTAATATCAATTTTAGAAAATAAATGTTACCATGAACTTCTGTTCTGTTACACTTGTTTCGTTACTTTCTTGAAGTAATATATTTTAATATTTATAAGTTCAAGCTTTATTTTTAATGTTCACACGCTGTTAAGACAAGTGCAATTATTTGAATTTGCAGAATAAGAGCAGAAAATTTACTACCATAAATTTGAAGCAGTACAAACGTTTGCTAAAATTTACAAGTTACAGCTGTTACCTTTTTTATGCTTAATGATTAAGTACACTAGTAAAATTAGTTATTAATTCAGTGAGGTAGGATGATAGGGAGTTAGAATATAATTAACTGATTTTAGGTGACGCCTCGAGAAGTAAATGGACTGCGTAACACTGATTCTCTTTTCCGACGCGGCGTCTCCGACAATTTATTGCCGTCCGTTCCACGCGAGGATTACCAGAACTCGGTCGAACGATATCTGACACACTCTCCCTCGTTTCGTCCAGTTAAATCCACTCTAACGACCGGGTAAACGAGCCGAGTAATTCTTAAGGTGGAGCCAAATATAGATAAGAAAAAATCGTTCCAATAAGATTTAACCGGCCTCTCATAGAAAAAGAAACTCCTATACAATCTTTCATTTACTTTTAATCAATGTTTTTGATCAATATTCTTTTGATAATATTTTACTTTGAACAACTAATAAGAGCACAAAAATATTATATCTAGTATTAAATATATGGACTCTATGCTGAAGCATGATGATAACATGAAGCAATAATAAAATGAAGACATTTGAAAAAAAAGTGTGAGGTATTCACTTTATTTTAGTTTTCTTAATTGTCTCTATTTCATTTTTTAAAAAAGTAGTACTTGCTTTCCTTTATTTCCAGTGCTTTACTTCCTGACCTCAAGTTCCTATAGCTGAAGAATGCTCAGGAATGTTCTGTATGGATGTTAGTGAATGGATTATGCGTATCAGGAAAGGCGTGGAAGGATCAAGTAATGTACTAAACGAGACGTACCAACGCACATGTATGGCAGAGACTGTGAAGCTGCTAATAGTCGCCTAAATGGTCGACACGCTTGCTCTGGCTGTCGCTATATGTCACCTCCGCCCTCTATTTACACGCCACGACGATGCACGTGCGTGTGAATCTCGTCGCGACGGAACCGAAGGAATTCTCCGTCAACCTTTTTATTTGACTTCATAGCTAGGAAAGTCTTTTATAAACAATGATTTAATGTACGTGGACGTTGAACCGCGATATAATTTTCCAAATTCTGACAATGAGAGTAGAAACAATAGGGTCACGTTTCGTTGTAAAATATTGCACCTACATCTTTGTAACTCGAGCCACGAGGAAACACCGAATAATTTACCTGACTTTCGGTGGATTCGTTCCAGGCTGTGGTCGGTCCCGATGATTAACGTCTGTGTTTGCTTATCGAAACTGTTCAAGTAAAACGAACAGTATCTGACGTTTATGTTTGGTGTAGCCTCCACCGTCGCGCAAAACAAACCGGAGAGATTCGATAATCGCTGTTGAGAATCTTAGGCATCGGTTTCATTTTTTTATAAACTTGAATATTCAAAACTATTATGAAAAATTAAATTGCACTAATGTTGAAAGATCAATACTACAATATAATCTTTTGAAGTCAGTATATAATATAGAGTAGGGTCAAAAAAGGAAGGTCGGTAATCGTCCTATAGGAGTCGACTACTCCCTTCTTGCTCCATAAATACAGACTTACCTGTCCCATGCGACCAATGGTATCTCAAGGCCCGCTGTCTATCCCTACGCTCATCTTCCAGAGGAAGTCAATATTTTTACCTGCCTATGACAACCAATGAGAGTGCAAGGATGTTGCTAGACCCTCCCAGCTACAGAGAATCTTGTTGCTAAAACATGGCTGTGTTTCTACAACACAGAATGAAAAGATCTGTGGAGAGTGTAAGGTACTCCAATTTGTCTTAATTGTCTATGATGATAAATTCTTTATGATTTATTATACGTTCTGTTTTAGATAAATCTTTGAAACAAAATAATTATGAGTTAGAAGAAGTATATGCAATAAAAAGTGGATAAGGAAGTTTGCAAGTTAAAAATGATTAAAAGAATCCATATTAATTTCTGTCCATCTCATTCATACCGGCCCGTCAATCTTTGAAACAATACATGAAGAATAAATATAAGTTAGAAGAAGTATATGCAATAAAAAGTGGATAAGGAAGTTTGCAAGTTAAAAATGATTAAAAGAATCCATATTAATTTCTGTCCATTCCATTCATACCGGCCCGTCAATCTTTGAAACAATACATGAAGAATAAATATAAGTTAGAAGAAGTATATGCAATAAAAAGTGGATAAGGAAGTTTGCAAGTTAAAAATGATTAAAAGAATCCATATTAATTTCTGTCCATTCCATTCATACCAGCCCGTTCTTTTCCAGACCCATCGACCACGCAAGATTTATTTCAAGCCTAAACGTTAGAAGGGACGTGCTCGCGCGATCGATTTCCAGACGAAAAATAAAGTGCACGTGCTATTCCTGCGCTGATGCACGTACGGTGTTGACGCGGTGCACGGCGAACCTCTCTTTTACGGGGAATATTAAAGCTCGCTCGAGCGGACCGTGTTTGTAAAACATTATCGTTTTCATAAACATCGCCATTGCTGGCCATTGGCTACTTTTCCCTTTGCTTCTCTCCTATCGTTCTTTTTCACCGGATATTCTCAGCCAGAGGCTCTCCTGAATCACCGGTTCAACTGGTAGTAATGGTTCTTTCCTCTTTTAATTCAACTGTTATATTCGAAATATAATATTAGAGTATAGCTTTGAATTTTAGGGAAACGCTCGTTGCACGGATTTAATTTGAAACTCAAGAATTAATCTTCAAGTCTAATTATACTTCCAACCCATTTGTGAAAGGTAAATAACATCTCCCTTCGATAAGCGTTAAATAATAGAGATTTATTTCAGTTTTTTCCATATAATTACAGAAGCTGCCACATGCCCAGAGTCCTTAAAGCGAGGAGACGATAGTGATCAGAAAGCTATGGGTACACTTAGGCAATTACATTATGTACATACAACGAATCGTCCAGACAGATTTCTATTTCGATATGCGATCTACACGTTCAGATACAGGTTAAATCACTATGAATCTAGGTATATTTGTCTGTTATATATATATGTATAAAAGAAGAGCGTGTCTATCGTCCGACACGTCTTCCTGCGACAACTTAAATTAGACGTTATCTATGGAGATCTCGCGAGTGGACCCTTCAGAAGAGACCGACTCGCGGGTCATGGACTTGTCCCTTATCTCGCTTAAATATCGAATACTGTGTAGCGCTCGAAAACACACGTGAACGTAGCTGTCCGTCAGCGGGAGACCTCTGAGACAGCTTCGACCGTTCACCAGCTCCATCAGCGGTCTCGTAGCACAAAGTTCCGTGGACACTGCCCTGTTCTCGACCTTCAAATTCTTGCTTACCGCTTCGTGAAGGACCAGCAAGACTATCCCTTGGGACTCTGACGAGATTCAACAACCTGGACGAGGAATTGATTCACATGAAACACTTGGATCGAGACTGGAACTCCATAGGCGAGAAACCGGTGGTTGATACTCCTGTCGGAGTTGTGGACCCCATCATTCCGGATGGAACTACTCCACCTACGCTGGTGCTTGACACCGTCACGCTTCCCGGTTCCTCCTTCACGTTCACCACTGTGACAAACAATTGTTCGATATTCGGTCACTTGGTTTCTACAGATGAGACGAGGTTCTGATTAACAGTCAGGTAACAATCTGTACTGTAGGATTGGGAGCCTCGTCATAGGAATCGTGGAAGCAGGGACGACAGTGGGCTGGTAGTAACGCGGACAAGGTAGCCACAACGTGAAGATTATTCTAAGACTAGTCTTTATATTTGCATGATTTCTAAACGCTGTAATTACTTTCAGGCCAATAGCATCGGGTAGGCACCGTCTCCGGCGTCATGGCGGCGTCGTGTCTCCTGGCGAAGCTGCTGCCAAAGGAGCTGCTTCCCATAGAGCCAGGAGAACTCGCCGTCCCACCTGGAACATCCAAGTAATTGCCTTGAAACGCTTTGCCTGGTCGTCGAGCATTTCTCGAGAGCACGGGGCAAAGTAACCGCGGGTTAAAGCAGAGACTCACTTAACGAGGTGCCCAGTTGGCTGTACCCGTTCATCGTTGGGATCTGCATCGACTGCATCGGCTGCAGTTGCGGTTGGAGCTGCAACAAACGATGTTACTTAAACGATCTTCCTAAAATTCAATCGAGAGCTGATTGCAAAAGAATAAAGCCTTGCTGCGACAAAGCGGATACTGGGCAAACTTACTGACTGACAGTGACTGTAGGAGAGCTGTGATTGCTGAAGACTCCAAGCACTGGAATCGAAGGCGAGTTAAAAGGTTGTTCTAGTCAAAAGAATAAACTGCAAAGTGAAGATTCCAGCTTTGGGATAACTGGTCGTACCTGGTGTCGTATCTGGTGTAGGTGGACGGAGCATAGGACGGTGGTGAATGGCCAAACAAGTTTCTGGGACCCAAATGAACGTGCGTGGGAGAAAAAGGATCGCCGAATAACGTTTTATGGTACGGTGCGTTCCTATAAGGCCGCTTCATGCGTCTGCGCCTTCTATAGTTACCGTTTTCGAACATGTCCGCGTATTGGGGATCTACAAACGTCCGCGTGTTTACCAGCCTCGCAAATTGTTACATATCTGACAAACATTTCAGGGTACTAACCAAGGGTCCAGAAGTTTCCTTTTCTCTCGCCACCTCCGTCGCGTGGCACCTTCACGAAGCATTCGTTCAGCGACAGATTGTGCCTGATGGAGTTCTGCCAGCCCTTCTTGTTCTTCTGAAAGTACGGAAACCTAGCAGTGATGAACGCATAAATTTCGCTCAGCGTAGCCCTCTTCTGAGCGCTGTGTTGAATCGCCATGGCGATCAGCGCGACGTAGCTGAACGGAGGTTTCTTGCTAGCCGAATCATTGTTACTGGCGCTTCCGTTTCCGGTTCCGGAGGCACTGCCAGACCCGTCCGCGGCTGTGGTAGGCGTGGACGGCGCCGACGGCGTCGACGGGTTGCTGTTTGTGGTGCTGTGGAGAACTCCGCTGGGAGATGACCCTTTCTCGTCTAAATGATGATGAGTAGAGCCTGTCGAGTGCATCGACACCACAGAATTTGGGCTGTGCAAGCTATGGTGAGAATGATGGTGGCTCAAGGAGTGGTGGGACGCTAGAGTCCGACCTATGGAGGAGTCCAGTTCCTTCGACGTGGCGCCTAAGCAACCGTTCTGCATCTCTGACACGAAGCTGCTCACTGAAATTCAAGGGATTTCGCGTTCATAGTTTAGAATTCCGGAGTTTTCAAACTTTGGGACTCTGAGACATTAGAATATTTGAGAAGTATGAACCTTTTTGTAAGGGGTTGAACCTCTTGATCATACAAGTTAGTAATGAATGACCGGATGGCAAGATAAAGAGGCAGAACTTTAATCGGAGACGGCTCCAGGAAATTGGACAATGGTTCGATCGATTTGCGAGCAGGTACACGAAGAAAACTTCCAAGAAATCTTGTCGCTGTAAAACAATTGCGTCTTTGAAAGGAATTCGTCCCGCGACACTCGAGACCGTGGAATGATAAGCTGTTTGAAGAAATCGTGATTCAGGATCGAACGATTGTCTGAAGCGACTGACCTCAAACTGCATGCAGATAACTCGAATATTAAAAATCGATTAAACTCATCTACACGTTACTCATGTCTGTTGACTCTTTCAGGTGCTATTCTACTCTCTGATTTTTCAGTGGAAACATGTCTGAGACTTTGGAGGAAGAAAATTTGCGAAAAATACGGAGACGTGAGGAACGAGTGCGTACGTGCATGGCGTCGAATATTCATCGGTGCCCTGCGGCACGTGTAACTGGAACTGGCGGTAACTAGACACCGATAAGTTGAGCACGCTGCACTCCGACAACAGAGAGAAACAGAGAACCCGCGAAGAGCGAAGCTTGGAACAAAAGGAAAACAGTGAAGCATGGTTTTTCAGAAAAATCCTTGGGCCAGTTTCAAGAATAGAGCCATAAAAGCATTCTACCATTTTTCGATGCTCAATGTTCGATGGCTGTTATCAGAGCTATCGGCAATGGGGATAATTCTGCCAAACATGATACCCTCTGCGCTTCAGGGTACATGATTTTCAGCTGCTACATCATTTGAGACACCGGTACATGCGATGACATATTGTTTCCTAGTTAGGTGCTTCACTACTGTGAGGTGAAAATAATTTTATACGTATGAGGTTATGGGTGCCAATTTATTAGCTTCATGGTAAATGATTTTCAGCTACTGCCTCATCATTTGAGACACCGGTACATATTGTAACGGCATGACATTCTATTTCCCAGCGGGGTGCTTTCACCACTGTGAAGGTACAAGTGGAAATAATTTTATATGTATAAGGCTATGGGTGTCAATTTATTAACTTCATGGTAAATGATTTTCAGGTACTGCCTCATCATTTGAGACACCGGTACATATTGTGACGACATGATACTCTATTTCCTAGCGGGGTGCTTTCACCACTGTGAAGGTACAGATGGGTGTATGAGGCTATGGGTGACACTTATTAACTTCATGGTAAAGTGACAAGGTAAATGAAGGTATCGTTGATACTTAATCATAATTGTACTATTATCTTCTGATCAATAATAATCCTTGACAGATCACGCGTTCTCAATCGTCCAGCGATACCTGTAGAAGAGTCTACACGCAGCGTGTTGTACACGTACGCAAATCCAAGGTGCACAAGCAAGCAACGAGATCGCGATAACTTCAAACGGTTCGCCAACACACCTGACTGCAACTGGAGATCCTTTGCTACGCGACACCTACGAGTCCACATCTGCTCTCGACACGAGATCCCTTGTTTCTATTCAAACATGACAAACGATCGTCATTGGAAAACATTGCTCTTATGGAAAAGTCAAAGAAAAATCTATGGTATTAATAATCAGAGAGAGATTTGCAAAATTATTGATAAAAATGTGGAAACAGGTAGCTATGTTTACGAGGGTTAAAGGTTGCAATCTTTTTATAATTGTTAGGAAATATTGGTGGCCAAGAAGAGGTTTTGCAATGGACAATGGAAAAAATGCAACGTTCAGCTATCACGGAAAGTCGTGACGTAACTAGGATTGCGAAAATTGGCCTTCGTCGAGGTATTGCTGTAACGATTCCAGCGTTTATCGGTCGGGGTTCTGCCGACGTTTCACCGAGTTCGCAGATTCACAAAATGAGTTCACCGTTCTTGGAAATCGAGCTGCGTTAATAAGGTCATGGATCTCTAATTAATCCTTTACGTTTCTTTCTTCTCGACCTGATAAATTGGTAATAGTTAAATCGAGCTTGTAATCATGTACTTAATCTCTCGTTCTAATTTAACGTAACACCCCGCAGTTACAACGAAGAATTTGTAAAGAGACGGGAGCTTTCTGGAACGAGTCATTTCGCTTCGATGACAAAACTTGCGACCTGGTCAAAGAGCAACGAGAAAGCGATAGAAAAAGCGGTGGACAATGAGAGGGAGATCCGCAGTGATGTCACGACGTATTGTATTTCGCTTATCGACGCCAGATGCCGATTCCTCGTGGAACTCGTAGCATTTCACGAATGCGAATGCCACGATTTCCGACGACAATGACCACCGAGACAACGACCTTCGAAGATCGACTTTGTTCTAGTCAACGCACCTTCATATTTTTATACTCGCCAAGAAAATCTTTCAGTTTGATATACGGAGATAAAACGAAGTTTTTAATCCTTAGTTTGTTATTTTCTGCTGATGACAAAACAATGTATCATTATTTAGAGGTTAGTCTAAAAACTTCACTAGGTGCACCGTTATAGTTGACATATTTGTGTGCGCAAGGCACCCGTGATCAATGTTATGACAATTCGAGGTCGCAGCACGGTGTCCCCGTTTTCAAAACAGTTTTTTGTCGACCTATGCAGGCGATGGAGGGAATAATTCGTTGGGGGTAGGACAGATAGTCATTTACAATAATTATTGGTACACTAAGTTTTACAACCTAGGTTTTATGTCACTGAACACTTGCTTAATTTTTAAATAGCATTGATTTAATAATAAGGTCAAGTGATGAGGGTCAATCAAGGAATTCATGACTCCATATTGTATATCTACATCGATTATAAGTTGGAACAAACATCGAGGGGCGTCAGGACACGTGTAATGTCTAATGACCCATCTCTGACCAGCTAATCAAGGGTAGCTTTTGAGGGAACCTCTCCATTCAGAAAACAGGAGCACGTGCCTCCCTATTAGCTTGAAAACGTGTCTATAACGATGGGGCCATTAACGTAACGATAAAGTAACTTCAGGATCAAATGCATGATCATAATTCAGTTAAAATAATAAACACCTGATGTAAAAATTATAATTAAGTAGTCTCTCTTGTTTGTAGCAATTAACTCTCAAATTTGAAATGACTGTATGATTCTTACAAGTGATTTGTTTTTACAGAGTCACCCTACAGATGTGGATCTTCAGGATTTAAGTCTTGAAAAATAACACATTGCCAGGGTAATTAAGCTTCACACAGCACCAGTGAATCCCAACGCAACCAGAAATTGAATTTCACCTCCAAAGAAACAAAGCGCCGAATCAAAAACGCAACGTACACCGCGTATCAGCTTTAAGATAAGAAGAGTAAGGGGTGAGGAAGGTACGAGGATAAAACAGAAGCTCGAATCAGAGGGCAGAGGGTCATCTGCGCGACGATAGCTCATCTCATGGTATCTTCCGCGTGAGCCAATCGTCGCCTGGTATCTCGACCTCGTCAACGTCGTCGTCGCAACGTTTTCCAGCGTCCTTCTCTCGTACTTGTACACCGGAAGTATATATAGAATTGCAACTCGTCAAAAATCTACTTTCTTCAGCTCCTAAATATCACGTTTCAACCATTTACCTCTTTCAGGACGGATGATACGTTATCAAAGAAAGAAGAGTTGTGTTTACTATAACGAATACTCGGTGTTTTGCAAAGGAACTAATCATGTAGCAGGTTTGACCAAAAACAGCAATAAGGATTACTTAACCAGATAATTCGAGGGGCCCGACCGTGTTCCCGCCTTTTGGTTCGTCGTCGCAGATTTATCAGGAATCTCCTTCCTTCGCGTTTCGCGATTGAACGACCGTCATTCTGATCATCTTATCGTTACAGAGTCAAGGAAGCGGAACTTAGACGATAAGAAAATCGAGTACAAACTGCGTGCAATTCTTGGATGCTCGGGGAAGTGGCTCAAGGAATCAACTCGTGACACAGGTTGACGCAGATCGATCAAGTTTACTATAATGCGGATTACGAGATTTTATCAAATTGAATCTAATATATAATACAACTGGAGTGCGAACGAGATTGATAAGCGGATTCGCGACTCCTTTATCAGCAACGATTAGACGAAAGCCGTGCCCTTGTTTACTACAAGATCTATTTTAACGCAAGCGCGAAGATATTACATATGGCCTGGTTTCTGGATAAACAAACAGGGTCGCGTTATCGTTGCTGAAAACCAGGCGCCATCGATTCGCCAAAAGATTGCAAGGTGTTTACAACTTATTAACCCCTTGATCATACAAATGCGGAACGATGCTCCTTGCACGGTTTAAACGAAGTTAAATAGCAGTCCATAGTAATCAGGGCTGCACAATTAAACGCGTCGACTAAGCCGTGCTCAGGCTTATCGGACATTCTTTATTGTGTCGATAAATTTGCACGCGAATGCGATTGTTAAACGTAATACGGGAATGTGGAACACGAATCAAGACGAATGTAAGAATCTATCGGTAATACACGAGAAGAATAAGTATTTATAGTCGGTGCTCTTTCAGTTGTGAGGAAACTTAGGGGAGGATTCTAGTGTTATTTGTCTTAGGTTAAAGTAGTAAGTCTTAGTGTTATTAGACTACTTAAAGTATTGCTGTAGGACATTTACCTAGGATGGGACACCCTTGTAGTCCCCAGACATCACAGACAAATAACACGAGTGGTGTGATACTTTCCCCTACGTTTTTCCCCTGAAGCAGTAACCACATCATCAATCTCGCATAAAGGGAATCAAAATGTTTAAGAAATTTAACTAGATAGGGCAAATTGAATGTAAGGAAGTCAAACAGATGTTCCCACGTGTCATACGATTGAAAATTTTTCCAGAGAGGAGTAGAAGCGACGGAGGGATTCACGAAAACGCTGTCGTTGGCCGATATATCAGCTCTCGGCTGGTGGAGCAGCCAACATTCCCGGATTAGCGACCATAACTCTCGCTGGTGAGAGCACTCTGAACAGCTCTCTCGATTTCGAAAACACGAAAAGCGACGAGGCGGTTCTTGTTGCTTCTGCAAAAATTCCTGACCGCCTCGGAGGATCCTTAAGCGAAGGTTTATCTTAAGGAATTAGAGATGACTAGGATTTTTACGGCACCTTTATGATCAGCCTTTTATACCGGAGATATCGACGACGGTGAGCTTCTTGGATTTCAACGGTGGTGCGCTGAGGATTAATCGTGTCCAACGGTTTCTGTTTATCTAGCGATTAGCGAATCAGACAAATCTGGTAACGCGAAACCGTGCACGCAACCGCTTCCCTTTATCAACGTTTATCGTAGCCTTCGATCCTGTGTCGGACCTCTTTCGACATCTTCAGGTTCCGTTACGGATCAGAGAAATATTCTCCGGGAGTCTTATGCTGGTAAAAGAATCCCCATAACGATGTTAATGTTCAAAAGTTGTTCTTAAGAGAACCTTTCGATCAAAATAGAATGCACAAACGGTAAATTCGACTAATTAAATCATAAAGTGCCTATAACGCGTTAACGATACTATAATGCATGCTTTAATTCAACAGGAATGATCGTTCAGTTTTTGGATGGATTTATTATGCTCCCATAAACAAGCGGTCTCCCGTCTCTGTCTCTCCCGCTGGATAATTAATGGATATGGTTTGCGTTAACGACCAGCTTATAACTGGACGTATCCATCAGCAACATGATACAATCAACCGCGTATATTCAGCGAGCGCAAAAACAATTGGGCGATAGTGGCTGATAAATCATGAAAGGTGCATTGCTCTCTGCAGTCATCGAAGCTAAATCATCAAGATATTTGTACCGCCGCGTCGAGGCTGTTGAAGACGAGCCACTGACAGCTTCTGGAGGAACATAATCGAGAGAGAGGCGCGAGGAAAGATCAGGGCGCAGCCTCCAGCGGTATATCATCTCGTGCTCTCTCTCTCGATCATGATTTTCTTTCATTGTTCAACTATTTCGTTTTTTCTTCGCCAACTTCCCTCCTCGCTCGACCCATCTTTTCATCTCTTTCCTCCCCATTCCTCGCGGCAGAGTCACGCGACACTCGACCGGCGTTTTGTATTATTAGAACGTGGTCTTTAGCTAACGTGAACACGAAGGAACGGTTCCCGTTGTATCCTGATGACGTCAAACGGGTTGAACGTCATCGATAACGTTTTTAGAAGCTCGCTTTTTATTGTAAATGATGAATGTCTCTGTGTAGGGCACCTACCTTGATGCAGAGACGGGAGAGGCGATGGCGGTGACACCTGAAATGGCTCCTGTTTGATCTTTAGAGAATGGGAGGACTCCTGCATGCCCAGTCCTGTGACACCCAAGCTGCCATTGCCTTGTTGGAGCTCCTGGAACATTCAATGTAACTGATTATTGCTTATCTGTATATTTACTTATTCACTATTGACTACTATGTAATTTCCATTTTCTAGGTGCTTGTTAAATTGAAGAGAGATATTCTTGAGACTTGTGGATGAGGTTTAGATGTATGAGACTTAGGAATTACAAGAAGTATGACTACGATTATTCTAATTAGATCCAACAATCCACATTCATTACATTATTACAATAATTCCAGTTAACCAATTAAGTAAAACAATTATAATATATTTATTATAGGTTATGAGGCTCAAAATATTTAATAAAAAATGACTTCACTGATCATGTCAATAATTAATAGAATTTAATTGAGACCCGTAACAATTTCGTTTGTAATGTTTTTAGGGAGGTACTATGATCAACGAGCACGAGAACGACAGGAAGATGAACAACAGGGCCGGTGGTGAAAGGTGAACGAACCAGAAGAGGAGGCAACATGAACGACGGGGCCAGGAGTCTTCTGGCTCGTGGCTGGCGATGTTTGAAGTGCCGTCGCCGGAAGCTTACAAACACCGACCCGGTGTTGTGACATCGTATTATGCCAAGCGAAACTTACGATCCTGCTTGATCGTTAATTTGCGATCCGGCTTTACGACGCCTAGTTTGCATTTAACCGCCTACGTGTACTTGACGAAAATTCGTAAAACAACTAGAACCCGAACAGTTGTAAACCGTGAGTTTACGGCTTCGAATATGAGGCAATCAAGCCAGTGATACCGTTGATGGTTGCACCTTGAAGAACTTTTTTCGAAATCTGACCAGAGAACAAGTGTCGTTGACCCAGGGATTAAAACCGATTGGGTTTACATGTTTGGCTTGTCTAAGGGCTCACAACGGTGGCGCTCGATCTGTCAGGACGAGGTTTCAAGCCGCGACAAGATATACAGACACCGTCGTCGCTACCGCAGAAGTGCATCAACAGGCTGACACTGAGAAACGTCCTCCGGAGATTCGTCCAGGCAAGTAATCGCAACACGTGGCCACCTCGTTAATTCGTTAGACAGCCATTAAATTAAGCCTTCCACTATGTCGCCTCTTGGTAGACGCTTTAAACGTGTCCGCAGGGGAGAGGGATTCTTCAAAGAAGGTGATTTTAGCCCACTTAGACTTGTGGATTAATGTATATATAGTACTGCAAGGAATGAAAAGTAATGTATGTAATGAGATGCTCGTTTCAAGATAATTTAGCTTCTTCATTTCAGGATAATGAAGATTCCAAGAAGCTCTTCTATCCATCACTACATGACACTTAAATAAGTATACTAATGGGCCAAGATCCTGTAAAAACTAGAAGGTGGAAAGAGCAATGGCTGCCATAAATCAAGACCCAACGTAACACTTCATTAAATAAACACTTTAAGAGTGTTGAGATATAACAAGATACTTGAATATTCCTCGAGTACCTCACTATACTATATCTATATCTACCCATCACTACATGACACTTAAATAAGTATACTAATGGGCCAAGATCCTGTAAAAACTAGAAGGTGGAAAGGGCAATGGCTGCCATAAATCAAGACCCAACGTAACACTTCATTAAATAAACACTTTAAGAGTGTTGAGATATAACAAGATACTTGAATATTCCTCGAGTACCTCACTATACTACATCTATATCTACCCATCACTACATGACACTTAAATAAGTATACTAATAGGTCAAGATCCTGTAAAAACTAGAAGGTGGAAAGAGCAATGGGCACCATAAATCAAGACCCAACACAAAATTAAATAAACACTTGAAGAGCGTTGAAGTATAACGAGATACTTGAATATTTCTCGAGTACCTCCCTCCATCGAGTACTTGTTCAGGAGTGGAAACAAGGCTATGGAAGACGAAAGATCAGCGTAGGTCGACAACGTGAGAGGCGACTCTTATCACCAGCTCGATAAAGACTCTGCTTTTTCTTTAACTATCAGTCGAGTTTATTTTGAATAACTAGTTCGCGTGTCTGCCCCAGAGTAATAATCGCTTCGATACTTAATTTAAACGATCACACGAGGTACATTGCTCGAGTGGCCTGAATAACGAACGTCGCAAGACTATCGATCTTCTTCGAACACCTTTTGTAAATCAAAACCGCGCATCCAATCGATGAGCCGTCGCTGAATCGCCCAACGTTCATTCATCGAACAATGCTGCAATAGCCCTTATCAACGTCGTGGACGTGCGCTACCATCGATTACTTGTAAATGGAAACGAGAACGTCGGGCAAGAATACTTGGCGAAGACGCAGATCGGCTAGTTGCGAAATTTTCGAGGTCACGACCTCCACTTTTCTCTTTTTTTCTTCCCTCTGCGACGATAAGCGTATATGACGCAGGTCGTTCGACTTGTATCGTTTCGACAAACGTACGCGACTTGAAAACGAGAAAATTTCTGGAAAAACTTCTTGTATCGAGCTAATGCAGATTACAAGACTGGAGAACACTAACAGATGTATTTGTACATCGTGAAAACTTACCCCAGCGACTGGAATAACGTGCGAAACCATCCTGGTCCTCTCCAGGTCTGCGTAATTCATAAAGACGTTGGCCGACGTAGCTGCATTTACACGACGTTGCACGGCTAGGTCCTCCCAATAGGTGGGCAGACCTTCCACTGCTGACTGTCTCAGAGCGTCTGTCCAAGTTTGTAACAGTGTTTGCGACGTTCACTGACACTTACAGAGGCTGTTAAATATTTAGTCACTGATCACACTGCAGAATGCACCTCTGTTACATCTTCATGATAACGCGTTTGTCGCACAAAGGAGCACAACGATGGATCCTTAGAAGTCAATGCGATCTGTAACAGAAGACGTGGTATTTTGTGAGCCGATTGAGGAAGAAGAATGTAATCGCGCCACTAATTGTATCTCTAATTGATTTAGACAACATATGGAATATTATTAAATAATGTTGTACAAAAAAACATCATATTTTAAACAAGATAATTAGTAATTTGATAAACAGAGTAATTACGTGGTTATCTGATCTACAATAGCAGTAACAAGAATTTGTATTATACCAAAAGAAAAGATATCGCTGGAGTGAACTTGAAGCTCTAAATTAAGCAACGACTTGATATCCGTACCAAAATAGCTGGTAATGACTTGATAACCCATCAACTGTATCCACAAGTAATCCACACTGAAAGCAATCATCTGACCCAACAGATCCAGCGTTCTGTTTGTAATTACCTTCATAAGGTTTTCAACAATTTTGCTAAATCATTTGTAAATGTTTCAGATTCTAAAGCTTACAAATGGATCTTTGGAAGGAAGCTATCCTTTCTGGAGGCAACAACATTTTATTGAAAACCGAGCGACAAGAAGTTTGACTACCAGCTACTCCGGAGGGATGGTTGATGAGCGAGCAACAGCTGAACACTTAGCAAAGCACGAAGGAAAAGGGACCTTATCCCGAGGGAGTCGTTGAGACTTCCGGCGGCAGCCGACAGAGGATCCTCGAAAGAACATGTCGTAAATTCTGACAATAAGAGGGTGTACGCGACCCGTCAAATACGGCTATTTTAGTCCGTGTACATTAGAAGCTGTTGATGTTAGTTTATCACTAGTTAAACCTATTCGCCGAATATCGTACTCGGCTGTCCTGTGATCTTGCAGATCTGTTACTTTATTAGATTTTGTAGCTTCTGAATCGGAATGGAATTAAACTTGGAACCAGTAGCTAATGGTTCCTCAAGTTTCCAAATTTTAAAGAAATATTAATCTTCAGTCGACCTCGAATTGTAATGATAAAACTCCCCTGATAAACACATTACTCATATTTTAATACGACACTGGGAATCCCTAAATATTCCAGATCTGCAAAAATCATAATGGCTGTTAATTTAATTTAATTTGTAAAAGAAACGCTGATTAAGGCTAATGAGCGAATTTGATAATCAAGCGAGCGATATGAATTAATTTAAGTTTAGGTAGATCTGTCAAGTCCGACATCGATTTACAACCTGGCGAACAAGAGCGTGGCAACTCTTTCAACGTAATTAGGAGAACCTCTTATCTTCACTGACAGAAGGAAGAAACATTTATCTGGTTGTTTAGTAAACACCGGTGTCACGTTCATAGAAATCTCGTACGAACACGAAACAAAGTTTACAAACTTTCTCGTGTTGAGGCTTTTAGATATTTAAATATTACAGAAAATCACGGAAGCCTTTTATCCTCCTGCTGCCACGCGATAGTAAACTATCTCATTCATAAGTTTTGTACTCGTGAAATGTTTATTGTGACGCGTATAAATGATGTTAGATCAACAATCAACGGGAACTTCGTTCGGTGTATGGCGACGTAGAATGTCGACGACAGCCGACGGTCGGAATCCTTTCAAGATTTATAAGAAGTATGATTTCGTTTTACCATAATCATGTTAATAGAAATAAGCATTGAATTAGAAAATTTATTTATTTCCTTTGTCTGCATTTCAGAGGCCATTTTGGAATTTGCAGAGAGACAGAGGAATTTAAATATGAATAGTAATAACAAAAAGTGGAAAATTAAAGGTAATACTGTATACTGTTAAAGTTATTCAGTTAAACTGATACTTAGAATTATCTTAAAATATTAATGTTCATTCTGTTTATTTTAGAATCTTTTTTGAAACAAACCATGGAGATTCTCTTCACCATAAAATGTAGGTGAGCACTTGTCTACAAAATTAATTCCAAGGGATTAAGAAGTGAAAGATAGAACTACATCTACAAAATGCAAGAAGAGATATATGCAGTTTAACATCTTCGGTTCCAACAGCGTATAAAAAAGCATTGCGCAAAGTGCTCTTTAAGAGGTCATAGCTCAAAAGTACTTGAAATTAAAAAGAGTAGTGATAAGGACCTAGTACGCTACACCAGGGTCACACAAAGATGTAAAGATGTCTCTCACGCCTTTTATTGCAAACCACACTTACTATGTACCTCAGGAAGTTTTCCAAATTGAAGCAAATGAAATCACTAAGTTAAGTTAAAGTCACCAAGAGAAAGAATGTCCAGTTAACGAGGATACCACTGAAGATTACCTTGGTAGCACTCCACGAGTAAGGACGTCGATCTTATCACTGGTAATCCACGGATACGATTCGTCGCGTACTCGCGTGCAACCGTAGAGGTGAACCGAACGCGATGGAGCGTGCGCCAGGAACACGCGTCGAGAGAAGAGAGCCAGGCGAGATTGAAACTGATTGAGAGCGTTCCGAGCGAGCCAGCGAGTGATTCGGAGCGGGTGGAAGCGCGCGGAGGCGGAGTCAAACTGCTCAACTTATCAGAGCCCTCCCACGTTTTGTTCTCCGCCTCTTCTGGTTGTTCCAGCCGGAAACCACCCGCTTCAATCCTGTCCTCGAGGCTATCACCCTTGTCTGAAAGAACTGGATGACGTACCAATCGCTGCAGGTCCCTTGTTTCCATCAAATTTATTTTTATCACAAATACAGGAGATATAGAAATATACAGAGATAGAAAAATAGGTAGTATAAAGATACAGGGAGATAGGACTATTGACACTTGAAAATATAAGGATCTTAAGAGACCTGTAGGATCTGTCTGGATCTTTGGGATCAAAGATCTGAAGGCATATGCATGTTTCACTTTTACTATGAAAATACTTTCATTCTAACATACTGTGTCTCATATTATTCCTATCTTCAAGTATTTCTATCTTAAAAAATCATTGTCTTGTTACTCCAAGTAAAGTACCTGATTTGATTTGTATTAACAAAATATTGTATACCTAGGTACCTCGCTACCAGAACACCTACATTTGCAAGAGGCTGCTCTACTTCCTCAGCTGCGACAGCTGAAAAGAATGGGTTCAATGCTGCTCATCATTATGTAACAGAGCTCAGGTGGCTGTTAAGAAATCGACTTAAGCAACCGTCCCGCTGTTTTGCACAATAATCGTCACCTAGAATCCTACCAAAATTAAGGCCACCGGAAGAATCGCTGAAGTCGAGGAAAGAGTATTCCATCGCGCGGTTACACCATTCCCACTGCTCCGATTTTTGAACAGCGCACGCGTTTGTTCGAATCGATAACTGCTCTTGCAAGGTATATTTACCCTTAAGATCCATCTTGAAGAAAAGCTTCATGTTGTCGCTGTTGATTGAAATATTTATACAGATCAATTTTATGCTATGAAAAATTCTATGTTGTCGAATTTGTTAAGTGTCATCTTGACTTGAACAGCAAAACATGTAGTTAATTAACGCATTAAAAGTATACTTATGAGTGTACGCATTTCAGAGTAGCAAAGAGAGGTGGAGATATTCGTGCAACAGGATAGAGGGAAAGGAAAAACGGTCGCCATGCTTTGGGCGGAGACTGCAGTACATTTGGCTCTACCATTGGATGGAAAAGCTAACTTGGTGCATCAACTTGTACGGAATACAGCGCCGGCTCAGTGTACGTTCTCCTGACTCCTTACAAATCATTACACCATAAAGGAACACTATGATTTATCCTACATGTGAAACACTCTTACCCATTTTAGAGCATAATATTCATGGTCTAAAATTAGTATGGACGATTGGATGTTTTAATAAGGACAGAGAGAAGACCTTGTAATTCTTTAATTCCCGAGACTGTACACTATGGTGTATAGTGCACGATGTATAAGCTTTGGGAGTGACACATCGAAGCGGAAGCGAAGCCGATCTCTTCACGGCCGCTATCGAAGCTGAAATAAATGCATAAATAAACAGTACGATTCCCTGCCATTGATCGTGAGCGGTGAAAATACTTCCTACGTGATGTAGGTACGATTCTGTGAAACGGCCCAGTGATACGTGCTGCTGATTGCGTAATACGAAACTATGTGATTTGGGCAGGATGCTGATAACGAATTGAATGTGAAACGCATATTCGACGGGAGAGCGTCATTGAATCATGAGGAAGTTAAATTAATTAGAGGAATCATAAAATACTGGAGTACTTGAATACTATTAATGGTACTAGTATACTATTACAAATAGTAAAGTAATAAAATAGTAAATCAATGAAACACTCCTACAAGAACATCTGTCTTAAAGTTAAATTAATTAGAGGAATCATAGAATACTGGAGTACTTGAATACTATTAATGGTACTAGTATACTATTACAAATGATAAAGTAATAAAATAGTAAATCAATGAAACACTCCTGCAAGAACATCTGTCTTAAAGTTAAATTAATTAGAGGAATCATAGAATACTGGAGTACTTGAATATTATTAATGGTACTAGTATACTATTACAAATGATAAAGTAATAAAATAGTAAATCAATGGAACACTCCTACAAGAACATCTGTCTTATAGTTAAATTAATTAGAGGAATCATAGAATACTGGAGTACTTGCATACTATTAATGGTACTAGTATACTATTACAAATGATAAAGTAATAAAATAGTAAATGAATAAAACATTCCTACTATCTGTCTTAAAATTAGAGGAAAGAAGAGTCATAGAGCTTTGACTCTAGTTACAACTGAAAAACTACTCATTGAAATTTTTCAGGATCCTATAACATGACTCGATCTCCATCGGAAAGAAGAAAGAGAAGTAGCAGTGATCGAAACGGCCGGATATTTTTCAATCATGATAACGAATTGTTGATCGAAAGCCGGGACTCGTGAACCTGGATGTTGTCACTGTAACAGTGTATTGTTAGAGCAGTACAATGAGCGTGTTTAACAATACTGTTTGCCGATCCGCTCGATTGTTTCCTCGCTTCTTAACGTTACTGTTGTCATTAGCGGCTGCGATTGCGATTAATGCCTACTAAAACACCTGCGCGACGGTTTTATTGTTCCTGATTAGCTAAATAGCGTTATAGAAATGTACGGTTCTTTATCAGTTTATTATAAACATTTTTGAACTGCATAAAATGTGCGACTATCGAAATGTTAATTATTAATCGCGAAAAAAGGAATTATCAAAGAATTGAGAGCTGGTTTTGTTTAATGAAACGTGAGCTCGGCGTGTAATTTCTGTCACTCGTTCGTGACAAGTCACGCCTAAAGAGCGAACGATAAATTAGTAGCGCCTAAAAGGCATTCGTTGCATGGAAACTCAATCCTTCAAACCCTTTAAAAATTATGACTACCCAAACGATCGTAAGGAAAAGGAGGAAAAAAAGGAGTCGTTGTTTTGATTAACAAATGTCAAAGCAAACTGACTCCGGAACACTGCCCTTTCTTTCTGACTCCCCCTACAGAATTTTATTACCATTTTATAGTAGTTTGTCGTGACCAGCCATGGTCACGTTTCCTTGTGAAGCATTGCAGGCTGTTGTATCACAGTCATGTTTTTAACATTACAACAGAAGTTCTTTAGTACTTTAGTAATTATGCATTATAAAAATATGTACAAACTTATATTAAATAGTTTGTTCAAATAATCAATAATATTTTCAACATACATTCTTTGTCATTTGTGATTAAATTACATTCTTTTTCTTTATAAAATCATCCTATATAATTGTGAAAAGAGTAGTCAAGGTGTAGGTTTGAAAAACAAAAAAGGGGAGAAAAATTATAGTAAACGGTACACATAATGTATTTGAATCACCTAACATTTAATATTTCCTTTGTAAAATTGAAAGGATAGTAGAAGGGGTCGATAATGCAGTCAATTTACTGGATAAGAAGACTCGTTTTTCATCGCATAGCACCACCCGGCGATAACTCCAAGTACTAAATAATAACCGGTTGTCGACCGAGTCTTCCGTAACCTATAGAAGCAGAAGACTAAGTTTAGGGAAGGATTGGTGTTCCTGTTTTCTACTGATTTTAGAAAGTGAAAAGCTGAAATTTTGAAATGGATGAGGATAGTGATCAGGATCATTTATTAGAGGACGATTATTATACGTTTCTGAATATCCCAAGAAATGTAAGATAGTGAGACAACTTAAACATGAACTTAATTTTCTTCCCCGGTATAGGCTAAAGATCAATTTCGAGACCTCCACGTGACATGTTCCCTTCGTATGTCTGACGTAATCGGGCTCCTCTGCATAGCTATATTTTTCAAAATATTTTTAAATATTGTGTCAGATAATTCTACCATGTTAGTTCACTTATTTTACAAAATAACTTTATCTTTTTCTTCTGATAGTATATCTATATCTTTGGTACCATGTTTCAAAAAATTCACTCCAGAATTGAGTATGCTTTATCAAAATTTTCATCATTAAAAATGAGATTTTTTAATAACTGATTTTAATTACAATGACTATCATTTCAGGCAACTCAGGAGGAGATCAACAATGCATATCGCAGACAGAGCAAACTTTACCATCCTGATAAACATGTGGACCCAGTGCATAAGAAAGAAGCGGAGGTTTTATTCAATCGTACTAAAGTAGCTTACAAAGGTTTGTTTAATACATAACAAGTACATTTTATTACATATGTATCATATATAAAACATTGTTCATTTAACAGTTTTAAGTAATCCACATCAGAGAGCCATTTATGATTCTGTGGGAATTCGAGGGTTGCAGACAGATGGATGGGAAATTGTAGAGCGTACTAAGACACCTCAAGAAATCAGAGAAGAATATGAACATCTTGCAAGAGAAGCAGAGGAGAGAAAATTGCTGCAACTCACGAATCCCACCACTACTATTGTAATGAATATCAATGCTACGGATCTTTTTGACAGATACGATGATGATTACGAAGATAGGTAATTCACTATCTTTTCTAATATAGATATATATATTGTAAAATATATTGTATTTTAAAATATAGCAGGAACATACTTTCATGCTTAGAAGTCAGTGGAATGTCCTTTACGCAATCCATCGAGGCACCACTTACTTTACAAGATACTGTAATCATGTATGGTCAGTTAGATACCCAAAATGGTGTAGGGACTGGTTCTGTAAATGTCGCGGCGAGACGGTTGCTTTCGTCAAAGGGCTGGGTAGAATTAGAGTGCGGTGCTGGGAATGGACCGATGATAAGTTTTAAGGGTTTCCGTATGTTACCTCACAAATTAATGTTTAATGGACAAACCATATTGGAGTTCACACCAGTGAAAATGAAAGCCAATCTTATAGGCAGTATGTTTAGTTGTTCCAATAAAGTAATGAATAAAATGAAAGTATGTGTACAGCTTTATAAAAGATTATAACAATTACAGCTTTGTCGATGCAGTTAGATACCCACACTCTAGGGCAGCTTACATACAATGCAGGTCCAGAAAGTGCAATGAGAACTGCCATTGTAAGAGATACTTCCAGATCTTATACAGCGTGTTCAATACAGTTTGGTATTCAACGGTCATTTTTTAGTCTTAATTACACCTATAAAATGGAAGAAAGAGGAATGAAACTACGAGGGGGTGTGAAGTTAGTATTTATCAACAGATTATTTATAATACATAATTGTATGTATTTTAATTGTACTTTACTTTTAAACATATTTTTTAACATTGATGTTTTATGATATACAGACTTGGTACATTTGGATTAACTGTGGAATATGGAGCAGAGAAAAAGATTTCGCGGCACAGTAAAATTTTTGCAACAGTATGTGCGGGAGTACCAACGGGAGTTTCGTTAAAAATTAAATTAAAACGTTCCTTTCAAACATATTCATTTCCTATTCAATTAAGCGACGAAGTTCTTCCAGCAACTGTGTTCTATGCCACTGTAGTTCCTATAGTCACATGGGTCTTCGTAAAAAAGATGGTAATCGATCCAATGGTTAAAAAACGGAAGGAACGTGAGAAAGAAAAAGAGAAGGAAGTGAATAAAACAAGAATGATGGAGAAACAAAAGGAAGCAGAAAGTGCTACCAAATTAATGAGCGCCACAGTCAGTAGAATAAGAGCTCAAGAAGAAGCAAAGAAAGGTTTAATTATTACCAAAGCTTTATATGGGCGATTTGTTTATCCTCAAGAGGATCAGTACAATTCAGAACAACCTATACGGAGAGATGAAGTAATAGACGTAACTATTCCTGTACAATGTTTAGTGAAGGATTCGAAGTTAATTCTATATGATGCATCTAAGGTATTAACCATTAGAATGTTATTAGATTGCTTAAAAAGTGTTCTAGCGATATTAAAATTATAATATATTTTAACGTTACAGAGCGAGCTGCCAGGCTTTTATGATCCATGCGTTGGAGAAGAGAAGCAATTGTTGATACAATATCTGTTTCGTAATCGAACACATGAATGTATCGTAAAGGATAACGCACCAGTTAGAATACCATTACCATGTAAGAATATATTTATTTATATTTATAACAATACTGTAATTTCGTGGATATTAAAAAAAAATTGTTCCATTTCAGCGCACAGAGTAAATACTACATGACGTAAGCAACAATATACAATAAAGAAGTGAAGTCACCGTGATTCGCGGTGATAGTTTGTACCGCTTCATGGAGTTCTTTTCAGTCATTCTTAGAGTAAACTTCTGCAATTCCTTGTTGACAAAATTGAGTGTTCATCAATCATTTATACTTTGTATAAGAAATGTATTTACTTGAAATAGTCTGTAAACGTAATTTTGCATCATAGATGCAAGCGCAGTTGAAAATAGATCTCGATTCACCATATATTGCGATATTAGTGCCTACGAGAAAGTAATTAACAGTTGTTGACTATTAATAGCAGTCAGAATGATTTCATCTATTCGAATTGACTGAGTCATTGTTATAAAAATTGAAGAAGGGAGAAAACTTGTTGTATCATTTTAGGATAAACTGTAATAGATATTTCCTGCATTATCCTGTTCATTAACATCAAAAAAGTAATCATTTGAAAAAAGTTATATCTATGGCAATAGAATTGCACACTCATATTTTCGTGTAGTATCCTGCGTTATAGTTCGTTACTATACAAAACATTTCTTTTAGTAAAAATAGTTTGTGTATATAATTCTATACATAATTTTCGAAAACTATACTCGTACGTCCATTTACTAAAAATAACCGTACTGTACAAATCAGTACTAAGAAATGTAATTTTACACAAATTCGACTAGAAAATTATATGAAGTCATGTTCACTATTTTCAGTCGAATTTAAAATTTTTCGTGTCTGCATGCTGTAGCTCTATGAAATAAAACATATTAACTTAAACTTTAAACGCAAATTTACTTGAAACAAGTAAATTTATTAATAACAAGTGAACTATGCCCTATCTACATATTACTTCTACGTATTAATGTTTAAATCGATACTTTTAAAGACGGAAGCAGTTGATGGAAGAGTAGAAAAAAGTTTAGCTAACATAGCCATTTCTTTGTTCTTCTTTTCGGTTAAATTTAAAGGTGTCCATGACTGATCTTGTTCTAATCTATATGAACCCTTGTAAGTCTGGGAAGGTGCAGAAGTACCCCATTCCTGTAACATAAAATAATTTGTATACAAATATAAGAATGTTACAAATATAACACAACATTTACTTCTGGGCTCAGCATAGAAAAGTAGAGTTGGCCAGTTTCTCTTTGATACAGATGATAGACATGTCCAGGATGTTTTACAAAATTACAAGCAACATGATGCAATTTCATGTTCCAGTCAGTTTCTATAAGAATATTCTCTGCCTGCTTTTTTAAAGACTTTATCTGATCTGCGATTACTTGTAATTTGCTACATGCATTGGCTTTAATAAAATTATCAGCTTTCTGTATCTCTAGTGCTAATGCCACTAAATCTTGTTGCGATGTTTTAGCAACAGACTCTGGATCATTTAGTAAGATTCCTTGAGGTTCAATATTGCGCTCCACAAGGGATACTGTAAAAATATTATGACTGCACATTAAATCTTTTTAAACATTTATAAAATACATAAGAAAGAGGATAAATATCTTTAATTTGTACCTTTATTAGTCAGATCATCAGTTTTATCCATTGCAATACGCACACATATACCTGTTACTGAGTTTTAAATGATAATTAAAGGAACATATAACTAAAAGAAGTTATTGAATAAATGTATTATATTTAATCATTGAAATCTAAATTTAAAAAGCTTGAATTCTATGATAGATGATGTAAGACACGTGTAACGCCAATGTGTTGATTAAATATGACACATCTACATACAAAAGGAAATACAAATATACTGAATCAGCTGTTGTGCTTTTCTAGGTTATTTTATAAAGTCCCTGTTTACACGAGAGAATTTGTAAATTCTCCATACATTTTATAAAAGTGTATGGAACGGAGTGCAACGTGTCTTTCTACACTAATTGAAAATATAATAAAAATACATCTCCTTTTGTCAAATATACAAATTGATATCAACTGCGTAATCTTTTTATAGTTGATAACTGCTAATTAAGCTAAAGAGATTCGTTCATTTTCAAAGATGCGATGAAAATAAAATTATCATATGTGACGAGATTATAGGTACTGTGAAAGATGTCGTCTGCGCAACTCGTAAGATTTCCAAGGCGGCTGAAAAGGGCCGTGTAAACAGGGATTAAGCAGTTGCGAGCTTTAAAATTTTGCTACTCAAACTTTAAATGATTCGTGAGGAAAATGTTGGAACAGTTTTTTACAACACGGTCGGTAAAACGAAGTAAATACAAAATTTCTGTGAAATCAAATGATAAAACTAGTTTCTTGTTCCCAATGAAATCTTTACAGGTGTAAAATTAATAATATTGATCATATTGATCATTTATAAAGGAAACAAATAATTTACAATGGATTATGCAACTGTGATTGATCAAGCTGTAAAACAGTTTTATGCAGAAGGAAATAATGAGGTACATTCATGGCTTCTTCGGGTTCAAACCTCTCCGGAAGCCTGGACTTTTGTCTGGCAGCTTCTTGACCCTTCGAAGGTACATAGGTTACTTTGTTTCAACTGTATGTCAACTAAACTTTATTAACATTAACAGCATTGATTTCCATTGCAGTCGATGGAAGTACAATTTTATGGAGCTAATACATTGCATGCTAAAATTTCTAAACAATGGAATGAAGTACCAAAGAATGAATACTCTGCTCTGCAGGAACGGTTACTCAATTTTATGAAGCAACCAAATACCCCCAAAGTTGTCCTTTCAAAACTTTGCCAAGCGGTAAAGTATTTTTATTTGATTAACTTCTGTAATGTGTTTTAGTTAATTAAGTAATTCTGTGATTTCAGTTAGCTTGTTTTGTAGCAAATACTAGCGCGGTTGAAAATGAAAATGGAAAGGATAGAAATATTGTAGATGAATTAATGGAAATGTTGCCATATGATTCACTTCCCATGTTGGAACTACTTTTACTTACGCTTTCTGTGTTACCAGCAGAGGTGCAGTATATATAGATTATATAAATTAATATTAATACTTATTAAACATGTTTGATAATTAATTTAGATCAAAAGAAGATATGAAGTTAGAAAAGCCAAATCATATGAATGTTTATATACTGGTTGGTGCAAAACAGCCTGGCTTTTGCAACAAGTATTTTCAATGTGCAACCCTAATGCTCAAGATTGTGATCATGAATTACATTTATTGGCTTTGGAATGCGTATTTTCCTGGCATAAAGTAGCTCAGCTCCCTTTAGAACCTACTGGACAAATATATCAACATTTGTTGATAGCTGCAGCTTATTATGCACCAAGCAGGTAAATACGTATATATATTTAAATCTGTACGTTTTTAGCCTGTGTTTATATACAATGCATACAAGTAATATTTCTTTTGGACAAATTATAGGGAGTCGTGTGGTGTAGAAAATGTTAAAGGTTGGGAAACAGTCCATGAGTGCTTGAATATAATAGTAACACATCCTGAACTTAAAAAAAGACCACAAACACTATGGGAATGGGCACATAGTCTGGTAACAATGGCAAGACAATATAGTGGAAAATACTTCTGTGAAATTCTGACTGCTATTGGAGAAGCACATAGTAGAATATTTCTGTTTGCTTTAGTAGATGAGAGAAATGAAACACAAAAATGGACCACTAGAACCTTAATTGAATTACTATTGGAATGTTCAGAACAAGAAGGAAGGTATCCTATAGACGAGATGCGTAGTTGTATTCCATTTGGATTCTGGTTCACGTTACAAGATGATCTCTCGACCTTCGATCAACCCTACGAGAGTCGTGCTTTACAAACTCTAAAACCTGTTTACGCAAAATTGGCTCAGGCATTGCTAAGAAAATCTACGCTCCCTTCGTCCATTGACGAAGCAGGAGATTCAGACGAACGGGAACTTTTCAGGCGATACAGACAGGATGTAGCGGATACCTTAGATTATTGTTATAGAGTATTAGGACAAGACTTGTTAGTTCTTCTTGGACAGAGATTAAGTCAAACGCTAGACAATTCGGAAAAATGGACAGAGTTGGAATCAACGATACATGCTTTTGAAGCATTGGCAGACAGCGTTGGAGCAGAAGAATCGCATTATGTTCCTGCTCTGATGGATTTAATCCTTAGTCATATTCCATATGATCACTATCCAGGAGAGGTACAACAAATTCTCTTATACTTAAACGGTGCATAATCAATAAATCTTCGACATTTTACAAAGCAGTTTATAAACAGTCATTTTATCAAAGACATTTGAAGTTTTATTCAACGTTTTCAGGTATTAGCATGTGCGTGTTCAGCGATTGGAGCGTACGCTGAATGGGTAGGAGAACATCCAGATCCTTGGTTGGAAAGAGTATTGCGAGTGGTAACTTTAGGTTTGACGAAAGGTTCTGTAACAGCACCGTTTGCTAGTATGGCCTTGAAAGATTTAGCGAGAGAATGTGAACAAGAGTTAGCGCCTTTTGCATCAACTGTTCTAAATACCATAGAACAAACACTTCCAAATGTAATACCAGGATCTGCAGAAGGACTGAGAATGATGTATGCGGCTGGTAAATTATTGAATATCTTGCCTTCCGTCGAAGAACAATTAGCCCACCTCGACGCCACGTTAGGCCTGTGTATAATGAAGATACAAGAACTATTAGAACAGCCTTGGTTCGTAGCACGTGGTGCTGTTCTGAATCAATTGAAAATGGCTACTATGTTTTTTTCCACGTTAGAAGGGTCTATCGGAAAGGCTGTATTGGACGGAATGCTACCAATATTTAATCGAATCGTTGCCCATCCTGAATGGGGCCAGGACAACTTCATGTTAGAAGCGATGTACGTCTGTGCTCAAAAGTCTTTGACGTCGTTGTTGCATCCTGGGGTTGATGCCAGGCCGCTTCTTTCCATCTTACAAACTTCGTATAAAACATGGCCTCATCCTGCCGCATTAGATCTTCTGCGACAGTTGGTACTTTTATTTGGTCGAGATCCGGACAATGTGATAGGACCTGTTTTTGCGGAACTCAGCTCTATAACATTAAGCGGTGTCAGAGCTTGCAGGTCCGTGAATGGTAATTTATCAGACTGGGCGGAACTGATGGAAGCTTACCT
Source organism: Megachile rotundata (assembly GCF_050947335.1). Classification (NCBI taxonomy): domain Eukaryota; kingdom Metazoa; phylum Arthropoda; class Insecta; order Hymenoptera; family Megachilidae; genus Megachile; species Megachile rotundata. The sequence goes on along the minus strand of NC_134998.1, from coordinate 9,553,273 downwards.
CGGATTATTAGCTCAAATTTGTAAAAAGAATACCAGGATGTTGTTACAAATACCTGATCAGATTCCGGAGATGTTACAGTGTGGTGGGTCTCACTGTCTGTCATTACAGATATAGCTTAGTGTATAGAGATTCATGTTTCTCAATCACATATTTTATTGCAGGAATCGATTGTTTGACGCTTCCAGAAACAGGAACAGTAAAAGCAGCTGGAAACTTCCTTACTCATGCCATCATGCAAAGCCCCCATTTACAAACATTCATTCAACCAATTGGTCAACAATTAGTTTCTGTAATTTTGCAGTGTATAGGTATGCAAGAAAAACCGTATGAGATTTTATACGTATTTAAATGAATTACTTTTAAAACAACGTGTTGTAACAATAGGTGGAGAAGTACCCCGAAACAACTTGGAACCTCATGCGGAAGTTCTTTTAGCGTTGAATAAAACATGTTTAGAATGGACAGCACAATGGCTTCAAATTGTTTTCGAAGAACATTCTAGATTATTTACGGTATCGCAGGTACAAAAGGAAGCTTTTGTCCGAAATGTTCTACGAGAACGAACTAACAAACGAATGAGTGATTTGTTGAAGGATTTCAGTCTTCAAAATTTGGCCTCTGCGAACAATTAGGCTGTGACAATGTAGAAGCAATAAAAAAAGTACTGAAGAGGTGATTAATGAATTTCGATCATGAGATTTAATCTGTGTAATAAATGAAGTGTATTCTGAGTAAGATATCTTCTCTCGCGAATGGAATTTATCTAAAGCATGTATATCTTTTATGTAATTAAGTATTTGAAGTAAAAACTAATGTATGGAGAACGTGCATAAAAGTGAAAGAAGATAAATAAACTTATATTACATAATACACTGTCTTTTTATTCTTGTTCATTCATCACTGATACGTTTTAAACATTTACAAATACAGTACGTTTATTTTTTCCTTATAGCAATCTTGATTTTTTTACATAATTCACTGCCATGCTATACATCCCTCTTTATAAATCAATGATTATACAATCTCAAATAAAGGGTCAACAAAATATAAAGCGCACAAAAATGACATAGTCATAAAAGTTGATTAGACTTAAAATATTTCCTTCCATTTCTTGGTATAAATCTAAATTAAATGATCACATTTCACAGCTGTCTGTAACCAATATACTAAACTACATTAATAGTGATTCTTGTATGGTTTGTTCTTATACAATACTGTTTCTCACGCAACATTGAAACGTTTATATAAACATCATTTTAATTTCATTACATCGTTCTATATTAAATCAAACTTACGTTTATCCTAATCTTTAACGCTAGTTTCATTTACAACGAGCCAATATTGTTTAAAGAAAATCTAAAATAAAAATACTTACAATTGAGTATTATATACACTATGATTACTTCGATTTCAATGTAGTTTTATGCCAATCTATCACGAATATTGTCTTGCTCGCGATAAATCAGTATTTCACGTGGAATTTTTTATTACAAAATATAAAAAAGCGAAGAAAGAAGAAACAAACACCGTGATTTTATATTCTTTACATGTGTCCGTTACACTATATACTCCTCTTAAGTAGTATTTTTACTGTGATTCTCTTCTGTTTGCGACGGTATACAAAACTTCGCGGCAACCCGCGACTTCTTAGGCTTTATTACATTTTGTGTATTTTGTACTTGTTGCGAACTACTTTGTGCTTGTTTCGGTTTCTCACTAGTTGTACTGCCTGTTTCAGTTTCTTTTATCGTCTGAAAAAACATAATATTTCATTATTAATCTTCATGGTTTGTACTCAATGGAAAATTCGTATCGCATACCTTTGTTGGCAGTTCTTTTTTCTTTTGTTGCACTACTGACTGAAGATTGTCTTTGGCACACTGATTAGTATCCTTATTACCAGTTTGCTTGTTAGTGATATTTCTACTTTTCTTTTGAGCTTGTAAGGGAACGAACGATGTGGGATTCTTTATTTCAGTCTTCGTTTCGTTATGATTCAGCTTTGATCGTGACTTGTATTGATTACTTGGTGTATTGATTACCCCTGATGCTTGTTGATATCCCTGATTGTGTTGTGTTTTTGGAGTCCATTGTGGAAAGTGTGGAGGAGGTTGAGGTTTTGGAGGGTAGTGCGGATAAGGTACCGTTGACGCTGGCCGTACATTCGGTAACCAAGAACTATTTTGTCGACTAGAGTACCAATGTTGCGGAGGGGGTAGAAGTATTTTCATATTTGGTAGTACATTAGCTAATTTTAGTTCCTAATAGAAAAACAAATGAAAATGTGTTCAAGAAAAGTATTATAATACAGTGTTCAACATTAAGAAACAAAAAAACTTTGTTACCCTATAAACTTTCTTTGCAGCACTTCCTGCTGCTTCCTGCTGATTCACACAAGGATCTCCTACAAATACTCTCTTATCTGGTAAAAGAATATGCGCACGAATCAAATTAGTTTCTCCGTCTGTGAAATAGCTGTATCGTGGCATCCCTACTCCGCTAAGTTGATAGTAATTCAATAACTGTGAACAATACCAAATCGATGTCTTTTCATCTTTCACTTTTTCAGTTTGCCTTGCATGCTGAAAATAAAGTTCAATGTAAAATATGCATAAATCCTATATGGGGTCATAGTCTAATCATAATGTTAATAATGTGAATACTTACATCAAATAACTGTTGCACTAATGGAGGTGTATCTAACGTTTTATTTTCTTCTTGTGGAACACTAAAGTTGAAAGGTGTTTTTGATATTCCAGCCTGTGCATTTTGTTGCGTATTCCCATCAGAAATTTTTAACATTGCTTTTAAGAAAGCGCTAGGATCTTGTGGCTAGAATATAACAATTGATAATAAATGCCCATGTGGTAATGATAAAAGAATGAAAGAATTTATGTATTGATACTCACAGAATTCTCAGGGAAATTTTTAGTGACTGGTTTCACCTTTGAACCCATTGAGGCTTGTGGAACAGTTTCACTAGGCTTCTAATAAATTAAATTAAGTTCTTTTTCAAATACATGTACATATATCACAAATATGTATAATACCGACCTGTATCTTGTGTAATTCATTCCACAATGCTTGGAATTCAGATGTTGGCTTCATTGTTGATGGTTTATACTGTGTGTTTTGAGAGGGCGTATTTTGTTGGACATCTCTGTCCGTTCTGTAAGTTTCTCGAACGTTCACAACATTCTGAGGATCCTGAGAGTTGTATCGCTTCCATTTATAAAGGTTCGTGGCTGGCGATAACTGAATATTCTGACTCGTATCATCAGTATTCTTCTGGATGATCCGCAACTTCGGCGACGTCGATGGTTCCGCTGGCAGATTATTTTTCTTCCTGTACGATGCGAAAGCGCTTGCGTTTGCGCACGATTGAGCTTTCTGATTGGATGCGAGCTTCGATGCGTCTATAGATTCCGCGGTCGTTTCCGGCGTACCCGCTTTACCATGCTTTATCCTCTGACCATAGCTGATATTTATAAAATCGGTCGGCCCTAAGCGATACCCGCGAAATTCTGAACATCCGCCTACACTGAATCCACCTAACAATAACATTAATTAACATCGTAATAACAGCAGAAATGGCTACTCGAATAGATTAAAACAAAAACATGAATTTCTATTTACCTACAAATGTTTTATCAAAGACAACATCGTACATAGTGTCTAAAAAGTTTTCCATCTTCTGTAGCCCAATTACAGTACCTTTGTAACCAAGAGGAACAGTGAAATTTTCTTTAACGCAGCAAATACGATCTAATAAACGAGTCTGTGCCTTTGGATCAGGAGGAACATTACGTAAATGTAAATCAGGCTTAAAAAGTAAATGCGGCTTCACTTGCATCTCTACAATTCTATTAGTATTGTTTTGTGTTTTGAGAAACGCATCTACTTCTTCTTCGATATTTTTTACTACGGAAGGATCCAAGGCTTCCACTCCACAGGCACGATTTTCTACTCCTTGAAGCTGTTCCTTTAACCATGCCATTATATCACTCATTTCTCCGGTGCTATATTTACAAAATTAATAAATTAGTAGAGAACTTTTCAAACTTCGATCCATAGATCAAATGTACACTTACTCTTTGTTAAATAAATTTTCTTCCATGAAGAAATCATTAGTTATGTTCTGCGATAAGCGTTCGAACAAGTCAGGACACTTTACCATATAATCACGAATTAAATCAATTACTTTGGAACTATACAACCATTGACCATTTTCTTTTCTAGTGTAACCAGGTATCTATAATAACATATAACGTTATAAATATTCTTAAAAGGTTCAATGAAAGTTTTTTTTTTGTGTTCGAAATTACCTCTTCATTCTTCTTAGTAAATTTTAAATTTAATCCAATATTATATTTCGTATCATCTGTTTGAAATTCGTCTGGGGACTTTTTAACATAAATTGTACCAGTGATTTTGCTTAAAAGTAGACTACTTATTCCTAATCGCCTTGCAGCTATACTTCCTTGCATGTATTGAGTTCTAATATCCGCTTGAACCTGTTTTACCCAATCCAACGAAGGCTCCAACATCGTAATCACAAACACGTTTATCCTACCAGATTTTTTATAAATTGCAGGATCGCGGACCTGTAATATATATATATTTATAAGATATCACAAGTTGACTTATCACTGTAATGAATATAATGAAATGTTTGTAGCTTACTTTTCCCATCGCACCATAATATGGATGCGCTAACATGAAACAAATGGATCCTGGTACAAAAATATCATCAACAGTCTTATACAATACTACGTCCGGACAATGAACCGAGATGTCCTTGACTATTGTTTGATAAGCATGAACCGTCTGCATTTCCGACCACTGTTTTTCAAGATACAATTTTGTATGATTGCTAAAGACGTATTTACTGCCGATGAATGGTCGTACGTATACTAAAACATTAATCTTCCCAATTTCTATTCCAAGACGACCGATGTAACTATGAATATAACAGATATTAGGACATGCATTATTTATATAGCATGACTATTACGTGTTAAATTATTGATGAACTTACGTTTCAGTGATATGTTTCTTTATCATGTTCCACTGTGTAACCAGTGAACCTTTCAATTCTTCTTTGTTTATATTTTCGTTACAGTAATCCATTTGTGGATTTATTAAGCTTAATTTTGTATCACAATTGGAAACTCCGGTTACTTGGGCTTCTGTTAAATGAGGCCAGTTTACGAACACAGTTTTACCTAATAATTCAGATGCTATGGTGGTTAAATCTAGTTCAGATGGCGGTGTTAAGTGTAAAATCATACTCTCTCTCAACGATTGCCTCTGGAATACCTTGACCTATAGATACAAAATATACAAATAAATAATATTATAAAAACTGAAGAAGAGAAAATTAAAGATAGATAATTCACCTTGGCCTTTTCCAAAGTCGCAGTATGTTCTATATATCGTAGCGTAGGAAAACCAGGATAATATAATTCTATTTGTACACCAGGGCACAATCCTTTGACTAATTTTTCCTCTGGAACAATAAGATCTTCACGATTTATTGCCAACGCTTTTGCATGACTAATAATATCAGGAAAATATTCAACTGCTTTATAAACACCCAAATTTTCCTCTGTATGAGTATAGCAGTACATTGGTCCATGCTTGTTTCTTGCCTTTTCTTCTGGAGTTAATTTGTCATAATGTGGCGCCATTGCTGTGAAATTGAATTTACATATTATTTAGAGAAATAAAAAGAAATTACAATTTTATATAGAATTCCTTTTACATACCATCTACTAGTCTTGTTGCATCTATAAATGGGATAAGTATAACGGCTTCCCACTCTAGTGTTTTACCATTTAAATCTGTTTCAAAATCCATGGGGTAATAGTCAATTATAGGAGATTGTTCTTCAGTCAATAAGGGTTGAAAGGCTGATGGTAATAATTCTTTACTATAAGGTGGTAACACAGCCAGTAGTTGTTCAAATGGTAAAAATGGTTCTCCTAATTCAAATTCTAACTTCAAGTTTTTAAAATCTTTTATATCTGAAATATAAGGTGCATAGTGATGTGGATAGTACCACGTCCAACTACAACATCCATTGTAGTAATAATGTAAATTCCATTGAAGTGCTGTAACATATCCTTCAGCTTGGGAACGTAGAAAATCTCTAAAAAATGTCAAAACAAGGTTGAACTCTTAGATCACATAATTTTTAAAATATACTTACTCGTCAATTTCTTCATATTTTAACTTATTTATGTAATAATCTCTTTTATGTTGAACAAATTCCATAGTATAAGTCTCGCTATCAGACTCGTCATCTCTTAGTTCATCTTCAGTTCCTATTGACTACATTAAAAAGTATTAAATAAAGTTTAAAATATGATTATGTAAGAACAAGTAAATAAATACCATTTCATCTACAGCTTTAATAAAAGCATTGAATCGCTTATCTTGCGCTTTTTTTGGGGACGAATTCTGTTCACTACTTTCCGACTTTCTATGATTAACTTTTTCAGTTTCAGTAAGGGGTCTCCCCATTTTACCTTCAAGGTATTTTAGATCCGCATAATGTTCAGAAAACTTTAATATGTCAAAAGAACTAAGTCTTTCCATAAATTTTTCAAATCTATCTAACTTTAGAGTTCCTGCTTCATTTATATATCCTGAAACAAATTTTAACTAATGTATTCTATATCACCCTTTTTATTATAAACCAACTGACCTTCTAATGTTGGCAATACATCTATATACACTTCGTACAGAATTGATAATGCGCCATGCGCAATGTGTAAATTTGGTAAATGTGGAATAAAATCATTCCCTACAAGAAATCCCATTAAAATCCAGTCATCAATAATTTTCTCTAAATCATAAGAGAAAGATAACTTTTCTCTCAATTGAGAGAACTCGTGATTTATATATTCTCTTAAAAGAGATATATGGAAAAGACAAAACTTTGTCTTCTCTGGAGTTAAAATTTTTGTTTGCTTTTTGTCATACGTTACTTCTTCTCTCAATAATGTAAAATGTAATTCATGAGTACATAACCCTAACATTATTAAGTCCGCATCTAAACCATATAAACAATGTTTAGTGTGTATATCATAATCTGGTTGTGCTTTCATGTAACGAATATAGTCCATTATTTTATGTTCTCCTTCTCCAGGAACCTAAAACAGATTTTCTTTCTTTATATGTTCATAATCTTATATTATTTAGCAGCATTAAAATTAAATACCTCGGACCCACTGAATATGACTTTGCACTTCTGCCAAAGTTTATCACTTGAAATTTTGTATGTAACAAAATACCTTAAGTGTTCATTAACTTTATACATAAAAGCTGTCCCTGGAGTTATAGCATTTGAATCAAATCTTTTCTCTTTAGGTATTTCAATACCTTCAGCTCTTGCTTTTGCTTCTTGAATTTCTGCATCTTTTGCAGCTCTAAAACGTCTGCCTCTTTGTTGATTAATTTTTGCACGTGGTGCTACACCATCAATTGCTATGAAAAATAGCTTCTGAGGTTGAATCATGCGAAATAGTAATTCAATATAACGAAATATATTTTTAAATATATCTTCCTCTGTGATACGAAAAGAAACCTCTGCATCGTTTGGATGTGAACATCCATGTATGATACCATTCACATCTAAATATAAGTTATCAAATTCAGGCATCTGCAAACAATGATGTAATCTATATTATCCTTTATAATAATGGTTAAAAATAACAAAAATACATGCAGATATATGTGTTTATGATGGTACTGTTGTATGTTTTTATTATGTGTTAAACAATACAGTCTACAGATAAAATTTTATCCAGATATTTTTATAGTTATAAAATAATATAATATACTTCTTATGCAAGTATTATTACTCATTTTTCCAATTACCTGATGTTCCTTCAATGTTTCATTAAGACAAGGATATCTTTCACTTATGTAGCGATAAAACTTTGGTATACCCATGTTGAATGAGGAACGTTAGTACAATAATTTTAAATTTTTTGTATAACTTTCACCGTTTAATAATACAATTTCTTGTTTAAGGACTTTGTACAGAAATTAAAAACTTTGTCCGTAAGTTTATCAACTTTACTTCTATATATTCGTTAACCACGAAGTTTAGGTACATCAGAAAGTCAACTGGCAAGGATTATTCGAAGATCGTCAATTCTTGTTCGGTATTCCGCAATTTCCCCGCATGAGGCCACTCAAATTGAGCTACACTACTGCCGTTATAATAACATTGTCCTGGAGTGTTTGAAGGTTGGTCAATTGTTTATATACACTCATTGTATGCACACGTACATGAATTTCCTTGATGTAAACGTTTGTTTGTAAATATTTTACAATATCTATAGCGTTGCACGTCCTAAAAGTCAAATTTAAAAAGTTCCGGCAGTAAACAGTGTTAACCTATATCTATTGTATTAAGGTGAACATCTATTGTATTAAGGTGACTAAGACATTTTATATTATTAATGAAATAACAGAGAAATATGATTATTGTGGTATAAAATGTCATATCAAGATTCACCGTTTTCGACCATGTATGGTCAAGATGATTATGACATCGATGAGGATAATGATGAGTACTTGGAAGATGATCGAGATGCTGAAGAGCAAGATGAAAGTGATGAAGGTATCGTGACAAACTTAACATAAGTATGAGAACATTCAGTATCATTAATATAAATTTACAGATACAGAGGAGGCAAGTGAGACAGATCTTGGTAAATCAGAGGAATATACAGAGATAAAAGAACAGTAAGTTCTAAATAACTTAGATTACAACATTTCCATTTATACTTAAAATAATCAAATTTTTCAGGGTTTATCAGGACAAGTTAGCCAGTTTGAAGAAACAGTTACAACAATTGAAAGATGGTACTCATCCTGAATATAATCGGAAATTGAAACGTTTAGAAGCTCAATACAAAGAAAGGTATACATTTATATGAAAGACATATTTGTAACTGCTATTTAATTTTTCAAGTTAATACATTTATTTACAGATTACGACTGAACATAATTTACCGTGATTATTTAACAGAATGGGTAGAAAGAGATTATATATTGGAAAAGAAAGCAGCTGTCAAGGAATTTGAAGAAAAAAAAATAGATCTCAAAGAAAACTTGTTAACTGATATGGAAGAGAAAAGAAAAATGATAGAATCTGATCGACATACAATGGAACTCACTGGTGACTCAATGGAGGTATAAACTCAGTAAAAAAGATATATACATGTTAATTGTAAATGCTCATTTTGTGATCCCTTGTTCAGGTAAAGCCTGTAATGACAAGAAAATTACGGAGGCGTCCTAATGATCCTGTACCTGAGAAAGTAGAAAAACGTAGAAAACCACCTCCAGCACAGTTGAATTATTTATTAGATGAAAAAGAAATTGAAAGTGATCTCAAAGCTATTAGTCGTGGTAAAGTACTGACCACTGTTCGAAAACCAGGTACTGATTGAAAAATCATAACCAGTATACATTTATTAATGATATATCATTGCTTTCAGCAGTACTACCGCATTATAATGCAGTAAATATACCCTCTCAACATATTCCTCCACCTTCTGATACAGCTATAATAGAAACTAGGATAGAGGATGGTAAACTGTTACACGAAAGACGATGGTAATTCTCGATTTTTATAAATTTATAAAGTTGAAAGAACACCGGTTTTAAATTCAATAATTGCAGGTTTCATCGTGGACAGCCAGTATATGTAGAAGGAAAAGATTTAACAAGATTTGCCGCAAATATCTCGGCAATCGGAACCGAAGCTGTAAGAAAATTATCATTAATTTATAGAATCGTTTGCTCTTTGATCATTTTTATTTTTATTTTTTGATTTTCTGATTTCGTAGATCTGGGTGAAGAAAGTTTCAGATGGAAGTAAAGTACGAATATACATCTCCCAGTTAAGTCGAGGGAAAATTTCGATCAAGAGAAGAGCATCCTAATGATTGTATATATATATCGCATAGATATAAGTCATTGCGAAAGTGTTCAGTAATATTTAAACTTGTGATATATTAGATTTGTAGTTTATTGAAGTTATATTTTTTGGATTTAGTATAATTGTTACTGTGCTTGTTTTTTGCCACCAATAGAACCAGACCTTCTGGTGATATTCTATTACCATGTACATCCATATAAAATAGGAGAGGAGTAACAAGGACATCATTATTAATAATAAATAAGTAGTCCATCGAGCTGGAGGAAGATTATCGTAATTGTTTTTTGCATAAAAATCAGCAGCGACTATACAAATATACAAACATCCGATTGCCATGGGTGTAATGATAATACCACGAAGCAAGTCAGCTTTTAAACTGCGAACGTATAATTGATGCTGTTGTTGATTAAGACACATCCAAATTATTATTGAATGCAGAACGTGGTAACGTGGAGTACGTCTCACTTCGTACCGATGTCCGCATAACTCACAGTTATTTCTGTTACTCTCTTCGAGCCAACGTTCTAAACATTTTAAGTGGATAGCACCCATGGTTCCCTTAAACAAATGTACTTTATTTTATTTACGAACCTCTTGATAATTAAACGAGCAAAATAATGATTGTCAAACCTTGCATTTACAAGGATATATAATTGGTAATTGTTGATTGGAATCATAACAGATACGACATTGTATCTCTTCATTTAAAGACTCTTGCAAAGTTAATTTACGTCTTTTATTAATTACGAGAATATCATCAAGTTTTCGTTTGATTGTTTGCTTGATAACTTTCTTTTCTTCGCTACATCCTACTTCGATTTCTGTTATAATTTTGTCTAAAACACTTTCGACCGAATTTCTTTCATTAATCATTATAAATAGCTATTATAATAACCCATTTTAACTGTTTAACCTGGTTGAAACATTTGTAATATATTTAAAAAAAAAGACAAACGAAGTGAAGATGATTGCAAAGCAGAATATTTCATATTTTGTTTTTTCAAAACTTGCGAATTCCCAAACTGAACTTTCAAATTTATATCAATAATAAATAGAGAAATTTCGCTTCTAATTTCATGTACATAATGTTTTTGTATGTAAACTGAAACAAGGATGATGTCCTATTACATGTATAAAAATTTGTATTACGTTAAGATGAATACAATTAAGTTAGCCAAATATGATAATATTAATGCGATACATAATTATGTGCAGTTTTTAATTAATCACTAAACTATAAACAAATATTTGTCACTCAGCCATCATATCCACGCTGAGGCAATCTTCGCCCATATTACTCGGCGATGTTTCTAACTCTCCAATTTCATTTGATTCGCTATAAACGTACAGTAAGCGTTAATTTAAAAAAACTTCTATGATAAAAAATTCGATTAGTTACCTATCCAATGATGGGTCATTACTGAACATTTCAGTAGGAACCGTAGGTGGTGCCTTCTCTGGTACTAGTTCCAAATAAGTTTGACGAGACTCTAGATGTCTTTCTACCTCTTCTGGTGTCATATGACCATCAGACATCAGAGGCATTGGTACTACATTATTTGATGATTGTACCTAGAAATATGAAACACTCTTATAGTAACTCTTCATAGCAGTTATAGCATAGTGCTTACTATAGGTATATTGTTTGACTTTGTGACTTTTGGAGTAGGTTTCTTCTTTTTACTTGTGTTCAGTGGTTTTGCCACAGTAGGCATATGGTGCGGAGTATGGTTACTAATGCCCATCTCTATTTTTTTTCTGAAAATGATATACATAATATATAGTAACAACTTGCTTAAACAAACCAGATACAACAGTCTGTTTACCTTTTGGAAGTATCAAGACGTGTAACTTCTTCGTCAGATGATTCTGTTTCATCACTTTCACTAAATGAAGCATCTACCTTCTCATATTGTAATAATCGATCTAATAGAAAACTTTTATCCCTATTTACTTTAAGTAACTTTCTTTGTGTAGACCGTAAAGCTTCTTGAAAACACTCATTCTCCTAAATTAATTTTGACATAGTTAGATAATGATAGATATAATGATATAAAATGTGTACATATGTTGCACATACATAAATCAGAAATTTTAACTTTCTTTTAAGATTTCGATATTGATCCTTGTAATTAGGCACTTCTTCCTCTGGACTATCATCATCATCGTCTTCTGCATCTGCATTGTTGTTTGCAATTGAACGACAATACCATCCTTCCAACATTGATCATCTGCAACTAGAAGTAAATTTGTAATGACTATTCAGAAAATCACTGTTTTGCATAACAATACCCAAGAGTGAAATCGTCTTACATATTTCTTACACTAAATGTAAATAAAAAAACTTGTTATTAATGTTATACTAATTCTACACAAGGTTAAGTTTTCAAAAACAGCAGATAATTTAACTGTGATATTCTTCCAAATGATGAAGGTATACTACCGATATCACCATGAAGTTCAAATTGAAGTTGCTTTTGACAATACTTACTCAAAGCTTTAAATCAGTTTTTTGTGCCTTTGAAATAATCGAGGTGAACGATTATTAAGAAGATAAATAAGCTGTTTATGACTGGCTTCCATTCTGTACTTCTTTATCGATTCTATAGTAACTTCAGTATGCTACAATTCGATAAAAAGCGTTATGTACATAAATATATGTATATATTTCATTTTGACATACAGTTTAGTAAATTTCTTTGTTTTTAAATAAATTATTTATTTTATGCTTTTGATTAATAATTAATCACTTATTTGAAAGCCAAATTAAAAATGATTTATTTTCTTTCGTCGCATAAATACAAGACTTTGTATAAATCTCAAACTGTTTGCTCTGCTAAAATTTGATTAAAAATTGTAATAGAAATGAGTTGTGATATATTATCTTAAATTTTATTCATTTAAAGAATTGTTGTCAGTAAGTTTATTTAAAAATAATTCCGTGGAAAATAAAAATTCACGCAACTGGTACTTTAGGGAGATCACTAATAAGGAGTGTAAAGTTCCCTTACTATTTACTTCTTCTTTCATGATGATATAAGCAGTGGGCAAAATAAATGAACAGTGAGAAGTAATGATGATATGATCAAGATACAAGGTAAAAGACATACTATATTTAATTTCTGTAATATATTCCCAACTGCACGAATCCTGAAAGAAAGTATTTTACCTAATTAAAACAATATACTGTAATAAGTAAAAATTATAAATCATGACATTTTTTGGTCACTGGATAGATACTTCTACTGCACAGTCGTTAGGTCGACCACAAGTGCATTGCCATAGATTACAAAGTGAACAAGAAAACTAAATTGAGTTAGTTTATGCAGAAGGAACAATCAAGACTGCACAGTTGGTAAAACGTGCGGTTGGTAGTATTTTCTAACGTACTTCGCAGTTGTATAGTTACAGTTTTAAAATGAATGCACGAGTAGTGAAGCGAATCTGAAATAATACCATTTTTTTTGTGTTTCTAAATTACTTCGTTTTGCAGAGACTCTATCAGATGCTACTTTGAACATACGCAATTCAAGTTTGTGCCAATTGCTCGATACAAAAACGAAACCGGGACATCGAAATTTGGCGGCATCATAACCTTATGGTGACCTCAGTAAAAAGTTTATAAATGATTTTTTCATATTCAGTCTATTTTAATATTGTATGTAAAATATGAAAGAATTAGAAGAAGTAAACTGCGAGGTAATTTATAATCTTCCTTTATTTCAACAACACATGATTATCATAGTATCTATCTATATTCCATCATTGAAAAGTAGTGTCATTGCAAATAACAATATTACTTTTATATAGATTCGCAATGTCATAGAGATTCAACATTTTGCCACGAACTATTTAAATAATGCAGAAAGAAGTGGTAGTGGATCATTAAATGGTTCGCAAATATGTAATGAAGTTGACGATGTTTATGGAGGTTTTTTACATGATGCCACATATGCTTGGTTGAGTTACGGTTGTCATTTAATAGTACTCAATGCAAAAACAGGTGAAAACTGTAGCTCTTGGACTTTTCGAGGAAAGATTATGTGCGTTTGTCAGTTTCCTGCAAAATGTGGAGAATTACCACTACTTCTTGTTGGTTTGGACAATGAAGCATCCAGAACTAAGGATTCCATGGGCTTATTATGTGTCTTTGATTGTACTACATCTCGAGTTCTGAGAGCTATAAGAGTATGTATTGTTAAAACATTAAAAGCAGACAAAGTAAAACTCATATGTTATATATTTGTATAGATGCCAGCTGGAGTAGAACAAGTTTGTATCGTGTCTGGTGGAGCAGAATGGGAGGAGTTCAACGACAAGAGACCAGATAATATTCTCATGCAAATGGATGGTATAGCTTGTGTAGTATTACGCAATCTTCATCATCTAATGATTGATCTTCAGAGATCCACTTGGGAGGTACCTGAATCGTCTGTTCTAATGGATGAAATTTCTCCAGCTGAAATCGAATTTATAACAACAAAGGATTCTTTTCATAGAAATCAGTCAAATAAAAGTAAACACATGACTTGTAATTTACTAAATCATCGTAAGTAGTATTCATTGATATAGTACTTTTTATGTTCCTTTATCATAGTGTACATGACTACTTTTATCTATTTATAGGTATAGAAAAACATATAGGATTTAACAGAGAAGAATTTGAATCACATGCTATTTTGGATGAAAAATTGACAACCAGTATCATTAGTTCAACGAAAATCGGTTGTCTGATATCAGGATGTTTGGGTAGAGTGATAATATGGCAGAATGACGGTTCCATAGGCTGGATCAGTTCACCTGACGATGAGACCATGATAGTAACACATTTGTCATTACTGGAACCAACCGACGATCCTCGACCTTTTTATTATTTATGGGTTGTTTTTCAAGATGACTCGTTTAAGGTGCCTCCCCTCTTAAGAATGTATGCCTTACTGTTCGAACGAAAGTACTGTGACAAAGGAACAAATCTGTATTTCAATTTGGAAGCCGAGCCTAGCCTTAAGTTCGAATGTAGATTAGATACAGCGGACAAAGTAGTCAGTTTATCTACGATCGAGAGAGAATCAAATCCAGACCAAACGGATTCAGAATTCAGACGAAGCGAAGAGAGCTTATTATTGATCTCGACTACTGAGAGAACATTGTTATTTGATTTGAATCAGTGGTACAAAGAACAGATGCCTCAAACTATCAGTGAGTGCAAAGATCCAAACAGTATATTAGCAAGTTACAATACAAAACACAGGCCATGTAATATAGCTGGCAACAAGATAATAAGTTGTACTTATATTCCTCGGACACTACAAGAATTTCCAAACAATAATTTGAGCTTGTCGGAAGAAATATTCTATCCGAGTGCGTCGTCTCTTGAATGGGTAGAATTGAGTCCTACAAAATTAACATTTTGGTTGACTCGTGGTGTCCAAAACGAGTTACTTCGCGAGATGGCTCTCACTGGACCGATTATTTTAACTCAGCCTTCCGAAATGTTTCACAAATGTCTCTCGGTTGGCTTGATACCGCTTAGTACAGAAGTTTCTTTCTCCAGCGATCAGAACGTTCAAAGAGACATGTTATTATCGCTTTGCTTGGAGCAACGTTGGACAAGTTTCTTGATAAGATGCGCAAAAGAGTGGTCGGATGGAAGCTCAGCGTACATGTACCCAAGTTTTCTGAAATGGGGTATACAACGTGCGTCTACGATAAAGTTGATTGCGGATCGTTTGTGCATCCCGCTGTTCGATCAGTCCGGTAACAATATTGGAGAGTCCGAAGTGAAGACGTTACGATTTTGTTATCAACAGTTGGAATGTTTGTCAAATGTAGTCGCAAAATTGCCTTTCGAAACAAGCAGTCTGATAAAACAACGAAGAGCGCTTAAACGCGTGTCCATGTATTTTCAAGTGCTCCTTTGGTTCTATGACGTGGGTCTGTTACCCGAATCTCAGAGTTTGGAGGAAGGATCTTTACCGCTTTCTCTTACACTGAAGATCCCGTACCCATTCGAGAAGCTGTACAATCTGTACAAAGAGAAACGGGAGTCGATGAAAAGCGACAACCAAAATGATGAAAACGAGAAAGTATTTTTTATAGATGAATTAATAACGCGCGAATGTCCCGCTTTGAATGTACAGTGGGAAAGAGAAGCAGGAGATGCGAATACCAACGGTTATTATCCTCCACCTTCGTTGCAGTCGTTGCTGAGAAGTTATTTGTCCGATTGCGATCAAACAGAATCAGACGAGTTTGAATGCAAACATCAAATCACCATATATCTATTGATGGACTTAGCCATGCTGTTGCAAGGATCTTATCCTGGAGTTGAACAACTAATTAAGTATCCTTCCTCGTTCAAAATGAGTCCAAGTCTCATAAAACTTACGCAAGCATTCTGGTTGCTTGACCATGAAGATTATCATGGATTTTTGGACATGATGACTGGTCAGTTGGTATGCGATTCTGATGTTAAAGACTGGCATCATAAACTTGTGTTAAGAACACTGATAAGAAACAATCAGCACAAATTGGCTTTGATGTATTTGCGCATAAAGAAACCGCCATTGTCGTCCATTCAGGAACAGAGCACACTGATAGGTTTGTCAGTGGAGCATGGTTTGATACATTCTGCTTTTCACCGCAGACCTCAATCTCATTATGCACAACTGTTAATATGCTTTTTCCAAGCGTGTAAAGCTTACAACAAGCTTAGCGATATTTTGCATTTGGCTCTGGATCCAGAAGAAGAAGAAATGTTCATTAAATTCCTGGAAGATACCAAGTCTGAAGACACACGACTTTTATACTACTTGCAACGTTGTCGTTATATGGAAGCCAATAGCGGAAGTTCATCTGCTTACTTACATACCACTGCTTCAAGGAACTTGCATATGGATATGCTGAATGCTTACAACACAACATTACCTGATGTAGTGAAACGATTCTCTATGAGTATGGGTAAAACAAACTTGGACACAGGCATGGAATTAAGGTATCCTAAACCAATGTCTCATCACAAAAATTCTCAGCAAATAACAAACATGTATGAGACTGTAATTAAGAAGGCAAGGGAGACTTATCCCAGAGGAGAGAAGTCTCTGATTCCTTTTATTACTGCGCCATGTACGTCGTTAAAGATGAACGATGATCGCATCAACATAAACTGTGTAATGTCTCCAAAAATTGTACAGAAGAATCGGAAACGCGCTTTGGATCAAGTAATGGAGGATGAAGAGGAGAGTGGAATGAGGACCCCTGATAAGGCCAAGCGTAGAAAGTTGCTTGAGGATGGCGAGGCAGCTTTAAATGCTGCATTCAGCACTCCATTAGTGAAACGAAAGATATGCAGCGATAAGAACACACCGGTTGAAACTCCACATTCTATCTTGAAGATTCGACAACTCATAAGGAATTCAACTTCGCCTACTGTTAGTACCTTGCAAGGAGATGTTACAGATAATACAGAATCTGAGGGAAAGCAGAAAATTAGTAGACAGATACGGTTCAGTATTTCTCAATGTAAGAAAAACAATACCCACGATGAAATAAACAGCGAAGAGGATAACAGCAAGCTTAACGCATCAGAAGCAAGCGAAGAGGTATTCTTCAGTCCAACAGTTTTGTCTGACAGTAGTTTCACTTGTAAAAATGTATATACGGCTCGGCCTAGACCTAGCCTTAGAAGAACCTACTTGCAAACATCTACAGAATCCTTAACAAAAAGTTCTGCAAATTGTAGCACAAGCAGTTCGCCTAATCTAGTTGAGAATTGTTCTAGGCTTGTCTCAGAAACACCATCACATGTGTCCAGAAGATGTACCTCAATGTTATCTTCATCAATTTATTCTCCTACAATACTTTCTCCAAATAGTAGCTTTGAAATTGATACTTCTTTGAAGAGATCTAATACTAACTTACAGTCTTTATTAACTCTTCCCAAGCAACAGGAGAATTATAATTCCACCAACTCACCTGCTGCGAGAAGTACTTCTAGACCTGAAGAGCAATACCATGAAACTGAAAAAATGTTGAATACAAGTACTAAAGAAAGCACTGAATTAAAAGTACCACATACGAGGAAGCGAAAAGTATCTGAAAGGGAGGATGTACAAAATAAATATAGGAATGGAGATCTTTCAAAAACGAATGCCTTAGAAGAAAATGTTGAGGAAGATTTTGAGTTTTCTAGCACAACAAAAAATAAGTCGATTCATTCGGAAAGTAAAGAGCAGTTCTCTTGGTCACTCGATAAGAAATTACAAAATAAATCTACACACGACATGCAAGATGAAACGTCTAAAAACAACGAACATTTTGATATCACCGACGATGAATCTTCGAATAGCGGTGACGAAGTAGATTTGGTCAATGAAAGTAAGAGTAAAAAGACAGATGGTTCGCAGACGGCACAAGTGTGTGCAGATGATATGTACGATGCATCGAACATCACAGATGATGAATCTGATTCCAGCATAGATGTAGGTGAACCGAAAAAGAACAGTATTACTCCTCCTGATAAGCAAGCAAATGTAACTAATAATTTTAAATTCTCTGATAAAGAAAGGGAAGTGACAATAGATAAAACTAGTGAGAAATCGATACATGATAATAATAATTCCAGTTACAGAGGAACAAATGAAAAATTAGTTCATGATATGCCACAACCTGCAGATGTTTCTAATTTAAATACAGAGTCATTAATTGCAACTGAGAACATTACACCAAGAGTAACCAGATCACGTAGAGCTTCTTCCATAGCAAAAGAAATAAGTACACCACCATTAAATTCACCATCAAAAGTTACAACTCGATCAAAACGAGCTAGTTCATTAGCAAAAGAGGTATTAATTGCATCTGTTGCTGCACCAGATGAAGGAGTCAAACAAAGAGTTTCGTCTGGGTCAGAAGAGCCACCTAGTACGGTGACGCCCAAAAAAGGCAGAAGTAAAAGAGGGTCATCGGTAGTGAAGCAAGTTTCTACAAATGTGGAAGAGGAAGAAGTTAAAACACCAGTCCGGAGAAGCGCGAGAACAGCTGCTTCTGTACACAAAGAATTGTCAGAATCAGTGAAACCTGCGGCAAAGAACAGCAAGGTTTCATCACCTCCATCAGCAGAAGATGAGCCACAAAAGGTAAAGTCAGGAACTAAAAAGGCAAAGTCGAAGCAATCATCAACTGAAAGAAAGTTAAACGCTTCATTGAAGTCAACAGACGAATCTAAAGGGAATGATGAAAAGGTAGAAGAAATAAATAATACGAGAATAACGAGAAAACGTGGTAGTTCAGTACCTAAGGAAACGGTAAGTGCAATAAGAACTCGAAGGTCCAGTAGCATAGCGAAGGACATTATACCAGAAGTTCTTGAACCAGTGCAGGAAGTAACAAAAGAACATTTGGTAGACGTAACAGTGAATAGTCCTGCTGCAAATACACGCAGTAGAAGATTATCGATACAGTCAGTACCGGAAGAGCTTGAAGAAGTTTTGAGTGTACCATTAAAAGAGAGAGCATCCAAACCCAAGACAACGAAGCAGGCTACGCAGACTTCTAGACAGAGAAGAGCTGCAAGTGTTGACGTAGAGACAAAGAGATTAACCAGAAGTACTCGTGGTACAGATATTCTTAAAGAAGTAATAGTCGAGGAAGAAACACCACAAACAGAAAATCAAGTGGACACAGAAGTTTCTAAAGCCAAAACAACTACAAAAAGAAAACGTACTAAGTCCAATACTGTTAGTGAAGAAACAAGTGAAACAATGTCCAGACCAAGGAGAGGTCAAAAGCCAACAAGACAAGAAACCAGTGAACAGTTTCTTTTTTCGCAACCAGAAAAGCCAGATAATTCATCACTGGATCAAAAAAGTAAATAATACTAATATCTGATTTTTAGTTAATTTTTTAATAAATCATTAATTGTTTGAAATTTTTTCAGCCATTGGAGAAGTACCAAAATACGTATTTTCACCCCCACAAACTAGGTCAAGAGCTACCACTCCTAATTATCGTAGGTGGTTACTTTTTAATTAGATTCATTAGCTTCGTTATTAGCAATACTCTGCCTATTGCTTTCTACCTGCATGCTTCTACGCTGTACAACACGTTTTACAAGAACACGTCGACTCTACATTAACTATAGATATAGGATTTTAGCAATCTAAGTATTGTAGGATATAGAGATCTAAAGATCTAACAGTTTAAGAATATAATTTTTCATGTAACACATACACGTTTTGCTTGTATAACATGTGTAGTTTATATACACTTTAATAGTAACCAGTTATGTATTGCTTACTTAATAATCTTCAATTAATAATATATGCTTATATACTTTGTCTTAAGAACTGTCGATGCTAATGCTTCTTTCTTAATCATTTTTATACAACAGAATGAAAACCATTATTCCAAGTGAAGATGAAACAGAAGAAGAGAAGAAAGAAGAACAGAATGTACAGAAAAGTTCAAGGTTGAAAAGAACAACCCAATACGTTTGTGTGACTGCACATCGCTATAGAACAAAATTTGTACTATCCAAAAGATCAAAAAGTACGTCAGATTAAACGTAATTTGTATAAAATTCCCTTTTTAACCCTTTTTTGTTGAAACATACTTTGTTTTTTGATTTAGAATAATTTACAATTTCACAGTCTACATATGATAGATCACATAGTGACCTCCTTTCTTTCTGAACTAACGTTCTCAGTCTTATGTATAGTAATCACTTGTAAAAAAGCTTGGCTTTTCGAGTAACTTCATTTCGTAGCTAGAAGTGAATTAGAAATTATGATATATGGGACCATGTGGAATTAAACTTTTGTTATTGTCGGAAGGGTGCTAAGTTCATTACGGCACAAGATTAATTTTCTAAAATATGGTCACGAAAAGGAGCTTTTTACTATGGATTTAATATATTCAGTGTAATAAGAGTTAGAATAACTATATTTTATCAATAAGTAATCTCATATAATATTAATGCTTAAAATATATACTAACATAATATTTTGTGACAAGTATATTTTTTAAATTACCATGTTTTATCGGGAAGATTATTTTGTATAATCTATAAATTTGTTTACTGAATTTGCATTATTCCCTTTACAGTTTCGGTTTAGGATTAACTAGTTTTGTTAAGTTCCTAAATGTGTAGGCAGCTGTACAGAAAAAATTTTGTTGACTTCTATTTTGGAAATGTTAAAACAGCAGGGTTTCAAAAGTGTATTATATTGAACGGACTAGCACCGTATTAACTGTAAATCATAAGGTCTATTACTTTTATACACAAATTTGCCAAATATAATATTTGTTACATTTTTCAATTTCTTCTTCTTACAATAAGTTCATGGAATGAATTATTGTTGTATCGTGTATTAACTTGTATGCGGTTTTCAACGAAAACATGTATTATAACTTTGTAAATAATTTATTAATATACCCATGTATAGCTGTATTCATACAATAAATGTAAAAAAAGAATTAATACATATTGTTACCATCGAATAAATTTCCAATCACCATAAATAATAACTCGTTAGGCTTAAATACTTAAACGATATTAAATAATACTATAAACAAATACATCTATGTTTCGTTGATTGGTACATTCTATCTATGTCATGATTATTGAACTTAGATCAAAGGAGTTAAAGCATCGTATAGATTATCAGTACACTTACGTGTTTCCTTGTCTTTGAACTACAACAGACTGAAAATCATTTAAATTATTATGTATGAAACACATTTATCAGCACGTATTAATAGTTTCACATGATTTTAAAGCGAATTTTCCGTTTCTGCTAACACCAGGTCCGGCACAACATATTCATTATTAAATGTTATCTTTGGCAGTAAATTATTTGTTTATTCTGCACCTTAATTTAAAGACAAAACACATTCGCTCTAAAAAATCAAGCAAAAATCGTACAAATATATTAAATCTATAATAAATTTCGTTCAGATAGTCATTTGATTTCAGTTCAAATGATCAATCTTTGTACATGATTGTTACTTGTTGCTAGACAAATCTATTATTTATCGTTCTGATTGTCTATTCTGTTAATTATATTTTTTGTCATAGAACTCTCTTTTCATTAGCATTATACAATATATTAACAGAAATATCATTTTTAGAATAAATACGAATATAGATCGTAAAAGGCAGATTTGAGATTCAGGACGGTGCAATCGAATATTTAGTGAGATTCAAATATTCATTGAAGTTTTGATTCTGTTTTACACCGTATCCATTTCAAAGGCACATTCACATTATGTTGAGATATGCTTCAAGTACAACTCTTGAACAGAAAAATGTATAATATAAATGTAATTACTAGACTGTATATCTTTATGCATTGCAGATTTTGATATATCATAAATGCATAAATATTTGCAGTCCAGTAATTACATTTGTTCTTATTGTAAACCTTAGTTTCACCGATACAAATACGAATCTAATAAAAATATGATTCCTAAATAACTTACATACAATAAGTAACTTACATTCTCTTTTCATGGCAACGAAAATTTCCGTTATTGAAAAATACTTATCATTAATAAAGAGCCTTGCTTGATACTGCTTTTACTGCTGCTTGCAACTATCTTTTACGCGACGTTTATGCTTCTCTTCGTGAGTTTGAGACGGGGATTGCATTTGATTTCGTCGTTGTCCTTGTATAGGCATATAACATGGAGCATCGTCATTCATGAGTTCTGGCGGCGGTGTAGGTAACGCATGAGTTGGGCTCACTGTACTGCTTGAGCTACTCGAAGTATTTCGATGTAAATTTCCATTATATGTAGGATCAATAATAGCAGCCACGTTGGGTACTTCTCGTATATTTTCGCCAGAATCGTCTAACGTTTGTATCTCTTCGGGGTCCGAGTAATGCGGATAATTTTGCGTCTGTACCCTACTCTTGCCTTGTACATTCTTTAAGTCTAGCTTATCAGGTCTTTGTAGCTTTTCCGAGGGGTTCTGATCATCGAGCTCTTGAAGTTGTTGCCGCTCTAATTTTCTTTGCCTCGCTCTTTGTCGTGCTTTCCTCGCTTTTATACGTTCTTTTTCTTGAAGCATACGTGCTAGTTCAGCATCCTGTGCTTCCATTGCAATTTTTTGATCTAATAATAATTGTTCATTCATTGGTCCATCCTGACTATCTATAGCACTTTCTTCTTCCTCCTGTTGCAGTTTTCTTGCCAACTCCTTCATTTGAAGGACAGATTAAGATTAATGAATTCTATTACTTTAAAATATTTTTATGTATTTCTATAAGTACCTCATCTTTTTCTTCTTGAATATGACGATCAATTTCAAGCTGAGCAGCCTCATCATCCAATCTCAGTTGCAATCTCATTTGTTCCTGTAACTCCCGTTCCTTTTTCCTTTCTTCTCGTTCCAAAGATAATGCAATTTGTCTGGCAACCAGGGCATCTCTTTCTTCCCTACAAAATGAAGTCCTTTAATGAAATTTGTAGCTGGTGGAACTCAGATGAAATATAGTTGAGAATTTGTACACTAACTGCTGTTGAACGTAAGATTGATATCTGAGTGTTTCTAACTCCTGTTCAACACGTGCTCTTGGCAAATCCTCCCTTACTTGAGCATTGCGAACCTTATTGCCAGTATAATGTTCTCTGACTATAAATCAACATATTAAATTTTAGAGATTAAGTAAAATTGACCAATATCATGGAAATATTTTTAAACCCTTACTTTCTTCGTCTTGAAGACGATATGCAAGCGCTCCATCCTCGTGCACGAGCCATTCGCGGCACACTATATGAAAGCGCCAAAAAAGATAAAAAATGCAAGTTGAATGACTAATTCTAATTAAGAATGACAGGAGGCGTTTAGAAAACGATTTTCATACCTTCGTTAACTCGTCCTGCTTTCGGTAATGTATCTGAACTTAGGACAGATTTCGCCATATCGCAGTAACTGTTCGTTGTCTTTGGCAGAAAAGCGTTTCTTTCGCCTAGCTTTCTTGTTTACAACCACCTTACGGAAAATGTAGTACGCTGTTTTCTCTCCATCTTGAATAGCAGTGAACAGTAATGAATAAGAGTACGTGTGTGTGGTGGTGGTCTCTCCCAACGAATGCATTTCTTTTTTAATAGTATGAGTAAAAGCGTACCTAAGCGTCTTGAAAATGGCGGCGAAAAGGATCAGATCTTTACTACGCGTAATGATATTAACCCACTGACACGCAATATGTCGATATTTGCACTTTCGTTATCGATGAATAATAATATTTTCGCAACTTCATGCTTACTTTTAAAAGCAAACTTTTATTGCGCATTTTATGTTTCAAGAACGTGATTCTGAGAACTATATCAGAAAGTAACTCAACGCTTCTTATAATTGAATTTTTCTATGAAACTTGTATCCATAACGGAAGTACTGCGAAGATCTAACATGTAAAAACAATATAAAAGACAATAGTTTAGTATAAGGTACTTAATTTAAGAAGTTGAACGCATTATGGTAACCTCATTTTCACATGCATTTAAAAATTAACATTTTCGCGCGCACTTTCTAAAAGATACTGCCACTAGTGCCTTCTAGCAGTCAAGAGTGGAAATTAATTCACTTTCAATTCCGCCACCCATTGCTAGATGGCGCAACATGTACCGTTTCGGATCAAATTTAATTAATATTGACTTTTTTCAGCTTAATTGACAATAATACTCATCAAATTACTTTGAAAAGTACTATTAATTAGCTTTAGAATGTTTTAGAAGTGTTAAAGAAGTCGAAACCGTCAATAAAGTAGATAATTATTATAGATGTTCCCTTGGTCCAGATCTTGTACCGCTGGAACTATCATTACTTTTGATGATCTTTGGTGGAACGAAAATAATAATTTCCACAATTTTTAGCAAAACATGGGATGTAAATTATATTATTTACTGGCATTCTCTAGGTACAAAAGATAATGTGAATTCTGAACTTTTCAGAATAGAAAGTATTTGGAGAATTTGTCTAGAATTATGGAATCATTTTATTATACATGTAAAAGGTTAGGAGGAACTGACAAGTAAGGTTAGGAATCTGTGGAATAAGTTGAATAGCAATGATAAATTCATTACATAAGAAGAAAACTTAAACAAAGACTAACAAAATGTTGTGTTACAATGGAAAACTTAGTTTATTTTGTTTTACTGCGGCTGCTGTAGTCGCAGTTCTACCAGAAATACTTTTGAGGTTAGAATTCGATGTTCCTCATACGTATTTCAATAATATTTGGCTTACTCATCTTTTTCAATACATAGTTTTAAATGTACTCGTACTTCTGGCCTTTCGTGGCTTTTCGTATCAGGTAATTTACTCGAATTTATGTTTTTCTTGATAGGTTATGTGTGCAATAATAAGTACTTATATTCATTACAGGTCGCTGTAAGGGCTGTTTTTCTAGGATATGTTTTTGGTACTGGAATTATAGTATCATTTGCTGCACCATCTTCGTGGCAAATGTTTGGAATATATATCACTGTCTTGGCTACATTTCATTACACAGAATTCTTGAGCATAGCTTGGATAAATCCAACGACTCTATCTATTGATAGCTTTATTTTAAATGATAGCATAGCTTATGGTGTAGCAGCATGCTCCAGTTGGATAGAGTTTATGACAGAAAGGCACTATTTTCCAATGTGGAAAGAACCTTCTTCCATATCATATTTTGGATTAATATTATGTATTGGTGGAGAAATTTTAAGGAAGTCAGCCATGTTTACTGCAAAACACAATTTCAATCATATTGTACAAAGTGAGAAGATGGATAACCATGAACTTGTCACTTATGGAGTGTACAGGCTTTGTAGACATCCTAGTTATGTAGGTTGGTTTTACTGGTCTATTGGAACACAGGTAATATTTTAGAAAATGTTATGAATGAAAGAAAACCAAATATTAGGATTTGAGACTATCTGCAGTTTTATTTTTAGCTGATACTTCAGAATCCATTTTGTCTTTTGGCCTATGCAATAGCATCTTGGAAATTTTTCCATGACCGCATTTTATTTGAAGAGATTACTTTGCTTAATTTTTTTGGAGAAGACTATCTTCAATATCAGAAGAGAGTGGGTACAGGACTACCGTTTATATCTGGTTACAAAGTCAATTTATAGCAGCCGGTATCTGTTTAAATAATAGCTTACAAATGCTTCATTTGAATTTCTATCAATAATTGATAGAAATTGTGTTAATTTCTCAGGTATAATATTATGGATTTATTTGTACTAATGTTTTTTTTTATCAGTTATTCTTTATAAGGACACATCTTTGCCATTAATCACGAAATAATGATTAAACAGTATTCTTAACAAAATTATATTTATTGTCTCATTTCACTTTGAAGAATTATTCTTGTAACAATAGACTACACTTTCATGTTATGTTAGATACTTTCAATTGACGATTATACATTCTTGTTTTATATTTACGTTTATATACATATATAAGCTTACATTAAAGCTTATACATAAAACATTCAGAAAGCATTTGTTCGATGTTGGATAATAAGAAGGTGCTAGATCGAAGCAATATACTTACAATTGTATATAGTAAATTTCTGTACACAGTCATTTACAATATATCGATAAAGTTTTGATATATTTTAAAAAATTCTATGCGGGTATTGCCACAGCATGGTTCGTAAAGATATTTCGTGGCCGATTTGTTTTATCTTCTATGAAATTAAAGAATATATTCAAGTTAAAAGAGAAAAGCTCGTGAATATACGTGTTATCGGCTACGAAAAAGTGAATGAACCTGATGTTATTGTTGCGCATTCAATTCGAGTCTTTCCTGTTCATTGATTCATTTCCTCTAAGGAAGTGATAATTACTTTCACGCAAGAAACAAGCATTTATAATTGACAGTGAGTCATTTAACAGATAAACGCATTAATAAAAATCATCACTTTGTAACGTAAAACTACGATGTAATATTCTAATAATAATAAATAATAATCTATGAAAGTTTTATCTAAACATTGCATATGTTCAGCTATCCATAATTATTTCATCCTTATTGCCAAACTATCAGTATGACTATGTCCTTAAGAAATGACGATTACGCATAATGTACGAAAATGCCAATACTGCGAGACTAATTATAAATATTTACATATGTTTTTCGCAGTGTATGTATATTGAATACAAATCTCATTATTAACTAGCGACACATTTTTACTAGCACCGACCTTAATTATGCAAATATCTCGTAAGTAACTTTCATCAATATCACATAAATGGAGTTCGAAGTGTTTTGATAAAAAAAACATTACTGAATTTATAATATATTAATATATATCTGTAGTAAATAAATACTGGGCCTTTGTTCAGGTATGAATATAATCAGTGTTATAACTACAACAAATTACTGAAGTGTTTCTGTTATTGACGATTAGAAAAATTTTGTTAAGAGCCTAATAAATTAAATAACGGCAGTGAGAACTTATACGAGTGATCTGATATAACAGTATTGCATTTCTCTGCAGTCACTTCGATGTTCGATGACTGAGCATGGCAGTTAAACTTGAAAACAAAAAGTGAAACTGATAAAAAAAGACATCCCAAAAAAAAATATTTTTTTCATGTAAATGAAATCAGTATTGTTTTCTTATACACTGTAAAAACGAAGCCATATAAAATGTAGTTAAGTCGATTGTAAAATATTAGTATCAATGGTACTGTGTTTTTGGGAATACATTTTGTATATCTACAAATATAAAACTGCTTGTATATTTATCGCGGTACTTTCGCATTGTGGCTATTATTTTTGGAGTCAGCGTTTTCAGAAGAACTCCACACCATTTATATGAATACCAGAGAAACTTCTTAATAAAATAATCCAAGATCTCCGCGTGTTGGAAGTCTGTCATTCAACATTCTATAAAATGGAAGAACAAAATTAATCAGTAAAAATTTAGTCTTCATTTACTCTGCAATTAATAGCACGAGTCAAAAAGAATCTTCAATGTATACATAAAATAATTCTCAGAAAAATATTACCATAAGCAATTTACCTCGATCTCAACGTCAACGAAGCATTAAATACTTTACAAATTTAAAAATGACATCAGATATTGATAAGCTCCTAGGAATACGTATTTCTTCATTTTTGCAAAAACATAAGCCATGAAGAAAAACGCAGTCAATGGACGCTATTCGAAAAGAAACGCTTAACTTAATATACATTTTATCGCATTCATAATGTCTATGCATAATACTGTAAAAAGTACACTCTGTTCTCGGACATCCATAGCAAACGCGAGCAGATTTTGGAGTAGGATCAATAGTGAATAATGTCTGATGTTATAAGCAGCCAAATTGACTGCTGGCTTTGGATGAATGATGTTAACAGGTGGTGGAGGAACAAATGCATCAAAAATGTCTGTGTCAGCATTTGTGAATACCAAGGAGGAAGGAATCCATCTTGTTCTGAGCAGCATGAAAAATGATCACCTTTTCTTAATATATTCATTAACATTGTTATAATGCTTCTACTTTATTATTTACCTGGTGCACGGAGAAACATTCTTTCCTCTGATAGCCTTTTCTCCAATGTCAATGGCTCCAGAATCTTGTACCTCCATGGTATAAATGCAGCCAGAGAATCCTTCTTGATATTTCCCGTAAGTCATTGCATAATCAGGTACTCCACCTAAATAAACGCTACCTCTGGTGTTCAAATCTTGTTGTGTTCCATAGCTTGAACCACTCTCCATGTGTTCACCATTTAATTCAATACTTCCATCGCTACCTTGACGTTTAAGGATTATTCTATGTCTTTCCCCATCGTCTACCTTTTGAGCTGTGACGCGAATTACTACTGGACCAGCGCCCAGGTTGTACTGATATTCTACATAACTGAAAACAAGTGAATGTAATGAAAAATGTTTCTAGAAGTTTAAGCGAAGTAAAGACAGTACCCATCAATTACTGCAAGAGACATATAGTGATCAGGATTCAGGTCATTTTGAGTCTGCCCATGCCACATGATCAATCCATTAGTTTTGTTTGTTGATATTTCAAAGCCTAACACTTCACGTTCTTCTTCGTGAGTCATCACAGATCTGTCTAATTCTAACCAGCCATCTCCTCTAAACGCAACGTCATAGGTTATTTCTGCCACTGAAAGATTACACGAATTAGAATTAAAACGTGAAACACGTATAATTCCAGTCTTTGATATAGTTACATTTTTCACAATTCTGTCCATTATAACCCAATCGACAATCGCATTTATATGATCCATGAAGATCCGTGCATGTCCCTCCATTTCTGCAGGGCAAAAGCAGTTCACACTGCTTTAGAATATTCTCACAGTTTCTGCCCACATAGCCATATTCACAGGTGCATGAATAGTCATATGAATCTGTGCTCTGGCAGACTCCATGAATGCAAGGATTTGAGGCACATGGGTCATATGGTGTAGTAGTGGATGGTGGAGTAGTGACAATGGTAGTCAACTTTGTTTGATTAGGGTGTAACACATTGCAATCATCAATGTTTGCAGAGTCTATCGCTGACTTTAGTATATCTACGTTCATAGAAGACACTCCTAACTAAAAGAATACAATGATTATTACAGTAACTCATTTTGTAGAATTTCAGGACTTAGAAAAGGAGGACTTACATCACTGATGCAACCACGAAAGGCACGATTTACTCCAACATTTTTATTCACTGTAATTCTTCTACGATCGACTCCTCCAATATAGAGCGGTGTGTTTAGTGTCATGGTGCGCGAAACTCCTGGAGATTTACCTCCTATGGTTGGTTCTCCATTTACAGTCAAGTTGCCTTCTTTAAAGTCTCTAGCGATTGAGACGTGTGTCCACACACCAGGTTGTAGTACGTAATTTGATCTGATAATTGCTGTGCCAGAACCAATGTCGTATCGAAACTCAACGCGTTTATCTTTGATCACAAGTGCCACGAACTCTCCTAATCCTTCATCGTTTTCAGAACAATATATCAGTATTCCATCCTTGTCACCCAAAGGGTTGAAGTTCAATGCCACTCTCAATCTAAAATAAAGTTGATCATGTTAATATAATGTTTCTACTTTAATATTAGATGCATAGAAATTACATTTTGTTAGATGGTAGAAATATTAGTGTAACCAGGGAAAAGCAAAAGGAAAAAAATAAATGCTGTTTTGTAACTTACCCTTTGTGAAGCGATGATAACAAATTAAAATGGTAAATCAAAATAAACGTTTAACGTAAAAACAATTCTTGTTAAATCAATTTTTATTTGCATCTCAAGACATATATTTATACTTATAGCATTGCTCGAAGCCCGTCGAATACATATAAATGGTCATTCTGGTCCTAAAAATACACTTCTCCGGCACGTACACACAGGTTCTTACAAAATAAGTACAAACATTTTACATGTGCCGTGTGGTAATGATGTGTATGTGATACTACCATAAAATGCAATTCATTTGGTAGTGACCTAATTAATGGCTTACATTTAACAGTAATTAAAATGACTAACACAATGCGTTAAAATGTATTACTCAAAAAGCTGTACAAACGAACCCGTCGCAATCTAATAAACATTCGAGTTAAAAGATATTGTAAGAGAGCTCTGCAAACAGAAGTTCTTTCTCGAATGTCTCGAAAGGAATTAATTGCTTGTGACTGCGAAGGGTTGTGATATAAGTATAATAGGTATATCGACCGATAATCTAATATTACAGCACCATGAGGTTCATTCCAAGGAACTACTCATTCTACAGGCTCCACGATGGCCTACCATCCAACATAATCTATTACACGTATGAGGCAGAAATGAAAACATCTAATTGTAAATAAAATTCTTATAAAAAAAAATATATATAACATATATGTTGACTGACAACTATAAATAGCAGTTACACAAAGAGTGATTTGTTCCTACAACTATTACACATCGATTGAACAATACATAAATGACTTGTTTCTATTATGTGCATAGAAATTTGGTGGTGATAGGACTAATGTTGTGTGTGGTGCGGCTTAGAGTGGTGATGAGGCCTCGATCGAGCCTTTCTAACTGGTGCGTTGTGTGCATGTGATCTATTGTGTATGTTGCGTCGGTTCATTCTCGTCCTGAAAATAATTTCTTCGATTAACATTAAGACTTTCCTACCGGCTGCTGGTTAGTTGCCTAATCTGACCACGAATACTCGAACTTTGGGGATCCTGAGAGTTTGAACTATTTGATATATTGTGTTAAAAAGAAAATATAATATGAAATTTACAAATTTTCTGGTAACAAAAATAAAGGGACAAAAAGTATATACACTTTAGTACAACATAGGCTTCTCTTGGCGAAGGCTGCGTGCAAGAGAAATTTATTATCATTTTCCTTTGATCCTCGGATAATCCAGAGAAAAGTCTAATTTAATACTTCATCCTCTACATTTCTTTTTAAGAGAAGCCTAAGCTGTTCGCAGCCATTTATAACGAAAAAGTGAACTGCATCACATTTAGGAATCATGCACATGCTTCGCGTGTATATGTAGATACTTACCGTCTAAGAGCTTTGGGCGTGTCATGTGCAATGAAAGATTTGTCGTCATGGAAAGCTGGCTCGTAAATCATCAATGGAGTCTCGCATCGAGAACCAGTTTTTCCATAAGGACAATAGCATTCAAAGCCCATTTCCTTGTCTATACAGTGACCTTCTCCACAAGCACCTACAGAAAGAATTTTATCACTGAAGGTTTTTAATACACAGATGATCTTCAACTACAATAATCATTCTTTACCTGGATAACACGATTGTCCAACATAGTCACAGTGCTTTCCACTATAACCAGCTCGGCACAAACATGTATATCCATTCTTCGTAGCAGCCTCTTGGCATACACCACCATTGTTGCATGGATTTTCAGCACAGGTCTCGCAATTAGTGATTCCTACACTATCCGTTTGTTCACCGATCAAGTCAACCTCCTTGTCCTTTATCACCAATCTGCTGATGCATCCAACAAAACCAGTTGTGACTTCTGCATACTTGTTGACAATATTGTCTCTAGGAACACCACCGATAAACAGTAATGATTTCAGATCCAATCCCTGCTTTCTGCCAGCTGCTACGCCTTTGTACGGGCCTTCGCCATCGACTAACATAGTTCCCTCCTTTCGATTACGTTGAAGTTTGATCGTGTGCCACTCACTTAGCGTGACAGGCTTTACTGCACGAATAATTACCGCGCCAGAGCCCAGATCAAAGCTGAAGTTAAGACATCAGTTTAATACTACATTATCTAATTTTGAAGACTATTGAACTGCTTTGTATCACTAACCTGAACTCTGGATATCCTCGAACCAAAGATAACATGATGAAGTCACCATTTACACGATTCGACTCATCGTTATACAAAATTATACCGTCGTAACTTTCGGGCTTAAATGATATTTCGATATTGAATTTTAAATATGAATCAGGCAGTGGTGGTAGAGCAATGAAACTTTCAGGTGCTTGACTGAAGTGTGGAACTACGCCAGTTACAACAAGTACGGTGGGTATGTCAATGTTCTCATGATCATTGTTCACTGTGCAAACGTATGTTCCCGCATCCTCCGCTTTCACGTTAATCAGTTTTAATTTACTCTGTAAATCAAAGACACAGAATTTATTGCACCCATAAGTTGAAAATTAAACTGTTTGAACTGTTTCCATTATACCTCGAATGTTTGCGCATCGTGCGGAAGAAGTCCTCCAAGTTTACTCCAGTGGAATTTCACTGGTGGTTCCAAATTAGGTCGGCAGTCCATTTCCAGGCTGGATCCGTAAGGTGCATACTTGGTTTCAATCGCTGGTGCATCATTAGTTCCACCTGAAAGTAAATAACATTTTATATTTCTTCTGTACTTATATCTAATACTTGTTAAATACTCACAGTCACAATTTTTGTAAGCATGAGTAGAAAAGATATTACATTAATCATTGCTAAATTTCATTACTGTATTTGAAACAAAATATGAGTCTATTTTACCATGGACAACGAGATCAAAGTCATGTTCGAAAACTCCTTCTGGCGTTTCCGCAATGCATTTGTAGATTCCACTGTCACTGACACCCACGTTGGTCAGCCTCAAAAGGTTTCCATATTCTTGAGCATTTTCTGGTAACCTAGGATGATTTGGCCTGATCCAATGATAACGAGGACTGTGCGTTCCAGAGCAAGCACAGCGAATGTCCACGGTATCTCCAATGTTTACTGGATTTTGTGAAGCCTCTACACTGACTGCAGGCACCCCAGTAGCTAAAAAGAAAGCACGTAAGTCAGCGGAGAATACTGGAAAATGTTTTGTGGACGCATAAACGAGGACCCTTCTCCAATACATTACTTCCTATGACACTGATTTTAAGATACACCTTTGAACTTCTGCATCACAATGATGAATCGATGCTGAAGTGATATACAAAAATGACAACGGATGACTGTGTACCATTGGGATACAAGGGAGTAGACTATGCTACGGAGCAACGAACACATTTGGGATATGTCCTGGAACTATGCGATTAAGTAGCATCAAATTCAACTATGATACAGACAATTACAGTACCTATTTTTATAAAAATCTGGCTAAACCACTTTTAGTGTCTGGTACTAAGATTAATAATGCTTGATGGTTATACAGGGGGTGAATTAACAAGTCGTAGGATAAAAGTGTTAATTTTTACAAGAGACGTCACATCAGCAACACATAATATCTCAAAACAAACCACGTCGTTGGTGAAGATAGTGACGGTTTAGCGAGGGGTCGTAGTCAGCGACAGTGTTGAAGTAGCGAATATCGATGTTGCAAAAGTAATCCAATAGATAGCATCCTTGAACGTTGCATAAACAGTTGCTTGTCCCGCACAGCGTTCGGTTCGCTCGCGTGCAATCCGGGTTCAAATTAACTACTAAATAATAACGCGACCAACATGTAAATAAACTCTATCGTTTCAGTATTAATACATGACTGATCGATGTGATGTTTTTCGCGCTCATTTTCGAGTATGAACTATTTTGTATGCACTAATAAATTAAAACGAATAAACTGAAATACACCAAACATGCCAAACGTTCTAAAAAAATAAAAGAAAACGTATATTCTTCCTCGATATCTTTTCTTCCTACCATCCAATGATGAGCAGATCAAGTGCACGTGGAATACATCATGAGCAATGGTGTACAGGATGCGAGTAACATTTCTCTGAGTTCAGGACTTTAGGAATATCAAATATATAAATTTAGAAATCCACCATTGCCCATAAATAATGTTACAACTAAAGAACTTTGATCTGAAAAGATGAAACGTGTGGGAGTAAGTTTGAGCGTAAGAGTGATTAGTGTATCAAACTGTGAGAGAACGACAGACATTTGATCATAAATACATGCACTGAACTTACGTGAAACATTCAAATTTATATAATCGCTAGACACTCCTTGTACAGTTTCAATCTGGCAAATATATCTTCCGCTGTCCTCTGGCCTGGCTCGTGGCAGTTCCAGGTAATCTCCTTCTATCCTGGCAGTCGAAGGCAATGGCTGACTATCTCTACTCCAGTGTATCGTTGCGCGTTCTCTGACTGTACACTGTAAACGTACAGGTTGGCCAGCATAAGCCATCACATCTCTCTGGGTTGCATGAACACCGGTATCGTCGTAAGGATGTTCTAAAAAGATTATCAATGTTTAACATGCACTTTTGAAGATGTTTGAAGCACTGAAATTCAATTCATACCGTTCACCAAAACCTCGGCCACAGCTTCAGCAGTTCCAGCGTCATTCGTGGCTTTACAGACATATTTTCCAGCATCAGAGTAGGTAATACCATGGAACTGTAAGATTCCACGGTCGCGGGTAACGGTAGGAGGAAGGTTGTGTCCTATGGCTGCCCATTCGATGGACATGGGTTCGTCCCCTGTTGTACTACAGACTATGGAAGGATTTTCACCGGAACGGACTGTTTGGCGAGGTGGGTTCAATACGATTCTGGGTGGTGCTGAAAAAATTTCGAGCCAATGTAAATTTTGTATCTTCGCTTGTGAAGCAGAATTCAATAAGCCATGTAACAAGAGTGCATTAGATTAGAATATAGATCATCTTACACAATACATCAAGGTGGGACTTAGCCCTAAAGAGAACATTGCCAGCTTGATCCATGCCCAGACAAACGTACTCTCCGGCAGCGCTTCTATCCACGGATGGAATGTTCAATATTCCATTGTGAACGGTGCTACCTTCAGGCAAAGGTCTATGGTCGGTTCTCTTCCAGTCCAGATAAATATGATCTCCATCTGACGAGTGGACGTAACAACGCATCTCCACTTTGCCACCATTGGGAATTCTGAAGTAGTCTATGGGTATTGAGATCTTATCGTTGGGATTTTCCTAAAATAACAATTAAATGTTATTTTACAATCAACTATTGTTATATTTAAGTAATTGTATTTGGTAGACGTACAGGGCAAGGTACATCGCCTCTGCAAGGTGGATAAGAGTCATCTTCAACTCGTATGTGAACTCGTTCTTCAACTATTCCTGCAGCGTTGTTAGCATGGCAAGTGTACGAACCTTCGTTGTCAGGAGAGGCCGATAATATTTCATAGACAGCGCTCAAAGGTGTTCCGTTTCCAGAGGTTATTAAAGAATGGCTACATGAAACAAACGCATCACTCGTTTAGCTGTTCAGCACTATTTTTGCTTGGAGAACTTACAAGTTCACTTGATTCTGATGTTTACTCCATGCGACCGTGGGTTGTGGATAACCAGTTGCACTGCAAACCAGACGAACTCTGTCGCCACGTTTCACCTGTAGAATTCCAGACCTAGGCGAAATCATGATTATGGGAACGGACTGCACCTCGATGTAGACTACTGCTGTATTTGATCCAACGGAATTCACTGCCGAGCAAACATAAGCACCACCATCGTTTGCAGTGATGTTTGAAAGCCTCAGGACACCGCCAGGAAGCTGTTTAATGTTGGGTGGGAACGGTCTGCCATTCTGATGGGACCAGTGCAGTTCTGGCATGGGAATTCCGGCCACAGCTCGACATTGTAAATCGGTTGAACCACCAAGTGTAACTGGTGGGACCTCTTTTGGATAGATTTCCACACGAGGAACTTCTCGAGCTGTAAAAGGCAGTAGTTTATATTACTGAGGTTGTTACAGATATTTCAATTAAGAGAAATTTTGTCCTTACGTTCAACTTCGATTATAGCGCTGGCTTCCTGAGTGCCGCTTGGTCCTGTAATGCGACACACGTACACTCCTCGATCTGAGATCTGAATATTGACGATCCTCAAGATATCACCAACTTGTTGTATGTTAGTGTTCAGACGTTCATGATGATACTTGCTCCATTTCACTTGTGAACCTGGTTCTCCACTCGAGACACAACGTACTTCAGCCACGCTACCTTGTGGAACCGTTTGTTTTTCAGGTTTTACTTTAATAGACAGTGGAGCTCTTCGAGGCATCACTGTTATGTTAACGGTGCTGTTGGCTTGCGTTCCAACGTGGGTTGTTGATAAGCATATGTAGACACCGGAATCTTTATGAGTTGCATTGTAGATTGTTAATATACCATCACGTTGGATAGCTGAACGGGGTAATGGTAAGTTTTCTGATCGGAGCCACATGAGGCTTGCTAGATCAGCCGATGATTGTGTGCAAGTTACTACAATTGTCTCTCCCTCTGATCCGTACCAATATGGTGGATTGATGGTAGGCGGTATACCAGTTGTTGTTGGCTTTTTGGGATTATCTGCGGGCAAAGTAATAATTCGACGGTGTAGCAATACATTTACTAATTCTTAATTCTAAATTTTTTATTTTCTATATCTAATTACGTCCCTGTCACTTGTGCGTACCTCTGACATAAAGAATAACAGTCTTCTCGTCTACGCCAACGTGGTTCCTAGCAATGCACTTGTACTCTGTAGCGTCACTCTTCGAAGCTGCTACTAACGACCAAACTCCACCGCGAGTAATCACTTCTGGGTTCATAGGTCCATAAACGCGTATCCATTCGACCTGAGGCGGTGGGTATCCAGTGGCTACGCAACGGAATTCTGCAGGATGTCCTTCCAATACTTGCAGCGACGATGGCATAACGACAACTCTTGGTGCGACTGGGTTTACACCTTAAAAAAGGACGTAAACAGTTAAAATTTGTTCTGTTTCACAACTGCATGTCTTATTTCGTGTACCTGGTATCTCTAACAAACTTTGTGGAAAAGCTGCATCCGTGTAAAACACGTTACATTTAATATATCTATACGTTTAGGGAGTAGTAATCCATTTCGTTTATCTTACCTCCAACGGTAAGGGTGACATTTTTATATCCAATATGTACACCATCGCTAACTTGACAAACGTAAACTCCACTGTCAGATACTTTTACGTCACGAATGACCAACAAGCCCTGATTGTCGTCCACGGTTCTTCCAGGAGGTAACTGGCCGCCTTCTTTCTCCCATTTGATTTGCAATGACCCCTAGGTAAAGATATTTTGTTAAATGTATGTCCATGGATTTATGAAAGTTTTCATAGATCTGTTTGCTTACATTGTCTAAAGATCTGCCAGCGCAGTGGTACCTAACAGTGCTTCCAGTTTCAACAATTTGGAACTCTGGTTCTCTGATGTAAACCAGTATCCTTGGTGGAGTTATAGTAGGGCGCTGTGTACTTGTTGTTACGCTTGTTCCTACAGAACATCACATAAATTAGAAGATGTGTTAAATCATTATCACAAATAAAATATGTCACAACATAAAATTAATAGAGAATTTGCCAAGTTCCTACACCCTGTTTGACACAACAGTAAGCTCCTGAACCCCATGGATAACCTCTATGAGATTATACACATATAAGCTCTAATGAAACAGAAACACTGGATAACCATCACTACAAGGAATGATGTTCTATCAAGTAACGACAAATGTTCTAGTGGCTGATGCATTATGTGGCTGAACTCGATGAGGAATGTTCTATATGAAGAAACGAATGAATCCAGCACTGTTCACCATTCTCAGGGACGGACAAACACAAAACGTTGCTGTGATGTAGTCCGTCAAACCTGGTGTCACTGATGTCACGACCTTGATTAACTCTTTGCCACTGTAGTCCATGATATGGCATTCCACATTGGAAGGATCTTCCTGTACGAAAACGTACCAGAACCGCTGTGCTCCTTTGCTGGTGTGCATAATCGGACCAGGTATACTACCACTCGCGGTTAAAGGCTTTCCAGGAAACGGAGTTAGTTTAAAAGAGATATACAAATTTTCCGGGAACTCGTAACTGCATGTGAACAGAACCCACGAATGTGCCTGAACTTCGCCCTTCATTGGATTTAGACTTACCATCAATTCACCTAACCGATGTAATCATCAAAATATTTAATCAGAAGTGAACTCTTTTATAATTTGTCATACTTTTGCAGACTCCACAGGGAGACAGTGGAGTTTAAAGTTAAATTTATTTTTATACTTTGATGCTCTTTTAATTATACGTACCGGTGCTTAAACAGTACTGGCCCGTGTATCCTGGTAAACAATTGCACTTCACTTCTCTATTTATTGTGAGTTCGCAGCTTTCCTCGTTATTGTTGCAAGGGCACGGGTTACAAGAGCCCAAATAGCTACCAGATCGATCATTGGGGTCTCTATAGTAGCCTCGGGCACACGTTTCACAAGATGTACCGACGTATCCCGTTGGGCAACGGCAGACTTCCACTTGAACCGCTCTTCTGTTACCAGTTTGATGTTCTACCGCTGTGTCCAAACTTATATCACTGATGTAAGTGGCTGTCATTCTTTCACTATGCGTTGCACGGACCAAAATCGCTTCGAGATTAGACAGCACAGTCATGAGATCGGTGCGGGAAGCAACGCGTGGTCCATCGGCAGTCAATCGTTTCCATTCCGATTCCCTAAGCGGTACCGAGTACGTCTACAAGGAATCAGGAAGGTAAGTGAAATTTATCCAGATGAACTATACTTTAGAGATATCAGTTAAATTCTTACCAACTGTATATCAGGTTCAATATCATCAGGGTTTGTCCAATACAGGGTAATGCCATTCCCGATCAAAATGATATCTTGATCTTTGTAACTCTGAGCCCCAGGATGCGCGGTGACATGCTGGGTCAAAGTCAGATTCCCACCGTAACTTTTAACCTTGTTGCCCGTGAATATAGCTGGCAGGGACCAGAACAATCTACGACCTCGACTATCCGGATAACGGTAGCCAATCTCGTTCATAGCGAAGTTCAGTTCAAAACCTTCATCGATTACTTCCTGTCTAGTTCTGTAAATCAATATTCTATCGATGATCTTTGTCCTACTATAAATTTTATTATAGTACAGTCAGATACTCACGAATCAGTGAGAGTTAACCCATGTCGATTGTCATAGACAGACACTGGTATCTGTTGAACATATAACGAACTCTCGTGACACTGGTCAGTCACGCCGCTGCAATAGCACTCGCTACATCCGTCAGGATTATCCGCGGTGAGTCCAAAGGTGGATGGACGACATCGGTTACATTGAGGACCTTCAACGTTTCGTTTACAGTCGCATCTGTCACCCATGCAAATGCTGCTACGAGAACCAGCCTCGTTACAGACACACGGTTGAGGGGCCCTATAAACGCAATCTTGCGGCGTTCCTCTAGTGGCATCCCCTTCGTATCCAGGTTCACAAACCTCGCAGAAGTCTCCAGTGGTATGGTGTGCACAGTTCTGCAGTGTTCACAAACGACAATTAAGTAATGTGATATACAGAGTAAATGACTGTTTACTGCAGTAATGACAGTTCTTCTGCTAACCTCGCATATTCCAGTGTCGGGATTGCATTGACTAGAGTGACCATTACAGTTACAAGGTTCACAGATGCCCAGATAGAGACCTTCACTGGCTCTGGTGTATCCAACGTCACAATCTTCGCACGACAATCCTTTGTAACCAACGGGACAGGAACATTCCTCTACTTCAA
Source organism: Megachile rotundata (assembly GCF_050947335.1). Lineage (NCBI taxonomy): Eukaryota > Metazoa > Arthropoda > Insecta > Hymenoptera > Megachilidae > Megachile > Megachile rotundata. The sequence goes on along the minus strand of NC_134998.1, from coordinate 9,513,307 downwards.
CTGCACGAACTTTTCCTGTATTGTATGGTTCAGCAATGTCTAGAGTTACCATGGACAATCTGAGGATACAACAAAGTTTTAGTATCTTGAATATTAGTCGTATTTAATATCAATTTAGCCCTGAATATGGCAACTTACGCAGCCTCATCCGTATGAGTAGTGTACGTGGCTTTGATTCTAATTGCGCTAATATCAGCCAACGCCATCAATAAATGTTCTCTGTCAGCTTGTGTTCCGTCAGTACGTTGCCAGTGCTGTTCCAGCAGAGGAACAGTGAACGTTTGTGGAGTGTTTGGTTCAGGGAATACCCGAGAGAAGTACAGCAACTTGATGTCATTTGCCTGGACATAAGAAGAACGTTTGTTAATTTATTCGTCTGAGAGAAGTTCAAGAAGTATGATTTACTAACGCTGATCAATTCGACGTCTGCGGCGTTGTTCTTTGAGCTCTGACCACCCGGTGCTGGAACGTATCTAACAGTGTACTTCAGATTTCCACCGTAAGATGTGACCTGATTACCCAAGAAGATACTGGGCAATTGCCAATAGTAGACATCGTTATTTCCACGATTGGGGAAACTGTTGTAAATGATCTCACGAGTGACAGTGTTCAAACGAATGCCGTCGATGATGGGTGGTGCGTTTGGTGTTCTCGATTCGATTAGGGAGAAGTCTCTGATGGAGTTGGTGAATGAAACTCGAATCTGTAAGACACATAAATACGTGTGTAGTTTACAAGGATTACTGGAAATTGTATAAAACTGTTACTTACGTCATTTCTGTACCAATTGGACGATACGCATTTGCTGGTGATGCCCATGCAGAAGCAGCTAATGCAACCGAATTGATTCTTCGAGGCTAGATTGAACGTATTCGCCTTACATTGGTTGCAAGTGAGACCCGTTGCGTATTGCTACAAAATGAAATAATTAAAATCCGTGTGTCAATTTATTAAAACCTTTAATCATCCTTTTGAAATGTGTTTGCACTATACTTACTTTTCAGAAACAAAGAGACATTTCCGAATAAACGACAGCGTTAATAAAATTGAACGTTATATAAGTCTGTTTTTAGTTATATAAAGTTACCGATGATCTGCTCATCTCGTAGATGAGATTCTAATGCAGTTTGAATTGAAAATTTAATACCTTGCACCGACATGCTCCGGTAGAAGCGTCCACGACTGAGCTAATGCTGCCATCTGGATCGCAGTGTTCTGTCGCATTACATGTCATTCCAGGGATAAGAGGATTTCCTTGATATCCAACATCACACTGTTCACATCTACGACCAATGTATCCTGGTGGACAGTTGCAGGTCGGTTGGCCATCGGATCCAAGGTAACAGGTGCGTGCAAATCTATTTTAAAGTAAAGATATATTAAAACATTCTTCAACAAAATTCTTGTCATTTACAGATGGCAGCTTACTGATTAGATGGATTGGTAAGTGGACAGGGGCAAACTTGGCAAGGGATGTTCCTCGCTGGATCTCCAAAGTATCCTGGAGGACAATCTTTTGGTGGTTCATCTCTGTAGCACTGGCCAAGCCAGGGACCGGTTTTACGTCGCAGGTATCCTGGAGCACAGTCCTCGCACGAAAGACCAGTGTATCCTGTGCGGTCAATGAATGTTATAATTATCTGAACAAAATCTTTCGTGAATAATTAAAAAATCAGGACGTACCGGAAGGACACTGGCATTCCTCAACGAACGACGCCGACCCAAGTCCGGTGTTCCTGGCGTCAGCAGTGTCCATCACAATGTGCGTGATCTGGACATCTAAGTCTGGAGAGTTGTCATACTCTATTCTATAAAACATACGTTCCATTTGAAGTTCATATTCACTGACAATCATGGTTTAACAGGCATACATACTTGATCAAGATGTTGTCCACACTGGCCAAGGTCATCATGATGTCTTCCCTCGTAGCAGGTACCTCTGACCAATCCTGTTTCTTGAACCATTCACCTTGGAAGAACCTAATAGACTCTTCATTGTCATAGTTGGGTATCAACTGTTTCCCTCTGTGCACTAACGTATATCCGTTTCCGGTTAAGATGACCGACGGCGCAGAATTTGGCACGCCGGTACCATTATAACGCACTCTGTACTTCAGGTAACCGCCATAGGATTTTAACTGACTTCCATGATAGTTTTCAGGCAGCGCAAAGTAAGGAATATCTCTCTCGCTAGGCAAGTTGTTGTAGAACGGAGTCGGTTCGTACAACTGTATGCCGTCCCTGCCTAATGGCTTCACACTTCTGAGCTGATTACTAATATCGAATTGAACCTGAGTAGTTGGTTCTGTCTTTACAGCCACAATTTTGTGACGGTCAAATGGCGGTGGAATTTGATACGTGAAAAGATTCGCACTGTGACATTCGGTCGCGACGCCGAAGCAAAAACAGGAGATACATTCCTCTACGGTTCTCGCCTCGGAGTTGAACATGCCCTTGGGGCAAATGTCGTCTGGTTTGTTCACTATCACGATAGCGTCAGGCACCGCGAACACGAAACCATCGCTGTTTATTCCCTCGCAAGAATATGCGCCTTGATCTTCAGGCTGAATGTCGGGACAAGTTAGAGTTCCGGTTCCGTTTATGGATGTCATGGTGCATTTTGGTGGCACGTGGCCCCAATTTAAACGCCAGTTGATTTCAGGAGTGGGTACACCTATGGCTGTACATACGATCACCAAAGTTTGTCCTAAGTCTAGAGTGATCATCGGTGGTGGTGGCTTCGTTATGTAAACTGGAGCTGAAGAACAGGAAATATATCTTCAATATAGGTCGTGAATATGAGGCATTTTATGAGACTGTTACTTACAGCATCCTATTTCATCGCTTCCATCCAAACAGTCCTTCTCCCTATCACAATGATAACTTTTAGGAATACACTGATCATTGCTAGCACAAGCATACTCGGTGACACGGCATGGAGAGCCTGGTCTACTTGGAGTACAGTTCTCTTCGTCGGTGCCATCAGCACAATCTTTGTCACCATCGCACCTCCATAGTTTACTCACACACTGCGTGTTGTTGCAACGGAATTCGTTAGGTTCGCAACCATGTGGACCTGTACATTATTAATTGCATAAAATTCTGAATTTTGTAAATGCTTCCTGTAACAAACAACAACTCACTGCAACGCATCTCATCAGATCCATCAGTACAGTCTAGTCTGCCATTGCACACCCATGATTTGGGTATACAGTCTCCGTTGCTACAGGTGGCTTCGTCATACGAGCACGCATGAGGTCTGTTTGTTGCTGGTTGCTCAACTAAAATAGAGATTAATGATGAAAGTATCCGATGAAGACTATCTGTATGAGACTTTGAAAGTGCTTACGTTTTTCTACGGTTAAATAGACATTCACTTGCTGGCCCGGAGTGGATGGAGGATAACCAACGGCCTCACAGATATATAGACCCGAATGTTCTAACTGAATGTTCGGAATTTCAAGACGTCCATTGAGGTCACGACTACCAGGTGGAAGAGGAAGATTGTTACCACGAAGCCAACGTACTCTGGCTCGAAGAGGACCTTCGTCACGGCATTGAAAGACGACTTCTCGACCTAATTGCAGAAATTAAGTTGTAATATACGAATGGATCTTCATTTTGCGATCGTTCCATAGGCTGCAGTGTTATGATTACTTATGTCGAATTAATTGTAAAGTATCTCCAAGCAGCGCTGTATTTAGTATGGATGTAATTACGTGTCGGTGTAAATGTTTGTTCTGTTCATATACTGAATGTGTTACATGTAATGTAACTCAACATGATATTTTAAGATAAAATTAAGATGTAACATGTTGGACAATACTTTAAGGTTGAACATATAGTTTTTATATCCTCAGTAAAGAACTCATGCAAAATTATACTCTATGATGTCAATTACAAATTAAGTGATATTAAGCTTATGATAAACGGACGATGTACACGATACAGACACATCATTGAAATCGACTTGATGATTCTTTTAATAAATCATTAATCACCCTGGATTATATTTGTGAATCAAAACTATGAAATCCCATGTAGCATTACTTGCAATTGCTCTTCAGAAAACTCTTACCTTGCTTCGCCGGGTCTGGCCAAGGCAAGAAAAATAATCAAAATTCTTATTAATCGATGTTCGTACTTAATTCATCATTCTTTTAGATATACAATATTGTCATTAACTGTATCTTTATTAGCACACAGCTTATGATACTTACTTTCTTTGATCACTTGTTCACTAGGGTACGTCTTCAGATCCAGATGGGTTGGATCTTTAGGTGTATCTATAAAAAACATAGATAACGTTAACGAAATTAAAAAGTATACAATCGTTTTATATTATAGCTCAATTAATTACAGCAGTTTTCTTCGTCTGATCCATCTCTACATTCTGGAATTCCATTGCAGATTGACGACTGAGGAACGCAGTCCTTGTCAGAAACACACATGATGTAGCCAGCTGGACAACGTCCTGGCATAGGATGGGAACCAGGTCCTTCTAATGGAATTAATGAAAAATTTATAATTTTGTGGATTATTATACAGATATTTGATGTAAATATATAACTTACCACATTCTGCGGGTTCATCAGATCCATCTGCACATTCTATGTAACCATTGCACTTCTGATCAGCTCTGATGCAATCTCCATTCGCACATTGGAACTGATCCTTGCTGCATCCTACAAGAACATATTGTATTATAACAAACAAGATCAATTAACAAAGCTTCATTGAACCATCATGTATTCATTAAAAAAGTCATGGAAACAAGAAAAGGATTTATTATTACTTTCCAAACAACCATCTAAGGGCTTCAAAGGAACATGGATTACCACAGGTCAGAACTAGAACTTATTACGCTAAGTAATATCAGGATTCATAAAACTGTCTGTACGTGCATACTGTACCACTACTAAACAATTGGTACTATCATCTACAACACCTAGAAACATATTCTTCAATACAAATTTATCAAGAAAGAAGAACAGCCCAGTCCTTCTTTTCTTCATTTGTTCTGTAAAATGTTTTCATGCCATAACAGAATTTATGCAGTTATCAACCAGGTTTCAACTAAAACATCAAGCAATGCACTATGATCAACAGCTAGGATGCTTCCAACGTGTGACCGAGTCGAATCGAGTTTCATAAACGTTTTCAAGTTTCTACTCGAACAGCCTACACATTGCCTATTCGGCTGCTAACATTGAGAAAAAGAGAATGCAGAGCCTAGAGAATCTGTGGCGTCCAGATTATAAAGGAAAGCAATCAACAAACAAAAAAATATGTCTGAAAATTTTTTATAAAATTAAAGTCAGTCTCCTCAGTTGAAGAGAAAATAATTTAAATAAAGAATTAAAGAAGTGATACACATTGTGATTCACAGTTTCATCAATGAAGTAACCATTCAATTTAAAGGAACTGAACATGTGAGTCACAAAGGACTGCTTTTTATCATCAAGGATACTGATGAATGGCGTGGGTCAGACCCACCCTGTCATACCAACCAAAGAGAAAGTTAACAAATAAGATGAAGAGGAAAGACGCCAACAGATTTTCAAGGTTAACGATTGATCTAACCGAAGCAATACTGTTCGTCGGTAAAGTCGCGGCAATCGTAGAAATGGTCGCAGTGGTGAGTTTCAGGGATGCAAGTGCCATCAGCACAAACAAAATCATCCGGAGCACAACTCCTCGGCGTGCTCAGATTAGCTGGTGCTTGATAATCCAGACTGTAACCCTTGCTAGCCTGGTTCTTGTGGGTTAGCCCCACCAACGTGTCTGGATGTCCCCTTGAAGAGGTTCTATCCGTGCTTATACCTAGAAGTAACCGAAACTAAACCAGCTTGCTCGCGGATCGGCCCATTTTTGTTTGGTGTTTAAGATTGTCGACCTGTCCATCAGAATTAATCCTGGAACTACTTACTACTTGCGTTTACAGTTTTCGCTGGCAATATTTGTGTGTGATTTATGGTGTACTTCAGACTGACCACGGAGTGATACACAGAGTGTTTAATATTTCATAACGTTTGCACATTTACTATGATTTAATTGAAGTAAAACTACTTGTTGCCAGTCTGAAGCACAGTTTGCCTTTGAATAAGTGCACGTACAAAATCGGTGCGGCACAACTGGTTGCCTCTAACAGGCGGTGAACACGTAGTCACGGCCAAACATTGCGTATGCAACCTGGTGCGTTGCGTGATCTACTGGATCAAGTGTGCAAGATCGAATGGAGCGTATTCATATATATACAAGTAGTGAAAACGGTCGCGATATAGTCAGACGTTCTTCGACGCTTATTCTCAATGAAGATCCTGACCTTAACGAAACTTTGTAGCCCGATTATTTCAGAAAATAGTTTCTATTACCAAATAAGTTTCTACAAAAGAGGCGTGGTCCACAAAGTATCATTAAGTGTTTCAAAGAATGTCAGAACAAAATACACTTCTGGTCGACGTATGGAGACAAAGTTTTATCCTATAGTCTTCCGGCTTTTCTAGCGTTTAGAAATTTCTAGGTGCTCCATAATCGATGACCATCAGTGTACATTGCAGCTGGTTCTCGCAGCATTTTCCACCCAGTACTACGTCTGTCTACATGATGCCTACATATGACGAGCGCTGTATTCTTCGTTGTTCCTTCTGCGTGTATCAACGTACCTCGTGGACAATTTGACTCGTCTTCTTCGTAGACACAGTCGTTTCGTCCGTCACAGACTGCGGACTGCGGTATGCAGCTTCCATCGCGGCAGGCGAATTCATCTTGGCGACATCTGATCGGCTCGGCGGGTTCGGTGGTCTCGTCGGTATCGCCTGAAATTTCAATTATTAAGAAAAGAGTACGCTAAGTTTACATTTGTTTAGGTTCATTCGTGTGTGTAAAGAGAGCACTCTGGCGGAACATGTTCTTACGGCAGTCGCGTTCGTCGCTGCCGTCGTGGCAGTCGACATTGCGGTCGCAGAAGAAGTTCTTGTTGATGCACACTCCGTTATCGCAGGGCAGCTGTCCATCGGGGCACTCTGAAAAAACACGGAATCATCAGCGAGCGAAACGAGACTTGAAAGTAATCAAAATAGACCAGAATAAAGAAACCATAGAATAGAAGGAAAGTATTCGAGGAAGTGTGCTCGTTTCTTACAGAAACTCATTGAACCTTGTCCCCATAGATCCTTCTCCATTATGTACACCCACAGGATGGAAAGGATCGTTGAAAGACCCAAAGTTTCAAGGTGGAACGTTTCTGACCGGACAGCCCCGGCACAGTGAAAGTGCACGATCATTTCTGATCGATTTTCCACGGTCTAACGACGAAATTAAATGCGAGGGAGGTTGAATAAGTGGTCCGCGATAATTAAGCGATCGATAGGCTGTCCGGGACCGAGATACGAACGATGATAAAGCGCGCCGGTTCTTCAAACAATAAACGAGCACACTACCGTCTGTCATGCGACGTTTCAAGGAAACTCGTTTAGAGCGCACGTGTACACTGATCCCATGGTGGAACTCTATGGTGTTCTGCGGATACAATATACGCCAGGCATGCTCAAGTATCTCCTCGCTGATTGATACATCAGAGGTAGGCTCTTAATGCCTGATCATATTTGCAAATTTTCAAATTTCAAACTTTGAGGATTTTCAAATCCAGGAATGTGGACATGGGACTTTGGTGATTGATTATTTGAGAATTTAGAGATTTGAAAATTTGAAAATTCCCAATGTGAAAAGCACCAGAATGTTTCTGGGTTCACATGCCACTTATCCATGCCTGCCATAGTTGCATATCCAATAAGAGTATACTCGTTGGAATACCAGTATTTCTTCGTAGGCCTTTGAAACAACATACATAATATCAGTAATACGGTAACAACGGTATCTATGATTGAACACTGATAGAAACACATCTGTCGCAAAAAGGGACAAACGCGATCCGATTATTATTACAACATCCGCGTCAAATTCACGATTAATCGGAAACGAAATCGAGTCGATAACGAGAGCGTTAACGCCAAAGGGGTTGCTGAATGTTCCGCACTGGTATTCCAATGATAGTATTGGAAGAGTGGTAAGTAGGAAAATTCTAGTATGCAGCACGATAACTCCGTGAACTATGTTCTCCCTAGGGAGCGAGTGTAATGTACTTTCCAAAAGCTACGAACGTTTAAACAGTATCAAACAGAAAGATCTAGGCAAAAGGAGATGCCTCGTAAATCTAAGACTATGGTATCATACGAGAGAAACAAAGATAGGAACAGAGAGAAAGAGAGAGGGAGAAACAGAGAGAGACATACACCGGCTGATCAAAAGTTTGGGTGCATCTGCGGTACTTGAATTTTGGTAAACCAATGCGGTAAATTCAATCTTTTAACAAATTATTCCATTGCATTTGCTATGATGATAATTCTTGTGAATTATTATAACTAGTTTGAATACAATAGAATGCAATTTTCTCTCCAGTATTTTAACTTTGAAGGAATATTTTATACCTTACATTGATAGCTTTGTTCTTCATACTATTTTCATACTTTTAAAAGTATTTTTATACTTCTTTGCAATTGTATTGCATTACATATCCTTAAAATTTCTTCCTATGCTGTACATCCTATCTTCAATCTTTTTTAATAGCAAGAAAAATTGTACTCCGTTCTTCTATGAAGACAAAATTCAACCATCGCCAGCACACCCACACTTTCTTTCTCAGGATCAGTGTACGATAGAATGGTCTTATCAATTCGTTTAAACACTTTGGATCTTGTGTACATGTTCGTGCGCTGTGCAATATTCCCACTATAAAATAAAGGAGAACATTAAGAAAAGATACATATAAATATATAAAAGATAATAAATAGATATATGTATAGAATCAAAGAAGACAGGTATGTATATATCAAAGATCAGGCAACCTGTGCTGAAATAGAAGACAAAAGAAAAGAAGACAGTGGCAGTGAGCAAGAGAAGAAAATATAGGAAATTCGAGCAAAGTGAAGAGAACAGACTCTTTTGAGAGGAAGACAAGTTAAAGATGGTGAATATGAAAAAAATATCTCAGATATTTCAAGACGTGAAATTGAACGAGATTTGAGTAGGTGCCACGCTGAAACATACAAAGATACGTTCAATGATTCAGATCGAGGCTGTTCGATTTCTTAACCTCTAATTGAGAAGAGAATCCTCTGTAAAACGTTTTGGATTGATAAAAACATTTCGAGCTGATCGATTGGAGAACAAGATAGTTTATTCCAATAATCTTCAAATGAAAGGAACTTCAATTTTGAATAGAATATTAATATATTTAAAAATAAAAGTTGATAAATGGATATCTAAATGGTGGATCACTGAGATTAATTTCGCAAGGATTTTTTAAGCAGCATATGTTGCAGCCTCGGTGATTATTCACAGAAGACCGAGTAAAAAAAGTCAAGTACATTTTTCTGGTTCATGTTTCCATTCGGAAGAAAAACAATTTGAAAGTCGGTCGAGAATTCGCGGTGTTCCAGTGGTTCTCAACAGGTACACATTACTGGAATCCTTAAAAATATGATGCATCGTACATCCAACTTCTCTTCAACTATTTTACTCGTTTCTGAATAACTATTTACTGTAGGTCTCTAAGATAGTAAGTTCGCATTCAGATCAGACCAACTCCAGATCACAAAAATCATAGAATCATTATTACAAGCAACTCTATAAAACTGATTATCTTATGTCTCAATCTTGCTCGTTTTCCAGAAGATTCCATCCTTTAAATCCGGTTCAATAAACATTCTTCGCGGAGAGGATTGACAACCGTACAGCCTCGATCATGAAGCACGGGAGATCGCATCGTCGGTGTCCAAGCAAAATGGCAGTCAGCGAACGTTCGGTCGATAGAACGGCGAAACGAGATTAACGGCTCTCTCGTCTAGCCTTGCTAGCTCGCGCATTAGTTACAGCTTCTTAATTGCCGCCTTGAAGACCGACGCGACCGGGGAGAGCCCGTTCCTGGCGATCCGCGTACGCATCGATTTCTATTCTCTGGCTTCTCGTCGTTTTTCACGTTCGAGCCCGCTTCCTCGAGCATCCTATCTTGTAACCAATATTGTTAGCCTCGATCTGCGTACACGAACCGCCAGGACGAGCTTCCGTATGAGGGAGACCCAGTTCCTAAAAGAAGGAGAAATGTTCAGCGTTGTTTGGAAAGATAGTCCAGGAAAATTAAATAAAAATCTCAATAATTGTCTTTAGACCTGTAACAGCAGGCGTCACTTTGCTTAAGGAGTTCGTTTACTTGGAAATTATTCAGCAAATAATTTCCCTGGGCTATGAAGATTCCGTCTTTCCCCATCGATCGCTGGCTCCTTCATGCGAGACAATCCCAAATGTCGAAACCCCAGCGAAGAATAATTCATCAACTGGTGGATTTAATCGAGGGTAGGTGGCAGGACGAAGATGTGGAAGGATTACAGCGAGAGGAGAGCTCGTAGAATGCTAGAAAGTGGAATCAGGCGGGTATAAACAGAGAAGAACACGGTGCCCAGAAGAAGCTTCTCGCTCAAGAGGATGGTTGATTTGCGTTACGCTTTAAGACATGGACCAACCTTCAGATAATTGGTTCTGGGCTCGCAAAAGAATCTAGTTACTCTCAATAAGCTTATCGATTATTGTGGACTCGGTAGCTTTCAGCTTCATCATAAATTCTTCATGATTGATGTTACAATGGTGGTACATCAAATATTCTGTTTATAATCCTGTTAAGTTATCATGCGTTCCTCTTGTATCAGTTTGTACAAAAAGATTCCTCATATAAATCCAGACATCCAGTTGAAAGACCTTTACGGCCCCGTCCGAGAAACGGTCGTCGATGTCGTAATTCGCAATGCAAATCAGCCTTGATCGAGACAGAGAGAGGCAGAGAAGAATAGGCATATGTAGAAGAAGAAAAGTAATAGTGATCGTACGGCAGTTGATCTCGTCCGAGCCGTCCGAACACTGCGGTCGACCATCGCAACGTCTCTTACTGTCCAGGCACAATCCATCGTTGCATCGAAACATTCCAGCCGGACATTCAAATTCTACAACGACCCCAAACGACCAGGTGGTTCTCCGTTAGGACATCTCGTGCATTATATGGACGACGTAAGGGGATTGGGAGAGGACGAAAACGGCCTTACTAGCAGAGCCTGTATTCCTTTCAGCTATCAGATATTGAACTCATTTTAAGGCACAACGATTTCATGATATAAAAGCTTATATGTTTACCAATTTAAAGCTTAAAGTTTGCTGCAAGTGAGTGCATATATTCATCAATATTCTTAATTTAAACTGGCTTCATTGCTGTATCAGCCATTTTGTATTAGGAACATTAGTGAAACATTTAGCAATCAAGTGCATCACTTTTGAAGCTTTAAACTGATACATCATAGAGCTACTTTGAAATTTATGTCATGAAATTATATAATAAAAACTTGCTACTTTGAGACTTCTTTTGAGTTTTGAATAAATTGCTGAAAAGAATACTGGACAATGCTCACCACCTTTGCCTTGGGCTCCTTTGCGTGCACCTTAGTCCACAGAGAAGAAGATTTGAAGTACTCACGTGTCTGCTCCAAATGATTGTACAGGTTTCATTTTTAAGCGTACATAATTGTTCAGACGAGCAGAAAGCGATGAGCAGACATAAACAGACAGATCCAGATTGCAAACAAAATATGATCTAATAAATTTTCATGCGATAACCATCCATTCCAGACTTGAGAAATCGATCGTCGGATTTCTACAATAATATAAACGCAGATACATTGATTAACGAGGGAATGCGATGTTCCGAGTTATATTTTATGATTGAATTATTTTGAGCATCAGGATAATTTGCAATTTCTCTGCTTTCCAACGTGGTAAGGCCACTTTCCGTCGAAATAGGAGGACACATAATTACCACATCCAGTCTCGTCAGATCCATCAGCACAGTGGACTACATTGTCGCATCTTTCGGTTTCCGGTATGCACTCGCCACTGGCACATTTCCATTCGGCAGGCGTGCAGACACCTTAACGGCACAAACATGTATAAGCATACTAAAGAAGCTTCAAAAACATGGCTTTATGATTTGGAGCATTGGATGATGGAGGAATTAGCAAGATGGATGGATCATTCAGAGATTCACTTCCCAATGTCAAGCTACACACAGTAAGCTAAGAATCAAGCCATGTAGTATAAAACTAGAGCAGCGTATCAAGCTCACAAAAGCCTTTCTTAATTCCAAAGCTAAAATCGCCTTATAATGATTCATCAAGTACTTTCACAACACAGGCTTCAGCGAATACGAGCACTGTAGGACATAAGAAACGAGTGAATCTTCTGAATGATTTAAGGAAAGTATGGAGCAAGCTCTTACCGCAGTCACGTTCATCACTGCCGTCGAGACAGTCGAAGATATTGTCGCATTTACGGCGAAGCAGAACACACTTGCCGTCGTCGCAACGCATTTCCCTGCTTGGATCGCATTCCCTCGGGCTCTCGGTTGCCCAGCCTGCCCAGTGCGAGTCTACATACACAGCTGATATACATACACGGAACAAGCACATTGCCAGCTACTTAACGTAAGCATTTGCAGAAGGGATGAACATTAAAAATGTCTCCGCGACGAGGTACAAGATGAGGTGTTAAATGGTTACTTAAAATCAGCCTTTCTTTTTGCAGGATTAATTTTGTAGTCTTTAAGAGCAAATTAATTCTGATTAAACTTCAGCTACTGAGTACAATATTCCATACTGAGTATACACCAGTAGCATAATTACTGTTACTAACTTTAGAACTTCAGTCCTGAACACTCAGCAAGATTTATGCACATAGGCTTGAAGGATATTGTAAAAAATATTCTGCTACGTTCCTCCACTAATCTGGGAATTAAGAGGACTCTTGCCATTTTGAATGTTCTATCAAGCTAATTAATTAGGGCTAAGTAAGCCAACCAGCATCGTTGTCCCCGTCGAGGAGTGTTAAGCAAACGAGAGGACGACTCTATTCGACTGTTTTTACCTGGATGGATCTCGGCGGTTCGTAAACACGCCTTTTTGAGACGTAGCTGAATCATGCAGAGGTAGAGTCGAGTATAATCGAAAGCGGAATGTATAACAAGCAAAATATGTTCAGATGTACGAATACGTTGGATTGAAAGGAAAGATCTGCTCTTCATAGAACTGTCTAGCTATTGTTTCAAGATTTAACAGCACATTCAATCACATTCTCATTCTCTCTGCCGCAGAATACAGATTATATCTGGAAATTAAATTTTAAATCAGCGACTGAATTTTTAATACAAGTTTATTATTAATTTTTCTATACCTTTATCTTCATTAGCTGTAATTTAATCTACAACTTCAAAGTAGCAGAACGTTCCTTTCATCCGGCAATTATGCAATGTCATGCCATGAATTCCAGGATCAATGCCAGAGAACCACTCGTATCCTTTCTTTGCAATTTAATTCACATACGCAGACTCGGACAAGTTGACTAAGGTCAAACTCCTGTACACCAATTTACTGATTCATCAGTTCAATTTTATATTCCAACCAAGTGTATGGCATTGGCCAAGGAGTTCACTATCCAATGATAACGAAAGAGATTAAAAAAAAGAGGAGAAATAAAAGGCGTACTGTTAGACTGAGTGATGTGTGTAAAGGTTTCGTTAGCGCAATCTTCGTCGCTCTGATCCGGGCAATCCGGATGGCCGTCGCACCGGTAGACATCCTCGATGCACTTGTTCCCGGTGATGCATTTGAACTGGGTGGGTGTGCATTCCCGTTCTGTTTTGTTTTGTCGTTTGTGTCGCAGCGAGGGTACGGGAGCAGAGAACACACATTTATGTACAAATACAAACGTCGATACAAACGCGGTGCGTGAATGGGACTTTACAGGGAAGAACATAATTTACTTGATGCGTTTCTCTTAATTAAAACTTGTACATTATTTCCTTCAAGTGTTCTGCAAGTTTAAATTTGTTCTTCCCTTCTTCAATAACTGTTACATACCAAATGGACAATTTTTAGAAGTGCATTCCTTCATGCAAAATTTGGAATTCATGTTCTGTCAGCCATTTGATATGCAACAATAGTTCAATAATTATCTAAAGTGGGGTTATAATTCTGTTACGACCACTGAAGCGCGGAACTCGTCCATGAACAACGAAAGCGTTCGACGAACAACGATACAAAAGCTTTTACTTTTCTCGCCACGAGAGGAACGATCGTTTCTAAGGATTGCATCAATGGACAGGAGTTGAAATGAAACGCTCGTTCCTCATAATTCCTGGCTTGGATTAGGGAAGTATCTCGAAGTTCAAGGTACTTGGGAAACGTGAATCTATGTACAACTGGTGATTTGCTTGAACGTTTAAACTTTAAAGCTACCGATGGACGACAGTGACTGACAAAGCTTTCACGTTTCCTTATTTTCTGTTTCCATCAATGATCTTCTACAATTTTCCTTCAGTTCTTCTGTAATAACATCACTGGCACAGTTTCAAGCTATATTTAAAAATGAAAAAATAGAAATCAGAAGTTCAAAATAAAAGTTACACGACTACCAAATTGTTTTGTTATAAGTTACCTAAGTTTAGCATATTCCAAAATTAATCAGACCTCCTGACACTTCTAGAACTGTCTCAATTCAGTAGTATGCTCAATGATTAACGCGACTACAGTCTCTTCGCTCCTTTTCCCAGTCAAACTTTTAATTAACTGCAGCAATTTAAACGATGGAATCATTTATTATTTCTCATGCGTATTTATAACTGCACTTTTTTGGTGACACGAATCACATTTAGCCAGATCCAATGCTACGGTGAATGATTAACCATTTTCCTGCTAATCAAGTTACATAAACGTGAAAGCTTTGTCAGCACAGCCGTGGTTCAATCTGTAAGTACCATCACAGAGCAGACTTGACAAGTTTAGATTATTTTGCAAGCAAAAGCAAGAATCGCTCAATGCCAGATTTAACTTAGTTTTATATCTCAAATCCTCAACATACATGTATGATACAATAACACTTTTACATTCATATTGTGTAAAATATAAGATCAGTTAAGTTATCTCTTCCTGAGTTCTAACTAGAGTTCCTCTAAATAATATAAACTGAAATATGTGAGTCAAAGAATATGTAAAAATAATTTCTTCATGAAGAATGTAAGTTTCTGGCATGAAGCGATTCCAAATGAAATGTAAGTGTTTATATACCACAGTGAAGCTCGTCTTCTGCCCGCGGGCAGTTGTCGACTCCGTCACAAACCGAGCTCTTCGATATGCAAGAACCGTCGCTGCAGGTGAAGTCCATAGAAGGGCACGGGGCCAAATCTACAGGGCGCCACCGGCAAAAACAAACAGCCTGTTCGTGAACCCCTATCACCTCAGGCTCCAGCTCTTCAGCATCTTCAAGGTCGCGAAAAGCTCGAGCCCACAGGCACTCAATGTTATATAGATGTATGTATGTATGTACAAGCTATCCATGTGACACGTGTGAGAACACATTTAAAGCGATATACTGGGGTTGGTACACTGAAAGCATTTGTTACTGTAAATGATGGTACATGAACTGTCAGACTGTGATATTAGTAAATCTCATTTTACTGTTCATCCTTGTAATGTTAAACATAATGATAATTTTGTAGATTTAGAATCTGAACCAGAGTTCAGAAGTTGTCTTTGTTACATCAAATTTAAAGTGAGATTCAAAAGATCTGTTCAGATGAAGAGTAACAGAAAAATATCCTCAGTCTGACATTGCACAAGACTCCTCGACTATAAGGGACCTTTTTTTGCAAGGGATTTCCTCGAGACTAACACTTAAAGCAATTTGAAGCCCCTCGAAGGTTAAGTTATTCCATGGGTTCTATGTACAGTGTTGTTTCAGTATATGTGACTCATTTTTTGTGTCTGTGGCAGCTAAACCTCGACGTCTTCGAGAGAGGAAACGACGAACGACGTGCGCGTTGTTTGAATTCCAAACAAATCCACGGATTAAACTCGCGTCACTGAATCTCTGAATTAATAAACTGGATGCATTACGTTGAATAGAGCTCAACTTTGCTCGTGAATCCCTCAAGAGGATTATAAACGCTTGTTACAGGCTGCTCCACATATTGACCTTATTATCTTTCCTTTACATTTGTCGGGTAATTTAACTTGAACCCATAGTAATGCACGAAATTGGTCTTTTTATTCCATAAAATCCATCCTTTTGGAGCTCAGATGTTTCCTGAATTTTAGTACATTCTGGAGCATAATCCCAAAGAACCTAAATAAATGTAACTTTACTTAAAAAGGGAAAAAGTGAATGAAGAAGAGTACTTAAAGTCTGCTTACCTAAACCATTATATCAATTATCAAATGATATTATGTAAATGCAAAGGAAAGATCAAGCAGTACAGCCTGTACTATCAAAACAGAGTTCCTGAACGTACATTGATAATCTACCCTTTTAAGGCTTTGTACAGCAAAGGTGGACATCACAAAATGACACTTTCAGCACATAAATCTTCTTCAACAATGTTTAACTCCCATTGAAGCCATTTTGTACAGCTATAGTTCCAACATCTTGATCTGTCTGATATGTTGACAAGACCTAAATAGTTGTTGAAGATCCCACGAAGCAACAAGTTAGTTTACGCAAAAGAAGAGGAAGATAATCAGTCCAGTTCTTTTTCTACCTTTCTTTCCACAGTTAGCCTCATCTAGCTCCCCGCAATTCAGTGGACCTTCTACAGTTTTGTTAGATTCACTGCTATAGTCATAATCACCACAGTCTGATTCATCGCTACTGTCTTGGCAGTCCACAACTCCATCACACACTCTACTTCCTGCGATACAGACATCATCGTCACAGAGATACTGGTCCTGTCTACACTTGTATCTTTCAGGGACCGCAGTACTAATCCAGTTGACTGTTGTATCGGTGAACTGATCTCCAAAGGTTCCAGTGGTAGTTGCATTAAGATCACCATAAAAATCTTCATTGGTTACTGGTGAAGGGTCCTCTGTGGTACCATTTTCTAAGTTCTGATTAAACCAAGGACTGAGATCCCACAAGTTAGTTGTTCTATTACTGTTGGTCACAGGCTGGTACTCAGAAATTGTGGTGGTACTAGGGGAAGTTATTTCCTGCTGAGTTTGTGTTTCTTCTTGATCCACAGTCTCTTTAGAATGAAGCTCTATATCACCTCTTGGGTGAGAATTAATTACTATAGATTTAACATCAATGTTAGATGAAGTAGCGCTTCCCCAGGTAGACTGATCAACCTCAGTAGTTGTCTGATAGTGCTCACTCGAAGTAGATTGTTTATTCCCTTTATTTTTGTGTCTATTCTTTCTTCCTTTTTTTTTATCGTGGTGCTTATTCTTCTTTCTCCTTTTATCAGGCTTTGTCTTCTTCTTACCACCTTGTTTTTCAGTGATGATCTCTACTATATCCTGAGGTTCTGTGCTTTGGTTAATCTGTGGAACATTTGTAAATACTTCTGCTGAATCTACAAGCTCCACCAAATCAGTACAGTTTACATCGTTAAAATTGAAAAGTGTCGTTTCTTCGACGCTGATTAATCCAGAATCGACGTTCTCTCCATTGTTCAAAGTTCCATCAGTAGACGTCGTTAATTTTTTCCCTCTGTTTAATATATCCTTTAGCCTCCAGAGTTGTTTACACTTTAAGGTGCATCTCTCCACATTGTCTTTTAAAAGTTGTTCTTCACCAACGAACGAATTTTGAGGTATTTCAGTGGATAGCCTGGATTTACTCAGAAAATCGATGTTAACTTTGGAAATGTTTGATCCAGGATCAAACAGACCTCTCTCCACCTTTACAGACGAATTACTGAGCTCGTCCCTGCTAAGTGGAGCAAGGGAAGTGGTTGTGGCAGATGGTGTAACACTTCCTTTTAAGTGGTTGGAAAAGTATTTGGCGAAAGCACCATCTTTTTTTGCTTTATAACCATAAATGTCCTCTCTGCTGGATGACCTTTCGTTGGAGATTTCGTTTGAGCTATCGTTAATTGTTTCTGTGGTAGAGAAAACTTCTGAATTTATATCTTCTTCAGCAACGGTTGTTTGTAGAACTTTATTGAAGTCTTCTTTTGAAGAACGTTTAATTTTTGTGATGTCTGAAGAATCTGCTTCTAAGTCCAATTCTATCTCTTCTTTGGTAAGGACTTTATTAAAATCTTCTTCAGAAGATTTAGTGTCAGATATTTCCACAAAGTCATTAGTTGTCTCTGTCCATTGTGTGCTGTCTTCTGCAGGCATAGTGGAAGTTTTTTCATCAGGATCTGTTAATGTGGTGGAAAAGTTATCAGTGAATTTATTTTCTTCTGTTGTAGTGATTTCTTTTTCAGCCAATTCATTGCTTGACCAAACTGAAGATGTCTCGGTATTCAATTCTGTAGTTGTGTCTGTACTTTTCAAATCTAATTCAGTAGTATCTTCGTTTCCAATTTCTTTGTCCTTACTACTTTTCTCGCTGTCCTGAAATACTTCATTCTCAGTTAGATTCACGTTATCCAAAGAAGCTGAAGTGACTGTTGCTGAAGTAGTTGATTTCTTCAAGTGTCGATTACAGTACTTACTAGAATGTTTGCCCAAAAGTTCACATTTATTCTTCCCCTTCTTCTTTTCTTCATTTTGGTCATCGGACAAAGTCGTCGCTATTGGTGTAGTATCTACCAAAAATAAAGCATCAGGCTTTACAGGAACAGGATTCTCAATTACGGTACCATTCTTCTCGTTCTTCTTGCGAGGGTGCTTCCTTTTCTTCTTCCTCTTCTTAGACTTTTTTGACTCAACATCAGTGGAATTCTTACGTTTCTTCTGCGATCGCCGAATCTCCAAGTCATTCTCTTCAGGACGGATTGTACTATGTTCTTCTTCTGCTGCTTTTCGTTTCGTTTGCAACAGAGTGTTCAAAATTTTCGAAGAGTTACTTCCATTCTTGATATCTTGCTCATTCAAGTTCTTCAGTCTCCACATTTTTCTTGAATTTTCATCTTTCTCCGACGGTTCGGATCTCTTCAGCATTCGTTCATCGTGGTTCACAATGGAAGAATATGTCGCTGTGATGACGATAATCGTGATGAAACATCAAAGAGAGGATCACAACTTTTGTTTTTTAATAAGAAAATAAGAAGACCATCTTGTTTCAATAGAGATAGAGAAGAAAGGAAGATGAAACAGAAGAATAAGTTCTTGTTCAGCTGAAGAATAGTACTTTGGATAAAGCTTTCTTGTAGTTCACATTTGCAAAATTTTCAACTACTGTTGAGACTGCTGTTACTACATGAAAATTAAATGGGTATAACAATTTCAATGCTGAAACCTAACCAGGAATTTAGTAGAGAACTAGCGAAATTAGCGTAGAACTCTCATCACGCAGCAACAGGTGTGTGCATTATTCAGACATTTCGCTTTCAGTATTAGCAAAGGTTTCATTGTTTCTTCGCTTCAGAACATTCCTCTCCAAGCCGCATCTCCAAACTACCATTCTTTCTGAACAAAATCATTCTTCTGTCTTCAACTTCATCCTGAAAACATCCTAAAACGACTGTGAAATTCTGACGAACCAACTGAAGAAGACACGAAGACAACCTTGATAGCTGCAATCCAATACAACCTTTACTTGGAAACAACTCTAGCTAAAGATAGCTATATCAGAAGATATCTAAAGATCTATCTGGTCAGAAGTGTGGCAGGTGTAAGTGTACTTGTGTGTATGTCTGCGTGGATGAGGTGTGAATGACATAATTACCGCAGTCCCTCTCGTCAGAGCCATCAGAGCACTCCTCCACCCCGTTGCACTGCAACTCGTAACCGATGCACTGGCCGTCCGTGCAGCGAAACTTGGCTTCTCCGCAACCTGCTCCACACACCACACTCATGCACATTTAACCCTTTAATGGCCCAGTCAAACACAGGGCTGTATCATCACAACTGGCAAACATATCTTGCCTTTTACTTTCCTCGGCCTTAACGCACTTCTTCAAGAAGACTAGGTTGTGAAATGATTTGTTAGGGAATTTGATCGAATGAAATTATTCCGGGCTATTTGCAAAATATTAATTTTATCAACTGAAACTAAACAGGAGCAGTGATATGTGTTTTGCACGTTTTTGATGATCAAGCCCAGTTAAAGGGTTAATGGCATAGCGAAGTCGGCTTTTGATTAACCCCCGTTTTACAAACGCGGCTCCGTTTATAATTCCAAGCGTTCCCTTTGCCGCCATTCCTTTTCCCTGTTGCCGTGTGAAATCAGCCATAAGCCGTTCATCTCGCGTTCGTCAACGAAACCACGAAATCCTCTTGCTCGTTATTACGGCGAGTGATCAATGAAATGGTTCGTGATTCAACTAGCGATGGCCTCGAACCACCTTTCAAACGGTTTTGCGCAAAAAGCTTGTAAAATATCAAAGCGTCCCACAAATTCCTACAAAGTACTTTAACAACGATTTCTCTAAATGCTCTGATGCATTATTTTTCAATTCTTCCGCTGAAATTTTTGGGGAATCTGGGCGAGAACACTTAAGCCCAACACTACGAGGAATTGCAAAAATGATGGAACTGATCGGGTTCGCTTTTTATCGAAGGTAAAATTCTGTCGAAGCGTAGCATGGCGGAAAATTGATCTCTGAGGATGGAGGAAAAAGCCGCTTCCAGTTGAAGAACGGTCAGCGTAAAATTGTGAATCAAACAGGCTGAAAACTGAATTCCAGCATGGTCTCCGTTCGTGGAAATTTTGTTCTTCACAGAATAATAGGCGTTCGTTGGTTAGAAGAGAATAAATTAATGCGATCAAGCAATCAAATTCGTGAGCAAGTCACAGTCTTCATCTCACTACTGACCGATGCAATTCCAACGTCGAGTTTTTCAAGCTCAGAAACCGTAAATCAATTCTGTAAATTAAGGAAGTTGTAAATTAATTTAAATCGAAGAAGAAATTCGAGCGACATAAGTAAACATCAATGCAGAAGATTACCATGAGTGATTTATGAAATGGTAGAAAATGGAAGAGCTTCTTTACGACGTTGGAAAACATCTGTCAGTGTTTCAATGAGAAGTGCGACTCCGTTCAAATCAATTAGTCGCTCGTTACCGTCACAATCAGCGTTGACTTGTTGCATTTGCTATAAGCATGACTGACACTCAGTTTATCAGCGAAACTCTCCAAACCACGTTCCATTTGGATCCTCAGATTCTTCCTATTTCTTAGGAACGATTAAAGTTCCTTGTTCTTTAAGCGGAGGAGGAGTATCTTTTTACTTACCGCACTGGCTCTCATCTTCTCCGTTGCGACAGTCGATGTTTTGATTGCACCTTTTGTCGATGCTGATGCAGGTCCCGTCCAGACACCGGAACTGATCTCCACTGCAGGTGGTCACTGAAAAGATAATATAGATAATATAGATTATATTTTAAATTTACGTTTTTAAACGTCGCTTTAATACTTATACTGTTTGTGGTTTAAGGACACGAGGCCCTAATTAAATTAACCAGATCAGACAAACAAATATAACAAAATTAAATGTAGTGAAACAAAATGAAACAAAAAATACCGCTGCAATTGTATTCGTCCGACCGATCCCGACAATCTGACCGTCCATCGCATCTCGCAGCGAGGCTAACGCAACTTCCGTCAGAACACATGAATTCGTCCTGTCGGCATCGTGCTGTACATCGGAGAAAAAATAAAGATAGAAAATAATAGAATTTCGAAACGAAACAGCGAGGCGCAACTGATTGTACAATAGAATATAAGAAGCTATCGGATTAAGCTCTGTTCGATTGAAGTTCGAAACGAAATTCCTGATCAACTGATAGGTCGTTAGAGATGAAACGAACCGGGGACCATTCGTTTATCGGCCGATATCCGTTCACTAGGATAATTAGGCGGCGAATCGGATTATTCGCGCGGAGTTCCATTGCGCCTCGCCGTCGACGCGGAAACAAGGGAGATAAGAATCCTGGGGAAAACGAGCGACTCGAAACTCTCCCTGGACCAGGCGACCGTGCAATTAATTACTCGAGGAGCGTCCATAATCGGAGCCAGCGCTATATTCTTCGGTTGAATAGGCTTCCGTTCAAATCGGATGTCGCGTTTCTTTTTCTACTTGTTTACATATAGGTGTTCCTCTGACCAATGCTCGCAAAAATAATTAATAAAATTATGGAATTTTTTAACATTGAACTAATGCGTGTACTTCGACAACTCTAATTTATCAAGCAGAGGTTAGCGAAGGACCAACGCAATCAGCGGAGAAAGTAATTTTACACCTACGCACTTGTCCAGGAGTCGAGTCATTCGTTCACAGGCGTTTCGATCATCGTCGAATAGCTTCTCGCTTTCGGACACCACGTTAATTCGAAATGTACCGTCTTCGCAATGAAACATGTAATTTGTTGTACAAAGTTGCTACAATGAACCTTCTACGAAGGCGAAACATTTCAAAGTATCGTGGTTAACAGTTAGGGCGCCTAACACGAAGAGAATTTCATCTCTTGATCCGCCAATTTGAATGAAACATTGTACCATCAAAGACTGATTCATGACAAGAAAAATGGTATTTTTCATTTGTAAAGATTGGCCTCAGAGCACCCTTCACTTTGAGACCAGTTTCACACCCTTAAAGAAAGGTAACACATGAATGAAATACACTTTCTCGCATCAATCTACAAAGTTTCAATCAAATTCGCAGTATTGTATCGCTTAAATTCGTCAGCTATGCAAACAGGTGTTAGGACTCTTGGTTAAAACGGTGTTCGTGAGCCACTTGCGAAATCAGACACGTTCATGCTTCTTTCTCATTCTCATGCTTTCACAGGCAACATATTGATGAACTTAGCGTTCTCTTTCCTCGAGAACCGCCGCTTAATTCGCAATGTATTATATTCGTACTCTTGTTCGGACAATTTTCCTCATCCTTCCCGTTGGTACAATCCATGATCCCATCGCAGTGTCTGTCTTTATCCACGCAAAACCCAGGTGTGCATTCTAACTGGTCTTCTCTGCAAACTGTAATAATTCATAGAATTCCATCTGATATAGGACCAAACATTTGTTTGATACCTCGTTGTTTTGCTCATCGTAGATTACAGAGTCGAGAGATGGCATATGAAGAAAGCTGCCACGACACATAATATAAAGAAGATGGCGCTTTGACGAAGACGTATAGGGACACATAAGGCAAAACACATAACATGATGGTGAAATATAAAGTAATGTAGACAGTAGATTTTAGCAAAGAATGATGATACTCTGTACTCCCTAGAATCTCCTTAACTTCCCTAAAGACCTTTGGTTCTCTTTAACTTCCATCAGAATTGAAGACGAAAGGACTCTATTCTACGTTTAAATTATCCTTAATTGTACTCCTCTGACCTACAATTTAAGAGTTGACCACCAGGTCCATCCAGTATCTTTGTAAGATCTTTCTTCCACAAGTAGGATGGTAAGAACCTTCGATTTCCCAAAGAGAAACGATAGGTGACTGAACGTCAGAGGTAGTTCGAACGTACGAAAAAGATCCAAGACAGGGAGGGAAAGTAGCGGGGTTAGAAAAGCAGACATAGAATTAATTAGTGGGCAGACAGGGGAGGAGCACGTGAAGCGAGCCACCGTTGGCCATTAATTAACACGCACCTGAGGAAATTTCGTGGAAGAGATTATAAATGAACAAGGAGTTACGAGGCTACGTGGCTCTAATTTACGGCGGCAATTAGCTAACGATCGAGGATGAACGACTCTTCGGACCGAGTGCACTCGAAAGAATGAAACGGAAGCCCCGTAACACTTGCCGTTTGCCAATGTCTGATGAAGATTCTTTGTGAAGAAAAAATAGGGAAACATCCCGAGTTCGACAGGCTGAGAGATTCGACGCGTTACGCTACATGCACTGGGTGCATAGAAGAATGTCTCGCGAAGAACGAAAATATTACGAGATAAAACTTTCGAATTCTGAAGAACACTGAAGACATGTTGTAGAGTGCCATCCTTCAATAATTTCTCTTATTGTAAATTAAAATATCGAGTTCCTTCTGGTAACCATTAAATAAAAGATAAAAAGCTTCGCCGGTGTCCTCTGATCTGCCGGATTAATTCAGACTCTGTTAATGCGTTTTTCACGATCGCGTGCAAAGGTGTCGACGTTCAGAAAAAAATGTATATCGTATAAACGTGACTGTTTAATGGAAACACGGGACACGCTCGTAACGCTGAAGCTCCCGTGTAATTATTGCGCACGTGAGAATCGTGCTTCGCATGTCGAGCAACAAACGCGTGACGGTTGAACGAATTCGTTTAACGAGTCCAAAGGAGAAAATTGAAAAAGAATCCTTTTAAAAACCATTCCGCTTTGTCCTCATTAATTGCTCCCTGTCGTCTGTTAACCGCACATCGTCGCATGATACTTTTTGGCGCGAATAACCGGTACATAAACGCGTGTACGCAATCAGATCTGTCTTTGAGCTTCTTTCATGCTTGCAACTTAAAAGTGCCAGACCTTTTTCTCGCGTACTGTTTGAACGCGCGAGAGACTTTGAAAATTCGAAACAGAGGGCGAAGGAAACGAGATAAGATAAAAAATGGAACCAGAATTCGACTTGTCTGGCAGACAATGCGTTAACTGCGACAATACCTCAATTTTCGCGAGTGTGACACCGCGAAAAGTGGAATACATTGTTCGGTTTTGTCGATGACCTATTTTCTTTTTCGCACGTTCGGTTACCTCGATCTTATCGCGGTGATAACTTACGCGCGCATTTTTCGCGATACAGTTGTCACGTTCGTAAACAATATGCGAGTATTTGGTGGCGCTGAACAAACATGTATCACTGTTTTTGCATTAAGAGAGACATAACGCGTGATAATTCCATACGTATGGATTCTACACGTGCCTTAGGATCTACGCATCATCCTAATTTTTGTGGCAAAAATTAAGGCAAGTTATCGAGACACGTAGGTTCGTGATCACGTCTCCATAGAGGTCTACGTGAAAAAACGTCGAAATTAATTCGATTCCGTGAAAGCAACGAATCGAACGGAACGTGAGGCCACGGTCGTTCCCCGGCCTCACGAAATCCAGTTACGATTTAACGCGATTTGCCAACACCAAGTGGGTGTCCGCTCGCTCAGCGAATATCGCGACCTCGAAATTGGCAAACGTGCTCGCGAGAAAGCACGCGACGCGTGACACGCCTCGCCAACACACAAAGTTCAAACAGATTCTGCGACTTTCTGACATCATCTCAGGTTCAAGGCTCGTCTCGCCCGTTGCTGTTCCTTCGTAGAATTGCAAACATGCCTCACGATGGAATCCCGATAACCTCTCCTCATTCAACCACGAATTCACCGGTCTTTACACTTGCCAGTTGCATACAGGGTGGGACAAAAGTCTTCTTAATTCTGATAGATGAAGGGATTATCAGTTACAGAAGCTTGTAATTCTTTACATCTTTTATATGATTGCCTGTAAAATAGATTTTAAAATATCAAATTACTGACAGGTATTTTCCATGAAGGTATTTTATATGAGACAGACGAAAAATGATATTACCTATGTGTTAAGTATTTACAAAATGTCAAATTTTGTTTGAAAATAAAACGAAGAATTAATGGAATGCACAGAGCTTCAACTAACATTACCATCCTGCATTTTTTACAAATTGTCAATAAACTTCATTAGCGGCATTAATACCGATGTCGCAAAAACGAGCAGCGCTCTCACAACCGAATTTAAGGCAGCTCCTGTTGCCGAACGAGATTTACTCGCGTTTATTAAGCCGCTCTAATAATCGGCTGCAATTTTAATCCGACGTTAATCTCCAAACCCAGCCGGGTTTGCTCGGCCCTTACGCGGGCTGCACCCTGGAATTTCGGCCGTTTTCATCCGTTTAATCCAATTCTGACTCATGATGGACCCTCTGTGAAACATGTGGACAGACGTGTCCGAGAGTTTTACGTTTCACAAAACTAATCGTACCAAATTTGGGAAAATTTGTAGCAATCAAAATATTGTCGACAGGAAAAGACATCCTAATCTCTGTCTAATAAGTGCTGTTAGTATTTCCCTCCGAAGCGAGAGCATTCCAGTAGCAGGAACCGGTTAATTTTCATCCGAATGTTTGACAAGGCAGAACCCAGTTTTCTCGGCGACACGGGCCAAAAATGAGGGGCAAAGTGTCGCTAAGGGGTGGTTAACCGTCGACGTGCAGCGTCAGAGCGTGCCTCTGCAAAAGGCGATGGAAATAATAAGGGGTTGGAAAGACAGGAAGACAGAGGGTAGCCGAGGAAGGGGCAACAAGTGCAATGGCCTGAAAACACTAGGCCAACCGCTCTCCCATCCCCTCGACTGACTCTCTTCTTTCTCTGATCACGCTATTGTTATTATTGTCACAGCTGTTGTAATTATTCAGCTCATCGTAATACCTGCTCGTTCACGATTAACTCCACCGTAGCCGCATGCAAACTTAATGATAGACAACGATAAAATCGGCCTATATGAGTCTTGTTTCTTGCTAGCCGACGCGAATTACTGTGCATGAGTATTGTGTCGAGGAATTCTTGCGTTGTACCATGACTGGTGATTAGGACGAGCAGTGATGTACATGTTGAGAGTCCAATTTTTGTATTATATCAATGAAAATTAATGAAATGCCAAGGAGTGTGCAGGATCAATGTGAACTGAAACATTTGGTACATGAGATGAAAGCAATGTATGTTGTAATATGGCAAAGAATGTCTAAGAAACAGTGTGAGTGTACCTTTCTGAGCTCAATGATTAAGGCTTGAGTAATTTTGCTAAATGATAGAATAGTACATGTTATGTATAAACTGTATGAAAGTGTGTTAATAATAGGCAATAACAAAGATTATACTTGTAAATTAAATGTACAATAGTTGTTGAATAATGTAGTTTCCCATATAGGTGAGCATGACTTTTTAGTTGACCCATTTACAGTGGTAACGGACTCACAGCATTTTCAAATCATGGGCACTAATAAAATTTATAACAATAAAAGAAATTGTTCTTGTATTAGAATGTACATTTGCCCCAAAATATATGTTCCAAATGAATTAAATAATAATTGCTCAATGTTCATGCAGCTAGTATGGCCTTAGTATACGTATACCTATAGATCCACTGTGAATGGGTTAACAGTTCATAGATGTACTTGTATTTGATTTGGCTGAGACATGAGTGAGTCATACTCACTGCTATCTATGTGTGTGATCTACAATACAATTTAGCAGTTTAAGTTAACTTTAATATATTAAATTATTTGAACATTTAAAAGGTCATTAATTGCCATTTTCAACAAATAAATTCAACAGCAAAATAACCATAGAAATTTAACCATTGATGCAACAATTACGATTAATCGCAACGTGCAGAATTATTCACAAAAGCGAACGCGCAGCCCTTTCGAGGGATTAATTAAAAAAACAAAACACGCGACAGCTGACGTTTTTCGACAAAAAATATCGTAGGCTGCGGTCGTCAATTCAAAACTGTAGCGAACGACACGTGCAAACTGTCAACATGGATGCGTCATACATGCACATACACGCGCTCAAGCACACTGAAATTAAGAAAATCGATTACAAAACATGCAACGATAAAGAAATAATAACAACACAAGATTTTTTCAACTGGAAAACGCGTGCATTTTATGTACTTACGGCAGTTAACTTCATCGCTATGGTCATAGCAATTCTTGACACCATCGCAATGTTCACTACTGTCGATACATTGGCCATTTCTGCATTTGAATTGCGTGGAGGTGCAAGCTGAACATAAAAAAGAATCGTGAAAATATTAAATTAAAATAATGCGAAATTGACGGAGAATTGCGTCGATAAATCACGTTATTTCTATATCGAACATTATAGCTTTTAGGTCATTCCATCCACTAAAATAAAGATCCAATTTTATTTAGTATTTTAAATTACATGTCAAGTATTTCTATGCTTGGATGAAAGCTAAAAGGCTTGCTAACGATCCAATATACCAAATTTAACAGTTTCTAATTTCGACAAAAATCGAATATGGTAATAAATTCATTTGCTTAAAAGTTCTGACTTTATTTTGAATCGGTACAGAATTGGATAACGAGTTACTGCACTTGTCACGAAAACGCGCTTTTAAATTTAACCTATATTTACGAATTTAATTCGACGTTGTAAAATGATAGATTAATAGAATGCAGTAACTGCATAAATCTCGTAGTTTAGGTAAAATAAAGATGAAATATTTGCTCTTAAGAGTTTTGGTTTACAAAGAAGGGGTAGCACTCGAATTTCTATTCGATGCACGGCAAACAAATCCAATACTGCTTCACGATCGACGTTTAATATTCGTAGGGACAGATACGACAAGAAGAATCAGGTTTCAAAGACGAAATCGTATGCATCGGATCGATATCTTCTATAAACTTCTAGTATTTCTTAACCCGTTTATCGATTGATAAAACAGCGGGACATAGAACCGGCAAAAGCATTTGTTTATAGCATTCCATAATAAATTTTACCTAACCGTTCATCTTACCTAATTGCCCAACTCAACTGTGCTTATTTTCCAAGACTGACATTCATTTTTTCTGATTCCAACATCAATTTTGCACGTTTAGTCCTTGCTAATTCAACACTTAGTATTACGTCATTTTCGATTTTGGAAGATACCGGTGGCTCCTTGCTTAATGCGTGTCATTAATCGGAACTATTCATTAAGGCAGATTTCAAAGGACACGAAGTATATAAAATTGGTAACATAAAGAGTTTATACTCATAATTTTACTTTAACAATTCTTTAAAAAGAATTGAGAATATTCTACATAACAATATCTTATGTATCGTTTTAATAAAGTGTTATCTTACACGTAAAACAAATTACGTAACAACGTTTGAATTTACCGCGCTAATCGATCAGTATATAAACAATCGAGAATTTGGCGGTTACAATTAGTTCGATCGAGTGATCGCGAGGAGAGGGTTCTGTACCAAAAAATGAAGTGCAAGGTACGTATTTATAAGAAAACAAGCTAATACGTATATCGCTAAATACATTATAAAGGTAAAATGTTTTCCCCTGGATGTTTTTCAACAAACAACGAATGTTTCTAGAGTCAGTTAACCTGTATACAGCGATGCGCTATCAACTCTCGGATGGCTGTCAAAAGTGCTCGGAATTCGAAGGTATTGCATTTCAGATAAATACAAGCCACGAGTCGGTCCAATTTCATTTAAACCAACGCGGTGTGGCGGACATGTTTTGGACCGTTTCCACTTCTACGATACGAATCTGTTGGTCATGGTGTTGTTTCAGCAACTGGATCGACGGTGGGTCATCTCGTTTTCGCAATTATGTCATGTTCATTCGAGACAATCCGCTTTGGGTAACGTTACAGCGACTCGTATAAAATGCTCGGCGTCGCGTTTCGCTGGTCCAAATCATTTTCAACGTTCCCGCGCTCGATTTACAGTGATATTGTTACCGACCGATATTTACCTCTCGAGCGATCTATCGATTCTCGAGTATCCTTATTTGAAAAATCGAAATGGTCGACCGATATAACGGTTTTCTCTTTTGTAACTGTAAGTTTCGTTTAATTTTTGTATTCATTTGCAGGTGTAATTGAGGTTTAATTTTAAATGTGTACCAGAATTAACATTAACTTGGTTACTATATAATGGGAGAACATAATTATACCCTCTACATACTATCTTTTAATACGTAATATCAGATTCGGCGTTAATCAGGTATGTATAATTACAAGTTATTCCATTGTAAATCCTACTAATGTACTGTCTGCTAAATAGTAATTATTTAAATTATTATTATGAAAGTGTGTAAAATTATATACACAATTAGAATAATGAACTAAGGTATCTAAAATTAGATCAGAATAAATAAAAATTCTATTATTAACAAATTCATGAAAATGTAATAGTAGTGCATAAAACAGTTAAAAACTCTTCATTGCACATTCAAATTACGCTGATAATGAATGTGCAATGTTTGCATACTAATTTATTGTAATGTTAAGCTATTGAGGATCATGTTTGAATATCTGGTAACCAAATATTAGTTGTCAACAGGTTTACAAAGCGGCCCTTGGGATTTTCCTCTCTCATAGGCATGATTACCACAACACCATGCGGTTAGATGGGGTAAAGCAAGATTCATGGTAACACAGTTAGGGTTAAGGAGAGCTCCTGTTAGTCTTTATGGCGACACGTTTGTAAATGACGAACCAGCGTCAAGTGGGGTGATTGAATAGCAGTCTCCCGTATCACAAAGCATACCCGATTCCCCGTGGTCATCAAAATCTGATATCTAGTCCTTTCTACACTCTTACAGCCCCTATCTGCACTTCAGTTCTCTCTAACGCTATGGTTAAGTGCTCCAGCTGGAAGTCGTAGAATTTCAATGGTTTTGCAAACTTTGGAGATTGTTGATACAATACAGGAGGATTCTATTTTCGAATCTTTTGTGAGAGCACGTAACAAGCGGAACGGAGGTTTAGCAGCGTGCAAGTCCGAACTCGCGACATGAAATTTCGGATAATCGAGTCGCATCGAAATGCGGCATTAACATCTTTATCGAAAACAAGGGAACAGAGTGCGGGTAAACCGCGCGAGAGTGAAATATTGAGGCGGCAGCTCGGGAACTAAGGTCGATGGAAAAGTTTGCATGGTTCTTTCGTTTTTTTCTCCCTCCACGAAGCTCTAAAGATGCATGAGAGCATGTCTCGCGGCCGGAAAAGCCCGCCCTCGCAGTGCAGCTTTTTACAGCCGCGATTCTCTCATCGCGCTCCTTCTCCTCCGACGTCACACTTCTCTCCTTTCCTTCGATCATCACTATTTAAAGCTCGAGAAGTTCGGGAAATCGCTGGCTCCACCACCTTGTAACCACTTTGACGGTAGCTTTATCGTCTGGCGTCTAAAAACGCGCAATTTGCTGGCCTTGAAACATCAAGATATCCTACGTCATCTGTCAGCTTTGACAGCTAATGATCGCTGACTACTATTCACCTTGATCAAACTATGTTTTTTTTCATCTTCTGCTCAGCACTGTTTCCCCATCTGTCTTCGTCAATTTGTATAGAGTGACAGGAAACTCATGAAATTACAGCGTTTGATGCTTAATTGATTATCCCTCGGACATTTTTCATCTCTTTCGACTGTTAATCCATCATAACGCCACGTTTCGTAACAGTCGTTTACAATGGTGTTTAAGATCGTGGACCAACTGAATGAAGGAGATCAATTACGGACCACGAGGAATACCTCCGAGCAATCTCGTTCCTTTTTCACTGACGGTGTTCACAGTTTTTCGACTGTCATAACGAGGACATTAGTATCGCGTGCAACAGCCCGTGCAACACTCAGCGCAGCTTGCGGAGCTTTTTCATCAAACGTCCAATACGAAGAAGCCGGCAACGATGTTCAAGGTATCAGAACGCGAATTAATTTACCATGCAAGCGCTTACGAGACTCCCTAATCTTCTGTTTCCTCCCTTATGAAAGATTTCTTTTTTAGGTGGATAATTATTCAAATATACTGACTGCACTTCTCTTGGATGGTAAAATTCTGAACTAAGTGATATCACGAGTGGACAGTATTAACAATAGGTTAGGTATAATTTTTGAGCGATACCAGAATAATTTAACGCCACCAATGCGTAGACACAACGCATGATAATGTAACGTACCTGTGCAACGCGACACGATTAACAATTGCACGGTCGAATAACGCAATACACACTCGAAAGATCGTGTCACATCTCTGAAACGAGAGGTTGGAAGCGTAACACGCGAGAAGGGAGATGGAAACACCATAGGGACTAAACTTTGCCCGCTAGCAGTCCATTAGAAGTGCACGGACGATTTAGCAGAGAGAGGCTTTGCTCGCTGCTTTCCTAGTCTGCCTTTTAGGTCCAGCAATTTGATGCTGCTTGCCTGTCATGCTAATATCCTAAGCTTTATATCGAGTCGAGTTTTTCCTTGCTTCTGATATATGTTTCCTGGTAAGGGTACCTGTGGGACGCGTCGTTGAACACTCTGCATATTACTTTTTATTGTATGTTACTAGACGATTTTTCTTCCGAGAAATCTTGTTGCGAAATTTTTCGTCTTTTGTACGAGATACAACGATACAAATTGTGCTTCTCTATTTTTCTTCTATCTTTAGTTGGCACATCTTTTATAGGGGTGAGTTCGAAGATAAAATTCTTGAGAAATATACTTTTTAAAAAGAAGGTACTTTGAAAAGAAGAACTCTTGCATAACAATTTATTTTTGTTTAGGATTATTTATAGGATTGATTCATTGATATAAATATGTTTCATGTATTGCAGGAAAAACACAATGAACAGTATCCTGAAAAGAAGGAACAACGTTTTGCGAGTTTAAAAAAACTGCCTGGCACAGTAAACTATCCTCGTTCCAGAGAACACTCGCGTGATTTAACGGATAACGAGTTCGGGTTTGCTCGTCCTAATGAGACACGGAAACAGAAAGGGCGTGATTTCCCTTCGAGGAACAGGAAGAACCAATGCTGCTGTGCTTTTTTGAAAACTCATATCTAAGCTTTCTTATGGTATATCTTCAATCTTAAATTTTTTTCAAAATGACTACATGCTTATGAATACTGTTACAAAATGGGTGATTCATCACTGAAGTAATGCATTGACGGGTCTTTGTTTGCTGTAATTGGCAATTAGTCATTTTGTATTAACAATGTTAAATAGCTCGTGCAGTCATTTTTATTAAACCTTAAGCTTCAAACTGATATGTCATAAGCATTGTATGATATTTTTATGTCATCAAATTGCTTTTGATATTTTGAATTGTTGAAACATAACCTAAAAACACAGTCAATAGATTTGCTAACCTATACAAGTATTTTTACTTAACCTAATATATCAGTGATCTATCTATCTTATTATGTAAAAATGTAAGCTGAAATTGTCTTCTGCTAATGAGAGAATTTTTATTAAACCTTAAGCTTCAAATTGATATGTCATAAGCATTGTATGATATTTTTATGTCATCAAATTGCTTTTGATATTTTGAATTGTTGAAACATAACCTAAAAACACATTCAATAGACTTGCTAACCTATACAAGTATTTTTACCTAACCTAATATATCAATCTATTTATCTTATATAAAAATGTAAGCAGAAATTGTCTTTTGCTAATGAGAGAATTTGAAGCAGGACAACAGTTTCATTGTTTAACATTACCATCACGCAAACAATAATCGTTACAGAAAAATGAGCATCGATTTGGTAAATGAATTTGCATGAAAAATCACCGTTCGATGGGTAACGAGCGTCCACTGAGTCAAGCAGATATATGAACGCGATATATAAAGTTATATTTCCCGTCATACACCGAGGGTGTGGGGGTGTAGAACGTGAGACCCAGTCTGTACACGCCAGGGATTCGACATATTTTAGTGGCCGATTTGCAATTTAAACGTTATAATTAATGACGTTCTGTCGCGAACCACGAACGTGCGGCGAAAAAATAATTTCGCGTGGACCGAGGGGATGATAATTGTTCGGATTCGGGGGTAGGAGACTAGTCAAAACGATTTCGTAAGACTTCCTGTTGCTCTAGCATTAATACGTTGAATATTGCGCTGAAAATTACCATAGATAACACAGATTATTTTATAATGGAAATTATCGAGAATATGGACGTTAAACTTTTTTATTTTTTATTTCCAGATAATGGTTCCTCGAATTCAACGGAGAATTGAAAGTGATTATTTTCACATTGAAATAATAATTATTTGCAACTACGGTCTCTCATTATATCGCCGTGAAAATGGACAATTGTCGCAGTTGGACAAAAACGTTTCTTCACCTGCACGTATGACAAAATAACGAGTCACAATACAGTAATTCAAGGTTTTGGAATACCAAGTGCACGAATGACTTACGTAATACCTGATATGAAAGAGAAGTATTGTTAATCATTTCACGAGAAAGGCTATCAACGTTTATTAATGCAAACAGTCGATATAAAGCTAGATAGAGAGATTTTGGATAGAGATATCGCTAGATCGATGGAATCTCTTTTTCACGGTGAAATTAAAAGATTCAGGGAAGGCAAAGGTTGTCGAGTAGCTCGTCAGGGTCGGAAGTAGCGTTTTTCGAGGAGGGCCGCGAGCCATTTCGCGTTGGATTTCACGAGATAGCAATGATCCAAGCGTGGAAACGGGAATTATGCCGGGCTGAATCGCGATAAGCGACCGAGAGACGTACGTTTAATCGTGGTTATCGCGAAGTTTACGCATACAGGCTGGCGTAGATTACGCGGTTGATTTTGCACGCGCCAAGGACTAGATGTTTCACGCTCTAGAAATACACGCGGTGTTCCGTAATAAACTGGTTGAAAAAAAATTGTAAAGTCAAAACTATGATGCACTCTTTCATCTATCTGAACTTCGTTAAATTAAATAAAGATTACATTTGAAGAATTTACGATCTATCAATCTCTGTTTTATCTTATCTTTATTTGCAGACGACATTAATACAATTTTTCTTCTGTTTTTAGGGAGATAAAATTCAGTTACATGAAAGGAAAAGGGTTATTGAACGTGACAACAACAATGTATAGAAGATACCGTAACTTTCTAAGAAATGTAATACACAAAGACGTATTTGTCATTCGACGGAAAATTAATTGTGAACGAGTTATCGATTGCGGCTGTCGGTGCCAGGGGTTCATTGTGCACATGATTGAAGAGCCGCGGATTTATTTATCGATTTCGTCCCCTTGATTTCACCGTCTTTCTATTTTTATTGGGCACCTGCGTTCTCATATTCCATCTTTTATTCAAATACTTTTTTCATCGTAGTTATATAACGGAATCTTATTTTTACCCGGTAGATCGCCACGCGTTGTATCGGCACGACTCATCATTTCGCATTCTTCTGGTTTTTAACTACCGAAATTATTCTGGTTTCTAACCACTGAAAGTATTCGCGGTAGTTAAAAACTGATATCGAAATTATTTTAAAAGAACCGTTAGATCGATGTGTCTCTAATTCTGATAGCTTATCAGCCTTAAAATCGTTTGGGACAGTCATCGATATGGACCTCTGATGTAACGATGACGCCCAAGCGTAGTTTCGACAACGATCAACGGGTAGAACCGTACACAGCCTCTTTCCGCCCTCGAGTGTCGTAAATAACGTCCAGGTGAAACGAATTGTCGATAAATAAATGCTCGAGCCGTGGATACCGTGTGACACGCGTGGGTGGACAGCAGCAGCCAGCTTGGGGATCGTTATTTCATAACAGGTCACGCTATCGTTTGTTCACCGAGCGTTATATACACCTATGCTTCCTCCTCTTTCTCGTTTCGTTCCGTTTCGTCAAAGTGACGCGCGGTTTGTTCTTCACAAACGCAATTAGAATTCATCCAACCATCCTTCGTCTCTACCGTTTTCTACGATCTCAAACTTTTTCCAAAACTTCTCCGTCTATTTTTGATCTTGACTGCCAACATTTCGCTGGACGTTTTGACAAGTTTATAAACTTTAATTTTGCATATGAAACTACTTGCTGGTTTATTTTAATCGGTACCATCGCTGAAGTATCTTAATTTTCAGGTCGGAATTGCTGGAGGTATTTGGAGGACACGAGGAGCTTCTAACGGATATCCCTTTATCAGAGACGACGGAATTTTTTCGCCTAAGCAGTTTATCCAAAGGTATCGCATTTTACTGCATCCGCAACAGATAGAGTGAAAGAAGGCACCGCTGTCTGGTTTCTCCCGCTGAACACGTCTGCACGATTTAAAACAATTTTAATACCGTTTCTGTAACTTGCTGTTTAAATCTGCTGGTACTCTTTTAAATCATTAAGTTTTTAATCTAATCTAACAATTAATAATTTTTTTAGAATGTTTTTGTAGTAACGTGAATTAGATGTCAGGATGTTTTAAGGGCTTGCAGCGTCTGAAAGTTTTAGCCTAGCTATACTGCCCTTTAAGGATCCATAGAATATTAATGCAAAAAGAGAGATGCCACCTGTCACTTTACAACCCTGCAAGTTTGTCACAAGTTATTTTCTAGCCGTCGTAACTAAACTTTCATCGCTTCTAACATTAACCTCGATAATGAATCTATTTGCGGAGGGAGGAGGTTGTGTACAGGAATATCGCTGACGATTCGATCAGAAAAATCAGATCGAAATCCGATGCGATACACACTTTTAGACACGATGAATTTTTTACGATGACCTCCTATTCCTCCGTTTTATTATTGGATATCCGTGTTCCCCGATGTCCTGCAATTTTTATTCGTCTAAATAATAGACGCTTTATCCGACCTTTACAAATGACCCTCGAATCAATACAAATTTTCCCCGATTCGATTTTCACAGCGATCGTATGCAGATCGCGCACGAGTTCGAATAATTGCCGGCAACAAGGCGTTAAAAACGCTTCCTGGAACGTGATGTTCCTCTGTGCGTTTGCTTTTTCGTTCGACAATGCACAGTTAATTACCGGTGTCGCATAACTTGGCGGTGCAATCATGCATTCCCTCGGTATGTGTTCGACTAAAAATACTACCTTGGTTTTCTTTCGTGAATGCCTAGAACATGTACACCAGCTGCACAGAGAGGCGAGAGAGCAAAGGGGATCGATTGGTGCTTACATGCATCGTCGGTTATGTCACGAATCGAGTGTCGCACGCGATGAGTTCATCGGCTACGACACTATCGAGGAGATGTATCGCGGGATGACATCACTTTTCCGTTCGTCCGATACTCGTTGCACATTTCATCTTTTTTGCTCATCGGGGAGATGAGTTAGAACCGCAGGAATCTACCACCTTTATTATGTACCTAACTCCTGATGCGCGATCGCAGCGAAAGGAAACCGCAGGAACGCGATTATTGGCAATCGTGTGAGTCACGTGCGCCAACTGATTTACTAGGGAGATTATACTCTTATAGCAAGAAACGGTAAATTCCTTTTTGGCATTCTATGGGGCAATTTCGACAAATTTTACTGCTTCGATATGGTTAATTTGCTGTTATTCCCTTCTCTGCAAATATTTCACAAATTTTTACTGGCGATATAACGACCCTCACAATTTAAGTGCTACACAATTTAATATTATATACAAGTTAATCGCTCGATTGTATGATTTATAGGTTAGTATTGACCGTGCTATGATACTATTGATGTTAACGAGTTACTGTCATACATTATATACATGTATATGTTATATCCACCCACGTGGTGTACCCACACGCTATATTATTACTTGTTATATCGCCACATTCTTTCTTCATATTACTATTATCATCATTACTAGAACTAAAAAATAGTACCTAATCTACATAAAATCGTTGCAATACATTTTTGCTAATGTGCATAATTTGTTTCAGCAAACACTGAAAGAGTACAATGAAAGACAGCTAGAAATGGAGCGAGCATTTAGTAGGGTAATTGTTCATCACGCTTTTCCTTGGAAATGATTTGTCGCCTCTTGATTAGAGGATGGGTCGGGTTTCCTAGCAAACATCGACTGTGATGCCGTTTTCCGAGCAGAGACGTGGGAGACAGGCGTTAAGATTCTGTGTCAATATCGTGGAATATTCTAATTAATTTCATAGTCTGCGAGAGAAGCGTATCGACAGCGTACGTGTTAAACATTATTATTAGTAACGTTAGACGTTGCGGAGGAGGTGGCGAGTGAATCAGTTTCTTCCTCGAGTAATCGCCTCTCCGCCCTTCTGCGCTGACGATGATTGACGGGTTGACGGTTTGATTGCTACCTCAAACACAGGAAGCTCATGGGAATAGTAATTTTGTCGCGCGATTTCTTGGATTTTCACGCGGGTTGTTAGTCACAGCTATTTTGAGATTGGTTTCTTAATAAGAAGCAGATATATAAAATATAATATAATATTATCAGCGTATTTGCATAAAATTTAAAACTGTCTGATTCGTCCATTTTTAATTTAACCTCAGAAATCGATTTTCTATTACATATTTCAATCCTGGTTATTCGTTTTATTAGCCACCTACATTCTGTTATCTTTTCAGGTTCGTGGGTGTTGAGGAACCAGCAAAATTACAGTGAAGTGACCAAAGAAGTGGCTTTACGAAATGTACACGTGGGTCTAAATGGACCCGTACAATATCTCCTTGTACAGGGAAGTCTATTCGTTTCATAAATCTTCGAAATTCAGCTGTAAAATAATCCGGTTTGATATACGATTCGAAGATTTTAGAAAGCCTTTGTACAGTAAATCAATTTGAATAAAAATTACGTTTTAGGTTAGGTTTAAAAAGACAAGGATAGACTCGAATGCTAGAATTACACATGACATTCTAGCACAGTCTACCGTTTGACTAGAGAAACACTTAACCCTTTGTCCTGGAAGGGCGACTCTCTATTTTGTCTAACGCAGTAATTCAAACGGCGCTCGAGGGTTAACTGCCAGAGAATCGTAGAGAGTGCTTTGCTCCCTGGATTGATCATTGACTCCAATTGTTGCCCGGAATTTGAATAAATCTGGAGCTGTAGCTTGTGCAGCTTGTAAAAAACATTTATTGCCATACGAATTTTGAAGAATTGCCTCGAATCGATGTTTAGTTATTGAAGGATGC
This sequence comes from Megachile rotundata, assembly GCF_050947335.1. Taxonomy (NCBI): domain Eukaryota; kingdom Metazoa; phylum Arthropoda; class Insecta; order Hymenoptera; family Megachilidae; genus Megachile; species Megachile rotundata. The sequence goes on along the minus strand of NC_134998.1, from coordinate 9,474,649 downwards.
AACAGGTATCAGCTTCAAAACTGTTTATTAAAGTCTCTGGACATTCGTACGCGTAGAGGCGCAATTTAGAGAAGAAATATTCGTCTTAAACTTATAAAATTTCTCCCACTTTCGTAACAAAATTAGAAGCTTGACCTGACCTAACCTACAACTGATTTTCATAAAGAATTAAGATAGACGGTTATAATTTATCCGAAATGGGTTAACCGTGTTTACGATCGCATCACCGTTACCAACCATCATTTTGCTCATATTTTCTTCTCTAGCGCCGCGCGGCCAATCGCGGACGCGCCGGTGTATCTGTGCGACAATAAACTTCCAGACCGCAAATCGTTAACTTTACGGCTCGCCTCTAATTATTGTACTTTGTTTTCCGCTCTTTTTCATTTCTTTATTCTTCGCCGGTGACATCAGCACGAGCCGCTAATTCTTTCCGTTTGCCCGACAGCTCGACACCCACGGCCACGACGATGACGAGATCGACTTGAGCTGCCTTTTAATTAACGGATCGTGGGTGTTCCACGCGGCTCAATTCGCTAGAACGTGATACGAGGAAATCGTGAGGCCAGCTATTCAATTATGCATCGAGATCGCACCGGATAGAAGAGTACATTTTTCAAGATTTCGGCAGAAACTTGGCAACACGCGTGATCCGAGTTCGTTACCCCGTTTACAAAGGGGATATCTGTTGCTTGGGATCTGGCCTTTGACTTCTTATTCCGGGTGTGAGCCACGTTGCCAACTGTTGAATTCCCTTTGGTACACGACGTTGCAGTTGTGGAGGTACCGCCATCGATTAACGATACGCCGTCAATATCGTATGCTCGCCATGCTCAAATTTCATCCCGACAATATTTGATAACTTGGCAATTTGAGAACTTGGGGATACTTGGAAAAGTTGACAAATTTTTAAGTTAACTCGAGTCTCTAAATTTGAAAATCTAATGCCTATATGGAGAACCAGATTAAGAGAGGTTAGGTTAGCCCTCTTCAGCCCCGGTTACTTCACATGTCTTTACACTTCAAATAGTTACGCACAGTCTTTCTCAGGCTTACGTCAGTTATTCTAGAATTGGTACGTAAAAGTATGAGACTGTACTTGACGCTCTCTGATCACGTCGGGTTAACTTTCATTGAGCCTAGTCACGATTCGCGTATGCGCGCGTATCGCCTCGAGATTCCTTCAATTTTATCAATGAAATCATCTGACGCGTTCTCCTCTTTCAGTATCGGAGTCACGTGGCTCCTTTATCACGATCTAATTGACACCTTGCAAACGACATTACTGGAATTCCTTTCTTTTTATTCCTCAAGAAATTTATGTCGTGCCTACTTGTGATTTATTAGCGGTTACCATTATTTGTTTCTATTTGATGACTGAGAGGAATTGCGAGCATGATTAATCGATTCACATTTGCAATTTGTATTGTTAAATAATGCAACACTTGTAGCGAAGATACTATGACAATAGAAATTATTCATCGTATCGTCTCACAATTGTTACACAATTTGTCTTTAGAGGTTATAAACACAATCTAATTTTATTATTTATTATTATCAATACAAGTCACAATTTGTCTCATAATTAATTAGTCGAAATAAAATGTACAATTTTATTGCTAATATGGTTCCTAACAAATTGTAACAGTACAAAGAAAAAGACATTGTATCTTTCAGCAGGATTCGAGTTTTAGAACGTTCAGATATAAAAGCAGTATTCTAACCTCTGCACGAATAACACATCTCATCTTATTTCTTTAATGACCATCACAATAATAGTTAATGCAATATTTGTAACACTTTCTTATTTTTCCAGGTCAAGGTCTCAAGAAATATTTGTAGACTCCCCAGGAGGCATTGAATGACCCTGGCATTACAGAAGCCTGCGGATCAATCGACAGATGAAGGACGAGGTCCGTTTATTCAACCACCATTTAACTGCGTTAATGATCGCTCGATCAGGTCCATAATCGCACTTACGCAAGGGTCACTCGTAATTGGCGTCGAAGATGGAAATTTAATTTGGAATGGCGCTGTTTATATGGCATTGAAATTCTAAGAAACGTGACATCACTTTGGAGAATCATTTTTCAAACTAAAGACAGAGGTATAAGTTGTACCTATCCATAAAATCTATCGTAACAGACTTGTTTCGGACGTGCATTGTTCACTTGAGCGAGAAAAGTGTATAGCATTGTGAATACCGAAAGGGTGACTTGTAATCCGAAGTCACGGTCGTAAATCTCGATTGGCCAACGCACTGGATGAATTGTCACATTGTCAGTGATGTGACGGCTTCGGAGAATGATCATTTACAAAAGTTGCGTCACTGTAATCAACATATTCCCTTGCAGCGTTATCTGCTCATCGTTGAAGGTATATCGTTACTTGATATGGTTACACAAGTTACACCGGTGACTATCGCGATACGGTGCAACGAATTCTTTGGGAGTCACCGTCGGCTCGTTTCGATCTACCGGGTGGTGCAAAAGTCTCGACACCCTCGACTGAATCTCAGTGGAATCAAGTTCCAAGTGAAATTGAAATTAAAAAAAAAATTCAGTATAAGATAAATATCCTACACCATATCAGAAAATTCTCGTAGTTTAAAAATATCCATAGAATAATTAGTAATGAAGTTATGGGCAAAATGAGAGTCTCAAGCGCCCTCTCTTATGAGAAAATAAACTACAATACAATAATGAAGTTATCTCCTATTTTAAGTAGAAGGTTCCAGAGATAATTCGTCTCAGAATGATATTTTTAAGTGTCATCAAACGTTCCTGAGACCCGTGTAACGCGATTAAGTTACACTCGCGATTTCTAGCGTTTCATCGTGGTAAGAGCTTAATAAAATATTGAGCGCTGCATAAGCATCCATTTGCAGGGGCCGAGAAGAAGCGAGGATAAGCGTGGCTGAGAAATTCGGTGGACATTTTTGCGCGACGCTCACGGCGCCGAGAGTGCACACGACTATTATGCGCTCGAATCGCCGTGAACTCTAATCTCGTACCGCCTGGACGGAAGAACGTAACACCCACTCTGTTCATTTCGTGTGACGAACGTCTGGCTCTTTTCAGGATTACACTAGTCCTTGTAACGTTTCTAACTCGTTCGAGGACGAATTACTTCTTGAATGAATAATTTTATTTCTCTGCACTTTGTAGCATTCAGTGTCACGATCCTATACACATTTCTCACTCTGCTTTTCAATTTTGTAACGTTAGATACGTCATTTTTGAAGCAACTTATACGGGACAAATTCAAATAATGTATGAAGTATAATAAAAATATTGTTATAGGTTATGAAATGATATAAAGGAAAGAATATAAGAACTGAGTTATGAATTTTTAAGTGTAAATATTTGAATTTGTTTTTGTAAGGGGTGTACCAATTTTGGGACACCCTGTACAAGGAAGAAACATCCCTAGTCTAGTTATAAATATACTTTCAGACAACGCGTTCTCGAGGCGAGTGTTTATGAGGCTCTCATCAGAGGAGCGGTAGATCAAGGAACGCAGTGAGGACGGTTTTCCTGAAACCTGGTTCATGGCACTCGTGTAATCTGGATTGCGAACACGGAAGCGGGAATCATGATCAGATAACGGCCTCGGGATGCCAGCAAGCTAAGCGGAAGTGCCGATGAGGAATGACGGGCGGCGCTACGGGACAAAGGAACGTTTTTGCGCGTCCAACCACGCGTGTAACCGTACGTTTCCCCCAATCATGCGTCAAAATTATAGAGCAACCAAACCATCGTTTAGAAATTCCCAGGAAGTCGTTAAAGGTTCAGATTATCTTTAAACTAGATATTTAATTTGGTAACGTAACCTCGATGGAAGTCCGCCATTTTGTTTTACTTTTGGCAAAGAGAAAATGGAGGACTTTGAATGTTAGGGAAGAAACATTTAAAGTCGTGATAGGAATAATAGTATATAGGTTTAATTTGGTAACGTAACCTCAATGGAAGTCCGCCATTTTGTTTTACTTCTGGCAAAGAGAAAATGGAGGACTTTGAATTGTTAGGGAAGAAACATTTAAAGTCGTGATAGGAATAATAGTATATAGGTTTAATTTGGTAACAACCTCAATGGAAGTCCGCCATTTTGTTTTACTTCTGGCAAAGAGAAAATGGAGGACTTTGAATTGTTAGGGAAGAAACATTTAAAGTCGTGATAGGAATAATAGTATATATTAATTTAGAGTTCACTTATTTTTTAAAAAGTAATCAGTTATTGTAAATTTCATTGATCATGAATGTTCGCGGAAGACACCCTATATGTTACAAAACTACGAGTTACACGCTTTCACATCACGCTTTTAGGTGTAGAAGGTGTGGCTAATGAGTGTATGGCTGAAGAAACATTAATTCTGCTGCAACCCTTGTCACCGTGCTGGAAGACGAAAAACGAAAATGACTAAAACAATGTACAGAAATTAAAGGGAAGGCCAATGCACTCGCAAGGATGTTAAGAAGAGAATCGACAGTTCCGGATGAAAGATTGAAAGCTCTGAGCGGAACAGATGTCGCCATTGTAGATCGACTGCATCACGTCGGAAACATCTTAACCTAGACGCGTGCACACACCTACGATAAAGCTGTTACAATATGCATTAGAACGCCGTTACATGCCAAGGTGAACGCGAACGAATAATTTATTGTTCCATCGGTGTGGAACTCTCTCGTTTCTAGACTAAGCATTTCCATTGTAGCGTATATTAGTTTCACGGTTATCTTTTCTTTTATCCTTCAATTTGTCTGTCAAACTCGTTCTCAAAAATATCGATCTAAAGAGATGGAAGCCCAAACGTAACCGACCGGGGAACCTTATTCTTGCAGTTTATTTTAGCAAAGCCGTTATTTGAACTATATAGTTTTTGTGCGATTGATTGAAACATTTAAAGCATTTTAGTGGTAAAATATTTACGTCGACCTACATTTCTAGATCCTGTCAAATTCGTTTTTTCTTCCGAATGAAAATGTCCTTCATATATAGCTGTTACGTATTCACACGTCATCAAAGATTCATAACAGACCTTCGTTTCGAATTTGATTGATTTTATTTGCGGGTTTTATCTGATTCGCCCGCGTAAATATTGATCGTGGCTGATTATAGATATCCTTTCACTAAATAGTCCAAATGAGAGCGAAAAGTCTACTTTCTCTATCGTCACGCAACTAGGCTAGGTACAGCTCCTTAACCTCTTCAAGGACACCACGCATGTTTAGATTTCTAGCAAGTGTATAAGGAATGGCCACACATGCGTCATTTCTTGTACATTATTAATGCCTTTGGAAGTTCTTGAAGCAAGAAGAAACCAGTTGCAATTAACCAGATCTCTAGTGAACCTCTTCAGGGAGCTAATGATCAATAGAGCATTCTTCGTCGGCAGGCTAGAAAGCCGCGAAGAAGACACTCATGGAGGTCGACTGGCCTCGTAAATATCGCAATTCAAAGCATAGCACGCGGATTCCGTCGCGGGGAAGAGGTCGATGATACCCGCGACAAGAGGCGGTTGCTCACGCAGCCGGAGACTCTTCGTGTCCTCTAGTGGCAATTTAAAATCGCTTAACGAGCGCATCGCTGACGATATTCGGGTCAAATTTGCGGTTCGAGTGACTCGATATTTTGATCGATACGTCACGCTGCCGGTTGTCGAGCTTTGAACCGACCTACCTTGAAATCTCTCTACAGCTGTTTTGTCAAATGGACTCTTCATCTTGATGCCTTTTGACAATCAACCCCAGTTCAAAGAATGGGTTTTAACCGCTCTCTTTGATGAACATCTACAGGCTTTTTCACGACAAATGACATACTAAACTTGAAGAATTATTTGTGGAAAGAACGCCACGTGGAACATCGTCAATTTAATATCACATAATTAAATCTTGGAATCCCTGTTTCGTTTCCTTCGATCGTCAGGACAAAACAGGGCCAAGAGAAAGAACGAAATTCGATGGAAGGAATGCGGCAGCCTACTACGTGTGTTCGTCGAAAAACGTGTTTACCGTGGGGGCGGCGAAAGTCGGATAGAAAATCTAATAATTCTACAATAGATCAAATATCTCCGCCGAGGAAAACATTGTTGCTACCTGCAGGCTGTATTTCTTCTCTTCATTCTTTTCTTCTTGATATTTCATGAGAAGCGAGTTAGGTTAGGTCAATTGATGTTTCGACACTACTTTATTTTTTGAGGTTAGATCTGAATAAGATTTAGGTTAGTTTGCTTGTAATGTAAGGTTAGGCTGTTTTAGATCAGGTCAGGTTAGTTAAGCTACAATGTTATGATTTATTTTGAACATGTAAGATAGTCAATTTCATTTTTTAGGTGCTTCATATTTTAGGTTATGATTTGTGATTATTTTCATATAAACACGATGCCTTAATACTTTTTCCTTTTTCAGATAAATGGACTCTTCAGCTAGTACTCTTGAGAACATTGAAAAGAGGGGAAGTCATCGATAAAAGAGATATCAGATAAATCCTGTGGGTTCAGGAAGCCATGATCTTGCAGTGGACCGGAAAAGGTACGCCATAAGCATCCCACACTTCCGTGTACCCTTCAAAGCCACGAGCCACTAATCATTAACAGCATCTGCCTCGATGAAATCGATATGTTTTCAAACACCATTGATTTATACGATTCAAGAATCTCGAGGAAGAGGTTCCAAGAAACGCAAACTTCTCGGACGAGATTCCGAGCTTGTTTCGCCCCGTTCCACGCGGATGCTTTCGTCGCGAAACAATTCGTTCTTATCGGGTCGAAAACAATACGGTGCTCGATGAAACGTCTGCGACGGATATGCAAGCGAAATGGAAGACGCCCGATTGCTTCTTGCAAACTTAAATCGTTTTTAGTCTCGTTAAAGAATCCCAGTACCGCACTTAACGTTGACAGAACCCGGTACTCAAACTTCCAAATTTTCAAGTGAAATATTCTTAATTTACACTTTTCTTAATTAACCCTTTCTTAAAATTTTCAAATTCGCCAGAAGCTCTTACTATATTGTCATTTATAAAATCTAGCGAGAGTCAATCGTACTTATCGGTGTCCATTATTGATCCAACAGCATCGAACAGTATCTAAAGTCATGTCAATTTTTCCAGGAGAGAACTAGCGATCCTGATTCGAGTCACCTGTCTTCCTGCAGAACGGAACAACGAACTTTTCAACGCCATCACCGAAAACTGATACAGAAGTCGTCAAAGAGTATTGGGAAAATACGGTAACTCGCTCAATACAGTTCAGGACAAGAATATCCAGTATTTTGTATCGACGTTAGTAACTGAAATAACTAACGAAATTCGGGTCAGGGAAAAGTTGTGCACTATTATTTTTAACCTAATGTAGAAGTCTTGTATGCTGGTTAATGGAACTTGACAATTATTGTCTTTATGCAAAGTACACGTGTATGGAAATATTGTAATAACTACATAGTATGTTATATGATGAGCACAGTAGTAGTGATGGGTATAAACACTTTGTTTTAAATATAGGTTAGGTTTGAACTGTAATAAGAATAGATGGAAGTTAAGGATATGAAACATGACAATTATTGTCTTTATGCAAAGTACACGTGTATGGAAATATTGTAATAACTACATAGTATGTTATATGATAAGCACAGTAGTAGTGATGGGTATAAACACTTTGTTTTAAATATAGGTTAGGTTTGAACTGTAATAAGAATAGATGGAAGTTAAGGATATGAAACTTGACAATTATTGTCTTTATGCAAAGTACATGTATGAAAATATTGTAATAACTACACAGCGTGTTATATGATGATGTGTTAGTGATGGGTATAAACGAACTTTGTTTTAAATATAAGTTTGAACTGAAATCAGAATTAACACGGATGTGACTACGCGAAGTCGGAGAAGTTCCTCATCAGATACGAGCTAAATATGCTAAGTGAAGTTAGGTAACTATCAATCGTTTCTGAAATGTGTGTTACACAATTGGATCTGAATCAAGGTCAGCGATTACTGTAGACATCTATCTCAATCGTTTTTAATCGAGATGACATGGACCTTAATTCATCTCTGAATTACACCAGGAAATTAGCCCTAAAATTGTGGATGTATTCTTTACATAAGAAATTAACTTGAAAGTGAAGGTTAAAAGGTTTGTTCGATTCAAGAGTAGCGTTCAAGTGAATAGAAACAACATGTATATCCGAACAAAGCAGTTCTCACCCCAAAAGTGTAAACGTCCCAACGAGGGCCGGGGTCAAGCTAAATTAAGCGACCAAAAGACATTCTCCACCGAGCGAAAGAATAAATCTCGCGGAACCCGGAGAAATATTCAAGGATTCGGACCATAATCGCACCATGACGGAGTAATTAAATCCTTCGTCGATTCGTTCGTCCGTGCAATATGCATGAGCAGATTTTTCGCCCCCCTCCGCCCCTTTATACCGTTGGTAAGAAAGGGAACGACCACAAAGAAAGAATAAATTCCACCTTACGAATAATCTCGCCAAGAATTTTCACGGTATTTCAAATGTAAACCTCTGAGCTACGACGGAGAGGAATTTCTTCATCCCCCATCCCTTAACTCCTTCTTAATCTTTCGTTTTGCTCTTAATCGAGTCAGTTAATTGCGTGCTGACAATTCGTTGCACAATACAAATTTACGTTTGTCCAATCGACTGCATTGCAATCATTCATGTATAGGGTGGCAAGTCTTCTGCATTACGCAAATTTACCAACAAATCGTTTAGAGGATTGATCAAAGATATTCCGCAATATTTTTTACGACCCGAGCATCAAGGAATTTAATGAACACGTTCCCGGATAGTCTTTTCACCGGCCGACGATCAGGAACGATTTAATCGGTGAACATTAAAAGCAACCCCCGTCCTTTTTACTGGAATTTAAAAAATTTATGAGCCAGTAAAAACAGTCATACGGCGATAATTATTCTGGGAGATTTACACAGATTCAAGCAGACAATAAAAAATTGAGCATCAAAAGTTCTCTAGGAAAACTGTCAGAAAAATTTGTGTAGAATTCCTAAAATTTTTTAACAGCAGGGTGGAATTTGCGTTCTCCAAAATGGCGGGAAAAATACATACAGGGACAAAGAGAGCTCGGTACGGGTTAGGTTAGTATTATGTTGTACACTGAGTCCACGTATTCAAAAGAAGTTGCTCGATTTTTATCGCTTGCCAAAAATCTTTTCGCGCGCAACGAGAATACGCTATCGGTAGGGGATGATTCACGCACACAGAGAACGTTCATCTGGAAAGAGACGTAACGAAAGGCCGTGTACATGGGAAGCAACGGTCGGCACGATTGTTTCATCCCGAGAATGATATTCACGGGCCGCCACACCGAGCCGCGTAAAAGGACCCCGGAGCTTCCAACAGCTTCTCTCTGCCGTCTCTTTCTGTCTCCTCCCCCGGACCTCTCTCGCATTTGCCCGCGTTCTCCCGTATTTTTTAGCAAGAGAAATAGCATAAGGTTTACCCTGAAAATACATCGTGGCTCCGGCATCATGCAATTAAACGTGAGTACGTCGGAGCGCGAGAAAAGGGTGGGAAAAACGAGCAAAAAAGGGTTCTCGTATAGAGAGGAGGATGCTGATAAGGTTGCGGAAAATATCTGTTGTCGTGATAAATCACCTCAAATTGTCCTTCGTTTGTTCGTGACGATATGCAACTCTTCTATGTAGATGTTACTGATGTTAATTTTCTGCGCCTGTTAGAACTGATTGTCTGTGCAGTTTTTTGAGCGAGTTTACTGGAAATTGATTCTAGGAGTAATGTTGATTAGACTTGTAAGATTTAAAGATCTCTACGATAATTATATTGTTAAAGATGTTAATGTTATTGTTACAAAGATGTATATTATAAAGATATATATTATAAAGATGTATGTTATAAAGATGTATATATTTGTAGGTATTATGTGAGATTGGATGGATCAAGTTTGCTGAGGTTTGGACTGAATGAAGTTTGGATTGCGTTTAACCTACACCTCACTGAGCAAGATGGTGGATAGCTAAAGAAGTTAGAAGAGTATATTTAAATTAGATCTAAGTCAAGGTTAGATTGTAACTGATTTTTAAATATTATAAAGATATATATTATAAAATTGTATATGTTTGTAGATATTATGTGAGATTGGATGGATCAAGTTTGCTGAGGTTTGGACTGAATGAAGTTTGGATTGCATCTAACCTACACCTCACTGAGCAAGATGGTGGATAGCTAAAGAAGTTAGAAGAGTATATTTAAATTAGATCTAAGTCAAGGTTAGATTGTAACTAATTTTTAAATATTATAAAGATATATATTATAAAATTGTATATGTTTGTAGATATTATGTGAGATTGGATGGATCAAGTTTGCTGAGGTTTGGACTGAATGAAGTTTATATTGTATTTAACCTACACCTCACTGAGCAAGATGGTGGATAGCTAAAGAAGTTAGAAGAGTATATTTAAATTAGATCTAAGTCAAGATTAGATTGTAACTGATTTTTAAATATTATAAAGATATATATTATAAAATTGTATATGTTTGTAGGTGTTATGTGAGATTGGATGGATCAAGTTTGCTGAGGTTTGGACTGAATGAAGTTTGTATTGCATTTAACCTACACCTCACTGAGCAAGATGGTGGATAGCTAAAGAAGTTAGAAGAGTATATTTAAATTGGATCTAAGTCAAGGTTAGATTGTAGCTGATGTTTAAAACAACCCTGCGACATGATCATTAAAACTTCTGATCTAATCAATGCTAAAGTTACAGCATGGTATCAAATTATTAAATACCACTTTTTAACCAAGTTTATATCAAAGATCAGTCCAAATCAGTTGAATCTAATAGCGATGATCGAATCAGGTTTGCAAGTGATGTGCATTAACGTTCGTTTTTAACGTACAAAGCATAAAATAGAAAAGCGATTTTTTCATCGGAAAATGTAGCCGTTCCGAATGGTGGTGCAATCGATAATGTCACCTTCGAGTGCTCTTCGTTAAAGTGGAGCATAATGTAACAACGACACGAGGCGCGCGATACCGGCGTTCTCGCGCGTTTAAGATCGAATTTAAGCGGAAAATCTCCCCGCGGAGTTAACCTCGACGTGAAAACAATCGTCGAAAACGATTCAACCGACACACGCGTAGAAATTTGACGCGGTGGAACGCGCTGCATCGCGGGTAATTGTTTCGCGTCGACGCGAGACTTACATTGAAATTCATTTGAAAATAAACACCCGCGATTTGCCGAGCACCGTTGAATCGATCCATCCCTCGAGTTTATTTCGAAAACAACGAAACTCGATTCTTTTTTTGCTCGAAATAAAAACGAACGGCACTTTGGGCCAACGAATTTAAAATATTGATCATGCGCGGCTCAAGATTCGGAAATAAACGTTTCTAATTCTTGCTCTTCTGTTTAGAGAGTGCCGGGAGTTTTAGAGGTGCCGCAGTTGACCCCCCTAATGCATGGAAAAAAAGGAAACGTGTTCAACAGGTGTACGAATTTGATATTTACCTCTGTTTCGTTGGCGATACGGTCTTCTCTGCCTCTGGCCAAGACTCGACTGGGTCACAGCCAACAACAGCAAAAGGATCACGAGGAATCTCCTCGCGGGATGTCCCATCTCACTTCCGACTATCGTTCACTGGCGTCTCATTTGCCACGCTCGATTTTCGTGTACGAAAATCCCCCTGTCTCTCTCAATTGCCGTTAGCGGACAATAGAGCGATCCTTTCCAGCTAGATTGCATCAGTCGCACGGGTTAATCGAAAAGATTCTACGGACAAGAATATCGAACACCTTCCCCGAGATTGGAGTGTCTTGATTTCAACGAAAACGACCAAAATAATGAAACTGACTGCTTCATATGGAAGAAACCTACATCAGTGAATGAAGTGCTAGGCAATATAGATATAACGAGTATCATAAAATAGGTTAAACAATGGTGACATAGATTGTACATGTAAAAACGTAACGATGAGTCCTTCGCCGTTTCGCGATACGATGATTTGTTCTTGAGATATAAGCGATTAAAGATTAGACACTCGACTTCCGGAGTGTCTCGGCTGAGAAAATGGCGGCTGTGTCACGTGACGGTACCAGCAGCCCGGAAGTCGATCTTTAATTGATGGTATCACAGAGCAGGCTATGAGAAAAAGGTTCAGGACTTTTCGATTCGTTTTGAAAGAATCTATTAGCTACAGGAGAAACTCCTTGTCTGTCAATAATTCTTTATATCTTTCTGCGGTACATATAAGTTTAAAGAAACGACCGAAGGAGAATTTGGATTACAGAGCATAATTTCGATTAATTATTTTTTAGTCCTGTAGAGACGATCGCTATTAGAAAGAGCCGGTGTTAAACGGTTGAACGCGAACAGCTTCTCGTTAGTTACACGACATCCATATATATATTTTTTCCTCTGTTTTTTCCATCCGTACCCCTCTGCATCTTAACCGAGCGACAATTCGGTTTTTGTTCCACGGGATTACGAGGCCACAGGGGTGTCGGAAAAAGAGGGCGAAGAGGAAGGGGTAGGAAAAAGGCAAGGAAATTGTGCACCGTGCAAGCACAATGCTCGGCCACGGCGACAACGCGCTGTGTTTTTCAATTATTTTTAATTATTTTCTGAAAGCCGCGGTAGAACCGCGCGTTTGATGCACACCACGCGGTTTCCCCTCCGTTTCAGCCATCGCTTTTTTTTTTCTTTCCACCCTATATCGATCTATCCATCTCACTTTTGCACCGACGGACTTTTACTCTCCCCGAAGCGAGCCACGTCGACGTCCAATTTAAAAATGTCCACCTCTGTGGCTGGGTGTCATTGCGACGACACCGACAAAGAATCTGGACTCGGATTCGAAAAACACCGCGCTTTCAATTCTGCATTTGCCAAAGCACGATGGTCTAGCCTAAGTGAAAACTATGGCGCGCAAATTTTCAATGGGTACTTCACCAACATTTTGTTAACCTTTTGATCTACGATTGCTTTTTTTAATTTAACTTCGTTTAATCACATAAGATCAACATTGTATGACGTAGACTTTTGACGTAATGTTTATTATGACGCAGTATTTTATTACAAAATATTAATTTAATTTCAGGGAAAGAAAATGAATGGAGAATTAATTTGAGTGATCCTGCGCACTGATCCCGAACATGGGGATATAAATGATTTAATATGTACGTATACATCTTAATAAATTATTCATGCAATGTATTATTGAATTAATAACAATGTAGCTATGTGTCACTGTTATCAGCTGCAGTATATATCTCAAATAATTACATGGATTATCAACTTTTAGTTGAAAATTGATTATCCGTACAGAATATTCTGAACTATTTCAATAATACTTTGTTAAAATAACAACTAATTTGATTAATTATCTGAGACTCGAAATTCAAAATCATAAAGCAAAAGGTTAACAATTTAATGAGGTTAATAATTTTATGTTTTATCATTGAATTTTTTTAAACAAAATTATGATTTCACTTTGATTAGGTGTTCTGTATTCTTGCCATTGAAACGACTCATCGATGACTGGCGCCTCGAAAATAATATAATCGAATAAACATGACTGCCACAGCGAAAATGGACATATGTAATAAGACACAGCAAGCTTCTATATTGCAAGCCTCCAGAATTGGTGATGTAACAAAAGTCTGCTACATTGAAATGTTAAGGACATAATTAAATTAAATTAAGGACATAATTAAAATTACTAATATTTTCATTTGAAATTATTATTAATATAGCATTATTATTCATAATATTTTCCATTATGTTTCAGATGTCGTGATCTCCAAGGCAACGAGTAAACAAATCCAGAACCAATTATAAAATTGCCTGTGCACATTTTAAGAAACAATTAGATTTAATCTTACTTCATATGTCCTCACTGCAGACAATGACGTCTCACGTTTCAAATAATCAAAATAAACGAAATCACAGAAATCGTTTCAGTCGCGAAAAGAGAGCAAGAGTGTCACTGCACTTACTAAAAGCATCGAATGAAAACTGGAATCGATTCTATGAAACATTTATCTTCTAGCTATTTCTATCTTTAACAAAATAAAAGGCACAGCCTCAAGCAATATTTTCCGTGTCATCCAAAATTAAACCGAGACTGATACCACGTGTTTAAACAATCACGGATCAACCGGTTGGAAGATGAAAGAAAAAGAATTTTGAAGATCTCAAGACACTCCACGTTGAAAAAAAAAATGTAGAAGAGTGATAAATCTTACGATCCTCGAAGAAGGTGTTCCTTCGCGAGCGGAATATTTCGAGTCGGACGGCGGACGAAATTCAATGGTAGCCGGTGTAACGGAACGAGAAAAAGAAACGGACGTGTGCGAACCGATGAACAGAGAGCTCGAAGAAGTAGATACCGCGTTGCCCGAGCCTGACAGACTGGCAAACTAGTAGTCACCATGAACCGAACGAAGAACAGGCCACCCCACCTCCTCCGCTGTCAACAAGGGAAGCGTGGGAGGCACTAAGCTACTTTAAATTTTTTTTCTTCCTTCCTTGCGTTAACTTATCGATGAAATGTGTTTTTCTTTATGTCTATTTGAATATTTCGATTATTTCGATCGCTTCGATAAGCTAATTTGTAAATTTCCTTCTTGGAGATTTAACTGCGAGATAAATTTGTGGCGCCAAGGATGTTTGGATCTCTTGCATTTGAATTAGGATACGTCAGGACAACTAGGGATCTCTAAAAATGTTTGGAAACTTTATATTATCTTCTGCTCAATGATTTTAATTTTGCAATGAGATAATTCATGAGGCAATTAGGGATTAGTTTTTACGGATTAGCTAGGATAAGCTTTTTAGGTTAGGTTTGGTATTGAAGGACCTCTATATTGTTACAGAGAAAACATATTACATACATTACATCCATGTAAAAATTAACTTCATTCAAAATGAAGTAATTTAACATAACTGATATACTAAATTTGATTTAGAGTAGCTATAAGAAGTTCTAGGAAAGAACACCTTCGGCCTGTTTCTTAGAGACTTCAACGTCGCCATGAAACGTATCTCTTCCAATACTTGGAACATCTGAACATTTAATTAAGTTGCGACTAGGTTTGGCTAAGCTCAGTGTTAAAAGAGGATAATAAGATCGTGACTCAAGTTACATTACTTCATCGCCTATTATAACATGTTCGAGTTTTTTTTCTATCAAGATTCGTCTTAATTACTTAACCTGATGTTCCAGGAGCAATTCCACTTTTTAATTGAAACCACCTTGCACTTCTTTCATTCGAGCACATTCAGCAACTTCTCTTCTAAAAATCTTACCACCAGTTTCCTCGAATATCCCCCTGTTTTCTTCCTGCACGAAACATCTAGAAATAGATGCCTTTGTTCGCTATTATTTGAGCCTTCAATGTCTTCATCGGACTGTCAAATTATGCTTAGAAATGTAGAAGCTATATCGAGATCCTTTCACAATTTCTATACAAGCTTATTCAACGTGCGATCTAATTCGAGTCTCTGTCTAAAACTTTTCCTTAACGAAGACCCTTGTATTGTCACTTTTGTACGAGTTTATTCTAATAATAGCATGTTACACGTTTCATAATCACGTGTTAAATTACTTTATAGCTAAGTGCAACTCAATGTATCGTAAAACAACGTACAACTCAATGTTCTCAGCGTATTGTTAATTCAACAAGCAGTGACTCAACGCGTCGTTAATTCAGTAACTGATTTAACGCGCTGTGACTGCGCTAGTGACTGACCGTGTCGTTAACTCAACCAGATGTAATTTGACACGATGCGGTTGATTATTTTAGTGTAACTTGATACTCTGTTAACTTGACGCTGTGACTAACCGTGTCGTTAACTCAACCAGATGTAATTTGATGCGATGCGGTTGATTATTTTAGTGTAACTTGATACTCGGTTAACTTGACGCTGTGACTAACCGTGTCGTTAACTCAACCAGATGTAATATGATGCGATGCGGTTGATTATTTTAGTGTAACTTGATACTCTGTTAACTTAACGCTGTGACTAACCGTGTCGTTAACTCAACCAGATGTAATTTGATGCGATGCGGTTGATTATTTTAGTGTAACTTGATACTCTGTTAACTTGACGCTGTGACTAACCGTGTCGTTAACTCAACCAGTTGTAATTTGACACGATGCGGTTGATTATTTTAGTGTAACTTGATACTCTGTTAACTTGACGCTGTGACTAACCGTGTCGTTAACTCAAGCAGTTGTAATTTGACGCGATGCGGTTGATTATTTTAGTGTAACTTGATACTCTGTTAACTTGACGCTGTGACTAACCGTGTCGTTAACTCAACCAGTTGTAATTTGACACGATGCGGTTGATTATTTTAGTGTAACTCGATACGCTGTTAACTGAACGCCGTGACTATCCGTGTCGTTAACTCAACCAGATGTAATTTGACACAATGCGGTTGATTATTTTAGTAATGCGATGTAACTGACTATGTAACTTAATATGCTGTTAACTCAACGACTGATTACGTTGATAGCTCAATGTGCTGTAACTCATGTTAGTAGTGTGTCGTTAACTGAACTGTTAACTTAATACTGTGACTGCGTTGACAACTGTGTATGATGTACAACTCTATGTACAGTCTGACTTTGTTAACTTAATACTGTGACTGCGTTGACAACTCTGTGTGTGATGTACAGCTCTATGTACAATCTGACTTTGTTAACTTAGTACTGTGACTGCGTTGACAACTCTGTGTGTGATGTACAAGTCTATGTACAATCTGACTTTGTTAACTTAGTACTGTGACTGTGTTGACAACTCTGTGTGTGATGTACAACTCTATGTACAATCTGACTTTGTTAACTTAATACTGTGACTGCGTTGACAACTCTGTGTATGATGTACAATCTGACTATGTATCATCAACATATTTTTTAGTATAATATCAGAGCAGAAAAGTAACGTCGCTAAATTCCAGAACCCGTTAGCGGCAATATAACGACAGTCTGCACTCAAGTTACAATAAATAGCCGTTCCGTTACAGTATTAGAGAACCGTAAAGAACGAAGATAATCTTATTACACAAAGTTGCAGGAATGGACCTCGTGAATGATCGACGAGCGATCCAGAGGCTTAACTTCCGACTGATGCACCGGTGGAGAAAGCGGCGAGAATTTGTGAACGGCCGACAGTTTCGAAAGATTTACAGATCGGTCGTGAGCAGCCAATGCTTCGGGGAGATTGGGCGAAGAGGAGCCTCGTTCTGGTACGCCCCCGCGGAACTTGTAACGCGACACCAGTTATGAATAGAGCGATCAACTAAGGGAGAAAAAGAGGAGGAAGAAACAAATCGAGAGATCAACGCATTACCATTCTTCTGATAGACAGATTTATGCCTAGATTTATTAACTTAAATTCTAATGCGATGCTATATCTTCGGATTTACAATTCATCCGTACACAATGTCATTTAGTTTATAATATATGTAATTGTACGAGGTATATGTAAGAGGTTTCTTTGTAAGTAGAGGTACAAAGAGGTGTAGGGATTTTAGAGATACAGAGATGTGGAATGTAGGAATATGAGGACATGGGAATTTAGGATATAGCAATTTAAGAATTGTAGATGTATAATTAAAGGAAGGGATTTTTTTCATTACAGTGATCTACAATCTGTAAGTGTAAGAATATAGGATCCACAGATGCAAGGATGTACAAATCTAAGAAGCTACATATGCAAGGAAACCTAGGAATCAGATGTAGACATCCACAGTCCACAAATTTATCTACACTTCAACTTACAAAATAAACCCAATAATCTCGGTAAGTACCTATTTGAAAAAGTACCGACTAATTCATCTAAATCTCCCACAGATTTCACGAAAACGTTACTCAAAGAAAGGAAGAATCACGATCGCCGCTCGAGGACCGATTACCGTTAACGTTGTCCGTCGAAAGAATACGCGAAACGAAACGACCCGTGCTGTTTCGAGCGAGTAACTGGCGAGAAGAAGCGTGGGAGGTTGTTGTAAGCGCCGCGGCTCCGCGGCGTAATGCGGAAAACGTCGGGACGCCGAGCGTCGCGTCGTTCGCAAACACCCGCCAATGAGTGGTGGCGTGATCGTGCGCACCAGACTCCGCTCGAACGGAACGGAATGGCAAACCGGCAGGAAAATTGAAAATCCTTCGATTATTACCACCGACGGCAACAGCTTTATCCGGCTTTTAAATCCTCCAGCCAGAGGGTGATTTTGTTTGCGGAAGGATTCCTTTTTTGTTCTACGGGTCAACAGGCTGGTCAAGGTACTAAGGGATTCGTGGACACTCCACCTGTTCAGTGTTATAGTTGCGGTTCGTTAGGGCTCAGACTGATCCTGATTGATTGTTGGGAATTTTCAGGGGATGAACGGATCATGCTTTTTCTACTGAGATATAATTTTATTGTGGATGACTTGTTCATTAAAGGGAAATTATAAGCAGGTAAATATAATTGATCCATTAAAATATCAAGGCTCTTACTAATTTATGTTACAGCAATTTTATAAACGAGGTAAAGATATGTACACTAACGTTCATAAGTATCCGACGAAATATGCATTCGCGTTGCATGAAAGTTATTCAAGTATCTAACTAAAATCGATTTTTTTTCTGCGAAGGTCAGAATACTGGAACGTTTTTCGATTGATAATTCTCGTTTGGAACTCGTATCTCGATGGAAAAGAAGCTACAGACGAACTAAACCGAAACTGTCGAGTGCGTAGCGTTACCTCCATTCTTATCTCCATTGAGGGAACCTAAACATCTACCAACAGTTTACAAACACTTGAAACATATCGAAGAACCCTCTGAATACGTTCTGCGCCATAGAAATGAAACACAGTAGAAATGAAAATTTTTTTTAGAATCGAAAGCGTTTCATTAGATTCACAAATTTGGACTTTGTACTTCTGGACATGAATTTTACTTTCACACTTTCATTGTATAATTTGTACTTAAAAATTAATTCTATTACGTTATGACACCTCGAGAAAGATAATAATAATTATTACAAATGATATGATAACCCTAAATGCCTTTCGTACAAAGTTCAACTGTGTTTTATGTAACGAAACCAAGTGTCCGGATACTTATGGACGGTAGTGTATCTGAAGAGATGAAACTTTATGAGCAGAAAAAGAGATGCTATACAAACATTACTGTGAACTTCTTTTACAACATACTGTTAAGCACAGAGGAATAATGTAACTTCGTAAAGTTAGCGAATATTTGAAAGAGGGTAAAAAAAGAATGTTACAAATATCCACTAAAACTAGCCTGCCATAAATCCTTCGTATTTTACAACATAGTGAACTACATTTCAGGAGGTCTTTAAGAGCATCACGATCACCCCATACCGTGGGATGTTAATCTCCGCAAGATAATCCAAGAAATGTCCAGTTACAGCATGTCCAGAACAAAAGGTAGACGAAGTTGAAGAAGTCCATTAGTATGAAAATGCGATAGGAAGACGAGAATTTGAATAAACATACGGCGGAAGCTCCCGTTCCTACCAACGTGCGCTCGCGTTTTTCCTCGCCCCGTCATGTCCGCGGTTCAGACAAGGCGAGCACGAACCTCTCAACTTATTTTATTTAAACTTTTATAATTCGAAGACCGAACGTGTTTCTTGCGGGCCGCCTTCAACGACCCAGTAGTATGCTTTACGATGGCTCAGACCTGGGGTTGAATCGCCCTTTTACCGCTGAAATCGTCCCTCCTTCTTTCATTTCTAACCTTAATTTTCATTCATTAAAGAATACCCATCGAAACTTGATTTCGGAATTGTAAAAAAGTTGGTTAAATGTCCGAGGAAGTGCTCGGTTTTCTTCGAAGGTTATATTTTAAAGAATTTGTAACACAGTGGCAATGTAACTGTTTTTTTTTTGTCACAGGTGATCATCGTTACGAGCGCCATATAAAAATAGGAGTTGCAGATATACTTTCGATGACGAGCTCAAGTATGACTGTACAGCTGACTCTCGTTATATTGCCACATTTGGACATCATATTACTTCGCAAGACACGAAGATCTACAACATCTAACTCTACACGCTGCATATCGTCACGCGCTCCAACTGCATGCTAGATATCGTCACGCGCAACAAAGTCCGGATCCCAAAACTTCAAAGCAGTAAACAAAATTTGCAAACTTTGGTGCGAAGGAAGAGAATCGCATTAATTGTAGTAACACGCCAAAAAAGAGAACCGAAAGCACATGATTTATTGTTAGCTCTCCAGTGTTTCCGCAATTATGATCCATCCGCGGCGCGAGCGCCACCGTCAGATTTACGGTACAGCCAAACCTCCGCCTCCCTCCTATTGCCGGCACAGTTTCATCAGCCACGCTTTTTAGAATTCATTTTCGGCTTTAAGCTTCATTTCTCTACGGGCAACGGAATTAAGCTCGCGAGGGGGAGAGGGAGGGGTTGTTCGTAGGGGGGACAAACGGCAGATTGGTAGGCGTTACCAGAGCAGCTGGTACACTTAAGGGGTCCACCGGTAACGAACAACAATCCTTCCACCTCCAATCTCTGATACCCTTCTCGTACTCGTGCATACGCGTGATGCACAACAACAACAATACTGAGGTTATACCGCGGCAACAATTCTCTGGCTTTTTTTGTAATTTACGAGGTTACGAACGCGACCGACAGAATTACGATCCACCCTCCTGTGGATGCGTCGCGTTTGCGCGATCCTGGATACACTTCGTTTAATCTGACGGTGGAAGGAACATTTTATCCCCGCCGATCATTGGGGGGATAGGTTAGGTGCGTTTTGCGTTATGGCTGTTTTTGGAAGTGGGTTAGCTGTAGATGATTAACGATACCACCGATTTTTATTAGCTTAGAGATTGAAATTTTGTATTGGTTCTGTAAAATAGATTAGGTCTTGAAATACTCTTTGTTGCAAATATAGAATAGGAGTACGTTTAGGTGAGGTTAATCATAGCTGACTTAAATTTAAGTTACTCAACATAGCTTCAAATTCAAGTGCTTGAAAAATAATAACTAGCTTATAGCTCTGAGGTTTATGCTGAAACCACGTTCAATCTGAGCCGAGTATATCTTACAGAAACAAGATTAAATTGTATAAAGCAATTGAACAAGATTTAAAACGAGAAAGAAGAGTCACAAGCCCGAATATCCGGAAGCCCGGTAACTTGTTAATTTATCGATCAAAACTCACGCGACATGCCTGAAATTCGCGACATGATTTATAAGTGGAACGAACGACTCTGCCAGGGTGAATTTTTAGACAAATCACCCTGTTCAACGACTCGCGACCATTTGCATACGCTTATTTTGTCAATACAGCTTGCGTTCGGACAAAAAATTCGACGGTCTTGTACAAACACCATGGGAAACGTAAACTCAAATTTCTGGTCTTGTCATCGTGATATGATAAAAAGCCTTTTACAATTTTCCTCGTGTCCTTAATTATTGCAAAAAGAATGCAAATTACGTACACAACGCGCCTCTGCGGTTATACTCCTGCGCGATTATACACATATTTCAAAGATTCCATAGATAGAAACGCTGCGCATATAAACATAGAGAAACTTAAAACTGCAAGAAACTGTAGAGACACGTGTCTCATAACCTAAATTTGCTGAGTACTCTCTCTGTTCTGTATTAGAAAATATTTTCTTCTCCAGTTGCATTTTATCGTTCAAGGAACTCAATTGTTACCGATCAAAATCATGCTCCCAAAGGTCTCTATAGTTCACCTACAGTATCACACCTCCCAGAGAGAGTACTCAGCAGCTACTAAATTCAGCCAATTAATCAAGAAGATGATACAGCATTTATGTCGTTCATTGTTTCAACGTTGATGACTTTTTTAGCATACGAATGTATATAGGCCGAGAGGACGCGGTTGACTAATGCCCTGGGACAGTGGGAGTTGACGTTTGTCGTGGCGGTGCCTAGCGTGCTGCCGTTCCACCTACTACCCCTAACTACCCCTCCCCCAGATACCCGTGTCTTCCCTTTCGAAGCCCTGTTCCGGCGTTCACGCTGGCTCGGCCCATCAGGACTCATAATTGTCCTCGTCCGAACTGGCGTATCGCGACCCAACTACACGAAAGTGGTTATGCGCATTCCTATTCACCGGAAGCATACGGGACGCTAATCGCAGATGCAGTAGCGATGGGATCAAATGTGGAACCGATACGCAAATCGCTAATGAGCTAGTTTTATTTCTTTTGCAAATATTAAAGTTTATGTATGTATTGCTTCCAGGTTAGACAAGAGTAAGCAAGGACTAACAAATGTAGAGGACAAGGGTGGAGGATCTTGAGCACTGGAACTGTTAATTGATGAGGTACATGATGGTATTGCGGGGCAGCTCCAAGGAAGCAGGAACGTCAGCAGTAGGAATGTGATACCATAATGGATAGGACAGCCACCTGTAAAAGTGAAACAGTTTCAGTACTTAATCTGAAGGGATACATGTTCTTTGTCTACTAATGTGGACCATCAATAAATAGCAAGTCCCTTCCTCTAAAAGGTATGTCATCGCAACAAATCCCAAGTATTAAAAACGTGAGATTACTGCAAAATATCGTTTCAGAGTTTGAATGGAAGAATAACTCGTGACAAGGGGAATCGAATACCCATCGCTAGAGCCAAAGAGACAACCCGACCCCTCGTCCCTCGGCAGAATACTTGAATATTGATTAAGCATGCACATCGCGATTACTGGAAGCAGGTAAAAGCGCTCCTGGTTGGGCTGCGTGTCTGCGGATATTTATACGGGACGTTGTCTCTGTCCCACCGCAACAGGAAAGTCTCCAAGACCGTGGTCCTAACCGTGACTCGTTTAAAGAAACCTCGCTTTAAAAACTTCGATAAAAATTGTACTCGCGTTTCCTTAACTTCGTTTATTTACCAGGTCACTTTGTCGTGCAAAAAATTATTACGAGCAAGAAAAATGATGTTAGAAGTTAACTCGTCATTAGAACATCCGATCGATCAGAATTAACCGTTCCACCTGATGGTACCTCTCCACGAAACGATCGAATCCATTCTTCGACTTCTAAAACCATTATCCACGGCGTAAGAACCGACCAGACTGCATGCTATTTGGTTTACGATCAGCTTTTCAAGGATCAACCTTCTCGACTCATTGTTCCGCCGCGGTCTGGCCTACTTCCAGAATGATCAGCCGAGTGGCGGAGAGCTCGTTCCTGTTTTCAGCGTGGAATTTAGTTTCCTTTGTCGCACTGCTACGTCTGGAGATCCACTCGAGGACCTAGCTAACTTTTTCGTTCAAACGGAACGCGTATCGTCACATATTCTTTGAAAACCTTGTTCGATATTGCTAACAGAGCGGCGACATCGTTTAAAACGTTACGAAATACCATCAGAAGCGAAAACAAAAGGAAGCTATTGTTGTTGAGTGATAGCAGTAAGCTCGTTGCGTAGCTTTCGAGATGTCACCGACAGTTTGAAGTCTAAATCCAGCCAATTCTCTGGACCAACTCTGCGTGGTAATAAAAATTCTTAATCGGTTGACGCACACCTTAACATGTGAAACTTCAATTTGAAATCCAAATTATTATTCGAAATGTCAGTAACAGATTTCGTTTCGCAATATTGCAGAAAAAAGTTTTTGACGACCAAGCCTGTACGCGGAGGCGTAGACTAGCAACCATGTGGCCAACTAGCCGTTGACTTCCTCGTTCTTGACCACGATCAACCACCACTCGACACCGGGTTTACGATGAAAAAAAGCGACGTAGAACAAAAGGGAGGAGAGAAGCCCTCGAGTTTTTGAATATTCAGTAGGTACATCCTGGTCGACTTCCACCTGACTCTCTTTCAGCGGGGAAAAATCGGCACGTTCCGGGTCGTATACGGGCCAAGACATGCCGACACCGACGCTGGTACAACTTTTAATTACTTTCCGGAGAAATAAAACGCCCCCAGGGGTGGTTGACTTTCATCACGTAGATCAAGATAGATCGCTTACAGAAAGATGTTTACAGTTTCGTTTACCGACAGATATTGGGCAATTTTATCAACTGCGGATGCACAGAATGGTCGTGAAATCTTCGTTATCGATGGGGGACATTTATACCGACAGAAATTAATAATGGCACATAAATCTATCGGTAATGTGGACTGAAATCTTCCTTGTCGACACAGAGATATTTTTAGCGTTCGTCCTTATCGACGCTCGATATTTTACCGACAGAGAACTCTGCCTCGTGTTTATCAACGCAAGCTCAAAAAAAGAAGTAACAGCTTTGAATAGAAAAAGACTTACCGGGGAAGTTGCAGTCGTGCTCGTCGCTTCCATCGTCGCATTCGTTGATGAAGTTGCATCGATGCGATTCCAAGATACACCTGGACACGTCACAGGCGAACTCCCCAGCGCTGCATCCTATAATTCAAGGCTCGTTACTTTATCTGACAGTATAATGAATCATCTTTTTGCATATGTATAAGAATGAAGATGACAAGAAACGAGAGATCAAAAGAAACTTGGCCTCTTTGTTTATCAGAACAAAGCAACAAAAAAGAAGTCATGCAATCTGTTTATGATACAATATGTACAATACTATGGGACGTTTCAAGGCTTATCCGAAACGACTCTGTACCTGGATGGGGGCAGCCAATTTCGTCACTACCGTCGTCGCAATCCGGCACGCCGTCACATTTCTGTACAGAGCAAATGTAACGACTTCCGTCGGAACAGCGTACCGTGTCGTCGGCACGACACCTGTCCGCGGCGGGTCTCAAAGTAGTCTCATCGAAATCTTCCTCTTCTTCTGGTTCTCGGACAGTCTGCGACTCCTCAGGTTCTTGGTTCCCTCTGAACGACACATGGCTCGCGCCGGCCGAGACTACCGAGTGGGTGGGCACTAATATGTCACGGTACCGGGTGTGTTTGGGTGATAAGGAATCAAAACATGAAGAAAGAAAAAATAACACAAAAATGGTGTGAATAGTTATACATGTATAGAGTCACCTGGTCAGCCTTTTTACAAAGGTGAAGCCGACAACTCTTGAGAGATGAAAGCATGCAATGAAGTTAATTACATCGAATATCGCGACTGCGTTATTTACTAGTAATGTACAACAGATCAAGTACGAGTAATAACATAGTAAAATGAAGTGTAACGGAATTTGAACTCAGCGAATAAAATCTCGTTAGTACCTGAGTATCGCTTTGTGTATTTACAGAGCTATCTACAGATCATGATCATGAGTTTGTCTGTTTACTCACGTGTAGTCTTAGGACAGTCCAGTTCATCGGAACCGTCCTCGCACTGGGCAATGCCGTCGCACCTGGAGTCTAATGGTACGCATGCATTTGCGTCTCTACACCTTAACTCTGTCGATGGGTCACATTCCAGCTCATCTACGTCTCTTTCAGCTGATAGTGTATTGTGTGGGTGTGTTTCATCGTGTACAAAAAGATGCAACAGAAAGTAAAAAACAACATAAGAAGTGTGGTACAATGACTAACAAATGAGAAATAATATTTCGTGCACACATAATTGCAAACTGATCGATTCCTTGACAGAGGCCCAGACACCGAAAGTTCCCCGACGTTCATCGATCTCCCGTCCGAGGTGAACTTCGTCCTCGTATGACAGCTATCGAATTACGAATCACGCACGAGATGCTCCGTTCAGGAATCGATCATTTTTCCCACCAGTACATCGCCGCGATATACCTTGGAACACTCTGAACGAGAAGCCCTCCGGACGAAGTTGGATGTTGCCCAACGAGTGGATCTGCAGCTGTTGCTCGAGGATGTTCTTCACCTCCAACTCATCCGTGAACGTCGAGCCAATGTCTAAAGTAACTTGTGACGTGAAGCTGTCGGTCGTTGGCCTAAAACAACCAGGAAAATTCTTAGCATTCCTCGAATGTCCGTAGGCTGAGCCAGAGTGACCCAGTGGCTTAGGTAACTGATCTATTTCCAATTCCGCCAGATGTGTTTTTGAAACTAAACGTATTCCAACATGTCTGCGACAATAAAGACATCTGGAGGAATCGGGAGTCAAGGTTGCTCCAGGTGCCGCAAGGTCATCACGGACTCAGTCCTGAAGAACCTTAGCATTCGATTGTGCTTACGATATTTTCACGACATTCGCATGGTGGTTCTCGTTGGGAATATGTCGTGTGTACAGTTCTTCGAGGGGTTGCGTTAGGTTGCCGCTAAGCTCCCTGTACTCCCGGCTATTTCTGTCCGCATACTCGCGTCTGTAGGGTTCAGCGACAGTCAGTGTGATCCTGTAGTATTCTGCAACACCATAACCATATTTGTAAACCTTGCACACTGTCAGCCCATGTATAACCATGAATAGTTACGTACTTATTTTTCGTGGGAACGTAGGAGGATAAAGGTTAACAAATGCGCTGCCTTCCGCTTCGCCAGACCCAGCCAGATCTTCGTCGTCCGTATTCTCAAAGTCGACCGGGTCTCTTCGACCCTCGGCGGCGTTACCGATCTCGTTTTCCTCTGCAGCCTCGTCGTATTCGTCTCCATTCTGCAGGGCGAGCTTCTCCAAGTTAGCTGGTTCTTTTTCGTTGGAAGCTTGGGCGTCTCCATCGTCGTCAGGATCTGCTGGGGGCAAATTCTCGAGCTCGTCTTCGGCGTTGTCTTCCTCTTGATCTGCGAGGATCAAAAGAAAACCGGTTGAGGTGAAATGCACCACGATGAAGATAGATACGGGTTGCGATACAATACCTGCTGTTGCCTCGGTGGTTGGCGCCGCTGTCGAAGTGCCTGTGGTAAACAAGTCGAAGAATCCTCTCTTTATCCGATGAAGCATCGACTCTCGCTGATGTGTCTCTATCAGCGGAGCTTCGTTGAACGACTGCTTGCCATCCTGGTCGAACACCAAGTCGTCATTCTGTAAATAAATAATACCATCAGTCTTGCAATTTTTTATTATAAATAAAATCACATATTTATCAAGTTATAAATTTAAAATTAATGTGCCAGGCATGTCACATTTACTCGCGAGAATCATGTCAAGGACATACAACTTTGTTCAAGGTTTTAACTCTCATTACAGAACACCTTGAAAGCATTCGACAAAAGCCGAAAGAAACGTAATCCGAAGATGTTCCCGAGCATCCACCCTCTCCATCGCTACAAATCAGTCTGTATATCGGCAAGTGTGCTCACGTGCCGCTCATAAAGAACCAATTCTCACCTAAACACGCGATATAAATTCAGAATCGACCGGCACCGCCGTGATTCGCAACAAGCTGGCCAGAATTCAACGAGTCATGGGTCAACGACGCCCCTGCTTCGCGCGAGCAGACGCGGTGAAATAAAGTATCGTTAGAGAAAGAAAACGGCTGACGAGCTTATGCAACGCGACCGTGTATCGATATTGTGCTACAGGAATAACAAACTGGATATCTCCTCAGGGACCCTACGTGACCCTTCGTCGAATCAAACGGTCCTGAAGAGATATAAAGCGTTCTTCAAGGATCGTTACTGTCCTAGTGTCCTAGTTTTATGACGGATCGCGGGATATTGGAGATTTCGGTTTGCTCTTGACTTGCAATTCATGTAGAGGATAAATCATTTAAGTCCACATAAATTACAGAAAAGTTGAACTTCGATAAAAAATTAAGTTGAATCTACTCAAGGTTTAATGCAAGTTCAAGTAACTTGTGGACTCAACGAAAGATGAACTTAGACTCAATTTAAGCTAACATGCTATTGAACTGAACCTAGAGAAGAGACCTAAAGAGACCTAGAGAGAATATAAATATAATTTTAAAGACACGTAGGTTAATGATTTAACATCTCCCAGAGATGACGTCGAATCAGTGTTGCAAAAAGTAGACAACGAAAAAAGTAACCATCTGGCGGATACGTCCAATAAAAGCTAATATTTAGCGTTCCAATGCACCAGACGCGTGCACAAGGCACGAGATGCGCCTTGGTGCAGCGCGTGACCGGAAGTACCGACGCGGTTTTCCTGCTCGTGCATCGCGTTAATGAAGCTTAAATCGGTTCAGACGGAATGTATTATTACGTTCACGCGTTCGTTAAAGCGCACGCGAAACAATCCACGTTTGTCCGCGCGGTTCCACGCGTAGGATGAGACACATCGTGTACACCCATTATGTAACCACGACCGACGCCTCGTCGAGGATAATGACACGACCTAACGCCTTTAATTTCTATTCTAACCGGACTATAATTAGACTCGCTTAAACACTCATTCAATTTTAAGGACATTTCAGTTCAACTAACAGTGCTGGATTAAGTTAGTTAGTGCTTAAGTTAGATTCAGTTAAGTTAGATTGTCAGGTACATTCACCTTGATTTAAATGAAGTTTCAGTTCATATAAATTACATTGAGTCACCTAAATTAGATTCATTTTACATAACCTTCAATAAATTTACTGAAGTGATTCAAATGAAGTTTCAGTTCATGTAAATTACATTGAGTCACCTAAGTTAGATTCATTTTACATAACCTTCAATAAATTTACTGAAGTGATTCAAATGAAGTTTCAGTTCATGTAAATTACATTGAGTCACCTAAGTTAGATTCATTTTACATAACCTTCAATAAATTTACTGAAGTGATTCAAATGAAGTTTCAGTTCATGTAAATTACATTGAGTCACCTAAGTTAGATTCATTTTACATAACCTTCAATAAATTTACTGAAGTGATTCAAATGAAGTTTCAGTTCATATAAATTACATTGAGTCACCTAAGTTAGATTCATTTTACATAACCTTCAATAAATTTACTGAAGTGATTCAAATGAAGTTTCAGTTCATGTAAACTACATTGAGTCTCCTAAGTTAGATTCATTTCACATAACCTTCAATAAATTTACTGAAGTGATTCAAATGAAGTTTCAGTTCATGTAAACTACATTGAGTCACCTAAGTTAGATTCATTTTACATAACCTTCAATAAATTTACTGAAGTGATTTAAACGAAGTTTCAGTTCATATAAATTACATTGAGTCACCTAAGTTAGATTCATTTTACATAACCTTCAATAAATTTACTGAAGTGATTCAAATGAAGTTTCAGTTCATGTAAACTACATTGAGTCACCTAAGTTAGATTCATTTTACATAACCTTCAATAAATTTACTGAAGTGATTCAAATGAAGTTTCAGTTCATATAAACTACATTGAGTCACCTAAGTTAGATTCATTTTACATAACCTTCAATAAATTTACATTGATCCTGAATTAGGTTAAGTTAACTGAGTCTCAAGTGTACACTGTCAATCGCTCATTCTTATCCGAAGCTGCATTCATCCGGCGTTTTCACGAAATCACGGAAACGTGGACACGCTCAAACAAGATAAATCCACGATAACTCGTCACGCATCCTGCAACGTTCGACGACTGTTTCAAGCTCGTTATGTTCGTGACCTCTTCAACGTCGAAATTTCTGCTCGAGAAACGCTGAAAGCTTCACGTTTTTGGAGCCTCCGAAACGCAACGTTTCAAGGAACTTGTTTCGCTCGAAGAGCTGCGAATGGGTGGTCTTTAGATGTTTCTCTTCGCGATAAAATGCTTGTACCATCAAAGATTATACTGCCACGCGCTATATCGCCATGAATTGTGTTCCTACATGTTAGATTCCCACACATCCACATACATTAGATTTCCATACATCACTTCTTCGTGTACTTCATGTGCTACTATACGCTACACTCCTGTTATATCGCCTCGTCCGTTATATAGTCTTTCCAAGTGTTCAGCAACCTAAAAGAATAAGAATTGTAATTCTAATCAAAGAGTAGGGGTGTCAATGAACCCATTAAAGATCACGAATCGTAAATGTCCATAAAAGAGCAAAAGGGGGGGAAGAATAGTATGGTGGGTCGTACAGGGTGGCATGAACGAGCTTCGAGACGAGACTTTGTTATTCCAGGCAAGTTTTACACGGGATTTCCCGGCTAAGTCCACTCTATGATCCTTTCACGACAACTACGTGCTCATACTTCGACAAAACAGCGGGGCCCGCGGTGTCCGAAATCCTTAAAATGCATGGGAAATACGTGTCGGGGCAGGTTAAGTGGCCAGCGGGAAATTCGTCCTCGGAACTTTGAAGCTTCTCGGGGACAAACTTGCAGCCAAACACCGACACTCCACCCACCGCAAACTGTCGGTCAATTTCACGCGACCTATCGCTTCTTTGATCCTCCCTTATTTGACTGCTTCAAACAACCCCCATGATGCTTCCACAACTGTCATAAATACTGACGCTATTTCTTTCATTATATTACGTGTCATTTGTTGAACGTAACCCTGAAGAACTGGCTTAAAATTGCCATATCAATTTCACGTCCTCTATCAGTGATATTTCGAAATCAGAAACCTCATTTTGGAACAGGTTGCAAGGCTCGAAAGTCCCTGAAGAAAGAGGCAGGTAAAAGAGGAAGGAGCTAAGGGTCGTTAAACTCGGTGCAAAAATGAGTCCAGCACGATGAGTCACCGCTCGTGGAGAACTGGTCCTGAAAAATAAGTCTTGCGCCTCTCCTCTGCTGTCTGTGTCGTTAAACTCCGTTTGCAGTTTGCCTGCACGTGTCGATTGCATAATGCAGCCAAGAAACGCGACTAAAAACGTTTCAAAGCTGATGCAGCTCGCTATAACGATTCCACTAACTTTTCTTGCTGGAAACAAACAAACGGATAATTATTACCCGGCACGGTCATCTGTCATAATGAAAAGAGAATACAGCCTTATCTTCTAGTTGTAATTTAAAAATATAATCTTGATTATAAAATGACGTTGTATATCCAAAATGGCGACATATTGCGCAGTACTTCAAATTAGATCACCCTGGATAGCACACCTTGTTTTCATTCTCATGTAATTAAGAAGTCTCTATGAAGACTAGTGGCATAGACAGTAGACCTTCTGTAAACTCGAGGCACATGTGACTTCACAATAGACATGTGCTCAGGTTATTCAACCATATGAAGTCCTCTGCTTTCTTTGTTGGTCTCTTTGAGCTATTGTAATTATCGAATACTCTATTTAGCTTTATAACAGACATTTATTGCCCTAGACTTTATAAAAGTGGAGTATGACACACATAGGTACGCAGCTCCATGAACCTCGTACAGCATCTCAGAACTGTTCTGCTGCTAGCTTGAGGGTACGCTTCAAACTACATGAAGGGTAGCTGAAGATACTTCATATCAATGAAGCTGGTAACTGTTTTAAGATTGTACCTCGTTTATAACACTGCACATGCGTCCTCCTAGAAGACTTTCGACCCGCTGCATCCACCCTAACCTACGTCAATATTAGGCTACTCAAACGTTCACGGGCACCTGTCTGTCTACGACAGTTTGATCACAGGGAGATCGGAGCAGAGGCTCCAGGTGAAATATGGCGGCCCAGGATCAGGTATGGAACGTCTCTCAAAGGTCAAGACCCGGCACGTTCCGCGAGGCGGAGAGAAAGAAATCCCCCAATTCGAAGGACTTTCCCGGAGGCTTCAACTTAACGAAAATATACGTCCATCGCTGGAAGACGAGTCGGCGGCCGTGGAGAAGTAGCGAAGGTAGGACCAGGTCCGATCGTTCTTTGTCTTAAGCCGTGCTATATTAATGCGACGAGCATGCCACGCGCGGGCAAGCCGCGAGAGGAGAGCGGAGCGGAAGAACTCTAGGCGCGGAAAAGAGGGCCGTCGCCGGGCGGAATACTAAGGAGCACACACGCCTGCCGAATCTTGCGGAGAGCCAGGGGGCGCCTTTGCATTTTAACAGCCTTCGAGAACCGACTTTTGCCGCCAGTGGAACGTGGACAGGTATTCCAGGCGAAGAAGAGGGACGTTAATTTGAAGCACAGTCTGATGGAAGGGTGAGGCCTATGGTGGACCATGAGGACCTGAAAGTTTATGACCTTTTTAGCAACATCCTCACTTTACTGTTTAATCTTGAGAACTTTGGAGCTGGTAATCCTGAAGTTTCTGCAACTGCTAGCTGAAGATTCTGGAACTTAATCTTGAAGACTATGGGACTTTCAATACCAAATTGCTGGTGCTGAAGACTCTGGTACTCTCTAATCCTGAAGACTTTGGTACTGTTTAATCCTGACTAGGACTGTTTAATATTGAAGAATCTAAACATGTTTAGAACACTCTGAGACTATTTATCACTCCATCTCTTAGTACCTTGTCATACACCCACATTCTTAAATTACAAATACTGACATACAGTCACCAAGTTAGGTTCAAGCCGTAGACAAAAATCCTACCTAACCTAAAGTCACTGTATGATCTAAAGCTGACCTTGTACCTTGTCATACACCCACATTCTTAAATTATAAATACTGAAATACAGTCACCAAGTTAGTTTCAAGCCTTAGATCCTACCTAACCTAAAGTCACTTCATGATGTAAATCTGACCTTGTACCTTGTCATACACCCACATTCTTAAATTATAAATACTGAAATACAGTCACCAAGTTAGGTTCAAGCCGTAGACAAAAATCCTACCTAACTTAAAGTCACTGTATGATCTAAATCTGACCTTGCACCTTGTCATACACTCACATTCTTAAATTATAAATACTGAAATACAGTCACCAAGTTAGTTTCAAGCCCTAGATCCTACCTAACCTAAAGTCACTTCATGATCTAAATCTGACCTTGCACCTTGTCATATACCCACATTCTTAAATTACAAATACTGAAATACAGTCACCAAGTTAGGTTCAAGCCCTAGATCCTACCTAACCTAAAGTCACTTCATGATCTAAATCTGACCTTGCACCTTGTCATACACTCACATTCTTAAATAATAAATACTGAAATACAGTCACCAAGTTAGTTTCAAGCCTTAGATCCTACCTAACCTAAAGTCACTTCATGATGTAAATCTGACCTTGTACCTTATCATACACTCACATTTTTAAATTACAAATACTGAAATACAGTCACCAAGTTAGGTTCAAGTCCTAGATCCTACCTAACCTAAAGTCACTTCATGATCTAAAGCTGAAAGTCAACCTATGATCTAGAATTCCTGAAGACCATTCTGATCACAACGCAACACGAGCCGTCGAGATCGCCCAGACGAATCCCCCGAGGGAGGTGCGCTAAGAACCATGGTCACGTGTTGATTCCCAGGTCATAGAAAGAGGAAAGGGGATAAGATCCCGAAGCGGATCATCTTATATGAACTTTAATATCGGCCGGTGGGAGACAAGTACCGTTTGCAATCCTCTGAAAAGGGTGAAATTGCGGAAATCATGGTGGTGCCGACTTCCCGTAAAGAAACGTTCTGGTTCGCGAAAAAAATCGGGCCTCGGGCTGCGATCTGCCAGTCACGCGTCACACATCGAAACTACACGTCTTGTTCCGCTGAGGGGAAAAAATAACGCTTCCGGCACTACGTCAGATGTCGATGAGGATTTCAACCGAACTGGCCTTTTCAATTGTCCAACTCGTGATTGGGGAAGTATCAATTAAGCAAATTTTTTTACCTAGACTCAATTAGTTCATCGCGGTAAATTGTTGTTAATTTGTTTACAATTTTCCATTTGTTAGACCTATTATGATTTTGCATGATTTCAGTAATTTCCTGTGAGCTTGCAGTACTTTAGTAGTACCTAGAATTTTTTAAAGGATTTTGAACAGTCTTCCATAACCTTTCAAGGCATCAAAATCATTTTAACTTTCCATTTGCTAAGACTCAATCTTCACAAACTTTCCATAGCTTCTACAAATCTTCCAGAATTCCAAATTTTTCCATTGTCTTTGAAATTTCCAGTTTCAATAACTTTTACAAACTTTCCATGACTTCTGAATTTGCCATTTTTCTTGAAACTTTTCCAACTCCAGTACTCTGAAATTTATACAAAAATTTCATAATAAATTTCATCATAAGTTTTCTATGACTTATGAATTTCATAAAACAAAATTGGACATTTTTTGTGTCATTTCAGACTTTTCTGAAAGTCAATTCACAATTACATCATAAAGTACTTATGTTACTCTAGTCACAGAAGAGCTACTTAGAAGATAATCATTCTTAGTGAAAACGTTAGACGATGAATGAATCGATCAGCGTCTAAAAAGGGCTCGTAGCATCGCCACAGGTTTGTTTTCATTGCAAACAAGGAAGAGTCTGTGCACGCACCCTAAATACGTCGGTTAACCGTGTTCGAGTCTCTGTCTCTTTCACCCTCCTTTTTGCACCCCCAGCGGTTTGCCAGACAATTTTCCCCCATTTTCTCTGCTTCTCACCCCTCGCGGTGAAACTCGAGGCGACTCGACAAATTAGAAAGCTCAGTTACCCACTTAACAGCTTTTATTCTCCATCATCGTTTTTCCAATTGTGACTTTTTGGGTCTTCCCTGTACTTCCTCCAAAATGTTCCAATTAATGAAAAAGATCTTAACTAATTTATATTTTACATTATTTTCCATTGCTTAATCAATTTAGTATTCTTCAGAATTTTGTATGCTTCAGAACTTCTCAACTTTTCTTAAGCTTTTCACATCTGTAACTTATTTAAATTCTATTACAAATTATTTCTTTAAATATTGTTTACTTAAAATTTTCAAAGTGATTCGATTTGAGTCGTTCATTATTTATTATATATTATTTAATTGTCTGTAACAGTTGTCTAGCAATTGTCTTAAACCTAACCTAACCTCAAAATCCACAGCTCACTCTTTGTTCTCGACTTCGCGTCGAACTGGCTAGACAGAAATAAATCCGCATGGCTTATTCATACAGGTAATTACAATCTAACTCCGACGACTACCTGATCGAAAACAATGACTTATTCCTAATCAATCTCGGTAGATTCAATATTAATTCCATGAGTTTATCAGAAGAGCGATAGATTTCGAAGTATTTGAGAACGTTTCGATCTATTCTGGATCAGAGAATATGGGTCTCTCGATGGATTGTTTGCTTTTGCCAAACAGGCGCACCCTCTCCTCCTGCCGATACGAGGCCAAACCAGAACCTACAGCTCTTCTGTTACTTGTCACTCAACTCTCACCAATGCAATCTTAAGTTGTACGTGGATTTTTCTACCGGCTTTTATTCCAGCCTGAAACCGGGATATTTTCGTTTTCGTAATGGCCAACGTGCTTCTCCCTTAAACTCGAGGGATGTTTCCAAAGATTTCAGAGGGCTCAAGACCCCGTTTTCGCAGTTGACAGAGGTTAAGTGGACATGAGACACCTCTTTGGATCGGTCAGCCATGTTTTCAATGAAAATGATACCCTTTGGGTCAAATAATGTTGGGGATGCTTCAGACCCCAATCTTTTGTTCAAACAGTAGAGGCTTTGGATTCTGATATGGTATTTTATACAAATTTGATGGCGTATAATTTTAAATTATGTTTGTTAGCAATTTGACAGTGAAGATGGTTTACTGATCTGTCAATTTAATTCCAGACTTCATCTTCTTCTCTCACATTCAAACATATTACTGTTTCATTTTGTAACACGTTAAGAATCCTGTGTGTGATTTTGCTTAACACGTTGCGAATGTTAGGAACATAATTGATCAGACGTGAAAGATAGTTTGACACGTACTAATTTCACTCAGGTTAATATGATCTTATGTACTATTAGAATGAAATTTTATGGCGGTTTAAAGCGTTGAAGATGGGTAGAGAAGATTGATGTTCGGTCAGATTTAATGACTTAATAAAGTCGAGGATCCAGTTTCTTCAAAGAGTACCGAGACGCGAGGAAAAGCATGAAAAACGTCGGGATGCTCGTCACGTAGGTGATTCCTCTTCTTCTTGCGACGAATTAATGAACGATGCAAGTTGATTCTTTGATATTCTTGTTGCACTAATGGTGGCGTTTAAAGAAATTGGAATTCTAGTTGGGTTTCCCGTGGAGAATTCTAAAGGCTTCTAGGAAATTCTGTGGAATACAAAGAAAATCTGTAAATTACTTCCACCCACTCCTGGAAAACTGTGGAGAATTAAAACTAAGAATGCGTTATAAAATAGTGTGTCTGGTTGATGACTTAATTAATGGTTCTTTTATTACTAACTGTTAGTGCGTCATTAAAGTATTTTCTAAATAATTAGGATAAGATTCTGAAACCAGAAGACCACATCCTTAAATAAATGACTTATGTGGACTTAATTTGGACACCACATCCGCCAACCACCAAATTAGTCCTTCCTCTGGTTCCAACGTTATCAAATATTCAAATTGAATTAAATATGACACTGATTTCGACCATGTACTCATTAAATAACGATAAAGGATATCTTCAGAATTCCAGTTACATCTGAGGTGTCACTTTT
Organism: Megachile rotundata; assembly: GCF_050947335.1. Classification (NCBI taxonomy): domain Eukaryota; kingdom Metazoa; phylum Arthropoda; class Insecta; order Hymenoptera; family Megachilidae; genus Megachile; species Megachile rotundata. Next base: position 9,438,358 of record NC_134998.1, on the reverse strand, counting down.
AAGAAATATGACTAATCAATTCCAGCTATTACCCTTAGCTAATCATACCAATCATACCTCAAGTAACCAAAGGTACAAATGATGAAGAGAGAATCTTGAGGATTTCCAACTGAGTTCCATTAACAAGCCCAACACTTAATGACCCGAAAAAATCGTTGGAACATCAGCCTGAATCAACATCTCCGGTTGGAAAAGAATGAAATCCAGGACGAGGCAGACGTTTTGAAGGAGGTGATGCACAAAGAGGAATTTCCAGGGAGTTTCGGCCACAAAGCAGCCAACAACCAGCGGCAGCCACGATTCGAGCAACGATAGAGCAAATAGGTATGAAAAAGGAACGGGCACAGGAGGTGGGGAGGGTGTGTGGGTGTGCGTCGAGCACCCTCGACAAGCCCTCCACGTTTCTACCACCCTCACCGTCCCCTTCTCTAGTGGCACAAAGAGCGACGAAGAGAGGCTCTGTCGAGCAGCTTACCACGAAACTGCCCTAATAGTCCATTGTCTAGCGTCCCAGCGACAAATCCTCGTTTCTATAGCTCACCATCTTGATGACACGCGAGAATGTTGCCTCGCGACCCTCGCGTTCTAACAGTCAGAGTCGTTTGAAGGAATTGTTTCGATTATTGTTCGTGCACGATAATCATTTGACAATGCTCAACTTTGACTGCACCTTTCGTGCGCAATCGGAATCGTCGGTTTTATGAATTGCTGTAATTGTTATTTCGAGACACCGTGTACTACGATGAGAACGTCGTCTTCTGGTTCGTGACTCAATGACGGAGAAAGCACGTGGCGGAGAAACGCGGTGACTCACTATCCAGAAATACACCGTACTGTTGGACGAGACTACATATCGATGTCGATCGTTTCTTTTCAATAAATCGGCGCTGGTGACCTGAAAATTTAATGTGGATATAAAAGACGCTTTCTGACAAATTTAAGTAAGTGACAATTGTTATGTTGGCATTTATAATCAACTACATATTACATTATACAAATCACTCTATTACATTAAAGCAATTGAATCAATTTAACCTTGAATCACTCAGTCACCTAATGTATCCAACCAAGTTCATTAATTTCAATTAGACAACTCAACCATTGGCCTAACTGAACAAACAGACTTAACCTACCTCAAAAGTTAATTAACTGATCATTGAAGGAAGTAGCTCAAAGTAGTTAACTGAGCTCACCTAACCTACCAGACCTAACCTAACCCACCTCAATCATACATGAACCGAAGATGAAATAAACTAACCCCAATTTCTAAACAAAGTAAGGACCAATTGTAGCGAACATGAAAGACGTTCTCGTTTCAGAACGTCGACGAAGATTCGCTCGATATCGAATCTTACGTCATTGATGACATCATACAATGATAATAAAATGTTCCAAGTAATCGAGTCGAATAATATTCCTCGTTTTAAAAACGTCCCGTACAAGAACATAAAATTAATTCATTGCTCGTCGTTCAATTTGCTTTCTGGCGGACTTCACAAAGCAGAATAAACAACAGGTGACGTAACCGGCAGCAAAGAAACGTGTTCGAAGCGGTCGATTATCTCTTTCCCAGGGATGTCTTGATCACGAGCTATGGTGTAATACGCTTGTCAAAGTTAAGAACGAGCCCGGTGCGACCCACGGTTCGTTACACCCTGATTCTATCGTTTGTACCCACGCGCGGGCCACCTAATCGAACCACAGGTAAATAAAAGCACGTGGCTGCTTTGAAGGGACCGTTGTCATGCTTGGCACGTGCTGTTATCTAGATTAGGGGACTTTGACACTCTGGGTTAGGGGATATAGGAATTTGAGGTTACAGGAATTTGGGGATGTAGGAATTTGGGGATATAGAAATTTGAGGTTATAGGAATTTGGGGATATAGGAGGTTGAGGTTATAGGAATTTGAGGATATAGAAATTTGGGGACATAGAAATTTGAGGTTATAGGAATTTGGGGATATAGGAGTTTGGGGTTATAGGAATTTGGGGACATAGAGATTTGAGGTTATAGGAATTTGGAGATATAGGAGTTTGGGGTTATAGGAATTTGGGGACATAGAAATTTGAGGATATAGGAATTTGGGGATATAGGAGTTTGGGGTTATAGGAATTTGAGGATATAGGAATTTGAGGATATAGGAATTTGGGGACATAGAAATTTGAGGTTATAGGAATTTGGAGATATAGGAGTTTGGGGTTATAGGAATTTGGGGACATAGAAATTTGAGGATATAGGAATTTGGGGATATAGGAGTTTGGGGTTATAGGAATTTGAGGATGTAAGAATTTGGGGACATAGGAATTTGAGGTTATAGAAATTAGGGGATATAGGAGTTTGAAGTTATAGGAATTTGAGGATATAGGAATTTGGAAACATAGAAATTTGAGGTTATAGGAATTAGTGGATATAGGAGTTTGGGGTTATAGGAAGTTGAGGATATAGAAATGTGAGGTTATAGGAATTTGGGGTTATAGAAATTTGAGGTTATAGGAATTTAGGAATATAGAAATTTGAGGTTATAGGAATTTAGTAATATAGAAATTTGAGGATATACAAACTGGAGAATATAGGAATTTAAGGATTGAATAAGTAGATATAGGAACATGGAGATTAGATATAGGAATACCTGAAGCCTCCCAAATCAAGGGTTACTACCCTACGTAATTCAAAAAGGGTAGAAAAGAGCGCAACCCTTCGAATATTCGAATAACCCTTCGCAACCCAGCGCATATTCGAATCTCGTGTTTCATTAATTCCTCGACGGATTCCTTGACTCAGGTCGAATTTACAAGCGTACATTTTCTCCGTAATCAATCGCTGATGAGCTCCAGTAATGACGATCGGCATCTGCAGGGGCCGGAAGTGTTGTATGGAGAACGTTACGATAACCGGCGGTAAATTGGAAACCCGATCAGTTTGGATTATTAGGTTCGTTTGTGGCCACCTATCTTGAAGTCGGTAAATTACACGTTGCTGCCGCCGTGCACTTTCTATTTTACACGTGTTCTTCCGGTTCATTACCGACAGATTATTCATGAGAAATTTGCTACCTTGTCCACTATATTCTTCTAATGAATATTACTATTTTTATCTTGTCGATCTTTGCATACGATCACTGTAATCATTCAGAACCTGACAGGTTAATCATCAGAAGATGACTGGTCAGTGATCCACACAGTAGGCGAGTAGTGTCACAATAACCTAAAACAATATTTCAGTTATTATTTCAATTTCTACATATTCTGTAACATTTAGGGACTCTAAATAATTTGAAGCTTCCTTCCATTTCCATAAGCAAAGATAGTTAACAGTGCAACCTCTAAATCGCCATCCTAGAGAAAAGAGTAATGTACCATAATCAATGACAAATTACAGTTATTCAGATGGTTGAAGCTCGAAGACAATATCGAAGGATCAGAGTAATAAATTGCTAAATTGTGCGGTTGAAATCGCTCAGAGATTCGCAACGGCAGATGATAAATCCTTGGAATAAACGCGTAATGCCAGGGTCACGCGTGGTCGTTTCCTCGGGACATTATCGCGCATCCGTTCTCTTTCGCGTCAAACAATTCCATATGTTATTGCGCTAAGCGTTTCACGAGTGCTATCAAGATCTCTCGGCAGTGAACCAAGAAATTCGAAGCTGCCTTAATCGATGGAGCCTTTGAGGCAGGCAACGAAGTGCCAAGGCAAGTTTACAAATGACAGAAAAACAGTTTAAACTACTTTATTTTCTAGTTGAACGAATCGCACGATCGACCGTGGGGGAATGTGAACAAGCCTCACCTTGTGAGGCCACACAGAGGGCTCGATTCAATGAGCCACGAACAAGGACAGAGCTTTCTTCCACGAGCAGCTTAATCTCCACGCGAGTGCCATTTCCTTCCTGTGATTCGTCGCTTGTCCAAGTGTAACCCACTTTTGTTTTCTCGCCAATTTATCTGCGTCCGCGTTAGACAAGATACCTCGTGGCGAATAAAAACCGTTTCCTACATAGACGATGTTCACGGCCGAAATTCGGACTTCGAGGAAAGGAAAGTGTCCGTGATACCGGCACAGCCTACCGCGGCTTTCGAGAGCACCGTAAATGGCCAGATTATGCATCGGTAGATGATGAAACGTGTCCTCCGCTTTCTCCAATGATAAATCGGTATCGCACGAGGACGATTACGCAACGTGGCACAATTCGACATTCCTCAGATCGTACAAGCCTATCTATACCTCTGCGACGTTTTGCGAATGCTCTACAAACTACAAATAGCAAATATCTTCGAATCCTTTGTGAGGTTATGTGTGCTTTTGGGTCACCACTGTAGTGGGCGCTGAAAACCTGACCACTTTCTTTAGGGAGGTGCCAAAGGGGACAGCAGAAGCCTATCTGTAATGTTGCGAATGCTCTAGGAACCTGAAATAGCACATTTCTTAATGTATTGTATGAAGTTGTGTCTAATTTTGAATTACTGTTGTGAGAACCTGATGACTGCTTGATAAGGTGTTGACAGTAGATGCCTTCCTACAACGATGGAATGTTGTATGCTTCACAAACTTGAAATAGCAAATATCTTCTAGCCCTTTGTGAGGTTATGTGTGCTTTTGGGTCAAGAGAACCTGGAGATCTTTAACACATTAACTGCCACATTGAAATAATTGAAAATTGCATCCAGTAATGTTTTAATTTTTAATCAATTTTACCAACTATTTTCCATATATCCATGTAGTTAATGTGAGAAATTTTTATTAGGAAAATGAACAAATTTTTAATAATATACATCAGTTTAGAAGCTTAAGTGTCATATGTGATGTGGCAGTCAACGTGTTAAGATGCAACGTGTTATAGCAATGACCATTTTACAAATGCTTCGCTGACTAAAATAACAAATTTGTTATAGTACTTTGTGAAGATTGTGTAATTGTGAGTCACTGTAGTGCCGCTAGAGTTCATCCACAGCGATTTACAAATAAAAATAGGAAATTCCAGAAAAATTTGACATACCAATTGTCATAGATCAACAGCAAAAACGTTGGCCAGGAAACGAAACAAGAAAGGCTATTTAACGGGACGCATAAGCACAAAGCAAATATATCTGGGTAAAAGCGAATCGCGTCACGGGTCGATTATAGATTCGAACAGTTCGCAAACGTAGATATTTCGTCACCATTCAATGGAAATACAATTCCAATAATCCCACTCCTTGTTTCCCCGATATTTTTGTCTGTAGTTACAAAAAGGAAACTGATTGTTTCGTTGAGCATACTTATCGCTCTTTTTTATATTCCGTTAAAATCGTCAAGTTTATAAAAGGGGTCAAACTTCGACAAAACATGTTTTCTTCATTTTAGATACGATAATGTATTCGAATTAATAAATCGTGACTTCACCGTGTTTCGTTGCATTAAAGCGTGACCGTGGAACCTTCGGAGACCCCATAAAACGGAGCAGACGATCAAGCACGAGAAAAACGATACAAGTAGGGCAACGGAGCGAAAGAAATGCGAAAAAAAATTGGAGCTGCACGGCTGTGCGTTGGCTATTTTCATCAATTTCGTCACTCGTTCCGCCGAAAAACTTTCTGTTGTTCTTACTCCCGAGAGAAAGAGAAGGAGATCGGGTGAGCCTCTATAAATACACACTTACGACGATATGGATGGTGTAAAATATGCAACAAACGTCGTTCCAGTTCAAGGAGTGAACTCAACTCGGTCAATTAGTTAGCCACGAGACTAACCATTCAGGGTGATTAGAATTTTCTTTCTCTCTCCCTCTTCTCTCGTCAACGATGAAAGGAAGACTCGTGCCTTCGGTAGATAGTCATTTATCGACATTATTATTGACAAATAACGTAATTGACTGGCGATTCATCAACTGCTGGCAAAGATAATTCATGATTCTCTATTTTCCTTCCTTGTACTTCAAATTATCTCCATCATTTTTTACTTCTATTCTTCTGCAATTTTAAATATTTATGTTATGATTAAAACTCTCAAAGACACATGTGTATAACAGATAAATATACAGAAATAGAATCTTATAATTGTAAAATAATTTCTATTTTGGGTACTGAGTTAATAATTCAACGGGATAGACAAAATTGTAATACGATACGCAAGCTGAAATTAATAGTTCCGTGTTCCAGAAACCGTCAGATAAAAGAACTAGCAATAACCTGTTTTATGGCTACTTAAAGCGAGCCAGTCTTTCGAATTCGTTTATAGAACGTTTTAAGGGTTCCAGAGTCCCGTTAAGAATAAACTCGCTACACAGACACTCTCCATAGAAAGAACAATAAAAGGAATAAACAAATATGAACACGTATCAAGTGTATCTAAATCAGTGCCTCAGAGTGTATAAAACTGTGAAAATCCTCCGAAAATATCTAGTGCAATTCCTCGCTCAATAGACAGAAAAACACATCGGTGAAAAATAAATAGCAGCATCTTCAAGCTATAAACAGCATCTCCATTATAAAATCAAGCGATAAAAAGAGCATCTCGGGGCAACGTCAGTTTACACACTCGATCCAGATTTCGTTGTTGCGATCCAGGTCGAACATGACACCCTAGGATCCAGCCTCGAGAAGGTATCAGGTCGACGGATTCTTCTCTGGTGGAAGAAAAAAAGAAGACGAAAATTACGAGGCGGGAAACAAAAGGGATGAAATTTGATTCATCCCGGTCGACCCGGCCGCACAAAAGGCCAGACACACGGACACAAACAGAGGCAGCGGCCACAGACGGGTCGGGAACGGACGTGTACGGTAATCGTCGTTAACACCTGCAATTAACTTTGACGCGGCTCAGAATGTGGGACGCAAGCGACCCAAATACCCGGAGTCGTTGGTGTGCGAGCCGAGAACAAAAAACGAGCAATTTTTCCAGCGGATTTTTCACACCGCCAACCCTCCATTCAGACATTTCCAATTATTTGTCCCGTGCGCGTGTCTGCGCCCGTGTCACCGGCGTCATTGTTTCGTTTTCGTTTGACCCAAGACGATTTCCGGCCATTATTCGGCAGGATCGAGCAACTTTTTGAATTTCACTCCTCGTTGCGAATGCTTTGAGCTCGAAAGTTCCTCTCTGGCCGAGTTTGCCGAGGGTAACAAGCTCGGATGATTCAACCCGCACCGCGAATTTCTTGGCCGGATGATGGAGGTCAATTAATGTGCGCCAGTCGGCGCTCCGAATTGAATCATGCTGAACTGCCTCTAAGGAGGTGCTTCGTTTTTTGGACAAATTCCTCCGTTTTTAATTCCATCCTTTTCAAGACTTACCCTTTATTTTTATATCTCTTTTCAATAATTTAGGTTGTAAAAATATCTGAGCTTGAATACGTTTCGAAGCACGATTGTATCAAAATTAAATGGTTCTACTGAATTATTTCGCAGGGCTGGTTATATTTGCATTGCCAAAATAAAGTTAAATTCCACTTAGTCACTGCGGTCGTTAGCTTTACAAAATTCTCCAACTCGGTTACAGTTCAGTGCCAAAATTTGGTTAGATTACAGGTCCTAAATATACGCTGTCCACTGCTTAATCGGTTTGGTTGTTCGCATCAGTCCATTCATAAATTTGATCAGGCTGTCCTCAGCTACATTTTCTGTTCAATCTGTTGACATCTCAACATTTCACATATCAGTTAAGCTTCAGTTTATGTTAAGTTTTCCGTACAGGTTTGTTCACAAAAGGTGAATTACATCTTCATTAACTCTCTCATTTAATCAATCCCGTTGGAAACACAATATTCACAAATACGTTTGCGTTTAAATAGCTCTCCCAAAATAAACATTTTATTCTCCGTCTGGTTCGGTCGCTGACATCTAAATATTCACATGTTCAATTATGGCTGAGTTAATCTTGGACCGAAACTTCCAAACCGAACAATGTTCCAATTCTGTCATCTTCCTCCATGAGTCCTAACTTTCCATGCGCTCACTGTTTACTCGTGACAGCCATCTCTCATTAAGCATCAAAACCTTTAATGTCAAGGGAATTGAAACGGAGCGAAATTGTCGAGCAATGAGCCGGTGATTCGATCTTATACGTTACACAGATCACCCCCAGTAACCGGGATGCAGCAACAGGGTGCCAAGAGGAAAAAGTGCACACAGGGTTGATCGTCTGGTGTGTTTGGCCGTGTCGTTCCTCGAATCGCATGCATCGTTTGCTCGAACGAACGCTTCAGTTAAAGTCTGCGGGCGAGCAGACATCATTATGAGAACAGGGACAGAACGTTTGAAATTTATTCAACACCGGAGACCATAGGCTGTATTCGCGGGTGGATGCACGCCTCGTCATCGTCGTGGCTGGTTGGGTTGGCCTGGTCTTTTTGAAAAACCACATTCCCGATACCTCGACCGGGTTCTGCGCGTGTGCATTCACGCGCGCGCGTGTATACATGCACGGACAACGCGCGGGGATGAGCAGACACTATTGAAATGACGTGCGTGCGCTCATTAACGCGCGATGAGGTTCGAAAAACTTGGCGACGTCTGATACTGTTGCGATACGCGTTATCTACCGACGAGGTACGATGCCTAGCGATGGTTATGACACGTTTCTGATATGCCTGGAACAAGAGAAAGATGACAGTTTGCTTTGCATAGATATTCGGCTGAGGACACTTGATATGTGTACTACAAATAGCTTGTGTACTTTCAAAGACGTTTACATAAATTCTAGTTATTTAACTCATGTATGTATATTGTACTTTAACATATAATTTATATGTAGCTCATAACCTGTATCTTCATAATCTACATCTTTATAACTTATTCCTAACTTAACCTGTACCTTCATAACCTATAGCTTGTGTACTTTCAAAGACATTTACATAAATTCTAGTTATTAAACTCATGTATGTATACTGTACTTTAACATATAATTTAAATGTAGCTCAAAACCTGAATCTTCACAATCTACATCTTTATAACTTATTCCTAACTTAACCTGTACATTCATAACCTATAGCTTGTGTACTTTCAAAACGTTTACATAAATTCTAGTTATTTAACTCATGTATGTATATTGTACTTTAACATATACTTTATATGTAGCTCAAAACCTGAATCTTCATAATCTACATCTTTATAACTTATTCCTAACTTAACCTGTACCTTCATAACCTATAGCTTGTGTACTTTCAAAGACGTTTACATAAATTCTAGTTATTAAACTCATGTATGTATACTGTACTTTAACATATAATTTAAATGTAGCTCATAACCTGAATCTTCACAATTTACATCTGTATAACCTATTCCTAACCTAACCTGTACCTTCATAACCTATAACTGTACCTACACTCTGTGATCTACATGATTTACACTTTTAAACAATATATACATAATCATTAAATAAAGTCTATAATCCATGTAATGTCTAAAAGCTCATTAAGTATTTTCCTAGAACACTTGCAACTTATTATTTATACATAATTTATACACAAAGACCTTCAATATCTGATCTATACAATCAATCATTTGTAACCTAGGAAATATAACTTGTTTACGAGCAATAAATCTTAACTCTGCATTCTGTCTGACTCATGAAGTTTACAATATATACTGTAATTAACTTCTGCATTGGTTATATTATGTGTAATCTACACGGATCAGTACATCACAGACCAGAAGAAAAGGAAAATGTAGACGTATTGTCCTTGTCTACAATAGTGGATGTAATTAACTGATCATTGAGGACACAGGAACAATCCACTCCAGCAAAAAACACCGATCACAGTAATTATGATGTTCGTGACAAAAATAGATCGATAAGCTACCATGTTTCTTAATGAAGTACTTCGAGAGGAGTAAAAAAAAGTATGCGCTAAGACACCGATTCATGCAACCGGTTTGTCACCAACGAATCGTAACAGGTCGTTTCGAGGCTAATATTGAAAACTGATGGACAAATACTGGATAATTTTTGCGGTGGCTCGAGGTCAGGTGAAGACGTGCGAACAAGTTGACAAATAGCGTCACAAAGTCCAATTACGTAATTACATAAATCCTATTTATAAGTTATTCTTAGACATGAATGAATACTAAAATTGCTTGTCCATATAACCTCTACAGAATCCCTGTCGAACAATGATGTATAGTCTTGGCCTCTACATAACCTAAATCGCTATATAACCTAGATTCTTCTAAGTTCACATACAACATAACTTCCTATATTTATAACTTTGATCTCTGTACAACCTAAATCCCAGCATGACCTATATTCTCAAATCTTTAAATCCCTACAAGTCCATATACCCCAAATCCTTGTATGTCCAAATTTTTCTAGCTCTAAATCCCTGTATCTTCCAATAATTAATTAGAATTTGAAAGGTTCTTGTTTGACAGCGCCACGTTTCAGAGCCATCGCTAGCATACTTAAAATATGCGAAGCGCGCTAAGTGTTTCAGCAAGAAATCAACCTTGCGGTCATCCAATTAGATCCATCCGAGGCTCGAGCATTTACTTATGGATTAGCGGTGATGCATCAAAGCAACAGTTCCAATAAAACATTTTGAATATCAAGCGATTATTCGTGGCTGTTGCGTAATGATCGCCGTGTACACTGCAATGATAAAAATAGAGTCAATTACATAGTTCTTGAAGAAGAATCTAAATAAAATATGCAATGAATTGTTTGGTCATATCTCTGATTCAGTATCGCGAAAATTATGTCATCGTTGCGGAATCGTTTATTCGAGCATATCGACGTTTACATCGTTAAAGAGAAACCGCTAACAGAACGAACGGTTTATGCGGCGCTAATTTATATATCTATTTCCAGACCTGACGTTAACACGTAATTCGGGCACAGGAAGGTATTCACTGAATCATCGTGTAATCGCTTTTTGTAATTGTGTATACAAGCCATTTCGCGAATTATTTCGCGATATTTACTTTGCTTATCACTTCTATGTACCTTGCAAAAATTATACCTTTGGTATGGCATTTAATATCAAGATGAAATCATGCTTCAAAATTTATTCAATCTTAATAGCTAAATTATTCGCTAGTTAAATATTTAATATATTAAAGTTCAAACATGATATGGCGTCAACCCAAATACCAAATTTTTCAAGTACTCTGCACAAGATCCAGATTGCCTTTAATACCTGCTAGCAATTTTACTGAGATCAGCGTTGAACATAACCATCATATATCATACAAGATTATCAACTGTCCTGATTAAATTCAACGCACGATGTTTAAGCATACCAAATATTACAATCATCGGTTAGCTCATTACTAAATTTAGTAGGAGCGTCGCGCAAAACACATTCTAGCGACTTTATCATTCAACAATAAGTGTTACGATGTTTCATTGAGCACTCGACATGACTATGCATATGCATTTTCATTCATTCTCAATGCACGCAATAATGCATCCATTTTTGCGTTACAAAATGACGCAACGACCCCATTTAGAGATTGCCTCTAATCATTGACAGTCATTCGGTGTTCCTTCCCACAAACGATGGGTCATTTGAATCAATCGTATCGATACTTGCTTCGAGCCAAAGATCTAACCTTAAAAGTCAAAGGTTTATAGCGTCTCATGCATGGTACAGTTATGTACAGTCTGTAATGCGCCAATGTTTCATAACCTCTCAAAGATTCAGAACTTTTAATTTGTACCTTTCAAGGTTTTTAAAATCTCTTAAAAGCTTTTTGAAATCATCGATTCTGCAGTTGCTAATTATAGATGATTACGATCGTGATCTTCAAACACACAACTGATAACAGGACGCCAATTAACCTATCAATAAATCCGTTAATCGCACGAAAATAGTTATCTCCGTCGATTCAATAATTTTGCAAAGCAAAAGGGACGGAGGTCGTAACCCTGTCCGACGCTTCTCATTAACAGTCCCCGGTGGTAATTACTCGGAACGCAGCCGGTCTCTCGAACTTGTACCGTCACGAATTAACGATAATTAACGCGCTTCTTGCGCTCCGATCGACGACTCGTCTGCCGGTTCCTTCTCATCGACGTTTCCCGCTAATCGCCTCTGTTAATATTCGATTCACGCACAACCTTTCGTGACAAAATTGAAATTTTCAGCCTTTCTCTGTTGCACACTCCTCTGGTGACTCTGTATCACAAATTTAACAAGGTTAAATCAAGTGCTAGTACTTTTAGTTATAGATTTCTATTCCCACAGAATACTGAAAGTAGAATCAATGCATTTATAATAGATACTAAAGATACCAGAAGGTTGATGACATGTTTAAGCATTCATCTTACTGTTCCTTGACAGATATAAGTTTATCAAGAAAAACCGATCCTCGGTTATCATACCTTAAGCTACTGACTTTTATTGCCTAAAGCAATATCGCAGCCAACAAAATTCACTCAAAATCAAAAAAGAAACGTGTCGTTGACTATCAGCCAATACTTATCGATAAACAGTATTGTCTCGATTGCGCAATAAACGCGGACAGCTCGTTGAACAAGAAAGATATGTAAATTATTAGCTGCAGTGTACGCCCGCGGCGATAACTCATTGGAAAAAAAAAGCATCAATATAGGACACGAGGCGTGTGCACTCTATCGATTGTCATTCTACTATATTTTTCATCTGAAACTTCTAGCTTCAAATCTTCGCTTTGTTCTGAGTGGAACTGCAAAAATCAGAAAAACGATTGTTCTTATCGCATTTAAGAGTACAGCCTTGATGCTTCGATCGCTTTATCGTATCGGATTACGTACACATGCAACTAAAATTAACCAATTTTTGAGATAATGTACAGCAACATAAGTAGCGTTGCGATATAAACGACAATGTAACGAGTTAAGTCACAGTGCGATATAATGTGTGACAATATAACGAGAGTGGAAATACGCATGTGCGTGGATATACAATGAGTAGAAACGTAATGCGTGGAAATACAATGCGTGGAAGCATTATGCGTGGATATACAATGAGTAGAAACGTAATGCGTGGAAATACAATGCGTAGAAGCATAATGCGTAGAAATACAATGAGTAGAAACGTAATGCGTGGAAATACAATGCGTAGAAGCATAATGCGTAGAAATACAGTGCGTAGACATGTAATGCGTAGGAATACAATGCGTAGAGATAACGAGTGGAAGTAACAATCGTAGAAGTAGTAGATACAACGTGTGAACGTACTACGATTACGTCTACAAACACTATGCGTGACAATACAACGCGTAGCTACTGATTTTCTAATAACAACCTAATTCCTAATACTAACCTCCCACACACTTTAAATAATTAATTCAAAAATTATAATCACTGAATAAATAAGAATAATAATACTTCCCACGTTTTCCAAGAAAACATGATACATAATAAATTCCAGATGGTACCTAACAGAGCAATGATCTAATTGAAAAAAAAATAGGTAACAGAATTCCAGTTATCAGCTGGCTTATCAGGTGTCGACGGTGAGCTGATTGTTTCATTTCCGTTGTGTTTACGAACTTTTTAAATTGAAGATAGTAGTTCTTTTTGATAAGGAAATCAAGGAAGCACGATGCACGCGAAAATGTCCTTCTTGTTCGGGAAGATGTCAATAAATTTTCAAGCTTTATCACCGCCCGTAAATCAGACCTTTGAGAATCGATGGAGCATGCAAGCCACATTGCTGACCGCATCTGTGTGTGAACTTGCGAAAGCCTGATTCGTTTCTTTCTCATCTGGAAAACGGAGAATCTGGGGACAAATACAAGTTGTACTTTTTTGAATAAATTTATAGAAATATGTGAACTTTGGATACCGTGTCATCCACATCTGAATGATTTATAAATTTATTTATTTATCTCTTATTTTAGTTTGAATCATTTGAGGTTATGTTTTGTAGTAATGTAATGATGATCTTATAAGAAAGATCATGTAGACAATTGGTTATCAGACTGATTGAAAATTAAATTATTGAGTAAAGGGATTACATGATTTTAGGTATTCCACATGTTCAAATGAAAGTTTTGCAGTTTTTTTCTGTGGATGGTCAATGGTGTGACTCTGATTTCGAGAAACACACTGACAAACAGCCTAATCGAGACATTTTAGAGGGATGATAAAGATGAATAGCGGCTGATTAGAATCGTGGAGGTTGTTGTGCCTGAGAGCGGTGCAGTTATCGCATCGCCAAAGCACTTCTAAATCAGTTTCCTCTGATCTATGTACAGGGTGTCTCAAGCCTTTTCCACTAAACGGTGACATTGACAAGAATTGACATGCCATTGAAACGTTAACAGTTACTGCTATTCAAGTGCAAACAATGAAGAACGTACAATTGAGTAACATTAAATCTGTAGTAGGAGTGCAAAAGGAAGGACGGTAACAACGGTGCAATACATAGAAGGATGATAAAAAATCTGCGTGAACAACAAAGTATTGAAAATGTTTCATATCGATGTTTCGCACGATACATGGTGCTTCGCAACAGCTCATTCTAACCTCAGATAAGAACAGAATTCCTAGCTTCGTTAATCTACCAAACTGTTTGATCAGACCGGCATTCAGTTCTCTAAGATAAGAATTTTATTTCTGATACGTTGTCTTTCCTTTCCAATTAAACACTATGTTACACTTGTTTTTGGAATTCGTGAGGCACTTGCTCAGGAAATTCTCCCAATCAATTCTGCCTTCTAACAATTATATTTCTAGTATAACCTAACCTAACCCTAGTATAACCTAACGTCATTATAGACCAACTTTTTTTAATTTAAAACCGCACGGTCACTATACTTATTTCATAAATCTTTCCAACGATTTTAAAAGTAAAAAAAAATTGATATCGAGATGAATTTCATGCACATTTCTTTCGATTTAATTGCCAAACATCTGGCGATTCCACTTTTTAAAGTAAGCATGACGTAAGGCTATGCTAAAAATTGCGAAAACAGCGTGCATCCCATAAACTCGATCCCAGCCATAAATCGTGCGAGTAACAGGCTTCGTCTCAAAGAACGCTGGAACATTTTTTCTTTTATCTTCCCTCGAGCAAAGGTCCAGCGATTTTGTTGGAACGCGTGTAAATGTTCGGCGATTCGTCAATAAACTCGGTTAAAAATATTTCGTGCTAATAAACTGTAAAGTATTCCGCTCGGTCGAGTGTCGATAAGCAAAATTCGTACATCCTAAAAAGCGGCACTGTTCAAAATGACATCTGAAAAAACAAATTACAAAAATATTAACTTCCAACGAAAGAGCAGAAAGAAACAAAATGAATTTCTTTGTAAAATGGGCCTAGACTCGCGGTATATACCAGATAAATCTTTGAACGTTCTTTTTTTCGGCAAATTCGAAAGGAAGGATCAAGAATACGGGTCGTAGATGTTGCATTATTCAAGCCCTATGAATTCGAGATTCGAACCGATCCAAGTCACGAAGCTTAGCCCTTTCCAGATTGCCCTGACAAAATTCGAGCAAAAGAAGAGGAAGACTCTTGGCAACAATAAGGCGACCAAGATCGTGGCAGTGAATCTGCGAACAGATACCTTGCTCGCACCTGATCTCTAATTTACTATGCACTTATAAAGATGGCGGACTCGCCTCGAGCGTACAAAACCCAGGGAAACGAGGACGCGGTGATTAGGATATTGGATAGCAAACGACGGGGAGGAGTACTCGACCAGTCATTAGAAGCTCGTGCTAGATGACTCGGTGATTGGGTGCTAAAGCACTAAATAACCGAATACCTGATCTTAGGTTAAGTTAGGTTAGAATTGACACACCTAAAAATTTTGAATGCTAAATATTTCAATTGGGAGCCAAGTGCTACTTGGATATCTAGGGACTTAGCTAGATAATTAGTAGTCCACAGAGTCATTTAGTTGACTATATTGATGCACAGTGCTTCAACCGAACACCTAGAATATTCAGTGACTGAATATCTGGGAACTGAAAGTACTGGATTAGATATTTATTCCAGAATATTAAAGTATTACGTAATTGAAGTACCTGAATAATGAAAGTGATCTGACCAAATTGTTCCACCATGAACAATTATCTACTTGCTAAATAATATACCAGTAAAATTAAATTTGTACCAATCTGTGAAATTGATTGATACCGAAATTGAAACTGACAATTTTAATCGGACGTTTAAAAAGAGTACCACCGGGAATCGATAGACGGACAGATATAAATGCACTGTTCACTTATTTAAATTCTTCAGATGTCACGTATTGTTAATATCGTAATGAGAAATATGTGATTCGATTGTCATAGGATGGCCTTATTAACCGAAGAATTACTGGGCCATTACTGGAAAGAAGCACGCGCTCGAACCAGGGCAACTGCTAATTATCGTTCGTTCGATTGCCTCTATCGACCATTGCCTTTCTTTCTTTTTAATACAATTACTCAGCATTCGAAATTCCGGCCATCTGGAATAGACAACGCTATGAATTACTAGACATTCATGTACACATTCTTTGAAATCTATAGAAACAACCCTTAGACATCTAAATACCAGCACCACAAATCATTAAATATCAAATTCTCAGATTACTAAACACGTCCCTAGTCTCTGTAATACTCTCCAAACTCTTGAATACCAAATTGAACTCTTGAATGCCAATTTTCCTAACCTCCCAACACTCAAATACTGTGTACCCTAAATCTCTAAATATTTAAACATTCAATAATGGTTCCCAAGAGCTTGCATACTTGTCTAAATGTGTTTGAGCCATCATGTAATTATGGAACCTATTGTGGGCCAATACTATGTTGTCCTTGCACCACAGGTAAACGGATAATATGTACTTCTGCGCGCCAATGAGGTCAAGGAGGACAGAAAAATGGCTGATGGAGGAAGTGATCTCACCGGAATGGCCACTGGACATGTATGTACATTTTCTGAGAAATTACTCTGGCAACGTTGCTTTGCAGTCGCCGGTTGGTTTCGTCGAGATAACACCGGTACCCTGACAAGTGGTTAAACAAAGAGGTAATGCGTAAGATACGTCCCGTACGTGAGATTCAACGTCTCGAAACGATTCCGTGCCAGGAATAGTTAACCCGATCGAACAGTATGTTCAGACAACGATCGCCGCGACTAGCCTACTCTGCAGCCTCTTCGCTATCTTGAGATTTGCGATCGGCTCGATTCGATTAGGTGAAATCTTCGGGTTAAATTTAACCGAGTCTGGATTAGATCTTTGTTAACTACCGCTTTACATAATCATAACATCTTCGTTCCTTTCGACTCTGCTATTACGACCTGGATTTGATTAGGTTATTTTTGAGATTTGTCTGTGTAACTTGGCTGTCTTCTTTCGATCCTGCTACGGCTGTTGAACTGAAAATGAGTTCGGTATTTAGAGTTATTTCGTTATAGTATCTTTATCAAGTTACAATTAGTTAGGTTTGTCCTTTAAACATTTCAGTTCTACTTCGCTATCAAACTTAACGGTAGTTAAGTTGAATCACACTATGAGGTTATGAGATAAATTATCTCTACAATGTTAACATCTCTATTGTGCTAAGCTGTGTCTCTTAACTTATCTTACTCATACAAGATCTATGTTTAGGAACCTACATCTATTCTTCCTTTTTATCAAATTTGCACAAAATATAGACCTGGTTTAGATTAATAAATCCAAATAATCCCCGACGACTCAATTTTTACCCTTGAGTTATATTTAACTGAAAAGAGCTTCATTCGGAGGTTGAGTCATCTACCAATAAGTGTCCAGCTGTGGTCCAGTATCCAACTGGTTTACAACTTGAGGATCTCGCCGAAGAAAACGTATTTCAGGCGTAACGAACTCCATTTTGATACGAACGATATAAGGCTCCAGGATCATTCGAGTCGTGTCAGGACTGTCCATAAATGTACCTCGTTCGGATCGTGTACTCATCGTCCAAACAAACGAATCACGCGAAGGAAACGGACATTTGGAATAAGATTCGCATTGGTATCTGTGCAACTGTACTCTTTCATTTGGTTCGGGCCCTTACGACGGGCACAACATGGAAACCAGTTTCAGACGCCCACGCCTTCCAGAACGCGACTATTCCGACGTCTCCTTCCATTTTTTCTTTTTCTCGTTTAACCCTCTTCGTGACATCGAATCTTAATACCAGACCCGGTATCCAGACATTCTTTGTGCTTCAGGGTTTGATGCAACAGGAATCGATGGACAATTATCTGTCTGAATAATGAGGTCCACTTCTCAATTAAGCTTAATTGGTACTTTTCACCCTGGATCAGAATTTTAGAAATTTTTGCTTATTGTTGTTTCAATCATGGACTAAAGATTCAAGCAGAAATTTCATTAAAGTCCTCTTAAAGTGTATCAAACTTCAAGCAAGCATTTGCAAAAAATTTCCTTTAAGCTGTAATTCAGAAATTTATAAAATTTTCAAAGATGATTCTGTTACAGTCAGAAGCGAAGCTGTGATAAAAAATTGAGGAGAATTAAGACATCAGGTACGACAGCAAATCCAAGCGAAAGCAATATCTCCAAAGTCGTTCGTTTCCATGTTCGTCGCCGCGGTATCGGCTTCAATATAAATTCTACGAAAGAGCGGAATCATATGGTTTCGCAAATCCGCGAGAAATTCGAAAAACGAGGAGAAGTAACCAATGCGGAAACGGATCGATAAGGTGGGCTGGTGAAAACACGTTATTTACCAGTGCATGCGTACCAGATGCACCGGCGAGAAGCCTCGACACAGGAATCCTACCTGTCCAAGCGTCGAACTTACTTCGTCCAACGTTAACGGCACGTGTAAACGGCCTTTAATGAATCACTATATCTTGTCAAGCACTATAATTTCCAAATTTATGCATTCAATTTGATGTCTCATGTTCGTACAAGATTATAGTCATTCAAATCTTGTTTGCTCTTTCATTAATTATTTAATTCATGAAATTGTGATTCAATTGATGATCTTTAAGTTTCACAGTTGAGGCTTCGCAGTTGAAGTTTCACAGTTGTGCCTCCGCAGTTAAAGTTTCACAGTTGAGGCTTCATAGTTGAGGCTTCACAGTTGAAGCTTCGCAGTTGAAGTTTCACATTTGAGGCTTGAATTATCATAACTGCCATTGTTATTCTTGCAATATTATATTTAATTTTATTAACATTTAAGGCTTCCAATTGTGAGTGTTACGCTATAGTGTTTGATGAATAGTTTGAGGCTTCGCTCTGCTTTGTTTAACACTGATTGAGGCCTTCATCTGTAAACTGGATATGGATATTATATTACTGGGTCTAAGTTTGAGACTCAGTGTTTGAGTATTGACAAATATTTGAGGTTTCAAACTTGAAACACAGTATACTTAATGATGCAGAATTTGAAGCATCAGGTATCCCTCCCAATATCAAGAATGATTTTTGAAACTCCTATTAAACTAATCTCATAAATGGTTTAAGGCTCGACCTAGACCAACATATTGATTCGTAAAGCCTCGAAACGATTATACAGACTCGCGCACACGTATGTTCCTAACGAACCAGCGATTACCAAGAAGAGTCCGGGAGATAATACCTCGACGGATTATAGGAAAAATCAATTTGGACTGAGTTAGCCCTCTATTGTACTCCAACACGAAGGAAAATTTATTCTGGAAGACTACGTGAAATTAAAGCATCATACACGTGTGTTATCACGTTGAATCAGTTTGAGAAACCTGACCTTTCACACTAATTATCTTTACGGTACTCGGTCTTCCAGATTAAAAATTGCAAAAATATAGATAGTGAAGTTTCCAGGAATGTCCATGTGACGTTTCGAGAGAAATGTGGAAAGTGACTTAACCTTTTTATCGTTGAGTAATCCTCGCTCGTAACCGTGAGTAATCGTAAATGGATTACTAGGAACATTCCTTGTAGTTATCTGACCGGAACTGATAATTAACTTTTTTACTACTGATCTATATGTATCAGATAAAATGAGACAACTTGTCTCATTAATTGTTTTAGATATTCAAACTAATTCACATCTGTGCATAGTAATAGCAGTAAATATAATCTTGTATTGAAAATTCCCTTAAAGCTCACCCTAGCTAGAACATCCTCCAAGTTGAATCTAGAGCCCAGAATGCCCTTAAGACTCAATTCAATTCCAATGTGTTATTAAGTCAGTGGACCGAATAATAAGAAAATCACCATTGAAGTACAAGAGATCTTTCATCGTTTCAATAGTTACGTCACAAAAGAACAGAGAGGGCCGTGTGTTAAGAAATCGTGAAAAAATTTGAAGGCAAACAAAAGGTGTCTCATTAAGGCGTTGGCTTTGATTGCGTTTCATCGCTAACCGGATCGGTTTAATTAAACAGCAATTGACAGGCTATTTAATCGTGTCGAGTGGACGTTTAGGTGGCTATTCGAGTGGTGCTTGTCTATATTTATCCATGGATAAACCCGTCACTTCTAAGAACTTGTAATTAAACAGAGACACGAAAAATCAAGTTCCTCACTTCATAAACTAAGAACAGGTACTTCTGATCTGAAAGTACAAATAGTATTTATAATATTTGTAACAATGATTACAAATTAAATGTATATAAACAAAATTAATAATATCAAACTTTTATATGCAAACAAATAAGTATTTCAGTAGTTCTTAACGTCGACACTTTTTAAATAGAGTGGACACCTTTTGTAATAAAACGTGGACAGTTTTGGAGACGTCTTGAGCGAATGAGAAAAAGTGGTCAGTGAAAATCGTCTTGCGAATCGACGATCGTCGAGAAGTCGGTCCCTTCCTGTGATAAAGCACTCGAGCTTGCACTCGTACGACCCTCGAGTACCAGTACTTAGGAACAAGGAGTACTTGCAACACGGATCCCTACGTTCTCTCTGCTTTCGAGAACTTGAAACGAGGCTGGAAATCGATTCGTGTCGCCTAACCACCATTTAATCGACAAGTCTAAATAAGTTGATGATAATTTTCATCCAAACTTAACCTTCAAATTGATGTGCCAGTATTACTCCTTAACACTATTATATCATAAAATGATGTCACACTTTGTGGACTGTAGAATCATTCTTTGGTTGAAGTTATCAATAATTTTCTACCGGAAATACCAATGAATCAGACATTTTCAGTGAATTTCTGGCTGCAATCTGGTGTGCCATCTTTTATCTCATGAAATCATGCTAGTTTTGTAGAATCAAGAATTAGTCATTTAATAGAATTATTAGCTTTCTATTAACAATATCAATGAATCATTGATATAGTCATTTTCAGTGAATTTCTGGCTGCAATCTGGTGTGCCATCTTTTATCTCATGAAATCATGCTAGTTTTGTAGAATCAAGAATTAGTCATTTAATAGAATTATTAACTTTCTATTAACACTATCAATGAATCATTGATATAGTCATTTTCAGTGAATTTCTGGCTGCAATCTGGTGTGCCATCTTTTATCTCATGAAATCATGCTAGTTTTGTAGAATCAGGAATAAGTCATTTAATAGAATTATTAGCTTTCTATTAACAATATCAATGAATCATTAATATAGTCATTTTCAGTGAATTTCTGGCTGCAATCTGGTGTGCCATCTTTTATCTCATGAAATCATGCTAGTTTTGTAGAATCAAGAATTAGTCATTTAATAGAATTATTAGCTTTCTATTAACAATATCAATAAATCATTCATATAGTCATTTTCCTCCTGACATAGTCTTCAATCCTCCAACTGAAAATGACTTTTTATAGAAACCATCTGAAAAGACCTGATACATATTAAAATTCCTTGTGAACAATTTTAAAAATATAAGACAGTGGACAATTGTAAAATCGAGAGTAACTATGAAGCACTGAAAGCTTGATTAAACGATTTTTCCCGGAGAAGCTCCTGAAATATCGTGACTTCCCTTCCTCCTAATAAACTCTTCATAAACAAAGAATAAAGTTGATCAACATTTCTGCATGTTTTGCAGAACTTTTCAAATTACGCGTCCTGTCTGAAGCCTCAAAATCTTTGTGGAATCTTGGTCTCCCATTGGGTGAGAACAACCACGGTATCGAACGTGGCCGCTCACCCTGTACATTACCATATTTTTCATAAGGTACAAATCTTTCGAGCTTTTTCTCCGGTGAATCCCCTTGGTCCGGCAATTCTAACCGAGAAACGCATCCATCCCGACGAAAAGATACAAACAGCGAGAACGAGGCTTCTTTTAAACCCCGTTGACCCCCATAACATTCTGTCACTTATTCGTTTATTTAAAAAACCCTACTGACATTTGCATGATTGATGAATCATTACTCTGAAACTTGCATTACGTTTGAAATTTCCCGCAAAAAACGGGCGGGAAATTTAAAAATAATGCAGCACAGGAAAACATATAATTCTCTTAAATATTTGAATACATAATACAAAATCGCTTGAGTAAATGAAATAATATTTTAAGAAATGAAAGTTACTTTAAAATCTTACAAACGCATCCACTTCCAACACATGCATTTCATGCTCCATTCAACGTCCATTTCTTCCCAATGACACTTTTTACTATCCTCAATTTATACAGTTTCATCCACTCATTGTTACTGACCTGCGAAAAAGGTTTGTGATGAAATATTTGACTTCTTTTAAATTGAAAACAAGTTAACATATTTCAGGTAATTATTTACATGACAAGAAAATGTGGATTAGATCATTTTTAACCGCGTTAAAATAGAATGAACGGAAAGACGAGATCGAGAAAGGAACAGATAAAATTCGCGTATCGGAATCTTATGAAGATTGACGGTCGAATGGTTATTTAAAGCCGGCAGCAAAGAAAATCGCAGAATACAGGAAACACACGAAGTATATCCATATCGAGCACATTTTGACTTTTCAAAAATACTCTCTGGATATCAGAATGGTCGATGGTGCTGTCATTTTCTTATGTCTTATAAAATTTCTATTTATGGATAAATATGCTACACGGTATCATTCCTTCCGTATTTTTAAAATAACTCCAGGTTCAAATTGATATAATCAAAGATCATTAAATATAAATATCAGTTAGCGAAGAAAATAGTTAACAATCAACTGAGCAAGTTTCATAAAGCATTAAAATATCGCTGAAAATGGTTTGAAAAGTTTCAGCACCACGAAAATCGGTCAGCCAATTTTAGATCACTCGCTAAGCTGCAGATTGAAAAAATTCTTTCATTTATTTATGCACGAAGATTAGAATTTTACGAGTGAGTAATATAACGCGGCTGTACAACGCGTGGGCGATATAGCGCGTGGCTCTACGTACAGATATAACGCGGGGGTGATACACCGCGTAGGAGATATACGCGTGACGACATAACATAGTAAAGTCGTTGCCAATACGTAAATATTCATACAATTCGCTATAAGACTGTCTCGAAAAGCAACTTTTGTTTATGCATCAACTTAATGCACGATGCTGGATTTCCCAAACTAATAACGCAATCAAGCTTGGGTTATCGCATGATAATTCAATAGAACACTCGCAATCTGTATACTAATCGAAATCGCAACTTAGTTATACGTCTTATAGTTAATGCTGTGTACACAACTCGGTTCTAACCATTGTACCAAAGTTGTAGCTCCATTGGGAGTGGAGATAATCAAAAATACCTAAGCATACTCAAGCTAGAACTTGACAAATCTTGAGTTCTTATTTTATTATTATTTATCTTCACCCACAATGTTCATTGTTAGAATCGAGTGGAGTTGCACTGAACTTTGCATTAGATTTTTAATAGATATCTATTTTTACAAATTTTATATTCCGAGATTATTGGATTAAATGAACAATAATGTATAAATAGACGTTTCTTGTAGCTTTCAAAAGATTAGCTTATCGAATAATCGAAATAGCTAAATTAATTATAAAATAAACGAATGGAACTAGAATCCAGGATATGAAACTTGACACATCAATATTTCTCTTTCACTATTCTCATGCAAATCAAATTTTCCCTTGGTAAGAGATCTTCAAACTAATTTAATCCCTGCAGATGTAAATACCTTGAAAATTACAGACACATAAATTCATTCAATCAATATTTAAGAATATTCTCCACATTATCAAATTTTTACAAATTTAATAAAAATATAGATACCTTGAAAATTGTTAACAAACATTCTCCACTCCATCAAACATACTCATAGAATCACACTCAAGTTAGGTAAACATTCTTCAGAACCTAAGCAGGAAATTAATGAACGATTATTAACAGAAAGATGACAAAATGGCAGCAACTGACTGTTGAATTTCTGGACAAAGTCTGACAAAAGTTCACTCACCGAATTAACTCACGATTACACACGGTGTTACGTACCGGTGTTACGTGGAAAGATAAGAATCTTCGCATACCTTCTCGTCACTTATCAGAAAGTATTATTCGACATCCGGCCAATATTAAACTAACTGAGTCTCTTCATACGACTTTAACAAGTAATTCCTTAATGACAGTCGGTCAATCGACGCCTTTTAGTAAAATCTATGCCTCTGCAGCTGCATCCTCGTAAGACTATCTTCAGTTCTAAAGTACACTATTATTGTTAATATTGATTAGAGTTATCATTATGGTATTTTGAGGCATTGAATGTAGAATAACAAATTTTGTGCAGAAGACTCATAGCCAGCAAAAAATACTTCTAGCAAACTGATTTAATTAATAAGTAAAAAGAAACTGTACATAAGGGCAAGATTAACTTTAGTATTTGAATGAAGTTATAAAGAAGAGATTCTTCCCAAAGTTCCTTTGATTTTCTCGTTTACACCTTCCGCCCTGGGCAACGTATCGCTATCTACGTAGTTCGAATTGCTATTCGAATCGTTATGCATTCTCGTAAATTCTCGCACGAATTATATTCCGATCACATCGGAAAGTTCGTAGACGCGAACAGAGCTCGCGTCAGCTTTGGAAACTGCCGATCCGTCGAAATGTCATCCAGCCTGTCGCCAGATTTTTGTCTTCCACTCGTATTTCAGTTGACTGTTATGATTCGATTCATTTGAGATCCAGCCATTTGATCCATCATTTTTTACCCACGTGTATAATATTCTTAAATATTACAGTACACATAATTATTGAAGAAAGTCCATCTTGACTATGTTGAAGAACATACATAACGCACATGATACATACTTCTTTTACATTCTGATTACACGAATAATGAAGGTAAAAGAAAATGTGCCATGATGTACTCGACACAGAAAATTTTCAGCGAATCTGACCGGTAACGCTTATCACCGTGAGTAATTGATAATAGGAAAATCTTGTGTAGCATTATATTGGAATATTCCATGACAAGAAAGGTTAAGAAATCCAAAGATTTCTTGGACAATTACGAAGAGCGATCGGTGAACGATCAGCATTTATATTCAGCGCTTCACAACGAAGCAAGGTATAAGGACAAGATAAAAACGTGTCTGACCTAGAGGATCCAAAGTCAACCAAACGCAGCCTATTATCGAGAAGCATTCAATCATTCGCTAATTTCCTGATACCACAGACTGTACAGAATGTCGTGAACAGCTTTGGATCCATTTGACCAGGTGGTACCAAGCCAGAAACAGACAGCAGGCAGTTAAAAGTAGAATGAAGTGCACACTCGCGAGCATGTTGGTAAAAATGGCACCATCACTTGTTGATTTTTTAGATGTTTTGCTATTTAAAACTTTCAGTTAAAAAATGTTTAACTCTGAAAATTTGGAATCCTCCAAAATAGAAGTCTTGGCTTCACTCGTTATGAGCCTACATTGCAGCCGAGTGTTCTCACCTGGGAAGCATCCACGAGGGCAGCCGCCACGATCAAGAGCAGAAGCAAGCACCTCCTCGGCGACACCGGGTCCCTCATGTTGCTCGCAACGATCCCGGTCCTCTTCAGCGTGTATCTCACCTAAGTAACACCCACTGTTCGTCCACCTCTGTTCCTCAGTTTGTACGTGCAGCCTGAAGAAATCGTCAACGCATGACGGGGAAGGAGAACACGCGACCAGTCCCTTCCAAGGGCACTCTGGACTCGAACGCGTCCGCGAACCGGCCAGAGGACCGGCGAATACCGTGGCCAAAGAGCTCGTCTCTGGGAACTGGTTCGTGCGAGCACCGGACACACGGGGCACTGTACAAGAGCGTACCGGCGTTCGGTAGCGTCTGAAAGGCCGAGCGCGCCGGCAAGATAAAACTTTTTCAAAAGCCCGGTGCTTTTCCCCTCTCCACGCGGAGTCGGTTTCAGCCGTTCCCTTACGGTCCGTCGCTCTATCTCGCACGCTCTCCCGGAGACGTCCGCTTCCTCTTTCTCTGCTCTCTCCGTCGAGCCGCTTCCTTCTGACTTTCTCGCTCGCGCGCGACACGTCGTCTCCGTCGCTCCATCTACCAGAGCGATGCGCCATCTTTGTTGCTCCGACGGGCACATCGGCGCTCGTCGGGCTTACTCGCACGGCCTACCCCCACGCCGATGTGCCCCCCTTCCACGCGGCCGCTTTTACTCTCTGTCTCCTTCGACGCGTCTTTCTCGATTTCCTCGTAACCGCTCTTGTCCTCCTTCTCCTCGATGATGATCCGTATTCCTCTCCTCTTCCTACGGATGATATTTCGCGACGATCCTGTCCCCTCTCGCTCTTACTTTCTTGCTCTCTCCAGTGACAATGCATGGCGAGACCACGAGTGAACGTGTATCCGCGGATCTTTTTAATGAGCGACGAATTAAACCGTTGATCTTGGAGAAATATGCGAGAGGTACACACCTAGTTTCAAAGGGTTTAGTTTGTCAATTGTTTTTACTTTTATGTAAAAAGTAGTAGGGTGTTCAAATTAGCTCAAAGTTTATGTAGGGCGCTGATATTGCGCAACAAAAATACACATAAAAGGATGAGTTAATGTTTGTATGAACTGCCCTAGCAATATCAAACCTTCATTCATGATTCACTGTTTCGTTAACCATCTCATTCGAACCACTTAAACAACTTAAACTTCATAACTCTCCTCAACTTTTAGCAAACCCTACATTCACCCTGTGATCAATTGCGAATCAGCTGAAATTGTTCAATGAGCTTAGTTGAAAATTTGCAAGACAGACTCGCATCGCCGTCAGCAACCGCGAGTCATGCCAGGAGGGGAAAAAAGAGATAAAAAAAATCGCATTTCACCATGCACACATTGACGTAGATTTCATCCTCTTTCTCCCTGATACAACCTCCTTCTCCGACTGTAGGATCTGTTGCGCTCAGCAACAGATGCGAGGGTGATCTTTTTTAAACGGGTCAACCGCGCTACGCGCGTACGCCTTTTCTCTATATCCATTCGTCCGACAAGATGATGTGTCCTGAAATGGTGCAGACACGGTAATTACAACGACCAATTTTCGGGTCCGCGAAAATAATCGGGGCCAAGCTGAATACAGTCGTTTTACTTCATCAAGACATAACATATAAGAGGCAAATTTATGAGCAGGTCTAAATTAACTTCTCATAAACCTAACATTCGCCTCCTGCCAAATTTGTTAACCGCGGAGATTAGTTTAAGTGAAGAGAGAGATGGAGAACCGAATCTGCGAGGCATTTCATGTCAAGTTCAAATGGAAGATAAATCTCCATTCAATCACTCTGGTAATGAGGCGATTGATTACAAGAAGCATTCAGCATAGTATCAATTCATTCTATATTGAAATAACTCTGATCTTGAGAATGAGGTTAAAAAAGATTAATGTAAAAATATATGTCAACGTAACTATTAAAAAAAAAATGACGCGATTAGAAAAAGCATGATTAACGATTTGAGTAAAGCAAAGTGCACCAGCGGACGTAGTAGGCTTCTTTCAAGAAAATGTAGCTGGAAAAAGGCAACACTACTTGCTAGATTTTGATTGACAAACTTTTGAATTAAAGAATTTTTTAATTCTGGGTTTTGGTAACTTGACAACTTTGGTAACTACATTTACTGTTAGTCAAAAGAAGCCCCATCGCGCCGGAATGTACATTCGACCATTCGCGAACGGGTGGAAATCTGAAGAGGACGTATTCATCGGCAAGGATCACGTCGCGAATATAAACCGATCTGACTGACTCAGGAAAAATGTCCAAATAAATTTGCTGAATACAAAGTAAACTATGGAACAATTTATAGTCTGACAGCTGGATTTCTTGATCCCGCGTGTGTATGTGCCCTTCGGCAGTTTTTAGACGCCGCTCAATTCCTTTTATTTGATCGGAAGACCGTCTATTTTCAGTTCTAGCTGTGTATGCTCTCTCCCACTCTCTTTTTCTCTCTTCATCACGCTTTTTCTTTTACATAACCGCACATAATGAATTGCACTCGCGTCACGTCCATCCTGACTTATGCTTATACTTGACCTGTAATAAATTGTATTTGGTTTAGTTGCATTGGGGATTAATGACGATTTATGTCCATAAATTAAGTAGATTTATTCTAAGGCTACACTAAATTTGGACTTATAGTGAATTAAAAACATCTGCTTCATGATTTTGATCACCATGCTCAATTTAGAAATGTAGCAAAGTGGCTTTACTAAGCTGCTTATATCAGATCATATTTGTTATTTATGTCTATTCTAGGTGCTTAGTTAAATCCATTTATTTACTTATGAGTCATAATGGATTTGTGTTAAAATTAAATTGATTTATATTCTCAATTGTGTTGGACATAGTAAGTTAATATTCATGAATTGCATCTATTTTGATTTCAAATTTAATCTTACATAATTGATGTGTATTAATATTTAATTTATATTTGACTAGTATAGCCAATATATAAAGTTGATACTTATGAATTATACTTGCTATGACTTTAAATTTAATATCACATAATATGTATAATTAATACTTATCAATTACAGTTGTTGTAACTTTAGTTTTAATCTTATGTAACTTATGTACTTTTATATCCAGTTATGTTCAATTAATATTTTAAACATTTGCATTAATTCCTATAAAGTATACTTGTTTAATTTCAAACTTAATATTCTACTGATGTACTAGATTATATGTGATACATGATTAATATACATTAACTTAAATTGCAAATTCATAGTTGTACACATTGATATACTTACAATAAAATTAATTCATTTTACATGTGTATGTGAAGTCACACATAACCTATATGCATAGGACATTATTAACATTATGTACAATACGACTATAATAAATTACAAGGCATATACAAGAATATTATTATACCAGAAACAATTACATTGTCAAAAGAATATAACCTTACCTAATTGCGATCAATTTCTAGTATTTTTGTTTCCCTCCATTAAATCATGTCTATTTTATCGGTATCTGTTTCCTGCTTTTATTACATACAAACATGTATATGCTGAACATCGTTCTCTTTAAGTGTAAGCCTACTCTCAGAACGGTCGAACGAAAGAACTGAAACTCGGACGGGAACCCTGAAATGTGCGGTAAACTGTAAGTTTCGCTCTTTTTGATATAGCGAAGAAAACAATGGAAATTCGTGAATATTCAACGCAAAAACAACTCCTCTGTATGTTTATTGAATCCTCTGACCAGAAGATGAATAGTTAGATTACCTGAAACTTCCGGTTCTCGATTAAAAATGCATTCATAGCATCAAAGTAACTGAATAATTTATATAAATCTTTTATTAACTTGATAAAGTTTATACTGGCATCAAATAAAAATGAAAGATTACAATTAAGTTATTTGAGAATAA
This sequence comes from Megachile rotundata, assembly GCF_050947335.1. NCBI lineage: Eukaryota > Metazoa > Arthropoda > Insecta > Hymenoptera > Megachilidae > Megachile > Megachile rotundata. The sequence goes on along the minus strand of NC_134998.1, from coordinate 9,408,756 downwards.
TAAAAAGATTTGATTTTACTTCGTTCATTTCTGGTCACTCGTTTCCCTCCAAAAGTTTTCAAATTACGTGCCTCAACGTAACTTTCCGATGCAAGCACGATGAACATGAATTTCTAAAAATTCGAAGAGGTCCATGTATTTTTTCATGATTATTTATATAACAAACAATTATACATTAATTTGGATAGTAACTGTCTTATTAATAAGAAATAATGCTAAACATTAAAAGGAAATATCTCTCAATTTGGCAGACCAACTTCAAACACTCACCTCTCCTGAAGAAACCGGAAATGATTACTTCCGGATGTGAAAACTGAAGAGATCAGTAAACTATTTTAATGATAATTACAATTAGCATTTGATACATGAAACTAGTGTATGTTAATGAATAAAATCGAATGATTTAAAAAGTGAAAATATTTTATAACTATTGCTTTATATATTTTTTAATTTTATATCGAAGTGTGCTTTGAAAATAGTACCGCCAGCGTCATCTGGCAATGAACAAGGAGACTAACGATTCGAACCTTTTTTTTCTATATTAGAGACATTTAGTTTCAGAAATTGAAAACATATTATTTTTAAAATAGTTCTTCTTGTTATACATAAAGAACTTTACAAATAAACATACAAGAACATTCAATTCTTTTGCGATTCAATTCGATATGTTTCAACTTCACTAGATGGCACTAATGGTGTCATTTTTTAAGACCACCATCAATCGATAAAGCAGGATATGATACAAAAATGATAATCTCAAGTCGTGCAACATAAAAATGCATCACATCAATGGTTTATCTTATACCTTGTTTGTGCCTATACCTATACATGTGTATTTCGTTTGCAGTAAAGTGCATAAACTTCAAGAATTCATGCTGTTTTTGATAATATGTATGACTGGTATTGAATTTTGAAATATTCATTGCATACAGCATGATGAAGACATGATGTAATAAATCATCCGTACGTATATATATAAATAAAATATTAGCTGCTAAAGTGAATATTAATTTAATGTATGTATTAATTTAGATTTGTTAATTATATATCCATCAAAGACTACATTTTAGTCAATGCATACACTACTATAAAAACCGTGTTTCTATAGTTATTTCACAAAAACTGTAAAAATGGATGAGGTTGCAAAGCTAGAACACTTGTCACTGGTTTCAAAAATTTGTACAGAGTTGGAGAATCATTTAGGATTGAACGACAAAGATTTGGGTAAGTTGTTTAACGTAATCAATGTTAATGTACGTATAACCTATCCATTAGCTTCTGTTTACTGAGGTTATGTTCCATTCCTCATTTTGGTAACTAATTATTTGTTTTATAGCTGAATTCATAATTCACTTGGCAGAGAAGAATAATACCTTTGATAAGTTCAAGAAGGTGCTGATTGAAAATGGTGCTGAATTTTCAGTAAGTAATTCATTGAGTTCCATGCATTCACCTTTCCGATACATATTATATTTTTCTATTACTTCCTTAGGAATCCTTCATGGCTAATTTGTTGAGAATAATACAACATATGAAGCCTTCTAAGCAAGCTCAGGAGAAGATTTTAAAATCTACATCAAAGCAAGATGAGCTGGCACAAAAGTTTCCTGCTCTGGCTATGCCAAATGAAGAACCACCACCGGTGGAAAACAACGAGCTTAAAGATGATGATATAGTCAGCAGTGCCATGGCAAGTTTAGAAGAATTGGCTCCATCAAAAAAGTCTACCGATAACAAAAAGGATAATCCACCAACAGAAAATAATGATAAAAAAAGCAAACATTCTAGAAGGAGTAGGTCAAAAGAAAGAAGAAGACACAGATCCCGTTCGTCTAATCGTAAAGACAAAAGGCACAGGTCTAGATCTCGTTCAAGATCGCGAGATCGTTCAAGGTCTAGGGACAGACGACGTCGTAGATCAAGAGATCGTAGGATATCAAGATCAAGGGATAGAAAATCTCGTGATCATAGAGATAAACATTTCGGCAGACATGGATCTGATAGATCTAGATCGCGGTCCATAGAAGAAATTTCAATGGACCCAGAAGTGGGCAAAATCTACTCTGGGAAGGTTGCGAATATCGTACCGTTCGGCTGCTTTGTTCAGTTAGAAGGCCTCAAACGTAGATGGGAAGGGCTAGTACACATTTCACAATTAAGAAGAGAAGGACGAGTTGCAAATGCAAGCGACGTTGTTTCAAGGGGACAAAAAGTTCTAGTAAAGGTTCTCAATATTGGTGGACAAAAGGTATAAAGAAATGAAAACAAGTAGTAATCATTTTTAACTTGATTAATTAACAATAAATCTTTGTAGGTTTCTTTAAGTATGAAGGATGTTGACCAGGAAACAGGCAGAGATCTAAATCCTGTTGTAGCTGTACCTAAGCCAGAAGAAGATGAAAAGCATTTACGAAATCCTGACAGACCCACGTCATTGTTGGAACTTCAAGGTAATTGGGATGAGGATGAAACGTATTCCAGAAAACGGGTACAAAGGTTGTCGTCTCCGGAAAAGTGGGAGATCAAACAAATGCTTGCCGCGTCCTGTATCGATAGGTATTATCACTATTAAAAATGACAAAATATTTATTTTTATAATATGCTGACTTTATTAAGTAATTTCTTTTTGAAAAATATAGGAGCGAACTGCCAGAATTTGACATGGAAACTGGAATTCTTCCTCGTGAAGATGATGAAGAAGAAGACGTAGAGATTGAGTTAGTAGAGGAAGAACCACCGTTCTTACACGGTCACGGAAGAGCACTTGGAGACTTAAGTCCCGTTCGTATAGTCAAGAATCCTGATGGTTCTTTGGCTCAAGCTGCTATGATGCAAAGTGCACTTGCAAAAGAAAGGAGGGAACAGAAAATGTTACAAAGAGAGCAAGAAATGGATTCCGTTCCTACTGGTCTCAACAAAAATTGGATTGATCCTTTACCGGAAGGTAATAAATGTTTTTTACTATTTTACAATTTACTGTATTCCTCGTGATATTCGGAGCGGATAATCGTTATGCTTGCTTGCAGCTGAAAGCAGGACACTGGCAGCAAACATGCGGGGAATTGGTCTTCAAACTCAAGATCTACCCGAATGGAAAAAGCACGTAATAGGCGGAAAGAAATCATCCTTTGGAAAGAAAACTAATTTGACTCTCCTTGAGCAACGACAAAGCTTACCAATCTACAAATTGAGAGACGATTTAGTTAAAGCTGTGACAGACAACCAGATCTTAATCGTAATTGGAGAAACAGGATCAGGAAAAACAACACAGATTACGCAGTATCTAGCTGAAGCAGGATTCACGGCTCGTGGAAAGATTGGATGCACGCAACCCAGAAGAGTGGCTGCTATGTCCGTTGCCAAAAGGGTAGCAGAAGAATTTGGTTGTCGTTTAGGACAGGAAGTAGGCTACACGATACGTTTTGAAGACTGTACTGGACCAGAGACTAATATAAAGTACGTAACTTATTTTGCAATGTAATTTATATCAAATATTAATACCAATATTTATTTTTTTAGGTACATGACTGACGGTATGTTGCTTCGAGAATGTCTCATGGATTTAGATTTAAAGACGTACTCCGTGATAATGTTGGACGAGGCACACGAACGTACCATTCATACGGATGTTCTTTTTGGATTGCTAAAACAAGCTGTCGGAAGACGACCAGATCTGAAATTAATCGTAACAAGTGCTACTTTAGACGCTGTCAAATTTTCGCAATACTTTTTCGAAGCGCCTATTTTTACTATTCCTGGAAGGACGTTCGAAGTTGAAGTAATGTACACGAAAGAACCTGAAACGGATTATCTAGACGCTGCACTAATTACAGTAATGCAAATACATTTACGAGAACCGCCAGGAGATATATTGCTGTTTTTGACTGGTCAAGAGGAAATCGACACAGCTTGCGAAATTTTGTACGAACGTATGAAGTCTTTGGGTCCTGATGTGCCTGAATTGATCATCTTGCCAGTATACTCTGCACTTCCTTCAGAAATGCAAACCAGAATATTTGAACCAGCTCCTCCTGGTTCGAGAAAAGTTGTCATAGCTACGAACATAGCGGAAACGAGTTTGACCATAGATGGAATCTATTACGTGGTCGATCCAGGTTTCGTCAAACAAAAAGTATATAATTCAAAGACAGGAATGGACAGTTTAATAGTGACACCGATAAGTCAGGCTGCAGCAAAGCAGAGAGCAGGCAGAGCTGGTAGAACTGGCCCAGGAAAATGCTACAGGCTTTATACTGAAAGGGCTTACAGGTACTTATTGCTAAACGTAATGAAATAGGTAAATTATAAACGTACATATGTATTTTTTCTTCTTCAGAGATGAAATGTTGCCAACACCAGTTCCAGAAATTCAGCGTACCAATTTAGCAACTACTGTATTACAGCTGAAAACAATGGGCATCAACGATCTCCTGCATTTTGATTTTATGGACGCCCCGCCTGTTGAATCGTTAATTATGGCTTTGGAATCTTTGCATAGTTTAAGTGCATTAGACAACGAAGGTCTTTTAACAAGATTAGGAAGACGAATGGCAGAATTTCCTTTGGAACCCAATTTATCGAAAATGCTGATTATGAGTGTGCACCTTCAATGTTCTGATGAAATACTGACCATAGTCAGCATGTTATCCGTTCAGAATGTTTTTTATAGGTAAGGAAGTCATTTTACATAAAAGTATCTTTTCACTAATCCATAAGGTGTACTTAATTATTGCATTTTCAGGCCAAAAGATAAGCAAGCATTAGCAGATCAGAAGAAAGCGAAGTTCAATCAACCTGAGGGTGATCATTTGACTTTGCTCGCAGTTTATAATTCATGGAGGAATAATAAATTTAGCAATGCATGGTGCTACGAAAATTTTGTGCAAATCAGAACGTTAAAACGTGCCCAAGATGTTCGTAAACAGCTCTTAGGTATAATGGACAGGTAATTATTATGATATATGTAATTGTAAGCTATGAATGTATTCTATTATAATCCGGGTTACAATAATTGTATTTCACTTATCAGGCACAAATTGGATGTAGTATCTGCTGGTAAAAATACAGTGAGAATTCAAAAAGCTGTATGCTCGGGTTTCTTTAGAAATGCTGCAAAGAAAGATCCACAGGAAGGTTACAGGACTCTAGTGGATAGCCAGGTTGTCTATATTCATCCAAGTAGTGCATTATTTAACAGACAACCTGAATGGGTAAGTTAAATATTACAGATATGAACATAAAGAAAGAAACATAAATAAATTCTCTTTTTATCTATCGTAGGTTATTTATCATGAATTAGTACAAACAACAAAAGAATACATGAGGGAGGTGACAACCATTGATCCAAAATGGTTAGTAGAATTTGCTCCTGCGTTCTTCAAGTTTAGTGACCCAACTAAACTCAGCAAGTTCAAAAAGAATCAACGACTCGAGCCACTTTATAACAAATATGAAGAGCCAAATGCTTGGCGAATATCAAGAGTTCGTAGAAGACGTAATTAAGAAGTTTATTATACAATCTGTAAATAATTTTGTACAGAATTTCGCATTATTTATGAACTAGTACGAATAAATAGTTCATAGTTAAGTTATGATTTACTGCAGATTCGTTAAAAGCAAAAAAAGAACTTAGAGATTATAGACGTAGTATTTTTGTAACATATAAATTTTTTAAATAATATACTTAATTTTAACGCATAGTTCAAATTGCACAGAACATTCTTTTGACATTTAGCATGTCAATCAATGTATTACTCTACACACATTTACGATTCCTTATTTAGTTAAGATAAATTATTACGTTTCATATATCTGTATATAGAATAATCTTTGGGCAGTAATCGTGTTCATTAGCGACATAAATGCAAATGTATTGCCTTTGAAATACGTATATTAATAATGCAAGAATAAGAACCACTGTTTTATTTGAAAGTATTATGTTTAATCGAATAATTCAACGAATTCTAAAAATATATTAGACGGAATTTTCGTTTGCGATGAGGTATGCAATGATATCAACAAGTACAATAACGTATTATTAAAATCTAACATCAATTATTTTGACATAATTAATTGTATGAGCATTTGTATTATTTACGTACGAAATATGTTAGTAGTTAGAGCAAAATTTTATGTAATGTTCGTTTACAGTACTTTTTACAATTTCAGAAACTAAAGTACATATTTTATCGGATAAATAATATTAATAAAAGCAGAGTATCAGTCTCAAAGAGCAGGAAAGTATTTAATTATTACATTTTATCAGTCTTTTCCTCTTAATTAATTATTAAATTTATTAAATAAATACATTCTCCACAAACATTTAATAATAAAATGATGTAGGAGCAATATTCCTTCTCGCGTATAAAGTTCTCTTTTATCGTTCTTAATGCATCATATTTAATCTTCGTCTCTATGTAAGAGAATCTTTCGGACATCTGTAATTCATCCGTATTATAAATGTACAACAGCCGTGAAATATGTATCTTTATAAGATCGAATACATTTTTTGGACTTGATTGTATGGACTACACGTTTTGTCGAAGGAACAATCTTGTACATGGCAGGCTATTGAACATCTTGCTTCTTTTTTATCAACTCCACCAACTGTCTGTACCTTGCTTGGCACTCATCCTTTAAAATGTATCATAAACTGTAAATACTGTTATCTGAACAAACATGCGTTACAGGGTATTTAAATCGTACCTTTGTTTTCCCTTCAACACAATTTGCAATCTTTTCCCATCGATCGACAGATGCACCTTTGGGATATTTTGTAAGAGCTGCTTCAAGCGCTCTTTGCTGTTCTTGACTCCACTCGCTCATGTTATCCACATTCTCGGCGCGTGTCTTTGTTTTTTTCGGACGTTCTTCCACTACAGTTTCCTCTGTAGATACACCGGGTTTCAACCCTTCATCTTTTATCTGAAAAAGTGATAACATTCATAGGCCCATTCTTTACCAGACTTGATAAATATTTAATACTCTATAAACCTTTTTTGCCATATGAGTAACTTCTGCAACTGTACGGTTCATTGCATCTGCAATCTTATCCCATCTTTCTGGAGTACCACTAGGGTATTTTTTTACAAGTTTAATTAATTCTAAGATATCATCGTCGGTCCATAAGCCGCCAAACACTGCAGGTTTTTGGTAAACATGAATTGTTTGGTCTTTCTTCGATACTTCTTTAATATTATTGCCGCTTCTTTCCTGAGGAGTAAAACCAGGTCTACGTCTCCGCGCCCGAGATACAGGTTCAGGTGGTAATTGTTCAGTTTCTTGTGCTCTAAAACAGGATAGATAAGAATTCTGAACATACTCAACAATAAAATCTATTTGATATCACAGTCATATGTTATTTTACTCACGATGCTTCTTCTTCTTCCTGTTTCTTCCTACGTTTCCTTTCTTCCAAAACACTATACATCATACGTACAACATCAGGAATGGATAATGTAACAGCTATTATCCACCTTGGAAATTGAAATGGAAGAGTATTCCAAATAGTTGGTGTAGGAATTTTCTCCAAAATATCTGCTAAATCTGGCACATCCATTTTACCTTTTTTATTTTTCTTCTGCATTTTCTGCAGTTTACTACCTAATACTTGTTCCTGAAACATGTATAATCATGGTAATATAAAATGTTCAATGCCTCTTTCTAATTCTTAATGATTTTTTACATACATATGTATATCTTTTCTCAAAGTATGCACCCCATGCTACCACATATTGTCCAACTGTAATAATTAAAAATAAAATTATACTTAATTCTAGAAGTCCCATTTTTCGCACATGTCTGTAGTAATATACAGCAGACCGCCAATTTGGCAATCCATTAACAAGAACATTATCATATTTCTGACGTTTTCCAGGATCTTTCAATACATCATACACAGCAACCAGCTAAAAATAAAGACCATTTATATTTGAATGCATAATGAGAATTACTCAAAACTGTACAATGTTAAGTCATACTTTTCTAAATTGTTGCTCTGCATCCTCTGCAGGGTTCTTATCTGGATGTAATTGCAGTGACAATCGTCTGAAAGCTTTCTTGATATCTGAGGCATTTGCTGCCTGAAAAATTTCATTGATACACGTCAGATTATCAATCAATTCTAAGTGAAAAGAATAAAATTAACGAGTGAAACATACCTGTGGAACACCAAGAACCTCATAAAAATTTTGATTAACTTCTTCGACAACGTCGAATACTTCCAACTCCTCATTGTCCCAGGCATTTGTAAATTTGTTTATATCCAAAAAATACAAAAGTCGAAAGACTAACAGTACTGACACTCTCATTTTTTCTTATTCACTATGTATATACAACCATGTCCATCGAGAAATTTATATTTTCGAATCGGGTACGTTCGCTGTTCAAAATCTATACCACAGCCATCGTTTTGATTTGAGAATATTAATTTTCTAAAATGCAGATCAAAATATGTTGAGAAGTCAAATGCCACATCGCAAGTTTCGGTGAGGTTACGTTCGAGAACTTAGGCCGTGCGTATCGGACGCGGCCAACTGCAAATGTGTGTGTGCGTATCTGTTGCATCGAAGTAAAGATTCGTTTTAAAACTGCGACAATGTATCGCCAAATTAGAACCAATCTCTACTATTATCGACTGAATTTTCCAATCGATGAAATGTCATCTTGATTATTCAAATTCTCCCGTGTATGATTTCTTTGGCGCGCTACCTCATTCCAAATTATGTTTGATATGGTAATAGACGTCAATATACTTCTTAACTTTTTAATGACATTTAAATTTGATTATGCAAATACGCGTACATTCTATGCGCACACGCATTCGCATAAGAAACAAGATCAAAATTATCGTGCACACTACTCGAAGCAGGGCAAGGTAACAATAACATAGCAACTGAAGGAAAGACCGAACAACGTTTAGACTGATAAATTAATGGCATCAAAAGTACATGTACGAAAATCTTTGTAGGTGGATACGTTTTGCAAAAGATTGTATTGCCGATGCGATTTCCGACAGTGTTGCGTGCCTAGTCCACAGATGACTCCACCAATTTCGGTTATTTGAGGCGCGGCGGCGCACAGTGTATTTTTGCATTCGCATGCATCACCGTCCTGGCTATTTCATCGAAAAATGTGTCTTCCGCTATATTTAAGTGCGACTACACGCACTGTTTTTCCAAGCTTTTGTCTCTAGGGAATCACGTTGATCGTGTCGCGCGAACGTTTTTCGTTATATCGAGAAATTCCATGGACCCGTGATCGACTAAACGGAAACCGCATCGTTAATTCTCCGCCGCAGATGGTCATCGTGGCGAACTACTCATCCGATTTCCATTGATTGTATTTATAGTGTCTCTCCAGTTTATTTTTGCATGCGGTTCCTTTGAAAAAATGCACCTATCCGCTGGCTGACAGCGTTCTTACATCGTAAGTCTTTTAACGGTGGGAAAACTAAAAGAAAAAAAATTGATGATACAGTAAGGTCTTATTTGCATGTATTCGGCTGTAATGTGTGGGTGTGCGAGTCTATTAAATATATATCATCGAACGTACGACTCTGGTACCTTTTATTTCTCTTGTATTCTAAATTCGCATATATTCGTGTTGTCTCATGAGTAAACGCGTTATTCCGTGGAAATCGTTGACGCGTTATGGTACACGGAGCAAACACATAATTAGACTACACCACGGAGATGTTATTCTTAGCGTGAAAACGTTGTAACGTTAGAACTTCGGAGACCGTTTTTACCTGTGCTAAATTCTTTTACTCTTCTATTTCAATAACGCTTTCACGTGTCGCCGGGTATTGTCAACCTATAAGTGCTAGAAAAGTATGAAACTTCTTAGCTTACTTTTAGAGTCCTTCAACCTTACACCTTTTCAAAATTATGCAAATTATTGTTAATTCTCATTATGAAAACAAAAGATTAAACTTTTTGTTGAAGTTAAAATATTCAAATGTGACTCTATCTCTATTGCATAACGTGTTATCAGCGTCCCCTATTACACTTAAAGTGCTTTTTGTAACAGAAGTTTAGTAACTGTATTCATGTTTCCAACGATGCTTTTATGTTTATACCTTGCCATGTTCCTAAAGCTTTATACACTATAAACATCATTTACTGACTCATATAATATATTCATTTATTCATGGTACCATATTAACAGCTTAAAGATATGCTCGCAAAGTTCTAGCTCTAGCAAATATCCCCTTTGTCCTTTAGTGTGGTGGTTTGTCTTCTTGTACGGTGAGGGACGTGGATCTGCCTAGCTGTTGCTGATATTCGAGAGAGAAACGTGCGTTAAAAAGCTGAATAAGACATGGAGTCTGCTATAACTGGACGTAGACGGACAACGGCACGACATTCTGCAGAGGATCAGGCTCTCGATCAGATTGCTAAGGAGGTATGGCTTGGTCATTTTATAACTACATGACACAGAATTGTTAAAGAAAGTGATTTGTTATTTTTAGCCACTAAAGAATAATCAATTTTGTGTTAAATGTACAAATGTTTATTGCTTGATATTGCATTTTGTTCTAATAGGAAAAGAAAACAAATAAATGTTGCTATATGTGTGCTTGACCTTGGTTGCTTACATGTATGCATGGTATGTTAGGTGGGGATTCATATCTTTCATGATAAGTTTATCTTTAAATAAGAATTCGATGCATTGTACATACTACATGACATGATTATCGTTGCAACTGATATTTTACCTTTTAATTCCAACTAAACAACATAAAGTAAGTATTTGTTAATGTAAAGTATCGTTGAATCTTATGCATACATACATTGTTTTCATGAGAATCTTAACAGATTTGATTTGTTAATGCATTTATAAGAGTGTTTATATATCATGCGTCAATGTGTTAATAATAAATTGAATGTCAAAATATGTTTTTGGTAACAGGATGGATTTTCCATACGTACTTTCAGGCAGAAGCTAGATTAGCTGCTAGAAGACAAGCAAGGGCGGAAGCAAGAGAAATACGAATGCGCGAATTAGAGAGACAACAGAAAGAAGCGGAGGAGAATGCAGATAGGGTTTATGATATGTGTGCAGGTATATTATTTTGGTATTGATAATGCACTTATAGAAATGTCTTAACAACAAAGTATTCCGCATTTTAATTTTTTAGCCGACGTGAATAGAACGATGAGAGTGACTCCTGATTCCGTGAGGACGTCGCGCCTCCTTACAAATTCTAATAATTTTCAATCCAGTCGTAGATCCTCTGAAGATTCCTTGGAAGACGCTGGCCTAAGCAGAGATCTCAGGGTATTATTTCTTATTTGATGTTATTGCTTATTAGTGACTCGACGTAATTCATGCGCATGAAGTTTCGCGCACAATAAAGTTGCGTCTGGGCACTAACAAGTTAAGAGAACTAACATTTATATAAAAATATGGAAATGTTTGTTCATATTTTCTTTGTAGTTAGAGTTGAAGGAATTTGAGGAGAAGTTTAGAAAAGCAATGATAGCGAATGCTCAGTTAGACAATGAAAAGTCTTCTTATGCTTATCAAGTTGATCTACTAAAAGATAAATTAGAGGAATTAGAAGAAACAGTGGCACAACTTCGCAGAGAACTAAGGGAGAAAAATCGGGAATCTGAACAATTGAAGAGAGTCAGTCAAAGATTGAAAGACGAATTAGATATATGTCATGCACAATTAGTAGAAAGAGATACGCTTATACAAGTAAGCACACATCAAATACGAACGGTATCACGTAGTTACTTCGATATTTTAATACTAAAAAATAACATTACTTCAGGAAAATGGTTTAGTTATTATTGATGATGAAGAAAGTGAAAATGAAGATAATGATATTGAAAACGGACCACGTCCAAGACGAAGAGTACTAGTCAGTACAGAAGCAGCAGAATTATTGCAAAATGCTGGAAAGGGTTCGTTAGGTACGTAATTATAAAAAGTCTATTCGTTTCCTTTTTCGAAAAAATAACAAACTCATCTTTTCAATTACAGACGTACGGCTGCGGAAATTTGCTTCTGAAAAGAAAGAATTGCAAGATGAGATACGGCATTTAAGATTGGAATTAGAGGAGACACGAAATCGTATTAGGTCCGAAAAATCGCCCGGTTCAGTATTAGGTTCATATTTATGCAGTACAAGTATTCTTTCAAGCAAAGATGAAATTGACTTCTTTTCATTTAATTATTATGTTTTATTTTCAACAGGTTGTTTATCAGATTCTGAAGACGTGCAACGAGAAGCTAATAAACTTCTGGCTGATTACAAGTTCAAGTTACAAAAAGCAGAGCAAGATATGTCTACTTTACAAGCCACGGTAGCCAGGCTAGAAAGTCAAGTGATACGTTACAAGTCAGCGGCAGAAGCCTCTGAAAAAGCAGAAGACGAATTAAAAGTTGAAAAGAGAAAATTACAAAGAGAAGTAAGAACCAATATTTCTATCGTTAGCTTTTAGATTTCTCTGTTTGGATAATATTTCAGAGTGTGTTATAAAATATTTCATTTTGATAGGTCAGAGAAACACAGGGCCGTGTAGAAGAATTAGAAACAGCGAATTCTCATTTGCAAAGGAGATTAGACAAACTTAAAAATGCAAAGTCTGCTCTATTGAAGGAGCTTTGACGGGACGATTTCTTGGGATCTGTACAATGAGTCTGCCATTTTCTTCTATTCTGCAAAACCCGTGTGCCGATGTTGCCTCGACATAAATATTACTTAATACATTGAATATAATTTATACGAATGAAACGTGCATAGTATCGTTACGCGACTTTACATGATTTTAATTGATTTTTATGTACAATACTAAACAAGTATGATGTCCTAAAATGGTCACTCGTAAACGGCTTTTTGGGAACTCATATTTGCCTAATATACGGCACCTAAACTGCTGTAAAAGGAAGTCGTTGCTTTGTATTCAACGACAATATATTCGACACTAACCACTTTGCATTTTTTGATAAAAAAGAGGAGAGAATAATCTTCTAAATGCATTTTAGCAGCGAGGTTTTCATCAATTCGTGAGCAGTTATGGAGTCGATTTATAATTTGTACATTATTTGAAGTAAAAAGCTCACTCGTATGTCATAAATATACGGATGGTTTTCCAATGTCTTTTACGAGGCAATACCTTTTATGTTATTTCAGTTTTTATTTGAAAGAAAGGCGATTGTTAGCGGAAGCTCAAGATATTACACTAAAGTATCAACACGAAATAGAAATTGATATTTTATGATGTACGAGTTAGCGACGACATGCGTATGTCGATGAGTGTAATTTGTGTTACATCGAATAATTTATAAATATATTTCTAAAGATACAAGATATTTATAACTTCTACGAGAAATATGTTATAGTTAAAACTAGATTTCGAATGGAAGCAACCGATCTACGATCTTCATTTTTTTACTATCGATGAGGCGAACCAACTAAATTTGATAAACGTTTTTAATTTTATAATGGTATTCATTGTATCTGCGATAAATTAATATCAGAATTTGTATACTGAATGAAACGCATACAATTTTGCTGGAGCCTAATATTTATATAAAATTCTTACTAATCGTATTGCCAGATTCAGTGTTCAACATTTTTAATATAACATTTTACACCTAAATTGTCTCCAGAACTGATACTTTTATTCCCGGACTGATACGAAGTAAAGAAAGTAGATGTATGATAGTGTGCTCTTTGTACATTCGAAATAAATTAAACTATGTTGTTGAAGCTATATAATATTCTTGGTATACAAATTTTTTACACGGGGTGTACAAAAATGTTGGAATTAAACATCAGGAGTATGTAGTACTCGCCAAAAGAAAATGAAGTCTGAGCGAATATGGTATCCAAATATCATTAGTTTTAAAGTTGCCAGATGTCATTAACTCTAAGTCTGTAACCGAATAAGACTATCTAAATCGTATTAAAAAGTCATTAGATTAAGTAAAGCAAACAGTACTAACAGTACGTAGTCTGGAACTATTGACATTTGGACCTATGTTTATTAAGCCTTCCTCGTTTTGATGAGTACTACATTTGACATCAACTTTTTGAACCCCCTGTATATTTTATGTGATATAAAAAAACTGAAGCAACCATTACCGTCTTGTCAGTAGTACCCATATTTAAAAGTAAACAAGGACAGATAATAAGTATAATGACTTTATTTACCTCGTGTTTAGCTGTGCAAACCATTTTCAAAGACATAATAAATCTTTAAATACTTACTTAGCTAAATGAATATAGATTGTTTTTTCATAAAACAAGTTTTATTAAAACAATCTGTATCATATACAAGTGATTTCAATAGATATAGTCAATTAAATAGAAAAGAGAAAGAATAAGTGAAATTATTTTAAATCTGTAAACACCCAAGCTATAATCTGTGTTATAGAAGAGTGAATGTTTTTTTTTTTAAATATTCTTTAGTACAGTACTGTTTGATTTGATTAAACATAGATAAGATAAAAATATATTGTTAATCAAAACTCAAATTGCACCATTCTCTATAAAAATGAGTTTATTGTAATAATATATGTGAATGTTAAAGTATTTACTATATTTCTGTGATATAATTGACATAGTATCATATTTGTTTCACTAAATAGCTACATATAATTAATGCAATTACCAAGTACTTGAAATTAACTCAAAAAATACTTAAAATTAAGAAACACTCCTTAGTTTGTTTCTATTTGCACACGCAGGACCTCGTGGACTGACTGGAAGTTTAGTTGATTTTAAAATGTTTAAGGGCTTATATACTGGCATTGGTTTGGCTTTTATTTCCGTCATTTTGCGTAGTTCGGCCCGTTCCATTTTTTCTTTCAATAATTTGCTCTTTTCTTCCTCTTCTTTCTTCGCTTTTAGTTCCTGCTCCTTTTTCTTCAATTTCTCGTCAAACTCATTTCGTTCTTTTGCTCTTTTATCGGTATTTAATTCAAACTTCGTTCTTTGAATAATTTTTGGCTTTTCATTTTTAACATGTACAGCACTGTTTCGTTTTATAGTGTTTATAGCTTGTTTTTTATCAGATTCATGAACATATTGTTTTACATCTTTTTTTTTTGCGTTAACAGAAGTAGTAGTAGTAATTACATTAGGTTGTTTGTTTTCCTGATCAACGCAACTTTTAGTTTGCTTGGTTATCAGTTTTTTTAAATTGCTTGTACCTTTTTCCTTGCCCTGAATATTTTCTTTAGACAAACCATGTACCAGTACAGGTTTAAAAATCGGTGCAGGATTGGCATGAAACGCAGGAATTTCTTTGTTTTGTCCCTGCATATTTTTAACAAGTTCTTCTTTCTTTTTAGCAAGTGATTTATCTCTCTCCGCAAAACTAAACGGACATGGAACTATTCGTTTCTTTTCACTCTGTTCTTTAACTGTATTTGTTATTTTCGTAAATTTGGGGGCAGGCCTTGCATGAAATTCGGTCTTAATTTTGTTAGTCTCTTGAACATGCAAATTCTTTAATTTTTCTTCCTTCTTCATTTCATACTGTTTATTGCGTGTTATAAAACTGCTTGGTAAAGTGTTTGTAACATGCTTTACATCCTTGCTAGAAGTCCCAGTACAAGCATTGTCTTTCTTAACAGCAACATTTGTAGCGCTAGTAGAACGAGTAATTGGTGCAGAATTTTTGCAATTATTTTCCTTATTATGAGTAGTAGATTGTGAGTTCAAATGTGACCCTATAGTATGCCGCGTTTTCCTGTTCTGCGTTAAACGAAATTCTTCTGTAACAGTAGGCGGCTTTTTTGCAACCTTTTTCAGTACACAAGGAGCTTTCAAAATATTAACTGGAACAGGATTTGCTTTGATCTGATGCTTTTTCATCTCTTCCAGCTCTAAGTTCTCGCGCTCTTGTTGATTTAAAATAGTAGGCGCTCTTGCTCTTCTCTTACTTCTCAATGGTGGAGAAATTGGATGGGTCAGTTTTAATGGATGTTGCTTCAATTTCATTAAGAAGCCTGCCTTCAAATTTTTATTACTGATAGTACGAAATCTCTGTGGTGTCCCATTTTGAAATTTGGAAACTGCCTCAGCTAAACTTATAAACTGATTGGAACATCGTTTATACTTCATCAGACTTTGTCTACGATATTGACAAGTAAGCACTCTAGGATACGGTTTGCTCAATGAGCGTCGCTTCCCTTTAAATGTATTGAATTGTCTCTTTTGAAACGATAACATTTTGCCAGATAATCTCTCTACTGGATCATTGCTTTCAGTACATTTAGAATCACGATTGCTCTTTAAATCACTTCTATCTTTTGTCAAAGCAGTAGATTGTACATTATTTTTCTTAACATCAACATTGATTTTCTCACTATTTTTTAGGGCAGATTTAATTAGAACTTGACATTTCAAATCTGACATATGAATACCATTTTTAATTTTTTCTGGGACTGTTGTTTTAATTTTATTATCCACCATTGATTTTTTATATGTCGATGTCAGTTCAGTTGTAGATATAGTCCATACCTGATGGTTTTTATTGGGCTTTTTATCTGGTTTCAAACTTACTGATGTACTATTTAGATCTTTTTCTTCGTCCGTCTGCTTTTTATTGGTATGTGGTATAAAGAATGCTACATTGGTACACGTATCTTTAACTGGTTCTAAACTATCCTCGAAGTTTGTTTCAGATATTGAAACTTCTGTCACACTTTTTTTGCTGTGTGGCACACTCAACTGTGGAGGCGACTGAAAATTAATAAGTGGTTTATGCACTTCATGCTCTACTTCAAAGTAATTGTCAGAGAGTACTTGTGGGCTACGGGTTAAATCTGCCCATTGTGGAGCACAACAGTTGTCCATCATATTAAAGAATTATTATTTAATTGCTTAAATAAATGAAATTACAGCAAGCTGTCGTACGGCGAATAATGTCCAAACATAATCTAAAAGAAAACGAAGAAATGAAAAACATACTGTCAAATACATGTAAAGCAGATAAAATTGTTAATGATTGCATTAATATTATATTACTACTTATACATGATGCTTACAAGTTATTTCGTAGATATTTTAAACGTTTATTTAAGAAAGAATATCTTGTTTACTCAATATTTTTCTTCTTCAGAGGCAGAAAAGCTCACGGTCGGTAAATATTTCCGTTGACGAATTCAAGTTTGAAATTTTTGAAGCATTTGCTTGATTGGTTGAAAAGTACGGAAGGCAGAACATAAAAATGAAATATCTCTATGCAATTATATGTATATATAATATGACTCCACTTCCCGATAGATTGCACTAATACGTTCTTTCCGTGTATCTCGAGTTTCGTTTGTATATATTTTATACTCTATGAAAAAGCGTATGCGCAGTTGTGATGATCATGTCACGAAAACTATATATACAGCGGACAAAAGCTTTTGCGATCCCTAATTGTTAATTGCAGTTTGTTCTCTTTATATATTTAAGCATCGAAGGAATAATCGTAAAGAATGAGGTCCAATCCTTTCTTAATTTTGTGCATAAATACATAGAAATATATTTAAATCACTTAACATATTCCTGTTCGTTTATTTTCTCCACCATGTATATAACCGGGAGGCAAATACAGAATTTGGAGAAAAGCCACCATCATAAGTAAGAATTTCCCTAGGCTGATGATACAGTTATCATCAATGTCATTGTATAATAAATAAACACAACAAATAATAATATAATGTGATTGTACAACGCTTGATAAGTGTTATTAATTTGATAAAATTAAATATGAAAGGAGTATTCAAAATATAGTTTTATTAATTCCTACTTTCTATCACCAGATGGCCATAGTGTTGTGAGATTCAAAAAATGAACTGTCCGTATTTTTTAAATATAACAACTTATTATACTGAATTTAAATTGCATATTTATGTAAACATTCATAAACATTAACACACAGAACCAAACAAACAGTTAAAGTTCAATATAAAAGTCACTCTGCTAAAACTTCTGCTCCTCTGGATCATACCACACCTCACTGCAAAGTGAGTTCTTTCTTTATTCCCAGAGAAAGCTAAATTAACACTGCAATAAACTTGTTCTTTGAAAATTAAAATGTTTTGGAAGACTCTTCGTTTTAAAATCTTTCATTGCTCAGGTGTGAATAAGGTCGTATTAAAAAATACACCCCAATTTGCAAAACTAATGGTACAAATGTTAAAATGATAGTGTTTACAGGAATAACCACAAAATTTGCATTGTGCGAACTTCAAATAATATGGCGCGAAATTCAAATCGCATGGCGCGAAATTATATCGTATATTGCAAAATTTGAACAAAATGGCGGAAATTGCAAACTTAAATTGCAAAATTTGAACAAAATGGCGGAAATGGCAAATTTATATTGCGAAATTCGAACAAAATGGCGGAAATTGCAAACTTAAATTGCAAAATTTGAACAAAATGGCGGAAATTGCAAATTTATATTGCGAAATTCGAACAAAATGGCGGAAATTGCAAACTTAAATTGCAAAATTTGAACAAAATGGCGGAAATTGCAAACTTAAATTGCAAAATTTGAACAAAATGGCGGAAATTGCAAACTTAAATTGCAAAATTTGAACAAAATGGCGGAAATTGCAAATCTATATTGCAAAATTCGAACAAAATGGCGGAAATTGCAAATTTATATTGCAAAATTCGAACAAAATGGCGGAAATTGCAAATCTATATTGCAAAATTCGAACAAAATGGTGGAAATTGCAAATTTATATTGCAAAATTCGAACAAAATGGCGGAAATTGCAAATCTATATTGCAAAATTCGAACAAAATGGCGGAAATTGCAAATTTATATTGCAAAATTCGAACAAAATGGCGGAAATTGCAAACTTATATTGCGAAATTCAATTAAAATTGCGCGAAATTTAAATCTATATTGCGAAAGTCAAATTATATGGTGCGAAATTTAAATAGTATGTCGCGAAAATCGAATTGCATAGCGTTCTGCTTTGTAATTTTTTATTAGGAGATACTTGTGAACTAAAGTCTTTATAACCTAACCCATTGCCATTTATTTTTGCAGTACATTAGAGGGACATCCTGACTAGACATATCCCTTTTTTGCCGAATATGTAACCCAATTTCTTTAGTGCCAAATTGCAGTTTGAATTATACGATATATCAGATTACAGTAGTCCCATCAATATTATAATCAATTGACAATACGAATCGATAATCGAGAATGAAAAAAATTCGTGATATTACGCAAACGTGTAAAATTTATGATTGACATGTTTTGTGTATTATATCGAAATAGTTACGGGACAATACTAAATTCTTCACAGATATGTGTTTCCTGTTGTTACAAAGACAATTATTCTAGAAAATACATTATTTGAGTTAAAACAGTGATCGTATCGTTTGTCCTTAACAACTCATAATATGCTTCTGGCTAGCGAAGCGGCCAGAAGCATATTATCAGTTGTTAAGGACAAACGATACGATCACTGTTTTAACTCAAATAATGTATTTTCTAGAATAATTGTCTTTGTAACAACAGGAAACACATATCTGTGAAGAATTTAGTATTGTCCCGTAACTATTTCGATATAATACACAAAACATGTCAATCATAAATTTTACACGTTTGCGTAATATCACGAATTTTTTTCATTCTCGATTATCGATTCGTATTGTCAATTGATTATAATATTGATGGGACTACTGTAAGTGTTATATCAGTATGGATAAGGTGCCCCCACCCCGAGGATGCTCGACGGAGCGAACCGAAATTTTCGAACCGACCGCTAGGTGGTCGACCGGTCGAAAATATTTTCTCGAAACTAAAACTAACTACTGTAAGGTATATAAACGTTAGAAAACTAATAAAAAGCATCGCTTCTCGGCCTGATGGCTAAGATCAAAGTGTAGTATCTGTTCTTATCAGCTTAATATCTGATACACTCCCCATCGGGGAGTCAGAATATTAATCTTATTTTTGCAATCGGTCGGACTCCGGGGCTTGCTCCGACTCCGACGCGGGTCGTACCTGCCTTGCAGTGCCGCAGGACGCGGCCCACATAATCTACTTGCAAAAATATTCTGGCTCCTCTAGTCATAGTGTTGCGTTTCAAAGTTTTATCGCGTCCGCGTTCGCGTTGGTTCGTCCACGTGCGGCACGGCTGTGCGACTCGCGAAGTGCCTTGGCGGAGGGACTGCGACAGACTGGCGGTGAGTGACTGGTTCTGGCGGTGGAGGGCAGTAGTGTAGCGGCTGTAGAGTGGTGCCCCTGGAGGCGCTAAGTAGTACTTAGAGTTTGCAGGTGGACGTTTCGATTTTCGAAACACGCGCCGCGAACCGCCTTCAGCGGTCGCGGTATTGCTCGCGGAGTAGGTGTTTACCTATTGTTTGTCCCTGCTATCGGTGCGAACGTTAGTTCAAATCGATAGCAGCTCACCTTCCCCTGTCCCCCAGTCACTGTTTTTGTGAGTAGTTTTTGAGCTCCTGTACCGGTCGAATTCGATCGTTACAGGTAGACAATTCGAGAATTCTATTGTTCTCATTTGCAGTAGATTAATTAATTTATTGTTTTCGCCGTTAATTATCGAGGTGCACGAGTCCCTTTACAACTCGTGCAGTTCGATAGCAGTTGTATCCGGTCTCTCTGTGGTAATTTCGTGGTTTTCATCGCGAAATTGCCGCACGGAACGATTCGCACGGTCGTCCGTACATCGTTCGTCCGTCTTCTATTTTAGTTTTTGACTCTAGTTTATTAATTAGGTTAATTCTAGTCATTAGTTCGTAAGTCTTCTTTTTCTAGTCATTAGTCGTTAGAAACCTAATTACTAAACTAGTAGTATACATATAGACACTATTGACCACGTCTTTGCACGTTAATCAATTGTATTTACTTAATTATTTATTTGTTTTAGGGGAGTTTTATTTATTCATTTGACTATTTATTTATTTATTTATTTAATTCAGTATTTTAAGTTCAATCAGGATGACGAACCCCCGGCTGGAGTGCATATTAGTGAATAATGAAGTGCATGTCCCCTTCCCCTTTCCAGAAACTTTTAAATGTCCATTTTGTTATAGGGAAGGGGCCGCTTTACAAAAAGGGTCGGGCGCGTATCAGAGACACGAGGATCTGGGAAAGCACCTCCGCCTCCGACACCATGGCGTGACCCGGAGATTCGTGTGCGGCAGATGCGCCTTCACTGACGATAGCGCCTATGCGATAAAGAAGGTGAAGGCGCATTTTGCTGCCGCGCACCCGGGCAGTGCATCTCCTCGTGCCTCTGGGGCGCGCCCGTCTCCGATTGCGGGTAGCAGCAACAGAAATGAAAAAGAAAAAGAAAAAGAAAGAGAGAAAGAAAATGAAAAGGAAATGGACGAGAGTATCAACCATAGCAATAATGAAAATGGAAATCCAGCCGGGGGGGATCAAATCGAGGAGCGATCCCCTTGTTTAGACGAGGCTTCGGCCGAATTGACGCGGAGGGCCCCGTCACCACACGTGACCGCACAACCCACCACGCGTGGAGGCGTAGCGTCGCGCCACACAACGACACAACCGGCGAAGACCCGAAATACCGTGGCTGCCGGTAAGAAAGGAACCGCAACTAAGAAGACTGCGACAACGAGGACGGTAACGGGGAAATCTACTTTACTGACGAGCTGGGCCACTAGTAAAGCGACAACGGCAGCGAGGAGAAGCGGAACGCCGTCCAGCCCAGCCGAAGGACGACCCTCAGCAGCGGCCAGCCCCGCAACCCCGCCGGTAACTGCAACACCGGGATTACCGACGGCCGGCAGGACCAGCGCTGGCAGGACCAGCATTACACCGGCGGGGACCGGCGCCGCAAGTGGCGGGTCGGCGTCAATGGGTGGTTCACGGGGGAGTACGCCAACATCTAGTACTCCCCCCACAATAGCAACAACCAGAAAAAGCCCGGGAGCAGGAAGACGGAGTACCCGGGCCTCCACGGAACCGCCACAACCCGACCCGCCCCTACGGACATTCACGTCGAAGAGGACTACCCCCGCCGTAACATACGCGGAGGTGACAAAAGGGCAAACGGCCGCCACTACCACTATGACGACGAGGAGAATGACACGGGCAATGTCCCTCCCGCCCGTGTCAGAAGCAAAGAAGAAAGGGGGCGCCTCTACATCCACTGCGCCCCCCACCTCGACACTGGCGGCCACATGCACCTTCGCGACGGCGGGGACACTGACACTGACGACGACATCGGTGTGCAGCAGGCCGGTGGCCGCAATTGCCGTCACAACGGAGCGCGGAGGGGGAGGAAAAACATCTCCGAGGGGACCGAAGAAACAGGTCGACGTTACGTTCCTGGAGTCCGCACCAGTAACACGGTCGCGGGCTGCCGGAGCCGCCACGGAGCCCCCTCGGACCTCCCCCAGGACCAGGCGCGGGGTGGGAGGCGGCACACCCCCAGAGAAAGTGACGGTGAGCGAAGAGGCCACCACGCAAACAGAGGAGGAGCGCCCCGAGACAAGGAGGAGCGCCCGGGCGATGACATTACCGCCTGGGCTGGAGAACAAGAAGAGGAGTAGCCCCCCGCCGACCAACAGGAGGGGAGAGGAAGGGGACGCCAACTCCAGCCAGGCGTCCCCTGGAATGGGGCGCTCAAGAAAGAGAGAGATATTGCCTGTAATTGCCGAGTCGTCGCCAGTAGTCATCGCGGCGCCGGAACAGGAGAAGGAGGTTAAGGAGGAGATGGAGAAGAGGAAAGAGGAGGAATCGCGGGACTTCACGCCGCTGTCCACGAGGCGAATGGCTGGGCGGCAGGAAGCCACCGTGGAGGGACTGACGACCCCGTTACCAAGGACACCGGAGAGGCAGCCACGGATTGAAGAACGAGGACCAGGGGGAGAAGAGGAGTTGATCCGGGCACCACGCGTGAGTGGAATTAGGACAAAGGGGCGGGGCCTCCCAAAAATAATAAGGGACGTAACTGATCGGGGAACTAGCCCGATCAGTTTTAATAATAATTGTAATTGTTGTTGTGTTTGTCCTAGATTAAGTAATACCGCCAACAGCGCGACTAATTCCCCCGGGTCAAACCGGGGCTCTGTTTTTAGATCGATAGAGGATGGGCAGAACAGGAGGGGCCGAGGGGATGCCAACAATAACACGCGTAGACCTGCGTCAAGAGTGGACGACTTCGAATTCCCCAGAAGGGCAGTCGACCCAGCCCTACAAGGCAATAGGAGACAACCCCTCAACGTCCAGGCCCGAAGACCGTCGGGGGCGCGCGGGTGGGGGTCAGTTACCCCTGCGTCCTCTGATGAGCGCCGCGGGAGGAGGATTGGGCGCAGTCCGGTCCGGCGAGCACGGCTCCCCGAGGTCGAGTGCCCCGACAGGCAGAGCGTCGAGCGCGCGCCTGGTGCCGAACGACCCGGCTTGCTTCAGCGAAGCAGTCGGGAAGCGATAGGCGCCGAGCGGTCAGTTCTCGTCGAGCTGTCTGAAGGGGTTTCCGATGCTCAGGGGCTGGAGTCTTTCGCTACGAAAGTGGCGGAATTCTTCAAAAAGCATGGGGTCGTGTCAACCGGTCGGGCTGCAAATCCAGCCACCAGGAGGCGAGAGGGCCGGCCAACAAACAGAGCGAGGGCGGAGGCGAGTGACCATCGCGCGGACAGTTCGTCGGCGACCGGAGCTCCTTCCAACCGCCAGGAATACGTCCGGGAGGCGACGCGCATTCAGCGCTTGTTTCGGACAAACCGGAAGCGTGCGGTGCGAGAGGTTCTCAAGGGTTCCTCTCCACACTGCGAAGTATTGTTGAGCACTGTTCAGCAATACTTTGCAGGTATGTATGCTCTCCGGGATTGTCCGGGGCCCCTCCCGACTATCCATTTCGAGGAAGCGCGAGGAACTGCCTCCTTGGTCTCGCCCTTTGAGATCACCGAGGTACGTCGTCGACTTGGGAGGATGAAGAACTCATCCCCTGGGCCTGACGGCGTTACCTACGGTGACCTCAAGAGGGTTGACCCGGATGCGCAGCTACTCACGGCGCTTTTTAACACCTGCCTCAAAATGGAGCGTATTCCTGACTGCTGGAAGGAGTCAAACACCGTTCTTGTATACAAGAAAGGTGACCGGAGTGACCTGGCGAACTGGCGCCCGCTCGCGATGGGTGACACTACGCCGAAGCTTTTCGCTGCTGTAATGGCCGACCGCCTAACCTCCTGGGCCGTTACTAATAAACGGCTTTCCGAATCCCAGAAGGGCTTCCTGCCGCACGAAGGTTGTCTTGAGCACAACTTCGTGCTACAGGCTAGCCTTGAAGACGCTCAGCGGAGGAAACAGGAGTTGGTGGTGGCGTGGCTGGACCTTTCGAACGCGTTCGGATCGGTCCCCCACTCCACCATCACTGGTTTGCTGGCCAACGCTGGCGTTCCACCGGCGGTAGTCAATATCGTCAACAGCCTGTACGCAGACTGTTCGACGAGGGTCAGGACGGCTGAGGGGTTTACGGAAAGAATCCCCATAAGATCAGGGGTAAAGCAGGGGTGCCCCCTCAGCCCCATCCTGTTTAACATAGCGATCGAGCCTATGATCCGCGCAGCCGTGGAGTCGGGCCACGGATACACGATAGCTGAACGGAAAATAGCAGCCTTAGCTTACGCGGACGATGTCGCGCTGTTGGCGGCCAACGAGGAGGAGATGAGAGACCTATTGAAGACAATAGAAGATATCGCGCGAAGGTTGGGCCTCACCTTCAATCCAAAAAAGTGCGCGACATTACACATAAACGGAAAGGACCAGGTATTAGAAACGAGGTTTGAGATCGGAGGCGAACTCGTTCCAGCTCTGGGAAAAGGAGAACCCTACGAGCATCTAGGTGTCCCCACTGGGGTTCAGCTGGATCAGACGCCGTACACCACGATCCGTGGCGTGCTGGGCGACCTGGACGCTGTGGATCGCTCCCTCCTAGCCCCTTGGCAGAAACTTGAGACGCTGGCAGTATTTATACTGCCCCGTCTTGACTTTCTGATGAGGGGAGCCAGCATGCGTCGAGCGTTCCTGTCGGATCTCGATGCGGCTATCAAACGGGTGGCGAAAGGGTGGCTCAACCTGCCCCAACGCGCGAGCCCGGAGATACTCTATATCCCCCCCTCTCGGGGAGGATGTGGAGTACCCCCGGTAGCAGACCTTGCTGAGGTTACCCTCGTGGCCCACGCATTCAAAATGCTGAATGCGGAGGACACGACGGTCTCCGAAATTGCAAGGTATGCGTTGAAAATCGCTGCCCGCGAGAAGCTGCGTCGGGATCCGACAGAGGAGGATCTCGCACAATACCTCTCGGGTTCGCTCGAGGGAGATTGGGCGAGGCCGACGACGGGGCGCTCGTCATTCTGGTCGAGGGTGCGATCTGCAGCGCTCAGGTCGAGCGTACGTCTCGGCTTTCGATGGGAGTATTGCGCTGATCGAGCTGAACTCTCAGTGGCGTGCAGAGCACCGAACGGATGTCGGGTTGTGATCCCTCCGTCTGCCAAGGCAACCGTCATCAGCAGAATGAGGGCCGCCGTTTCCGAGTATTGGATGTCCTCGCTTCTGAGGAAGCCGGACCAGGGGAAGGTGTTCGACGCAACTTCCCGCCATGCAGCGAGCAATCGCTTCATGCGTACGGGTGAGTTTATCCGCTTCGCTGATTGGCGCTTCATCCATCGGGCCCGCCTCGACGTGCTCCCCTTAAATGGGGCGCGTCGATGGGGGAACGATGATAAGCGTTGCCGGCGATGCGGATATGACGCCGAAACCCTTCCCCACGTACTCGGTCACTGCGGCCCCCATTCTGCCGCCAGGCAGCGGAGGCATGACAACCTCGTCCAGAGGCTCGTACGGGCGATCCGGCTCCCAGGGGAGCTCCGGGTCAACCAACGCGTCCAGGGCATCAACGACGAATCATCCTCGACGCTGCGACCCGACATCGTGGTTACGCATGAGCCGTCGAGGACCGTCGTCATCATCGATGTAGCCGTGCCCTTCGAGAACACCCTTGCGGGAGTAGAGGAGGCAAGGGTGCGCAAGATCGACAAGTATCGGCCTCTGGCCGATAGCTTGCAGCGGCGCGGCTACAGAGTTGTTGTCGACGCGTTCGTCGTTGGGGCACTGGGCGCTTGGGATCCGGGGAACGAGTTCGTCCTCGATCTCCTCCGCATCTCTCCAAAGTACGCTTCTTTAATGAGAAAGTTAATGGTAGCGGAGACCATTGGATGGTCCAGAGATATTTACGTTGAGCATGTGTCAGGAATAAGACAGTACTCGGCACACAATGAAAGGAATTCTAACAACACGTGTAACAGAAACGACGAAAATGAAAATAACATTAACTAAAAACCAGACGTTAAAAAGAATAAAAGAAGTAGACTCTATTGATCTTCTCTCGACAATAATGAATGCACAACAATATTGTAATAAATATATATATATCTCTAAGCGCTATTAACCAGAAGAATGTGAGGCCCAGCGCATCCTAATTCATGTATTGTAGGACATGCCTCATCTCCTCCTCATATGAACGTGGAGATGTAAGCCCCAAAAGGGATAAAAGGATAATATATTAGAAGATAATCTCCGAAAAACTAATAGGACTATGTTTCCCCTTAGGCTTTTTTGTATTTTTATTTCTATTGTAAACCGAAGCTGTGGAAGATCCGGTCCAAGAGGACGATGGTTTTATTAATTAATGACGCGCCCGAAGAAAATGCGACAAATCTGAAGGCAAGCTGTGTTTTGTTAAATAAGCATAGAGGAACATTCCTAAAATGCGGGTGATATTTATGTGATATTGTATTTTTCAAATAATTGTAACTCAATGTATCACCCTACAGCTTCGGCTGTGGGGAAACATTCAGTGAAAAATAAAGTCCAATTTATCTGTTCTTATCAGCTTAATATCTGATACACTCCCCATCGGGGAGTCAGAATATTAATCTTATTTTTGCAATCGGTCGGACTCCGGGGCTTGCTCCGACTCCGACGCGGGTCGTACCTGCCTTGCAGTGCCGCAGGACGCGGCCCACATAATCTACTTGCAAAAATATTCTGGCTCCTCTAGTCATAGTGTTGCGTTTCAAAGTTTTATCGCGTCCGCGTTCGCGTTGGTTCGTCCACGTGCGGCACGGCTGTGCGACTCGCGAAGTGCCTTGGCGGAGGGACTGCGACAGACTGGCGGTGAGTGACTGGTTCTGGCGGTGGAGGGCAGTAGTGTAGCGTCTGTAGAGTGGTGCCCCTGGAGGCGCTAAGTAGTACTTAGAGTTTGCAGGTGGACGTTTCGATTTTCGAAACACGCGCCGCGAACCGCCTTCAGCGGTCGCGGTATTGCTCGCGGAGTAGGTGTTTACCTCTTTGTTCGTCACTGCTATCGGTGCGAACGTTAGTTCAAATCGATAGCAGCTCACCTTCCCCTGTCCCCCAGTCACTGTTTTTGCGCGTAGTTTTTGAGCTCCTGTACCGGTCGAATTCGATCGTTACAGGTAGACAATTCGAGAATTCTATTGTTCTCATTTGCAGTAGATTAATTAATTTATTGTTTTCGCCGTTAATTATCGAGGTGCACGAGTCCCTTTACAACTCGTGCAGTTCGATAGCAGTTGTATCCGGTCTCTCTGTGGTAATTTCGTGGTTTTCATCGCGAAATTGCCGCACGGAACGATTCGCACGGTCGTACGTACATCGTCCGTTGCGTTTCTATTTTAGTTTTTGACTCTAGTTTAATAATTAGGTTAATTCTAGTCATTAGTTTGTAAGTTATTTATCTAGTCATTAATTTTAAGATACCTAATTATTAAATTAGTAGTATAGTGTAACACTTGACTCGCGTAAGCGTATTAGAACATTTATATATTTATTTATTAATTTATTTATTTGTTTAGTTTTTTTTTAGGGGAGTCTATCTATTTATTTGTTTGTATATTTATTTATTATTATTTATAACATCAGGATGACGAACCCCCGGCTGGAGTGCGTTCTAGAAAATAATGAAGTACTGGTTCCTTACCCCTTCCCTGAATTGTTTAAATGTCCATTTTGTTACAGGGAAGGGGCCGCATTACAAAAGGGGGCGGGCGCGTATCAGAGGCACGAGGATCTTGGAAAGCACCTCCGCCTCCGACACCAGGGCGTGACCCGGCGCTTCGTGTGCAGCAGATGCGCCTTCACTGACGATAGCGCATATGCGATAAAGAAGGTGAAGGCGCATTTCGCTGCCGCGCACCCGGGCAGTGCATCTCCTCGTGCCTCTGGGGCGCGCCCGCCACCGATCGCGGGTAGTAGCAAGAATAGAGAAAAAGAGAAGGAAAGAGAAAGAGAAAACGAAAAGGAACTGGGTGAAAGCAATAATAATAGTATAAATGAGAATCGAAACCCAGCCGGGGGGGATTCTGCCGAGACGCGACATAGAGTAGACGAGGCTACGGCCGAAACGACGCGGGGGGTCCCGTCTCCACTTACCGCAGGACAAACGACAGTACAAAGTACATCGTCGCGCCGCTCAACGACAACGTCGACGGGCGCCCGGACTACCGTGGCTGCCGGTAAGAAGACGTCGGCAAGGAAGAGCACCACTACCAAACCAGCGACGAAGTCGGTAACGGGGAGATCTACTTTGTTGACGAGCTGGGCAGCCGGCAAAGCAGGCACCGCAAATACGGCGACAGCGAGAAGGAGCGGAACGCCGTCCAGTCCAGCTACAGAAGAAGGACGACCCTCAGCAGCGGCCAGCCCCGCAACCCCGCCGGTAACCACAACACCAGGGACACTGACGGCTGGCAGGACCAGCACTGGCCGGACCAGTATTACACCGGCGGGGACCGGCGCCGCAAGTGGCGGGTCGGTGTCAATGGGTGGTTCACGGGGGAGTACACCAACATCTGGTACTCCCCCCACAAAAATAACACCAACAACGAGGAAAAGCCCGGGTGTAACAACACGGAGAAGAGCCCGGGCTGCAACGGAACCACCTCAACCCGACCCGCCCCAACGAACGTTTGCATCGAAGAGGACCACCCCCGCCGTCACGTATGCGGAGGTGACGAAAGGTCAGACGGCTGCCACCACAACAATCACCACGCGGAGAATGACACGGGCTCTTTCCCTCCCGCCCGTGTCGGAAAATGGAAAGGAGAAGGAAAAGGAGAAGAAAGGGGGCGCTAAAACATCCACAGCGCCCCCCACCGCGACAGTGGCAGCCACCTGCACCTTCGCGACGGCGGGGACACTCACCCTGACGACGACCTCGGTAAGGAGTAGACCGGTGGCCGCAATCGCCGTCACGACGGAGCGCGTAGGGGGAGGGCGAACATCTCCGAGGGGTTCGAGGAAGAACGTAGACGTTACTTTCCTGGAGTCCGCACCCGTAACAAGGTCGCGGGCTGCCAGAGCCGCCACCGAACCCCCTCGGACCTCCCCCAGGACCAGGCGCGGGGTGGGAGGCGGCACACCCCCTAAAGGAGAAAAGACGGCGAGAGAAGAGGCCACCGAGCAGGCTGAGGAGGAGCGCCCAGAGACAAGGAGAAGTGCCCGGGCGAGGACTTTACCGCCCGGGCTGGACAACAAGAAGGATAGCCCCCCAACGACCAAACAAGGGGGCGGAGGAGGGGACGCCAACACCATCGAGGCGTCCCCAGGAGTAGGGCGCTCCAGAATGAGAATGTTGCTGCCTGCGATAACCGAGGCGTCGCCAGCGGTCATCGCGGCGCCGGAGGAGAAGGAGGACAAGGAGGAGAAGAGAGAAGAGGAGGAAATGCGGGGTTTCATGCCGCTGGCTCCGAGGCGAAGGGCTGGACGGCTGGAAGCCACCGAGGAGGGAATCTCGACGACCCCGTTACCGAGGACGCCGATAGGGCAGCCACGGGTTGAAGAAACAGGAGAACGAGGAGGAGAAGAGGACCTAGTCCGGGCGCCAAAGGCCACAGGGACTAGGACAAAGGGACGGGGCCTCCCAAGAATCATACGGGACGTAACTGATAGGGGAACTAGCCCGATCAGTTTTAATAATCATTGTGATTGTTGTTGTGGTTGTCCTAGGTTAAGTAATGCCGCCAACAGCGCGACTAATTCCCCCGGGTCAAACCGGGGCTCTGTTTTTAGATCGAATGAGGATGGGCAGAACAGGAGGGGCCGAGGGGGTGCCAATAACGGCACGAGAAGAACTGCGTCGAGGGTAGACGATTTTGAATTTCCCAGAAGGGCAGTCGACCCAGCCCTACAAGGCTACAGGAGACAACCCCTCAACGTCCAGGCCCGAAGACCGTCGGGGGCGCGCGGGTGGGGGTCAGTTACCCCTGCGTCCTCTGATGAGCGCCGCGGGAGGAGGATTGGGCGCAGTCCGGTCCGGCGAGCACGGCTCCCCGAGGTCGAGTGCCCCGACAGGCAGAGCGTCGAGCGCGCGCCTGGTGCCGAACGACCCGGCTTGCTTCAGCGAAGCAGTCGGGAAGCGATAGGCGCCGAGCGGTCAGTTCTCGTCGAGCTGTCTGAAGGGGTTTCCGATGCTCAGGGGCTGGAGTCTTTCGCTGCGAAAGTGGCGGAATTCTTCAAAAAGCATGGGGCCGTGTCAACCGGTCGGGCTGCAAATCCAGCCACCAGGAGGCGAGAGGGCCGGCCAACAAACAGAGCGAGGGCGGAGGCGAGTGACCATCGCGCGGACAGTTCGTCGGCGACCGGAGCTCCTTCCAACCGCCAGGAATACGTCCGGGAGGCGACGCGCATTCAGCGCTTGTTTCGGACAAACCGGAAGCGTGCGGTGCGAGAGGTTCTCAAGGGTTCCTCTCCACACTGCGAAGTATTGTTGAGCACTGTTCAGCAATACTTTGCAGGTATGTATGCTCTCCGGGATTGTCCGGGGCCCCTCCCGACTATCCATTTCGAGGAAGCGCGAGGAACTGCCTCCTTGGTCTCGCCCTTTGAGATCACCGAGGTACGTCGTCGACTTGGGAGGATGAAGAACTCATCCCCTGGGCCTGACGGCGTTACCTACGGTGACCTCAAGAGGGTTGACCCGGATGCGCAGTTACTCACGGCGCTTTTCAACACCTGCCTCAAAATGGAGCGTATTCCTGACTGTTGGAAGGAGTCAAACACCGTTCTTGTCTACAAGAAAGGTGACCGGAATGACCTGGCGAACTGGCGCCCGCTCGCGATGGGTGACACCACGCCGAAGCTCTTCGCTGCTGTCATGGCCGACCGCCTAACCTCCTGGGCCGTTACTAATAAACGGCTTTCCGAATCCCAGAAGGGCTTCCTGCCGCACGAAGGTTGTCTTGAGCACAACTTCGTGCTGCAGGCTAGCCTTGAAGACGCTCAGCGGAGGAAACAGGAGTTGGTGGTGGCGTGGCTGGACCTTTCGAACGCGTTCGGATCGGTCCCCCACTCCACCATCACTGGTTTGCTGGCCAACGCTGGCGTTCCATCGACGGTTGTGAATATCGTCAGCAGTCTATATACAGACTGCTCGACGAGGGTCAGGACGGCTGAGGGGTTTACGGAGAGAATCCCCATAAGATCAGGGGTAAAGCAGGGGTGCCCCCTCAGCCCTATCCTGTTTAATATTGCAATCGAGCCCATGATCCGCGCAGCAGTCATGTCAGGATGCGGATATGAAATCGCCGGCCACAAGATCGCGGCCCTGGCATACGCGGATGATGTCGCGCTGCTGGCGGCAAACGAAGAGGAGATGCGGGAGCTGCTAAAGATAGTAGAGGATATAGCACGAAGACTGGGCCTCGCCTTTAATCCAAGGAAATGCGCGACCCTTCACATCAGAGGTAGAGAGGAAGTTCTGGACACTGGGTTCGAGGTCGGAGGCGAACTCGTTCCAGCTCTGGGAAAAGGAGAACCCTACGAGCATCTAGGTGTCCCCACTGGGGTCCAGCTGGATCAGACGCCGTACACCACGATCCGTGGCGTGCTGGGCGACCTGGACGCTGTGGATCGCTCCCTCCTAGCCCCTTGGCAGAAACTTGAGACGTTGGCGGTATTTATACTGCCGCGTCTTGATTTTCTGTTGAGGGGGGCCAGTATGCGTCGAGCGTTTTTGTCGGATCTCGATGCGGCTATCAAACGGGTGGCGAAAGGGTGGCTCAACCTGCCCCAACGCGCGAGCCCGGAGGTACTCTATATCCCCCCCTCTAGGGGAGGATGTGGAGTACCCCCGGTAGCAGACCTTGCTGAGGTTACCCTCGTGGCCCACGCATTCAAAATGCTGAATGCGGAGGACACGACGGTCTCCGAAATTGCAAGGTATGCGTTGAAAATCGCTGCCCGCGAGAAGCTGCGTCGGGATCCGACGGACGGGGATCTCGCACAATACCTCTCGGGTTCGCTCGAGGGAGATTGGGCGAGGCCGACGACGGGGCGCTCGTCATTCTGGTCGAGGGTGCGATCTGCAGCGCTCAGGTCGAGCGTACGTCTCGGTTTTCGATGGGAGTATTGCGCTGATCGAGCTGAGCTCTCAGTGGCGTGCAGAGCACCGAACGGATGTCAGGTTGTGATCCCTCCGTCTGCCAAGGCAACCGTCATCAGCAGAATGAGGGCCGCCGTTTCCGAGTATTGGATGTCCTCGCTTCTGAGGAAGCCGGACCAGGGGAAGGTGTTCGACGCAACTTCCCGCCATGCAGCGAGCAATCGCTTCATGCGCACGGGTGAGTTTATCCGTTTCGCTGATTGGCGCTTTATCCATCGGGCCCGCCTCGACGTGCTCCCCTTAAATGGGGCGCGTCGATGGGGGAACGATGATAAGCGTTGCCGGCGATGCGGATATGACGCCGAAACCCTTCCCCACGTACTCGGACACTGCGGCCCCCATTCTGCCGCCAGGCAGCGGAGGCATGACAACCTCGTCCAGAGGCTCGTACGGGCGATCCGGCTCCCAGGGGAGCTCCGGGTCAACCAACGCGTCCAGGGTGTCACCGACGAGGTCTCGACGCTGCGACCAGATATTGTGGTTAGGCATGAGCCGTCGAGGTCCGTCGTCATCGTCGATGTGGCCGTGCCCTTCGAGAACACTCTCGCGGGAGTAGAGGAGGCGAGAGTGCTCAAGATCGCCAAGTATCGGCCTTTGGCCGATAGCTTGCAGCGGCGCGGCTACAGAGTCGTTGTCGACGCGTTCGTCGTGGGCGCACTGGGCGCGTGGGACCCGGGGAACGAGTTCGTCCTCGATCTCCTCCGCATTTCACCGCGGTACGCGTCATTAATGAGAAAGATAATGGTTGCCGAAACAATAGGTTGGTCGCGCGACATTTATGTAGAACATGTGTCTGGAGTGCGGCAATACTCAGTGTCCAGTGAAAGGAACAGAATAGGCAACGGGAATGGTAACAATAACGACGCGAGTAATATCGACTAAAACAATATTAGGTGTAAACAGAATGCGAGGCCCTACATAGAATTGACTATTGGACTACAAGGATTGGACAAACCCATGCATCTCCTCTTCGTGGAAATAGTGAGATCTTTCTATGCATTTATATATATACTTATCTTTGTTGGATATATGTCTATTTATTTTACAATTTATGTTAATGATATAGGTGTTACGTATGACTGGAAATATCTAATATTTGATCTCACTGTATTATAATGGAAATGTTATTGAAATGAGTTTGCTGTTTCCCCTAGGTTTTTTTGTATTTTTATTATATTGGAAATCCGAAGCTGCGAAAGGAAAGACCCAAGAGGGCTAAAGCCTTATACAAATTGTGAACGCGCCTGGAACAAGACTTTGAACTGATACAGGCAAGAACTGAATGCAACATATAATTAAAGTTGTATCTAGGAAAGATCCGGATGCAGGGGTGATTGTAACTTAATATATTAGATGAGAAAATGATGTAAAAATGATGTATCACCCCGCAGCTTCGGCTGTGGGGAAACATTAACTGAAAAATAAAAATCAATTTATCTGTTCTTATCAGCTTAATATCTGATACACTCCCCATCGGGGAGTCAGAATATTAATCTTATTTTTGCAATCGGTCGGACTCCGGGGCTTGCTCCGACTCCGACGCGGGTCGTACCTGCCTTGCAGTGCCGCAGGACGCGGCCCACATAATCTACTTGCAAAAATATTCTGGCTCCTCTAGTCATAGTGTTGCGTTTCAAAGTTTTATCGCGTCCGCGTTCGCGTTGGTTCGTCCACGTGCGGCACGGCTGTGCGACTCGCGAAGTGCCTTGGCGGAGGGACTGCGACAGACTGGCGGTGAGTGACTGGTTCTGGCGGTGGAGGGCAGTAGTGTAGCGGCTGTAGAGTGGTGCCCCTGGAGGCGCTAAGTAGTACTTAGAGTTTGCAGGTGGACGTTTCGATTTTCGAAACACGCGCCGCGAACCGCCTTCAGCGGTCGCGGTATTGCTCGCGGAGTAGGTGTTTACCTATTGTTTGTCCCTGCTATCGGTGCGAACGTTAGTTCAAATCGATAGCAGCTCACCTTCCCCTGTCCCCCAGTCACTGTTTTTGTGAGTAGTTTTTGAGCTCCTGTACCGGTCGAATTCGATCGTTACAGGTAGACAATTCGAGAATTCTATTGTTCTCATTTGCAGTAGATTAATTAATTTATTGTTTTCGCCGTTAATTATCGAGGTGCACGAGTCCCTTTACAACTCGTGCAGTTCGATAGCAGTTGTATCCGGTCTCTCTGTGGTAATTTCGTGGTTTTCATCGCGAAATTGCCGCACGGAACGATTCGCACGGTCGTCCGTACATCGTTCGTCCGTCTTCTATTTTAGTTTTTGACTCTAGTTTATTAATTAGGTTAATTCTAGTCATTAGTTCGTAAGTCTTCTTTTTCTAGTCATTAGTCGTTAGAAACCTAATTACTAAACTAGTAGTATACATATAGACACTATTGACCACGTCTTTGCACGTTAATCAATTGTATTTACTTAATTATTTATTTGTTTTAGGGGAGTTTTATTTATTCATTTGACTATTTATTTATTTATTTATTTAATTCAGTATTTTAAGTTCAATCAGGATGACGAACCCCCGGCTGGAGTGCATATTAGTGAATAATGAAGTGCATGTCCCCTTCCCCTTTCCAGAAACTTTTAAATGTCCATTTTGTTATAGGGAAGGGGCCGCTTTACAAAAAGGGTCGGGCGCGTATCAGAGACACGAGGATCTGGGAAAGCACCTCCGCCTCCGACACCATGGCGTGACCCGGAGATTCGTGTGCGGCAGATGCGCCTTCACTGACGATAGCGCCTATGCGATAAAGAAGGTGAAGGCGCATTTTGCTGCCGCGCACCCGGGCAGTGCATCTCCTCGTGCCTCTGGGGCGCGCCCGTCTCCGATTGCGGGTAGCAGCAACAGAAATGAAAAAGAAAAAGAAAAAGAAAGAGAGAAAGAAAATGAAAAGGAAATGGACGAGAGTATCAACCATAGCAATAATGAAAATGGAAATCCAGCCGGGGGGGATCAAATCGAGGAGCGATCCCCTTGTTTAGACGAGGCTTCGGCCGAATTGACGCGGAGGGCCCCGTCACCACACGTGACCGCACAACCCACCACGCGTGGAGGCGTAGCGTCGCGCCACACAACGACACAACCGGCGAAGACCCGAAATACCGTGGCTGCCGGTAAGAAAGGAACCGCAACTAAGAAGACTGCGACAACGAGGACGGTAACGGGGAAATCTACTTTACTGACGAGCTGGGCCACTAGTAAAGCGACAACGGCAGCGAGGAGAAGCGGAACGCCGTCCAGCCCAGCCGAAGGACGACCCTCAGCAGCGGCCAGCCCCGCAACCCCGCCGGTAACTGCAACACCGGGATTACCGACGGCCGGCAGGACCAGCGCTGGCAGGACCAGCATTACACCGGCGGGGACCGGCGCCGCAAGTGGCGGGTCGGCGTCAATGGGTGGTTCACGGGGGAGTACGCCAACATCTAGTACTCCCCCCACAATAGCAACAACCAGAAAAAGCCCGGGAGCAGGAAGACGGAGTACCCGGGCCTCCACGGAACCGCCACAACCCGACCCGCCCCTACGGACATTCACGTCGAAGAGGACTACCCCCGCCGTAACATACGCGGAGGTGACAAAAGGGCAAACGGCCGCCACTACCACTATGACGACGAGGAGAATGACACGGGCAATGTCCCTCCCGCCCGTGTCAGAAGCAAAGAAGAAAGGGGGCGCCTCTACATCCACTGCGCCCCCCACCTCGACACTGGCGGCCACATGCACCTTCGCGACGGCGGGGACACTGACACTGACGACGACATCGGTGTGCAGCAGGCCGGTGGCCGCAATTGCCGTCACAACGGAGCGCGGAGGGGGAGGAAAAACATCTCCGAGGGGACCGAAGAAACAGGTCGACGTTACGTTCCTGGAGTCCGCACCAGTAACACGGTCGCGGGCTGCCAGAGCCGCCACGGAGCCCCCTCGGACCTCCCCCAGGACCAGGCGCGGGGTGGGAGGCGGCACACCCCCAGAGAAAGTGACGGTGAGCGAAGAGGCCACCACGCAAACAGAGGAGGAGCGCCCCGAGACAAGGAGGAGCGCCCGGGCGATGACATTACCGCCTGGGCTGGAGAACAAGAAGAGGAGTAGCCCCCCGCCGACCAACAGGAGGGGAGAGGAAGGGGACGCCAACTCCAGCCAGGCGTCCCCTGGAATGGGGCGCTCAAGAAAGAGAGAGATATTGCCTGTAATTGCCGAGTCGTCGCCAGTAGTCATCGCGGCGCCGGAACAGGAGAAGGAGGTTAAGGAGGAGATGGAGAAGAGGAAAGAGGAGGAATCGCGGGACTTCACGCCGCTGTCCACGAGGCGAATGGCTGGGCGGCAGGAAGCCACCGTGGAGGGACTGACGACCCCGTTACCAAGGACACCGGAGAGGCAGCCACGGATTGAAGAACGAGGACCAGGGGGAGAAGAGGAGTTGATCCGGGCACCACGCGTGAGTGGAATTAGGACAAAGGGGCGGGGCCTCCCAAAAATAATAAGGGACGTAACTGATCGGGGAACTAGCCCGATCAGTTTTAATAATAATTGTAATTGTTGTTGTGTTTGTCCTAGATTAAGTAATACCGCCAACAGCGCGACTAATTCCCCCGGGTCAAACCGGGGCTCTGTTTTTAGATCGATAGAGGATGGGCAGAACAGGAGGGGCCGAGGGGATGCCAACAATAACACGCGTAGACCTGCGTCAAGAGTGGACGACTTCGAATTCCCCAGAAGGGCAGTCGACCCAGCCCTACAAGGCAATAGGAGACAACCCCTCAACGTCCAGGCCCGA
The DNA here is from genome assembly GCF_050947335.1 of Megachile rotundata. NCBI lineage: Eukaryota > Metazoa > Arthropoda > Insecta > Hymenoptera > Megachilidae > Megachile > Megachile rotundata. Next base: position 9,371,556 of record NC_134998.1, on the reverse strand, counting down.
AGACCGTCGGGGGCGCGCGGGTGGGGGTCAGTTACCCCTGCGTCCTCTGATGAGCGCCGCGGGAGGAGGATTGGGCGCAGTCCGGTCCGGCGAGCACGGCTCCCCGAGGTCGAGTGCCCCGACAGGCAGAGCGTCGAGCGCGCGCCTGGTGCCGAACGACCCGGCTTGCTTCAGCGAAGCAGTCGGGAAGCGATAGGCGCCGAGCGGTCAGTTCTCGTCGAGCTGTCTGAAGGGGTTTCCGATGCTCAGGGGCTGGAGTCTTTCGCTACGAAAGTGGCGGAATTCTTCAAAAAGCATGGGGTCGTGTCAACCGGTCGGGCTGCAAATCCAGCCACCAGGAGGCGAGAGGGCCGGCCAACAAACAGAGCGAGGGCGGAGGCGAGTGACCATCGCGCGGACAGTTCGTCGGCGACCGGAGCTCCTTCCAACCGCCAGGAATACGTCCGGGAGGCGACGCGCATTCAGCGCTTGTTTCGGACAAACCGGAAGCGTGCGGTGCGAGAGGTTCTCAAGGGTTCCTCTCCACACTGCGAAGTATTGTTGAGCACTGTTCAGCAATACTTTGCAGGTATGTATGCTCTCCGGGATTGTCCGGGGCCCCTCCCGACTATCCATTTCGAGGAAGCGCGAGGAACTGCCTCCTTGGTCTCGCCCTTTGAGATCACCGAGGTACGTCGTCGACTTGGGAGGATGAAGAACTCATCCCCTGGGCCTGACGGCGTTACCTACGGTGACCTCAAGAGGGTTGACCCGGATGCGCAGCTACTCACGGCGCTTTTTAACACCTGCCTCAAAATGGAGCGTATTCCTGACTGCTGGAAGGAGTCAAACACCGTTCTTGTATACAAGAAAGGTGACCGGAGTGACCTGGCGAACTGGCGCCCGCTCGCGATGGGTGACACTACGCCGAAGCTTTTCGCTGCTGTAATGGCCGACCGCCTAACCTCCTGGGCCGTTACTAATAAACGGCTTTCCGAATCCCAGAAGGGCTTCCTGCCGCACGAAGGTTGTCTTGAGCACAACTTCGTGCTACAGGCTAGCCTTGAAGACGCTCAGCGGAGGAAACAGGAGTTGGTGGTGGCGTGGCTGGACCTTTCGAACGCGTTCGGATCGGTCCCCCACTCCACCATCACTGGTTTGCTGGCCAACGCTGGCGTTCCACCGGCGGTAGTCAATATCGTCAACAGCCTGTACGCAGACTGTTCGACGAGGGTCAGGACGGCTGAGGGGTTTACGGAAAGAATCCCCATAAGATCAGGGGTAAAGCAGGGGTGCCCCCTCAGCCCCATCCTGTTTAACATAGCGATCGAGCCTATGATCCGCGCAGCCGTGGAGTCGGGCCACGGATACACGATAGCTGAACGGAAAATAGCAGCCTTAGCTTACGCGGACGATGTCGCGCTGTTGGCGGCCAACGAGGAGGAGATGAGAGACCTATTGAAGACAATAGAAGATATCGCGCGAAGGTTGGGCCTCACCTTCAATCCAAAAAAGTGCGCGACATTACACATAAACGGAAAGGACCAGGTATTAGAAACGAGGTTTGAGATCGGAGGCGAACTCGTTCCAGCTCTGGGAAAAGGAGAACCCTACGAGCATCTAGGTGTCCCCACTGGGGTTCAGCTGGATCAGACGCCGTACACCACGATCCGTGGCGTGCTGGGCGACCTGGACGCTGTGGATCGCTCCCTCCTAGCCCCTTGGCAGAAACTTGAGACGCTGGCAGTATTTATACTGCCCCGTCTTGACTTTCTGATGAGGGGAGCCAGCATGCGTCGAGCGTTCCTGTCGGATCTCGATGCGGCTATCAAACGGGTGGCGAAAGGGTGGCTCAACCTGCCCCAACGCGCGAGCCCGGAGATACTCTATATCCCCCCCTCTCGGGGAGGATGTGGAGTACCCCCGGTAGCAGACCTTGCTGAGGTTACCCTCGTGGCCCACGCATTCAAAATGCTGAATGCGGAGGACACGACGGTCTCCGAAATTGCAAGGTATGCGTTGAAAATCGCTGCCCGCGAGAAGCTGCGTCGGGATCCGACAGAGGAGGATCTCGCACAATACCTCTCGGGTTCGCTCGAGGGAGATTGGGCGAGGCCGACGACGGGGCGCTCGTCATTCTGGTCGAGGGTGCGATCTGCAGCGCTCAGGTCGAGCGTACGTCTCGGCTTTCGATGGGAGTATTGCGCTGATCGAGCTGAACTCTCAGTGGCGTGCAGAGCACCGAACGGATGTCGGGTTGTGATCCCTCCGTCTGCCAAGGCAACCGTCATCAGCAGAATGAGGGCCGCCGTTTCCGAGTATTGGATGTCCTCGCTTCTGAGGAAGCCGGACCAGGGGAAGGTGTTCGACGCAACTTCCCGCCATGCAGCGAGCAATCGCTTCATGCGTACGGGTGAGTTTATCCGCTTCGCTGATTGGCGCTTCATCCATCGGGCCCGCCTCGACGTGCTCCCCTTAAATGGGGCGCGTCGATGGGGGAACGATGATAAGCGTTGCCGGCGATGCGGATATGACGCCGAAACCCTTCCCCACGTACTCGGTCACTGCGGCCCCCATTCTGCCGCCAGGCAGCGGAGGCATGACAACCTCGTCCAGAGGCTCGTACGGGCGATCCGGCTCCCAGGGGAGCTCCGGGTCAACCAACGCGTCCAGGGCATCAACGACGAATCATCCTCGACGCTGCGACCCGACATCGTGGTTACGCATGAGCCGTCGAGGACCGTCGTCATCATCGATGTAGCCGTGCCCTTCGAGAACACCCTTGCGGGAGTAGAGGAGGCAAGGGTGCGCAAGATCGACAAGTATCGGCCTCTGGCCGATAGCTTGCAGCGGCGCGGCTACAGAGTTGTTGTCGACGCGTTCGTCGTTGGGGCACTGGGCGCTTGGGATCCGGGGAACGAGTTCGTCCTCGATCTCCTCCGCATCTCTCCAAAGTACGCTTCTTTAATGAGAAAGTTAATGGTAGCGGAGACCATTGGATGGTCCAGAGATATTTACGTTGAGCATGTGTCAGGAATAAGACAGTACTCGGCACACAATGAAAGGAATTCTAACAACACGTGTAACAGAAACGACGAAAATGAAAATAACATTAACTAAAAACCAGACGTTAAAAAGAATAAAAGAAGTAGACTCTATTGATCTTCTCTCGACAATAATGAATGCACAACAATATTGTAATAAATATATATATATCTCTAAGCGCTATTAACCAGAAGAATGTGAGGCCCAGCGCATCCTAATTCATGTATTGTAGGACATGCCTCATCTCCTCCTCATATGAACGTGGAGATGTAAGCCCCAAAAGGGATAAAAGGATAATATATTAGAAGATAATCTCCGAAAAACTAATAGGACTATGTTTCCCCTTAGGCTTTTTTGTATTTTTATTTCTATTGTAAACCGAAGCTGTGGAAGATCCGGTCCAAGAGGACGATGGTTTTATTAATTAATGACGCGCCCGAAGAAAATGCGACAAATCTGAAGGCAAGCTGTGTTTTGTTAAATAAGCATAGAGGAACATTCCTAAAATGCGGGTGATATTTATGTGATATTGTATTTTTCAAATAATTGTAACTCAATGTATCACCCTACAGCTTCGGCTGTGGGGAAACATTCAGTGAAAAATAAAGTCCAATTTATCTGTTCTTATCAGCTTAATATCTGATACACTCCCCATCGGGGAGTCAGAATATTAATCTTATTTTTGCAATCGGTCGGACTCCGGGGCTTGCTCCGACTCCGACGCGGGTCGTACCTGCCTTGCAGTGCCGCAGGACGCGGCCCACATAATCTACCTGCAAAAATATTCTGACTCCTCTTTTAGTCATAGTGTTGCGTCTAAAGTTTTATCGCGTCCGCGTTCGCGTTGGTTCGTCCACGTGCGGCACGGCTGTGCGACTCGCGAAGTGCTTTGGCGGAGGGACTGCGACAGACTGGCGGTGAGTGACTGGTTCTGGCGGTGGAGGGCAGTAGTGTAGCGTCTGTAGAGTGGTGCCCCTGGAGGCGCTAAGTAGTACTTAGAGTTTGCAGGTGGACGTTTCGATTTTCGAAACACGCGCCGCGAACCGCCTTCAGCGGTCGCGGTATTGCTCGCGGAGTAGGTGTTTACCTCTTTGTTCGTCACTGCTATCGGTGCGAACGTTAGTTCAAATCGATAGCAGCTCACCTTCCCCTGTCCCCCAGTCACTGTTTTTGCGCGTAGTTTTTGAGCTCCTGTACCGGTCGAATTCGATCGTTACAGGTAGACAATTCGAGAACTCTATTGTTCTCTTTGCAGTAGTTTAATTAATTAATTGTTTTCGCCGTTAATTATCGAGGTGCACGAGTCCCTTTACAACTCGTGCAGTTCGATAGCAGTTGTATCCGGTCTCTCTGTGGTAATTTCGTGGTTTTCATCGCGAAATTGCCGCACGGAACGATTCGCACGGTCGTACGTACATCGTCCGTTGCGTTTTGATTTTAGATTTGGACTCTAGTTTATTAATTAGGTTACTTTCTAGTCATTAGTTTGTAAGTTATTTAAAATCTAGTCATTAATTGTAGGATACCTGATTAATAAACTAGTAGATTAAAGTAACACTTGACTCGCGAAAGCGTTATTTAAAATTTGTATATTTATCAATTTATTTATTTGTTTAGTTTTTCATTAGGGGAGTTTATTTATTTATTTGTCTGTTTATTTATTTATTTATTATTATTTTACACATCAGGATGACGAACCCCCGGCTGGAGTGCATATTAGTGGACAATGAAGTTCATGTTCCCTTCCCCTTCCCTGAAATCTTTAAGTGCCCGTTTTGCTATAGGGAAGGGGCCGCATTACAAAAGGGGGCGGGCGCGTATCAAAGGCACGAGGATCTTGGAAAGCACCTCCGCCTCCGACATCAAGGCGTGACCCGTCGGTTCGTGTGCAGCAGATGCGCCTTCACTGACGATAGCGCATATGCGATAAAGAAGGTGAAGGCGCATTTCGCTGCCGCGCACCCGGGCAGTGCATCTCCTCGTGCCTCTGGGGCGCGCCCGTCACCGATCGCGGGTAGTAGCAAGAACACAGAAAAGGAGAAAGAAAGAGAAAAGGAAAATGAGAAGGAACTAGACGAAAGTAATAATAATAGTATACATGAGAATCGAAACCCAGCCGGGGGGGATTCTGCCGAGTCGCGACATAGGGTAGACGAGGCTACGGCCGAAACGACGCGGGGGGTCCCGTCTCCGCTTACCGCAGGACAACCGACCGTACAAAGTACAACGTCGCGCCGCTCCACGACAACGTCGACGGGCGCCCGGACTACCGTGGCTGCCGGTAAGAAAGCGTCGGCAAAGAAGAGCACTACCACGAAGACGGCGGCGAAGTCGGTAACGGGGAGAACTACATTATTGACGAGCTGGGCAGTCGGTAAGGCAGGACATACGACGTCGACGACAGCGAGGCGCAGTGGAACGCCGTCCAGCCCAGCTACAGAAGGACGACCCTCAGTAGCGGCCAGCCCCGCAACCCCGCCGGTAACCACAACACCAGGTGCACTGACGGCTGGCAGGACCAGCACTGGCCGGACCAGCACTACACCGGCGGGGACCGGCGCCGCAAGTGGCGGGTCGGTGTCAATGGGTGGTTCACGGGGGAGTACACCAACATCTGGTACTCCCCCCACAAAAACAACACCTACGACAAGGAAAAGCCCGGGAATAATAACACGGAGAAGAGCCCGGGCTGCAACGGAACCACCTCAACCCGACCCGCCCCAACGAACGTTTTCATCGAGGAGGACCACCCCCGCCGTCACGTATGCGGAGGTGACGAAAGGTCAGACGGCTGCCACCACAACAATCACCACGCGGAGGATGACACGGGCTCTTTCCCTCCCGCCCGTGTCGGAAGAAGGAAAAGAGAAGGAGAAAGAGAAGAAAGGGGGCGCTAAAACATCCACAACGCCCCCCACCGCGACAGTGGCAGCCACCTGCACCTTCGCGACGGCGGGGACACTCACCCTGACGACGACCTCGGTAAGGAGCAGACCGGTGGCCGCAATCGCCGTCACGACGGAGCGCGTAGGGGGAGGGCGAACATCTCCGAGGGGTTTGAGGAAGAAAGTAGACGTTGCATTCCTGGAGTCCGCACCCGTAACAAGGTCGCGGGCTGCCAGAGCCGCCACCGAACCCCCTCGGACCTCCCCCAGGACCAGGCGCGGGGTGGGAGGCGGCACACCCCCAAAAGGAGAAAAGACGGCGAGAGAAGAGGCCACCGAGCAGGCTGAAGAGGAGCGCCCAGAGACAAGGAGAAGTGCCCGGGCGAGGACTTTGCCGCCCGGGCTAGATAGCAAGAAGGATAGCCCCCCAATGACCAACCAAGGGGGCGAAGGAGGGGACGCCAACACCATCGAGGCGTCCCCAGGAGTCGGGCGCTCCAGAATGAGAGTATTGCTGCCTGCGATAACCGAGGCGTCGCCAGCGGTCATCGCGGCGCCGGAGGAGAAGGAGGAACAGGAGGAAAAGAGAGAAGAGGAGGAAATGCGGGGCTCCATGCCACTGGCTCCGAGGCGAAGGGCTGGACGGATGGAAGCCACCGAGGAGGGACCACTCACGACGACCCCGTTACCGAGGACGCCAATAGGGCAGCCACGGGTTGAAGCAATAGGACAACTAGGAGGAGAAGAGGACCTAGTCCGGGCGCCGAAGGCCACAGGAACTAGGACAAAGGGACGGGGCCTCCCAAGAATTATACGTGACGTAACTGATCGGGGAACTAGCCCGATCAGTTTTAATAATTGTTGTAATTGTTGTTGTGCTTGTCCTAGGTTAAGTAATGCCGCCAACAGCGCGACTAATTCCCCCGGGTCAAACCGGGGCTCTGTTTTTAGATCCAATGAGAACGGGCAGAACAGGAGGGGCCGAGGGGGTGCCAATAACGGCACGAGAAGAACTGCGTCGAGGGTAGACGATTTTGAATTCCCTAGAAGGGCAGTCGACCCAGCCCTACAAGGCTACAGGAGACAACCCCTCAACGTCCAGGCCCGAAGACCGTCGGGGGCGCGCGGGTGGGGGTCAGTTACCCCTGCGTCCTCTGATGAGCGCCGCGGGAGGAGGATTGGGCGCAGTCCGGTCCGGCGAGCACGGCTCCCCGAGGTCGAGTGCCCCGACAGGCAGAGCGTCGAGCGCGCGCCTGGTGCCGAACGACCCGGCTTGCTTCAGCGAAGCAGTCGGGAAGCGATAGGCGCCGAGCGGTCAGTTCTCGTCGAGCTGTCTGAAGGGGTTTCCGATGCTCAGGGGCTGGAGTCTTTCGCTACGAAAGTGGCGGAATTCTTCAAAAAGCATGGAGCCGTGTCAACCGGTCGGGCTGCAAATCCAGCCACCAGGAGGCGAGAGGGCCGGCCAACAAACAGAGCGAGGGCGGAGGCGAGTGACCATCGCGCGGACAGTTCGTCGGCGACCGGTGCTCCTTCCAACCGCCAGGAATACGTCCGGGAGGCGACGCGCATACAGCGCTTGTTTCGGACAAACCGGAAGCGTGCGGTGCGAGAGGTTCTCAAGGGTTCCTCTCCACACTGCGAAGTATTGTTGAGCACTGTTCAGCAATACTTTGCAGGTATGTATGCTCTCCGGGATTGTCCGGGGCCCCTCCCGACTATCCATTTTGAGGAAGCGCGAGGAACTGCCTCCTTGGTCTCGCCCTTTGAGATCACCGAGGTACGTCGTCGACTTGGGAGGATGAAGAACTCATCCCCTGGGCCTGACGGCGTTACCTACGGTGACCTCAAGAGGGTTGACCCGGATGCGCAGTTACTCACGGCGCTTTTCAACACCTGCCTCAAAATGGAGCGTATTCCTGACTGTTGGAAGGAGTCAAACACCGTTCTTGTATACAAGAAAGGTGACCGGAATGACCTGGCGAACTGGCGCCCGCTCGCGATGGGTGACACCACGCCGAAGCTTTTCGCTGCTGTCATGGCCGACCGCCTAACCTCCTGGGCCGTTACTAATAAACGGCTTTCCGAATCCCAGAAGGGCTTCCTGCCGCACGAAGGTTGTCTTGAGCACAACTTCGTGTTGCAGGCAAGCCTTGAAGACGCTCAGCGGAGGAAACAGGAGTTGGTGGTGGCGTGGCTGGACCTTTCGAACGCGTTCGGATCGGTCCCCCACTCCACCATCACTGGTTTGCTGGCTCAAGCTGGCGTTCCACCGGCGGTAGTCAATATCGTCAGCAGCCTGTACGCAGACTGCTCGACGAGGGTCAGGACGGCTGAGGGGTTTACGGAGAGAATCCCAATTAAATCGGGAGTAAAGCAGGGGTGCCCCCTCAGCCCTATCCTATTCAATATAGCAATCGAGCCCATGATCCGCGCAGCAGTTTTATCGGGACACGGATACGTAATCGCCGACCGCAAGATTACGGCATTAGCATACGCGGATGATGTCGCGCTGTTGGCGGCAAACGAGGAGGAGATGAAAGACCTATTGAAGACAATAGAAGACATCGCGCGAAGGCTGGGCCTCACCTTCAATCCGAAAAAGTGCGCGACGCTACATGTAAATGGACGGGACCAGGTACTAGAAACGAGGTTCGAGATCGGAGGCGAACTCGTTCCAGCTCTGGGAAAAGGTGAACCTTACGAGCATCTAGGTGTCCCCACTGGGGTTCAGCTGACCGAAATCTCCAATTACGTGTTAAAAGTTTCCACGTTTAAATTATAATCCACCTGTTACCTACGACAGCGCATCGGCAACTGATTCATTAGGTCTGCAACAGCTTAGCACTGACACCAACAGGTGGCAGTAACGTAGTATCCACAAAGTGCTGCCATCTATAATAGGTAAAATCGAGTCCCTACTTTCGATATATCGAAAGCATCGATCGTGATCGAAACATTGGTGCGAGCAACAGTTCGAATGTGCTAACGTGCCCTGTGTTCTGATGTTGTTTGCCTTTTTTCTAACGTGACCTTCATTATTACAGCCAGTTTTTGCTTTTCCTCCTTTGAGATATATGATTCTGTTTACAATGTTTTTGATTTGATACAGTGTACTCGCAATATTTCGTTTGCCACGACCTTCTTTCGTTTACCATGAAACTTCTACGTAAAGGAAAAATAAAAAGACCACAGTGCAGTAGCTGCTATGAATGCTGCACTATGCTGCGCCCCTTTTCCAGAAGTGCATGGAGATCCCCCCCCGCGTCTAATAAAAAGGGCAGGGGGATTCGATGTAATTAATATATGTATATGCTGCCAGTCATAATTACTTATCTGACGCTGCCAAATCTACTTTCATTACAGACGATTAATCCCTATCAGATTATAGTATTAATAGTCTTATCGTATAGTGCCCCTGTCTTGCGGGCACGTGCAAAATTCAAGGATATCATTCCTTGTGCATTACCCCATTACTGTATATAATAGTTCCTTAAAAGAATGAAATAATTTCGTGCATACCAGCTTATCTCGCAACAAATGTTTAGTGTTTATGAATAATCATAAAGATAAGGAATAGTAATTCGTATATGCAAACGATTGAGTCGTAATTGGGGAGGATCGAATGGCACGCCTCTAGCATATAAAATTTGCGATGCCGCGTGAAAGCGCCTCTAACATCTGCACGCAGAATTAAATAGACATGTCGTCCGACGTATTCGCTGGATTAATGTTCTCTTGCAAAGATGTAAATAAATTGTTAGTTAGGTGACCAGTTCGTGCGATGAATCGTACGAGATCCGCAATATGTGTGTAACTACATGTCTGGCTGTTTATCCGAAGATCCAAAGGTGGGTGTACGCGGTTGTTCGCGAATTTATATCCGTGTGTCTGTGCAATGTCAAACGATTTCAGTGGAGCAGACAGAACATATTGTTAACGTTCACTTGTTTTTCACGCAATGTGCGCAGATTTTTCACCGAGCACGCACCGGTCGATCGAACACGATTCTCTTCGAACGGTTCCCATGCTTTTTCTTCGTAAAATGAATTGCGTTTCGATTTTTTTCATCGCCTGTCAGTTTGTACGCTCCTTTTGTGTACTTACGTCGGTTTGGACTTTTAATTTCGAGTCTTTACGTCAGTGTGATTGTTTACTATTCGTTCGACGACACAGTACCGATACGATGGTGTCTTTAACGAAGAAAAGATAAAAGGTGGAAACGGGAGAGCAAGAAACGTAAGAAAACGTTCCGTTTTCGTGCGATGTAAAAATAACAAGAGTGATATTTAAGAATTCAGACTCGCGGTAATGCAGAGAACTGTGCAATGAGTGATAAGGACCATTGAATAGGAAATTTCCAGTAAAGTATTTTTCTTTGATTATCTGAACAGGAGACTATATTATATTTTGTAGCTTACTACAACTTGTTCCAGCATGTTCTTCATCATTGATCAAGATTCAAAGAATCATAACTGTTTTACAGATGAACATACCGCTATATGGGTTTCTTGGAGTTGCGGTGACTCTACTCGTGTATCTTATCGGATTTGGAATGATTGTGAAGCTATTTATTTGCCTGCTCGCTTTAATTTTAGGGTATAACTTAACTGAATTAAAGTGTTTCTTACGTTAAGAACGATTACATCTGTATATTTATTTTGTTACAGAACAGTCACGTGTATATATAGAATGTACGGTGCAAATCTCGATGATGTTATTAAATCGGAAAGGGAAGACTTGAATAAGAAGACTGAAAAGTTTCGCCAGGTAAACAATAGCATATAATATATTTATCTGTTTAATAATTTTCATTTAATTGAGTCTGTTACCATTGCAGTATATTCTAGATGCATCCAAACAGAAGACAACCTTCACCTTAGATAAAAGAATCACTGGTAGTCGTATCATTGACGAGTCCCTGCAAGTACATAGTCAATTTAAGAATTTATCTACTTTTATGTAGTATTGTTGTTGACATAAATAGGTGATATCATGATAATCATAGTTTGGGAAATGTAGAACACAGGTTATCAGATATCTTCCTCAATTAAGGACAGAAACCCTAATTATGTCAATGACCATTGTACATACTCGCAATAAAAGTACCATAATAATTTGCAATTTTGCTTATACAGGAAATATTAGACTTTGTTATCAGAGATTATGTGGAACCATGGTACAGTGTCATCACAGATGATGAAGAATTTGTATATTCAGTTCGGGATACCGCTCAAAAAATAGCTATCAATATTGCAAATAGGTTTGTACTATAATAATGAAATTAGTAGAACACAATTGATTTGTCTCCTTAAGTAAGTTTTTTTGAAACAGAGTAAAAGGCGTAGATTGGATACCTTATTTAACTACACGTCTCGTCGATGATGCAGCTTCTCACGTGCGACTGTATCGGCAAGCGAGAGCCAGGATAAAACAGCTCCGTTCAAAAAAGTTGCAGAAAGGTAGCGCGAGCTCGAGTACTTCCAGCGGAACTCCTAAGAAAACGCCTACCCACAGACGTAACAAAAGCGAAACAGATGTGTCATGGTATTCTCAGTCAAAGTTTTACATTCCTAATTTGTCGTCGCTCACCGAGCCGATCGAAACGAATGAAGATAAGGACGAGGAGACATTAGAAAAGATATTTTTCGACTTGGAGGTGCAAATGGAAAACAATATGATCTGCAGAGATCTCGTGTGCACCAACACTACCCAGGAACTGGAATTTCTGGGAGAAATATCTGAGATCTTGTTATATCTGGTATTACCAAAGGGAGATTTCGATTGTCTGACTGTGAGATTTATATTAAGAGAATTGTTAGTGAACGTGATAATTAGACCATTGCTGGATTTATTCTCTGACCCTGATTATATTAATCAGGCGTGTATATGGCTGGTAAGTTGAAACACAACTAAACAAGTTTGGCAGTGTGTGGTGAGCTGTCACATGATTGAGCGGCACATGCACGTGCTGACCAAACCTAACCTGACTTTAAACCCGAAGCTCTATTAGCTCTATACAGTATGGTTGAGAGACATATTTATATAATTTTCTTTTCAGTGCGCTAAAGAAAGCGGTTTACCAAGTGACGTGTTTTTAACGGTAATCAGAGTCACCGATAGTTTAGACGAATTAGCGGCGACGAAGAACATAGTTTGTAAGGAAATAGCTCACCTACGTTCTAAAGACTCAGGTGGAGAGGATGATTTATCCGTGAAGCAGCAACTGAACAGCTTGCTGTACGTGAAGAAAATTTTGGAGACCAGAATTATTGGAATGCAAGAAGGGTTAGACTCAGAGACTGATTTAGGTGCTCAACCTGATTGGAATAGGTTACTGATACCAGGCCAAAAATTAGTAAATTTACCATTAGACGAATTACTGAAGAACAACATCGCGCTAAGTTACTTCATCGATTATATGACCTCCATAAACGCGGAATCTTACTTGTATTTCTATTTAAATATCTACGGATGGAGGGTGTCAGCTGAACAGCAGATATCCGACATAGAGTTACAGAAACTGCACATGTCCCAGGCAGCTCCTAGTATCATAGGCACTAGGCGTAAGAACATTGATCTGGATAACTTAAAAGAGGCAGCTACGAAGATTTATCAACAATACCTTAGCGAGAAAGCGTCACCAAAGTTGCAGTTAGATGACGCCCTAGTGAAGACTTTGTTGAACAGGATAAGAACTGAACCTGTGAAGGAAACATGGTTCGATGATCTTCGAACTTGCTGTTACGAGAAACTACGGAACGAAGATCGTTTCTTGCCAGGCTTCAAAAGGTCCATGTCGTACGTGAAACTCCTGGCTGAACTGGATCTATTAAAAGACCCCACATCTGAAGAGGACACGAAGTCCTTAGATAGTATTAGTATATCCAGCACAAACAACGAGTTGGAAACTTTGGACGAAATGTCTGAGATATATAAACCGGAAGAAATGAGAGGAACGGAACTGTCGGACAGTAAATTGAGATCAAATTCGTCGACCAGTTTAGCCAGCATCGTGGAGCCTAACGAGGGCAGAGTACCCGATGAGCCTGATGGTGAACTCAATGTCAGGGCTATAAAAAGTATGAGGAAAGCTGTCAGCATCGATGCAGATCAGATTAACGAGGGCAAGGACGTGTCGTTTTATTTGGAGTCGAATGCTGAACAGTTCGTCAAGTTGGACGAGAATACCTACGATCAGAATGCCATTAAAAAGTTACAGCAGGGTAGATTCGAGATTACTGCTAGAATTATAGAAACTGGAATAGTAAATGATCGCGGGAAGACCTATGGAATTTACGCGGTGGCTGTGACCAAGAGCTATGATTCAGGCTATCAAGAGAAGTGGCATATTTACAGGAGATACTCGGATTTCTATGATCTGCATCAGAAGATAAAAGAGAAGTATTACGATCTGGCGAAGATACCTTTCCCAGCGAAGAAAGCTTTTCATAACATGGAGAGAACCGTTCTGGAAAGGAGAATGTTAATGTTGAACGCTTGGATGCATCAGTTAACTAAACCAGCGGTAGTCGATGGTCACATGGGTCTACAAAATTTGTTGCTTAGTTTTTTGGAGCAGGGGGATTATGACAAAGGTGTCACCGGTGGACAGATTTCGAAGACGGTAATTGTAGACAAATTTTGAAGTGGTTCACTGTACGCTTTATTTAATACTTTTACTTTTGTTTTTTCATCCGAATACAGATAGACACGCTAATGAATCCTTTGAAGACATCTATGAAAACTGTAACCCAAGCCGTGAAAACTATGCCTGATAACATGTTGAATACAGTGGACGGTGTGATGGATAACATAAGTAAATTTTTTGGCAATCCTAAGAAACCCAACGCCTTTTACGAGAACACCAAAGTTGGTGCTGGTCTAGATGTAGAGGTACGTATTTCTTCTCTTTATAAGTATCAAATTAAACTTCCCCCTCAAAAATTTCTCACTTCAGACTGACGATAATATTCCTCTGCGTATAATGCTGTTACTAATGGATGAAATATTCGACTTGAAAGTGCGAAACCAATGGTTGAGAAGAAGGATTATCACGTTATTGAGGCAAATTATTCGTACGATGTTTGGGGACATAGTTAATAGACGAATAGTGGAGTATGTGTCGTTGTTAACTAGTCCAGCCAGAGTGGCGGGTTATTTGAAATTGTTTAAGTAAGTAAAACTATGCTTTCGTTGAACATTAAGCAAATACGACGGTTCAACGATGTTTTATACCGTAGGAATAGCTTTTGGCCAAACGGTGTTAAAGCTGAGAAGAAACCACCACGGGATACAGAGATGAAGAACAGAACAAGAGTAGCCGCTAAAGTTGCCCTACTATCTTGCTTGTCCGACGAATTAAAACATATCATAGGTAGCGAAACGACCAGGAGAGGTCTCTTAAGAGTGTTCGAGTTGTTTCAACGACCTGTACTGAACAGAAGACTGTTGTACGTTCTCTTAGAAGGAATAATAGAAACTCTGTTTCCTCAGAACAATCTGGTAGAAATCTTCCGGAAACTTTATTCTGTTTCGCCGAGGGTGCAACACAGGAACCTGCAGAAATGTTAATGATATATGTCGTTCATAGTCTGAATCTGCAAATTTTGGCTACTCAAGCTCATCGAAAATCTCAATTTTTATTTCAGCCACATCGGAGATGTGGCGGAAGTTATTTATTGTTAGACGTTTTGTTCACTTTTCTACTTCACTCGCACATGTAATGTTACACTTTAAGTTCCTGAAGTAGGTTTTAATATCTTAAACCTTTCAAGACCACTTTTAAGCGCCTAAAAACTTAAGAATCGAAAGATGAACAGAAAGGATAGAATAATCTGTGATGAGTTGAGTGGCCATTTCATTTTGTACAAATTATAGCAATGTCGCATAGGATAATAACGATTGAATAATTCTTAAATACGAAACACGTATTGTATGCCCAAATACGGACGTAATGCAACCAGGAGTAATGTATAAATTATTTCTAATAACCAATCTCACTGCAATAATTGAAAAAAAGAGTCGTTTTTCTCAACTGGGAACAAAGTGAAAGTTATAACAAGGCTTTCAATTTATATAAGCGTATTCATTAAACTAAGCGCAGTAATCAAGTGGCCAAATAAACGATTATACGAGTGATTTGAATATACATGTATTATTAATCGAGTTCGAGTCGTAGGGGATGCGATTCTTATCGGTATTACGTAGAGAATAATGTACCGTTCTACAATCTTCTGCGCAGTTAGTCCGTAGGGACACGTATTTAAGAACATTATGCATTCCAATTTGCATTTTATGATGTACTTCACACTAATGTTATACACTTTTTACACGTACTGGAACAGTGATAGGCAACTGCACCGACGAGGGTGCGGTGCATGGATGTGGCGTGCACAGGTGGTAGTCATCTTTTCTATTTGAAATTTCTATATCTTTAGATTGAAAATTTCTATATTCCTAAATCCCCAAATTACTAAACTTGAAATTTTCACGATTCTTCAACATCTTGACGCTACTTTTACCGTGCACCCCGCGAGCTCGTTGCCGGGCATTTAACCTGCCCACCACTGTCTAGAAGACCAAGTTTGCGCGCCAATTTAAACTAGCGAATTGTCGCAACTGTTCTTATACTTAATTCACCTCCTGCCCTATTAAAAAAAGAAAGAAAAAAAATGGTTTTCAATTGTGTATCGTGCCATTCACGTAGTGAGAATTGTATGTATATTTATTTCGAGCCTTGAAATTTCTTCGACTAGCTTACCATTTGTAAAATTTAATTTAATTTCCCTGTCGATAATACTCGGCACGATAGTGTAAAAATTGTTGTAAATGTCGTACAATTGTATATATATATATACATATAAAGTTATTTCTATCGTGTTGAAGCGCCATATCTGTCACGTTTACTTATTATTAAAGAAACTGTTTATAAATCGTTGCTTTTCACTCTTCCCATCTCTATATACATTTTCCCATTCACCTTTAAAAATTTTTATAAATATTGTAACAAATTATTAACCAAAGTCAGAGGTTATACAAGCTGTATTTCTTTGAAAATTACTCTCACTACGTTCACGTCTCAAAACCTGTAACAAACAGGAAAGTTAATTACCTCCAATCGGTTAACAATGGTGGGGTACACAACGGTTTGAAAAGAATGAGCAAAAACAAAGAAAGTTTATTACCGAGCTTGCCAGAGGAGTATGGTGTTGGGGAGATTAGGGGGAGTAAGAACATTAGGCGGGAAGAAGGGGGGTCAAAGAATCGGGTACAAGAGCATCGCCTCATCGTTGTTCCGCGTCATACGGGAACATTTTGCGCGGACCAAAAGAACGAGAGGAGGTAGGGGGCTCTTTGAACGTCCGGAGGAAGGGGACGAGAACTGATCCTGATATTTCAAACACTTTTCAATCGAAATCACTTATCGAAATTACTCACAGTTTCTTTTGTATGCAATTTAGTAAACTGATGTCCAGTGTACAGGTTGTCCTTTTACATTGCAATTTGTGTCCCTTAATTTTTGGAGGCGAGAATCATTCTCCTTTATAAGTGTACGCAGGAGACGACGATTGTACCCCTGTAAATAAATAATAGTTAAAATTTGCAAGATTTATGGTTTTCTATGGTGGGGTACAGTTTCTTGAATCTCTTAGGGGCAGTGACCTACTTTTAAGAATGCTAATTGATCTACTTTGTAGTGTATCATTTTACAGTGATTACAACTTAAAAGATTGAAAAGTCTCAAAGTTAAATAATGTCAAAATTTAAAAAATCTGTCTGACTTATAAAATAGTACTTCAGTATTTAGTAAAGTCCACACTTTGCAAATCTCTGTACTACTGTGCCCTTCAAGACCTGAGCATTCGAATCTAGAAATGTACCCTGTATCAATATCCCTCCCCGCATTAGTGTAATTCAATATATAATTTAAACGCAGCATCACACCCAGGCTGATTTCTAAAAGTTTATAAGGTTAACCCCTGACTCAAGTGTAACCAAACCTGCTCCCTCCCTTCGCTCCCAATTCAATTACCCCTTAATTATTTGAAAAGCATCCAGCGGGGCTCTATTAACGCCAACAGTGGCCCGGTTTCTTGGCCGGGAGATTTCCAGCTAGATCCTCTATTGTGGAAAAAAGAATCGGGCACCGGTGATGGCGTCGCGCTCGCATTTTCAGAAGGGGTTCTGTCGGCCGGCCGGCCCCCGGGCTTTCTGTGCAAGAAGAGGGGGATCGCCACGGGCTTACTACGCGCGGCCAACACAACTACCGAACGACGTACTAACGAAAGAAAATCGATATGCATGATTCACGCAGAAAAGAGAGCGAGAGAGACGTGTCACAAGGAACCAGCCATGGGGAGAGACGGAGAGAGAGGATCCAGGGGGTTTAGGTGTGGATAGACGTCGACAGAGAGCAGAGACGCGAAGGGGGAGCAACGAGAAGAGGGGAAGAGAGAACGGAGAGCCACTCTTCTCCCTTCGTTCTCCCTTTGGCTGGAACCAAGGGGACGGAGAGCTGTATGCGCGATGAGCGGGCACACACGTAATTCTATACAAGCGCACGAGGAGGGGTATTCTTACAATGCTACCCCCTCGGACACTCGATCAGTCGTGGACGAAGTTCCATGCCGTTGGAAACCTTCTGTGCTACTCGTTCTTCTCTTCCCTCCATTCGTCATTCGTCTTTCACCTATGTCCGTTTCCGTTTCGCCTCGCAGTCTCTGCGCCTGACGGACCTGGAATTTCATGATCCAAGGTCAGTGACGGAGCCGTACAGGGAAGCTTTTTTGAATGGACACGTTTTACCCGCCGCGACGTCGGCGTCGACTCGACGCAGTTTCATCCTAGTGCGCGATCGCCGTTGATCCCGCGTACTCCTCCACTTCCGGGATCCAGCGACGAACCCTCGTGTGCGTGTTCTCGTGGTATTGGTGCTGGTGCCGGAATACGATTCTCAACAGCTTCAAGACTTTACCGGAAAGGACTTATTTCTTGCGCCGTTTCTCTTTGGTATAGTGTCATCCAGCATGGGTAAGCGTTCGAGTATGGTGATGGATCTGCAATAAGTTTAAAATCATACCTTGATTTGGATAATCCCTTGTGATAGGAATGGGTCCAGCCCATAGATTAGTGAAGTTATCAAAATAGTTATAACGTAGATATTTCGTATAATAGAGATTTAAGACGAGTAGAAATTACAGTAGTAGCAGAGGGTGGCTTGGGGATTTCGATGCGAGGCGTGCTATGCCGAGCGTCTCCACGCGCTTTAAATTAAACAGCTCCTCCTTTCAGCATCGTTTAGACAACCTGAAAATTTATATGCCACTACAATTTGCTCTCATCAAAACTAATTTCAATATATTTTATCCCTATAATCCATTTATGTAACATCTTAATTTAAAATAAAACTTACATAATTTTGATGAAACGTATACTCTACCTTCAAGGTAAATTTTCATACTCAGAACTCTTTAAAGATTCAGTTACATATAAGATTAAATATAGGTGCATGAGTTTAGTGGACTCATCTTGCATACAAATTTGATCTTAGTGCTTGATCTACGAGTGTTGCTACAAATCGGTGTTGTGTGAATAAAAAGAACACCAGAACGTCTGGTTAGCCCGATTTTTCTTGATTAATTCGCACCAACGACATCGGGCCGAGACGTAAGCGTAACGCAAGAGAATAAAACGAGAAAACGATGCCGGGTTGCGGTCAGCTGGGTCTGGTTCCGAAACAGGATACGCCTGGGACTTAAAATAAACAAACAGTAATGCCGTGAACCGATAGAAAAGCTAGAACACGATCTCCTAGTCTGCAAAGAATAGCGGAATCGATCACGAAGATCCTTGGAGTTGTTTTGCTTCAGTTGAAAACTTGGATCCAGATATGAAAGCTTTAGGGTAACTGAAAAATAGTATAGGATGAGAATGTAGAACTTTTAATATATAGTATGTGAGAAAAAGCTCATAATTAAGGTTCTGGATTACCAAAGACTTTAACTGAAGTCTCAAACTTATTCTGTATAATATGAAACTTTGAGAATCTCTGGTCTAAGTGTAGAGAAATGGTAAACGTTAGGAAATGTCCAATCAGAACCACCTGTGCAGTCAAAGAATTAACTCCAACGCATCTGCTCGCGGTCTACTGGCCTATTTACAGCTGCATTTCACCCCTAGGGGCTGATTAATTTGAAATTACTCGAAAATCAGACGGGCACGCACCCTAACGTCAGCAGATAACGATCGCCTCGTGTCCTGGAAAAAGAAAGCTTTTAATTATCGTGGAACCACCTTAAACATCTGTTGCGCTACCGAACGTTAGTTAATGATTCAAGAATTCTTTTACATTATCAAATAAAGTGACAAATCTTATAAGTGTAACAAAAATTTGGGACAATATTTGAAATATTTAAAACTTAATTTCAATGAATATAGAATAGTAGTCTGCTTTGTGAAATAATAGATGCAATACATGAAATAAACAATTTTTAATCTTGTTGAGCTCTAGAGTATCTTACCAATAATGACAGAAACAGTTTAGCATTTTGTAGAGTATCTTTGGAAAATGTAGAGATACGGCGACGAAGGAAATTCAGAGAAACGTCGTGTATTTCAATGGACTAAGGCGTATCAGTATCGTTTAAAGGGGCTGAAAACATGATATGCGGCCGGATTAGCTTACTTCGCCTCTAAAGAGACACGCAGACCACTGGTTTATCCTAGTTCTACGCGTCGCGAAGGTCGTCGCACTTCGAAGAGTGCTCACACTCTTGTTTCCCTGAAAAAATGTTGAAAAAGTGGATCGAGTTTCTACGATTTCGCACCGCGAAAAGTCTACTTAAGTTCCATGGACACGTTTCCTTTAATTGCGTGCGAATTCTACACCTTTTGTGCGACTTACTGAAAAGCCCTATCTTCTCTTCACCGTAACGGTTACATAATTTCTGGGATGGAGTCCTATAATTGTACGCTGTCCCATATAATTAGCTTCTGCAAATTTGGAGATTTGAAAGTTTAGAATTTCAGCTCAGTCCATATTTTGGGAGAACCAAATCTTGCTCCTTTCTTATATACACCAAAAGATTACATGTTTTCAACTCCACACTCCTGATTTCTGAATATAAAAGTCTCTGTAAAAAATGAAAAGAAAAAAGAAACAATTACTCCAAATAAAAAGTGACTGTATAATCTAACATATTTTGTGAGATGAACAAGAGAGGATATCCTCCAAATCCACAAAGGGAATTGAAAGAAAGTTCCATACAGGAATTTGAGAAAAGCGATGATTGGTGGCTTACTTTTGTTTATTGAGCTTAGAGAGTCAGCTGAGAAGCAAAGAACACCCCGTGACTCAGCTAGCACAACGAGGGTGGTCAGTACATGGTGTTCATCACGGTGAAAGTGACGAGGAGGGAGGGCTTCAATGGCAACGTCACTATTTCAAGACTAGTGACCAATACTTACGCTCCTGACGATATAGAACATTCTTACATGGTTTAATGCTTCAGAAAAAGTTTGCTGAAGCTAAAAATATTAAATGTTATAACGCTACTACACAAATAGCTGTAATTTGTGCAACATTAAATTCTTCTCTTAGAAGAAAAATGTACATAATATCTTCAGTTGTTTATCAAGTTTTAAGAACCATCTAAGTGTCACTAATTCATCCAAAAAAAGACTCTTCCCTTCAGATAACTGGTCTTATCAAGAATGCTGATAAACTGTGAGATATCTTTGAAAGCCACTCGACACGCTTCGGTCAACACCTTTCACCAATTGCTTCATAAATTCCTACAATGATAAATCATGCAGATAACTTAAAAGAATAAAATATAAATAATGAATAGCATTAGCTAAATTATAAAGACCACAAACGATTAGATTGAAACAAGTTCTTCTTTACAGTCCATTAGCTCCTGCAGTAAGCAGACCCAGAACAGAGTTGTCTCTCATGAGGAGAAGAAGAGTCTTGCAGACAGGAAGAGGGATGAGCAGCTGAGCGCTAGAAACAGATGAAAAAGGAGAGAGAGAGAGACAAAGAAGAAACATAGGTGGTCGCAATTTGCACCTAGAGCACAGAGAGCACCGATATCTAGTATCCCATCGTATTATTATGCTCGAGGGCGTTCGTAAGGGGGAACGGAGGTCCAGGGATGGCTGCCGGACGGGGCGGGTAGGTGTAGGCTTACTTTGGACTCTGGTGTGGGATTACCGTACTTATATTCAAGTCTAATATTAAGTTACCATTTTGCTTTACGGCAAGTGAACAGGCTGCCTGCATATAGGAAGCCATCCGAGCGCTCCTGGGACAGTCTGGCTCGCCCGTCTGGGCCCACCTACGATACACAAAGCCTCTTGGCCACCATCCTTCTTAATTGTGTGTCCTCACTTCCAAATAAGTGCCGCTTTTCCTCTAACGTCGTTCGAAGAACCTCTGATAAAGTACGTTTCCATCGGTGTTCACTTTCAGATATTGTGAAGTTTCTGACTTGTCGTATTTGGAAAATGTGTCATACTTCTTTTCCTATCTTGAGATAGCAGTATTGTGAATCTTCTAACTACCTACATCGTTTGGAGAATATGTTTCTTTTCCTGTATTTTCTAACGTGTTCCCTTTCCGACTAATATTGCTCGAAGAGTGACGTTTCTCAAAGTGCAGCAGAAACAGTGCAGTGTCTCGCAGTTTTCTTGTCCTAAGTTCGAAACGCCAGAGATGGAGAGAAACTGAGGACAATAAGAAGGCAGAGGTACTGACTTCTGTGCGTGCTGGGGTTTGTACTAGACTTCCTAGCACCATTTGAAATCAGTACTACTCTTCTTAGCAATCCGCAGTCCCTTGGGGAATCTGGAGAAGCTCGAGGAATGCATTGCACAACCAGAGTTCGGTATTAAAATGTTATCAGTCGCTTTATGTATCCTCTTTTTCTGTTCGATACAATGTTCAACCGCGACACGGTTCCTTATTTTCTACGTCGTTTATAAAGTCTCTCGGCTTTCTATAATTACAACATATCATTACGTACATGTATAGAAACGTAAACGGTTAGCTGAAGAATTATTACATACAGGTTAGTCCGTTCAGGCTCTCGGTTCGCCTTCAACGTATACATTCTCGTTCGAAAGACTCTCGAGAGTGAACGGATCTACTAACTATTTAGCGAGGCAGTATGGAACTTCGTAATAAATAACATCTGACCTCTAGGGTCGTGATAATGGCGTACAGTAAAAGAATACTATGCGTCTATGTACAATATCCGATTCGCAAGGTTAGAAAAGCACGTTGCTCTTCGATTAATCTTGCTCTGCATCCTGAGCTCGTCCTTCGCTATCCACGAATGTGATCCTGCGCACTCAAGGACACTTAGGTACTCTGTCGTTGCGTGAACCGTCAATCTCCGAATTCGGATTGTCGAGTAAAATAGTTTGTCGTGAGTGACGACCACTTCTGATCGGCGAGTAATGGAATACGACACTGGAGTGGATATCCACCAAACGAAGACAACGGCGACAATTTAACGACGACACCCATGGAACTCGTGATAACTGTCCGGCAGTTAGGTGGAGTCTTTGCTTCGACTGGTTGCCTGCAGCCTCGTCCAGGTTTCGCCCAACGCCTTTGCGAAGTGATCATCCACTGTAAGTAGAATTTTAAAAATAGAAATTTGTCCCTTTATTCCATTGACAGTTTAGTTACTATTAAATTAATATCAGGAAGAGGAAGATATACTAAGGTACAAGTCTAAATTGCTAAATCTTCAAGTTCAAAAGTTCCAAATAATTCCAGAAATTCTATATCTCCAAATCTAAAAACCTCAATGTTTAAAGAGTTAACAAATTCTGAAGACCCAAAGTTTAAAGATTAGAAAAAAATCTGCAAAATTCCATGGACCTAAATTTCCAAAGATCAAAGTTGCAGGGACTAAATCTTTCACAATATCAAATGCCACACGTAAGCTTTTAATACATGTAATTAAAGTTACACATATGTATATCAAAACGAACAAGTATGCACTGTTCTTGTAATCCCTCTTCCGCTTTTAAAGAAGATTAGTTTCTCGCACTGTCGTACCGCTGAGACCTGCTTCCTTGTCAGTAGTCGTAGCATTGAAAACGGCCGCGTATTCTTCCAGACCCAATGATCTCTTAAAGTGTTCGTCTATTGCAGGATCACTAACGCCACCCACTGTTCTAATACCGGTTCTTTGGCCTCCTGCTGTTGCTGCGGACGGTGTCAGCGATGGAGTAGGCGTTACTGCCGTGTCTTCGATCGTTGTACCTGGTAAATAATTACTTCTGTTAGCACTTTGGCCTCAAACACAATTTGTATGAATTTACAACCAGATCACCTACGTTAAATTTGTAAAACACCCTACTTCATTATTATTCGTCATTGAAATAAATTTCTCTCAAACATTTCTACATCTTTCCCCAAAGTTTTTACACCTTTGATTCGCCCCTACAGTTTGAAAAGTGTGACTCTGGGGTCCAGACATAATCTCCACGCGTTTAAACAATACTCTGATCGCCGTTAATTACGTTCAACGAGAGAGACGTGACAATTTTTCGTTCTAGCCGCAAGGAATCCTACGGAAAGGCCGCAGATTAACCGTATTCCTCTATTGAACACGATTGAAACGCACGCATCTGCGTCCCGTGCATCACGCCGCATTGTCATGGCGCGTAGTCACCCCAGTGTCAGACAATAGGCACCCTTGCAGCCCCCTGTGAGAGCCCAAGAACAACGCAACACGCTTTAACGAATTCGCGACGAGACCTGGTTGCAGCAGGCATGCTTGCGTGCTTGCTTACCAGGCTGCGGCGTGGTTGGCACGATCACGCTGGGCCTGCTGTGATGATGGTGATGATGAACCCTGGCTGCAGACATGTCGAGAGCCTCACTCTGAATTGGATCTCTCCTACGCTCTTTGCGCCACGCGCTGCTTGGTTTCCGGTGTAAATTCGTCGCTTTTGGTCGCTCCTCTGTGAAAACACAAAGTGCATGAGCTTTTTGTACATTTTATATAATTATATATGGTTTGTAGTAGATTTATGTGTACAATATGTATGTGGTTTGTTGAGGAATAAATTTTTAATATCAGTATAATTGAAAAATATCTCATTTGGAAAATTATGATGGACCAGCAATGTTCCTTTTTCACTATAGACCAAATGTACTGCATTAGAAAACAATACAGGTGTTATTGTGATCTGCCAATGAATTTTTGTTGCATGCATCACAGTGAACAGCTGAGAAAAAGAAGAGAGTCCAGCTTTCTATTTTCACTTATGTGTACATAGTTTGTCATAATTGTTAAGATAACAGAATAAATATCCTATTGTTTACATCTGACTTTGCAAACGAGAGACAGCAACATGAAAATGTTTTATAAAAGCAAACTAGTAGCAAATGTATCAGAGATGAAAAAACGTGAGAAAAAATGTTGCGCATCCCCGAGCTTATCGCCCCCATTATTTATGAAATACCAGGGGTTACCTATTTTCATTCGCCACGATATCTGAAATCGGAAATCGATGCTGACAACCCTTCGAACAATCGAGAACGAGCATACGACTGAAGGAAGAGAAAGAACAGGGCAGTAAAGGAAAGAGTCCGGTTCCCAGGACGAGGCAGGAAGTGCCTAATAGCCGTGAGAGGATCGTCAGGAAGACGGTCAAACTGGTTTAAAGACGAAGGATGAGCCAAAGCAGGCAAAAGATGAATGGACCAAACGTGTGGATCGAAGGTGAGCCTGCGATCATTCCGTTCAATTAACTTTCTCGTATTTCTGACTTCTCCTACTTTTCAGAGGTTCGCTCTACAAGGACATTCTTTTCACTTATGAAATCCATCCTCTACCTCAAATTCTGCAAACACGATACGAACACTTGGCACATTGAGTAGAAAAATGGATAACAAGTCCCGAGGAGATCACTTCTTGACGTACCTCGTGGCTTCTCCACGTTGAGCCACGGTTGCCAAAGGCATCTCCTTTTCGACGAGACCTCCATTGTCTCCGACCTCCACTTATCGGCCACGAGCAGCCAGTTCTTCGACTCCATGGTCAACCTTACGACTTGCAGATTCCCTACGCGATCCTCGAGTTCGAACGCCGAAGAAATAGAAGAAGAACGCTGGAACGATGATGCTATTTGGCACACGGATCGTCCAAGGACTCGACTCGAGTAAGGATCTTCCTCTCGCCGAAGAAAGTGGCTTCCATGATGTCCTGGCCTCGAGAACGTCTTAGGAAAGCGGTCGAGTGGTCAAGTGGTCGCAAATTTGAACCGACGATCGACGCACCGAATACTCCAGAAAACCAAGGTCAAGGGTCATAATCGTGGAAACATTGGCCAAGGTACGAAAATAAAGAAACGAAGACCGTGCTCTTTTGGAAGAGAGAAACGTCGCTGAAAAGACCCGTGGATTCGTGAATGCCCCTCTTACACGACTGTCTTAAGATTCATTCATTCATCCGCCTCGTCCCGTCGTCTGCCCCCTCCACCACACGATGGGGAAGCTTGCCTTTTACACATGCAGGAGCTGCACGCATGGGTGTAGCGATGGGTGTCTGTCTCGCTCGATTACAGCCAACTTTATGAACAAATCTCTACCTACGAATAAACGATTTTAGTGTTTGAACGATTACAAGAACAAATACAGAAATATAATTGATTGAGAAGTACTAGTTAAGTCTGAGAATACTTATAACTTGTAGGCCCATATCTAAGGTTATCAAAGAACAGTTCAAAAATCGAGTAGCAACTAAATTAAATATTCCACTTGAGGATCAGTTTAACAATATCCTTCTTCCAAGATAAGTTCCATGAATTCCTTACAAAGTCCACTTCAATAGATCAAGAAGTTTGATCTCGAAGAACTTAAAGCCATCACTAGATGGCTACACGAACGCACGTGTGTGTAGATGATTCTATAGGATGGAGATACATGCACCTATGGCCAACTAACTCGCCTCTTTCCTCTTCCTCTTTTCCCCCTTTTTTTCTTCCTCAGGTAGGCAGAATACGTCGGCCAAAGCTGATCGATACACGCTCACCTATGCACATGTGCATCGAGTGCACGTGCACACCATCCACGCCGTCACGTTTACGAAAAAAATTCAACCGATAAGAGATCCCACCGAGAACTCTCCAATTCCAATTTCCTTCCCAGCTTCGGAGAAACTTGAAGAATTTTGCTCACAGAAATGTTCAAAAAAAATTATTCCAACATTTTTTAAACATGTAAGGAAGTTTTAACAAAAGGACCAATATTTTTCGAGGTGCTTTTGAAGACTCTGTATACGTTTTTGGACGGAGAGAATAGAAATAAAAGAATGCAATAATTAAACTGTGTGGAAGTGACCTTGAACAGTTCATTGATTTTCGTGAAGCTATAGCACGCCAACTCGCTGTCAGCGCCATAATTCCCAAGCAAGATCAAGGTGCCACGTTATCCTCGAGGAATCGTGAAGCATCGAGCAGGAATGCCGAGTATTTTAATAGCAAAGAGACCAGGTAATCGCACGCGGTTATCAGACGTTCGTTTAACAGCTAATCCCATCGCTCGTGGGCGTGAATTTGCACAACATGTGACGATTTATGTCGTTCTTTCTTCCTCATTCTTCGGTAATCCAAATTAACAGATTCTATTCAGAAAGAAACAATCGAGTTGAGCGCAATTCGCAGGCAGAGGAATGTGCTGAATTAGAGAAACCTGCGAATGAAATACCACTGAAAATTAATATCCCAGTTTAAATCAATCTTTTTCGTTTCAACATGGATATAAAGAAATACAGCGCAGTCCTGCTATATGGCATCATAGTACTGACATTCCAGCAGCATGACAGCACATAGAAAGATACAGAAATTTATCATTTAAAAATTTAGGAAGTTTGAAATTTTCAAATATTTGACAGTGAATTAATAACAAATAATGTCAATAGTGTCCAGGGTCATATAGCGAGACTGTACCGTATCTAAATTTAAAAGAAACAAAATACTGTTGCTACGATAAACCATGCCTAAAATAAATCCATCAACACTAGCAGTTAACCTCATCGATCCACCAAAATTAATTGGCAAGATTCCGATGAAGATTCCTAAAAATATCGGGGTACTGGACCAGTTCGCCTCGAATATGCTTATTAATAATTCGTAAATTTATGGTAAACATATTTTTGGCCCGAGAAAGTCACTGAACGCGCCATCGTTCGCCACCGAGTGCAACTACGCCTGGTATTCGGAACAGGTTCGGGAGCTCGGGATTCCATCACAACAAACCACACGAGAACCAGTCACACTCTCGCCACACAAGCGAACCACAGCTCGTTACGGTCTGCTGTTCGATCCGATAGGAGTCGATGATTTATGAAAATTATTTCCAAAGCGATTCGTAGACCTCGTACGATGACACGCTGTTATTTTGCTCTTGATTGCTTTCTAGAACCTTTTCTCCAAACGATATACAAAATGTGTTTCGACAAAAATGACATCCTTATTCGGGGCTCTGGTACTTTAATATCTTTATCTGAAATTCGATTACTTTAGTATTTGAATATTTATATTTGATATATTATACTTTGGGAGTTTTTCCTACTGTATTTTATAGATTACCATTTCCATTTTCACAACGTTTCACTATCCCACATTTAATTATAGAAACATCTAATACTTAAATAATTGATAATGAAATAGTCGCAACAGAATGTGTTCTCATATGTAGGTAACAGTGATGCCATTCTAAACCGACAGATAACTGAATCTTTAAAACGGAAAAGGGTCAGAGGAATTAAGAGCCTAAACAAACAAATTTATCTATAATCCATACGTTTTATCGCGCATAAACAATTCGACTATAGATAAGGAATTTGTTTTATTTTGCAACAAAAGCTATAAAAAAAAATTGCAATCAGACCCGATTTTTCATCGAAAGGCATTACCGTTTAGCATCAAAACTTTCCATTCTTAAGTTTCGAAAGCAGAACGAAAGCAAAGAGTAGTTGCACAGGGAGGTGTTCATCGAAGAAAGCGATATCAAACAACAATCACGTGCGTTTCGCTATGGCGAACAACACGCGTCAGAAGAAGCTTCAAGTGTCTCTTGCCAACGGCCGCGTTGGAGAACCGGCAAGGTATCTAAAATAAACACTGCACAATGTTATCTAATTCGACGCGAAATTGGCATTTCGTAGGAATGCGAGCTTGAACTGGGCCGAAATATCGCGGTCTCCTTGCGATCCTATAACCAGAATCCATCGTCGTTCAATTAGCCATTGACAACGATTCATGGAAACGCTAGTTAACGCTTTAATGACCGTGCATTTCATCGCGCGGACTACATTGAAAAATTCCGTAGCTTATCGTTGAGAACAGCTGATGGATCAATGTTCTTCACCTATATACACAGTCCATTGAGTAGATCGTATCAAGTAGTTTCACTAATTCAGAGCTCAATTTTCCAATCTAACAGATAAATTTCCTCTGAAGAATTTCTACGTCTCTGCTCACCCTCTCCCACCTCCATCAAACTCTTCTCAGCATCAGATTATTCAAGGATCCCACACGAAAGTGAGGTCTATCGTAGAACTAAAAAACTATACCCAATTATATTTCTCAGACATTCAATGGCATGCTATACATATTATAAAAATGTTGGTACCAGTATACAATGGAATGCAAAGGATTCCTCCAACTAAACTGACCTTGCACCATCGTCGCCGCCCTGGAGAGGACGTCCAAGGCGCTTTCGACAGCGGACATCTCCCTCTTCCTAGGAACCGCCTCCGAACTGTCTGCCGATGTGTGTCCTCGAGTGCAAACGGCTTTACCCTTGATACCGATACGTGATTGACGAGTTCGTTAATAGAAGGACGGCCCGATGTAGGTGCTCGTCCACGAGCAACCGCTGGAAGCCCGGCACCGACGTAGGAATCCGCTAGGGACAGAAGTCGAAGTTAACTGTTTGGGGGCCTTCCTCGCGGCCGAAGCCAGCACAAATAAAGTAAAACGGGGATTAAAAAACGTGACATTGTCTGTGGAATGCGGACCCCTCACCAGAGGCCCGCCTCTCGCTTCTTTCCTCGCCTCATCCCACCCACCCCTTCGTTGCTTCGCGAGTCTCCACATACCCCGCCGTGCAGTCGATCCCACTCCACCCACCGTTAGCGCGCTGGACTAGCGATAGACTCGACACGCTACACGAATCGGATTTTGAACAGTTTCGAACGTTAGATGAGAACAGTCTTTAACACGAAATGGCTCTTTGTCGGATGTAAAGTGAGGACTTCAAAAGTAGGTCATTTCTGGAAGTCTTGCATTGCTTCTAATTCTGAAACGGTCCACTTCTTTCAAATTTCAAACTGATGACGAATTTGATGGATGTTGAGGATTTGCTGGATTTGTTGATGGGAAGCAGGTGATCATATCCTTATGGAAAGCTTATGGAGACTTCAGATGAATACTTCAGGGTTCTCGATATTGGGACATTGCTAAAATTATTTAACATAATTAGAAATTTAACCTAATCTAATACACAACTTTTATTGTACAAATCTACTTATTCTTACTTGAAATTAAGTTAGATTACATTTGGAGTTTGAACAAGGATAAGTACATATGAATCATTCCGACTCTACAAAGACAGAATTTGGAATGTGGGATACCTGCACATTCCTGCTATGAAACATGAATTCTACAACTTCTTGAGTCCATCACTAGCCACTGTTTCTCTTCTCACTCCCGTATCACGCCCCCTGCTCTCTTTCCAAACTTCCACGCAACCGGCGTCGTACGGCATCGCAATTTCATTCGAACGATATAAACAATGGCCTCTCGAAATTGACATTCTTTCCAGGAATTACCCTATCTCTCGATACTCTCGCATTCCTCTTTGCTCTTCGTAAAATGGAAAGTCCACAAACGCAACCCTTCCACGTTATTTGCTAATAAAATACAAACATTCGTTTAACAAAATTCAGAACGAATTTATCGAAACAAGATATAGCGAATGATCTCATGATCTGAATCCAAAACCTTACTCCTCGATTAACTCTCGCAATTTACGCTTGTCCGATTCTCGATAAAATTTAATCACCACATTAATTATCGCGTTATTCTTTTTAGTTTGTTTGGAAAATATTACATGATACCTCCCGTAGTGTTTCGGCGTAAGTAGATTACCGGATTTCAGAGACCGCCAAAGTTTGATAACGATAAAAAATTATCGGTAAACGGAATTTGTTGAAAGCGATGAATCAACGAAACGTTGAACGCATTTGAGTATCGCGTAACAATGCATACAGCATGCAATGCACACACACGCATACAGCCATGACCAATACCATAAAAAATAATGTTTTCTCGTTATGGCGCGTAAAATAGATTTCGTACGAAGGAATTTTACGAAAGCAAATCGAGCCAGTGAATTTCGAATGAAATAAGAACATTTTTACCGACCAGGCGACGGAACAGAAGTATTTGTCGGAGTAACGTGTCCGTCAGTCACAAGAATCAATAGAGGAATGCGGCGTAGCGTGAAAAAAAAGCAGCGAGCCACGCATTCCTCGAGGTAAATCGAATGGTGGTTCTCTTGCAACGCGAATGTCTTTACTTACCGAACGTTACGCGATGACACCCGCGCGAAACTGCGATCAAACATTCGGCACGACGTACGATGGCATGTCGAATTAACACACGGCACGTATTTTCATTGAAAATGATGAAAATCTAATGGTATGCGGGCGGACACACGGAACACAGGCTGCTTGACATACGAGAGACAGCCTCGCTTCCCCACTACTTCAACATTACAATGGAATGTATGGTATTTGCCCGTTGCAGCGCGATCTACGGACAAAATTGCCAACTACAGCTGTGCTATACTTCATATAAATATGGTCTAAAGCAGAAATACCGAATGTATGAGCAGCATTGACTATTAAAATATAAACAATTTTTAAATAAAAACATGACACTTAGAATAAAAAGTGTCTCTTTCTTCGCCTACCTTTGTTTTTAAAATAGACAAGTGACTGGGTCAAGGAAGTAGGACTGGGATTTTGGATATCTTAACTTTGAATCTTTAGAACTTTATATCTTTGAAACATTAACAGTGATTGGATAACAGTGGATTGAATTTTTGCGCGACTATTGGATTGCATGATTAATTGTGAGGAACAGCATGATTATGGATATTAACTTGCATGAATAGATTCTAGTACTATCGTATACTCTTTTGAACAGGACTTGAAAGGATAATACAGAAAATATTACCATAAACAATGCTTTAATAACATTTATTACTATATTCCTGCTCACGCTATCCAATCATTAAAAATGAGATCGAAAAGCATTACAAGGACATAAGCTTATGTCGAGAGTCAATCTTACAATAAAAAGAATATTAAAACAAATAGAATAGATGCGGGCGAATGTAAAGATACATAAGTCGCTTGAATAGATCCACATATATCTGCCATTACATTCCTGTTTCACCGCATATAAAATTCAATTATACAAATTCTAGAATACAAATTGTATTATAGTATTACAGAATTACGCTTTATCGCGTAAGGATTACCTTAATCTATGTACATGTAACAACGCATCTTCGTCCAAGGTAAAATGTGTACACGTGTGATGAGTTTTCAAGGCATATCACTTTTTTGATCTTCTTCGTCGTCGCTTATGTTATCCAACGCATAGCAAAGCTAGAATTAAAAACAGAATAAAAACCAAAAGTTACAGGAATGTTTTAGTTAATACGTACATCCTCTATATCGGATCTTTTCAATATCTGTTCCAATCCAGACAAATTTTCTAAGTAATTCGGCACATTGCACGCATCCAATACAAACGATAAACCACGGTTTTTATATTCCGTGATAACAGGCACAGAACACGCTGTGCAGGCAGTGAACCTATGCGTAATTGTCAACTGCATATCATAATTCCAGAGAGACCCGCGTATCGTATGCGGCACACATCCTAACAGTCCAACTAATTCAGTATCGTTTTGACTAATACTGTCCCTGTTATTACCCACTAATGCTCTAGCTTCGATGCTGTGAAGTGTGAAAACAGAATGTTAAATTAAATTTCATTAATTAATAGAAAGTCCCTATTCCGTAGTTACCCCTGAGGATGCTGTGTTATGGCTACCAGTAATTCAACAGCTAATCCTGCAGCCATTTGTGATAAACCTGGCCTACTAACGGTGCATTGTTGGTCCAATGTTCTATCAGTTTGTGACTGTAAAATGTAGAAAATAAACATAAAACTAATGGAAATTACAACTTATGGACAGTTCATGGTGTACATACATTTCCTGGCTGTGTTACGTCGTTACAAAAGTAACAACCCAAATCTACACCACAAGGATTCTTTATATCCAAATCTGGAGAAAACGGAACTGAAAGATCGCGTGTACCGTGCCTCTGCACTGTATACGAGTCGAAGCCTAAAGCTGCGTTGATAGCAATTTTGTTCATCGCTGCGCATAGAACAGTGGGTAACCACCTGGCTTCACGGGAATCCAATAAAAGAAAAACTACGTCGTTCTTCTCGACAAGATCCTCTAACTGTTCCAGTGATTTTTTTGTAGACGCCATCATACTTTGACCAACAACGTGTCCAGGCATTGGGATGTGTAGGACCACGCCATTTGCGTTCTGTGTTTTTAATACAATTTAATACAGTGAAATATTATATGATATAAAAAACACGTTTAACTACCTACCATAGTTGGTCTGATACTAAGCAGTGCGTCTCTAGCTGCATGAGCCTTGTACTTATGTTTCACAGCATCTTCATGATTATATAAACTTTGTCTCACAGTGTTACTATGAGAAACATTGGAGCTATCAACAAAAGTTATGTTGTTCACTCCCCATCCAAGAAGTACTCTTGCTACAGCACAACCCAAAGTGCCAGCACCCAATAGAAGGCATCTAAGATTACTAACCTTTTCTAAATCTAAATCTGGGACCAGACGCCATTTCATTAATTTCAAGTTCAGGTTAATAGCTCTATCCAACAATCTAATAAACAGCACAAGTTCCAATGAAATGTTTTAAATGCAAATAGAAGTTGTATCTAACTAGGTTTTCAAATAATTACTTGGCTGGATCCATGTAATGTGATAAATCAATTATAGTAGGGCCCATTTTACCAGCTGCGTTTCTCTCCCAGCCAACCAAAGGACAATCAAATATAGTTTCTCTAAATGCTTTGGAATCATCATATTCCTTAGTTTTTAATTTGAAAACAATACTTTTGTGTGCTTTATTTCCTCGTATAGATATAATTTTAATAATTTTTGTGAAGCAATATGTAGGACAGTGCCAGAACAATAGACACAGCAAATTGCGTAATGGCCACCCAGGTTGAATACTTGTACAAGGATCATAAAATGCAAAGTAAACTTCGCTGTTATCCTAAAGAAATAAACTATGAATAGAAATTGAGATAAACAATGTTGGTATATGAAATATATTCAATACCTGCAATCCTTTTGAATCAGCTGCATTTGTCATAATAGTATTAACTCCTGTTGCTAAGTCAACAATACTCATGTCACCTTCCTTAGATATTAAGACAGAAAAATAATTTTTAGATCTGCTATCCAATTGAGAAAAGCCTTTACATAGATTATCAAAAGTATTCGGGAATTCTTCATCAACTAGTTTTGGATTCCCCTGATAATACATTTCAGGCAATTTTGAAGGAGTAGGATGCGCAACCCAATAATGAAATCTATACTTTTTTAAATCTGAATAAGCCACTATTAAAAATAGTGACAATTTCCATGGTTTCTGTAATACTGATCCATCTTGAATACTAATAATTAAATCCTTTCCAACAGTATCAATAAGTTTCTCAGGATCTATCTTTCGAAATGATTCAAAAGTATTGGTATTAATCATGTGCCCCGAACAAACTACAGATGAATTATGATTAAATGTTTCCGTATCTCTAAAAATGATAAACATGTAATTCTAATTGTATTTAACAAGTAACCAAATTGAACTTACTCATTGAATGATGTGCAATCCATTACTAATGGATTATTATTCTCTTCTTGTAGAGATTCGAGATTGTACATTCCCCATAAATTAATTACTGATTTTTCATCCAATTTGAATTTATCTATTTTCAGTTCTGCAAATTTAGCCCAAAAAGTACAATCTGTAGTAGACCTAAGAGGTGTGAATTTGACAAAGTTCGACATATTTCAGCCTCTGACAGATAAGAAATCTGAAAATGATTTAATGTTAATGTTATGCTCAATATGCTTCATTTGATAAGAATGACAAACTCACAAATGCCTGTATTGGAAACTCCAGTAACGTCCGTGGTCTGTTTATCTAAATATCCTATTGAGACCACTCTATAATCGCCGATAATGATTAAATTGACGACACGATGCGGACGGAATTCATAGAACTGAAAAAAATAATTTTTATTTATTGTGTACTTTGTGTGGCAGATGTACGAAATTTGTAGACATTATATACACGCATGCGCATGTTAATATAATAAAAATACACGTTCAAAACAAATGAAAAAGCGGTATTTATAAACGTTCTTGACAATCCTCCATTTTTCATTTATTTGACCTAAAATTAATAATGACAATCATTTTATTGTAATATAGTAGTGTGGTAGTATTAGAAAGTAGTGGAATGATAGAAATACTTTAACATTAAAATAGTAGAATAGCAAAATAATAAAACAGTTGATTTTGTCAATTGATTCTAAAGTTATCACGTTACATGACCTTATAATTTGACAGTATTAAAAAGAAAGCTGTAAATTATTTTTTATCTCTTCTCATTAAAAAGTACATTCGTACGGTACTGGTGATGACGTCACAAAGACAGTATGGCCGGACAGCATCGGCTGTCTGCACTGTAACTTTGAAAGACGCTTTTCGGGGGTTCAAAGGGATATTTTAAAGAAATATGTCGGATTACTTAAGATCTGCTTTTGGATACTTGAATGGTGCTACAAATACAAACGAATACGTGGGACAAATATTGGAAATCAACAATGTAAAATTACGTGTGACTAGGCTACTTGCCGAGGGTGAGTCTGTCAACCCTTTCACTTGTTCACTGTATCATTTTATTCACGTAAAGTATTCGTCTTTTGCAGTGACTTCTCCTAATTTCTACGTGAACAAATTCGTTTTTCATTTTAACGCCCCATGGTGATGCAAAATAATCGCATTGATTGTGCGAACACCGTCAATTCCTCAATCTTTTGACATGTGTCAAATAAGTTTTGACATTCAGATGTATATACATCACATGTTTAAATTACGCTTTATAATATATTAAAAATAGCTAAATATTTACTTGCTTGCATTGATTTAAAAGTTTTCGTGTTTGATTAAAAAAAAATTTAATATATTTTTTTTATAAAAATGCACTGTAATTCATGCATATTTTAAGAAAAAACAAAAGTTAAACATAGTAAACAATTAGGTTCAGACTTTTGTATGATAAAATACTATGGATTCATTCAGAAATATCAATATCTATCTTTGTTATGAAATTTAAAAACAAAATATTCTCACAAAAATAAAGTTTTTAATACAAACATCTTAATATCTCAACACTTAGTCATATTTCTGTGTACCATTTGCAAAACATAATGATTGTTTATACATGTGTCATTCTCCTTTTCATTCTTGTAAAATTTTTTATTATTGTTGTCATATGAATATGTTCTGTCAACAGGTGGTTGGGCTTTAGTATTTGCTGTAGAAGATGTTAACACAGGAAAAGAATATGCTCTTAAGGTAAACACACAATATTTACATTATTATAATATACTTGAAAACATGTTATAACATATACATCTATATTTTTAGAGACTCTTTGCAGTTGACGATGAGGCTAATAAAAATATTGTGCAAGAAATAGAAACTTTAAAGAGGCTATCGGGTCATCCAAATGTAATTCAATACCTATATGCTCAGCGCTTAGAATGTGAAGATCGTAAAGGATACGAATATCTATTAGTGACAGAATTATGTCCTGGTGGTACCGTAGCAGATATACTTAGAAGTTTAACAACAAATTCCCTATCACTTGCCCAAATTTGTAAAGTAGCCTATCAAGCAACCAGAGCTGTGCATCACATGCACAGTCAACAACCTGAACCATTCGTACATAGGGATATAAAGTTAGAAAATTTCTTAATTGGAAGTGATGGTTTAGTCAAACTCTGCGATTTCGGTAGTACTTCAACCCAACAAATTTTACCGAATCCGTCATGGAACGCTCAGAAGCGGGCCACGTTAGAGGATCAAATGGCAAAGTATACAACTCCTATGTACCGCGCGCCTGAAATGATGGATACATGGAACAATGAGCCTATTGGCCCACCAGTCGATTGTTGGGCACTTGGTTGTATACTGTATTCCTTGATAACGTTAAGGCATCCGTTTCCTGAAGGTATGCATTGAATTTAAATAACAACATCAGTTTTGTCACTGTTACTGTGTTTACAGGTAATAAACTTGCAATCGTTAACGGCAAATATTCACCGCTCCCTGCTAATCCTCGTCTAGCCTGTCTCCATGACATAGTAAAAGGTTGTTTAGAAGTATCTCCGGTACGCAGACTCACGACATCGATGATACTGGAACGTCTCGCAGCAATAGCAGAATCAAATAATTTTGATCCCAGAGAACCCCCGAAGATAGAAGTTCCAGTTAAAACACCACCTCCTCCTAGACCTGCACCACCACCGAGTACACCTGCTCCACCACCAAGGCCAACTCCTCCGGTAAATGTACCACCTCCGAGACCCGTACCGGTTCAAACGGCCGTCGCGAAGGTCCCGGTTGCTCAATCGACAGGCCTATTTAGTTCGTTAAAAGGCGGTGCTGGTAGTATTCTACGTAACTTAAAAGATACCTCGAGCAAAGTGATGCACTCCGTGCAACAAAGCATGGCTAGAACTGAATTAGATGCAAGTTACTTAACGTCACGTATATTAATAATGCCGTATCCAGCGGATGGAATAGAATCTGCCTATCGAGCCAATCATGTGGAGGACGTCAGAGCTTTTCTTCAAGCTCGACATCCACCTCCGGCTCGTATTCAATTATACAATTTATCCCGTGCACGACCGAACGTGACTAGGCTTCCTGGTAGACATATCGATTGCTCGTTTGCCTATGCTACGTCGGAATCTAATGCTCCACTGTTGTCTGCGTTGTACCAAATTTGCCAGGACATTTATCGATACTTGAACGCAGACTTTAATCACGTTGTAGTGTTATATTGTACCGTGAGTATACCTTGTATATTTATTATGCAAGTATAAACCAAGAACTAAAGCTGTAACGATGGTTTCAGGATGGATATCGAGCGAGCGCCACTATCGCTTGTACTTTACTCATTTATGCTAAAGCATTAACGACCCCTGAAGAAACGATAGCACTGTTCACAACTAGGCGCTGTCAGCCACCTCAATTGCAACCATCGGAATTACGCAGTATTCATTACATGAGCTTATTAAGTAGTGGTATACAACCTCATACGAAGCCGTTGGCTCTTCGCTCGTTACTTATACAACCGGTGCCGTTGTTTACCAGAGCAAAAGATGGCTGCCGACCCTACGTAGATGTCTATAGTAATGGTGCATTAGTTTTCTCCACCAAGCGGCCAGAGTATGAGGACATGCGACTGTTTGGCATGATGGAAGGGAAAGCTTCCTTGGCGTTAGGAAACATAACAGTTCGTGGAGATGTTACTATAGTAATATTCCATGCTCGTCAGCAACTTGGCCGTATAATTGGAATTAAAATTGCGTGTGTTCACTTTCACACCGGTTACATACCTTTGACTGAAAATACTTTAACGTTTAAGAAGAAAGATTTGGACGACGCGCCTGAAATCGGAGGAAAATTCCGTGTTGTTTTGAATATAATGGTAGCTGAAGAAAATTCGAAGCTAGCTAGGGTACCAGCACCTTGGGAGGCAGACGCGGCTGGCAACTTGATCCCAGATCCATTATTTGGATCCACTTTAGAAATGGAAGAAACATTAGAGAACTTTAGAACTGCTCAACCAGAAGAGGTAAAAACTTGGAATAAAAAAAGTATTACTTGGTAGCTAATATACGCAGTTTTCTAATATTTTAATTTTGTGTTAGATTCAGAAAGAAGTATCAGCTACACCAGCAGTTGAAGTACCAAGTAACGTCAACGTGCAAGAGGAAGTTAAACCGGAAGAAACTGTAGAAGAAAAGACTAAAGAAGAAAGTATCCCGCAAGAAGCCGATCTACTAAACCTAGGAATGCCAGATACCAGTACCTTAAATTCTCCACAGCCTCCAGTAAACCCTGGATTAGACATTTTTTCTAGCTCTAGTCAAAACGAAAATGATCTCTTAGCAGGTTTTGGTGTTTTTACTCAGCAAGAAGCAAAAAGCACCGCACCCAATATTAGTGATCCCGTCCAAAATGATTTACTTTTTGGACACGATCAGCCTACGAAAAACGATAATACTAACAATAACTTAAGTATGAACAATTTATTTTTTGATCAGAGTCAATCCAACAGCAAACAGCAAGTCAACGATTTGTTGTTCGATCCTTTGGGTGGAAACTCTGCGAATAATCTGTTAGGGGGTATGCCAAGTTCTAAATCGAGTACCGTGAAACCTTCGAACACCGAGGAGAGCTTTCCACGGAACTCCAGTGTTCCAAACTTTGCTGCACAGAACAAGGATCCATTCGCTAATCTTGCCAGTTCTCTGGGGACTGGTTTAACGTCCAGTTGGAATGGAACACCAAGGAATTCGAATACTCCACAATCAGCTAGTCCTGCGCCAGCTAGTACACCGATTCATTCCAATCCTAATGCGCACAGGTCAAATGCAACTACTGAGAATAATATGGCGGATAGTGGTGCTTCTAGCAATAAATCAACTAAATCCAGCGGTGATGCCTTTGAAGATTTACTTGGTAGTCAGGGATACAACTTCTTCAGTTCGAGAAAAGCAGAAAAGGACAGTCCAAAGACAATAAATCAAATGAGGAAAGTTGAGGCTGCTAAGACGATGGATCCAGATCGGTTAAAGATAGCCGAATGGACAGAAGGCAAGAAGGGCAATTTACGTGCTCTTCTTTGTTCGATGCATACTGTTCTGTGGCCAGAGGCTGACAGGTGGCAACGTGTCGAAATGCACCAATTAGTCACAGCGGCAGATGTTAAGAAAGCTTACAGGAAAGCTTGTTTGGCTGTGCATCCGGATAAGGTATTCCATCGAATTACTGTTGTAAACAATTAACATCAGTCTGAATTATCGACTAACTATATTCCTGTTTTTATTGTTATAGCAAGCAGGGACGGCCAACGAAAATATAGCAAAATTGATTTTTATGGAACTGAACAATGCCTGGAGCACATTCGAGAATGATGCGTCACAACAAAACTTATTTAGTTAATTCCAATTACTGTTACTTGTTGCAAAAAATGAAATTTATGTCCATGATTAAGGTAGTTCCTAGCGGAAAGAGACCCGAGAATATTATTTTAATGTAAGATAACTCCGTGTTACATTCCAGCTATGTTATTTTAGCTGTAGCGACAAAAATTTACCGGATTCGATAGCGAAAATGAAATGTTTGAAGTTGCATTTGAATGGCTACCTGTGTATATGCATCTTTATCGTATAAAGCCTTGTAAGATCACTTACTGTATTAAGCGTATTGTGGTATAACGTATATATGTATATAAGGCAAATGTAAATTAAGGAAGGTTCCAAATATATAAAGATATTTTCCGGCCAAGTATTTTGTTTAACACCCTCTATCTGTCAGTTCTTTAAAGTCAAGATTTTAGAATTTATAAGTTTGGGAAAATTTTAAAGACTTTAGGATTTTTAAATAAATTGAACAATGAAAAATTTGTGTAGTATTCTTCCTTAGAGGCTTAAGCAAGTACGATTTTGCTTAGTAGTTAATTAGCTCTGTATATAGCAAGGTCGTTTCTTGGCAAAAAAGAAATGGATATGAAAAAGGAGCATTATAAGGATGCGTTTATATTCGAAACTCAATGCCTCATGGTTCTACAAACACACATATCTAAAAAACACGTATATATATAGCACGTATCTGCGCAAGTAGTGTGTAACGTAGGGGTGAAACTTAAAGGGAGGGGCTTCACGAAAATGGCTGTTATGCATGGGGTAGGACGTCTAGAAAAGAGCAAGTGACGGTTCATCCCTGTCTTCCTCATTGACCGATTGACATTATTTTACGACGATTTGTACGGTTATCTAATCGATAACTATTATGTGGCGGTTAAGAAGTAATCTTCGTGCTCTGCTTCATCCACCACCGGACCTACGGGATATAATTCCTTTCGGTAAAAGGTAAACTGTTCTCGATACTTGATACTTTAATGCCCTATAAACGAATAAATCGGATTAAATTAGATCAGCTTAATTTTATGTTTCAACTCATTACTTACGAGCATCATATTATTTTACGCTAAAGTAAACCATTGAGAATGATAAATGTGACAGTATCGTGAAAAATAGATAATATAAAATAAAAAATTGATTTTGTCGAACGCGCGATTATTTTATACCTAAAAGTTTAACTATGATACTATTTGTACAAAGCTACTAATAATTTAAAATATTTGTGTTTGCAATTGTCAACAGTGTGAGGCTATGACTATAATACATACAATTATATATATACTACAAATCACTTAATTACAAACTACAAATCACATAAATTTTTATTTTAACAATTCTAGATTAGTATTTTATATGGATGATGTGAGTCAAACCAGTTAAATAAGCATACCGGAGAAACAGAGAAAACGCGAAGATGATTGGCAGCCCTTGGAAATTTACATTTCTTTTCTTACTGGCAATTTTATTTTGCTCGATAGCTTCCTCTTACACGGACTCTACTAGATCCGTGAGGGCTGTCAAAGGAAGATCGCGAACATATTCTGCGTGGAGATTGGTGCTATGTTTGTCACAATCCCAAGGTTCGCTTAAGAGAGACGTACAGAAAGCATGGGAAAAAGCAAGGCTGGAATCATCTCACGCAGATATGAGTGTATTCTATGTAGAGGCACCGCCAAAAAAAGATTTACTC
Organism: Megachile rotundata; assembly: GCF_050947335.1. Classification (NCBI taxonomy): domain Eukaryota; kingdom Metazoa; phylum Arthropoda; class Insecta; order Hymenoptera; family Megachilidae; genus Megachile; species Megachile rotundata. The sequence goes on along the minus strand of NC_134998.1, from coordinate 9,330,510 downwards.
CCTAATCCTTTATCATTACTGAACAAATTCTGTAACGAAATTGAAGGTGGGAAAACAGTGTTGAACCTTGTCATTGGAGGAGGATCAGCAGCCAGGTTTCTTGTTACGGCTGCGGCTTCTTTGAATATTCCAACTTTATGGCTGCCATTTACGCATGAAGATTTCCTTAGACAGGTTTGTGAAAAACTATGCTTTATTCTTTGTTAATAATCATGGTTAATCAAAAATTGTGTTTTACAGGGAGATCTTGGACAGTATGAAAGTCGTATAGGCTCCAGTACCAAAGAAGTGGGAGCAGCTGCAGCTGCTTTGATGCACAGAGCAAACTGGCATGCGTTCACTCTTCTTATAGATACCACTTTGCTTCCATTGACTCATCTTTTACACGCGAATCAAACGACTTTAACGCCTAGAACGATCATACATCTTCCAACGAACGATAAAACTTTGAGAATGAGGCTGAGACGAGTTGCTGAAGAAGGTGGCAGTGGAGGAGTTATAGTAATGGGTTGTGATTTGAACAACGCAAGAAAAATAATTGCTGTTGCTGGAAAATATGAAATGCTCGCAGGAAGATTTTTGTGGCTCTGGTTAGATCTGAAGGCAGAGTTAAGACCTAATGAACCAAATATAATCAGTTCTCATATCATACACGGCTCAAGAGCATCGATTGCAACGAATGAAAATCCTGCTCCGATTGAGGGTATAAGTCGAGCCGCAAATCTCGTACCTGAGAGCCAGTTATCATTGAACGCTTTGCCAAGCTTAGCCAATGATATACATCGATTACAAGATTACAGATGGCAGAACGAAAAATCCGTGAGTAAACAAGAAGACAAAGGCTTTAATTTCGACGACGACGAAGAGATTAGAATAACAAGTAAAGAGTTGAACTCAAAAGATTTTATGCCAGTGGGTATGCTGGCGTTAAGGCCATCTGGTATTAAATTAATGGGCAGTGATACCATACTATCCAGAGTAATACGGGAAACTTCTCAAGCGTTAGATGAAACGTTTCTGGAAGTTGAACCGAAACTAAATTACATGGGAGAGTCTCATTTGGACGATAATTTTGTACCAGAATGTCTCCCAAAACGAAACTTCAAATTCTTAAACAGCGAAATAAGAAATAATGTTTCAAAGATTCTAACACAGAAACTGAGAAAGGCTGTAAGTCAGGTCTCTAAAGACAAGGCTAAATTTCATTTATTGAATCTACAGGCTATTCGGTTTCCTGGTAACAAGACTCAATTAAGGTTTATTAACAATAAAGTATATATGAAAGTATGTCATCTACCAGTGAAATAAAATTTTTAATGGAATTTTTCCCTGATAGGTGGACCAAAGTGGGAACAGTTAAAGGTGGGAAGGAGGTTCACTTAGATACAATAATCTGGCCAGGTGGTGGAATCGTGCCAGCATATCTGGAACAAGGTGGCGAGAAGATTGGCATGCCCATGTACCGCATCGTCACAGCACTGGCCTCACCGTTCACCATGGTGACGAACCTGCAGGAGGGTCTCTGCCTAAGAGGACTGTTCTGTCGTCAAGAGAATATCCTGATGTGTTGTTACGGTCTAAGCATGGACTTACTGTCCTTGGTGTCCCGTGAACTGGGGTTCCGTTATGACCTGTACTTGGTGAAAGATGGTCTGTTCGGTAAGAGAAACGGTAGTAGCGGTACGTGGAATGGAATAATGGGAGAACTGGTATCTAGCCGAGCCCAATTGGCTTTCGCGCCCTTGAGTGTCTCTGCTCGCAGAGCGGAAGTGGTCGACTTCACCACACCTTACTTCTTCAGTGGAGTGAGCTTCCTCACGGCACCAAAGCCAAATTACGAAATACCACTGTTCGCATTCCTGTTTCCATTCAGTACAGAGCTATGGATCGCCGTGTTTACGTCGCTGAACTTCACTGCCATAGCAGTGGCTCTATACGAATGGTTAAGCCCTTTTGGTTTGAACCCTTGGGGTAGACAACGAAACAGGAACTTCTCGTTAGCCTCTGCTTTATGGGTGATGTGGGGCCTCCTGTGTGGCCACCTTGTTGCCTTCAAAGCACCGAAATCTTGGCCTAACAAGTTTCTCATCAACATTTGGGGAGGTTTCTCTGTTATTTTTGTGGCTTCCTACACGGCCAACATAGCTGCCCTGATCGCGGGTCTTTTCTTTCATTCCGCAGGGAGCAATTACGACAAAAGCGTAAGTATGTGTTAATAAGCTATAAGCCATACTAGCAAGGAGAAAGATATCTGGCAGATTATTCTCATCATTCCTAGATACTTACCTGTAGCGGTGGTGTTACAGTTACTGTTACAGAAAGTCGGTGCACCAAGGGCATCAGCGGCCGAGTACTATGTGCAAAAAGCGAATCCCGATTTATGGCCTCACATGGCTCGGTATTCATTGTCGAACGTCGCCGAGGGCGTAGAAAGATTAAGGAATGGCAGTTTAGATATACTGATAGCAGACACCCCTATTTTGGATTATTATCGAGCGACAGACGACGGATGTCGTTTGCAAAAGATCGGGGACACCATAAACGAGGACACGTATGCCGTTGCTCTTGCTAAAGGGCATCCTTTGAAAGAAAGTATATCAAAAGTAATAGCCAATTACACGAGTACAGGGCTACTTGACATTTTGCAAGAGAAATGGTAAAGTATTCAAAAAGCAGAGCAGTGAAAAGATTTTTAATGCGTTGACACTATGATAAGTAGATGATATTTTTTAGGTACGGTGGTTTACCCTGTATTGGAGGGAGAAAAGGTATGGACGCAGGTCTCATGCACGAGCAAAGAGGTCAACCTAGACCTTTAGGCGTGGCATCCGTAGCTGGTGTATTTTGTCTACTAGGAATGGGTGTCGTGCTTAGTACTATTATATTAGCCGGGGAGCACTTGTTTTACAAATACACGTTACCCAGGTTGAGACACAGACCGGAAGATTCTATATGGCGCAGCCGTAACGTAATGTTTTTCTCGCAGAAACTGTACAGGTTCATTAATTGCGTGGAGCTGGTGTCGCCGCACCATGCAGCCAGAGAACTGGTTCATACAGTACGACAGGGACAAATTACCTCCTTGTTTCAAAAAAGCGTTAAACGAGTAAGTAGCCTTCGTTTCTGTTAGTTCGTTTGTTCATCGCATATCTACAAGGTGACCATGTTCCAGAAGGAACACGAACAGCGTCGCAGACGTAAAAGCAAAGCGCAGTTCTTCGAGATGATTCAGGAGATACGAAGGTAAGCATCAAAGCTGAGAGATTCGTCATAAAATTCAAACACGATTCTACTTTACTACTTTTAAAATTTCTACAGAGCAACCAACAAGTTAACCGTTCTAATTCCATAGAGTTCAGCAAGAGGAGAAGATAGAAACAGTTCCTGAGGAAGAGGAGAAGGTGTCGACGATCAAAAAAGAAGAGAAAGCCATCAAAGAAAGAGAGAGGAGCTGGAGCAAGAGCCCTCTGATGCTTCGAAGTCCCAAGAGATCAGAAAAAAGCAGAAGCTCCACCAATTTGTCGAGTTCCAGGCTGGGCTTGTCTCCGATCAGTCTGGATACTCCGATGAAACCCAGGGAGTTCACTTTAAGCAGCACTAATCTTAGAGCGAGAAGTCCACTGGAGACGGTGGGTCGACGATTGAGCCACGGCGACGGTGGATCACCGCCCCCTCGTCTGGGTTCGCACTTCGGCGGCAGTGCAACACTGCGACCTTTTGCCCCAACGAAGAGCGACCCGACCGGAAGTGCCACGTCAACTATGAAGGGTGAGTCGAGCGGCGGTGGTGCGCCCACACCAAGGTACGCTCGTAGTCCTGCAAAACGTGGCCAGTCGTTCCCGGTATTCGCCACGCTGAGGCCACCTCATTCCTCCGGTTACCAAATGTCCAAGAGTCCTCTCCTCTCTCCGAACAACGAGTTGACCTCGACAATAGGAAGAAAGTTGTCCCGCGAATGGGGCTCCGGCACCATAGACTTAGCCAGATCAACGGAGACCGTCGGCAGAGGCTCTACTTATACGCTAGGTCAAGAAATGACATTGTCCCTGGAGCGTCCCTCGCACGAGAAGACCCAAGACGACGTGTTGCCCATAAAGAAACCCATACGACGCGTCAGGAGTCACGAGACCCGGGACACCAGTAAGCTGATGGCCGATCTACCGTCGCCAAGGTTGACCGCGCAGCCGGTGGTAGGAGGCCGGTCGGTAAGCGAACGAACGAAAAAGCAATTAGAGTCAGAGTTGAAAGCTATTTTAAGTGCCAGAGCTCATCATCGTGATCTCCATCCTCCTTGATAGACGTATACGCCGATTTAGAAGAGTTCTTGAAAGCAGCAAGCTTTGAGGATCGTTGCCTCTGAGGGGCTTTGATTGATTTAAGCAATATCAGATTTATAGGTCAATTTGTAGAGGAATCCGACAGACTATAACAAAAACAAAAAAAAAAAAAATGGTTTTAAGAAACACAGACACAGTGCCCCGGGGGCGTGGGGGGAGGGGGGGAGTAATAAATAAATTAATGTGAGAGTGAGAGAGAGAGGGAGAGAGAGAGAGAAAGAGCGTGAGCGAAAGAGAGAGCGAAAGAGAGAAATTCTAACGGAGAGAAGCGAAATCTCTTTGTCTGTTCATGTTGTTATGTACATTGATAATATGATAGAGTACGTTGATTGAAAAAAGTGCTATAAACTTTAGTAGAGAAAATGTCTTAAATACGTAGTACTTAAACGAATACTAAAATATTTTCTTGTTGGCATTTTAACTCTACATTAACCGTCAGTCTGGGTGGGTCTCTCCTCGCCGTAACGATACGATAGACACCCGTGTACACACTGCCGTATTTCTCGACTTCCCTTTCATTTGCCGTAGACGAGACCATAGTTGCTTCACAAAGAAACAGTTGGTCCTCTAGTTATTGACGTTATGAGTTGATCCAAACATCGGAAATGAGAAGAACGAAAGAATGGATATGCGAAAGTTGAGAAATTCTGGTGCATGGAATTTCGCTGAATCGGATATCCGAATACTGCCGTATACTTTGATAATCCTTGTGATCGCGAATGGAGAGACTCGCTCGAAGAACTCTCGGCGTAGAATGACCACTTACTGCGAAACACGTAATCTTACGATTATCTCATACCCGCTAAAAAGAGAGAGAGAGATTACTATAGGCGGAAGAAATTACGATCGAACGAATCATTTTTTTGTACAGCAAATATGTAAATCGATCATTGCTCATAGTAATTATTAACGATTCCAAACCGTGATAGCAAATCGTCATTCCGTAACAAATGTCCTGTAACTTTCTGTCTCGAAATGGCAGGCGAAATTTGTTCAGGAATTGCACGCATCGCGAGACATCGTCGGAATTGAATACACCGTCGTCGATCAATGTTCCTTTTCTTTTCTCGTTCGTCACCTCGATTAAGATGAAAACGAAATCACCACTTGTTTGACGCTACTATTCGACCTAGACTGTTAGAATGAATGTGTGGGACTAAATTAAAACTAATTCATGAGCGAGGCCTTAGGAGTAGTTGATCCGCCCAATTCTTTACTTGGATATAGCGTTATTGTATTAACGAGCAATTCGCTATATTACAATTATAATTATACGTATAGAAATAGAGAATTTAGTTTCATAGTTTCTCGTTAGGCACTGTATTTTAACTCATGAAATTCTTGGAAGTCTTAAGACATAGAGACTTTCCCGAATAGTACCTTCGATCCTTGAACAAATGGATTTGAGGCTACGCTTAAAACTTCATGATCCAATCGGTTGTTCGCTGAGGTACATTACATACATTTGTAAGTATTTTCATTTTAATGCATGATAATACATGACTACTACCGATGAAAGTGTCCTGGATAATTGCATCGTTAATTTCATCGTTTATAAATCACTGACACCTACATTTATACTTATCATTTTTGACATCAACTTATACACGATGATAAAAATGTTTGTTCACAAACAACAAAGATGATTTCGATACTTTCCTTTGAAGCGAGAAGCGTGACTGGCTTGCTTAGTTGAAATATTACTGGATAACAAATATATATTGCAATTGATTCAGGAGATAATCAAAATACAAATATATAGGGGGCCAGTTTAGAGTCACCCGAGCCTAATTAAATCAAAGATAGACGTATTAAATTAATTATAGTTGTAATATTCTTTGATAAGCGGGTTCTGCCAGTAATTTGGTTCAGTAGTGATCTCGTGTTCTTTTCCTGATTCGTTTCCGACTGTATAAACAAAACCTATCTTCTGAAAGTCCTTGTACGTATGTGTCTTCTACTCTAGATACCTGAAAAGGCATTATTGCACTGAATTAAAGGTCGAGCCCCCTACTTCATTGTGCGCCAACAAGAACCTGTATAATTGGAACATTGCATGGAAAGATCAGAGGAGATATCTGCACTCCATTATTTTATTTATGTTGATAAATTGGACAAAAAATTACTGCACATAATTGTCTTGTTAACCAATGATAGTTACAACAGTACATACGCACAAATCGGCCTATCTAATATAAGAAAAAACAGTACTCTATTCTTTATTCTTGACTTCCAACTATTTTTAGCACTCTCCTCTTTCCATCCAATAAACCAATATCACGAAGTGTTCTCAGTTTCAATTTTAAAAAGAAGCAAACACTATTCGAAGTATATTGATATATGTTCAGAATTCATAAAATTCATGGAATAGAAATCAAGAGATTACAGTGGATAGAGATTAGAAGCTGCCGTTGCTGCTTAACAAGTCTAATGTAAACTTTTGCACTTTAGTTTTTAGAAGTAACTCTAAAAATTAGTACTTAAAATATCATTAGCATCGTATTAGCCTTAATATATTAATTCCATGTCTAATGGCAATAAGATTATTCTACACTATGAAACACTGCCATAATTTCAAGTATTGTTACATTGATTTTAAAATCCTGCCAAATGATATCATCATCATATTAAATCTCATGATGTATATTACAAAGGTGTAATCTTCCAATTTTCAAAATTTATCAGCAGAAACTGCATATAAAATGTAAAATTTCTTGTTATTTAGGTTTACAACATAATTTTAATCCATGACTCTATCATGAGAACATTTCTAAGATAATGGACATGAATATGGAATATTAATCAATAAGAAACTATAATAATCAATACTTACTTTACAAACAAGCAAGTAAATCGAGCAAAGTGGAAGGAACTTATTCATTGAATTCTATGCATAAACATGATCGGTTCACAGAGCAAAGTTCCTAATATCTGTGAAATTTATTTTTTCAATGACCATTATTATGGAACGTCTTGCATTGTGGAAATCAAACAGTAAATTCTTCAGCTGCATAGAATGCAATGCCAAATATGTTCTATGTTACGGGTCTCTTTCAATTTACTGTTACAATTAGGAATTAAGAATATTTCATATTGTATTTATTAGTTCTCGCTGACTCGTGTGAATTTAATTTAATTAGTTACATAGCATTATAACTTTTAATTCAGTAAATTATAGAATTGAGAACTAAAGTTGCAAAATTCGTGTTCGGTCGCTTTCGATGCTTCTGCAACTGAACACGATATATACAACTTTAATGAAATAAATAACTGTTGTAGATCCTACGGTAGAAAAATATGTATAAATATAATTATCACAAAATTCTGTTATTGCGGTGACTTGTTGGCGTACGGTATTAGGTTAGGTTCCTCGTAACCTACCTCGTCTCTCTTGTTACGCCTACTATTATTATACTGTTATTGTTGAAAACTCCATATTAACAAGAAATAAATATATTGTCTCAAAATAAACATTGCTTTTCATTTCCCTTTATAAAATGCTTTAAAGCCTTGCATAAATTGTTTATGTTTTGTATACAGCACTTATAGCTAATCTTCATTATCGCACAGTATATGCAGGGGCGAAGAAACGGAACCCGGCTCCAAATTTCAAAAGATCTCATGGTCTATAAAACTATCATAAATTTTGCTTAGCTTTCTACATTGTATTATACGTGTATGCTTACTTACAAAGTTTAAGTACAATTTGAGTACCGTAAATATTTACGTCGCCCGTAAGTATGCATACATTTCGTCATCATATACTGATCAGATAAGTCACAGGATTAAAATAACATAAATAATACTATATAACACGATAAATGTAACATTAGTTAACACCCCGTTTCAAGGCATTCACATCATATATTATTATTAATACATCAACAAACATGATACATGGATATTTTATATTCCTCGTCGAGAATGCTGTATCATCCTTTCTTGCATATTCGAATTGCTTTAATAGGTTTTTTTGAGTGAATGACGAACAAGCTTCATTCAAGGCACGCGCGTGGCAACCTGTGCAGTTAACAGAATGCAACGCGCGTTTTTCACGGGAAGATGCGATTTTTAAGAAATCATCGGAACCAACGGTTCAAAAGTGCACGAGCGTTCTCAAAGCTAGAGAAGGAATGCTACGTGGATAGCTTACGTGCTTCGTCAACCAGGCACAAGCGAAAGAATTGCAAGTCATTCACGTCATTTACGATCACGAGTGCTGTTTCACCGTCTTGTGGACTTTCGCTTGTGTTTGTTTCGCGCGCGATTCGTGATAATCGAACAAATTTTTCTCACCAATCATTTCGGCACAGCTTCAGTCACAATTATATACTGACATGTAAATGTATACACATTGGATCTGCATTAATTATCGTTCGTTTCTGTACGCGTTCTTCTGTTCACGACGTATTGCTCACAATTATCTTTCGTTTTTTAGCTGGTCGATACACAAATACACGACTGGCGAATATCGAACATGGGCGGAATACACGTTCTTCGTTCACTAGCAGATCTAGAATAGTACTGATGAACACATTGGCAATTTCTACAAATGTGTCCGTCTAGAGCTACGCATAATAACGCATCCAGAACAATCTATACGGTTTGCGGTGACAAAATAATCATCAAATGTTTCTTTCAAATGAATACAAAACTGTCAATGTTTAAGAGCTCGTGAAAGCACGTGCGTATGTTAATTGTACATTTGACGTGGCCCAGCATTTTGTAACATCGCATTTATCGAGGGACAGGGTCGGATCTAACTTGTCCAATCCCTGCGTCATCGTGCAACATCAATGAATTAATCGTCAATTATCTGTATGAATTATGATTGTGCAGTTGCACCTTTTCTCCCCCTCTTAATTTCGTTTATGTTCAGAAAATTATCGAATAACGAATTCTCTTCGTAATTTGCTTTTCTTTCTGTGTATATCAACGGACTTTCAATCACATAGGTAGGTGTGTATTACATCAATATTTACTATTTGTTTCTATTAGATATGAATCATAAACATTTATTAATTTTATATGATTTTTATGTATTATCAATATGTTTAAATGTTTATGTATCCTTAAATAATTATAATAATAAAAAGAATGTGTTAGCAATTTAACTATTTTTCAGTTTACTTTAATGGATGAAGAAGATTGTTGTATAAAAAAAGAAGCTGAAGGTTGCTTCAAGTTTGAAAGTCTTGGATCTAATATTTCGTTCATGACAGACGACAAGGGTCTAGAATTTACAGAAAAACATGGGGACTTGGGTGACATGACATTTCGTATGGCTAATTACATTAAAGATGTTATGAAAATGATGTTTATAATGCGCAGCCATCATATGCTGACAGATGTTATACTTGAAGTAGGGACAGAATTATTCTATGCGCACAAAGTTATTTTAGCTGCTGCTAGTCCATATTTTAAGGTAATTTATATATAAAAGAAGCTTATATACTGATGCAGGAAAAAACATTAAAAACTATAAAACGTTATAGGCAATGTTCACAGGAGGTTTGAAAGAGTCTGAAATGACTAGAGTAAAGCTTCAAGGTGTCTCTCCAACAAGCATGGCACGACTACTGTACTTTATGTATACAGGTCAAATAAGAGTCACAGAGCTTACGGTGTGTTCACTTTTATCAGCAGCCACCATGTTTCAGGTATGCAAAAATAAAACCATTGTCATTATAAGTGCATGTTTTAACATTTTAAATTTATTTTCATTACAATGTAGGTTAGTAATGTCATAGATGCGTGTTGCGTTTTCTTGGAAAGACAGTTAGATCCCACGAATGCTATTGGGATTGCAAATTTTGCTGAACAACATGGTTGTCACAGTTTGTATCAAAAAGCGAATCAGTTTATTGTTCAACATTTTAGTCAAATATGTCAAGAAGAAGAATTTCTACAATTATCGGCGATACAGTTGATAACACTAGTGAGAAAGGATGAGCTGAATGTTCAGGAAGAGAGAGAAGTGTACAATGCCGTGTTGAAATGGGTAAAGTACAACGAAGAAGCGAGAGGACCTAAAATGGAACATATATTACATGCTGTAAGATGTCAGTATCTCACTCCAAACTTTCTGCGAGAACAAATGAAGAACTGTGATGTTCTAAAGAAAGTACCTGCCTGTCGAGAATATCTTGCACAAATCTTTAAGGACTTGACTCTTCATAAAAAACCAATTGTTAAAGAAAGAACGCCCAATACCAGAAGAGTAATATATATCGCGGGCGGTTTCTTAAAACATTCTTTAGATGTTTTGGAAGGATACAACGTGGATGAGAAAACTTGGACACAGCACGCAAAACTGATCGTTCCTAGGTCAGGTTTGGGTGGAGCGTTCTTAAAGGGTATGTTTTACGCTGTCGGTGGAAGAAATAATTCACCAGAAAAAACGTAAGCATATCTGAAATTAAAACGGTAAAATATTAAACGCAAAATTAAAGATTTTCTGCGAATTTCATCAGATACGACAGCGATTGGGTCGACAGATACAATCCGGTACTAGATCAGTGGCGAACTTGTAGTCCAATGTCTATGCCACGACATCGTGTAGGAGTGGCTGTAATGGACGGTTTATTATATGCTGTTGGTGGTAGCGCAGGTGCAGAATATCATAATAGCGTTGAATGTTATGATCCAGAACATGATACATGGACCAATGTAAAATCGATGCATATAAAGAGATTAGGAGTTGGAGTGGCGGTAGTTAATAGGTAAAGATGAACATTATGTACGAGTGGACATTTCAGCGTTAAACCGTATCATTTATAAAAATTGTAAACAACAGATTACTGTATGCTATTGGTGGATTCGATGGAGTAGACCGACTGAATTCTGTGGAATGTTATCATCCTGAAAATGATGAATGGACAATGGTTTCGCCTATGAAATGCAGTCGTTCAGGAGCTGGGGTCGCTAACCTTGGACAGTATATATACGTTGTAGGAGGATACGATGGAACTAGACAATTAAATTCTGTTGAAAGATATGACACGGAAAAAGATACTTGGGAATACGTTAGTAGCGTGACCATTGCTCGTAGCGCACTTAGCGTTACAGTACTAGATGGTAAATTATATGCAATGGGTAAGAATCATTAAACATAATACAGATCTAATTTGAAGTGTATAATCATAAATTAATTCAATGTTAATACTTTTAGGAGGCTATGATGGTGAACACTTTTTAAATATCGTAGAAATTTATGATCCTGCAAAAGATACGTGGGAGCAGGGAGTACCTATGACTTCGGGTAGATCGGGCCATGCAAGTGCAGTATCTTACCATCAGTGTCCTATACATTGTGATCATCTAGAACACAATATATCACTAGAGAAACCACCCTCGTGATACGTGCGATCACCGAATATTGGTTTAGCTATTGATATAAGATAGCTCGACTACAAACTTTAGCCTAGGAAAATTACTACGAGAAGAAGAAATAAATATCAAAATAATGGAATCAATCGTTGAAGCAGTAAACGAATTTTCGATTATTGCAGACTGACATAATTTTTCACTTCGTGGAACGAGTCTAATTTTTGAGGTTGTAAGCGCGTTTCTACTGAATTTCGATATTCTAGTGATTAACCATTTTATAAGTTCACTCGTGAAAGGACCAGTGATTTACTTCCATTAATAATAATGTGTTTTTAAAATTATAAAGACTTAAAATAATTTTGTAAATATATATATACATATATATATTATTTTTAAAGGATTTTTATAAAATTTTCTTATTTCAGTCACTGTATATCTGTAATATATTATGAAAACAAAGTATCAAATATATATATGTATAAATACATGTAAAGTAATTATTGGTAACTAATTTATATATTTTTGGTTTTATTACTTCCTATTTCCTTCTGTATTGTGAATCAAATCTTAACTGTAAATGTTCAAAGATATTTAATTGTAAAATACAATTGGTTGGAAGACTTAATTGTAATTAGTTAGATGTACAAAATTATATGTACATGTTCATTTTTGGTTTCTTTATATGTATAGACACAATGTATTAATTAATATTAAATTAAAATATAAAATAATTTTTACATATATATTAAACATAACATGAAGACATTCTTTCTTGTCATGGTCAAAATTGTTCTTCCTGATTACTCAATACCTTCAAAAGGTACATTAAATACGCCAGTGTTAAAACAGGTTCTGTTGTCAAGATGGGACATCGATATTTTCGAAAGTAATAAAATATACATGTTTTTACGATAAAAATTTTTTCCATATTATATGGAATAAGAATATTTTCTTTACAAACGTTGTTGAAAATTTTTCTATTATTTTTTTCAAATGGCGTGCGTGAATATTTGAAATATTTACAAATTATCTTAAGGTGGTTCGCTTATAACAGTAAGGTTATAAATACAATGCTCGTTTGAAACGAATTAGTTGAATGACAAATAACAAGATAGAAAATGATAATAATAATCTCTTCTACGATATTTTCCGCCGTTTTTAAATCTACGGAAATTCGGTGGACGATGTGAAACTTAAGAAAAGTACAACAATGAAATTTGTGTACAAATTGTTTTTCTTGTGCCTTATCTTTGTTGCTTTAATAATACTACTTAATTTGACCAACTTCTCGAACAAGATATATAATGCCCAAGCCAAAGAAACTGCTGCTTTTTCAAGCTCCATTAAAAAATTCATACCAAGCCCAATAGTGGAAGAGGTAACAATATGTGTCGTAGTATGTGGAGACAGATTAGACGAGTCACTGACTATGCTCAAGTCTGCTTTAGTTTTCACAAGAAGACCCCTACAATTCATTATTCTGGCAGAGACAGATTTAATTTCTGCATTCAATGAAAAACTGATGGAATGGAAGCTTATGTCGAATAAAACATTTGACTTTGTAGTTAAACCTATAACATTCCCCGAAGGAAGTGATGCAGCTATGTGGAAGAAACTTTTTAAACCATGTGCAGCACAAAGATTATTTCTACCTGTAAGTATATTTAAGATCCTAGTTGATAAAAGATAATTATTTACTTTATATATTACAGACAGTTTTAAATGAGACGGATGCTGTTCTTTATATGGACACTGATACCCTGTTCTTAGCTCCTCCAGAGACAATTTGGGATGAATTTAAGAAAATGAATTCCAGTCAATTAGCAGCATTAAGTCCTGAGCACGAAGATCCTAATACAGCATGGTATAATAGATTTGCAAAGCACCCATACTATGGAAAGTTAGGTGTGAATTCAGGTGTTATGTTAATGAATTTAACAAGGATGAGAGAATTTAGGTGGATAGAATACGTGATACCTATACACAAGGAATACAAACTGAAGATAACATGGGGAGATCAAGACATAATAAATATTATATTTCATTACCATCCTGAGAAGCTTTATGTATACTCTTGCAGGTACAATTACAGGCCTGATCACTGTATGTATATGCCTGTTTGTACAAAGGCTGAGAAACAAGGTGCTTTGGTTTTACATGGTTCCAGAGGCACGTTTCATTCTCAGAAACAGCCACCTTTCAGAGCAATTTACAAAGCTATGCAAGAATATCAATTAGATACAGATCCCTACGATTATCTGTTGGTGCCAATGAGAAACTATTTAGCTTTGGAACACGAATCTAATTGTGGAAAAGTATGGAAAGTATTTATTATTCAACCTGAATTATATTTGGGCAGCAATAATATTTAAACGTTTTTTTAAAACTCATAGAATACAACTACCCAAACATAGTACTTCCTTTAATCTTTCATCAACAAATTTCAAATCTTTATAAAATATTTATAAAACATTTAGCATATCGAATTTTTATATAATATTTATAAAATATTTAGCATATCAAATCTTTATAAAACATTTAACGTATTATATAGCATAAGTAGTTCTATTCCTCAACATAAAACTTATACATAGACTGATCGTATTCCATAGTGCATTTTCATTTTGTTTGTTAACAAGTGCACTATGATTGTTACTGTTTTATATAATGTATTACATTAAAGGACAAAAAAACACGTTGCTACATTCTTAGCTAAGATCTTTTGGACAATATTCAACTAACAAATTTTTGAAAACCCTTTTCACTTGATTCTAGAATCTCTTTACAAATTTTATACAATCGTGACTGCACCGATATTGCAGCACAAATACATTTTATATACATATATGATAATTTTATTATTTGATACATTGTTTGTGATACTTTTCTTATATACGAATAAAAAAAAACGTTTAAACTCAACGTCTGTTTTTATTCCATACGTCCATAGCCATACTAACAAGTTGCAATAACGCGTCACAGTGGTTTAACTCTCCATGAAAGAAGAGGGGATTTTACATTTGAAGAGGGAATAAGGGAGCTGTATACCGATATGGAGACACGCTTCTACTGGTTCTCCATCGGGTTGCATGCACATGCTCGTGAAATTTCGCTTTGAACAACATTTACCGCGTTGATTTTGCTTTGAACGAATAAACAGGTGGTTTTAGAATCGTCAAGCTTCGGCCGAACAATCGTTTAACCTACTTCCACCGAGCGAGAACAGGGAGAGCCTATCTTCGTTGCACGCAACACCTCGATCCGTATGCATCCACGAAAGTGAGAGAGAAGGTGGGATCAACGATCTATACGATGAAGCATGATCGCATGGCCAATGAGTTAACGCTACGATAACAATAAATGTGATAAGAAGAAATTGTCGGCTACTGACATATCATTGCAAATGGTGCACGCCAGATATGAGGGAGCCTCATAACATTTTCCTGTGTGTTACATTACGTTAATTTAATTTCCTCTTAGTGCTTGGACAAGAACATTTTCTACTTCGTACAGAAAAAGGTAAGAGATCTTGCGGTTCCTTTCATTTCAAGCGTGACGTCAACGTATATTTGTTTAATTAAGAGTGAGGCGATCGCAGTTTTGCATACAATAACAATAATAAGGATGCCTGAGGATTTTCAGAATTATGGTCGACTAATCAGGCAAAGTAGTCGCGAATTAAAGTTAATGCTGTGAAAACTATAACGTGAAGCCAATGATCTGTTAAATCCTTCCAGCGGTTCTCTTATCAAGCTGTACCCTTCTTATTTTGCTTCAAGATTTAATTAATCATAGGTATTTGGAATGACTCATCTGTAAATTAGGAAATTATTAGTCACCGAAGGTTGTTTAAATTTCTCGAAACATATTTGCTGTTATCATTCGCGATTTTTGTTCATGCGATATTCAATATGCCACTTAAATATTTTTCATTTGTACCTTTATCTATCCTCTCTATCTATCACGTTGATATAATGCAGTACGACGCGTGACAAATGTCACACGTGGCCATATAACGAATAGCGACATAATGCATGATTTCACAACGCGTATATTATTGTGATATTCCATGAAGCCATAAAAATGACTATATAACGAATTAAATAAAATTTTTATTAAGTTTCACAGAGATATGCCGCTGTTCAAAACGCGTGCTGCTCCACGATCACCGACGTTCGATAAGGAGATGTCAAACGGTGGATCGCATTACAGCAACAATTATCATCAGCAAAACGGGCAGAAGAATGATGATGACGACTCAGACAGCACTGGAACCTGTAGTCAGAAGAACAGTAGTTCTCAAATGCAAGAGCAAAAACGGTCGTCCAAAGTCTCCAGAACACGTCTGGTGTTTCATTGTCAATTGGCGCATGGAAGTCCTACAGGACTGATATCCGGTTTCAGCAACGTACGAGAACTGTATCAGAAAATAGCGGAATGTTATGACCTATCGATGGAAGAAGTGAGTCGTTTAATTCGTTCGTTATCGTAGATTAATTTAATACCTCACCGGGAACTGGTTTTACTTGAACGATAAACGTCGAGTTTTCCTGCAGGAATGTCTACTTAGAATATTGTGCTTAACTTTTTTTTTTTATAACTTGAACAGATTTTCTCGTGCCTAATGCATTAAATAATATTTTATATTAATTAATTAATTGTGTCCGTTACAAGCATGTTTACGAATAGAATACACCTGGATAGTTCAGTATTTTAGCTTGAATAGGGAGAGATCCGGATACAGGAAACATCGGTTACGGACGGTGATCTCTCGTCGACTTGCCGGATACGTCCTTTCTGCCTAGAGCTTTGCGTTTAATAACAGATACGCAAATGCCATCACTAATACCATTACTGTTTTACGGTACTATAGTAGGTCATTTCAATCATAGAACTGTACCGCCTCTTGTAACACCGCCTAAAAGTCACAGTGAAAGTTGACACGCTATTAATGCATATCTTTCTGCTTAAAACTTTTACTACACTGATTTTTATCATGAGTGAAACCTGATTCTCTTTTCTAATCGTTCGTTTCAATTTCCTCTTTTTTTTTAGCTTTGGTGTTAAGATGGAAGATAGCAGAAAGGGGCAAATAAATAGTATGATAGAAAAAAATAGGAATTTAGGGGCACCAAGAATTAACCATCCATTGTTTTTTAGAACACTTAGTCACCGCTAGATGGTGGTCATCCTGAATTCCATGACTGTGATTAGATCTGTAATACTTTGGTTCCTTGATGGTCAGATTCACCAGTAGATGGTCCTTCCTTAATTTGAAGTTTACACATGAAAATAATTCAACTTGTTATTCCATAATCTCTACATATGCAATGTTCATTGTTTCAGATACTGTTTTGTACACTGAATACTCACAAGCTAGACATGAGCGAGTTACTGGGCAGTCAAATAGGAGTTGGTGACTTTATATTTGCCCATAAAAAAGGTATACTAATATCTTCACCTGCAACCGGTAAACTTGTACTTATTATCAATGATGCATTAGGAAGGCCCAAGGAGATTGAGCTGGTGAAGACGGACGATTCTCTTGGATTAACCATTACGGACAACGGTGCAGGGTATTCCTTCATAAAACGCATCAGGGAAGGCTCCGTAATCGACAGGATAAAGGTGATAGAAGTAGGAGACCATTTAGAGAAAATCGATTCGGCAAGCCTGGTCGGTAAACGCCACTTTGAGGTGGCGAAGATGCTCAAAGAGATTCCAAAAGGTAGTACATTCACTCTGAGGTTGGTTGAACCCCTGAAGAATGGCTTTGCGAGCATTGGTCCACGGGGGGATCTGAAAAAAGGAAAGAAATCAGGTTACGGTTCTGGAAAAGAGACGCTTAGGTTTAAAGCGGATGGAAGTGCGCAAATTATAGAACAGGTACTCAGTGATTAGAGAAACTGATAAATGTTACTGATTAGTACCTTCATTTCTTCTTTTATTTTTTATGAACAGATAGATGACGCTGCAACGATAGGCATTGAAAAGATCAACGTGATTTTGGAAAGCTTCATGGGTATCTATGACACAGAATTAGGTATACAGAATCATTTAGTAATAGTATGATGAACTAGATGTTTTTTAGTTTAATATTTATGGAGACTTGTTTAATAAAATGGATTGAACTGTATGTTTTAATAGCCACACAGATCTGGGAGCTTGCAGAAGGCAAGGGCAACAGTATGGATTTTGCTGAGGCTATTGATAATTCTGATTTGGAAGAATTTGGATTCACAGATGACTTTGTCATTGAACTATGGGGTGCTGTTACTGATGCTAGGGCTGGAAGACATCGATGATACAAAAATATAAATTGATAGTATTAGAGTAAAGTTCATAAATATGAGCTTAAAACGGAGTCAGTTTAACTGGAGCAATTACAATGTAAATTATTTGTATTGTTAGCTTTTGAACTTTGTACAATTTATATCATAAATTTATAAATAAATGTTGAAAGTATTTATGTAATTATTTACGTGCATGAAATTCGTGGAATCTGAATGCATATCAGAACTAATAAGTTGTTTTTGTTTGCCAAGTACTTTATCAGATAAGAATATTATGTCACTATCACTATCATTATTGGTTGCGTTTAAAAAAACCGCGTGATGAAATTCATACTTGTTTTCAAGTGGCTGATATGTGAGTATAATTATTTTAGTTAATGCCACTCCTTGAATATGTAAATTTAAGTATTGCCAATTAAATCATCGTGAGTTAACGAATCGCTGATAAAGTTGAAACAAGAACTTGTGACTTGTTCAGTTAATATTAACATATGTATGGATATATATAGATGACTGAAGTGTGCTGTAAAATTTAACCTGTACAATCAGACGACGTATGTAAATAGTTATTCTTGTTTTTTAAGGAAAGAATCATGGTTTTCGCCATAAATAGGGCCGGTTGTTTGCTTCTCCGTGTAAGCACGGGTTCAAGAAGTAATTACAAAAATTTAAAACTTTCAAGGGTATGTAATATCAACATTAATGAAAAATTCCGAATAACCTCTGTTGTTTTGAATACCTGTTGTGTACTATTTTTAAATTATATTATTAAATAAAATAAAATGGAATTTTCCTTTACTAGATATGCTCAGTTAATTTTTCTATCAAAACTGATATCCCAGAAGTACCGGAGGAACCAAAACTAATTCCACCAGTGGGCGAAGGAAAAGTGTTTAAAAGTGTGGATGAAGTAATATCAGATATGCCAGATGGTGCCAAACTCTTGGTTGGTGGATTTGGACTTTGTGGCATTCCTGAAAACTTAATTGCTGCTACATTGAAAAGAGGCGTCAAAGATTTAACTGTTGTTTCAAATAATGCAGGAGTCGAAGATTTTGGATTAGGTATACTTTTAAAGCAGCAAAGGATCAAGAGAATGATTGCATCCTATGTTGGTGAAAATCCTGAATTTGAGAAACTATATCTCAGTGGTAAACTAGAAGTTGAATTAACACCACAGGTGATTATAATTTATGATAGAAATTTCTAATCTAATATCACAAAGTTATAAGGATATTATAATTGCATTTAAAATATACAGGGTACATTAGCAGAACGTATTCGTGCAGGTGGGGCTGGTATACCAGCTTTTTATACCCCAACTGCATATGGAACCATAATTCAAGAGGGTAATGTAGTCATCAAATATGGTGAAGATGGAAATGCAGAAATATCTGGTAAACCAAGAACTGTAGCACAGTTTGATGGAAGAAACTTTGTAATGGAAACTGCGATCACAGGGGATTTTGCTCTGATAAAAGCTTGGAAAGCAGATAAAGCTGGGAATTTAATCTTTAGGAAATCGGCTAGAAATTTCAATCCAGTCATGTGCAAAGCAGCAAAAATAGCTATAGCAGAGGTAGAAGAAATTGTAGAAGTGGGTGAAATAGATCCTGACCATGTTCATTTGCCTGGTATTTTTGTGGATAGAATTGTGAAAGGACCAGCTTATGAGAAACGAGTAGAGGTTTGTATAATTTTGAAAGTTATAAAAAATTAGTTAAAGTAAAAGATCATTTACATGAGTGATTATATATATTAGAAACGATATACCAAACAAAACATGAAGCCCAAGAAGGTAACACCAGCAAGTAAAGCGAGGGACAGGATCATCAGACGTGCCGCGCTTGAATTTAAGAACGGAATGTATGGTGAGATAACTAAAAGGCAACCAATATACTTGATGAAAACATGAAAAGTCTAATGAACTTATTTTTTACAGCCAATCTTGGAATTGGCATTCCGATGCTCGCCTGTAATTATATTCCTAAAAATGTGAAGGTGACTTTGCAATCAGAAAATGGTATACTAGGTCTGGGTCCTTTCCCAGATGAAGATAACGTTGATCCAGACCTGATCAATGCTGGAAAAGAGACAGTCACAGTCGCACCAGGTGCTTCCTTCTTTAGTAGCGACGATAGTTTCGCCATGATCCGAGGGTACATATTGAAACTACACAATTGCCTGGTAGATTACTTATACAATTACTACTAATTCTCATTCTTTTAGAGGACACATTGATTTAACCATGCTCGGAGCTATGGAAGTATCAGAGACCGGAGATCTGGCCAATTGGATGATTCCAGGAACAATGGTGAAGGGAATGGGCGGAGCTATGGATTTAGTTTCTGCAGCAAGTACAAAAGTAGTAGTCACCATGGAACATAAAGCTAGAAACGGAAGCCCTAAGATTGTGAAGAATTGCACGTTGCCCGTAACAGGTATTTTTTACCTTATACCAAAACATTCTTTAAAAGAAATATATTTTATTCGCGTTTTGGTATTTCGTTTCAGGTCAACAATGCGTAGACTTAATAATTACGGATATGGCCGTGTTTGAAGTGATCAAAGGAGAAGGACTGAGATTAACTGAAATTGCGCCTAATGTCGACATAAGCGAAATTGTTAGCTCTACTGGCTGCGAATTTTCAGTAGCCGATGACCTTAAAGAAATGGCTCAAGTAGAAAAAGACGATTGCCAATAAGGAGATTCTTAACTACAAATATTCTCAATTATGGATAACATCCACGAACAATTTAATAAGCTTGCTTCGTTAATAAGTTTACAACACGCAGCAAGAGGGAATTTATACATACTTAATTACTCATGAATACGTATCTTTAAGGGCTGTATAGTTTACTGTAAATCAATTTCCTGCAAGCGGTAGCTAGGTTTTAATATAATTTTGTAATATACGCAAATAAAATATAGTTTATTTCGAAGAGAATAATTTCCACAGCTGTTCATTCTCTAAATTTAGCTTTCACTCTTGCTGGAAGTGGTAATAGATACAGAACACTGTTCAATATGCTTAAACCAACAGCGAACGCCAACGAAATTAACAAATTTAAGTCAACATTCAACACTTCCGAAATATTTTCACCTTCTCGTGTGAAGCGTTCTATTAAGTAAGATCTTCCGTCCGGATACCTGCACAGCTCAGGTACACCAGGACAGGCGAAGCTCTCGTTATAATGCAAATTCAAGAATGTAGGCACATCTATGGCCAATTGATTTAGAGCTAACGAAGCGTATCTTGTTGGTAATGCGGTGGAAGCTGCGGCAAGCCAATAAGGTAAACCTTTCAGGCTCCTGATAGCTCCAGACGCGATTACCAGAGATACTAATGTCATATACAGCACTGTTATTGCACCTGTTATGGGTCTACCAACTACCATCAGCACAGCCACGGTTACTTGCTCGGCTGCGACGTAACTGGCCCATAGAACACCGCACGCATATGCCCACGAAGACAAATCTAGTTCCAAAATTGGTGTTAGAATTCCAATGGTTATCATGGTCGAGATGAAACTCAACGGTAAACTCAGTAACGCGTACGCGGTTAGGAACATCGCACCACCGTACAGACCTTCCCTTTTCTCTTGATAATATCTCGCACGGTAACCTGGAACTGGATTAACTAACGTTACTTTTTACTGGTATCGTTAATGGATTAAGCGAAAGAGGTGATAACTCACACAGGAGAGCCGTCGACGCTATACCAGCAACATAAAACAAGGTCAACACGTTGAACATCAGGCCTCCAGTTTGTAAAAATATTCTAGACTGTACCGGGGTCGAATGCGAATATAAAATGCTCATTAAGGCTACAGAGAATGGTAACAGTAATAGCCGAGAGGTGAAATGTCCCAAACCAGATTTGTTGAAGCCAAAAGTTGCTGCCATACTACGCCTAAAACGCACACACAATCATTGAAAGAATATGCCTACATAAATACAGTTCAGATACGTACAAATAAAGAGCAAGAAGGGTGGAAAAGCATCCCGGTTTAATTCCACGACCTAAACCTTTGTGCATGATGCCAAGAGGCATGTCCTTGATATTCGGTGGTACTTGTGGAGCCTCCTTCATATACACAGCTCCCTCAGCCTTAAACTTTTCAACTAATACGGATATTTGTTGATTGGACTCCAAAAAACGATCCCTGGAGCGACGATCGACAGTCGATAGACACACTAAAGCGATGATTTTAAGTTACGTCCGAGATACTCGTTTTCCATAAAAAATACTTACAATAATACATCAAAGGGTTTTCAAGTTCTGGGCAGGGAAAGCCGATGTAGGTAAAGTAATCCAACATACTCCTAGTCGGTCCAGAGTAGACCACTGCGCCCAAACACAGAAGGGTCACTCGACTCACAAACGGTAAAACATCAGATCTCGGAGTTTCCATCGTCAAAACAACGATGGACCCCCTTCTGGTTGCATAGGACCAAAGCATGGAAACAATCAAATATGTGTTCAGGGGATCAGTGTCCCACGTAGGCTCATCTAGGAGCAGTAGAGTGGGATCTTTGGCAAGTTGTACGCCCAGCATCAACCTCCTGTATTCTGGTTTGGTCAAATCGTTCACTGGTCTGTTCGCGACCTGAGACAACGCCAAATCAGCCAGCGTTTGACGTACTCTAGCTTCCCTGTTGCTCAGATTGGCTAGCCATGTAGCATAGGTCAGGGTCTGACGAACAGTTAGACTGGGCAACAAGTGGCATCTATGGGCAACATATCCACCATGACGCCTGAACAATTCTGGAGTCAGTAAATTGTTGTTGAGAGTCACCCTGCCTCTGGTCTCTCCCTCCGCTCGTCCAGCTAAAAAAAACAATAACCGTTAGACTCGTATCATTAATGATACACATATTTGAAACACTGTCTCACCAATGACATCGAGCAATGCCCTCTTGCCAGATCCTTTTGATCCCAGAATGGCCAGTACTTCTCCACCGTGTACTCGAGCAGACACGTCTCTCAACACCGCAGTGGGCTCTGATTTGTTCAAGCAGCTTCCCTCGATCACCACAGCGGTAGAGTGGAACACGTTCGAGATGTCTAAGGTGCAGTCCGACGGAATCATCTTGGATCTTTCTAAGTCACATTCCTCGATAACGGATCTAGATTTGCCGTCTCTCAGTCACAATCTTGATAGAACAAAGAGTCGGTGAACCGATGGAGCTGGTACATAGGTTGTCGAAAAACGTTTGAACAGGACGATCGGCAAACAAGCAGCGTGGCCGTAGAAGCGAACATCGCATGTAAAACGCAGCTATTGGTAGCGATACCTGGTTGGGAGTTGGCTTCACGAGGTGAATGTCTTCTCTGAGAGGAAACTGGTGGGAGGTCGAAGGTAGCATCGGTAGTAACAAGGCTGTACCTGCTCAGCCCAGCTCCCTGGAACAAACAAATTATTATTAATTCACATACTCTACAATAGTGATGAATACATTAACTATTTTTTAAAGATAACAGTACATGTACATATAAGAAAAACTTAGGTGTCTAGGGAACCTTGCAGAGCGTACAAAAGAGGGACTTAGAGTAATCTTTAAGTGAAGTGTTGGAAATTGTAAGGAGAGGTCAAGAAAATCCTAAACAAAGCCTAAAAAGAACTTACAATAATCCTCAGCAAAATTTACAGAAATTTAAAGAATATAAAAGAGGCCCTAGCAGGTACTATGAGATTTACGTAAAATTGTAAGAAGAGCGGAAAGTAATATTAAGCTGAGTCCAAAAAGAGTTGCAGTCATGTAACAGAATGAAAGTTTCATTACGTTTGAATCGAGAAGACCGGGGTACCACCCGTAAGAGGCTACGTCAGTACGAACTTGAAAGACCAACAGGGAAGGAAGGAGAGCCGAGAAGGGGTCCGCAGGAGAGACTCGGAAGGCACGTCTGTCAGAAGGCAGCGTTTAGAAAAGGTACACTTGGCGTTGGACATACCGATGCCATTGCAGTATCGCGATCGCGGATCGAGTGATGCGTTCACAGAACGCATCCTACAATTTCTGAGGTGACAAAGCCAGTGTTCAGGATAACAGTGTCTGGGTATCACGGAGGAAACTGGAAAGAAGAGTCGCCGGAATGGAGGAGCACCATTACCTTGACTCGACGAGGCTCGTTTGAAAGCTCATCCTGAATACCGGCGGTGAGTCACTGTCGCTAAGATTCTTCAGCAATGTATCACGTTTTACTCGCGAGCTCTCCCGTGACAAGCGTGATTCCTGACTGGGTTCTCCCGCGTGCTTTGTACACTTGGATGCAACGTAGGCATACTTTAGGCAAAGGAGATCTCTTATTACTTTGTAAAATCTAGGGACTGCCTAGGGAAGATTTAAGGAGGGCATAGAAACAGTTGTCACTATCTGAAGTTTTAAATTTGAAAATGACTGAAGCACAAAAACTAATTGGTAGGGTTCAGTTCTTCCATCGCCATTTTTTTAGAGAAAACTCATAAGTTAAATTATCTAGGTTTCTCTAAAAAACCTAGGTTTCTCTGGTGGGCTTTACCTTTAACCAAAAGTATCCTACATTGCATCTCAGTTTACATACAAGTAAAAAGTACATATATTTAAACAAGATATACAATTCGCTACGTAGCCAAAAATGCTGACCAATTTCGCTCTGTTTCTCTGTATACACGCTGACGAACTTATGATTCATGAAAGTTGCAACATTGTGTTTATGACTAGAAGCCATTTGTAACGCGAGTTTATTGAAGCAGCAGCCAATTAGCGGTACAGAGAAACAGCTAAAGGGAGAGTTATTCGGCATTCTAAGAATCGGGAACCCGAATTGTTGCGCTATGTTCTCGTTCACGAGAAACAGAAAGAAAAATACGACGGAACGGTTAACACACCGCGTGCGCACCGCTTTAATTCCGCGCCGCCAGTCATGCTTCAACGACTGGCAAACCTGATTTTGCATAATGAGAAAGGTTTACCTGTTACACGGTGAAAGCAACAGGTGATTAGAAACGTTCCGGTATTTTGTTTTGAGTATGGAATACAGTTTATCACTTGATCAATTCCTTGGGCGGGCAGGGAATTCTTTTTCTTTTAAAAAGCATGTCTGACTGCATCGTTGGGTACGAGTTAACAGAACGCGGAGAGCAATGAAACGCGCGTGCTTAATATTCCGTGGCGTTACTTTCTTCGGATGCTTTTAATTTCATGATACTTTCACCGACTCGATAATGGAATCATAATCATTTGAATATTAAGCCATGCAAATTTTATAGCCTAATCATTAGCTTTAGGACTCATTAGGACTCATAATTTCTCGTACCCACATATAACCGGCTAAAAATAGTGATTCCGTGGCTCTGAGTAACTGACAAACACGCTGATGGAAACTTGAAATGAGTCCGTTTCTTAGTCAAACAATTTTTTTGACTTGTTTCGCAATCTGAAAAATATGGAGGATCGGTAACGTGTCTTGAAAATGTGTATATGGATAAATTAAAGATAATTTGACGGTGTCATCGCGTTGAAAACAGCTACACAGTTTACCGGGTGGAGGATACGTTGGGAGACTTCAATGAGCGCATAAGACACCTTTCCACGTGCCATGGACGCTGCTCCGAGTAATTTGCAATGTTAATTGACTTCTCCTCACCATGGGTACTTCAATGGAATAATGAAAAGGGCAGCACTGACCTCGTACTTCCCCATGACACCTTCTTTAAATTATGATACAAAGATAAATGAGATATAAAACAAATATTTTTAGTTACTACAATATTGTAGTATTAAAATATTTACCATAAGAAGAAGAAATAAATGAAAATCAACGAGCTTTCAAAAAAAATTAGATTACACTTCTGATGAACGTGCCACTTAGTTAAATAATTTGGGTAACTTTCCACAATTTCTGCATAAGAATTGCGAACACACGTGGTATCCAGGCCACGTAGTGCTTTATTAAGATACACTGTCACGTGAGTACGATTGAGAGGCACGCGTAGAAATTGGTGCGTGGGACAGTCTCACAGCCACCGGAAGTAATTTCGAAATCGCAGCATCGCTTCCTTCAAACGATCAGGCTCCATTCTTCCCTGAAAGTTAAAAAATACTTGGTATACAAAATGTAAAAACCACCTTTAAAAGCTTTCACTAATTACATAAAATACTAGAAACAAATTCAGTAACTGATTTATACAAAGTATCTATTTGTGTTAAGAATATTAACGAGTGAAAGTGTCAATGTAAAAAAACAGAATCCAAATGTTTGTAACTTGTACATTGGCCGTGGTGTTCCCATAGGACGCTGATACACGTAATAACTCGCGTAACCGCAATCATCGACCGCAAATGTTTCTCCAATTTACGTAACTCCGCGTAAAACTTTTTTTACCTGATAACTATCTCAGATTCGAGTTAACTGTTCATTTGCATATCCCGTTTCTGCAACAGTTGTATCGGCTGGCTGCGAATTCGCGTTACGCACCAGCTTGTCATTATACGCTATATTTTTATTTCTCGATCCCTCTCCAGATCTTAATGCCTGAGAAACTTGAGCGCCTCCGTAAAAGTCCTCGTTGTTTTCTGAAAAACGTGTCTAGCGTTCAGTGAACCGTGCCCCGAACCCGTGCAAGTTGATATTTAATTAATATGTCTCGTTCCAAGGCGTGCCGGTTCGGTGATTTTCGTCGTGGACGAATAAGGCTCGTCGATATGCAAATTCGCAGTTCAATGAAGTTTAGACCCTATTGGAAAGTGATAGTTCTGGGTCGGTCAATGCTTTCCCTGTTGTTTTCTGTGCCCCTGATAAGCTGGCATTCTTGGGGTTAAGTGGTTGCATATCAGTTGGGTTCGATGATATAAATAGTACGATATCTATTTGCATCGTCACGCGTTCTATCTGCAGTTTCATTTCAGTTGATAATGAAAGCCGCAACCCGCAGACGTTCATGCGGGTACAATGTATCGAATAGCTCTCGAATAAGAATTCTGAATACTATTTGGAGCAGCATTAGCATTACAACCTTTGTTCAACAATCCTTTAATATGGCACCTACAATAAAATGAAAGAATGTAGTTAAATTTTTAGTTAATTAAACAAGTGTAAGAGAAATTACTTCATAAAAATAGCAGTACCTTGTTATACAGAAGTAGTTAACAAAGTAGCTAGATCACAATTAAGAGCTACAGTGTAACAAATAATACAGAATCTTGACTAGCTCTGAAGTGACGACCAACATATACCGTTACTTCGTGACGAGTAAAAATATCAGCTGATGGTGAAAGAGCAGTGAACGGTTCCAGGAAAACGGACAATCCATTACCGAATAATCAACGGCGACAATTCAACGAGAACTAGCCTTGTTGGAAAACAAAATCCTCAGAGAGAGTCTCCGACAGTCACGAACAATTTTTTTGTCAAACAGTCAGTGAGTCAACATCTAACGGGAAAGCAGTTGTGACACCATGAAAAAAATCCTCATGGTATTTCACGTAGATTTGCATAGTTGTCAGTTTCCTTCATATTTCCTTGTTATCTAAACTTCCAGAGTTTCGCTGCAAAATACATTAAAAATTGTTATAAATAATTCTGTAACAGGATTCACCTCACGTCCTTGAGATATAATTGTAAATGAAATTCAGTAACAGTCAAAGGGTTGATCGAGCGAAACAAATCGCAATAATTCCTCCAAGCAAATTGCAGTCTCGCAAGCGTCACGTATGCAATTCCAAGTTCATCGCGAGTATCACCGTTAAACGGCGTGTCTCAACCTCGTATCCGTGTACAACGAGCATAATAATGTGCATACAGGCTGTGTATATTTACTGGCACAACCATCCGCGAGAACTTATGAAACCAACTTTCGTCCTCTCTTCTTTATTTAACAATGTTTCGAGGTCGCGAGCGTACAGCATTCTGGAAGGAATATTACAATATTAGTTAAAAGATATTTGAATTTCGATCATAGAAAACGTACAATGAGATTAATGGAATTCCTTTCATCTATTTTGGAACGGTATTCCAGTTACACGTTTTCCTTTCACAACACTCCACCACCATAATCCAAGGCCCAACAATTTCGAGCCAGCGGCGAGTAATTTCAAAGGCGCGCCGATTATTCGCACGGTGCGTACTCATGGTGTTGGAATGCTATGGTGATTTCAGCGATGCGTATTCGAATACCATTTGCTATTGTAAACGTGGAATCGCTCGTTTTATTCTTACCGAGATATATTAGGATGTTTTTTTCTGAACTAATGAATATCAACTTTCCACATCGTACGCATTTGATGAAATAATATACGAACTTCGTTCGCCTGCTATACCTTTCTCTTTATCAATGAGGCATTCAAGTCGAAGTAGTGGTTCGGCGCAGTTGCAAATGTGGCATAATAGACTTTAGATATATTCATTTATGAAACGGTAATTCGCGGAACGTTCAATTCAGTCTCGCATGAACTGTTCAGATACCGCAAAGCATGGGTTCGGAAGCGTGGGAGCTGGAACGAAGATATTCGGTTCCGGGAGCCTTGGACACCAGAGGACTAGAACCACCTGCCAGCGAGGACTTGCATGCCTGGTCCATCTACAGGTGCTTCTTTTTCTCGAGCTTCGAGACCTGCAAAAAAAAACTTGCTCAACTTCCTATTCTTCCAGGCAAAATCTAAACTCCGATTTCACGGATTCCGCTCTGGGATCCGCAGAGAAGTCTCCGCTTCCCTACGGGAACTTTCAGCTTCGCGATTCGACGGTGCAGAGCATTCTCAGGCATCCCAGATACGGGCCAAAGAGTCCTCTGGCTAGCAACTCGTATACCTATCTGAAATTTGGCTTGCCGCGAGTTCTGCCTCCCAGTTCAAGGAATCGCGATGGCTCCAGCGGTTACGACTCCAGCGAGGAAGGCCGTCGAGTGTCCCATGCTGGCACCTCTGCCCACGGGACGACCTCGGCGATGCGCTCCGCGAGAAGCGATCCCGATTTCAGACACGTTCACGCGGTGCCAAGAGAACACGCGCATTCGCAGCTAACGGTTTCCAGAGAGAATCCGCGGCTGAGGAGCGCGAGCGAGGCGAATCTTCTTCAAGGAGGAGCAAAGAATAATCGGAGGCACAGCATAGCGCCAATAGATCCTGGCTACGGGGTCCATGAACCTAGAGGTATCTTCTGCACCTGTAAGAAAAGGTGCTTTTCTGGAGAAATAAACTCGAGACTTAGAATAAACATAGAGAAATGCTAGATTCCTTAACTTCGTTTTAAATCGAACACCTTTTTCAGGCCACGGTATCCTGGGTCCAGAGAGTTACACGTTGCCCATCAGACCAGTGCCGTGTCTTCAGCACCCTCATCTCCAACTGCGAGGCGTCGAAGCCGCAGGGTCAGATGGACTACCTTTGCTTCGTGGAATCACTCTGGAGGCTGGAGCCACCGAGGTCCTGGCTATCATGGCGACCACGGAGAAGGAGGGTAAGCTGATCGTGGAAACCATTGCTGGCAGGAAACGCATCAAGCGGGGCGACATCCTGCTGAATGGAAGATCAGTGTCCTCACGATCCTTGAGGTACCATTTTCTGATCTTTTTCTGAAGCATCCGTCCACCTTTTCTTGCATCGTTTTCTTTTACAGGTCTCGAGTAGCTTATTTATCTACGGAATGCAGCCTGAGCCCAGGTTTAACTGCTCAACAGACTCTCAGTTTCTATATGTTGCTCAGAGGTGGTCCAAACACTTCCAAGCTTGAGGCTGAAGCAATTCTGCAGGAACTTGGCCTGGAAGCTACTAAACACTGCCTGGTGAATTCTCTGACCACTTCCGAGGCAAGAAGACTGGCTTTAGCGTGTCGATTGTTGCAAGACTCTCACATTCTGGCGTTGGACAGACCTACGCATGGGTTGGACATTTTTGATGCCTTTTTCCTAGTGGATTATTTAAGGCAGTGGGCCAATAGGGGCCAAAGACTAGTTGTGCTGACGCTGCATCCACCTACGTATGAAATATTGACCATGGTGTCGAGGGTTGCACTGACTTCCGGTGGCAGGATCATGTACTCCGGTCCTAGGAGGGATATGTTGCCATATTTTGCGCTCGCCGAATTCCCCTGCCCTCCTTTCAAGAATCCTTCTGATTATTATCGTACGTATCATCCTACTGTTCAGTATAAGTGAAACAGAAGTAATAACAGAGATACTCAAAATATCTTTTGACAAATGTCCATTCTTTCAGTTGACTTGGTAACCCTGGATGACCTATCTGCAGAGGCAATGCTTGAATCATCACAAAGGATAGATCATCTGGCTGAATTAGCAAGGACAAGACTGCCGCCGTTATGCGATCCTGGACCACCTGGTGCACTGCCACCCTCCATTTCCAGTCCTAATATATTTACTCAGATCTATGCGTTACTCTTAAGAACGCTGATCTACAGTCAGCCATGGACGCTAACTAGACTTCTCCGCAGAATAGTCATCTCTGCATCGCTTAGTATTTTACTTGGTGCAATATTTTGGGACGTTGCTGGGGACTCGAATTTACATTTAAGAGATAGAGTAGGTTTCCATTACGCTAGCTTAGGTATCTTCTTCTGGCCACTAACCTTAATAGCGATCTGCGAGGTAGCTGATTGCAGACCAAACGTTGAAAGAGATATCAAAGATGGCCTCTATGGAAGATTTATATACATTTTAATGGAAGTAAGTTTCTCTTGAAAAATTAATGTGTTAAAATCCATACTTACCATTCTTACTTTCAGCTAATTTGTGGAATATTATCCTGGTGCATAGTTTATTTAATATACTTGGCACCAGGCTATGCAATGTCAGGACTGCATTTGGTACCGGATGAGAATCTAACATCCCTCTGGAACTATCTTGGCATCGGATTACTGTATTTAATTCTGCAACACCTGATCTGTACTTTGTTTGCTCATACTTGCAAGTGGACATATTTGGCTTCTCTGTTTGCTGGAATTGTGATTGGTGAGATGACTTTAGCCGGAGGAGTGACTTTGCACTTAGAAAACTTACCAGGCTGGTATCAGAAGATTAGTCCGATGCAATGGTCCTTGTCTCTGCTGTTGCCTGCGCTACATCAGTCAGATGCAATGAACAAATTAACTAATTGCAAGCCAAAACAAATTCAGAGGCAAGATATTATTGTTCAAGCAGCTTGTGAACCACCGGATGGTGCTTTGGCATTATATGAAATTACCCTAGACAGACTCAATGTGCGAGGAGAACTTTGGCTAGGAATAGGAATAGCCATTGTCAGTGTATTAATTATACTGGTATTCCTATGCATTAGGTACACCACTCCTAAAAGACTTAGAAGTGCACCCAATAAGCCATAATGTGCAATAATTTTTCAATGATTAAAGGAGTATGCTCCTGAATTAGTATAAAAATGTTAATCTGCTCAAGATTGACAGAATATATCTGTTCTTCATTATTGTAAACGAGTAACAAAGTATTCCTTTAACGTTACAATTTTGTAAGTACAAGTATAGGTATTAATAAGAAATGTACTTCATCGCTTTGTTATAAAGTATGTTACTTTTGTACTACATCATGTTCATTGATTTTGATTCTTGTCTATATTATTTGTGACTTTTTAAAGCGAGAAGCTTCAGAAACTTGCAAAATAGACTTGTAAAATGAAGTTCCAAAATTCAATGAACAATGAACTAGTGGTCCTCTTGAACGCTTCAAAATAACTTGTATCTGTAATGCTATAATCAAACTGAAAGAAAAATGTTTTTGTCAAATAGGAACAAATTTACTTTCCAACTTTATCCCTTATTTTCAAGCTATTTAATCATTTCCAAATCCCCAAACATTTATACATAATAAATATAGAAGCTTCATTTTTAAATCTTTTTTCAAATTTCATACCGACATTAAAAATCAGCGTCAACTCAATCGGTAACGAATGATAACTTGATCAACAGCTCCACCTACGATTGTAAACTTGTCGATAAAGAAGTATGTCCTCGACTTTGATCCTTAGTTGATAAGAACAACTTTATCATTGAGTTTGTAAAATTTGTAAAAATTATAATCGCTATTATTACTCTTTCGCTCCAAGTACTCACTACTACAACAGAAAGTGAATAATTTACCGAATCTTAGAAAATCAATGGTGTACGTTTCAGAAGTAATTTTCGTCCGTCTAAAAGCAGCTTCACAATTTAGTATTAATAATGGAAACACTTCGATGTACTATTATAGTCAATAGCGAAATGAATATTTTAGCGGCAATTGCCAATGAAAATAGACCGTCTACGTTCGCTAATTAAAAGGAACCGACTAACTTTAGCCAATAACTGTTGTATTTTTTGATCGATAAGAATCTGTCTCAAACACGGTAAATCGATGATTTCTCATTCACCTTGAAGAACTATCGCAATAATTTATTTTTCTTTTATTATATCTGGACAAAGATATATCAAGAGCGATATGAAATGCAGGCATTCAACTTTTACAATCGGTTCTGGAGATCGTAAACCTCGAACAGACAGCAATCGTTTATCTTCAAAAGCCAGATACGCGTTACGTTGCAATTTTTACCTCGTTACGAGCATCACGCTTGAGCATTTTTTTTTGATAATGGAAATGTACTATCTTTTAAAGACCGTGTTCAAAACATTTCATTTTAATCCTTCGAGCTTCATTAAAGAATTAAAGATTTCTTTTTCCCTTTCATCCAAGTTTTCGAACTTATCACGCTGGTTCGGCTCGTTCGTTCACCGAATTAGTATAAATTGGCGACGAGCAGCCGTCGTAAATGCCGACTTCCGTCGATGAAAGTAATTAACTGGTCGTGTAGGTTGCACGACGGGGCGCACAGAATTCGTGGAAAAAGCGCAGACTTGCAAGCTATCCGTTCGTCAGACCAGAACGAGCGGAATCACGTTCTTGTGGCTGGGTGCGAACGTTAAACTTCTCTGACCGGCGTCCTTACACCTCTCTAAAATCAATGAACTACTGTCTTGTATTCCGTGCGCGTGCATTAAAGGTCGGTTCATTGAGAAGCATGCGAGGTCTTCATTGAAAGAGAAAGAGAATCATGCGACGTCATGTCAGTTTCTACCCAATTTCATTGCGGTATTTTACCTGAAAATGTTTAACCGATCAGAAGCACATACATTTTACATAACAAGCTTACTTGTATAATTAATTTTCATTTAAATTAACATTACTCGACTACCTTTTTCTGTAAAAAATACCAGCACATTCGGCACAATTCTTAGCAAGGTCTTGGTAATGTATACGACAGGAAGAATAAAAAACAACATGGGATAACGAGCTCGTAGGTCCGCGTGGGCGCGAACGTATAAAGCTCTTTCGCTTTCTCCCTCCTGATCCCGTTCGCCTCTTCATTGATTATTTTACTTCGCCACCGCTTTTCTACCTATACCGCCATGTGCTAGCAGTCTATATTAGTGCGTAACTTATACGTGTTGTATACAAGCGTCCACATGCAAGCATATTTCCGGATCCTTGCTGGAAAAGTGTCCTCTAACGAGAAACATTAATTGCACCGTTTATCGCGTCCGTGGTGCACTCTATTCAACGACCAATTTCATTCCAATAGACACTGGAAAAGATTAAAATCGGAAAGAATGTTGCAACTTTTCTTTTTATACATTTTCCAGGAAATTAGGTGGTTACTCACCGTAATGTTTAACCTTGAAAATTATGTTTCATAGCTGTAATCAGGTGTGTCTGATATACTTAGCTTTGTCGAGAGCTTGGCGACCTAGAAGATAACAGAAAAATTCATTCATTGTTGATGAGTCATTCAATATTTAGTAAGGTCTGGACTTTCCGAATTTCAGGACTTTGATATTTTTGAATTTTAGAACTTTGGAACTTTAGATAAAACACGCGATATCACGTGATGGGATCGTGATACTGAACTGCGGTGAAGATCAAAGATTCTGCGAGAGTTTATTGAGGGAATCGAGAATGGGAGAACACGATCTTGCAGCTCAATTAAAGAAAATTCGTGATAATATTAAAAAATTAGTATAACTTTATAATTATACTTACGATTAACATTTTATTCCTGGATTTCACAAAAAGCCGGATCACCTTAATAAATGTTTGCACATGTAGAACCGGAAATGGAAAGGAATTCAAAGTACGCAATAAATTGTTAAAAAAATAAGTTCCTTTTTTTAAATGTAGCTTATAAATAATTAACGGAATATCAAACAATAAAAATTAAAAAATTATATTTTAAAATGTATAAACATTTAATAACTATCATTCGCAATATTAAATAGTGTTATGCATAAAACGGTAAAAAGCGCGCGAAACAATGTTGCGAATGAGGTAATTAGCGCCATCTCCTATTGTTTACACTTGTCAATAGGTAAGTAGGTTCGTTATGGTTAAAAATGCCTAAGTTCAAGAAATGTTTACGCACAAATCAGAATACATAAACAAATATAATAAGCAATAAATATAACAGGTATGATCTACTACTAATACTTCGTTGATCCATAATCGAAAGTATAATAGATACTATTGAAGCACATACTTACCATCCTTTGTTAGTCAAGTATCATCTATTCGATACCAAAGAGGTAAGAAAGGGACAGGCTGAAATCCTGTAGGCAGTTTTATAATCGAGGCTAGTGAATGTGCCAAGACTTTAGATCTAAGGCTTAGATCTTACGTGACTAAAGGAATGTGGGCGCACCAGTTTCGAGAGTCATTCAAAGAAGCGTCCGCCCATATTCATATTTCCACAATGAACGAAAGCGCGGGAAGAAATAAACAATTCTAACCTATATACAATACGCATGGATGACTTTGACAGTGACAGGCGATCGCATCATCGTACAATCCTTTGACATCATCGTAAAACGATGCAGTTTGACCGCTTATGTTGAAGGTATACGCTCAAAGAATCTTTAGACACAATCTGAAACGCATATTTTATGTTCGTATATTTCTTTCTCCGTTATTTATCGACCACGACAGGATACGATTATTCACGGTGCGACACGCCGACGAATATTAGCAGACGTAGGAGGTTGATTTCTTGGTTAAAACAGAGGCCCCTGGTTTAATTTACGCGACTGTCGGCGGTGGATTTGTATATTTTGAAAAATCCTCGCAAAGGAAACGCTCGAACGCTATTTTCGTTTGCTAGGAGGCGGGCTAGCTTCCTCCTCAAGGATTCGAGGTACCATCTTCATTCTAGTTCTCGAACGTTCACAGAATCTTTATTTATATGTAACCAAATTTACAGGTACCATTCGATTTAATAATTGGCAATCCTGTCCATACATAGGAGAAAAGATTGTGAACTAATGAGAGGTGGTCCCATCACCTTTTAATATTTGATTGATAAAGTTACAATTACAAATTTGAGAAGCTGAAGATTTGGAGATTTATAAATCATTTGATTCCTTCAATCGGATACTAGTGGTGGGGTGGTTCCCCTACACTCATGCTTATCTAAAGGAAGCCTACGTTGCAGCCGAGTGTACCTGTCCTCAAGTGACGTACAAAGGGATCTTTTATAATGTTCGAGCGGCCACGGCAAAGAAAGCTGCCGGATGCAGGAGAGGCGAGGGACGTCATTATCTTATCTCGAACCATTTCCTGTCAACCTGGGGCCGCTTTTCGTGGTAATCACACGCACACGCCCACGCGCGTGTGCACGTACACGCAAGGCTCACGCACACGTAGCGAAGTGCGTGCACTAATGCCCGGCCAAGTGCTAGGGAGTATTGCTTCCGGTGCGTACACCCGTTTGTCTCAGTATTAGCGTACGTGCGTGCGCGCGCGCGTGTGTCCGCACGTTCGACGTTACATCTGGCAAAGCACTGTGAACCCGATAATCGGTTTCCTCCTCCGGTAGCCTGCAGAAACCAGACGCAAATAAACGGCGCACAGCACGAGCCACGCTGTTTTCGATTCGTAGAAACTGTACCGGCTCTGTGTCCGTCTTGCGGATGTTTCTTTTTAGCTTGTATCGTTAGCCGATCAATTTAAGAAATCGCACATCTTTCTCCTATGCATGAAGCATAGCATCTTTGCCAGGATTAGCGTCATGTTGTCTTTCTTTATAATACAGTTCTTACTGTTTACACGTACGTGTGATAAGTAAGAACTGTATTTTGCAAAATGTAACCTTTTAAATAACGAGTTTACAATTATACAGTTTCCTGTTTAAGATAGCATGTAAAATAATGTACGTGCCAGAGGAACAAACGTACATTGAATTGCAACGATTTTCATATCGATCGGATGCGACCTCGTGAGAAAAAACTGCCTAGCCTCTGAGGCATACTATAGAATTGTGATTGAGTAACGCGCGCCTGTGTGACTTCCGACTGCATCACGAAATACGTAATGGCAGTTCCATTAAGTATGCACACCTGTTAAGGTCATCAACAGGTATCACTTACGTCATCTTAACGTACACATTACCGGTGTGACTGCCATAGTGATACCGCGATACAACTTTCTTTGGTTACACACACGCTTCCTCATTAACGTGCGATTAGTAATCGTTTTAATGGAACATAGTTAACGATGCGCGGAGAATGAACAGACTTGCATTTTTATTGGTCAACGTTGGCTGGTTTTGTAAGTTCAGTTTTACATTTTCATTTTAGGATTACAATGCATAGATTTTGCGCTAGATATAGAATGCAACCCACACTTTACAAATATGGATTAGTTACTAGGATAGTTTGCTCGGGTTTTAATGTCGAACATCATGGATAAAAACGATATTTTTATTTTCAGAAAGGTCGCTATCTATATGGATATATCAGTAATTATTCATTGATGCAGAGATTTCCGAAGTGTGGATCTTAAATGTTGCTACTCTTTGAAAGCAGCTTCTAAGCCCTACATTAGTATCTTATGTGAGTATGTTAGATCCTAATCAAACATTATTATCCATCGAATCAACCTTCCATTAATCACGATCTTGCTATCAATGATTCACGTCCAGAACGTGTATCCAAAATGTTAGTGAGGGTGTCGATGTTGAACAGAGGAAGCAACGTAAATTCTCACGTAAATCTGTTCGTGACCATTGATCGAATCGAGCGTAGTATCAAGGACGGTATAGTACGCTCACCTTATCATACTCCCACGCAATCGAATCGAAATTCGTCTCAGCGCACGAATGTCCGTGACTCGTCGAAGGCCACCGACACCGACCAGCCCTTTTTGCCTTCACCTCTCGACTATCTATCTTTCTCTACCTACGTTCTTTCTCTTAGCAATGTTCTAGGGGTCGCGATAAAGTGGCCCTGCGCCGTCCGCGTGATCGAACGTGAAAATCTTCAACGACAGCTACCCAAATGAATGGAATGCCAGCCCACGCTTGAGAGCCGCCTGATAGGCTGCTCGATTCGAGGTGAGGCTTCACCTACAGTACTACAAACTTCAGGAACGTATATATAGTTTTAAAGGCATTGTAGTAAAAACTGTGTACTAATTTTTGTCTTTCAGATTCAAATGCTATGCCTAGCAATTCAGGATATGTATTAAACTTAAGTCATCGACAAAAGAATTTTTCTTTCAATGATTTTTAAGGAGGAAGATAAATGTTGATTCATTTATTGTTTTTGTATAATAAATTATTACTATTATTCATCAAGTAGGCATATTTGGATTCATTGTAGACTTTTTTCAGATAAGGAGTGACATTGGAGAGGTCTCTGATAACTAATTTCACATGTTGGAAAAATAAATGTGTAAGTTTAAAACTGTTGTACTACATCTTTTAATTGAATTAGCGATTATAATTGTTCCTAGTTCATTTGATTTTTCTAAACTAAGTATCAGTTTAGTTACGCAAATCATTGTTATTCAATTCGTTTCCAAACATTTCATTCATCCTTTCCATTCTAATTCATGATTCGGTCGATCTCACGAATGGTATGCCTATGTTTGTAGAACTATAGTCTTACATAGACTAACCCAATTAATTTCCTTATCTAAATTAATTATCTTTAGGTGCATCTGTAACGATACAACAAGGCTGATCACAGACTAATATTGGCTGATGGATCGCATCAAGAATGAATAATTCACAGACATCCGTGGGGCGCCATCAATCGTAATGCCGAGCCTGGAAGCAGCACGTGGACGCGAGTGTGCGTGCACGTCGATACGAAGTAGACTTCGGTAGACGGTGCGGTCTTTCTCGTGTGGATCGTAATAATATGCGCCCACGCACGCGTGAGAGAGTGAGCGTGTAGTATACTGGTTCCCCTCACGTTTCCTACCCTCCATTTTACCAACAGTTCGGTCAGTACCGACCCCCGACCCATCTACCCACGCCTTGTTAATGAAAACATCTTTTGTCAATGAACTGACGTCAGTCCGCTATCTGATTGGTCGAGCATCGGGTACCACGTGATCGTGGACCAATCCTTGCCTGGATAGATCTCCCGTACGCTTGAAGATCCGAGCGCCATTTGCCCATTCTGGACGGAAGAACGATCGAGGTAAGGTGTGGCCTGCAGCAGGCTGGCTAGAAGGCCACGGAAGAGAGAGACGGTGACAGAGTAGAAGGAGCAAGAAAAGAAAGGGAAAGGAAGACGGAAGGTAAGACAGAAGAGGCTGCCGCGCGGAGGGAGAGAAGGGAAAAAAGAACAGGAAGTCGGTACGGCAACCGAGGGAAGACGCGTCGAGCAATGTTGGAGGGATTCGTGAGGTGAGGGCGACGGTCTCGAGTCGCGCAGCGCCGAGATACGCGACCGATCTCCCAAACTGACTCGTTCGAATCGAGCGTTGTGCGCGCAGCATCCCCTTTCTGGATAGTGACGCGAGAAGAATCGAAGCCGACTCGATTCACTGATCGAATGTCGAGTGCGCGGTAACACGGCGAGGGATACCCGCGTCTCTGTCCGTCACGAGGATAATGCCACCACTCACGTCAGTTCGCGCGAAACACGTTGATCGTGGTTCCAGGTAAATCTACGGTGGATCATGCATTTCTCGAACGAGCAACAACATTCCGTGGACGTGGCGTTAATTGGGCTTGCCGTCTTTATTTACAAAAGGATCGATAATCGGGACGAGTTCGCGGCGAAGGAGGAGGAGGAGGAGTAAAAACGGCATTGAAGTGCCGCAGGAGGTGATGGCAACACGTGAGAATAACGCTCGGGAACGACAACGTGCGTTTAGATGCCTCTGAAGAATACGTACTACTATACCACTCTAAGTGCCATTTCATCGTATTCGATTAATATTAATAATAGATGTATATATGAATTATTACTTGCACTTAAATGCACGCACACTTGTCTCTCGTTGATCGTAAACAACATGTAACCAGTTCTGTTCTTGTGAACTACGATGCGACACAAATGTCACGCGTGCACTTCGACTATCATTGATAACACGTTACTTGGAAGTGCCATACGGAGAAAGAGATTCTTTCGACGCTGCAAAAACTCAGGTTTCTGCTTCTCTGAACACGGTGGAGTCTATGGAGATTAATACATTGATGAATAGAAACAAGCGTGTTTAAAGTCATAAGCCAAAGAAGCGTTGGATTTAAGTAAAACGTACAACATGCCAGGAGGAAATGTTATGGAAGAGGAGTTCGTGGACCCTGAGTGGCTTTTCAGAGAACTTAGATCGCAGGATGGTCCGAGCAAGCTTTTAATCTTAGACTGTAGAGCGCATTCTGATTTCTCTGAAGCTCATATAAGAGGTTCAGTTCCTTTAGCCATACCTAGTATCATGCTGAGAAGATTGGCAGCAGGTAAAGTTGATCTGTTGTCGACAATAAGGTGCTTAGATCTAAGAAACCGAGTCGAAGTGTTTTTGTGTGGTGATGAGAACAGCAGAGGGACATTTGTATTGATCGGTGACTCTACGGACCCTGCAGGACATCAGGGTGAAACAATTCAAGTTTTAAGTCGGAGACTTAGGAGTTGCGGTGGATGTGTAGCTATTTTAATGAGTAAGTGTAAACTGTGCATGATATTTATGTATGCTTTAAATGTATATGTTATAAATAATGTTAAATCATCAAAAATGTGTCAACAATGTGTGATTTAAATATATTTTGAGTTTGTATCAAACTTTAACTTGGATACAAATTATAAATGTTGTTTACCATAATTAAATCATCCAAAACAGTGTACGGAATTTCAATTACTGTACTGTTTGTAGTATAGACCTGAAGACTAGAGTACATATCAGTCAGTACACCAAGAGTGAATGAAATATTGATTTACACAGAGAAATATAGTACATCTTACTAATTATTTTCCTTTTATGCTGTATGTCATTATAAATTTATTTTTTTTTTACAGATGGCTTTGAAGCATTCAGAAATAGATATCCTGAATGGTGCGAAGGTAGTCAAACTACAGGAGAAGGTCCTCCTGGTCAGGATTCTAATGAAGGGGAATTGATGGGTCTCAGATCTCTTCGGATATCTACTCCACCGACAAGGTCATACTCTGACTCTGATAGTGATAGTACTTGTGATTCCGTTGGTTAGTATATTTATATATAGTTGAAGTTCTTTTTAATAAAATATGTGGAAAGAAAACAAACTACTACAATTTCTTTTACAGGACCTGAAGAAGATAAAGACTTTCCAGTCGAAATCTTACCCCATTTGTATCTTGGAAACGCGGCCAATAGTGGAGATAGAGAAGCTCTAGCGCGTCACAGGATACAGTACATTCTCAACGTAACTCCAGATTTGCCAAATGTATTTGAAAGCGCGGGTTCCATAAAATACATGCAAATACCTATAAGCGATCATTGGAGCCAGAACTTAGCTAGTTTCTTTCCACAAGCAATTCAGTTCATTGGTAAGCATAAATATCTGTTATCAGTGATTTGAAATTTGTGAAGAGAATTAAATATGACTTTTTCTTTACTTTAGAGGAAGCTCGGAGCTCAGATAAAGGAGTGCTGGTTCACTGTTTAGCTGGAGTATCTCGGTCTGTTAC
Source organism: Megachile rotundata (assembly GCF_050947335.1). Classification (NCBI taxonomy): domain Eukaryota; kingdom Metazoa; phylum Arthropoda; class Insecta; order Hymenoptera; family Megachilidae; genus Megachile; species Megachile rotundata. Next base: position 9,289,623 of record NC_134998.1, on the reverse strand, counting down.
GATTACTGTAGCTTACCTTATGCACAAGTGTAGTCTCAGTTTGAACGACGCTTTTAATCTAGTACGTAGTCGAAAATCGAACGTTGCTCCAAATTTCCATTTTATGGAACAATTACATAGTTTTGAAAAGGAATTGAGGGATCGAGGTGATAGGAATAGAGGGAACGATCAGAGATGTATAGGAGCTTGTCGACCTGGAGGACCTTGTAATTGTCCAGCGCCCAGTTTCCTTAGTCCTATCGATCTAGGACTTAGTCCAGATTCGGGAATAGAATTTGACAGGTGGGCGTCGAGTACGCCGGCTGAATGAGACGGGCAAGGAGGGACCCAATATAAATTTTAGGTCCCTCCTAGTGCGCTGCATGCCATTGTAGAAAATGAAAAGCCATAATTGAAGGGTGCAGGAAACGAAGTTTACATTCTGCTAGGAAAATATCCTAGGACAATTGAAACGCAGTGTAAAAGTAGATAATTAGGTATGTTTGTTGAGTACTAACTCCTGAAGAGAACTAACTCGTCAAGTTGTTAAATGGCTGAGCCTTTCTAGTATTTTTCTATGTACATTGTTTCTCTAGGCTTTGCAAGCCACAATTCTATTGCCGCATAAAAGGAAGTTAAACGACTACTAAATAAATGAGGATTTGTTTTTCCAAAACATAAAAAATATTTTATTTGATAAAATATATTCTTACCGTGTTTCTGGAATTTTTCGTATATAGTCAAATTATTATACTACGTAAGTCACTTTACAAATTTAGAAAAAATAAGTAGGACTATCAAGGGTTCTATAACATTTTTCTAAGTTATTACGATAGCGTTAAATATTGAAAGTATTTTATAATTAAAATCTGTACTTTCTTACAATGTATCGCGATTGTCATTGTATATTGGTATTATCAGATATCAATTTCAAACTTCTTTTATCTGAATCGTAGTAGTGTCTGAAATACGTTGAATTTATTCAGCACTATGTTATCCTCGAACATTTCTAGGATACAATTTTATACGTACACTATATCCTGAAAGACAAAATCTATATTTTTAATACTTATTCCCTGAACCCTTCAATTAACGAGGCTGTGTTTGTTTTATCGCAGACGATGCTTATTCGAAGCGATACGTTCTCCGATGAAAATAAGTCGTCAACACCAGGCAATCACGAGTAGTTGAAGTAACGGATAACTGCTTAAAAACACACTAAGTTTAAGTTCAGAGGTACAAAATTGAGAAATCTTTCTCGTACTCAGCAGTATAGATTATGATAAAGTATACACGAGGTAATTCGAAACTCGAGCGTCGTAATTTTTGACATAGTTTTTCAATACACAAAAGTGACTTATATTGAGAAGGGTATTCTTGATGCATTCTGACTTTTAAGATGCAATGTTGTGTGCACATTCTCTCGAAATAATCTCGGTTAAATAAATGAAGGAGTACATCTTTATGGATCAGTGCATTTCTATAGGGCATTCCGAATCTCTTCTACTTCCAAAACGATAAAACAGTCAGGATTGTCGTAGAAAAAAAATTTTAAAATCTGAAGATTCATTCAGTCTCATGCAACTTAGGTTCCCATTAATTAAAGGGAAGTGTAGGGATCTGTGAAGGTAAAAGGTTGTGCATTGAGCTCTTCTTAAATTCTTACAAGGTTCTTCTGCACAAAATACAATCAATGAGAGATCACTGTTTCAAGAGTAGAAAGGGGAACCTTCTGTCACTTACATTTGCTCTTACGAGTCCTGGGAGAACTCAGGAAGGGGAGAAAGAACTTAATCTAGAACCTATTACCGTCACGTGTAAAGAATATCTTCCTGTACCTAAGGGAAGTCTAAGTTCTTGAAATAAATTTTGTTCAACGACGATCTTGATTCTATGTGCGTTAATACAAGAGTAAGAATTAAATAATAACTATATATGATGTATGACAATTTGAATGCTAAATTTTGAATTGTATGATCAGCACTGTTTCTATTGTCTTGCAGATCTCAGATATATATTTAAAATTATTTTTGTAAAAATGAAAAATGAAATCGCGTATTCACATTCCCATAAGCCACAATGACCTGATACTGTAACTATCTTTCGTGTACTATATGTATTGTTCATCGAGCATAATTGAAGTTAATATGAGTGTACACAGTGAATGTTATTTTTCATGTAATTAACTAAAAAAAAGTTGTGGTAATCGACTCTTGACTGTTGCAAGAGTAAATTGATATACAACTAAGGAAATATATATTTGACGTTAATGTAATAACAATATTCTACTATTACACTGTTGTCTGTTGTATGTTTATCGAGCATGATGCTCGAAAGATTTAATCAAATATTATGTATATTACATAAATTATTATTTTATATTCATCGTTGTACATATATTTTAATTAATTTTCATTTGGAAATACAACTTGTCTTACCTGAATCGTGCTAAACAACTCATCTTTATGAGAAAAAGAAAAAGAAAAAAGTGTATGTTTCACGAAGTTTTAATATCGGTTTCCTTTTTGTACAAATGAAGATTATCTTTTTGTTATGGCAAAATGTACTTTTATTAGTAATAGATAACTATAATGTTTTAAATATCAAATTGCAAAAAATATAAGAAGCCTATTTAACGCAATTTCGGCAAGTATACTTGTTAATTACAACATTAATCATTAGTCTTGAGTTCATCATTTCATTGTTTTCTTTTTAATTTTCTATATCTTGCAACGTTTAAATAATCAAGCTGATAATCTGTTTTGAACAGTTCGCCAGTTTGTTCGGTGTACTTGTCGAGATTTTTGTTTCTGACATAGTTTTAAGTATATTTAATGCAGCTTCAGATTGTCGAACTGCTTTAATTAAATCATCACGGTCCTGTTGATTTGTTGCCGTGCATAAAAGTGTTCCTAGCGCTACAAGAGTTCTGAACACCGCTTCGGATTCATTCAAAAGAGGTAAAACAGAGAATATTACGTTTAAGCATTGTGTTTTACCAACAGTATCGCCATATTTGTTCAAAGCCACGGTTAAGTTTAATATGTAAGTTGAAATTGCAACCTGAAAATACACATCGAATCAGTTTTAGCGATTAATCGCAATATTCGAGATCAATTTAATTTTATTTTACTATTCGTACCTGATTGTTTTTACTTCCAAGAGATTCTAAGCCCAATATTGATTTTAATATCTCATCTTTGTAATTAATGCATAACTTTTCACCTGTTTCGTGAGCGAACATATTTGCCAATAAACGAAACGCGAGCATTTGATTAGAAGGAAGTGCATCGCGTCTGATATGATTTTTCACGATTTGCAACAATTCATCTGTACAGAGAACGTCGTTAATTTCTTTACACAATACTATGAGTCTTGTTATATCGAGGACAGGAAACAATACGTCGTCTGACCAGTTTAAAAGGGTCATTAAAGTATTCAAAGCATCGGTTCTCAGTTCGGGTGACTGATTTCCTGCTAATTTCACTAAACATTCCAACTGCTCGTTCGTTACTTTGAGAGCATCAATTTGTTTAGAATTTAATTCTCGTAGTTTTTCTGCAAGAAAATAAAAATGTTTCTCATATTTACATTAATGACAAATATAAACACGGTACATAATTTAAATACCCAAAATAGCAGGAAGATTAGCTTGTTCTGATCTCAAGTATTTAATGTGAGGGATATAAGAAGGAGTTAAAGATGTGTCAGAAGAGTTGAGCGTCGTTGATTTTGTACATTCCTGAGGAACTGTATCTGTTGTTGCTTGAGGAATATATCTACTACCTCCTGTGAAAGGATCAGCATATTGAGCATCAGCTTTTACAACTGGTGCAGGTTGGGAATTTTTTATTATAAAATTTGCAACCTGTAAATGGAAATAAATTACTATATAAATTGTCTGTTATTAAGGAAAAGATAATAGATATCTCAAACTTTATACCTGATCTAAAAATAACTGACTAAGACCATTGTCGTGAAGGAATTTCTGAGCAACATGCCATGGATCTTGATCATTGTTATATGGTAGTTTTAAGGGGGGAATGCCATCTTGTATATCGACCGAAAATACATAATCATACTCCTTTCCATTATATAGCTGCTTTCCAGATGTAGCTGCACTGCCACCACTAGCCCCCATAACATCTCCAATCTTTATCCACCTCTGTTCATTTTGTGACCAACTGTATGCTCTTATCGCATCGCCGTCGTTAATAATTTTAGTTTGTCCATCTCTCTGACCAGGTTGTAGCAATGCTTTTGCATCTGGTAAACTGTTAGTGTAAAAATTAACATACCAGTTTATTATTTATAATCTGATTTTGTTCTCAGATTCTTAACTTACTCCTTAACTTTGATCCCACCTAACTCTTGTTGAGCATTAAGCTTAACATTAGCTACTTCCTGCTCAAATTTTTCTAGTATCTCTGGATCTGCATAATGTTCTGGATTGCAACTAAATATCCTGACAATACCATCAGAACTTCCAGTAACTACATCACCATCAGGAAGTAAAGCAATACACCATACAGATTGAGTTGGCAGAGTAATAGTTTGACTTAGTTCACTGTTATTCCATATCCTAAGTGTTCGATCTTCACCAGCAGTAAATATACTTGTTCCATTTTCAAAGGCTACAATACTGTAAATATAGTTCTCGTGTCCACAGTATGTTCCTAAACAAGTTCCAAGTGATACATTCCAATGACGTACAGTGGCATCATTGGCACAGGTTAAAAATTCATTGTTATTTATTGTAGAAATATCACGAACACAATCAGTATGGCCAGTTAATTTATGTTGTATGGACCCATCACTTGTCCATATTATAACTAACTTATCTGCTGATCCAGTCACATAAAACCCACTTGATAAATCTGCTACACACCATACAGCAGCAGTATGACCTAACAGATCTAGTAATGGTTTGCTTAAATCATTGAGGTTCCAGACTTTGGCGCTCATATCCCAGGAGCTTGAAAGGAATGTCCCTTCCTTTTTACCTGCTCTCAATTTACATACTGTATCTTGATGATTCTTTATGATGTTTATAGGTTCTGTTTGATCTGGTAAATAAATACGTATGGTTTTATCATGGCTGCCAGTTATAATAAAACCTGTAGGATTATGTTCCGATGGGTCTATAACGCATACGGAAGTAACAAAATTAGTGTGTCCTTTCAGTGTAGTAGTATGTTCATAATCTTTCCCATTCCTGTAAAATATTTGGTTAACATTTATTCAGTAAAATATATTAGAAAAGGAAACAAATATTTTATTTCATTTAAATAAAATATAGGCTCTAGTTTGTACAACAGTAATTAAAGGTTAAATACCCTGACGGTTTCCATACACGGGCTGTTTCGTCCCAAGAAGTTGACACGATAGTTCCGTCAGTAAACGCAGCCACAGCTCTTACGTCCGATGCATGTCCAAAAAGAGATGTTCTTAGTTTATAACACGGTTTAGCCATAGTATTCTGATAATCGTGCGAAGCACGCAACAAGGACATAACTTATGCAAATTCTATGTCGTATGAAAATCTCTCCAACCAAAACGTGTAACTACGAATAAATGCTTTTATATTTGACATTTAAAATGCATTCGAGCATGCGTGACACTTATCACTGTATTCGTACAGCATTACATGCATTTTCGTAGTTAAAACACATTACATACGTAAACAAAATTTTCGCTAATTTCTTGCTAACGTCATTAGCGAATGTCTGGTACACATGTTTCAAATTGCTGTCCACAATTTCGCAAAAAAGTTGGTAACGCGTATATGAAAGAGCTCTGTTTTCTAAATGCGACTACAGTTTCAAATATCTAATTATTTTTGCACATTCGTGATTAAAATTTAGACGTATCACTGATTAAAATTCGATTTTCCACTTTCAGCTTTCCGTAATATTGTTATTATTTGTTCCATAGGAAATCGTATTCAACTAGCGCACCACAGCTAACTTCAATACTCTCTCTCCACCATTAATTCTATCCCTACCATTATATACTTTCTTCTCTGTTAATTATATATATGGTGAATAAAATATACAAATATTAATTATGTTGTTGATTGTTTTTTTTTTCCCAAATTTGTGGCATAGATTTCTGAAATCTGAGTACACTTTATCTCGAGACTCTATCTCAGATTTTCATTGCTCGTTTTCACATATAGCAAATTTGTCATATTGGCACTACTGTTTTAAGAAAAAACGTTCACTAATTTAAAAATTATTAATATTAATTATATGATAGAATATTTAAGCGGTTTTAATAATTTAATTACATAAAAGACCAAGGTAAGCTTTACAACTACAATGTTTAAACGTAATTCAACTATGATGTTGTTACGATTGTACATAACAACTAAGGTTATGTGTCCACTTATTTATGTATAGATTATGAAGCATGTGAAAATCATCAACTCGTTGTGAAGACTTGAATTATTGTACTTTGGATAAGAACATAAATATACTACAATAATATTTATAGAACAATATAATGAAAAGTAACAATGACGTCTGATAAAGATGCACAAAAGAAAAAAGAAAAATTGTATGGTAGGTATACATTATATAAATGAAGGCTATAGCTAACATAGTTTAGTAAGAAAATTTGAAATAAAATATTTTTCTTCTAATAATATTATTAGTTATCTACAAACTTGTTTCTTAGGGGCATTATTCTTGAGTGGATTAGCAGGAATTTCTGCTATGATTGGATTTGGCAGTGCCCTAGCATCAACTAGAAAACAAGATACAAAAAGTTTTGAAGCTGGATTAGTAGGACAGAAAGGTCTGTATGAATCTGGAGCTGCATTAGCAACCAGGGCCCTTTTTATAGGCTCTCTATGGGCAATTGGAGGTTGTGGAGTTCTTTTCTATGGTATTTGGAAGCTGTCAGGAGCTAAGACTGCCGAAGAGTTTCGATTAAAGGCTGGAAGCATTTTGCCAAGAATACCAAAGAATGATCCACCCCAGAGTAGGACTGAATTTGAAAACCTTACTGACTTTCTTAGATATGTTTCAGAAGACTGGGGTAAAGAAAAGTAATATTTCCTAAATCATTTGAAGTTTAACAGCAATGAATAGTTTTTTTGAGTGGTCAGAACAGTCAGAGATAAATTTTAAAGATCAGTCATCTGTAAGAAACTGTAATTATAGAGATTTATGCTCTTTTCAGGTGTTCAAACAAAGTAGAAAAATAACTATTGCATTATAATTAGTATAATGCTTTTTGTATATTTTACTTCGTGTTTTTATATGTACATGTAGTTATTACTGAATAAAATAAAGATTTTAATTTGTAAATATTGTATATTACAATAAATGTCACATTTTAATTTCATCTGGTATGAATATTTTAAAAATTGAAAATTATATCTTGTTTCCCTCTTTGAAAATAATTAAATTCCTCAGAAATTGGGGAAAGCATTTATACTCAAAGGAGAACATAGGAATTTGTGTGGGTAATGTATGGAAATTAAAACAAGTTTTGTTTTTATACCTCCCGTTATAAATTATTATTATTAATATACAATGCTCATGTATAATAAAGAAAAAAGCACAGATAATAACGTAAGAAATTATAGTAACAAATTATATCGCTAGTTTTTGTTGTACGCTTGTTTTATTCCTATTATACACACACAAAACATACCGCCCTCTTTTTCCGTTTTTCTTTTTTGTGTTGTTATGTTATTTGTCCACGCTTATGTACGCTGACTGATCACACACACTGTCACCAAAAAATCGAACCATTAATCTTAATTTATCTTAACATTGTTTTTCTTTCATTGGGTTGTACTTATCTCTAATTACAGAAGATAAATGTATGCTATATAGAATTCATTATTAAATGGCCAGATATAATAGTAGGCAGAATTTTTTTATATATATATATTTCGCATCCTTTTTTTTATTTGGAGTTTTCCGATAGTCATCGAATATTTTGACATACTGCAAACATTACTTCTTGTGTAACTTAAAAATTAAGAATTCCTATTCGAAAATTCATGTTCCACTTAATTAAACAACGTGTTAATTCCTAACTCATTTTATTCGGCTGTCTCCTAAAAAACTATTTGTCGTTTCTCTTTTAAAAAAATGTATCCTATTTGAAATTGTTACACAATTATCATCACAGTGACAATTTAGCAAGTATAACATTTTCAATGACACAGTGAAGGTAGTACTTAATAGCTATATCTGTATCAATAAGAACTCAATATTTTTTAGTCTGTCTTCTTCTATGAAAACAGACTTTGTTTTATCTTTATCGGAGAAACGCATGCAGCTTAGGATCAAACGGTGGTCACACTATAATTAATCCAATTGCACCTCTATCAATTAACAGAGCAGCACTCAACTGACTAATAATTACTTATTAAATAGCATCGAAAAGAGCAGCGATCAGTTACTTATGTAGGAAAATCCTCTCTTTCTCTCTTAAAAAAAAAAGGAACAAGTATTTGCAATAATTGCTTTAATTTAATGGCACTATGTTAAATAACTATAAATTTCAAACCCATGGCTAAACGCAATACTGGAAGCGTCAATATTATTAACAGTGAATATAATTTTTACAGTAGAAGTGACACGTGTTATGTCACAATACTCAACGGTCATATAATAAATTTCATAAATATATAATTGTAACTGAGAATGCATCACACATCAATGTTATATTTACGGTATTTATTATACTATTTTATATCTATAAATGCTAACTGTGTATTAGGTGTATTATTGATATATAATGCCAACACTAAAGGCAAGAAAATAAAAACAAAAGGAATTCACTATATTTTGTTTGTTGTTGACAGATTATCAAGTAACACGTTTAATGGAATTAAAATAAAAAGAAATGCATTTCAGCTTATTGCAAATACCTTTTACATACTAATTTACGTATTTGTTCCTATACGACTCACGTTACATTATATATTTTTGTATCTTACTTGCTTTTACAATAAGAATTACTGATGCATTCATAGAAAGGATTTCCTATCAACTCATAAACTTTCATTTTAATCTAAAGACTTTTTCTCTTACAGATAACTTAGGTACATAAATATTTCATACGAACAATTCAATTCTTATCCACCAAATGAAATGCGCATTTTGAATAATTAGTATCATTACCGTAGTTATTATTTAATTAAATAAATAGGCAATTGAACTATTTAAATTAATTATATCGAGCATAGTAGTACTTTGGTGATATTTATTAATAAATCAACTGTTGTGCCTTTCATTGGACTAATTTTTTCTTTTATTTCAATATTATCAATGAATTTCAGTTGAACAAAAAAGAGCTCATGCGCAGCCTGCGATAGTCACTACTGTTTTGTACAAATTCGCTACCTATTGAAGAGCTGTATAATAATTAAAACTATCTGGTAATCATTTCTAAATTAAACAGTCAATGGGACAATTTGTAAATGATACTGTTAATATATGTATTAGCTGTACTCATGCTTCTATTGGTAATAATATTTGTGCGAATTAGAAACAAATTGATAATTTATAAAAACAAAAGAAGAAAACAAATACAGAACTGTATCCAATCAAAAGTCTTATACAATCTTAAAAAAAAAAACGTAGTTAAACAATTTCGCGTATGAAACTGCGCGTCGATCAGCGGCATGAACAATTGTTTTAAATATTGATACCATTTAATACACTCCCATTTCCCTTAACAGATGCTTTTATCCTGACCATGCGACTAGAATCGGTCAGTTTATGTTTCAGAGAACAAGCATCCCTACAAAGATGTCTATTTAATTATATAAAATTACAAAAAAGGGACCACTATTGTTTAAACTTTTTTTTTTCTTCTCTGAAGCTATTCGTTTTATCCTCAGTAAGAAGTTGTCTCTTTAAAAATGATCGTTTTTTATAATTACAGCTTTCTAAAATTTGTTTAACATCATAGCTTCATCTGTACATACTTATATATTCATTGGAAACATTTAAAAAATTAATTGAGGTTGCATTATTTTATGAATTTCAGTAATTTAAGTAAATAAATATAAATAACATAATTTGTACAAAAGAAACTTGTTTGGAAAGAAATTATGTTATACAAAATATTACAAATTTTACAAAAATAAACGTCTCTGCAAGGTTGGCTGCACCCTGGTAACAAATACGAGTAAGGAGCCCATTTCGTTATTCTTAGCAGCATAAAATAGTCGTAATAGAAAATAGTAAATATAATTTCTCCGTTTCTCTTTTTTATTAACGATCGTGAACGCTCGAATGGAACAATCCAAAATATTACGATTTCACTCTCTGATTGTTATCTATTATTTTACTATTTTCTACGAAGAATATTTTTAGCTCGTTTCGGAGGTACACTTAATGAAATTTCACATTGGAGTTTTCCATTTTTCTGTCTCTTTCAAAGGCAAATATTTTATCCTTATTGTGGCAGAACGAGATTTGGGAATAATCTTTTTTGCGCGTTTGTTTTATCAGCGCGGTATTATGCGCTTGTTACCACACGTCAAGAAAATGACTGAATTTAAAACAAACTGTAGAATGTCTAATAGATAATGTTTTAACAAATTTATAGATTCCCTATGTATAACAGTAAATATATTAAACATGTTTTTTGTGATTCAGTAAATATATATCCTGTTTTTTATGAAAGTATTTAACGCACATACTTTTTGATACTAAATAATTTTATATGAAATTAGACGCTAATACAGCCTTCAAACATTATCTCCATCCTCGTTCTACCTAAGCTTCTATAACATATTAACTTCACACAGAAGTATTAAAAAAAAGATATAAAGAAATTTCTTCAGAAGTTGTTCTTAGGAACAAAATATTTCTTAAGAAGTACCTCTAAGAAGCTCTTTATTCATTGATAAAGTATTTAACATCAAACATGTTAAATACTTTATCACAAAATTTATTACTAAATTTAGTGTGCAACATTTTAATATTATAAAATTCAGTGTGCTATATGTTTGAATAACGCAGTGTCACTTTCACCCTACCACAAGTTACATGACTTTGAGTTAACAAAGACTTCTAAAAAAAAAACTATTTCCAAAGGGTATTTTTTGAAAGCCATTTTCAAAAGTATGTTTTCCAAAAACACACTCTGAGAGCACTTTGAAGAATTACTTTTGGAAAGCATCTTCAGAAAAAGTTTCAAAAAATTTGGTGTGCTTTAGTTAGCCTTGAGCTTATCATACTCTGTTCCATTAACATAACTCTTTTTCTCCACTTTGGTACCATGCCTTCTATTTAGATAAGAGTTTTGGAAAAATTTAGCAAAGAGGATAAAATAGCTGAAGTATATAAGCAGGCCAAGCATCAGATTGATACGTGAAATGTGACAATCGTACTTGCCATTTTGCAATATCTGGAAAGCTCTAATATTTATAATGCAACCTAATACCATTTGCATGAGTTGAAGCGTAGTAATCAACATGGCAATATTCTTTGGTGGTCTGTAGCGCATCGCTTTAAGAGCATAGTACGAGTACATTATAGAGTGAACAAAGTAGTTCATTACAACGTACCACCTGGCAGTTGACGCGTATTCTGTATACGAGAACCATGCATACAGAAGAACTGTTATATGATGGTACCAATGTAAAAATATCAAGCGTTGTTTTCGTAGCACAATAAAGATTGTATCACCAAGTTCTGGAAGCTTCGACAGGACGAACATCCACGTCCAAAATCCGGACACGCAGTCAGCTTTGATGTAGCTACAAGAGAATGATATTGTTAGCACGAATGTTTTGCACTGATTTGTAAAGTAGAAACAAAAAGATAGAATTACCTGGGCACACAAATACTATATTGGAATCCATAATTTCTTAGCACATAGATTAACTCTGGTGCTGTTCTAGTGAATCCAATAATGGAGAACATAGCAAGCATCGTATTCCATATAGTAAGTAAACCTCTTAGCTCAAATTTTGGTCTGTTTGACATGTAATGTTGTCCACCAAAAATCAAAATCATGTAAATGCCGCAATAATAGAAACCATTCGTCCAATTCTTTCTCATCCATAATTGAGTCTCTGCAGGACTGAAAGTCTCTTCAAAATTGAAGACGTATGAATAATTTGGTAAAGTGACCTCCATGTAATCCACTTTATTCATCTTGGACTATTTTGTTCCTGTGTCCAAGTAACAGTTGAAAGCACCACTTCTTCACCAGTCTTTTATTTACTGAAAACAGAAAAGATAGCATTATTAAAAAATGTTCACGAATAAGTGATTTGGGATTGTAATTCATTCTCTGTCATAAAATGGAATTTCATGATATCCTTGAATTTTGAAAAATATTATGAAATCGCCATGCTAACAATCATTGAATACTTCGCATTTCGTTTGCACAATTCTTTTGTGCACCATCCGCAAATACCGTTGCGTAAGAATATATTGTTATTTTATTGTTGGTTTCATTTAATCAAATCAAAGAGATGTTACATAAGTTATGTAGGTTGATATAAAATATGAAAATAATTTTGTTACATCATGACCCCCAGATTTCTTTAGATTCTTGTTAAGATTTCTTTTATATTCCTCAAAGTTTTTATAATAGATTCCTAGTATGCTGGAATTCTTTCAAGATTCCTTCCTAACACCTGCTCATAATTATCATGGACAGAACATATTAATCCAGCGCATATGTTGCGCTCGAATGTGTCACTGACTATAAACAAAATAAACCACGTGTACGTTAAGCAATATCCGATTTTGTGACATACTTTCTCTCGTTCCAAGAATGATTATTGTTAATTGCGCAAAATTCAATTGCAGCATTTTGTTTTTCGGTAACGCATAATTATAGTTTCGTATCAGTAATTATTAACTGAATGTAAATTGACTTTTTACTGAGCCATCTAACAAGTCATTGAATGCATTCAATGCAAACCAAATCAAATACGACATAAAGTAATAATCGACTAATCATACATTAATTTGAATATAATTGTAGTGTTTTTTGGCGTACCCCGTAGTTACAGTTACGTTCGTAGTTACAGTTACGTTCAGATAAAACGAAAGTCACGATTCATAATTACTTTTAATTATTTTACTACGTGTTTCATGTCATTCACTCTCCTACACTGATGACCGACTTTTCCTAATCACTCTCTACCTCCTTTCTCTTTTTCACTCAGCTTATCCTCGTCAAATATTCAAGCATTTATTCGTTTTCGTCAAACGCATCGCGTTTATTTTCGTCTTCGGCAAAAAAGAATCTAAACGTCCGGTCGATCGGACGTTCTAATACGAAAAATAAAAATGCAATATAACGTGATCGTACGCAAAGGTCACGTAAGAAGAAAGGTCACGTCCATGCAATTACATCGTGATGTTGGCGCGAACCTTGTCTGAAATGCGGAAATAAATGCGAATTATTAGTACGTCATCAGAGAGATTGAAGGATTCAGAGAGATTGATAAACAAAAATTTTTTTACGTACGATGCAAAACCAGTTTCCTCGTAAAAAACAATTTATCATCGCACGATTGGTCGATATGTCGTCGGCAGATCATTACACGATCGGATGATGACTGTACTTTTTATCGGGCGTTGTTAATGAAGTATTAATCATTCATTGACAAACTAATTTGTCTCATAATTACTGTCACTGCATTATGTGCGGCAATTCGGAGACTCGGATTATTTAAATAGTAGACGTTTGACAGATGAGTACGTTAATAGCAAAAAGCGCGGGTCATTCAAACGAATAGAAAAGTCGTGGAGGGCAGCTATGATAAATGATAAACTTATATAACTGATTCTAAATAAATTATCATAAATTATTATTATCATGAAAATTACGAAAATTAAATTTAAACTAAAAGGCTATATCTGTTGTTAACATTCGTATCCTTATCACCTGTTCAACAGTATTGTTATCGGAAAATATTTTCAATTATTTTGTACGGTAGGTCGCGAATACTTATACTAAAAGTAACATAAAATATGTAGTGCGCCGAGTGTCTTGCATATTAAGTGATTATTATTGTATAACAAGTCTTACATAATTTGACGATAAACTATTGCAAAATGATCGTAATCGCAATTGTGGCACCACATTTTCTGTCATGGCAATCAACGTATTGAGATCGTTCAAACCGTATCTTGAAATTTTGTAAGAACAACGAGCAAAAAGAAGAAAGTTATGAAAAATAAGAGGTCAAAATTAGAATTAAGTCGAATAATTAACTTAATTCCTGTTGTATATATATTTACAGTACATTCACACGCTTTTAAAAGTGAAGTTATAATTAAATAGGTTAAATAACATTTCAATTGTAAATCTATGCAAATATTGTAAATTCACATGCGTCGCCGACTACCTACGCCCATTCTTCTCCGAAAGAAGGGCTTCTCAGTTTAATAAAAGAAAAATTACCGTCGTAAAAATTTGGATGAATAAATATGAACACTCACTAAATTATTATTTAATTAAAAATAATTCTAGCAAGTTTTACTATTATACAAAAAACTTATCTAGCAGAGCTTTATTCAAATACATGTGCTAAAGAAGTTGACTCGAGATATCAAATTTACGGTCACTGCCATAGAGATATTATTAATCCTGCATTAAGTAACCACGTTACACATACGATTCTCCATACGAGACTACGAAATTTCATAACAATCGATGATTGATTCTTATTACCTTATCTCTCCATATCTCGCGCAAGAGATACTATAATCGATCACGCCATTTGAAGAATTTTTTCTTGCATCATCTTCGTTGCGAGCATTATGCTTAATTCATATTTTTTGTTCTGTGATGTTATTATGTTATTAATAATATTAATGAGATTAATAATAATCCCTATCCCTAGATTTTTGGAGGTTCCTAGACATCCAGGTATCTCTGGATTCCTACATATCTCCAGATGTCTCGACCCCTATAAATTACAACCGCATATCAATTTATCTAGTTATATCATGAACTCGGTACGTGGTCAATGGCAAACGACCTCATACTTAACCACTGGCACGCTACATATAATTATCGAATTTCTATTTAAAGATCGCTGAAAGTATTTCAGATGGAAAGTGGGAAGAAATTTCTATTGTTGTACAACAATTTATATCGCTATCATAATTAAATAAATTCTTTAATTAAGATACGGATCGCGATAACATTTTCGTGCGTGGCAGATATTAACTTTCCACGGACTTTACCCTTGCCAGAAAATCGTAATTATCACCGCATCTACACAAAAATGAAGATCGATCTGTTGAATATTCGATAAACGATTCTTTGACTCGGTGCGTTATATTTTCTCCGTGATAACCGAAAAGAAACTGTGTGATTCTAGTAACACGAGGTGGATGTCACAACGCTTTAAAAAATATTAAAAACTAAGGGTATCGGTTTGATAACCTCTGTATTTGCGAAAACTATTTTCTTGTCATGGATATGATCTCGAGTATCATTTAACGTTTGAACCTAACATTTCTCTACTTTTCTATTTTCAAAACTTTATACAAGTGCAATGAATTGCGTTGTAAATACGATAGTGCGTTGCACTGTTAATTCATAACGGTGCAATGCGTTGTATAGTGAATTCGTTAAACTTTGACGCGTTGTGCTGTCTATGTGTTGTAAATTGCACTGAACTGTCGATACGTTGTAATTCATAGCGCTGTCAATGCGTCGTTATTCGGTACGTTGAACTGTCGATGCGTTGTAATTCGGTTGTGCTGTCAGCGCGTCGTAATTTGAGGAGCTGCGCTGTCTATGCGTTGTAATTAGGTGCGCTGCGCTGTCGACGCGTTGCGTTGTGAATGCATAGCAATTCGATGCGTTGTAATTCAGTCGTTGCACTGTCGATGCGTTGTGTTGTCTATGCATAGCAATTCGGTGCGCTGCGCTGTCGATACATTGCGTTATGAATTCATAGCAATTCGATGCGTAGCACTGTCGATGCGTTGTGTTGTCTATGCATAGCAATTCGGTGCGCTGCGCTGTTTATACATTGTAATTCGGTGGGTTGCGCTGTCAATGCGTTATATTGCCTATGCATTGCAATTCGGTGCGATGCGCTGTCTATAGATTGTGATTCAATGGGTTGCGCTGTCGATGTGTTGTAATTACGCGAGTTGCGCTGTCAGTGCGTTATACTGTAAATGCGTCATAATTCTATATGTTGCGCTGTAAATGCGCTGTAACTCAATGTGTTGCGCTGTCCTTGCGCCACGTTGCGTTCATGGCTTCAATTCGATGTGCTGTCGGTACATCGTAATTCGATGTTATAATTCAACTCGTTGCACTGTTAATGCGTCACGCTGTGAATTCGTAACAAGAGTTGCGTTGTCATTGTGCCATAATTTGATACGTCAAGCTTCACAGCAATTCGATGTGTTGCGTTGTCAACGCGTAATTAAGTGGATTATGTAAATGTAACTTATCTGCAAAGGGTTGTTAATTGATCGCATGACAGCGTTAACTGTTGACGACGCAACACATGTCATCCAACATATTGCTAAACATGTGGAACTTGAACTTGTCACGTTATAACGTATAGCGATACAACATGTAGGGTTTAAACGCGTGACCATGCATCATGTAATCGTACTGTGTCAATATACCCGTCGAGTATTCAACAAAGAATCAGCGGTCGTATTTATCAGCCGTCAAACAACGATACAAACACGTGATTTAATAACGATCTTCAGATATATATATATAAATGTTCGTAAAAAAGACGATTTGAAGATAACTCCGTGACCGTATAATTATATGAGAATGAAATTAAAAGTAAATATTAAATGAAGTTCAAGCATGATAAGTGCAAAGTGCGTTTCGTAAAAGACGTTCGTGAAATTTCGTGTAACAAGAGAGCATTTATCGAAAAGAGATATTGCTCGGACGAGTGTACTTCATTAATATTACGGTATAGGAATCGATAATAAAGTATTCTGCATAAGCCAGAAGTTGGATCGTATGTTTCTTTGATTAACAGTTTAATGAACCCGTAATCGCACGTACCGGAGACTATCATGTATCTGAGTTATTACTTTGGTAGTAACCGATATGTTTAATTTTAATAATAATCTTGAAAAAAAGAACCAAGTCGAATCGACAAAACAGTGGGGCATCGCCCAATCTATAATTAGCATTACATATTCTGGTTATTTGCACTCAAGTCAGCTTCATTTTTCTGTGTCGCCTAACTCGACATTTACATTTTATTTTTTCTATTTCTTTGACACAAATACACCTGGATTTTTTTCGATTCTAATAGTATCCCATAAGATGTTTAATACATTAATTGCTATCGGAAGATTTCGCTCGCTCTTTAGCAAGTTTAATATGTTTTCGCGTCCTCGCGCGAAATACGGATTTAAGTCATTTCCAGTTATTTTACATAAATTTGATTAATCTACATACAAGTTTGACCAGTTCATTTCTTCTTAACCGCTCTTGCTACGCGAGAATATTATCAAGAATAGTATCCAATTTTATCAACATTTTTCAGCGAGTTAATTGAACTTTCGATTCGGTTCAAAAATGTCAGTGTCCGACAAAACTTCCCATTTCTGACATGAAAACGGTCCACAGGATAACAAAAACAGTATTATTTCTCACACTTTGGATGAAAAATCACGTTCAGTCGTAAGCTTCAGACGTAAAAACATTGTACTGTTTTATCCCATTTTTTTTCATGACGTATCACCTTACGTCACGCGTCAACATCATCCCATAACCGCATATCTTTTATGTGCCAAGGTTTATAACAAATAAATATAACATTTGGATGGTAATGAATTTTACAATTTTCTACACAATTCAACCTTTGAACATTCGTTTCCCAAAGGTTAAACAAGGAATTTGCATGTCAGTACACAGCATATCCGGTTGAGGTGTATAAATATTACTGTTTCTTCACATAGGCAGTTTATTGCGCATTTCGAGATGAATTTAATCTTTCAAAAGTGATAATTAAAAGGAAAAAAATTGCCTTATTTAAGATAATAACGATTCAATGTATCAATGATGGCAAAAGAATACATAGTGATCAATTTTTTTTAGTCATTCAATTTGCAAATTAATTTATTAATGCTGTACCGAGAAAGAAAAAATGAATAGTTGGTTTCCTAAACATTTCCATGCTGAATACTTATTTCAGTATATTAGGATACGCTGATTACGTATACGCATATACGTCATGAGAGGAGCTATAGGTCAATATTAAACAATCATCCTTCTACGACGAACATGAAAGGAAAATAAAACATTAGAATTCAAAAGCCGTAGAAAAACATTTCATAAATCATATGTATAAATGATTTTCCGCAGATCGATAAATGTCAATGGAGATAAGTTGAAAAGAATGATAAACGTGATTTTATTTTGGGTATTGGAAGTCGTGTGAATCGCGTTTGAAAAACGATTAAGTAACGCGATAATTACACACGCGTTGGTACAACTTTATCTTTGTTAATTTAAATAATATATTGGCTGCGATGACATATATTGTCGCGAGAGTATCGCGAGTAGAAATTTGGAAGCAAAAACTTTCAACTCGATAACAAAAAAACAACGAAATACGCTTGGACGCGCGTGACCTGTCCGATAAACTTTGTTGCTTACCACAAGGTGAAAACGCCGGCAGTAATGTGGGTTTTTGAATAATTCTCGAATATTCGAGCGACGGGGGTATCAGAAAATGATCGAATTATTATTGCGAACGTACATCTTGTTAGTGAAAGAATATGCCGTAAGGATTTCGCGGTTTGTTGACTACCTAACGGCTTGATGCATTCCCGAACAATATTTTATTCTTTCTTACGAGTAGATAAATTAATTTTTAAATATTCTGTGAACGAACAAAGTTTAAATTAAATCGTTCAATTGACGATGGCGCGTTCCCTTGTTAATATTACTGACACCTAGCCGAAGCATATGGCGATTCGTTAGAATTTCCGGCTGCTACCAGAAATCGATGCGCGCGCAGGAACAGCTCATCATTTGACGGAGTAACGGATGAGGAGCTCTTATTTAGGTAGATGACCAAAGAAAACAAGATGAGGTATGAACCGTCTATTGTGAATGCAATTTAAACTCGCTTATTTCAGTCTATCGTCACCTTCTTTGCAGACAAGATTATTTCTTCCGATTAAATTCAACCCGAGTTTAAAAAAACGACTGCGTTTCAAGTTCTCTGATGTTCGATAAAATAACGAAACGAATTAATAGAAAGGTAAAAAATGTATGAAAATTCCAAGTCGTATGATATGTTAATTTCGGGAAAAAAACATTAAATACGAATTAGAAAACATTATTCGGATCTTAGAATAATGTATACCAAAAGAAAATAATTAAGCTGTATAATTAAACTAGTTTAATTTTTTAGGCGCCGTTTATGTTGTACACATAAAAAGTTTCAAATTTGAAATTCAATGGATCGTAATTATACATAATATGCTTCTATGTGTATACAAAGTGTATTAATTTGCATTTTTCTTTCAGATTATTTCGTAACGCGTTTCATGGAAAGTTTAACAATCTGAAATATGTTACATATAACTTTTACCGAGTACTTTCTAAGGTATTGTGTTTACAAAACTGATGGCAAAAAATTAGCAGGAACCGGAAGTATTGATGGAGGTCTAGTTCGCGCCTGAAGTGACACGTGTAAAACATAACCTCTTGAAAAGACACGGAGGGTCTGCAACCGGAACAGTGACTCAAAAGTCGACCACCATCGGTACTTCCTGTTATGATCGGTTTTTCTAATGAATATTTATGCACATGATCTAATTAATCAGAAATACTTTTTTATAGATTACTCATATTAACGATAATATATTTTTTGTAAGATGTACTAGAGACTATGTGAGTACAATACGTGTCGTAAAAGTTTCGTGTAAACAAACCTCTAGTGCTTTTAATATTTAAAAGAATAACAAGACCAGCATAAATGAGTGCAACGCCGTATACGTGTATGACTATGTCTATATTCTCTTTTACGTCAAATGTATAAAATTGAAACGTCATAAATAGATAATACGACTAGAAAACCGGTTACAGTTATAAAATAACAAAAAGTAAGTTAATTAACTCATACATTAAAGCACACATTAAGTAACCTTGTTTTAATGTGCATACATGTTTAAAATACAAAGTATTAAACTTGTAAAAAAATGGCAAATAAATTTTTTTTTAGATAAAACAAAAATTGGTTTCAATTTCCTTGCGACTCTTCAGTCTACATAGCAGTTAATTGAAAGGTCAAGTTGAAGGAACGTAAATTCTAATTATATATCTCGATTTCACCAGTTCACATAACTATTTTTATTCTAATTAAATTGAGGTATTTTAAAGTTTTTTATACGATCTGTTTTCTAACGCTATCTTTACGATCAATATCGTGGATAGAACCCGATAAACACGATTGTTAAGTTTAACATTCAATGTACGCTATGAATAATGTACGTATGTATAATTATTATAGATTTGTAATGTATCATTTACATTGGGTTACAGTTCAATACTTTAATTAAGTATGCATAAGAAATTTGACAGTGTGTAATTTACGACATTGATTGAAGAATTCTACACGAACTTGCAAACTTCGTTAAGAAACTGTTATATAAACAAAATTATGTTAAGATAATATTACAATAATTTTATATTGAAAAAATATTAAAAATTGTATTAATAAAAAATATTGGAAATTATATAAAAAAAATATTAAAAATTATATAAAAAAAATATTAAAAATTATATTTAAAAAATATTAAAAATAATATTATATTAAGAATTGCTAACGCTTAAATGGCTATAGATAAAAGTATTAAGGGATTAGTGAACTAAGGAAAATGACTAATGAAAATTCACGCGTGCTATAAAGAAAACAATTTCTAAAGCATTTTAATTAAAACAGTTAGAAGACAATGGGTAATAGTAAGTTCAATTGAACTATCTTTTGACACACAGTATAAATACTTATAAATGAATTGACTCGAGGTAAAAATTTCAAATTTTACACTATTGTAAAGGTCACGTACTGCGAACTTTTGATTCATGAATTTAAATAGAATTTTGAGAACATACAAAATGATTCACGGTAAAAATGATAGAATAATCTAATTGTAGTTTAACTGCATTTCAAGTGAATAAAAATTAACCTTAAAGTCGGAGGACAATCTTTCGCGCGGACTTCACATATAAGAAATGTGACCATAAAAATTTAATTTATTTATTAACAAAATTTCCTCGTAAAAAATTTTTAACTAACTTTGTTAATGCAAATTTATAGCACTTAACGGGACATCAAACTTCTATTACAAACATTTTTCTGTATGTGTTGTGCTTTAAGAATTAATCGCAGAAATGTGTAATTTTAACCTTAGCGTTTTCACACCCTTAAAGGGCGACTGAGCCCGAACGAATGCCGCTGTTGTAGCGTCAAATTACTTTATGAATTCATAAAGTATTCAAATCGGTGTCTGTTGTCAATTAATAATTAAAATATTCCTATTGAGAGACATATTTCGTTCGAAACTATATTACCTTCGCTCTGGCATATAGCAACGATGATATGCAATTATATTTTCAAGAAATCATCTAGGTATCACGCACGTGATCGCATGGTGAACCGTAGCATTAAACGAAGACTGATAATTAACTTCACGTTCGTTTTTAAGATTTTCACAGTCGCTGAACACTAAACTTATTAATTCGCTAGAATGAATAAATCACGGTTTCGTAGAATTTATTCGTAATACTCTGTAGAGAACATTAAACCTCTTATATCGATGTAATTCAATGTGTAAAAAGATGGTGAAATAAATTTTAAAGGAATTATTATCTGCTCAGGTGACCGGTGACTATAAAAATTGGATAGATCCTTAAATTTAGCCTAGACTAAATGCGGCAGTGAACACGTGCGAAAATAAACACAAACGCAATTATAAGAAAATGTGTAAGATAAAAAGAAATCGTGAGATAAGATAAAATATTTAATAAAACGATTACAGTTATTGTCAGAAATTTTAATATGGTATAAGTAGAAATCGTCGCGTACAAAATAACGAATACTTTCAATGAAAGTTGAAATCAGAAAATTATGTGAAAATCACCTGACAAATGCTAAACTATATAATACCGGACAGGTATTAACTTTCACGAACGATTTCGATTCGCCAAATCGAAAATCAAGAATGAAAGTTACCTATACGATCGAAAACGAAGTAATGACATAAAATTCACAATAATGCACGGCGTTATAGGATAAAGAGAAAAAATATCATATAAACGATAAAAATTAAGGATACATACCTTAAAGTGGGCCGAGTTAGCAATGGTTTGAGAGCGAGTTGATGGGGGAAGAGGACAGAAGTTGGATCACAGAGGATCGTTGATACAATTTGTTTGTGCACACGGAAAGATAAAGACTCGCACTTATAAGTGGACAGTCCTGACTTAAGTGGGCATATTCGTTGAATATAATAAAACAAGGTTGACTTTCAGTCCTAGTAGTTTTCACACACGCCGCCGGCCCAGCAAGATGCAAATGGTAGAACACCGCAAGGCGCCATCTTTAGTCGAATAGTGCGCAAACTATAGCGGCTGCCAAAAGTAGAGACAATATAATGGTTCAAGAAGTTCCTAAATAAATCAACTCGGCACGAATGTAAAAATATATAGATAGAGCATGAAGATCCCTGATTGGTCTAGTCTTTATTAATTTAACCAATCTAGTGCAAAGGAAACCGCACGAAATTTTAAATAAACCCTAGAATATTATTATAATACATAAATTGTGAGCTTATTACGTGAATATTCAAAACTGATTGACGTATACATGGATAACTAACTTACATTTAAAAAGACAAACATAATTTAGCTTTATTAGCATTAACATAGATTATGTCTAATTTACAAAAATCAATAAATAATAAAACTGTACCGAATAAATACTTACATACGAAAGCAAGCTGGTTCATTTTGTAATAAAAAATGAACAATAATTTGTTCGAGAATAATTAGTTTAAAAATGTTGAAGGTATTAAGAGGCATTAATATTACATGTTTTTCAAAATCGATATTTGCGCGCGTTTTTTCAGGACACAGTACTATTGGCGCCATCTGAAGACGAATTGCAGTATTAACCAAATGAAAAATTACGTTTTTTCCTTAAAAATAACGATCTTTGCGCTCCTTTAGGGATATTACAAAGATCTCTAATTGTAAAGGAATTAAAATAATACTGTTATAATTCCTCCATAGTATTAGGAACAAAATTAATACAAATTTCTTTTTTGTATATCAAAGCGTTTAGCCATCTAGCGGTGGAAGGCGAAAACTAAAATTCAATTTGAAATTAATGGTGGGGAATTTCTTTTTGGCCGTCATTTTCCCTAGGAAAGGTTGATTTACATTTGAATGCACATGTAAACAAAATTTTATTTCTTTTCAGAAATAAGTAGATAACAAAATATTTATTATTTTATTTATACCGATAAAAATAGATACTATTATTGATTCGTATTCAAAGAATTTTTATTGATATGTAATATATATTATGAATAAAATCTGATATGTTTATATATTAACCTAACATTGTGTATATGTCTGTATCACGTGGTTCTTAACCTCATGTGTAATTTAAAAGATGTAATAACAACTCGAATTTGATAAACAATTTGTTTAACTTTTTATATGATAATATACCTCTGTTTTATGCATAAGAATTTGTTTATTTAGTTCTTAATTAAAAGACACAATGAAGCGTTTGACTGAAGAACAAACAAAGCTTGTCTTGGAAAAATTAACAAAATAGTAAGTAATGAGTAACTGCTACTTTTCAGTATGATTAGAACTGACCAAATATATAACATTTAATTTTTAGTATTGGGGGAAATGTGAAATTGTTGATTGACCGTCCAGATGGAATTTATTGTTTTCGCTTAAGAAAAGACAGGGTATATTATGTTTCTGAGAAGATTCTGCCATTGGCAAGTATGGTAAATCCAGATCACCTAATAAGCTTTGGAACATGTTTTGGAAAATTTACAAAATCAGGAAAATTCAGATTGCATATTACGGCATTGTATCATCTAGCACCATATGCACAAGTACTTTAACTTTTTATTATGCTTCTTTTAATAAGTTGTACATAAACCTAATGTCTGTGGATTTTCCTTCCTAGTTTAAAATATGGCTGAAGCCATCTGCTGAACAGCAGTTTCTATATGGGCATCATGTTTCTAAAGGTGGCTTAAGTAGAATTACAGAAAATACACCTCAGTATCAAGGAGTAGTTATATTTTCTACAAACAACATACCACTGGTAATTAACGAATTCAACTGGAATATAAGTTTCCCATAATTACCAATAATTATTATTTTAGGGTTTTGGTGTCACAGCAAAAAGTACAATGGATTGTAAATATGCAGATCCAACAGCAACAGTGTGTTTTCATCAAGCTGACATAGGAGAATATATTCGGTCAGAAGACTCCTTAATTTAATAAACTTATGAAGACACCTTTAATGTATTTTAACAAAAAATATCATTAATAAATTATTATTACTTTGATAGATATATATTGAAGTTTCTTATTATACAGAAGATTTTATAAATTTACACATTTGAATAATGAATAAAGTTATGTTGTTATTTTTTATTTTACAACCATCGTACAATATGATAATTCTTTTTTCCAACCCTAAGAAGTGATATATTGTTACTTAATATATGTATACCGCGTACAATGATTTCTTCGGTATTTGTAATTTTTTGATAATTAATATAAAAACCACCAGCTTCTATAATTCTCCTTGCATCATTATTGGTTTTAAAGCAGTTAGCTTTCATAGCTAACTCATAAACACTGAGACCTGGTTCAGAGAGAAGCTCTACCACAGTAGCACCTTCCAGTGTCTGAACTAAATCATTTGCATTCATTCTTTGCAATGATTCAATTGAATTATCATAAAGAACAGCACTTGCTCTTTTTGCTGCCACTAGTCCTTCTTCTACGATAAGGTAGTTACACTTAACAGTAGTTCTTCTATTTATAAATTACTGAATCTACTTATAAATAATTGTTACTTACCTCCATGTACTAATAATGTAACTTTCTCTGCAAGAAGTTTTTGTGCTGTTCTATGTCCTGGCTGCTTAAAATGTTCCTGTACAATTTCTTTAATATCCTTTGTAGGCAAAAATGTCAAAAAATAAAGGAATTTTTCTACATCAGCATCTGTAGTTCTAATAAAATATTGATACAACTGAAAACTGGAAGATTTTGATGGAGAAAGCCAAACAACATTGCCAGTTGATTTTCCTAACTTCTCACCACCTTCAGCTGTGATTAGAGGTAGTGTCATTCCATAAACTTGTTTTTTAGTGTACCTGGTTACTAGATCATATCCAGATACTATGTTACCCATTTGATCTTGACCCCCAATTTGAAAATTACAATTATATGTGCGATGTAAATGTAGCCAATCATATGCTTGAAAAATTGGATAAGTAAATTCTGTGAAGCTCATTCCACTTTCAGATTGTAATCTGGATTGTACAGAAGCACGGCCTAGCATTGTACCCATTCTAAAATATTTCCCAACTTCCTTAATGAAAGAGAGAATATTTTGACTTTTGTACCATTCTATGTTGTTAAGTATTCTTATAGGAATCAATTTCTTTCGACCCTTATTAAAATACTGTTCATGATTTCTAATAATATTTATAATATCCCTTTTAATACCCTCTATATTTTGTTCAAGTACAACTTGTTCTATTTCAACACGTTCAGATTTTCTGTAGCTTGGATCTCCAATTAAACCTGTTGCTCCTCCTAATAAAATGATTACTTCATGTTTGCAGCGTTGCCAATGTAAAAGATTAATAAGAATTAACAAATTTCCTACATGCAAACTCTCTGCGGTTGGATCAAATCCAGCATAAATGCATTGTGGTGAACTCTTCATTAACTGCTTTATTTGAGATCTACAAATTTATTTTGTGTCAAATAGTCAATTTAATGTACAATGACTACTGATAAAGAATATGTTTGACATGTTCCTGACACTGTTCAAGTATAAACAGTAATACTTACTCATAAATATCAGGAAAAATATCTGCATATATTTGTCTATGTTCAATGTCTAGTATATGTTTTGTATTATGATAACACCGGTTGTTGAAAAACTTACTAAACAAACGTAACCTCAACAAGTTATTCATTTTTAATTACTGTTTTATTTATTTAGACAGGATATAAATAAATTGTAATATTATTCATCCAACCAATATTGGAGCATTTACTTTTAGTGCTATTTTATGTAAATCTTTTCTAATTGATGAAATGTTTACTCTAAAGAACATAACCTTAAATTAAGGTAACCTTAAATTAATCTTTTGTTATGAGTCGATAGATGGCTACACTGAGAATATGATTTTTAAGTAAGATAAAACAGATTTCGGGGAACTTCGACACAATCCCTATATCATCGACGAGATACAGTATAATGTGCGAACTGTTCCGAACACATAATCTGCATTTTCGGACCCACGAAGTATATTGAAGACAACGTAAAATCAATATTAATAAATATATAGCATATTAATCAATAAAATAAATATTAATTTAATTTTTTTACGAAAATGAAACGACTGGCGCCATCTCTCCGGCGAACAGGGTGAACTACACAGTTTTGAAACTGTAGTTTCATTAATTCCCACACACTGCCGCTAGACGGCGATACGTGACGGTTTTTTCGCAGTTTCACCCAGATTTCTTATTATACGTTTGTTAAATTAGATTTTTAATTTTTTTTACTTCGGGTATTATTAATATATATACAAGTATTTACTTTGATTAAAAATAGTTAAATTGACATTATGAGTGAAAAGCATATTTCAAGAGTATATGTTCATAAAGCAATCGATAATATAGGGAACATACTTCATTCGAATAGATGTCAATAGATGATAGTACCTAACAATAGGTAACAGTAAATTACAGTAGATAATTAGAGATCATCGAGACATGCATTAGCAAATATATGTCTAAAAATTTAGTGATATCTGACATTCTCTGAGTTTGTCAATATTATCCCCAACAATTATCGTTACTTAGAAAAATTGCCGAAATCAAGAGGTCTTTCTCATCACGGTTTCAGTAGCAGAGTAAATATCCTCTTTTTGTTGATTTTATGGTTACTGTCTTGCGAGAGAAAAGAAGCCGGCCTCCTAGATTGCTCAAGTCGTAAAATAGGGCATACCTTTAGCAAAAAGCCATTACATAATGCACTAGTGAAAGAAATAAAATTATAATTGCAAGTTGAATCGGTTTCTTGATGTTTCAGGAAGAGTTTAATAGAAGAATGTTGAAACTACAGCAATCAGTTGGATACGAGAGAATGTTTCTGTTCAGTCAATTAATTGTATCAAAGATTCAATTGATGGGCGACTGAAGAATTATTTTTCAATCAAATTTGATTAGGATAATTAAGTATAACCTTTCAAAAGGTAAAAGAATAACTATTATATTGAAAGTTCCAAGTTGTCAAATTCGCAAGTTTAGGTTAAATTTTTTTCAGATTTATAATTTTAAGAGAATGTAAGGAAAGATTCTCTTAAAATTACAGACAGATGATAGGATACAGCTCCTCGGCCAATTAAAGTTACTTTAAAGGAAAATAAGCCTAATTCCAGAGGGAAGAGAAGAACGCATCGTAGCATGACAAAAATGGCGGGAAACTGCGCGTCCATATTAAGGCAATCACCATGTGTTTTTTATACTCATTCCTGTATTATTAGAAACACGTATTCCTGGCGTAAAAAGTTGTTGCACGTTCGCTGTTAAACGAATCTCACTAACAAGCTATTGCGAAATGTACGAAACAAATTTATTTTACGTTTCAAATAATTATAGAGAGAGGCTTAAATGTGGTCCTTATTGGTTTTAATAAAACATACATTTTTTTGCAGTTATGCTATTTTAAAATGGACGCAAAAGGCACTATGTCCATAATTAATTAGCGTGATCATAAATTTTTCTCTGTATGAGCGGCAAATATACGAAAATAAATGGAGACTGCCAGGTAGCTGAAGGCCGCTTAAAACGATTATATTAGAAATGAAAGTTTAATTATTTGATCAATGAGATCATCAGATGACCTTCTATTACATGATTGCATGATTTGACGAAAATGTTTGACTAACATTCGAGGGCTCGTGAAACTGTGTAAATGTCTTAGGATTTAGGAGATGAGTAATTTGATATAAAATTATTTGAGTAATTTGATATAAAAAATATTAGAATTACATAAAATTAAGATACTAGTGAAAGCAACGTTGCTTTATAATACAAACTGTTACTCTGCAACTTTTGAATAAGATTAGGCTTTTTTATTTATTTTACTAAAGAGATTGTTTCATCAATGTCAGAATCGTTTTGACGGGGATATCTGAAAGGTAACTACAATAATACGAGGACCACAATTTTTGAAGCCTTTTGACCTAAATCCTTTGAATTTTTTCGTTCCGAGTCACTCGAATGTTTCGAAGGACGCCTAAATGATTGACGTATAATTACAAAATAGAAGATCGTTACTGGATGTCGAATTTCAGTTTCCGAAGAGTATTAGTACACCGTATTATGTCACGATTACGTAAAAGTGTCCTGCGTCGTTTATCTATTGAAAAGTACTTCTCGTTCTTCAGTTTTTTTTGCCCCGTGGAATGCAATTTTACCAAGTTTAGTTCTATTTAATTGAACTTAATTATCCGTATCTTAGCTGGCATAATAGAGTCCTCAAGTAGTGAGCATAAATGGAAATATATTTTTTACAAGTACTACTTTATTGTCTTATTGTCTCAGGTGCTAGACCCTTAATGCTCAACACGTGACACTATTTCCGGTTCTTAGGGAGTTCCACTGCTGATGTAATGGTTGCAGGTATTGTTAAGCTGTCCAAGGAGGAAAAATTTATTTTAATACTAAAACAAACTGGTCAGAATGCATTGATTTTCATCAAGATTACTGTGTGTACTTTATTAAGTTTATTTTTCAACTTCATCTTTAATTTCAGATATGCAAGATATTTATTGGAAATCTAGAATATGGCCTCATAGATGTCTACATATAAGGGTGACAGATTGAAGAATGTGAGAAATCTAAGGATTTTATTGATGTCAGCAAAAATATGGTTTAATCGGCGAAGATTGACAGTAACTAAGGAGTATTTATTTTCATCGTTAGAGAGGTGTCTTTCACATGCGGGGATTGCTCTATCCATTAAAGGACAAATAGATCCTTGCGTACTGCTTCGAGCAACTGCAGATTGCGTGATCGTTGTAAGTCGAGGAGAGTGATTCTGGGTCGGGGAACGACATAATTAATTTTCACGCACATCCATAACTCCACAGGCTTCACTAGGATTATATATCATGAAATGCTTCAGAACAAAATGAGTCACACCATTTTACTCTTCATTTTGAAAATGCTACCTGATGAAAAATTCTCAAAGTAAAATTCAAAATTGCTTCTAATTGCCACTTTTTCTACTGAAGTGTACCATCGCCAGTGCAACCTACTTTGCACTGTCATGTATCAGAAATACCATATACGGCATCGCTATTTCTACTATGCTAGACAACGAATCGATGCAACAGACGACACCCGGCTGAATTTCGATTTGTTGAAAATTCCCTTTCTAACGCACTGTCGCTTTTTACTCTGTTTAGGATTCTACTCCATGTTCCCATGGCCGTTCCGCATTTCGATCGGACGAAAGAATCCGCGAACCTTTCTACCTCCGAGCGGTTCGTTCTTCTGGTGGGACGTCCGGCGTTGAGTGATACACACACACCTATACGCTCATACATGGTGTCCTAGATTTTATCAATAAAACTTTGTCAGATATTATACTCTACGTACAGCGGTCCTGGTACAGAGTAATTTTTTAAAGATATACTTTCTTTTAATGGAGAGACTTAAATTATTTATTGTGGTAGTAAAGATTGTATGCACAGTTTATTAAATATGTTATCAGTAGCATAATCTGACCCATGTTTTAACAGCTTGTTTATTACAGATGTGAAACAAAGATGGTAAAATGTGGAGCAGCCTATACGTTCAGATACAAACAAGTGAGATAGACAAAGATGGCAAAATGTGGAGCACCCTATACGTTTAGATACAAACGACACTTCTCCTTTTCCCATTCACCAGACTTACGAGGTTGGTTACGTGCTCCTTGGTGGCATCGCGACCCATCCTGAAGCCGCGATTAAATCGTCCACTCTTCCTTGTGATTCTCTGTTCCCAGCGGTTCTCATGCAACTATGAACACCATTAGCGATACCGTACATTAGAGTCTCATTAAACTATTTGGATCATTAAGTTTTTATAAATGTCTATTGTGCACCCTGATGGCACCAAAGAATTCGCTTTCAATCTTCTGTTCCCAACTTCTTTATTTTTAAATCAAATACCTTAAATTCTTGGACGTAGTCGAAATTCTCAAATCTTTTAACTTCTATGTTGTTGAATTTAAAAATTCTTCAAATCTGCAAATTCAAAAATGCGTCAAGTTCTAAATTTTCAATTTTGTCAACATCCAAACTCCCAGAATCCCTCAAACCCATCTCCAAATTGTAGAAGCTCCCCAAATTCCAAGATCCACAGCCAGTCAATATTAATTGCCGGAGAAAATGTAAGTTTGATGAGCATGAATCATGCAAGTGAACTTTCATCCCAACGTAAGTACATCCAGGAAACATCTCTCATTACCAGTTGCAAACAACTATTTTCTAAACCTTCAAAAGGTCAATAACCAAGGTTTTTAAGTTCAATGAAACTTGCAGGACAAATTTACAGTCTGACAGAGTTAATGAAACCGAAACAGAAGCTGATGAAGAACGCGTAAGGATCCATGATTTGATAATCCCTTAGATTTGACGGCGAAAGAAGAATTGAAAAAAGAAAGTAGGTACGCGTACTCACGAAAAAATGATTTAGGTCAAATTCATTTTCGAGGTTCCCTTTCTCTGTTCGAGGACGAGACTTCCTCGCAGGAAGTGGAAGACTTACGGTTTCGTAAGGCTAAGATGCATGCGATACCCTTCTCTTTGCGAACCGACAGGACCGTTAGTGTCATTGAATCATGTATTTTACGCGTCATCGATCAACGCGATCACGATTTTCACCGTTTAACATCGACTTGCTAATGCAAACACGTTTTTGTTAAACTTCCTTGCACAATGATTTATCGAGTAATTAGCAGGTTTGCTTATTCCTTTCAATTTCGTGAGACTCGCGTTATATGGCCATGGACAGAGTAAGAATGCGTAGGGACTCTTTTGTATCGAACTTACAAATTCACTTTGGCGATTGATTTATTTGTACAAATTTATTTGTACGATTGATTGCATTAGTACGAGTCGTGGCAATATAACGCGATGTGATACAAGTAATACATACAAGTAATGTATGAAAGTATAATGCAACGCTCTGACATATGTTTTAGATACTATGAATGATGATACAGTGATGCTACACGTGACGATATATCATAATGCTGCACATGGCGATATAGCTCGCCGAAGTTACAATATATTACAGTATAATACGTGGAAATAATGGCGATATAGGAATCAGAAATAACAATGCGTGACAATACAATGCGTTAAAGTAACAGGGCGTGGCGATACAGCACGTACAAATAACAGTGCATAGAAATAATAATGCATGGCAATATAACGCGTGGATATAACAATACGTGACAATACGACGCGTGGAAATAACAGTACGTAGAAATAACAATGTATGACAATACAATGCGTTAAAATAGCAGCGTGTGGCTACACAGCACGTACAAATAACAGTGCATAGAAACAATAATGCGTGGCAATATAACGCGTGAATATAACAATACGTGACAATACGACGCGTGGAAATAACAGTACGTAGAAATAACAATGTATGACAATACAATGCGTTAAAATAGCAGCGCGTGGCGATGCAGCACGTAGAAATAACAGTGCATGGAAATAGCAATACATGGCAATACAACGCATGGAAATGACAGTGCATAGAAATAACAATGTATGACACAATGCGTTAAAATAGCAGTGGGTGGCACTACAGCACGTAGAAACAGTGCGTGGAAATAATATATGACAATGCAACGCGTGGAAATGACAGTATTTGACAATGTAACGCACAGAAATAGCGGTGAACGGCGATATAATGCACAGGAATATGTAGCTATACAATGTAATGTGATTCTAAAGTAATCTGATACTCACACATCGCCTAAGATTTCATTTAATAATAAAATTGACCGTTGCATCAAGAACTATAATTAACCTGATGCACCCTGATAATCCTATGATTAACCTAATCATAGGACTAGGTCCTATGACCTAACCTAAGTCATCTTAATTACAGTAGAACCTAACCTAATTCACTCTAATCATACTAGAATTTACCTTACTCTAACATACACCTACTCTATTGACATTTCTAAATAATCTAATAATTTTATTATTCACAGGCAATAGTATCATCTACATGAACATCACCAAAATCGTCTTCCCAGTTGACCATCCCAACAGAAAAGCAACGCGTTATGTAACTAGATACATAAATTGGTGTCCCTAGTCCGAGAAATCGATGCGAACAGGTATCGAATGTTTTAGAAAGTTATCAAATCCCTAACTTCCTTTGTCAAAAAGGATATCCTGGTCCTATAGAATCATCAGGATCCACGGAGGATCTCGTGTCCGGTGTTCACGGACGATTGCTCCTGTGGAGGATCGGGGGTATCTAGTCGAAGTTTATGGCACTAAACGAATAGGAAGGAAAGAAAAAGATTGCAAACGGTATCGGTGACAGTGGAGAAAGAGAGAAAGAGATTCGTCAGACGGTCTCATCAGCATAGGTGATGGGTCGAGATGCGAGTGGGGCCAGGGCTGGTATAAAAGGGGCACCGTGGCATCTGTGGAGCATCAGTCCTCTAATCCAAGGAACAGCAGCAACCATGAGGGCATTCATGGTGAGTCGAACTTTCGAGCTTCTCACTGACCCCTTTCTTCCTTGCGGGGGACCCTGCTTGTCCCCTGCGACCTCCCGCCATTTTTATCCTTTTTCTTCTTTCACTATTCTCCAGTGATTTGAGTGTCTATACGGAAATTTTTCATAGAATTTTAACAAATAGTGAATTTTTCTTCTGGGAGCTTTTAAAAGACTAGGGTTAATAATCATTATTATTCTAAAATAATGGTTTTGTAGGAAAATATTTCATTTTGGAACTGTGGATACTTTTCACTCAAAATTTATTCTACTGTTTTGAAATTATTATCTTATATTAAAATAGTAAATCTGTAGTTAATAGACTTGTGTAAGCCTACATTGTGCTCGGTGATGATTATAAGGTTATTGCTACATTTTTTCTAGTTTCCTTTCTCCATCTTGAAAAGCAATGTCACGATTTTGTACACTCTTCCTTTCTCACTTTCTTCAAGGGGTTTTAAACTATTTTATAATATTTATGAAACTCGGCTTCTAAATTTCAAAATTAACTCATTGCAAGTTCATCCGGGATTCATAAACACTTTACAAACATAAGGAAACAATTTTGAAATAGCCAGAAGTATAATTATTAATCCGCTTGCGTTTAACTTGGAATTGTATCGCGTATACTGAGACGACCGTCCACTGATTCAGGACAAAAAAGAAATTTCGAAAAGTCACACAGCAAATCGTCGGTAATTGTTCCTTCGAGAAAGTATCCGTGTGAGAAGATGACATAGAAAGAAAGAGAAAAGGAGAATTCGTGGGGAGGCGTCGAAAGGGAGAGGATACGGAGAAAGTAGGGAGAGTAGAGGGGTCGATGTCGACCCAGAACGCGACATAGATGCAATTGTATTCGATTCCGATTCTTCGATCAAGAGTAGCAATTATGAACTTGCTAGAAAAACTTTCCAATCCCATGTAATTCCATTATTCCGTTCAGCACGAAACTCTTCCGCTTTCGTTTCTTACTTTGGGGCGATATAACGCGAGGTCACGCGGTTAGATACGAATAGTGATACAACGCGAAATTGTACAAACCGTAGTGATATAACGCGAGATCGTGGTGCTACCCAAAATTATACAACGTGCGGTAATATTTCGCGGGACTATGACGTAATACTGTAATACGATACACTGAAGACTATACAACGCAAAATTATACTGTGTGAGACTATAACAGGAGACCATACAGGAAGATGTACAAATTTATATATAAGAATGCAAGTTTAGTCAACATATGACTATATGACTATATGACTGTATGACTACATGACTACATGACTACATGACTATATGACTATATGACTACATGACTATATGACTATATGACTATATGACTATATGACTATATGACTATATGACTATATGACTATATGACTACATGACTGTATGACTACATGACTTTATGACTACATGACTTTATGACTACATGACTATGACTACATGACTATATGACTATATGACTACATGACTACATGACTACATGACTATATGACTGTATGACTGTATAACTGTATAACTGTATGACTATATGACTACATAACTATATGATTACATTGCTATATGACTATATGACTACATAACTATATGATTACATTGCTATATGACTATATGACTATATTACTGTATAACTGTATAACTGTATAACTGTATAACTGTATGACTATATGACTACATAACTATATGATTACATTGCTATATGAATATATGATTATATGACTGTATGACTGTATTACTGTATAACTGTATGACTACATGACTACATAACTATATGATTACATTGCTATATGAATATATGACTATATGACTGTATGACTGTATTACTGTATAACTGTATAACTGTATAACTGTATAACTGTATTACTGTATTACTGTATCACTATATGACTATATGACTACATAACTATATGATTACATTGCTATATGACTATATGACTATATGACTACATGACTACATGACTATATGACTGTATGACTGTATAACTGTATAACTGTATGACTATATGACTACATAACTATATGATTACATTGCTATATGACTATATGACTACATAACTATATGATTACATTGCTATATGACTATATGACTATATTACTGTATAACTGTATAACTGTATAACTGTATAACTGTATGACTATATGACTACATAACTATATGATTACATTGCTATATGAATATATGATTATATGACTGTATGACTGTATTACTGTATAACTGTATGACTACATGACTACATAACTATATGATTACATTGCTATATGAATATATGACTATATGACTGTATGACTGTATTACTGTATAACTGTATAACTGTATAACTGTATAACTGTATTACTGTATTACTGTATCACTATATGACTATATGACTACATAACTATATGATTACATTGCTATATGACTATATGACTATATGACTGTATTACTGTATTACTGTATTACTGTATTACTGTATGACTATATAACTATATGACTATGTGACTATGTCACCATATTAACGACTGTGCGACTATACAACGCGAGACTACAACACGAAGCCATAACACGCGAGTCCACTGTATCGATCCTTATTGCATTCCCAAATCCCAAAATTTCAAAATGCCCCATCTAATATTAGTTACCGCCTAGCAAAGAAAAGCCTCAGACCAAAAGCTCAGCCACCCTAATCACCTAACCTTCCACTAATCGTTTACAGATCGTGGTTCTCGCCGCATCGGCGATGGCGCGACCGGAAGCAGGCTACTCTTACTCCCAACCCAGCTCTAGCTACGGAGCACCCGGAGGTGGTGGATCCACCGGGTTCGGAGGTGGACTCGGCGGAGGTCTCGGAGGTGGACTCGGTGGAGGTCTCGGAGGTGGCGGCGGTGGAGGCGGTTTCGGAGGTGGACTCGGCGGAGGATTCGGTGGCGGCGGTGGAGGCGGTTTCGGAGGTGGTTTCGGAGGCGGTGTAGGAGGAGGTTTCGGAGGCGGCGGCGGTGGTGGCGGTGGCGGCGGCTTCGGCGGCGGCACCCTCATCCAGAAACACATCTACGTTCACGTACCACCACCAGAAGCACCGGAAGACCGACCTTCCAGACCCATCGCTCCTCCACCACCACCACAGAAGCACTACAAGATCATCTTCATCAAGGCGCCCACTCCTCCGACGCCTACTGCTCCTGTTATCCCTGCTCTGCCTCAGCAAGACGAACAGAAGACGCTGATCTACGTGTTGGTTAAGAAACCGGAAGAAGCGCCCGAGATCTCTCTGCCTACCATTGCGCCTACCCAACCGAGCAAACCGGAAGTTTACTTCATCAAGTACAAGACTCAGGTGGGTGCACTTTCTTTTATGGGTTGGTACATGCTCGATGCGATCTGAGGATCTCTGATTCTCACTTTTCACTGAGAACTTAGAAAATAGTTCAGTGAACGCGCTTGAGTCTTATACGCGTGGCCATAGCGCGTTGGTTACGTGTGCTACTAATCACAACATGTGCAGAACGCGTGACAACTCGTCCTTTAGGAAATAGATTACATCTTATCGTGGGAGGACTACTTTTTCGGTTTATGACGTAAATATGCAAGTTTTATGAACATGAATTAATATTGTTGATCAAAATTGCAGAAGGAAGTCACGTCCGGAGGCGGTGGTGGTGGCGGTGGAATCGGTGGCGGAATCGGCGGTGGAATCGGCGGAGGCGGCGGCATCGGCGGCGGAATCGGCGGTGGCATCGGCGGTGGAATCGGCGGAGGAATCGGAGGCGGAATCGGCGGAGGAATCGGTGGAGGAATCGGCGGCGGCGTCGGCGGTGGGTTGGACGGTCACGGTGGCAGCGGGCCAAGCGGACCGAGCTCGTCGTACGGTGCTCCCAGCGCTTCAGGAGGGCCTTACTAGTCACAAATGCCCGTTGAACCCCCGCAGCTCCTCCTCCATTCACAATCGGACCCATCTTAACGCTCTGCGACACGCACGCATTCACGGCTTCGGCCACGGCTTCAGCCACGGCTCAACAGCGTCCCTTTTGGACGCGACTCTCTGTGATCCCACGTGGACGACCGCGGCGACGAGCAGGAACACGATCGAGGGACCAATCGATGGCAAGACATGGATCCTGCTCGCGATTCGGAGTTACACGATTAGCAAGAATTATGTGAGAACGACCACGATCATATGGATGACCGTGACGACCACGATGATAACCACGATCATGATGATGATGATGGCGATTCTAACGATGGTTAGAAGAACGATGACCAAGACGACGACGACGACGATTAGGATTACAAGTTTTTTTATACGTTACTTTTTGCAAGAAAACGGTGGCGAAATAAAGCTTTTTTTATGTATTTTTACATAAATACCGTCTGTCGTTCTATCATCTACCTTCCTCTCACATTCTACACATCTTATGTACAATAACCTTCTTTATACATTATGTATATAATACTATTTATATATTATAACAATATGTACAACAAATACTATATGTTTATATATAGTTATATTTATATCTATATATTTATACATAGTATTTATGTACACATACACATATACACTTATGCAATTATGACCAGGCAAAGAATTTTTGTTGAGTTCACGAATAGGTTAGAAGGTTAGGTAGGTTAGAAAGTAGGTAAGGTTAGGATTTGTATAACTTCGAATAGGTTAGGTTATATTTTTGCTTAATACAGTGTTTCGTAAACATAAATGTCGATTCGAGTTATGGAAAGTGTCAGAATGTAAAGTGAGTATAAAATTGGAATACAATAGAGCACATAAATTTGTGATTGAGGTTTTAGTTTAGTTGTCTGCGTTAATGATCGTAGACAAACTTTATCGCATGTGACAGGATCTCTAATTAGACGTCTTGAGAAGTTACTTTCATTTTGTATTACACTGGTATTCCATTATGCAAATTAATAGGGAGACATCTATTGGATAAGGATTTAGGTAATACTTTCTTCGTGAGTAAAAGTAGACAATCACAAAAGGTTCGTAGAAATATGACTGAGTGTGAGAATATGAAAATATAATGTGAGAAAGTAGGAATGCAAAAAATATGGGAATGTGAGAATCAGAGAATACAAAAATACAAACATAGAAAGCAAAGAGCAACAAACACTTAAATTTCACCAGACGGCGAATGCAAAGTTAGGGTCTAAACGTTGTTTCGAAAGTATTTGTCGAGCAAAACAAGATGTCGTTAAGAGCAGGGTAAACAATTTCCATTTCAATTCAAGCCTTGCGTTACTCGCTTATTTGCGCGAACAAAGAGAAACCGAGGACATGGTTTCGTATCATACAGTTCTGTATATGATGAGATAAACCGTGTAAGCGATTTATTGTGCAAGGAGCTGTCTACCAAGCTAGGAAGCGTTGTGACCCACCACCCTGTGGGAAACCCCGCTGCGAGGTCCACCTACGCGAAATGTTGGCTTGCATCACCTTGCTGAAAGATTTGTATCAAACGCGTTCAAACTTCCACGGTTCAAGCATTCAAAGCTGACGAAAGATTTAAGTTTTCTAGCTTTTTGTATATCATTGTGTTTCAATATTTTCATATCGCTATTCTCATACTGAAACGTTCCCACATCTCCACATTCTCACACTCTCAGACTCCTATATTCTCATACAACTACATTTCTACCTAACTACATTTTTACAGTTATAATACAAAGTTGAAAATATGGGGCAAAGCTTTTAATTCAACAGTGCAATCGAATACCCTCAAATAAACAACGCAAATAGTTGTGTAAAACTTCAAATTTTGAAACTAGGCTAGGCTTGTTTGCTTTCCGGAGCGGCGGCAAACTCTTATTTTCACGAAAGTAAATCGCGAAGATTCGACGACGAAGCCCGACCTCGGACGTTCATGGAGAGTGGCTTCTCGGTGACAGAGAGGGAAGACTCTTCATCTTGATTAGTAGCTGTTTAAAGAATAGTGAAAGTTTCTCTGGCTTGCGTCACGACGCCTTTCCCGAAGAAGACGCGGAAATCGACGCCTTCCTCTTACACGGACGATCAATCTTTTCCGCGACTATCGTCTCTCTAACAAGTTTACTATTCTAACGCCATGTTCCACGCCACCGAACGCTCGCAATTTATATTTCTGACTGGTGTTACTTCTCTTTTTTCGTTCGCCTTCTTTAGCCGATAACCAATTAAGGGCGTGTAATCGATGCCTTAGATATCCTTTGTGAAAGAGAAAGTGCACCTGTTCACCGATAAATCTACAACCGATGTTATATAGAGAGTTTCACGAGATGAGTTGCATGCTATCTTATTGA
The DNA here is from genome assembly GCF_050947335.1 of Megachile rotundata. Taxonomy (NCBI): domain Eukaryota; kingdom Metazoa; phylum Arthropoda; class Insecta; order Hymenoptera; family Megachilidae; genus Megachile; species Megachile rotundata. Next base: position 9,250,317 of record NC_134998.1, on the reverse strand, counting down.
TACACGGAAGAAACTTTCGAGGTCACGTGTCTTTTTGGGGTACGATATGAACAGGATTCATTCGGTGCACATTTTCAGAAAGAAATGGTTACAATAGTCGAATAGTCTAGTGGTTAACATTATTCCATTTCGTTGTAATACGGAAAATCATGTACGAATCGATTGAACATCTTCTGCGGTGTACCAATTAAAAAAGATGATGGTGCACATTTGATAAATGGGCCCGCCTTTCCAGCCCATTTTTCTCGTCTTTTAAATTTGTGGTCATCTGCCGATACGCAAAAACTTCGGTGAAAGGTATAATCGATAATAAAAAAGAGGAACAAAAGGCGCAAGATGGGTCGAGGTAAATGAACTTCGAGGAGCGATGGATTGTAAGTTCAAATGCGTACATCCTTGGATCCATATAGCCTCAGTGTATCCTTCTATATCTCCAGATCCTAGGTGTTTAGATGTTCCCTAGTGAGAATAATGAAGGTAGAGTTCTGCTACATAACCTAAAAAATTATTTTTGCATTAGAATGATATTATAATAATATAAAAAACATTGGAAAGTATAATAATGTAATAGACAAGGTTTGATACCGAACCTTCCAAATGGAGTTAGCTCCAATAACGATTTCACCGATGCTCTAATATCCTGCATCTAATCAAGGAACCGATTCCCATCGGTCGCAAGCAAAAGGAGAAAGCAACGTGAAGGAACAAGGAGAGCAGTTCGAAATTTGTTCTGATTTTTTCGAAGGAGGTCGAGGAATGACCTTTGAATGAAGCCGGTCGCCTCGTGTCTCACTTTTTACTTCTTTTTCGCTGATACGTACAGATCCTCGGGAGTTACAGGAAGCCGAAAAGAGGCTCACGTGGTGCAATGACCATGTGAAAGTTGCCTGCTGGCAGACGACTCCCTTCCTCCTCCCTCCTCGATGTTGGTGTATCCCGCGTCGAACTCTCCCCTCTACGCTCTTTCGCGATGTGTTTTCCAGGGTTTCTCAGCCACACACGCACGTATTTACGTACACACGATTTCTTACGAGAGCATCTTCTCAGCTGCGTAAGAACGTGAGAGAGAGCCCGCTTTCGTTTACTCCTTCTTCCTTTCACGACGCTAACGCACTCGTGCCCGCTTTCCCCTCGATTCATACTGTCTGACGCACTCTTACTCACCTCTCGACCTCCTACTCTTCTTCTTCTTACTCTTATTTCTCCTGTTTTATCTTCGATTTCATTAATTCGTTGTATGCATGTCGGGACTCGATCTTGCTTGTTCTTATTCAGATTCGTTCCCGCCTTTTTATCTTGTACTCGATAAGCTGGTGATTCATTAGGGATCTTCTTTTTCCACTGCGAAATCCTGTACATTTGCCTTCTTATTTATTAACAGGAGTATTAACTAGGGGTATTTATGAGATATCTAGAATATATAGGGGAGTATAGCACACTTAGGATATAGAGAAAACCTAGGTATAGAGATATATACATATACATATGCATATACATGTATGCAGATACATCTCTGTATGTAGGAACCTGAGGTTATGTCAAGTACAGAGGTATAGATATATACAGAGTATAGAGGAATTGAGATATAAGTATCTACACATAGGAATATTGATAGTAGCCTAAGGATACAAGGATCCAGAAGCTTGCATATATTTATACATTAATTTATATTAATGTACGATTAATTTCAATTCCATTAGCAGCACGAATACGTGAAATGTTACCAGTTTATTATGCAAATCCAATATCTTAATGTTAAATGTCGTAGCGTTCTAATTTTCCGCAACTATCGCAGCTCATGTTGCAGTTTATGAAACACAGCAGAATCTAAGCTGAAGTTTAAGACATCCATAGCAAAAAATGTTGAAAGTTCCTGCAGTTTCCTTTCCCTGTCAAATGATGCGCACATACTTTCTTCAGCCGTTAGAAAAAAGATTTAATAACAGGTAATTTTGAGCGTCCAGTAAATACGTAACCTCAAATTCGATAAATTTTGCAGATAAACAGTATTGTGTTCTGTAAATGACTCGACGATTATTGCGGAATATTCACATTTGTATTGTATAGAAATTGCTTGTACAAATTTCGATGTTGATAATTTATTTCTGTAGTTTATCGTTCTACCGTAATTTGAAGTGAATCGTTGCCTTCTACGTCTCGTTCCCTTCACGCTTGTTTCTCTCCAAATTTCGCAAAATCAGTGTGACGAGGTCGATGAAGGAAATTCCTGCCGCATCCAGGATTGCTTCTAGAAGATACTTGTAGATAATACACATTCCGCGAACTCGTCTTGCACTCGTTCTTGTTTTGAAATACGACTCGTGTGGGGAGTGACCGTAAGTCACACACCGCGTACGCAATCGAATTACGGCTGAAAATATTCGAAAATTGTAGACGAACATCTTTTCTAGTGAAAGTATCTAAAGACAAACTCGTAACTGCTAAGGAGTCTGTCGATTATTTTTGGTATAAAACAGACGTAAAAACTTGTGGACAGTGAACGTTACGGTTGATTAATAAACCTCTGCATCAATTTGCTAAAAAAATTCGATCAACTTTCTTTAGCATGCAATTTACATTTTAAATTGCATGCGTTTATATCTTTTATCTTTGGTTAATGAAGTAAGTAATGGAGAGTAATGTCGAAACGATAATGTTACACTTTATCTTCATTACCTTACCGTGCTCATTATTCCGTAATACGGGTATTAAAATTTTAACAGCCGCTTGCGCAAGTAAAAGTGTGTATCAGAAACCTTTATTGTCGAACGTCAATTCCTTCAGTCACCACTTTTGTTCCATTATCCATCGTTTATTCGTTACATAATTTTCTTCTTTTGTCTAAACACAGTTTTATTAAATTATTAAATTGTAAAAACATGAAATTGTAAAATTGATATAACCTTTAATTTGTATAGTTCAAAATGGCCGTACAATGTATAACATTAATTATAACGGCGAGCCGACTACAAATATCCGTGGGAAGTGTGTTACTAAAATTAAGGAATCATTTTATTCGTTAACAAGTATATCTCGGTTACTAATGATGATTAAATACAATGAGTAATAATTACTGAACTCCTTAAATGAATTTGCTCTTCCATCAGATTTAATTGACAGTTATCTTCGTTGTACATCTAAGTTTCTCTAACATCGATTCAAACATCGGGAATAAATTATTCCAATTAAATGTGCAATTGTACAAGGAAATTTTTTTATTCAAGTTACAGATGTTTTTGATACTTTGTGTGATGGTTGTAATTTGCATTGAACTGATGACTTCCGTCGGAAACCAGCGTCATAGACTACATAATTGACTCTTTAATTCAATTGAACCGTTCGACGTCCATGCACGATCGGTTACACGTGATACCACGGTGTACGTAGTATTCAGATACTAGGTAAGAAAAAGGAAAGTAGTGAAACGCAATTGGTATTTTGCTATTATGCAGCTTATCGGCTCGTCCGGGAACGTTTATTGGCCTTATGACCTTAGCTTTCACTCGATTAGGTCCTCCTCTTCCTTGTTTCACTATTCGCGTACACGCGTTGCATCCAGCTATATTTCCATTTTCGTATTTAGCATTAAGATCACGTTATTTGCACAATTAACTTGAAGCAATTATGTCACTTAGAAAGCACTACATGCTCACTGCGTTTCAAATTGTTTAATTGTTGTATTAAGTAATTTATAAACCCATTTATCAATCAATTAATCATGTTGTGTAAAAGTTAATCAAAGCAGAAAATAATGTGCGACATTCGGCTTAAAAGAACGCGCAATTTGAAAACTACAATGTTCACTCCATCTAGTAGTGAACAGCGAAACTACTAGCATTGAAAATTATTCTTTTTTATCTTAGGCTAATTCTAATCAACCTAAGGTTTTATGGTGCTTGTGCCGCCATCTAGCGGTAGAAAAAGGGAACTAATTAAAGTGCGGTTTCAAAAGTGTGTAGTTCACCCTGTTCGCAGGAGAGATGGCGCCACTTGTTCCTTTCTTTTTTTTTTTAGAAGTTCAATTAATATTGGTTTTATTGATTAAAACGCTATATATTTATTAATATTGATTTTATGCTGTTTACAATATATTCCGTGGGTCCGAAGATGTGAATCATGTGTTCAGAACTGTCTGCACACTATACTGTGTCTTGTCGGTAATATAGAAAACATTGGCCAAAAACCCACAAATGGTTTTTTCAAAATCATTTGAAAAAAGGAGATTTTCCTCCTAAATTTTATGTTAAGCACCAAAAATGTCTTCTCATAATTCTGTATTACATTAATATATTTTTTCAAAGTATACATACATATACACATCAAACTTAAAAATCTATCACAAATTAAAGTATAAATATTTCATAATACATAAACTGTAGCAGTTTCTGCAAATGAAAGAAATGATAGGTATAAAGGATTCAGCAGTTTTAATTCCGTGGAATGTGAATATTTTCATTAGTGTAATACGCTTAAGATTTTTAGAAAGATTTATAATTTAATATATTATGTACAATTCTAAAATGTAACTTAAATATTAATAAATTGGACAATTTCGAATTCCATAAATAAACAGTTAATTAAGTGAACTATACGTTGTGCGTAAGCGTCCGCGCTTAGACACCACAGGAATTTGAAAACTACAAAAGTTTCAATGTTCTTAGAGTTTTCGATGACTTTGTGCAAATAAGGTGGTTCAATGAAAACAACGTATCAATATGCACACAGGTGCATGTATTTATGAACCATCAGTAACAAACTTGACTTCACTTGAAAGAAGAAAAAAATATTCAAACAAAAATGGTAAAGAACTAATTAATCCTAGGCGGAGGTGGTGGTTGGGGCCTGCGGAAGTAAATAATTAAACTGAGCATGCCAGTGAGCAGTCCGATGAGGTATAAGTCCCAGTTCTGGCCAAAAAGCTGGTCCCATTTATTTAAATGGTCAATAAGGCTAAACTCTTGAAGATAATCCAAACCGAACAGGAAAGAGAGTTTAATGAGAGCCAACGCTACAGGAATTCTTGCGTCCGCGCTAGTTTCTGCTGCAAGATCATAGCATCGTTTGGCCAGATGTCGATCTCTTGCTAGACCTAAACCACGTTCATGCATGTATCCCAAATTAAACATTGCTTGTGCATTATGTTGTTGACTAAAAGCTGATCGATAATGACTAGCTGCAGCTTCGTAATCAACTTTTGTTCCACGACCATAATAATGAGCATCTCCTAATTTCACCTGTTACCCAAACAATTTTTATTAGAAACCATTAATATTTAACGTAGTATATTTTCAATAAGTATAATTATTAACCATACCTGAGCAGCAGAATATCCTTGTGCAGCAGCTCTAGCCCACAAAGCAAGTGCTCTAACCAATCCTTCTTCTTCTGATAATATTGTGGTCTCTCCTTTATCTAATATAAAAGCAGCGTTGCTCTGTGCTACTTCGTAACCCATTTCTGCAAGGAGAGCATACTTGACAAAAGCCTCATTAATTCTACCTTCCCGATAATCTGTATGAGCAACCATTAGTTGATCACTCCATTTGCCCCTTTCAGCAACATTTTTTAAAAGTTCAACAGCGGTTGGACAGCTGCGCATCATGCCTGTACCAGTAGCGTGCATCTGCGCCAAGTTATAAAATGCTAGAACATGACCAGACTGGCTGGCTAAGTTGAAGTACTTGTTAGCTAACTTGTAATCACGCCTTACTCCAGTTCCACCTACAAAGTAATTATTTCATTACAACATTTTCTAAATTACCGAATTTGTTGTACAATTATTTAGTGATTCAAGTAATTGTCAATCTTACTAAAATACATATTGCCAAGTTGCAGTTGTCCATCCACCCATCCCTGCTCCGCAGCTTCATTAAAATATTGAAGAGCTTTTGCAGTATCTCTTTCAACCCCTCTCCCATAAAGATACATAAGACCTAAACCACTTTGTCCGACAGGATTTCCTAATTCTGCAGCTTTTTTGAAGTACTTATATGCTGTTTCGTTATCTTGCTTCACTATATCACTACCTTCTAAGTAAATCTATGGAAAAAATGTAATACTAAGTTTACATTCGTTTCGAATTAATTCTTAAGTTTTAAATCTAGGAGTTTAATCACCTTTCCTAGAAAAGCCATGGCAATAGCATTTCCAGCATCAGCAGCATGCTGAAAATATTGCAATGCTCTTTCATGATCCAAAGGAACACCTCTTCCACCCTGATAGTGTAACTGTCCCAATCCAACTTGAGCTTGAGTATCTCCTTTCTTTGCTAACAATTGATAATATTCTATTAGATCTTGATCAAAGATTCCTGAGCTGTATCCTGGATTCTCCTGTTCATCTAAGAGTCTGACTCTTTGAACAACTGGTCCTCCGCTAAGGGAAACTTCTTCCGCAACCTTGTTTGCTACTTCGCGATAAAAATCTAATGCTCTTTCACAAGAAGCTGGTGTTGTGACTCCGGCCCAATGACGATAACCCAAAGCCATTTGTGCCCGCGTGTCTCCACCGAGAGCTGCTACCGTGTAATGCAGGAGTGCCTTTGGTTGTGAGGCATTCACACCACCTAATCCTGTTGCATACAAAAAGCCCATACCCTGCAAACGTTATAATTAGTTTATGTTTGCATGATAATAAATAAAATTAAGGAATTATTTTTTATTCCAAAATAATTTCAAAATCATGCACCATATGAGCAGATGGTAGACCAGTTTCAGCAAGTTCTTTAAATGTTTGATAAGCTGCTGGAATATCTGGACTGGATATCCATGAAAAAGTTGGAGCAAATTGAGTTCCTAATAGTTGTGCCCATGCCAACATTGACCTAGATTCACGATGCCCAAGAATTGCAGCAGATGCTAATAGTTCATAAGCTTCTGCCTTATTAGAACGTGTAGCATTTAAGAGACTCTGTGCCTTTCTAAATATTTGTTCCGCTAAAATTATTATAGAGTTTGTGTTATTTACTTATAAAACCAATTTAAGTACCCATACTTATAATTATAAAATGATTCATTCAAAATACCTTCTTGTTGCTCCGGAGTAAGTGGTTCTTCAGTCTCTTCATTAAGTGGTTCAAGCTGTTCTTCTTCACTCCACACTTCTGCATCATCTTCTTCAATTCTTAAATTATTATTTGGCAAATCAATATTTTTTATTTGAGTTATCATTGCTTTCATCCAAACATTTCTCATTGCAGAACTTTCCTCTTTTGTTTTTGGTTCACTTTCTGTTTCTTCTTTTTTCTTTGTAATTTTATCATTAAGATATAATTCAGAAGCTGGTACCATCTTTAAAATAGTATCATGTAGAGCCTTTAATTCTTGCAACCGTTCAAATGCTTTCTCTTCCAAACTAACATCTTCTTCAGCTTCATCATCAGAAGTATCAGATTGTTTTTTAGAAACTTCTGATTGAGAAGAAACGGACATAACAAGGAAAAGTAAAACCAGCTCCTTTCTTAGCTTCATGTTTTAATCTGTACTTTGACTGTACGTCTCTTTATGAACTGACTAAACAAAAATATTATTTTAGTGTCTTTAGTCCTTTATTGTTTGCTTTTAATAAATAAACCATATATTTTTAATAAACTCATAAAATCAGTGGTCCTACTGTTGAAAACAAAAACAAAATTCTATAATAATATTTACACTCTCAATGTACAACAAATTTTTGTTTATAAGGACTGAAAATACATTACAAAGAAGCTGTATTATAAACTCGATTTCTTACTGTATAAATTAAAATGTTAATCACATAAATGCACCGACGAAACAAAATAACTTTAAAAATATGTTTAACGTATGAATATCCCGAACTTACAACAACGTAAGGAAAACGCTACGATGTTCCGCTTCTAACCTAAATTTCTACAGACACTATACACAAAAAAGAATGATATCAAAAGGAAAAAATACACGTTTTCTTACTTTTAGCTTGAACAGCTCGATAAGAATGTTCTTGAATTCATCTTAAAGTATATTTCCAAAGAATTTGGCTTTTCGTGCCATAAAGACAAAATTACGTCATTGAGACACGTCAACGTACATCTTCAGTTATCACGCAAATGATTCCTTATAATTATTTTTGGAAATATTAATTTTTACATGCCAAATGGATAATGTTCTGTAATTTTCTGTAACTGCCAAACAGCAAAGTACACTACACATTTAACAATCGACAGATCAGCTGTTTCACGATTATGTTTGCTCCAAAGAACTTGCGTGTTGAACTTGTGTGTTCTGTAACTGAAGTTAGCTTCAAATTATAGAAATATTGGTTATATTCCTTTAAAATTAAATAGTCGATACCGCAAATTTAAATAGGTTAAACTCAATCAATAATATTAAATGGTAATTTAAAAATTTATGCCTATGAATTTATTATCGCTCGGTAACATAACCTACATATGAATTACTTTGTATTTGAAGGCGCCGATATTGATAACATTATCGAGAAATATCGATAACATTGAAATGTTATCAATAATATCTTATCAATCTCATTATTTAAAAAGATTAATTAATGTAGAACATAACACGTAAACTTATTATTTGGATTAGACTCGTTTAAACTTCAAACCAGTCTAACCTAACCTAATTGATATGTAATTTTATCATTGAAATTCAATTACTCTTGTTTGAAGTTAGGTTAGGTTAGATTAGATTTAAAGTTAGAACAAAAATAATTGAATGTCATTTAGACATTACAGATATTAGGGAATATAGTGACGTCGGTATAAAAAAATTAGAATATTTTTATTTCCTGTATTAATTGTTTGCATAAGCAAAAACATGGTCGATTTGTTAGGGAAGGATAAGGGAAATATATCGTTGTCAGTCAATCTACAGTCATGGGATGATGATAAAGAGCAGAGTAAACCTACAATTATCAATACGCAAAGAGCCTTCTATGAAATTAAAATTGAAGACATTGAAAATAGAATAAAGAGGTTAAAAATAAAATTACATTGTAGCAGTGAACTATCAATAAAAATGATCCATTTTAATTTATTTTAGTCTATATGAATTTGAAAACATCTTTTCTGTGAAATTTTTAAAAATCTTTAAGTTGATATTTAGATTAGAAGATCGAAATGAAGAATTATTAGAAGAAATTGAAGTTACAGAGGAATCTTCAGCCACTGTAGATGCAGAAACAGCTGATGAAATTACAAATCTAAGCAAACAATTTTATGCTCAAGATGCTAGAGTAGAAGATTTAAAAGCCAAGATCCATAATGTGGAAGATAGCAGAATAAAAGAGAAACAATTACATAATGATAGAGTAGAATCATTAAATGAGCGATATGAAAAGAAGAAGATTGAATTAACTTCTCAGAACAAAGTTTTAAGTAATGTATATCTCTTTTTTTGTATCATTTGATCTCTAGTCTCCTTTCATTTTCTTCTGTTTTAATTTCATGAAGATTAATTACTATTCTAGCTGCTAAAATTAATGGTTTAGAAGATTTTAAAAAGACACAACATGGTTTAGAAGACAAATTTGAATTAAATGAAAAACAAATGATAGAGAATGAGGAAAGGGTGAAAGAATTACTTGAGATAGTTAGTCGAAAGTTTGAATTTGATAAAGAAATGTATTAAATTGTTACTCACTATGTGTTTAATTAAAAGTTTATTTATACTGACTATAAAAAAGATTATTTATAAATTTTTCTAATTCAGGCTCAGAAATGAAATGTACAATTGCCTTCTTGATTTAGCAGCACAATTTCAAGTACAAACTGATAAACATATAAGTTTACCAAACAAGAGATTAATGCGAGAAAATATCATGTTGAAAAATGAATTATGGCAAATTTCAAAACAAGTTTCATTGCAAAAAAACATTGAATCTTTTCTCAAGTAATATTTTACGTGTTTCATATTTTATATTTTTAATCATATTAATTTTATTCAATATAAAATTACTTTTAACAAAATTATGTAGAAGTTCGTCTGTAGACCACAAGAAAAAAAGTGTTAAAAAGTCTTCATATGTAAGACAAAACATAGTGACTGCAAAAATACAGAATGCTGTATTGAAATGTTTAAAAAAAAAATTTGAGAACACAAAAGAGCATTTTTCATCAGTCACTATCCCTGATCTTGCAATGGAAAACAAATATCTTACATCAATTGAAAATGCCCGTTACGAAGAAGATATAGTAAATCTTCGATTATCAAAATTAACTGTTATGCTTGAAAAAGAGAGAGCAAGAATAGGCACTGCAAAATATTTAAACAGAAAATTAAATTGTAAGATAAAGGCAATCATTGAGACACTTTATGATCTGAAGTATATTGTAAAATGTTTACTCAAGGTATTTTTAGACCATTATATTTTAAGAAGAACAAGTTATACAAAGGTTTCAATTCTAAGAACTATTTCAAATCAGATAGTAATATAAATATAAACAATTATCTTATAGTGTCCTGATAAGTATCCTGATATAGCACAGTTGAATTGTGTTCAGTTACTTTTGTTCCTAAGAAATATATTCATCACAGGGCATTCTAAAGTTCAATGTAACATTATTAAATCGTAAGTATTAGTAAAAAGTACCTAACTTGTTCAGAAATATTTTTAACTTCGTATGTGTAATAAAACAAGGGTTGAGACCATACCAGGAGTTATGGGATTTCTTACAAAAGATCTGGAAGGTATTACTGATTTTGATGTAATTACGGAATCTGAAGAGAAAGATGAAATTTCAGATAAAGTACATGCATAAATAATTTCGTTGTATCATTAAGATACAAAGGTTTTATAATTATGTTTAAAATTTTTATATGTTTAATTATCAGATGAAATTTACTATGGATTTGGATGAACCAAAAGAAATATCGATTGAAAGTATTGACATTGAAGAACAGCTATCAAAACATATTTCAGAACGTACATTATCTTTTGATTTACAAGACGATTTAAAAGATGATTTAAAAGATTACAAATCATCTGAAAGTGAAGAATATATAGAAGCTGAATCTATATCTAGTATTGAAGAATAAGTTATATGCAAATTTTATTTTAAAACAGCTGGCCTTACAAACTTATCTAAATATATATTTTTAATTCTATTATTTACTGATAAAACATATTTCATTTCTTAACATACTTATAATATACATTTTGTCTTAACAAATTTTATTTTTTATAAATATGTAATATACTAAATTCTGCAAAAAATTCTTAGTATTTATTAACATAATGCATATATATGTAAGTACTACATATTTTGTAATAGAATTAATGTTCTGTACATGACTTTGAGTTAATTACACTCAACTTATACTTTATTATCTCCCAACTTGATTTTAGACATATCGATTTTGTGATCTGGTTTAATATAGCGTTTTACTTTCGCCTTATCTCGGTTCCTACAATATTAAATAAACAATATTACCAATACAGTTTATAACTAGATAAATGAAATATATAAATTTATGTAATTATACTTACAGTTTAAGCTTAGCAGGAGCAATAATATTTCTCTGTTGAAGAGACTTAAATCTATCTTGCAAAAGATTAGTTATTGGTTCAGCATTACGTAAATTTCCAGTTAATTCAGTAGCCAGTTTGAAATCAGTTTCCAAGGGTTCAAATTTAACTTTGCTAAGAGTTTTTGGACCCAGTGCCTTTAGTGCTTTCTTTTTTAATTTCCGTTCCTTTTGTACTTTTTCCTTTCTTTCTTTTGAAGCTAACTGTTTGTTAAATAATCTTAATTTATATATATCTGAAACTTTCTTCTTTTCTAATTTTTCTTGCTGTTTCTTATATGCTAGTGCTTTTTGCTCTTTCTGTTTACGTCTCTGAACACGTGTCTTTTTTTCATTTCTAACAGGTGGATTTACAGATTTTACTGTTGGGTCATCATCTTTGTCAGAATCATTATTTTCTTCTGGTTTCAAACCTTCCAACATGTCTTTTAGCGCATTTTCTTCTCTTTCTTCAGGTGAAACCTATATCAAAATTTTAATATATCAAAAATTCCATATGTAAACCATATACAAATTTATAAATGAAATACCTTTCTAAACATTTTTGTAGTCACTCTGTCTAAATGTTCTTCTTGCTTTATTAATTCCATTTCCTTCTGTGCTACTTCTTGTAACAAATTTTGATGATCTTCATACGAAGGATTATAAGAAGTTCCTGGATGAGGTGGTTCAATTGCTGGTAATACAGATGGTTTTTTGCGTAAAGAAGTTGGTATTCTCTTTTTCTTCATCCCAAAATGAGTCAATGTATGCCTGAGAGTATCCGGAGACATCCATTCGGTATCAATTCCAAGTTGTTTCTCCAACTTGTCTTTCCAAACATCAACGTTAAACTCACCTCTTTTAGGTTTGCTTAATCTTTTCTTCATAGCTAACATCTGATTCTTCAACCTTATTCTGTCTTTCAATTTTACTATTCCTTGCGCCTTCCTATAGGCTTCCTTTCGTAGAACCAGTGCATTTTTTCTTTCTTCTTTCGTTCTTACACGATTTCTTTTTGTTATTGGATCTGGTACAGCTGTATGAGGTTTCAAAATATTGAAACATCGTGGTTCCTTTGATTTCAATAATTCTCGGCGTGTTTTTTTAGGAAGAACCTCCGGTTCTGTAGAGATTACAAACAGTTCAGAATCTTTGCGTGCAGCAAACGAACCACCTAACCTCTCCTCTAATCTCGAGTCCTCCAAAAATTTGTCAATATCCTTTGTGTCAACATGTTTTCGCCATGCCTTTTTTGTCTTTTTTGATACTTTACGCTTTTTACTTTTAATCGCAGGCATTTTATCCAAAATGTTATGATATTATTTGCAATCCTATATACTCACAGCTTTAAGTCAAATGCATGTGGCGTCACACGTGGACTAGAATTGAAAACTTGTATTTGTATTGGTGTTTTCCTACAGGCGAATTATCTCATCTACAAAGATGAATCATTATGATATAAATTTGATGCGACAGAATATTAATAGGAAAAAATATTAAAAAATGATTATGGATAATAAAATATAAGATATATGTAAGAAAACATTGCAAGGGTCGAGTCTTTTTATGCACAATGATCAAAATTTGTATTGGGATATAATTAATGTATTGAATGGACTTAAGAAGAAGTAATATTATTGTATAGATACAATTCCATCATCAAAATTTGTTTTATCATCGCAATGATTATTAAGTTAATACGAATACGCCGTAATATATTTCTTCGTGTGAAAATGCACCATATTCTTGACACACGTGTTGCGTATGCGTATACACACGCGCGCATCACCTGTGGTGCGGTCAGAAGGCTGGCCACAACACCAGAGAAAAAGTTGTACTTACCGATGGCTGTCATCGCTTTTTCTGACAGATGTTTTTACGTGATCTATTACGTGAGTTTTGTCCTATCCGAACAGATTTCAGCAATTAAGCCTTTCCTCGAGCTTTCTGCGAATTCAATCTCGTTTCGATAATTGAAAAGCGTAGAACGAAGCGTGCTTGTTTAAGTTCAAAGGGTGCGTCATCGGAATTCCAAGGATCACGATCACTTGAAAAAGATCGTGGAAGAGAGCTAGAAGGATAAAGAAATATAAAAAATAGAAGTGCAAAGGGAATCACGTGAAATAGAGAGAGAGACTGAAAACAAAGGGCATGGCGAAGACATATGATTATTTGTTCAAGTTGTTGCTGATTGGTGACTCAGGGGTCGGCAAGACGTGCGTCCTCTTCAGGTTCTCTGAGGATGCTTTCAATACGACCTTCATCTCGACCATTGGTAAGTATTTCCTTTTTATTTCCTTTTTTCCACCGATTTTCTTCCTTTTTATCCCTTTACTCACTTATCCTTGATTAGGAGCTGCTTAAGGAACATTTTGAAGCTGCATAATAATACTTTTAATGTAATCTTAGATTATTTATGTAATCATAATACAGGAATGAAAGACTAATTACATATTAATGGTATGTCTTTGAATGAGACCTTTGATTTGAAAAATATGGAGCAATTATATCTCGACCAATCTTCTCTTAGAAAGAAAAAATTTAATTGGTTCATACACGAAGATTACTCGAGTATATTTAAATAATTGAACCATTAAATTGTTATGAAATATAGTACAATTTCTGTAAATTAATAAATATGTATTACATTGCAATGATTTCAGTATTTATGTTATAGTATTCTTTCTTATTTATTGAAACATGTCAATAAACAAATACCTATCATTCTTGTTAAAAAATATTATGTTTGTATGTATTCGTACATTACAAGTACAGAGTAATGAAGAATATTATACTATAAACACCTGTCTGTTTTTTTTTTATATAAAAAGAATCGTGTAAAAATCACTACATGTTATATAAGACATTTTTTTACCGTACATTGAATAAATAACATTAATCATCATCTGACTTATATACTGCAAAACTTGCAAATGTCAAAGGTCTAATATTAAGTGTTAGCTTTTCACAGAATTGTTTAATCAAACAATTGTAATAGATTCTTAATAAACTGTACGGAGTGGAAACATATAATGATTTTATCACATAGAGAACACATTACAGAAATATATATACTGTAAACTCATTTATTATTTCCAGGAATTGATTTTAAGATAAGAACAATAGAATTAGATGGCAAGAAAATAAAACTACAAATATGGTAAGTATCAAAAAATCAATTTAATTATTTTTAACAAAATTAAGCACTTTTGAGCAATTTTATAATTTTTAATCAGCTATTTATGAGAAATACATTTTAATTTTAGTCCTTGTAGCTTTGAAACAAATATAAAATGGTAAATGATGAATAATAAAAATCATTTATACATAGATAATTTCAGTTTCCTTTTAGTACCTTCTTCTCTTTTTTCCAAATGAAATGTATTTTTGACACATTTGTTTGAACAAAATTGGTTTATTATATTTTAAAGGGATACAGCAGGACAAGAAAGGTTTCGTACAATAACTACAGCATATTATCGTGGTGCAATGGGTATAATGTTAGTTTATGATGTAACCAACGAAAAGAGTTTCGAGAATATAAAAAATTGGATTAGAAACATTGAAGAAAATGCTTCGGCGGATGTTGAGAAAATGCTATTGGGCAATAAGTGTGAGCTCACAGAAAAGCGGCAAGTTTCAAAAGAACGGGGAGAGCAACTTGCTGTTGAATATGGAATCAAATTCATGGAAACTTCAGCTAAGTCTAGCATCAATGTTGAGGAGGCATTTTATACTCTTGCAAGAGACATTAAGGCCAAAATGGAAAAGAAACTGGTAAATATTGCTTTTCAGTATGTTGTTCTTTCATTTTTACTTAATTATTGTTCATAAAGAAAAACAAAAATGCTTTTAAATTGCAGCTGTGTATTTACTACTTCAATTTTACTTCAATGGAAAAATTTAATACACATTTTAGTTAATATTTATAAAACACCAAAAATTATACTGTAATATTAGTCTTTTTCAGTGGTGCTCTGGAATTTTATTTCATAATTTGTCAAAGGAATTAGGACTGATATTTGTTTAGACATAACTTAGTTGCTTTCACAAATTTATTTT
Source organism: Megachile rotundata (assembly GCF_050947335.1). Lineage (NCBI taxonomy): Eukaryota > Metazoa > Arthropoda > Insecta > Hymenoptera > Megachilidae > Megachile > Megachile rotundata. The sequence goes on along the minus strand of NC_134998.1, from coordinate 9,234,772 downwards.
AGTAAATAGTTTCATGTCAATTAACCATGATTTCTCTGTTTCCTGTATCTGTTTCTCTGTGTTTGGTGCGGGTCTGTCTCGGCAGAAGGTAACTCCTCCTCTCTCTATATATGTACTTTTTTTGCATGAACACATATCTTAATTATTTTTACCTTAATGTTAAACAATTTCTCCATTGTGATCAATTGTTACTTTATTATCAATCAGTGAAAGATATCTTCTAAAGAAATGTAATAAACGGTAATTGCATTTCAATTTGTAACCAAGTTTAAGGTTAAAAATATTTTAAAATATCATGATTGATTAAACAAACTTAATACAGCATTTGTATTAGTGTTTCCTTTTTTCTTGTTAGCTGAAATAATATTGTACTAACTGTTTTCGTTTGTCTTGTATGTGTAATAGCTTGCACATGTATGTATTCGTGCACACATTTGTCCCATGAATGTACCACAAGTGTTTTTTAACATTTGTGTATGCTTTTGACCTTGTATTAACAAATTTACTATCACTAACATTCAGCTCCCATTAAATAAATTCTTTCTTATATATAAAATGTTAAATTGCATTGCATGTTTTCTCAAAAAATCTTATTAATATAAAACGTTCAAATGTTTGAAGGGTGATAAATAATGAAAATTATTATCATAATCAATATTGTTAAGATTATTGAAAGAGTATGAATCTTAGTTTGGGTGTATTAGTTGATATATATAAATATATATGTAAAAACAATTATTGACAATTATTGTATTTTGAAACAGGAGGCGTCGAATCCACCGAAGGGAGGAGGACATCAGTTGAAAGCATCCGAACCACAGAGGAAGCCACCAAGTTGGCTCGCACGATGCTCTATACTCTGACCCCTCAGTCAGCATATCCTCGACCGTCACCCTCTACTCTACTTTACCTTCGGTCTCCTTGGCTCGCTTCATGATGCGAGTACTTCTGTGATTTTACTCCTTGACGGCCACCTTCGTTTCCCTTCATCGCTGCCGGTCTCTCTTTTTTACTGATCATTCATAGGAACTCTTTTTATCTTGGAGGAGAAACTCTCTTTCCTCTCTTAAAAAGACATTTAAGAGTTCTTGAAGGAAACGATTACGAATTGTGATAATTTTTGATAATTTTTTAACAATTTTCGAGCAATTTCAACACGCTGCCTCGAAGATATCATCGTAATGTCGTTTCCTTACAAGTTTCACTTGTTAAAGTACCGGAGTGCAATGTACTGAGCTGTTTTTAGAACGCTTATCTTATATGAGTTGAAGGTGATTTTAATTCTTTTGTTTTTCTCTTCAATAATTGACAAGCAATATAGAATTTAAATCACTGACTTTGAACGATTTCTTCGTAAAATCAATTGGGAATTGTACATCCAATAAATGTGCGATTCTTAGCGAAACATTATTGTAGTCTTTGCTGTATTATTATTTCGTTCGTAAAATAAACAAGACAAGAATAAAGCAATAATTGACTTAAAGTTGAATACTTATAAAAGCAATAACTAAATTGTTCTATGCATGAGTTATATATAAAATTTGGTTCCATTTGTTTAACGTATTCAGAAAACCATCCCGGATTTCATATATATTTTAGAAATTCGTATGTTAAGTATTTTAATTAAGCATTGTAGTGCAGCAAATTAAGAAACGCAGAATTTATTTATTTCGTATATCACGCATGAAGTTTCTCCTCCATGTTTCAGTTAATCAAGGGGTACGATCGATTTTTAACACGAGTTTACATCCACTTTATTTAAACACACGAATGAAACGAAAAGAAAGAAAAAATTTCTCCGATCGTCAAACGAGAAGTTTCTCCTTTCTTCGAGCATTTCAGAGGTATTTGTTTATAAGAAAAAAAAGAAGGGGGGTGCGGATAGGTAAACAATGGGCGGTCATTTTTTATATATAAATATATAAATAAATATATAAATATATATATACACATCGTCAAGTTAGCTTTTTCACCGGATCGAAGAGGAATTCTTCATTAATTAATTCATCGATTAATTAGCGCAAATTCAGGACTTGAAGAAAAGACTCTTTCGAATTTTCTCTAACTTCTTTTTCTTTTTATGAAGTTGAAGTAATTCAAGTAAAGAGATGGAAAGCGGACTTCGTCTTCGTTTGAAACGCTTGTTGTAATAGTTCATTTTTTTTTTTTTTTTTTTTAAGAAACGGAGGGTTCTCTTTTTTTGTGAACGAGGAAAAGGGATTCCGATCCGTTTCCACTTACACTTAATTATATGATTATTATAATACATTTTATATTAATCCTATTCGTCTATTTTTATTGTTGAAACCCGCCTTTCCTTAATGTCGAACGACCAAGTTGTATTGTGATTTTCATTATCGTCATCATACATGTTATCAGTTAGACTCAATTAATGTTATAATTCTATTAATGTTTTATTCATATATTATTTATAACTACTAACGCCAATATTAGCAACTGATTAATGATCTTTTAAACTAGGTAAATATGCGCCTGAAGAAGATGCGTAATTTTTTTAAACGAATGTTTTTTACATTTAAGCTGAAGCTATAAATCGCATACGATTAAACTGTCGACTTTAATTTATAGAAAAATAAATTCAAGAAAAATGCAACGAAATAATAGTTGTTACTTTCCTATAATCTTGTCGCAAAAACTGGATGATGCTGTATATACAAAATTATTAATAATTTTTTTAAACATTTTATAAACAATGTAATTTTATTTCGTCGAGTCGAAATATTTGTTAGATGTATCGAAAATAAAAATAAATGTTGATAACAATCATCGAACTGCTTCAATTAATTATTGATTACTGTCGATTTTTAATATTCGTTGTTGTATCTGCAAAAAAATTCTTCAAAGAACTTGTTCAATTTTTCTTCAAATGTTACGGAATCCTGCATTCTTGATTTTAGCTCCATCAATGTATCTTTCAACTACAAGAAATAATCCATACATAACAATTTTGTAATTAACATAATCTCAATACTGTACCTTGAAGCATAAATTATCTAATTCTGGATGTAATTTGGTGTGATTAGCTGATTGCATTGAATCGTTCATTGAAAACGCTGCTAATTTATGCTGTAAATCCTTTATCTCGTTTCTGTTTTTTTCATGAATCGCATGAAAGCAGAGACCGAACGTTTGCAATCGTTTATTTAACTGAATTACAACCTTTGCACTCTCTGTCAAGTATTTCTGTTCTTTCGAAAGTTTAGTGATATTTCTAAAACAAATAAAAAGTGATTACGAATATTTAATATTAAAACATGTCAATTTTCAAAGCGTCTTAAAAAAATATATAAATTTTTTTACATATCAATGCTTGCTATAATTTTTTCATTGTCATTCTTCAATTCTATTAACGCCTTTTCTAACACCTCTTTCCGATGTGTTTCCCGCTGAAGCGTATTCTCTAAACTCTCTATTTTAATTTTGGACTTCGCAGCTTCCGTTTGACTTGACAGAATTTCCTTAGACAAAATGTCACGTTCTTTCAGCAAGCTGTCGTGATTCATCGACAGATTCGAATAATAAATTTTATCACGCATTTTCTCTTCTTCTAAAGAACTGATCGTCTCTGCTGCTGATTTCAATCGAATTCGTAATTCGTTCGATGTTTTTCGTTCATTCTGCAAAAGTGCGTCCTTCGAGCATAGCTCTTCGCGTACTAACAAATGGTCCTTCTCTAATTTATCTAACTCTCTCTGGAAAAATATTGTGGTATCACATTTATCTTAAAGATGAATTCAAAAATTTGCAAATATTCTACCCTGCACCGTTGAATCTCGTAAATTATTTCGCAAAACTTTTTCTCGAAGTGAAGTATCTCTGGTGTGTTAGATAAAAAGTTATCCATTTTTTTATCGTAATGTTTTACAGTACTTTTTTGTATGATCGTACAAAATTTTGAATAAAGAATGTCCGAATAGCGCATGTGTGTTACTCTTGGTTACGAGCAAGCTCGACACTGCTCGACCAATCATAGCTGATATGCGCAGAATAAACAAGAATTTGTCATTTGATGCGTAACCCTCTCGTCGAATGACTAAGAGAGGTTAAAATTCGCTATATAAACAGAGTAAACATACTGTTAGTATATTTTTTAAACAGGCATGTGACAAGAATATATAATATTCTTAAAATGACAGACGAGAAAACACAAACGCAAGAGTTTAAATTAGATCCAGATTGTGAATTAAGATTCGAAGTTGAAACAAAAAATGAAAAGGTTACAGTTGAGGCAAGTATTAAAATGACTTTTTTAATCTCATATAATTTACATTCGTTTTATTCTTTCTGTATCTTAATAACTATTTACTTGTTTTGTAGTGTATAATCATCTACTCATTTTCTTGCAGTTGAAAACTGGTTTAGCAGAAGTATTTGGCACTGAATTAGTAAAAGGAAAGAAATATGAATTTAGCGCTGGAGCTAAGGTTGCAGTCTTTACTTGGCAGGGTTGTACGGTAGAGTTGGTTGGAAAAACAGATGTTAGTTATGTAGCCAAAGAGACTCCAATGGGTCTTTACTTAAATTGTCATGCAGCAATGGAAAGACTTAGAGAAACTGCAGAGAAAGATGATACCAGGGGTCCAATAACTATGGTTGTAGGTCCTTGTGATGTTGGAAAATCTACACTTTGTAGGTTATTATTGAACTATGCAGTTAGAATGGGTCGCAGGCCCATATTTGTAGATTTAGATGTTGGCCAAGGACATATAGCGATACCTGGTACTGTTGGAGCATTATTAGTGGAACGTCCATCTAATATAGTTGAAGGTTTCAGTCAACAAGCACCATTAGTCTTTCACTTTGGACATAAATCTCCACAGGCTAATGTTGCTCTTTATAATCTCCTTGTGACACGCCTTGCAGAGGTCTGTTCTGATAGACTTCAAGCTAATAAGAAAGCCAGAGTTTCAGGAATTGTAATAAACACTTGTGGTTGGGTCAAAGGAGATGGTTACAAATTATTGACTCATGCTGCTCAAGCTTTTGAAGTAGATGCTATTTTAGTATTAGATCAAGAAAGACTTTATAATGAACTTGTTCGAGATATGCCAGACTTTGTTAAAGTTGTTTTTCTACCAAAAAGTGGTGGAGTTGTAGAAAGGAGTCAAGCACAGAGAGTAGAAGCTAGAGATCAAGGTGTTAGGGAATATTTTTATGGATCCAGAACACCATTATATCCTCATAGTTTTGAAGTGAAATGGAGTGAAGCTAGATTGTATAAAATTGGTGCTCCAGTATTACCCGCATCCTGTATGCCACTTGGAATGAAAGCAGAAGATAATTTAACAAAACTGGTAGCTGTTACACCGGGACCAAATCTTTTGCATCATTTACTGTCAGTCTCATTTGCTGATTCACCAGAAGATGATGTAGTACAAACTAATGTGGCTGGATTTGTTTGCGTGTATGTAAAATAAAATTTTAAGACAAACTTGTTTGATGATAACCATTTAATGAAAAATATTTATTTTTTACAGAACCAATGTTGATGTAGAGAGACAAACATTTACAGTGCTAAGTCCGCAACCTAGGCCACTGCCAAATACAGTTTTATTACTTTCAGATATTCAATTTATGGATAGTCATTAATGTTTTTATACAAATTATTATTATTTAAAATAATTAATAAATAAATTACACATTATTATATATATTTATAAGTGGTTATAAGTTATTAATTATTTCTAACCATATCCTTAACTTAATTCTTCTACAAATTATCAAATTATGAGATTCCTGCATTTTTGAATTTTCAAAATCCCAATGATCCATTTATCGATTCGAACAAACGCGATTGTTCGATACTATCGATTACTGCGAATTACCGACATATATCGATTAGTATATTTACGTATCGATGATGTTGATCAGAACGCTGCCGGTGCCACGCGTACTAGCATCGAAACTTAATTTAACCTAAAAAGAAACGTCAATAAGAGTTGAAAAATGACTGCATTAACGGTTATAGGAAAGTTTTGGCAAGAGTACACGAAAGTTACACCGAAGAGGCTTAAAATAATAGATGCTTATCTACTTTATGTGTTTCTCACCGGTGTTATACAATTCATATATTGTTGTCTTGTCGGCACGTTTCCTTTTAACAGTTTTCTTAGCGGATTTATTTCTTGTGTTTCGTGCTTCGTTCTTGGAGGTATTGTAAATAATTATCTTTATTCATTTTTGTCTTATGATATATCTAATATTTCATGTATCGTAATATTATAATCTTAACATTTTTATCAATATGTTAGACAATTGTATTATTTACTGCATTTATTCTTCTCAGTTTAGAACTTTATTATTATGCATTCTATACAATATTGTTAATGTGTTTGTTTCAGTTTGCTTGCGACTACAAGTGAACCCTCAAAACAAAAATCAGTTTTACGGAATAAGCCCTGAGAGAGGATTTGCAGATTTTATTTTTGCTCACGTGATACTACATCTTGTCGTAATGAACTTCATTGGTTGAATTGATAATATTTTATTTGTACAAATGTTTAATAAAATATTGCAACTATAACATTATTACATTCAAACCTGTTATTAACACGACTGTCAGAATGTGATAAGAAATCTGTCAAGGAATAAAACAAATTTTACTTTTATTTATGCAAAGTACAATTTTACAATGGATATAATACAGTCAAATAAATTATAACTATGATGTTTTTCTCATCTCTATCGTTCTATGCGTTGTTAAAATATTATCTTTAATAAAGAATGTTCATAAATTACAAGTTTTGTATTAAAATATTCTATATCAAATGTTTGCGAATACTAAATTTGAAACTTTATGTTCATATAATAATGTATATCCTTTTCAGTTATATGGTTCCAAGCAAAAGATAGCAAAGGGTATTTAAGAAAAAAATACTCCATGAAAGGAATTTTTTTATTTTACATATTCTATTTTGAGTATTTTTTATATGCGAAACATCACTTAATTTTATATTTTATTAACATTTAGACATAATCAAAAATAGTGCTTTTCGTGGCAAATAAACATTCCTAAGAAATATTCTGGCAGAACTTGTAATAAATGTTAAAATACTAATTAAGAAAAAAGGGCAAAACTTTACTGATTAGGTTCTATTAAAGAATATTTAATTTGTAGATGTTCGTATTTTAAACATTACTTTCTCCAACAATTTCAATATTTACTCACAATTATATATATTACCTCTAAAATTAAACATTAAAATAAAATTAATAACAAAAACTGTAGTAATCGTTCACTATTCAAATGCTAAATGTTTTCATTCTTTATTTAATTGGAAAAAAATGAAAAAGGAGATATTATATTCAACAATAAATTCTTATTATTATAGCAGTCCTCTAATCCACCAATGAGTATATGATTCACAACCAGTCAATATTAATTGCAAGAATCTTCTATTCTTAAGAAAAATTCATTTTCTTACGAATAGAAAATCAAGATTTCCAAGAAAACCTATTTTTTAAAGAAAATGAAAATAAAAAAATTGCTAAGTAACTCTTCCTTGAAATTAGTACAACTTTGTTAAAAAGATTATGTTTTAACAAATATCCAAGGACTTTGTTTTGCAACCTAAAATTGAATAATAGGAAAACGTATTTTGCATGAAACACAAGACTTTCAAAGATCGTGTTTCTTAATAATTATTTTAATAAATAAAGAATAATTAAGCGAGTAATACTTTTAAGTTAATTCTTCTTATTATTTTTAATAAGGAATTATACTGTTAATACTTTTTAAGTTAATTGTCCTTAATTTTCTTAAGAATAAAATGTGTATATGTATTCTTAAGAAAAATATTTATCCAAAAGAAAATAATAAAAAAGAAATGAAAATATTCAAGAAAACTGTTTCTAAAAATTGAACAAAAGAGGATCTTAAACGAGTTAACATTACAATTAAAAAGACAGATATCTATGAGAATACAAAGTGAAATAACTTCTATGAAAATCAAGAAAGGATTTTAAAAAAATTATATATCCAAAAATTACCTTCTTTAAGTGGGATGAAGATTAAGATCACTGAAAAATTCTTAGGAACAAACACACATAATAAAGAACATACTTTTCTCAAAAGCAACATGAAGAAGTAGGATACAAAAGTAAAATAAAAGAAAAAAAAAAATGTAATAAGTGGTTGTTGGTGAACGTGTATAATCCCCCCCTCCCACCCCAACAAAAATCAGTCGTATATTCTTCTTTAAAGAAGATGGCCGCTACGAAGCATGAAAAATCAAAATTTTTATCGACATGTATTTTTCTGTTTTCCTATTTTAAGAGGTGACATCAGAAACGCGTTTCTCGGTTTCTTGTTTTTTTCGACGTTTTTCAAAATATCTCTTCCTTGCAGCGAATATCATATGTGCTTTGCGACGCTGCAATATTTGTTCTCTTTCAGATGAAGATTTTGAAAATCGTCCTCCTATGTTGGAAGGCTCTTCACCGCTGTAATAATTTATTATGGAATCAATGTAGATTACATGAATCGTATAAACTCAGAATTATAAGAAAAATAAAGAATTACCTATCGGCAAGAGGAATGTCGAATCTTGGATCCGATGGTAGCGGTGTCGAGGCGGTATTTAAAGATGCACTAATCTCAGTGATATTGGTATGGATTTGTGGGACGGATTCTGATTGTGGTTCTTCGATTAAATGATGAGGCGATATTAGCACTCCATCAAGAATGTTCTCAACAGTCCATTCTACTGATCTTGTCATCCTGAGGTCTTCTACGATTAGATTACGTGGGAAATGTGGAAATAACTGTTGTACCTATTTCAATGACAAACAATAGTAATTATTTTCTTGCGTAATTCTACTTGTTTGAGCTTAACCTTTCATTTATAGGGTACATTACGTATAAAAGACTGTAATGTTTTTTTATTATTATTATTACCTGTCTAATCATGGTATCCATTTGTGAGTTGTTATGTGCAATGGTAGAAATATTCCCGCGCAGCCTATTGTGAGAGACTTCGACAGAAAAGCTCGGCAACCAAGAAACATAACGTGAACCATCGAAATGAAAGAAATGGTTTTCATTTCTCCTGACTGGTGTTTGTGGTTCAGTCGGTAACTCTTGTGTACTCTCACGGTGATTCGGTTGCATATTCAGAGCAAGTCTACAAGTTGGGCAAGATGTGTCTTGCTCCAGCCAGGATTGTAGACAAGAATTGTGGAATAGATGACCACAAGGTAATTTTCGAGCAGTTTCCATTTTCTCCCAACAAATTGCGCAGTTGTCAGAATTATCTGCTAACTCTTCTTGCGTTGCCATTGGATAACTGTAAAAAATATTATATGGTATTCGTTTACTTCAATCACACAAATAAAAAATAAATGCTTACTTTTGTTCCATGTGGTTTAGCACAGCTAGATAGTTCCTGTGTTTCGTAATTTTGCGTTGTATTTCGTAGAAAAGGTACCTAAGTTGCATACAAATTACAAGGGAGGCCATACTTAAGAAGATGTTACTCCAAAGCAACATATGAACGTGATGGAAGAAATCTATAGCAAGAACTACTAGCTCTGCAGCTAAGTCTGTATAGTATGTCAAAGGGCCTCTCTTATCCCAAGAACGTTGTGAAGAAGTACCTGCTCCTCTAGTGTCATACAAATGAATTATGTATCTCACCATGACATGAACTGTTCTGACACCTAGCAGGATGCACTGTGAATAATACAACAAGATTAAAACCATCTTTGTACAATATTTAGTTAGTATTTATATTTAAAGTATGTATGTAATTGCATTCAAATTAAAAAGACTTTATGTAAAGCATTGTACTTATTGTTCAGTAACATACTGAGACAAAAAAAGTAACAACTAGAATTTAAATTGTTTAATTAATAAGGACATAAATTACCTCAGCTGCAGTAAAGACAAAAGTATTGAATGAGACGAAGAAGAATGCTGCAGCTGTGCACAGTAGCAACATAAAGGAGGACAACGCAAGAATTGTAGCAAGAAGTCCCAAAAGTCTTGCATGACTCCATCCAGGGGTTGTCGGTGAGAAAGATAACTACAAAATAATGAAGTCAATGTTACAATGAAACATCAGCATGAAATTGTTAGATCTTAACTTCTAAAAAGAGGAAAATTCCCTTGGTTGCAAGATTCATATCATAAATCTTTCCAAAAGTAGATCAAGTCATTAGGCATGTGATTCCAGAAACAGAATACATACAATTTTTAATTTGATTTTTCAGATCTAAATGCATAATGTCTTTAAAATAAAAACAAAGTATTTCGTGACGTTGTTATGCAATGAATTCGCATGAATCCCTTTAGTGTAATTGAATAAAGGTAACCAGGTTACGTCTCTCTGAGTTACACGACGCTCGATTTTCTTTAGCTTAGCTCTTGTATGTCATTTTTTTTAGTCTGCGCAATAAATTTATTATTGTATAACTTCACTCACGACTAGTATTGACTCACGGTTTAAGTCTACAAGGTTTGAGGCTTTATAGCTTACAGGTTTTAAGATTTTATAACATCAAATCAATGCTTTACGATTTACAGTATTAAAGTATTTTTCAATTCTTTATGAAACCACCTACAATATTGGCAAAATGTCAAGATCACGATCTTGTTACTATGTTTAAGTTGTAACATAAACAGTTTGTTGAGAAGACGTTGATTTCAGAAGGATAAGTCAACACGGTGCTGCCGAGTTAGATTGCCAGAATACCACATTGTGTGTTGGTCATTGGCTAAAGGAATTTAACGTGTTCAGAACTTAGCGTGGATCGAAGACGGTCTATGTTCAACTTAGTTAAATAAATAAGCGCCATCGATTCAGGGGTATGCGACAATCGTGAATAAAAGATAATGTGCGTTGCCGCATGTTTGACGAGACAATAAAAAAGCTAGCGATTTCGTAACGCTTCTTCGTTCCTGTTCTGTACGAGGAGCCGTGCCAACTGCGGCGACTCATCCGTCCCAAATTCGAGATTATAAAATATGTTAAGATATTCGATAATGTCCATCAGTGCGAATGTATCAAACGCAAGGTCTGCCGTGCGAGTGTTTGATAGATGTAGGCGGATACACGTGGAATTATTTATATTAGGAAAGTATGTTTCTTGGTCAAGTTCATGTCAGGTGTCAGAAGTTCAATTTTTTTTCCCACAGTTTACGGGTAAAAATGTTCTACGAGTGAAAGCAGAGTGAAAGTATATTCTACAGGGTGTTTCAAATTTGAAGACACCCGCCTGGCGGGACTTTTGAACTAATATTTTTTAAAGCAGATTCGTGCAGAAAAATATATGCAGTTTCATTTAATAAATGATCTTGACAAAACACCAGCATTTGCAGAACTGACATGTGGATTGCATGATATACCACTTCCCGCCGTTTAATGGTACATAATAAGATTTTTTAATCTTGCGTGCAACTTATGTAACTGCCGTGAGTACCTTTTCACGTTTCTATAAATAACGGAAATAATTAATGTTATTGACTCAATCCGTCAATATGTAAAAAATCATTGAACACCTAATCAGTTCCTGTAAGCGTGTTCCATAGGTTTATCCGGCAAGTTTCCTCGTTTTCAGCTCCGGTTTGCATATTTTGTAGCTGACACAACCAGGCAAATGAAGAGCCGATGATAAATGAACAAAGAGCATAAGTTTATGATATGAATCCCTGATCCGTCCGTTTCAAATGCGATCACTAAAAATTTCGTGACCATCGTTTTATCGACTAATCATGGATTAACGATTGCATAATGATGCTACTTACGTATTCAAATCGATCCTTGCAAAGCTGGCTGAGCAGACTTAGGAAGCCAAGCACAGTGAACCAAGCCCACCATAGAACCACCTCGTCCATGTACTGTACGTTCAGCACACCGAATACGAAGATAAATTTGTAAAAGACGAAATTCCAAAATTTGTCCTTCAGATGCTGTCTCTCGGAAGCACGCAATTCTCCAAACACCAGCTTCTGGATCGTTTTGCCTAGCAAGATCAACACGCAATACGCCATGTTGATCAGAGTCTATAAAAAAAAGAACATTATTAATTATCACGAAGTTAAATAAACAAATCTGAGGTCTTAGGTCATGAAATTCATCTGAACTTGAAATACATTAAATCTGGTTGAAAGTTTTTTGAGGAAATAATTTAAAATATAAATTTATTTATATTTTTTAAAATATAAATTTAAAAAAATGTCTCCAAAAAAATAATTTAGTCTAGGAAAATTACTGGAAATTTATTAAAGACCTAGGGACATTTAAGGACACTCTCGTTCCAAGTTTGAACCGCGCTGTATCGCCCCGAATATGCAACACAAGATACAAGTGTTTTCATTATTTTATCCGTTTAAGTATAAACCATACCCAATGAAACAAATGGAATTTATTCAAAGAGTCAAGCATTTGTCTCAGCCGTTTATCAGTCACCTTGAACACACTACAAAACAGACACTTTTCCTCTTTGGCAGACGAAGTAGGAAGTAATAGATGTCGAGCAATGTTAAATCGTGCACCAACAATGTTAACGACTGCCAAACGTCCCGAAAGAAAGTTAATTTTAGTTCAAGCTAACGTTTGAACAGTCCCGTTCCTTAAACAATACTGACAGTATGCAAAAATACTTGGGTCGTTCCAAAAGTCGTAGCTCGTGTTTATATTTTTTTTGTAAAACGTTTTTAAAATGTAAATCGAGATTTCGCGGTCATTTTAAAATCAAGGTTAGGGTAGGTTACGAAGTCATCCTAAAACATTGTCATGACGTAATAAGACATGTTGTTCGAATAGTAAAAAATAATGACTCAAAAAGCAACTATGTAATTTTGCAACGTTTCGCGTTGCATAAGTTTCGAGATTTACTGTAACATCATGGTAGATAATATATGCATGACGATGGTACGTTTAATCTTGATTTATCGTAGAAGAGAGAGCCCAGGGAAAGTCTGGCCTATTACTGGTTCACGCCGCAAGAACGATCCACATAATTCGTATCGCTTACCCAGATGCATATGGGTTCGTCGAGCATGCATTCGAGTAGCTCCTTGAAATGTATCACGAAATTTCTTGGATTCGATTCGACGTCGCCCGCGGGCGATTCATTTTCGGTCTCCACATACGTGTGATTACTTTTCCACGCTGGGTCCTTGATGATTTCGGCCGCATAGTAAACCGAACATGAAAGCACGGCGAAACTGATTGCCGTGTAAACCCGAAGATTCGGGATTGGAAGTCGATCCAAAAATTCCATCGGCATCTTTGCCTTGGCCTTGTTCCTGCTCCTGGAAACATAATACGTACATAAATCGATCATTCGAGAACGCGAACTGATACCTGCAATCCTACAGGGACATTCAAAAAGACTGCACACTTTTTATGGTAAAATAAATTTAAATTTTTATACCTAATTTATGACTAGTTTTCACTAAAATACATACTGCTTCTTATGATGGTATTTCGTTAACCTTTTCAACCTATTATTAGAGTATGGTTGCCGGAGACGGCTATAATTGGAGAAAAGTAAATAAGTTATAAATAACGCAGAAACGTGTGAGGTTGGTCAAGAACTTGCAAGTTTGCAGGGTTAAATATATAGTTGCTCACCTTTTCTTAACAGTTTACATTTGATCTGTTGTCGAGTCAAAATGGCTCTCGTGTTAAAAAGGAAACTATCAAGAATTGAATTTTTATGAAGGGCAAACAAGTTCAATGGGATATTTGGTTACTGAAAGGGTTAATGCGTTCATTGGTATGCCGGCTATCGGTAATCGTAATTTTCCGTTAGCGCCACCAACGGACATCGACATTTCCGTTACACTGCTGTAATACCAACCGATTTATGTATTCAGTAACTTGAAAATGACTATAACGTGTAGCACGTGGTACCAAGTCAACAGAAGTGAACTCGATGATTCAACGTTCGATTATATCATATCAGATCAATTTTGAATTATGATTTTGTGACATAGACTTGTCATAATATATTGTGTCACGTCAATTCGAAGCTGGAACTCAATGAAAATTATTGCATAAACGTTTGATACATATCAAATATAGAAACTTAGAAAGCCTGACATGATTTCATAACATAAAACATTTATCACATATCAATTTGAAATTGATTACATAAACGTTTCATTGCCATTCTCAGTGCAAGATTGCTGTTGTAGTAAACACTTCTATATTGCAGAATATATTTGATAGAAATATCTCAAAATGTCACTTACAGTATATTAAAGTTTACATTTTGATCAAATTGATTACGTCTTATCATTATTGTTCAGATAAAATGATTTTCCACTGAAGTAACGCATCAGTCAATTTGCAAGAAAATGTACCTATGAATGAATAAAGTACTAAGAGTTATAATCAAATTAAAATATTGTCACTCATATAAGAACAGTTATAAAAATAATATTTTGAAAGAACTGACATATAAAATGTTAGATAATTTAAATAAATATTTTCTGTCAAATAATGTCAAGGCTACAGTTGTGTTATCAAACGCCTCGATGCTGATGTAATATACGAAGCACGAGTTCTACGTGTCTAACCGTTACTTTGACCACGTGTTAACGCAGTCCAATGGAAACTTGCAAGTTTCCATGCGTACCAACCTGGAGCTTTCCACGCAAAAAACTTGACGATTGCATTATTTACGAGGATTTACGACTCCCGTAATCTTACGTGCTAAAGCGAGACTATCGATACGAAGATTTATATTTGACAGTTTCTGTACCATACCTCACGAAATTATCTTCTTTCGAAGCATAATTCATACGCGGCGAATAACAATATAAAAATTCACGTAACAAAATCAAGAATACGTGACATCGGCCATTAAAGTTTTAAACAAATCAGTGACGCGTGTTGCAAGATCCAAGGACAATTTTACGTTTGTCATTTATTTTGAATATTTCTAATGATAAATAGCTGTCAGTGAAGCGATTGAACGCTCATCAATTCAAGGGGTGGTAAACGAATACTGCATTGACGTTTCACGTGTTTACGCTATTCACGTGACCATCTGTTATTCCTCTTATATTAAACAACATTCAATTATTTAAATTCAATATTAAACACGAAATGTTCAAATTTACGTACTATTCTTTGCGGAAATTTTGTTTCATAAAATAAGGAAAATGTACGTGTTAATTATTGTTAGCAATTGATTAGATATGTTAAAACATTTTTCATGTTTCCATATTGCGATACTTTCAAGGCCTTTATTTATAAGACCTCTCGAAATGTTTTCGTTTTTTGACAAGCGGTATCTGCACCTGATAAATCTATTTCAGGCAGTAAATATATATTTTTAATTTTTATAATTTCAGGAACAGATTGGTCCATGTACCATTTCCACTTGATAGTTTCCTACTGATAGTTTCCCTTCATTAGTGAACCACGTTTCAATCATTTATAATGAAGGTCCATTTACAAGCTTAACCTTTTCTTAATTTTATCAATGTCTTTATCAGTTCACTTTCGTTATTCACTTTCAAAACACTTGTTAAAATATATTACTTAAAAAAATGACATCGTCGTGAATATAATTTGACGATACCTGTATAGGTTTATGTAACATAACTAGTATTATCCTTCTTGTGAATATTTACGTGATCACTTCTTAAATGTATTGTACTTTCTTTTCTGCGAGGATTACCGGTTCCATTTATTCCCATTTTCTAATTGCCGATCCTGATCATTGACAGTAAATTCGATACATGAATATTATACATAATTAATTAAATATTGCATATAATCAGTCACACTCGATATCACTCGCCTATAAAAAGACGCTTTATCGATACGGAACAAGTGGACTCACCTGAGATTGACAATTGGAACACGTTGCCTTTAATCCATCATCGAAAGAGGATAGTTTCTTTCAAATAAAACTCCCGACAGCTTAACAGATCGCACTTAACGCATATCTGCACTGAATTCAAGAAAAAGGCACGAATACCGCTACGGGAAGAGAAACCGGAAGGCTACTGAAAGTTAAAGACTTTCTCGGTCGAAATCGTCCATCAGTTAACAGCACACGCGTTTTTTGTGGTTTTACATGGCACAGGTGCGAACGTACCGACGAATAGATCGTGTTCGGAAAGATTTCGAGCTAAAAAACTACTTCCTTCACACTCTTTTAATCAGGAGGAGGATTCGGGATGTTATTGCGACACAACGCGTCACAATGTAACACGAAAACTGCAGTGCTTGAGACCGCTTAGGAGACTGAGCGTACAGTCGATAAGGAAGCATCGATTCTTGTTAGAGTCGAGGAGTGGGGAGAGAGTAGGTTAGGTTCCTCGATTTTATCGATTTTACGCGCGCAATTTGAATTCTCTATTTTCATTTTCTATTATGAGCTTAAATTCTTAACGTGAAGCTTAAAAAATTGTTCTGTCCAACTTTTTCTTCGTGATAGTAATAATTGTAAAGAAAAACAGGGTGATAATAATTTTCGAATTTAATTTTTAAAATAAACTCAATTGTTAAAATTATAAAATAATTTTTCTAACCACGTCATTTCGTTTGCACAGTATTTTAAAAGAAAAATGAAGTCAATGAACCACAATTGCATCCTGAGTCAACTTTGAATTTAAATATTCATTAGTTCACGTGCTGCTTGTTTTCATTAAAACCATGCGTCATACAGGAAACGTTCAAGACGTTAAAAAACGAAGAAACTATTTAATACGTTAGATTATAGCAAGTTTACGCACAAATGTATATTTTAGTCGCTGAAGTAATACAGACCCTGATGCTTCCTGAAATAGATCGGTTCAAGTGTTAAATAATTTTGAGTGAAAATTTCACACCATTTTCACTAAAATATATTTTTCAATTATTTTGGGGATAATCTTTCCGTTGCAGCTTCCTGAAATAATCAAACTTTAATTAGAGAAAAATTTGGAAAATTAAGAACACATTTTCTTTCCATTTAAATTTTATTGCAATTAAAGTTTTATAATGGGAATATTAGGTTATTGTGTAATAAATATGACAAAACGTATGCTGTACAAAAGTTTCATGTTACCGCTTTCATGGAAAACTGCACAACTAACGTCCTCTTGTAGCAAATTACCAAACTAACGAAACATTAAATTTTCTTTTTTCTAAATTCTTATTCCTCAATAGCGCTATTGTTTTATTCTCTCAACCGATGATGCCGCATGTGACATACTTCAGAACTTGTCAATACCGGTTAGTTCCACCAACCACCACTAGATGGCGCAAAGAGTACTGTTTTTCAAAAGTTGATGTTAAAAGGACGTACAAAAGTAAAGCTTGTTTTTAGTTTATGTAACCTTCGGTTAATTTCTCTGCGATGATGTGAATTTATTTTCTTTTACTAGAAAAAAATGCTATAATCTTTATATTATTTGTAATCACATGTCACGTTCAGTGATTGCGCAGACGCCGAGTGTAAAAACGCGCGAACATCTTAGAATAGTTTCTGTTTATTTAAGCTGAAACATACGTTGTTTCTTATTTCTATAAACAAGAATTTAAAAAGCCATTTTATTAAGAATATATATATGGAGCTGTGTATATTAACTGTCTGTACATTTATTTGCTTGAAGTTTACAAGGTTATATAAAAATTGTAGGAAAAAAAATAAAAATTAATTTAATTATTCTATCTTAAGAAATATTATACAATGCAATATGTTTTGTCGTTCTGAGTGTGAGAAGCAGAAAAAAGTGAATAATCATCCATTTAACTCAAGGTAGACGACTCTAGTTTTTGCTCGATTTTTTTCAACACTTATGTATAGTCGTCGAAAGCAGGGTGGCAAAAATACGTATAGCAGTAAAATTACATGCAAATGAATGACAAGTAATTAGATAGAGAATTAAAATGGAAAATAGGTCTTTCTTTAAGAAAATACATATTGTAGACATAAAAAATTTATTTAAAACGAATGTTATAGACATTGTATATGACGGGGTTAGGTTAAGTGGGGTTAATATTAAATGTAAAAATATTTTTAACAGATAAACTATTTGACATGCATGTTTTACATAATTTATTTTTTATTTCCTGCAATCTTCTCGATATGCACATAAGTATAAAAATATATTTGTACAAATTAAAAATACATAAATAACGCAAATGTGCGAGGCTGTTGTAATAGTTAAGAGGATTAGGTTTGGGCGATTACGTGCATTTAATTCATAAGCGGGCTGACATAACCTTAAATGCAAACAGGTACAAACGTAAACATTACTCTCGAAGCGACATACAAATCCATACACAAATACATGAGTTCAATATTAGAACCTGCTCAATTGACATTTACACATGACGTACGTGACGTCCTCTGCTGTGCACACGCAACGACACACTTGTGGTGGTTTTTTAACACACTCGTACGTCGATCTGTCATGTATACGGACAGTATAGACGGAAAACAGAGTGGCATCGTTCCCACACATGCGACGTTCAAAGGCACGTCGAGACTCGGCAACGGTCGGCGCGACAGTACCGCGATTGCTTCCTCGCTGTTCAGACTTACCGGCGTGCGCTGACGTTGCGCATGCGCGTGCGCAACTCTGTTTTGCCCGCCTGCGCGTGTCACACGCAAATGGCGTTCGACCAGTGGATTTGTTAAATAATCGACGTAATGCGTTTAAAAATACGCGAACCAGTGGAAACGATTTAATTCTTCTTACGTGGAACAACCGGTCGCCGCCAATGGTACTTATTATCAATATACGTTGCTTTACATTTGTTCGTTAACACTCGATCAAAGCTTTTCGATCCGGTCACGTGTACGTGCATTAACTCTGTCGGGCTGTTTTGATAACGAAATTCAAATCGACGGAATACATTGCTGTTCGACTTTGTTAATTCAAAACTATTAACTATTAAACTTTAATAATAATTTGTTGTTGTTGTAACTCCTATAATTTCAATTTCTATGCTGCAATTTCGAACTGGTTTTTATGTTTCTTTTTTTTTGTTTTTAATTAACCTACAAATGCACTATGACTATATGGTAGAATGCATTAAGATAATTATCGTTCGAGGAAATTGCACCATGATAAAAAAGAAATTGATGCAACCAGCTTTTTCATTATTATTTTTTGTTTATAATCATTATATTTTTTGTTTTTTAATACTTGGTATTAAAAACTTTAATGTAATTTGAAAATTATTCGCGAAGGTTTATAAATATTCTAACAAAATTTAATGAATTTCTTTTTGTTAGAGTATTTTAAAAATACTGAAGGGAGAAGGTACAACACTCAAATGTAAATTTCTATCGTTTCGAAAGTCATAGCCGACACATTCGCCTTAGGGCACCGCGTGCATTAAGTCTGACCGTGGAACGGCATTAGTAAATTACATAAATTTTGGTTTCATAAAAGAATGATGGTCGACGAGGGGTAATAATAATTTAAAACGACGCACGTTACTACGTTTACACTTTTTTCCGTTGCGTAAGAGAAATCTTTTCATAAACTAATGAACATCTGACTTACTTTAAAATCCTAATGAAACACTTCCGATTGGTAACAAATGACCGTATTAGTTTTTTGTCGATAACGTAATTAAATCAATGTCGTTTGAACACTCAAAGCTATAAGTGATTTTAAACGATTTTCAATTTCCTCACGAACGTACGCGATATCGCGTGGACCTATTAACGAATCGATTGTTCTAACATACGGAAAAATATGTACTCGCATAATTACGTTATCAGCGTGTTCAGATAACAATTATTTTATTCATACGAAATATTCCGTTCGGGTAAGAAAAAACGAAGAAATTGTTTGGTCTAGAATATTGAAAGATACTCGGGAGATTGCGGAGGATCCGGATCGAGGAACGTGTATCGAAAACTTTTTAATTTCATTCCTTTTTTACTGTTGATGGAGTTTTGTTCAAAACATTGACCCGGTCAGTGATCCAACATTCTTTTTATAGTTCTTCAGACATCCTGTTTACTATGTTATACTCATCGTTAAAATCTTTCATTCGAAAGAACTTTCTCACTTCTCGAAGTGCTTGAAAGCGGAAGCTTATCGATTCCACGGTTAGCTGGGGGATTTCTTATCGATTGTATTTGATCTCAATATCTCGAATTAATGTTCACGATTACTATTACTGTCAGTGGTCGGTAAACGAGACTTTGGGGTTCTACGAATTTTCCAAATTGTCACAATTTCATTGTAAATGACGAGTTCATACTTTTTGGTACTTCAGCATGAAACTTGACAAATATCGAAACATAATTTACATTCAACTCTAAGAGTGTTAAACCTTACACTCGTCTCATCACAAGTGATTACAGTATTGAAGTTCGTAACTCTCGAACAGCCGCCATGTTTAAAAAATTTCCCAGCAAACCTTTCCATACTCAAAACTTCGGAACCGATAAAATGTCAAAGTGTATAAAGAATTCAAATCGCATAATTTTTGTTCAGAAAGTTTACGGTGCTTGTCGAGTTATATTTATATTTAATGAATCGATGTAATATGACGAAAAGTTCGTTTCATTCTAACCACCCGTTTAATCGTTCTGTACCAGATAACAAACTCTTCCCACTCTTGGTCAAGATGGCGGTTGCCTAATCTCCAGCGAAAAAAAAGAGGAAGATAGAAAGAGAGAAAATATCAACGCGTCGCTTAAAGATAACAAAGGCAAAAAAGTATCTATCGTGACGGCCATATTTCCGAAATATTTGTTGCTCGATTCGTGGCTTGAAGGTAAATCGTATTTCGGCGGATTGTCCTGTGCGCATGCGCACCTGGCCATTTTGAAATGGAAGAGCGGCTAGAGAACGCCGAAGGGCCGTCGGTTAATTCTTCCTCTTCTTCGACGGATGGTGAGTATTTCTTTTTTGTTAAACATTATTCGATAAATAGATATATATCTTGAGAAGACGGTGGCAGGAAGTTCCTGTCTACGTGCTATTGTGCATTAGAGTCTCGTTATATTGCCGATTTCGCGAATTATATTTTACATCTATGCAAGTGATGATTCTAAAGAAATTTCAAAATCTCAAGTTTATAAATCTACCAACTTAAATTTCCTCATTTTTAAATTTCTAAAATCGCAGACTTTCAGCCAACTTCCTAAAAGATCTCCAACTCACAAATTTCCCTATACGGAAATTTTGTTTAAGGAAGCCTAAGGCTATTATACGAAAATTATATTAGTCATTGTCTCTGATCGACAATTTTAACATACAAGCTTCTAACAAAGATAAGATTCGATTTCGTATCCCGTGACAAGTCATCGTCGATAATATTTATGTAACTGAAAGGAGTTTCCCGAACGGGTACATTTCTCCTTATGTAATATTCGTGTCTATTATTCGGAGCTACGGTATCGCCATTGAAACTCTAATGCATTCATCCGTCGTCGGTCGACGTGAAAAAATGGTGTCCCAGTCGATGAATACGCGGAGATTTTGAAGTGATTCGAGACGCTTTTATGTTTAGCATTTTGGAACAAGCTGACAATGCCCGATGATGAAAAAACTATGTGTGTTACGTTTATCGCTTAATTTACATGGAGTCAGAAAATTTCTACGCTACTGTGGTTTCAGACGTTCGTCTGGTAACCTAACCTTGATCTAACGGCATCTTACACCCTTCGGATGTAACCTCGATATCTTAGCATTATACAGTTTACGAGTATAGAAATTACTTATTAATGTCATTAATGTGTAAATGATATTAAGCTATGATGATGTTAATCTGGAGTGGTATTGATCTATTGACATGGTACTGATCTAACCTAACTTCAGGGTTATTACCGGGATGTTGGTTGATTCGATGAATCAACATGGCGTCGACCCAATTTGACTTCGACCTAACCTGACTTTGACCCAACCTGACTTTGACTCAACCTGACTTTGACTCAACCTGACTTCGACCTAACCTGACTTCAACCCAATTTGATTTCGACCCAACCTGACTTCGATCCGATCTGATTTCAACCCAATCTGAATTCGATCCAATCTGATTTCAACTCAATCTGAATTCGACCCAACCTAACTTAGCTTAATCTGATTTCAACCCAACCTAACTTCGACCCAATCTGACTTCGACCTAACCTGACTTCAATCCAATTTGATTTCGACCCAACCTAACTTCGATCCAATCTGATTTCAACCCAATCTGAATTCGACCCAACCTAACTTAGCTTAATCTGATTTCAACCCAACCTGACTTCGACTCAACCTAACTTCGACCCAACCTAACTTAGCTTAATCTGATTTCAACCCAACCTAACTTCGACCCAACCTAACTTAGCCCAATCTGATTTCAACCTAACCTAACTCCAATCCAACCTAACTTCGACCCAACCTAATCTCCGAACTAATCCATTCCAACGTTATCCTAACTCCAACGACTCCTAACTCCCGTAACGTCTCCGAGTGAATCAGATCGCGTACATCGATACAGAATCGCGCACCGATCTTCGATTCGTGAAAATATAAAGAGGGTGAAGACAAGCGCAAGTGAATTCCATTTTGTTGCTGCGCAGCCGAAGGTCCTCGGGTTATCTTCGCGAACCGACGCGATGAAGCTTTATCGTCCCGAGTTTCGCTCCGTTTCACCCTGGATTTTTGCGAGACACACGCCACCAAGACACACACGTACGTGTACACACGCGGACACGTGTTTCTATGTATTAATTGCGTAACCGTATCGATTCGCACGGCGAACATTTTCATAATTAATGGATCTTGTTAATAGCTATTAATACATCATAGCGTATGCGGTTCGTGCCGGTTCGCGAGCTGTGCCTTAGAGGAGTACAGGATGTTCCAGAAATTAATCTTTCAACTATCTATGGATGTCTAAGTCGCTTATCGGACGCTGGCGAGCGAAATTCTGTGGGAACGATGGGGAGGACGTAATATTTCAGAGTTTTCAGTTTGTGACGTAGTCTGGACGTTCCACAGCGACTGAGGATTTTAGAAATTCCAGATTTTAGAAGAGGCAGTTTGAGAAGTCTAGGAATCTTAGGAAAAATAGGAACCTGGATATAGAAACACTGGACGTCCACAGCAAATGAGCTTAGAGACTCCACATTCTAGGAGAGGTAGTCTGAGAAATATAGGATCTTTAGGAAACATAGGAACCTAGATATAGAAAGACTGGAGGACGTCCACAGCAACTGAGCTTAGAAACTCCACATTCTAGAAGAGGTCTGAGAAATATACGATCCTTAGGAAACATATGAACCTAGATATAGAAATAATGGAGGAATGTTGAAGATCTGGGGAGCTCATAGGTTATGTCCTTAGGATATACGATCTTGAGATCATAGATCTTGATATTTGGGGAATGTAGATGATTTGAAAGCTTGAGAGGACTGATTCTGAGGATGTGGAGGACCCAGTGGAGGATGTGGAGGATGTGGAGGATGTGGAGGACCCAGTGGAGGATGTAGAGGATGTGGAGGATCCAGTGGAGGATATGGAGGACCTAGTGGAAGATGTAGAGGATGTGGAGGATCCAGTGGAGGATGTGGAGGATCCAGTGGAGAATGTGGAGGATCCAGTGGAGGATGTGGAGGATCCAGTGGAGAATGTGGAGGATCCAGTGGAGGATGTGGAGGATCCAGTGGAGGATGTGGAGGATCCAGAGGACCCAGTGGAGGATGTAGAGGATGTGGAGGATCCAGTGGAGGATATGGAGGACCCAGTGGAGGATGTAGAGGATGTGGAGGATCCAGTGGAGGATGTGGAGGATCCAGAGGACCCAGTGGAGGATGTAGAGGATGTGGAGGATCCAGTGGAGGATGTGGAGGATCCAGAGGACCCAGTGGAGGATGTAGAGGATGTGGAGGATCCAGTGGAGGATATGGAGGACCCAGTGGAGGATGTAGAGGATGTGGAGGATCCAGTGGAGGATATGGAGGACCCAGTGGAGGATGTAGAGGATGTGGAGGATCCTAAGAAAGCTGATGATCATAGAAAGTTTGTTAATACCTAAAAGTTTCAGTACCCTAAAGTCTAAGCTCTAATCGAGGAACCTACGTAACCTACGAATTTAGGTTAGATACAAACTTGGGTTAGTTGTGACGTTAAGTTAAGTAGCTCCTAAAGTAGAAACTTGGAAGATGTAAGGTCTCCAAGGTGCCTAGATGCCATAGTACTCTACGGTTTCCTAAAAACTCGACATCTTCTCTCCTAAGCCAAAACACATAAAAATAATTCTATCATTCAACACAATATTAATTTAATTTTTAAATGTCCTATATGATATATACGTCCATATTGTACATTAGCAAACGAAGGATATTGTAATTGCAAAAATGATATATCAAGGATTCCAGCTAATACGTATTTCACCATTACTTGACTTTTAAACACTTGATGCGAAGGACGCATATTTATTAGGGTTTCTTTTTCCTCGCACGTTATTATTAATAGCCAATACGGTTAGGCCACTGACAATTTCGTAACGGAACACCTTGTAATAATGTATGCAAAAATGTCCTCACAAATTCTGTTATTGAATGTAACGCTGTAAACACTTCTTTCCACGTTACAGAGAAACATTAACATTCGCTTCTTTTCTCTAGCCATTCGTCATTCTCTCGACTCAATTGGACAGCCACTTTTGTGCGTCTTCAAGCTTCTGCTCTTACGAATACATTTTGAGATCCTTTTCATTTAGTCTGCTAAATGGCGCTTTCGTAACTTTTGTTTTTCTGTGCTGAAGCTTGCATTCATACCTCTGTTCCCGTTTCGAAAATTAATCTGATCTGATAGATGTTGATCATTTATTTTGAAGATGTAACTCCATTTTGTTTAGAGAAAATTAAAGGCTATGTATGTCAATAAAAAATATTAGTTATATCAAGGCTGGTAATTCAGCAATGTTTTTATTCATTCATCAATAATAAAATTTGATTATACTTGTTTTAGGTCATTTAACTAAAATAATGTATATTCATGGATTTACACCACTTTCAAAATAAACGATATTTCATTAGATATTTAACGATATTTTATTTTACAGAATATCCGAATGAAAATGCAGGAAACGAACGTGTTCAGTCGTAGATTTTTCAGTGTAGATAACTCGGAATTGGAACGTTTCGTTGCTCAATCTAATAGTGCTCGGAGGAAGAGCCGTGCGTGCTCGGACCATGCTGTTTTTCTTGCAAGATTATCATTTACATAATCTTCTTATCGTGACCGATATGTGTCATCAATTTTTCAGATTACACGACTGCGGATATAGGGTCAACCTTGACTCATTCTTTGCTGAAAAGAAATCGCTTTTCCGGTTCGAATCTACTGAAACAGTAAACGTTTGTTTACGAGGGATGATTCTATGAACGGGCTTCGATTGTTTTCTGACTCATTCAATTCTCTTTTAGAGATTACTTATTCACACTGTTTACACACTTTTATTATATGAAGGAATTTAAGAAGGAGAGAAGGAAACATTTTTGTGATATAAGGGATGAGTGTATACCAGTCATTCTTATAATAGCAATTAGAATACCAAGAATTTGGGATGTGTAGAATATTTTAAGGATGGGAGTACTTGGAAGTTCTATGACGGTGCTTAAAATACTTTAGAATTGCATGAAAATATAGAAAAATTGCTTAAAAAAATGTGGAAGGGGTGAGCACCCTAATTCTTTAAGAACATAATCTGAAACTTCCACAGTATTTTTACATAAATTAAAAATCTCTAAGTGTAATAAATTTTGTGTTATTCCACAATTAAGAGCGATAACGATTAGGTTTTACTTGTTTCGATAGAGGAGTATCGGTCAATTATCGATAAGGCTTATCAAGTTTAATACCCACCTGAGAAGCTGTGGAAAGAAAAATAGCGATACAATGTGGCAGATGTATTGTCCTCCGAGAAATACGGATTAATATCCGATAGATAGGATTTTGCAGCTTTTTCTGTTTTTCAGATAAGGTCTGATAGCATCCATGATCGATTTATAATTGTCTCGAAGGTGGAAAATCGGTAACGAACGTTTAAACAGTAAATGCGACGGGTACTCTTCGGGGTTATCTAGTGACCCCTTCGTTTATAAACTTTCTTACAACCTTCAGTTCGCCATGTGCTCGAAACGTGTCGCGATTTGTCAATTATTTTTTTACGATAGTTTTATGTCATCTAATCGTAAACTATCTTAACGTGATAGCAACTAATAAATAAGTTCGATCGAACGGTTCCAGATAATGCAATGCTCGAATTTTGCAAAAAATTTCTGCACTCGCTATATTTGTCCGCATTATCTTTGCATGATTATTATTTATACTTGTGTTTGTATATAAAATTATTGAACAGGATACAAATCGATAAATCGAGCGCGATAAAGGCTTTCGAAAAAGCCTGTACTTAATAAATGTACGAAACCAGCTGTTATTTCATAATTTTTATCGTGTTTTGCTGAAATCATATTGATTTTATCGGATCGATAAAAGGTTGCGTTATCTTGCATTTATGTATCCGCCAGATCTACTTTCATTTGAATTTTAAGGAATATTTAATTTCATTGTTGCAAAGTTGACACTTTCTTGTAAAATTTCCACGATCAATTAGTGGAAAGGTATCTAATCGTACGTAACATTCAGCAACTTTGACACGTTGACCCATTGTTCTATCTGTATAAACATTGTACATAAATGTGACAAAGATTATTCAATTATTTTTCGCGTATTTGCATGTTAAGGTTTCATAATTTCGATAGCTGAATATTACAGCTACGATAATTGACGAAGTTTTTCTATGTTGGACAAATTTTTACATTAAGCTGATTAAATAATTCTGCAGTAACTTTATTTTTGTAAGTAGTATGATTCCAGAGAAGTCTGTTTATTATATGTAACTTATCTGTTCATTTTGTATCTTCGTCACATTTGAAATGTCAATTGCAGCAAATTTTTACTAATTTTGTTACGTAATTGTCACCCGATATATTACGGAAGCAGAACTGATTAGAACATATCGAATTAAAAAAGTCTTTAAAATTCCTGATGCTGTAGCAGTAATTGAAGAACAGTAATTGATATTCTAAAGGCGAAATCATTGAAATTTTAAGGGGTTGGTACTTATGTTTATGACACGCACTGTATGCTTTCGGTTAAGCGTGTGGCACTAACCCCCACCATTGGTCAAGCGCTCCCCCCACCACCGGCACACGTCACTCCCTCCACGCGTACAGTAGCTAACGACCGAAGTAATGTTTTGACATTTAGTCGCACAGCGACCTCCGTGCGCGATGGTCGAATAGTCTCGTAAGGTTATCGTTCGCGATCGCCTGCACGGTGATAGAAGCATGACAGCCACGTGAAGAAAGACTTCGTGCGTGTCTGTGTTATTTCTGTGCACTACTATAAACATTATTGAGCTGTTCGAAGTCAACGTCATCGCGACAATGCGGTTCGACGATCAGCTTTTTGAAGTTTTTGGTAAGTCTAATCAATTGTTGTATACATTCTCAGCATATTTCTATGATTACTGAGGGAGCTGTTTAAAAAACAGCATAAAAAACAAACAAAATAAGGAAGATAAAACTGATATATGCTATGATAAAGTTGAAGTGTGAAGCTTGAAAGAAAAATATTACATGCAAATATTTTCTTATATAAAAATTAGCAACCTGTTTTATAAAATGAATTAAATTAAACTAATTATGGCTAGGTTTTTAGGTTGCAATTATAATTATAATGAAAGGATTTATAATCAGAATAAGTGAATGAATGATTTAAAAAATAAGTTTCATTTGCAAGTTAAAAATTGGAAGCAGATTTAACAAATTAATTAATGCAGTTATCATGAACCGAAAAGTTTCCAAGCTATTCAAATTGTGTAAATTTGATTTAACAATCGATATCAAACAATAAAACATGTTTAAATTTTTGTTTAATTATTGCTTCCAGTAATTATAATTAGCTTATAGTTCGAAGTTAATTAGTGCTAATTACGGTCATTATCTGTAAGGGGATTTTGTAACAATCGTGATTAAGCACGTTCACTCGGACGCAGATAAAGTTTTCTTTCGAAAAACGGGAACGTAATTTTCTTCCCTTGCAAACAAATTTCTCGTGAAAAAATTCAGATAAATACGTTAATCTCTCGGCGAATTAAAATAACCTTTCGTCGAATACAGTTATCTTGGATATGCATGGTGATTTAAAAACAATAGTAGCATTTTGCGTTCTTTTATTTCAAGCAGGTAAAGAATCATCCCTTTATAACAATTATACAATCTAAAAACATTGATTTATGTCACAAGATTGCCTACAGATATTTACTCCAATTTTATCAAGACCTTAAAAATGTTCAGATATAAAAATTTAGATAATATTTTTCAGATTCAGAGATAAAAGGTATGCGTTAAGTATAAAGAACTACTCGAAGGAAAATAGTACTAGTGACAAATATTCATACCATTAAATTCATTAAGGCAGGTTCACAGATTCTTATACGAGCACAATTATCGTCCCGTCGATAAATAGTTGGCCAGCACATAAAATGATTCATTTACGGCTGTCCCATTGTGTCTCTCTTAGTAGAATCAGTTTCGTTCCTTTCCGTTTTATCGCAAACTGACTCATTTTGCAAGCCACTGGCTTTGTTACGTTTGTTACTCCCTCTTTGAGCTGCCCCATAGATGGAAATACACGGTGCTAAATTAATTGTTATCCTTTGTAGAGAAATGACGAGTCTGGAATGCTTTCTTGAAAATTTTTCGCACGTGCACGAATCGTTCACTGGTTATAATTAACTTTAATTCGCATTTCATTGCGGAAAGTTTCTATGAATCGCTGGAGTTTTCAGCGTTACAGTAGACTCCCGTTATATTGCCCCCCTTGAAGACCTCCGTGCATTACGTACAAATAAAATTCATATCCAACCTTAAAATGCTTATCAAGTTATACAGTGATTCAGGGAATGAGTCTGTTGGACGATCATGTAAAACGAAAATCACAGGATATTATGTCACCGAGTACACGAATGACATTTTAAATTGCTCGCGTTTCTGTCCCAAGGGATTCGCGAGGCAAAGAAATTCGAGCTTAGTAACACTGATTTATAACGTGAAATGGTCGATAAAAATTTTACGCATATTTTTGTTTCAAGTTAATAAATAAAAATATCAGGTCATAGTTATGAATTTATAGAACGTCTGTAAAATTATAGATAGAATTATAAAGTTAGAATCAACCCTTAGTCAGCGCGGGAAATTCAAATCACCTTAGGTAGCGGTTAATTACGTATGTATTTTCCAATACCTCTACTCCTAGTCCAATGGAGCGGCGCGTTTCCCCCACCCATAATTATCTCTAGACTCGGAGTTATATTCATTCTGTATGGTAGACTCGAGTCGCCCCCACTCTTAGCTCGCGAGCTGAGCGCAAAACCCGTCAGCTGCTCGCCAGTCTTCTCCGTGACGTTCGTAAGAAACTATCGAAATTGTTTACGATACTAGTTTTCGCGGTATCTATATCACGGTTCTATGCGTGTCAACCCGTCTTATCGCTCTAACGATCGAACAAGTCCGTATGTGTGTCGTGATCGAAGAACGATAGATCGTGCGCCGGCGATCGATCAATTACGCCATTAACCGCGACCGCGTTGTAACGTAATTCGTCAAGCGACTGTCTTGGTGATAAGAACGATAATGGAGGCTACCTGCAACGAGCTTTTTCCGAGGAAACTGATCGGGAGGATCGGCGAACGATCGATCAAGGATCTTCGAGTTTGATTCGAAGCTGTCATTCGCGTGCCTTTCGAAAATGGGACTGGCAGGTAAACGTTTTCGTCCGATATTTTCGATCAGTTCCGGAATTTTCGATAGTTCGATCGTTAGTAGCTTCCTTGCACTTTTTTTATAACACAGCAATTTATTATTAGAAACAAATGAAATTAATTCGAAAATTTAAAAAAGTAGTGCGAGTTGATGTTTGTTGGCCGTGACGTAACATGCATTTACACACACACGGTACACAAATTAAACAAATTTCGAGTTAAGAATTTGTTAATTAAATATTTGGTAGGTTTCCATATTATGTCATAATTCGTCACTGTAGTTTTGAGTGACAAAGTTTCTTAAATTCCCTTTTTCGTTATTCTTGCAATTTACGTTTACATATGCAAATTTGGACTGCTAAAACAAAATGGCGGTCAGTACAAAAATTGTGGAACTAATTAATATCATTTATTCGCGCTACATATATTTACTATGTAATTATTGTATCGAATTATAAAATTTTGTTAAATAAATTGCTTTTCAACTTGATCAATTTTAAATAATAGTTCATTTGTGAATGATTACCCATATAATTAGGCGTTAATGAGGTGTTTATAAAATCGTACCAAAGCGCTGATTCATTGTTTACAGAATTATAAACACAATTCAGTACAATGCATATAATTCTTAAGCTAACTATTTACAAGTACGTAATCTTATTTGGCGGTAGTGTTTAAAATAATGGATTATTTGTTATGCAATCGCGTTTATGTTTACAATAATTGCCGCGTGAAAAATGGAAACTTTTAAGAACACCCGGTTAGTAGGTCAGTTTGCGATACACAATTAAACCCAGTACGCCCACTAATATTCGGCGATTTATTTCGAGCATTTTTTAGTAACTTTATTGAGCGATGCGTCATGGAAAAATATTGTTGACCATCCTGAACTTCCCGGAATTCTTTGCCTGAGAAACTTTATTTTCTAACAATGACAGATATTCGATTGTTTATTATGAAACATTTAACAGTAATCGAAGTTAATTTGAATTCAAATATATTCCCGCCTTTTTGACCGTCGAAAAGGTTAGGCACAATCGTAGAAAATAAAAAGCACTCTGTCGAATTACACGTTGCAGATTATATAATAATTAATTAATAAGGAGATAAAATCTTTGCATAACCATAATAAAATAACTGTCCGAGACTCGAGCGTGGAACAATTCCTCATTGTATCTAATTTCCGAGAAAAAGCACAAAATGCTCGTTTTAAGACCGGTTTCGAAAAAAATATTTTTCGCGTGTAAAAGAGAGATACGATTTACGTAAATACGGGTGGTAACAGTTAACACACGAAGCAGGATTACAGAGATGTGTTCAGATTACGTAAGAGTAACAGTTTATTTTTTATAGAACGTTTCTAAATCCCACACGAAGAAAGACTTGTTCAAATTTGTCAATCTCGGTGTAAAAAAACTTGAGGAACTTTTTTAACCTGCAGAACATCCAAGCTTAACACACAATTTTTCATGTCACCTTTAATTGTTGGCAAGACGCGTCGATTTATAATTTTTTAAGTGAAAACCTCGTTAACGATTCAGTACAAGACAAGCGGCAGATAATTTATTATTCGGATAATTTATTTAAATACGTTAATGTCAAATATTCACTGATTTCCATAATGTTTATAACTTTTCTGCGAATGGTGGATTGACAGTAACAGGAATTTAAGAGTTCTCAAGGGAGTTTCAATAGAAATCGAATTTCGTGCATTTTTTATTATTTGAAATTGACCTATTAATTTTTGAGGTTATAAAATTAAATATAAAATTTATTTTACAATGTTAGGTTCTTTTTAAATGTAAAATATATTTAGGTAGATAATTAATAAACTTATAGTGATCGATGCCTGATACTCACCGCTAAATTTACGCGTTCGGTGATGGCTGCCGCTCGACGCCGCAATTTACACGACGGGTGCCGCAGCGTTGGAACACCATGTATTTCACACGCGATATCGCGTGATCGGACTTTTACTAAAAGCAATGATCAAATATTTTTGCATATAATCTTATAATTTTTTTACAATATAATCTTACGTATATACACCTTCTATTTTTTATAAAAAAATTTTTTACAAGAAAATGACATAAAAAAGTCCAAGTCCAAATAAGTGTACCGATTTATTTTTAATTGAAATTTGTTATTTCATCCGATATTTTAGTTCGACATAAACAGTGTGTTTCAATATTATGTATAAGTACTTGTTTCTCAATTTCTGATTGTTTAATATGACTTCATCGCGTCACGCTAAAAATTACGACGAGCTGTTATCTGGCAGTGACACAAGTTTGTGGACGCAAAACACAAAAGGAATCACTGTTAAGTGTGCTTGCACGAATCAAGATAACGTTTCGGGGACTATTTTTGAGCGTTCTATTTGTTTATGGTAATGCTGTTTTCAGACGACAACTCGGAAGGGGAACGGAGAATCAACAAGTAAAAAGAAGCTTTTAGCTAGAAGAGCACGCATTAATTGTCAATACTGGTGTATTGTGTAAACTTGTAAGATACTGGGGAAAATAGGATTTTTAGTTTGAAAACCTGTAGATTCTTTATTGTACATTTTTTGGGAAGCATTGAGTTCGTTTTCAGATTGGCTGTCTTTTAATTCTTTATGTTTTTTGATTTATAAAGTTGCACTTTTGTAAATTGTTAAGACTTCAAGTTTCCAAATCTTCAAATTTTGATGATCTTAGAATTCTAAATTACTTAACTTCCAATTCCCCAAATTCTCAAAATTCTAACTTCCCAAACTTCTAAACTTCCAAATCTCCAGATTCTAAATTTCCCAACTTCCAATTCTCCAAATTCTTAAAATTCTAACTTCCCAAACTTCTAAACTTCCAAATCTCCAGATTCTAAATTTTCCAACTTCAAATTACCCAAATCCTCAAAATTCCAACTTCCCAAACTTCTAAACTTCCAAATCTCCAGATTCTAAATTTTCCAACTTCAAATTCCCCAAATCCTCAAAATTTCAATTTCTCAAATCCCTAAATTCTCAAAACTACAATTTCTCAATTCCCCAAATTTTCAAAACCCCAGCTTCTCAATTCCCCAAATTCACAAAACCCTAATTTCCAAATTCCCCAAACTCTCAATGTCCCAATTTCCAAATTCCTCAAATTCTCAAAATCCCCCTTTTTCCAAATTTCCCAAATTCTCAAATCCCCAATTTTCCAAATTCTCAAACCCCCAATTTCCCAATTCCCCAATTCCCCAAATTCTCAAAGCGTCAATTTCCCAATTCCCTAAATTCTCAAAACCACAACTTCTCAATTCTCCAAATTCTCAAAACCCCAATTTCCAAATTCCCCAAATTCTCAAACCCCCAATTTCCCAATTTCCCAAATTCTCAAAGTGCCAATTTCCCAATTCCCCAAACTCTCAATATCCCAATTTTCAAATTCCCCAAATTCTCAAACCCCCAATTTCCCAAATCCCCAAATTCTCAAAGTGCCAATTTCCCAATTCCCCAAACTCTCAAAGTGCCAATTTCCCAATTCCCCAAACTCTCAAAGTGCCAATTTCCCAATTCCCCAAACTCTCAATATCCCAATTTTCAAATTCCCCAAATTCTCAAACCCCCAATTTCCCAAATCCCCAAATTCTCAAAGTGCCAATTTCCCAATTCCCCAAACTCTCAATATCCCAATTTTCAAATTCCCCAAATTCTCAAACCCCCAATTTCCCAAATCCCCAAATTCTCAAATCCCCAATTTCCCAAATCCCCAAATTCTCAAATCCCCAATTTCCCAATTCCCCAAACTCTCAATGTCCCAATTTCCCAATTCCCCAAACTCTCAAAACCCCAATTTCTAAATTCCCCAAATTCTCAAACCCCCAATTCTCCAAATTCTCAAAACCCCAACTTCCAAACCCCCAAATTCCCAATTCTCCAAACCCCAGCCCCAAATTCAGGAAATTAGCAAACTGCACCCAACTCAAATCCCCTGAAACTCTTGCTACACAAACTTCATCCTCATTCCACTCGAATCAGTTAAATTTCGTAGAATTCGATCGGAAAACACTGAGGTCCGAGCAAGCTGGAATCCAGTGGTTCATTCGCTTACGTAATATAATAGGACACGCACGCGACTCTCTTTCTCTCTCTTTCTTCATCGGACAGGTTATCGTCTTTCTCACAGTGGCTTTCATAATTCGTATTAACTTCGCAGATGCACCAATTGGTCACCTGAACGATCGAGATGTCAGCTAACCTAACAGTCAAAATCTCGAGGACTGGAAAGCTGTTTGCTAAATAGGAAACTGTTGCTAAATGGGAAATTAAGCGAAGTGCTGATCGTTCTTTCGCAACGAAGCAGTACACTCGAAACGCTTTAGATTCCGTGGAAATGATTTTTGAAAATTAATTAACAGTTTCAAGCTTTCCTTCACATTTTCAACTGAGGTTTAAATTAGTTGAATCTTGATGAAATTTCTATTTAGTCAGAATTTTGGTAAATTAGGATTCATGGAAGTTGTTCAAGTCGAAGTTGTTCTAAGTGACGCCTCTTTCAGGGCGCCATTTTGTCTACAGAAGATGTTCACTATTTATAATTTTTGTCACTATTTATAATTTTTATTTGAAAACGATTCACAGGAGTACAATATGCAGTCAGTGCTTTTCATTTATTTCTTCCAGGGTGAAGCTTAAAACCACCCCTATCTTATTGCTGATAGGAAGAGTCAGGTCAAAATTATTTGGTTTCAAGGCGACGCACTCGTGACGCACTTGTTCACGATTAATTTAATACACTTCAGTTTACAAGTTCAATTATATACATAATCATAGATATATTGACATAATATTTCACAGTGAAATAGTGTCAGAACAGTTGTAAGAACCCCTTGCAATATCATGACGCACTCTTGACGCACTTGTTCATGATTAATTTAATACACTTCAGTTTACTAGTTCGATTATATACATAATCATAGATATATTGACATAATATTTCACAGTGAAATAGTGTTAGAACAGTTGTAAGAACCCCTTGCAATATCATGACGCACTTGTTCATGATTAATTTAATACACTTCAGTTTACAAGTTCGATTATATACATAATCATAGATATATTGACATAATATTTCACAGTGAAATAGTGTTAGAACAGTTGTAAGAACCCCTTGCAATATCACGACGCACTCTTGACGCACTGCAGTTGAACCATGATCAGACTCTTTTCACTGCATCAGTTTTTGCTTCAATTTTAATAATCTGTGTAGTCAAGGATTGTAGAAGACAAAATGTACTTAACATTTTAATTCTCTTTAGTTACGTTGTGGCTATAATTAGCTAATTGTGCATAACGTAGGTTAAAAAATCCCTTCTGAGGATGTCTCTGGAGGAAGCATCTTTCTGGAGGAACTGGAGGATCGTTAATGAAATTCGTAAGGTGGAGACACACCTAAAAAATGAATCAACCATTGTTTACGAATTGACTTCTTTTAATAGAATTTAAGTAAAGCGGAAGTATAGTGCCTTACTGCAGAGCGATAAGCGTGTGGAAATTATGTATCGTTTAATTCGATGGTAATGAGTTTGTAATAGTTGCTGCTTAGACGAAATGTAAAGTTGTGAAACTTGGAAATATTTTATATAGTTGGGACATTACTAAAATTATTATCTGCGAAACTATTTACTATTGAAATTACAAAGGTTAGGTTACCTTATTATTAAGAATGTCTACCATTGAAATATATTTTTTTCTGCCAATCAGAAAACTGTTACGTTGACAACTGCACTGTTATTCGATGATGTAAGAGAAAGAAGTATTCGCTAAAATACAGAGATGGTAAATTTAATATGAGACAAAATAATATTTTAAAATTGCCCGTTCTAAAAGCGTCTACATTTATTTAATGCGTGTGCGTTAATTGTTCAGCATAGTTTCGAGAACGTGGAATGTTAATAGGTGGAACGAAAGAATAGAGAATATTTCGTAGGCCGAAAATGAAAGTAGGGAAACCTCATTTAACTTGGAAATATTAAGTGTTCGATGTCGGAACAGATGGTTATATAATAAATTAACCAGTATTCAATAGACTACTATTTTCTGTTTCTTTTTACTCTTACCGGTTGCAGTTATTTATACTTTCTAAAACAACGAACGGTGTAATATGTTTCCGTTTCCATGAAAAAGTTGACGTTCCATTATGCAATAGGTTAAAAATTTTATTTCGATTATTCTAATTAACAAGAATTGTCTTTCAGTCTTATCGATTTGTCTCCGATAACGATTTCAAAATGCTTCTCGAACAACAAATATTTTCAAATAATTATAAAACGTCCTCGGCTATTTCTGAATTCCAGTATCTTTTTCCTCGCAAATGTTATCTTTGTTCTTTTTTTTCTGAACCAATTACAAATTGCACGAGCATTCGACACTCTTAATTTCAATTTTAAAACATCTTTTTCACTATATTTTACGATCTATTTTATCCCGGTGTTTATTGTGCTATAAAATTTGCATTTGAAATATTTTTTACAACACTTGTTAATATTCAAACGAAGCGCGCTAATTTTTTGTAACCGACGTCAGGTGATCGTTACTCGAAATCTTTTTGTTCCACGCTTTTTTTAAACGGGAAGGATTTTTCATCAAGGAACGCGGTTTCGATCCGTCATGCAGTCGTCATTGAATGTCCAGCAAGAATGTCACGCTCAAAGATGTCCCAGAGCAAACACACGTCGCTTAGCGTGCAAATAATTACTTTGGCCCACGGTCACGATTCTTCGCGGAAAAATTGCTAGACCAGCGTTCGCAGCCTTCTCAAGAACGAGACGTCGTATCGATTCGTTCAAACCAATCGATTTTAATCCCTCGCGCAATTTTGCTCTTCGATCGATTTCACGAATTTTTATTCTTTGAGTTTAAGTACAATTTGCATGGTTATAGATATTTTACGTAATATGGAACGATACTGGAACATATTTGTTTTCAACCCCTTGCGATTTTTTACGAGTGACTCACTCGTTCAGGATCAATTTATTATACTTCAATTTGCAAGGCTTTGCATGGTCATAGATATTTCACATAACATAGAACAATACGTCACTGGAACATATTTGTGTTTTCAACCCCTTGCACTGTTTTCACGAGCGACGCACTCGTGACGCACTCGTTCAGGATCAATTTATTATACTTCAATTTGCAAGTATTTGCATGGTCATAAATATTTCACATAACATAGAACAATACGTCATTGGAACATATTTGAGTTTTCAACCCCTTGCACTATTTTCACGAGCGACGCACTCGTGACGCACTCGTTCAGGATCAATTTATTATACTTCAATTTGCAAGTCCAATTATTTGCATATTTATAGATACTTCACATAACATTTTAACTCTTTCTGTTTTAATATTATAATCAGTTCTGACGCACGTCATAAGTCATACAAGGGGTTGCAGTCAAATTTGTGAGGTTGCTCAAGAAAAGGTAGATGAAATTTTTTGTCGAGGAATAGTGGAAGAGTACAGTGAAATAGTAGTGTCAGATAGAACAGTTGTATATTAGAACCCCTTGCAATATCGCGACGCACTCGTGACGCACTACAGTTGAAACGTGAGACCCGTATTTTCACTGCATTTCAGTTTTTGTTTCAATTCTAATAATCTGTATAATCAAGGATCACCGGAAAATGTACAAAATGTACTTAACATTTTAATTCTCTTTAGTTGTTTTAACATTGTGGCAATAATTAGACTGCTGTGACGTGGCTATCTAAAAAATTATTAAAGCGTTAAATATATAAATTATATAGCGAATTATATAGTAAAATAAAACACTGGTAAAATTAGTTTAAACTAGAACAGTGTTAGTATATATATCTGTTCCAATATTGTAGTGATTCTGACAAGTACAAGGTACACCGTGATTTCCTTTCGAAATTCAAATTTCGCGCCCAAGCGCATCCTCGCGCTAAAATAAGAAAGAAGCAACCCATGAAAGTAATTATGAAAATGAAGCTTAGCTAACCGAGGAAAGGAAAAATAACGAAAGACAAAAAAAAGTTACGTTTTTTGTTCGTCGCGAAAGAGATCTTTACAAGTCCGAGATAAAAGGCGTCGTCGACTTCTTGGTTCGCAAGAAACGTGGAAAGTTTTCCACGCGCGCGAGTCGTGAAGCCGTTCCATCTGTGTTTTCCCGTCGATTCAAGATTAATTTTAATTGTCCGTTAAACGCTTCTTTGTTGGCGCTCGAGCACCATTCTCTCTCTCTGTCATCCCTAATTACATTTTTGCGGATTCACAAAAAAATACAACCATAAAATTATTCCAAGGGAGTGAAGGTCATTTCAGGGTTTTTTATAGATTTTTTTAGGACGCATTTGAAAAATTTTATAAGTATTATATTGTAATTATTAAGTGTTACATTTTAAGTACTATAAGTATTGCACTTTTATTATAAAATTAATATACAAGTATGATATAGTGACTGACAATTTTTCAAACACGAAATTCAAGGTCCTTCGTCACTGATTCACATTTTCCACAGCTTCTCTCTTTTTACAACGCATGTAAAAAATTCTACAAGAATTATATTTTAGTTATAAAATTAATATACAAGCATAACACTGCGAC
Organism: Megachile rotundata; assembly: GCF_050947335.1. NCBI lineage: Eukaryota > Metazoa > Arthropoda > Insecta > Hymenoptera > Megachilidae > Megachile > Megachile rotundata. The sequence goes on along the minus strand of NC_134998.1, from coordinate 9,196,417 downwards.
TGACAATTTTTCAATACACAAAATCCAAGATCCTTCATCACTGATTCACATTTCTCACAGCTTCTCTCTTTTATCGACACATATGAAAAATTTTACAAGTATTACATTTTAATTATAAAATTAATATATGAGCATGATGTGAAGTTCTCCTCGAGTATTCTTTTTATCAACTTATCGTCTATGTCTATTAAATAACATGAAATTATCTAAGGGATATTGGAAGCTGATTTAGTTCCAGTTTGTACCACAAGCTCACTCAGTCTCTCAAAGAATTCGACCGAATTCGTATAACGATCCGTCACTTAATTGGTAACGCAATTCACTGGAAGAAAACACGGTGTAGTACGCGTTGTAGTTGTTCATTGCGCTCGATCAACTTCGAATCCACACGACTAATTTTAGCCTTTATACAGGCTCGAGTGTTACGTAAAATTTGTCTAGTGTCACACGCGTGTAAATATTTCTGAAGCGGGTTTGCGTTGGATTCGTGTCAGACCCGAAGGTTGCTACCTTAAGGATCCTTCTATCGAGTCAAGGTTAGGTTCTAAAGGGAATTTAAACATTTTGTATTCTAAGATTTTAAAGTGATGTTGAAAAGTAAATAAATATATTTTACGAAGCCATTCTATCAGTATGCCTCTTCAGCGCATAGTCACATCACTTATGAGAACCCGTCGAAGAACCCGATGCTCATTTACGAAGGGGGTTGCAGAGTTCACGACACCGTTGCAAAAGCCACGCAGATCTCACAAAAAATTAATTGACGACGCAAGTGATTAGCGCATAAGGGGTTACATCGATGAATATAGATGATGTTACAGAAAAGAAATTAGAACAGCGCGATAAATAATGGTGTCCCTGGTGCAAAAACACGTGGCAGTCTCCTTTTTTTCGTAACTCTCGATGAGAATTATTGAGCAACGCCTTGACACCGAGCGAGCGGTGTTGTAACGACGTATTCAAAGGTAATGAAAAAAAAAAACGTGGAGAGAAAAAGAAACAAGAATGATTGACTAGTGACCCAGAGCCTTGATCTCTTCGATGGGAGATGCTTAGCATCGATATTGCCGTTTTGTTCCTGTAACTGCAAATCTAAATTGTGGTCGCAAAATCAAGTTGTGTACAAAAAGGAAGGAGAGTAGGAAAAATGTGGTGACGCGAAAAGGGAGTCGATTTGCTGAACTTCTGATATTAAACTTTATGTGAATGTTGGTTGAACGTCGAGGGTTATAATTGGAATTATAATTTAATTGTAGGCATTAGTTTGGGTAAATAGGGAAGGAATAGTTGGGGAGATTCTGGAGGGAGATTCAAAGACTTAGGGTTTGGACTTAGGGTTCAGAATGATTAGACTTTTGGGACATCTGGACTCAGGGTTTGGAGTTAGGGTTTAGACTTAGGGTTCAGGTTCAGAGTGATCAGATTTTTAGGACATCTGGACTTAGAGTTTGGACTTAAGGTTTGGACTTAGGGTTTGGACTTAGGGTTTAGAATGATTAGACTTTTGGGACATCTGGACTCAGGGTTTGGAGTTAGGGTTTAGACTTAGGGTTCAGGTTCAGAGTGATCAGATTTTTAGAACATCTGGACTTAGGGTTTGGACTCAAGGTTTGGACTTGGGGTTTGGACTTAGGATTCAGAATGATTAGACTTTTGGAACATCTGGACTCAGGGTTTGGAGTTAGGGTTTAGACTTAGGATTCAGGTTCAGAGTAATCAGATTTTTAGGACATCTGAACTTAGGGTTTGGACTCAGAGTTTGGACTTAGGGTTTGAACTCAGGGTTTGGACTCAGAATTCTGATTAAAAGTGTTTAGGTTCAGGTTCAAAGTGATTAGACTTTTGGGACATCTGGACTCAGGGTTTGGTCTTAGGGTTTAGACTCAGAATTTGGACTTAGGGTTTGGACTCAGTGTTCAGATTAAGGGTGCTTAGAATTCTGGAACATCTTAGGGAATTCTAAGGTTCCAATGTTCCACAATAATCCAACTAGAAAGATTTGGAGATTCCACAATTACAAGATCCTCGAGAAATCGTAAGAAAACCTTGAGTAGAGAGTGTTCGATTCTAGAAAGTGCCTAGAGGTTCCAAGCGACTGTAAGAGCTCCATAAGATTTTCAAAAGATGTTTCAAGCCCTGAAATCCTAGTACCAGTAATTTTAGATATCGTGAAGGCCCATGAAACCGGTTAACTCCGAATGATCGTAAAGTTTGAGAACCTTATTAATTTAGTTTCCGTAACAAATTTAATCACGAAAAGTATAGTAATACTAGATGCCGTATTTAACGACATATTCTTTTTTAACGAACACATTTGTCCGTCAGTGTAAACGCATTATACGAGAACGGAGGAGGTAGCTAGTGAATCGCAATGATTACGTCACGAGGGTCAGTTCTGCTTGTCATCGCGCGTCAGCAAAATAGCCCGGCGAATTCTCTCATGAGAAGACAGCCTTAACGTCTATAGTCGATATTTGCGTAGTCCGATAAAAATTCCCTTAACAGAGAAAGTTCGAAAGGTTTTATTTTTGTATTTATTAGTGAACGAACGGAAGTGTCGATTCGACGAAACTATCGACTCGCTGCGTATCGAGACGCATCATCGAAGACGGCTCGTTAAAAGATACCAGCAAATAGGGTCAGGAACTAGACTTTGGCTTCGGTTAAGGCAGGTCACGTTCATTTTACTTCGGTGTACGTCGCTAAATAAAATCAATATTACATTTTGCATAATCGCACGCGTCGATGACGACTTTGCGTATTCGATTTGTGGACGTTTGTGTATATGGATCATGTTGCATTTTATTCTTGTGATGTCCTGCAAATTTTGGTGAAATACTGAGTAATAAATTTTACTTTGTTTTAAGGGTATTTTTTTTATTTGACAATTTTTAGTTGTAATATTTATTGTCCTGGTTAGTGTATTCTCATGTTACTAGGACCTTATTGGAATTTCAAGATTTTCTTTCTTCACAAAATTTCTTGGGAATTTCCCTAGGATAGCTTCAAGGTTTCTCTAGGATTTTCGAAGATCCATAGAAACTCTTTAAAATTCCCCTAGGACCACCTTAGGGGTTCTATACTATTTTGTAAGATCTACTGAAACTCTCTAAAATTTCTCTAGGACTACCTAGGGTTTCTCTAGAATTTCTCAAGGTTCACAGAAACTCTCTAAAATTTCCCTAGGACCACTCTAGAATTTCTCAAGGTCCACAGAAACTTTCTAAAATTTCCCTAGGACCACTCTAGGGTTTCTCTAGAAATTTCCAAGGTCCACAGAAGCTCCCAAATTTCCCTAGGACCACTCTAGGGTTCCTCTAGAATTTTCCAAGGTCCACAGAAACTCTCTAAAATTTCCCTAGGACCACTCTAGGGTTCTTCTAGAATTTCCCAAGGAATTTCTATAGAAACTCTCAAATTTCCCTAGGACCACTCTAGGGTTTCTCTAGAAATTTCCAAGGTCCACAGAAACTCTCTAAAATTTCCCTAGGACCACTCTAGGGTTTCTCTAGAATTTCTCAAGGTCCACAAAAATTCTCTAAAATTTCCCTAGGACCACTCTACGATTTCTCTAGAATTTCTCAGGATCCATAGAAACTCTAAAATTTCCCTGGAACCAATCTAGGGTTTCTCTAGAATTTCCCAAGGTCCACAGAAATTCTCTCAAATTTCCCTAGGACCACCCTAGAGTTTCTCTAGAATTTCTCAAGGTTCACAGAAACTCTCTCAAATTTCCCTAGGACCACCCTAGAGTTCTTCTAAAATTTCCCAAGGTCCATAGAAACTCTCTAAAATTTTCCTAGGACCACCCTAGAGTTCTTCTAAAATTTCCTAAGGTTCACAGAAACTCTCTCAAATTTCCCTAAGACCACCCTAGAGTACCTCTAAAATTTTCCAAGATCCTCAAAAACTCTCTAAGATTTCCCTAGGGTTGCAACAAACTTCCATTAAGGTTCAGAAGATATTTCCAAAATTTCCCTAGTGTACCTAGTACCTATAGTATACCTCCCTGTTTCTCTGAAGCCTTCATAAAATCCCCTATGACCTCCTTAAAATTATTCCTAAGTTCTTACTATCCTATTTCCTCTCTTCGTTATTATTTGATTAAGATTTTATTAATGCAACGATTTTTATCACCTGAAATATTAGACACGCAATACACGAAGAAGTCACGGTAAAAAATCTGAAAGAAAGACAAAACAACCGCGATATCGCGGTAAATGATTAATGACCTCGTTATTCCTAAAGAGACCTTCGCCGATTCATTATTCGAATGATTCAATTATTCGAAAAACGAAAGAGAAGAAAAAAAATGCCTCTATTGTGGACTGCCGATATTCGATCGAGTAATATCGATAATTATGCGTAATCAACGACAGATATACCGACGGTACGCAGTGAAAAAAAGGAGGAAAAAAAAAAGTTGACAGGCCTTGAAATAATTTAAAACGTGACATTTATTCAACTTTATCGCTATAACATTTTCCCAGACGTTCAATAGGCATTCTTTTTCCTATCTTGCACGCATTACGAAACGTTTTTGCCACGAGCTCCTCCCTGTGCTCGACTAAATACTTGGTAAATAACAACATTTGCAGATTTGCAGTAAACTAGAGGCGACACTCTATAATCTCTCCAAAACTGTCCCTTTAAATTGCTTCTACAAACGAGCGGGAAATTTAAATCGAGCAAATCTACTTTCATGTCAATCTCCAATAATTTGGAATATATTTGTAATAAATTTTCTGTATATTACTAATATTGTCTTTCGAGGTATTTTATCAATTTTACGGCGTTGAAAAGTTGAAAAGAAAAGAATATACCAAAATGATTGCTCTACAAAATATATTTGAAGAATATGTATTACGGAAATGATTATTACGAATAACTTGTAAGAAAATGAAAAACTATATATCACAAGAAATTACGGATGAATGTGTTACAGAGATGTGACAAAATATTTATTACAAATAAATTACTGGTGAATATGCGGGTTTGAACTATTCTTTTCGACCGCCATACTTCTACACTGTGCACATGCGCATCATTCTTTTGATTTGGGCATTTGTCCTCTCTCTAGGTTTCCTTGTCTAGTGTCGCCTTTTGTTATATGTACTCCTCAAAATAAACGCACTTCGTATCCGTTATTAATGATAGAGATGGTAAATCGACGTCCACTTAATTAAACGAAGCAAGAATAAAAAATGAGCGGAACAGAAATTTGCAATTAAATCGGCCAACGATATTAATAAACATTCCGCATTATCAGTTGTTTCGTAGTCAATAGACATTTTGCAAGTAGTTTATCAGAAACATTCGAATTTATCTCGATGCCCTCGAGTATTTTACATACTTGACCCGATTGTTGACCTAACTCGATGTTTTCACCTCGTAGAAACTATATTTCTGCACTATCCTTCAATAAACAATAATATTGAAATCAAAGCAAACTTTGTACGGAGTAAGAAAGTTACATCTCGGAAAATATCTAATAGTCGCAAAAAATCTTGAAAATCCGAAATATGTAAACTTCGGATCAAACTGTATCCACTCTGTTGTTTCAAGTGGTAAGTATCGATGATCTCTCGAAACAGAACCAGCCGTTCAAATATTTATCCACTTTATTTTTGCTTTATTCCGAACACTGTTCGCGATAGTCGTTTAGAAATCGCACATCTTCGTAAAAATAGGCGAAACGGTGTTGAAATAACACGTAGTTTCGATGTAGCGAAATAACATTAAGTCAGCTGTTCACCTTTTACTTCGTACAAAAGATAGGTGGTCCAGCGTGTGTGGCATTATGCATTTATTTCAACTTTCAAGTTTCCAATTTTTGCAAGTTTAAAGCTGTAGAAGTCTTTTTATTTTTGTGTTCTTGGATTTTCAAATTTTCACATTTATGAATTACCGAATTTGCAGATACTAAATTTTTGTAATTTCTGTATTTTTTAATTGTGGAATTTTCAAGTTTTCAAGTTTATAAATATTTAATTTCAACAATTTTTGAACTTTCGAATTGTGGGAGCAGATCCGCCATTGTAACGCACGAAGGTCCGCGAAGATGTGCGAAGACGCGCGAAGAGTGGAATCTGTCAATCGTCAAATTCTAAAATTTACAATTTACCAAATTATCAACTCCTGGAATTTCCAAATCTTTCAATCGTCAGAGCTTCAAATTATCAAATCTCCAAATCTCTACTTCTGGAATTTCCAAATCTCTCAATCCTCAAATTTCCACATTTCTAAACTTCCAAATTACGATAGCTCCGTCATCATAGCGCACGAAGGTCCGCGAAGATGTGCGAAGACGCGCGAAGAGTGGAATCTGTCAATCGTCAAATTCTAAAATTTGCAATTTACCAAATTATCAACTCCTGGAATTTCCAAATCTCTCAATCGTCAAATCTTCAGATTATCAAATCTCCAAATCCCTACTTCTGGAATTTCCAAATCTCCCAATCCTCAAATTTCCAAATTTCTAAATTTCCAAATTACGATAGCATCGCCATCATAGCGCGCGAAGGTACGCGAAGATCCGCGAAGACTGGAATCTGTCAATCGTCAAATTCTGAAATTTACAATTTATCGAATTATCAACTCCTGGAATTCCCAAATCTTTCAATCGTCAAATCTTCAAATTATCAAATCTCTAAATCTCTACTTCTGAAATTTCCAAATCTCTTAATCCTCCAATCCTCAAATTTCCAAATTTCTAAACTTCCGAATTACAGTAGCAGCTCCACCATTATAATTCACGAAGATCCACGAACATCCACGAAGACGCACGAAGACTAAAATCTGTCAATCGTCCATTTCTGAAATTTCCAAATTATCAAATTCCCAACTTCTGGAATTTCCAAATCTCTCAATCATTAAATCTCCAAATCCCTACTTCTGGAATTTCCAAATCCCCCAATCCTCAACTTTCCAAATTTCTAAACTTCCGAATTACGATAGCACCGTCATCACAGCGCACGAAGCTCCGCGAAGACGCACGAAGTCTACCGAACACTCCGAAGCGCACCCGCGGCCCTGCATAACTCGAACTTCCACTTAGAATAGAAAATTATTTACCTATTACCATCAACAAAATATAATTGTAAAACTGTCTTCCTCGTAAACTGAGTTACATGCACTTTTAGATATGCGATGTCAAAGAAACAGCAAGTAATCGTGTTTAAATTATTTCGCATCTGGAATTAATTTAAATTCAACTTACATTTATTACTTACGACCTTTTTTTTATGTATGCACGGCGAACGTGCATAATTCTTAAGATACATATTGTAGTTGCAGCTATTTGAATAAAATATTATTAACTCGTTGCTAAACTGCATACATTACTGGAATTTCTGAAACACGAACATTGTAAATCTGTACACACATTCCTTTTTCTATCTCAATTTTTTTTTATAAAAATATATTTTGTTAAGCTGTGACATTTTTGAAAATGTTTCACGATAGAAGAAATCATAAAATCGTGAAAAATTTCTAACCAAACGTGACGTTTTATAAACTCAGTTAGTCTGTGAACATAAGCTGTAACATTACTGAAAAATTTTCACGATAGAAGAAAGCTTAAAGTCGTGAAAATTTTTTGACCAAACGCGACGTATTTTTGTGACGTTTCATAAATGTTCAGGGAATTAATATTTATTCCAAAAAGCTTTTCAATACCTCCGTAAATACGGAAGCATTTGCATAAATGTATACATTTAAATTTAAATGGTATATCGTACATTTGAATTGTTTGTTAAAGTAATTTTCAGTTAGTAACAATAAAACTGAAACTTTCTGCAATTTCCAGAGACTCGTAATTTGAGAAACGTTATGTAATATTTGGGAGAACAAACTCGAAAAGCCGTGCTATAAAACGATCGAAACGGTCAGAATGTCGTAAATAATGCCGAAGATAAAAAGAGTGAAGAATTTTATGATGCTATCGGTATTTTCAGACAAATTCGTGCTGAAGTGTTTACGCGTCTTTAAACGCTGCTTTGCAAACGTTCAGGATGAGAATTTGTTTGGATAAATTTGAATTTCTGAAATTTGCAAATCGCGAGGCTGAGCGTTGTTTAGTTAGCAATTTTAAAAAATATCGTAATTAGATTCGGAGTTATGAGACTCGAAATTATGACAAGATACGACCGATGGTAGGCTCACAAATTGTACTTGAAACTGCAGCATTCAATAAATGTCTCCTTACCTCGCCATTATGCAAAAATATGCAAAATGCAAATGACGATAACTCAGAACGATCGTATCTCAAAACGTCAATTTCCCGATAATTTCCAACACGAAAACGCGTACGAAGAATAACGCTTTCGTAAGAATTACCTAATTGAGGACGTGAAAATTCGACGGTTTTAAATTATATTTGTTCAGGAAAATGTCCGAGAAGACAACAAAGACTACGATGCGCGTGCTGGTGTGCGTGATTGATAAAGAGCTCATTTATCAGTAGGCTTATTACCAGCAGAAGTTTCGTAAAGAAAACACGCTAGGAAAGAGATCGACGTATCGCTGTTCTTTATCTCTGAAATATCATTATTTATACGTCTCTGAGCGATAAGGAAATGATTCTTGTTCTCGAAACGAGATTTCGGATAGTGTCCCGTTTATCCTGTTAGTTTCATAGTATGTTTATTGCCGAGATCAAACTGAATTAATATTGAACGTAGCTTTATCTCAACTGAGGATGATTCTTGTTAAAACATACGATTATCCGAAATTTCCAGGGGAACAGATAAAACTCATTTTTCGCTCTCGTTTTGGGAGATACGTATCGGATTGACGTTGATATATATCGGCGAATAAATCTGCTCGATATCTATTTGTAATTAGGAGGTTTTTAATTTGTTATACTCTTGAGTTTTTAGCGAATTTTTAGATTAAATGAAATTTTACTGGGAGAGATTTGGGAGAGATGGAGAAATTTAAGGGATGTTTAAAGGAAATTTAAGAGAAGTTTGCAATTGAAGGTATATCTGTTGTTGGCAGACCAAGTCTTGAAACTTTTTAGCTGATAAGTTCAATAAATTCTTCTGAAGTTATCTTCCTAATATTAATTATTACTATTGTCTACGTTATACTCATAACATTATAGATTTAAGTAAAAAATACCTACACCAAATTGTATTAGAAGGTTCTTAATTTGTTATGCTCTTGAGTTTCTACCGAATTTTTAGATTAAATGAAATTTTACTGGGAGAAATCTGGGAGAGATGGAGAAATTTAAGGGTAGTTTAAAGGAAATTTAAGAGAAGTTTGCAATTGAAGGTATATCTGTTGTTGGTAGACCAAGTCTTGAAACTTTTTAGCTGATAAGTTCAATAAATTCTTCTGAAGTTATCTTCCTAATATTAATTATTACTATTGTCTACATTATACTCATAACATTATAGATTTAAGTAAAAAATACCTACAATATCTACAAAAAATATCTACTATTGTACTAAGTAGAATGCAGCCTTTCGAGTGCAAAGAGTTGCCGTATCACCTCAAGACACGACTCCTAAACCTAAAAGTCCACTCGAACAAAATGTCCACTCCAATAAAATCTCTCATACGAAACTAAGTAAATTATATTCTTCCTGTTATAGATGCCGATCTGAGCATGGGTGCAGGCGCAGCTGGGGGTTCGGTCCTCGGTCTGCCAGGATCGGGTGTGGGTGGCGTGCTCTCCCAACACTGCGCCATTTGTGGAGACCGCGCCACTGGAAAACACTATGGCGCCGCTTCCTGTGATGGATGCAAGGGTTTCTTTCGACGGTCGGTCAGGAAAAACCATCTTTATACTTGCAGGTTGGTTTGATTTCCTATATCCTTAGTTCTATTGTTCCATAGAAGCTTGTATGTCCAAATCCACATCTTCACATGCTTATACCTAAGTCTTTCTTTAAGTCTATATTCTTAGAACCATCTCTAGATGTTCATGGGTAGAAATCTTAATATTCTCAGGTATTCTAAGTCTCTAGACTAGTGTACTCCACATCCACATACTGGGCTTGTATCCTAAAGGTGTCTATTATAGACACATTCCTACATTACATCTCCACATGCTTATACCTAGGTCTTTCTTTAAATCTATATTCCTAGACCCATCTCTAGATGTTCATGAGTAGAAATCTTAATATTCTCAGGTAGTCTACATCTCTAGACTAGTGTACTCCACATCCACATACTGGACTTGTATCCTAAAGGTGTCTATTATAGGCACATCCCTACATTGCATCTCCACATGCTTATACTTAGGTCTTTCTTTAAGTCTATATTCTTAGACCCATCTCTAGATGTTTATGGGTAGAAACCTTAATACTCTCAGGTAGTCTACATCTCTAGACTAGTGTACTCCACGTCCACATACTAGACTTGTATCCTAAAGGGGTCTATTATAGGCACATCCCTACATTACATCTCCAAATGCTTATACCTAGGTCTTTCTTTAAGTCTATATTCTTAGAACCATCTCTAGATGTTTATGGATAGAAACCTTAATATTCTCAGGTAGTCTACATCTCTAGACTAGTGTACTCCACATCCACATACTCGACTTGTATTCTAAAATCTATGTATTATAGACACATCCCTTACTACTACTTATAACCCTAACAATTTTATTCCACACTTCCTCAATAAACTAAAAAAGAAACCTATTCAACCACAAATATTCTGTTACAGATTTAGTAGAAACTGCGTAGTGGACAAAGACAAAAGAAACCAGTGCAGGTACTGCAGATTAAGAAAATGCTTCAAAGCCGGCATGAAGAAGGAAGGTGAGGATCTTCATATTGTTTCCCCGGCGATTAATCGGTGATTCAATGCAAACTTAGCAACTGCAGCGCATAAGAATTGAAATAAAAGAGAGAATAACGAAAGTGAATCAACCTATAAGTCATCGCGACGAAAACATTACTGTATAATGATCTTTCTTCTGCTTTCGATTTTTACGCAGCCGTACAGAACGAAAGGGACCGGATAAGTTGTAGAAGGCCGAGCTACGAGGAGCAGACGAACAACGGAAGCGGACTCTCGGTTGTTTCCCTTTTGCAGGCTGAAATGCTCAGCAGGCAAGTTGGCGCCGCTCTCGAGGTCAGTTTAAATTCATTTTGTTGAAGAACAAGAGGAATTCTGAGACCCAAACTGAGTTGCAGATGTTGAAATCTGGAAATCTGAAATCATAGAGATATAAAAGATATAAAAGCATAGGGATAGGGGTAGACATTTAGAAATTATACAAGACATACATAGAATTTTTCAAACTTAGGTATGCAAATTTATGGTTCGCTTTGTGTATTCGTTTAATGAAGCGAATTTAATGGCAGCAATAATTATGAGACGAAGAATTAATGAGGACCCTGAGAATAATACCAAGGTTCTTAATGTAAATGCCAAGCCGGACAGACATCCGGTCATTTTCTTGGGGAATGAATTGTAATTTTCTACCTTAAACGAAGTCAAAAATATTTAAATTCGAGCATACGCAAGCAGTACGTTAATTCTTACTATAACTATCTCCAGTTCATAAAATTAATGCCTTTGAAATGGTATAATTTCTTAACCAGTGAAATTTGAATACAGTTCCTAAATCACAGAAGCTATCTCAAAAGTCCTAATGTCCTATCCTCCTATCCTATATCCTCAACATAATTATTTAATAGCCGTAAATACGTTGGCTAATTCCGTTTTCTGTTTCAACAGCTAGGCAGTCCGGGTAACGATATCGACCTGAGCACCAAGCAGATCGCCAACATAAACGACGTCTGCGACAGCATGAAACAGCAGCTTCTGATCCTTGTCGAATGGGCTAAGTACATACCCGCGTTCAGCGAGTTAACTCTGGACGATCAGGTCGCCCTCCTAAGGGCACACGCTGGAGAACACCTTCTCCTGGGTGTCGCCAGGCGCAGCATGCAACTGAAGGACGTTCTTCTTCTGGGTAACAACTGCATCATCACTAAGAACTGTCCTGGTACGCTATTCTGAACTTCATTCAATATTTAGGTGCTGGTTTAACGTCTGTTTGTTCCGATTAATTCCTTGATAACGGATATTAATATCTCTGTGACTTTCATCGTTCTTTGTGTATTAATTAAATCCGTTATCGAGGCATTGGATAGTTTTCGAATCGTTTAAATACTAACCGACATTGTTAGCACTGAGACTAATATTCATCTAACACTGCATCTTTTGACACATGTTTTAGGATTAAATAAGATAAAAGTTGCAGTAAAAGTAATAGTCATAATAATAGCCAAGTTATGACAGTAATATTGTAAAGATTTATAACAGTAATTATAGTAGAGTATAACATAGCAACAGCAATAATAATATTCATTATCTTGAGCAGAATTCAAGAATAAGGATTTATCTCGATCACCTTGAACGTTTCTGTCGCATTCAATGACACGATAAATTGTTTTCAGACCCAGCAAGCGATTAGGCTTAGATGAACTAATTTCAAAGAAGAATCGAAGGACGACCGAATGTTTAGTCTTCCTTATTCTTACATTCTGTTTGAATGAACGTCAAATTCTGAGGAAGCGAAAAAACAATTACTCTTTATCCTTATCGGCGATTATCGCGTCAAAATATTTTTCTGATAGATAGGGTCGAATGAAACAGCTGAAAGTATTACCGGCGCAATAAAGATTACATCGTATTACTTCATCTCTCGATGTCATCGACAGATAAGATTGCAACGAAAATCGCGAACCGAATGTTCTCTTACTAAATTCGGTACAACGTTTCTATAAATATATTTTATTAGACGTTTTGCTTGTAGGTCTGACATAATTGTTAGGGAAGTGGGTGAGTAAATAACACTGCATGCAAGTTCATTAAAAACTTGACTAACACTGTGTCTCCTTTATTAATTTGGCTATTTCGTGATGAACTACTCTACGAATATTAAGTACGTAACGAGAGTTCGGTTTTAAATCGATGCGCGTCACCGACTGACGTCTATGCAGAAACAGAAGTTTCTCCACGTTATGTTAATTAGTAGAGAACCGATAATCTCGTTATAAGAATTGCATGATCGCATATTGGGGAGTAGCTAGTAGACTGAGTCCGGCCTTCACGTCGCAATCGCAGTAGCATGACTGCAAACGGGATTCGACTTGGTTATTGGTCCTCCATGCTTTTAATACTTCACACTGTATCCGGGCTCAGTCGATTGGTAACAGAAGCCGATAGGAACAGTTTAACCGTGGTTATCAGTCATATCTTTGTCCACAGAGGGCCGCAATCAGGACCTGGACATCAGCAAGGTCGGCATCAGGGTAATGGACGAGCTGGTGAAGCCTTTGAACGAAGTGCAAATCGACGACACGGAATTCGCTTGTTTGAAAGCCATTGTCTTTTTCGACCCCAGTAAGTATCGCCATTTCGGGGCGTATGATCGACCGAAGATGACGTAGAATTTGCGTGTCATTCGGCCAAGATTTGCCGGCACGCGAGAACGATTGTCTCAATGAGATTTAATTGATCATCGGCGCGGTCATCGCCGTCACGCTGAAACAAATTGCAAACAATCGCAGGCTTGCTCTGCTTTTTCATCTCATCTTAACTCACGCATTCTTAATATCATCGTTTAAATTTGTAAAAACCCTACATTCGTTTCGTTAAAACAGTATCCTCTGTTAACAGATGCGAAGGGCTTAAGCGAACCACAGCGAATCAAGCAACTGCGCTACCAGATCCAGATTAATTTGGAAGATTATATCAGCGATCGACAGTACGATAGTCGTGGTCGATTCGGCGAGATACTTTTGACTTTACCAGCTCTGCAATCGATCTCCTGGCAAATGATCGAACAGATACAGTTTGTGAGGCTGTTCGGAGTTGCGCATATTGATAATTTGCTGCAGGAGATGCTGCTGGGTGGTGCGACGGCAGAAATAAATGGTGCTACGACACCTATACCGATCTCAAACGCACCGGAAAGTTACGTGAGCAGCAACGAAAGTCCTAGCAGTCCTTTAACGCCGGCCAATGCACCGCCGTTGAGTCCTCAAGATCACATGCTGACTGGCGGAAGTCCTGTTATGATTCTGAGGGATCTTACGCCTATACAGGGCCAAGAAGATGTGACTAGTGTAACTGGATTTAGAATGTTCAAGCAAGAACCCAGTCTCGAAAGTGAATCCACCTTTTAAGGATATTTGGACGAGTGGGAAACAGTGGAAAGATTCTGCAACGCTGATCAGTTAAACTTATAATTTGATACAAAACTGGGAGATTTTTAAGGAACCTTCAAAATGTAAAAGAGCTAGGAAGTAGCTTAACCTAACCTATGCAGCAGCATTGTAGATTCCAGGGTCACAATCCTCTTAAATTTTCTAATTGTAAAACTTATGGTGTTAAAGATTGCACAAGGCTTTCGATTACACGAAGATTACTGTTAAGAAATGTACAAGACTTTCACTTATGTGCCACGAGAGAATCAGGATCTTTAGATAACGATTTGTAATTGTTGAATTAAGAATCCGAATTTTAACGATATGTTAAAATACGTTTTGAAAAAATGAAAAGACTCTGAATGTCAGAAGTAGCGAAGATTGAATCATTTCAAAATGTCGAGATTCTTAAGAGCCAAATCGAAGAATTCGCGGTTGGTTAAAATGCTTTATGCAACGACAGATGCAAAATAATCATACAAGATCTTATAAGATCCCAAAGTAAGAATGAGTTCTTTTAATACATTTAGACATTTGTGACAAGAAACTGACTTTAGCGATCTCTCACGATATTCTAAGCAGTTTTTAAATAATAACTTTCATTAAAATATTTATAAATTAAACTCCTTTTTTATTTGTAAATTTTTACAAGCATATTTCGGTTATTTTTTAAGATTTCTTAAAAAGTAGCTTCCAAACATTTCTTGCATATTCAAAATATATGTTTGAATTTGATATGTTAAAATTATAAAACGCAATATGAAATTTCGAATTTCTGGTTAAAAATCATGCTCAATCAATTGCTCAATTAATTCTTAATTACCTTAATCATAAGGTTCAATCAAAATCGGTCGATTAAGTGACATTGTCACTAAAAAGTCAACTTAACTATGTTAATGTTCTACTTTTCTGTGTAACATATATTCAGCAATAATACTTTCACGCAAACATGAAATCATTGATAAGAAATTTTATAAAAATCAAAGGAGCAATCTTTTGACGATTTTTTAAACTCATCGCTTTCATATGAATTATATTTTCTATCGTAACATATTTAATAAACATACAACGTTTCCTATTTTAATATTCATCTTTGTCAAGAATACATTTTAATTCGATTTAGTTTTATACGATCGCAATAAAATATAAACGACCGACCTCTGAATATAATAATAATATTAAGTAAGTTTAATTGTTACGTTTCTAAGATATAAGTAAAGTGTTATTTATACAAAGGGTTTATTAATTATTTATAATATATATTTCTACAGAGAATATTTTTGTTAATGCAATAAATATTTTGTTATCCCTACTATACTGTATATGCATTGTATGCATTATACATACAAAACAAGTAATAATTATAATAATGAAATATTTTTTTAGCTGCCTTTATAAATTAAAGATACTTTAAATATTCCAAATAGCCGATGTGCAATATCAAGCACTTTCCAATCATTTCAGCAAATATTCATCTGAATAAACAAGTTTTTAATTAAATGCTGTATATAGTATTTTTAAGCATAAGTTATATTTAATGAA
Source organism: Megachile rotundata (assembly GCF_050947335.1). Taxonomy (NCBI): domain Eukaryota; kingdom Metazoa; phylum Arthropoda; class Insecta; order Hymenoptera; family Megachilidae; genus Megachile; species Megachile rotundata. Next base: position 9,180,695 of record NC_134998.1, on the reverse strand, counting down.
CATTGATTTTTTACAAGCAGTTTATTTACTATCCTCGAACAGTACAAAAAAATATTTACATTTAGTTTGCAACAATAGTTAACACAACATTGCATTATTCTTTACTGTTTTCAACTATGCTTACTCATTTGCAGAAATACTTATATTCTTGTCTAAAAAGTAGTACATGAAAGTTACCGTGTATATTTGCTGATTTTAAAATACTAGTCGTCTACAAATTTTTGCTTGCACATATAGTAGCAAATATATACATACGAATGTTTATTGAAATGAAAGAAAGTTAAAATGAGGCTCCAAAATTTATTTTTTAAAAAGTACAGAACATTTTGGAATATTTTTTTAGTATGAACTGAAAAGAAAATGCATAATATCATAGAGGATATCACCAAATCATCCACTTAAAAAAATACACAAAAAATTTTTGCAAAGTTTCATGTTATTCACTACAACAGTTTTGTGCTATATATGCACCGGATGACATTCCATGTAAAAAATCAAAAATCGTTAGAAAATAATTAACGCCTCTCTCTACAAAGAGAGGAGCACACGCCATTGCAATGCAATTTTTTTTTAAGGAAAGGAGTATACATACTTTTGTTAATTTTTTATACATTTGGAGTACAATTTGTTTATTTTTTCTATCTGAAATACTGCATTAGAACAGAAATAAATAAAGAAATATTCATACTAATATTTTATATGCACTTGCATTATTAAAATATTTTTTACAAAGTTTCAATATAAGATGTAATTCAATTAAACAAATTGCTAGTTCCAAATGTTTATAGCAACTTCTGTTAAATATTAAATCTATGAATGGATAGCAAGAAGTAGGATAAGATTTTAAGATAAAAATTTATATATTGTTAATAAGTAATGTGGAATTTAGTATATAAATATATAAATAATTTTTGATCTAGTATGCATGTGTGCATGCATGCAGAATGTAAATGAATTAGTGAAAGTGATAATATTACTAAAGAAACTAGTTAAATATATTAACAAACAAAGAAACTAGTTAAATAATAGGAGAACCTATAACAAGTTTCTGCACAATTTTTTCTTTTGATATTTATTTTGTACTATAATATAATTTTTCTGAATATAATACATTTTCATCTTGAGTTATGCTTAAAATAATTTACAATGCAACCAATATATAAAACAACATTTTAATGATGAAATTATCAATTTTCTTCATACAATTATCATATTTATATCATTGTTATCGCAGGTCTTAAAATTTTTAGTAGTTCTTTATGCAGAATTTTAACTCCAAAAATTGTCATCACGAGTCTCATGATTTTTGCAACATTTATTGTTAGATTATTTCAACTTCATTATAGAATATTTTAACATAGATGTAAGGATCATAGTAAACCAATCATAAATTGTAATGAAATTGAAAAATTTTTATTCAAACTTATGTAACTAATTCCTTTATTTGTTCTATGTTTATTGTGTATAAGATTTAATATTTGAAAAATGATTATTTTTATATGGGTTGTGAGCTAAAAGTTACCAAGATAAACAGTTCATTAATAAGTCAATTCATAGGTAAGCTTTTGTGACAAATCATTCACAACATATAAACATTATTTGAATTGTAAATAATTTTTTTTCCTTAATTGATTGTTATTTAGTTATAAGAAAATTTGTATTATACATATAATAAAGGCAGTAAACATCTAATTAGTCTCCTTAATTAAAAAATAACACTTTCTATATTTCACTATCAATTCACATATATTATAAATTATTTAAACTATCATTAAATTAGAAATCTATGTTATAAATTACTTGATCAAAATGTAAAACATTCCTCTTTAAGTCTTATATTTTGTAAAATAAGAATACTACTGGAATTCATAATTTGCACGTTTCCTTTTTTTCAAATTTGCAGTAACTTCTGAAGGAAGTATACTATTAGTACCCATTTTTAGCCACTCTAAAAGCCTAACCTTAGCTTTCCTACCACTGAAAAATAGTTCTCTTTCGAGTCTAGGAAGTTGATTCCCTAATGTAGGGTCAGATATTGGATTTTGGGCCCAATCCATAACTAAACGAAAACGAGCTTTAAATGTCTGAAAAAAATATAACAAAATTTCTAACATTCTTAAATAAATGAGTTCAAGATTAAAAAACCCACTCTTTCACATAGTCTAATAAGTTCATCAATTTTTTACCTGTAATAAACTATCCGTGATTTGTTCAGAATCTCTGTCATTTAATTTCCGTACATGCATTCCTAATTCATAAAAGAATGGGTTCCACTTGCTTAAAACAACAGCATCAGCATCCGCTTTTAAGATTTCTCTAACAAAATATAATTAAACATAAATGAATTTACTACGTGAAAAATTATTGTGAAAAAATATGAATATTTATGTACCAGAAAGGCCAAGGTGTGAACAATGATTTAATTAATAAGATTAAAAAAATATAAAAAATCAAACCTATATCCTTCCTTGTATATTTTTGGTATATCAACGCTAACTACAGGATTTCTTAAATTTTTCAATGACACTGCTAACCATAATGGAAACTCCACTTTTGATGCTACTTTTAAATTTTCAGATTGGGATGAGGAATCCAAACAACCTTAAAAACGCAGATTGCACATATCTTAAGTAAACTGATATTTATACAATTCGTAAATATTAGTAGTAACTACAAAATAAAATAATGCATATTTCACATCATTTTGAAATAAAATATTACCTAATCCAGGTAACTCAACTTCAATCGTGCATGTTAATCGTTCTTCAGTACACAAAATATCATTTATAGCAAAATAGTTTGGCATGTAACTTTGACTGCAGGCCATTTTGTAACAATAACAAAATTTTAAACGGTCAACGTGCGATGTAATAAAACATTGATTTTATAAAACGCCGCTAGGTAGCGTGAAACAATTTTTTGAATTTTTGCATTACGTTACTGAAGAGCTTTTAAATTTTTATGCTATGTCGTAAGAAAGTTATAATCTTGCAACTTAAAATTTTGTATGGTGTATTGTTTATTTCTTTAGATAATAATAATTAATGCATTACATAATTGTATTCTCAGAATGTATGACAATCAGAATTACTTCATATTCATTGTACACAAAGTACTTAAGTAATAAAATTATTATTGAATTCTTCAGAAAATCAATTTCAAATAAACTGGATATCACTGGTCAAGTAAATTGGTTACTTCTGTTACCGTGAAACTAGCAACTTATCGATTTAACAAGAGAGATCCCCAGCCGTTTTTGATGTAACGTTGAAGAATTCAAATTATTCGTGCAACGATTCGTAATTTTAGTTGATAAAAATGCAACGAGCAAGAAAAAAAAAGGGTAAAGGTAAAAGAGCGAAGAAAGTAAAAAAGAGGTGTTTAAACGAAAGGGAGACCTTGTCATACGAACAGGAAATATTAGAAAACAACAGACAGTTGGCACGGTGAGTACTACATGCGTATGTGTGCATGTGCGTACAAAAATGAAATAAATATTGCGAGTCGCAATATATCGATTAGTAGTGATCGACGATATAATTCGAATCTGAAGAAATGGGATTCCAGGGAGATCCGAAGAAGAGTTTAAAAACAAGTAATACCTAATTCTTATAAATTCATTTTTCTTCTGTTAGATTGAGAAGTCGAAACGAAGAATTAGAAGAGCAAGCAGAAATTGCGAAGGAGAAACTCCGACAATTGGAAGAGGATCGCGCGGATGTGATAGCGTATCTAAAGAGAAACTTGGAAGAGAAGGGACTAGAAACGAAAGAGCACAATGAACGGCTCTCAATCTTGGAAGAATTACGAAAGGAGGAATTGGAAGCTTACAAGAAAAAGGAGGATGCAATGGAAATGGAATATCGCCTTATGGAGAGCAATTTGAGCGCCGAAGTTAAATTGACTGGTGTGTTATATCTTCTAAATCAACATTCGAAAATTTCTTATTTTCTCGTGAATTCATCAATCTTGTATTATCGTTAGCCGGTAAATTAAATGCGCTAGAAGATTGGAGACTAGCACGTCTTGATTTGATGCAGAAATATGAAAAGCAGGAATTAGAAATGGCTGAGCAAGATAAGCGTCACAGAGAAACACTTTATGAAGCTGAGAAAAATGCTGTCATTGGGAAAGCATTGTATGTTGTACCTTGTTAAAACTTCAGATATATCACAATCCTTAGCCTTCTAATTATACTATTAGCAGTAGTAGTAGTTCATTCCCCTCACTGGAAATCATATGCATAATAGGATGCAGAAGGAAATGACTGAACGTTTACATGTTCTATCTGAAGAACTTCGCAAATCAACAACTCTACAAATGGCAGAAATCATGCATCGTGTGGTTCAGGAAAATGTGGCATTAAACAGAGAACTTGATAACATGTTGGAGATCAACAATGAACTTGAAAGCGTTAACATTGAATGCAAGAAAGCTGAAGAAACATTAAGACTGAAGAGTCAACTATTTGAAACTGAGTCAAAAATGACATTGAAAACAGTGTTGAAGCAGAGAGACATTATTCACAAAATGGCCAATGTGAGACTAATATTTATGCTTACAATTATTTCAGTTTCTTAGAAAACTTTTTTTTATTAATAAAGAAGATGAATGATAGTACATGCTTTAGCTATGCCTTAAGTAAGTTCGGTCTTTAGGTTTATTATAAGATATATTGACAAGATTCTGTCTTTCTACATGCATAGCTGGAGTTAGTAAATGTAGGAAAATGTTGTAGGATTTTGAAGAATTGTTGCTGTATTATGCACAAGCAGAGAAGTACAATAAAAGATATTCTGAATTACAAAAGATTTTGGATAGTATTGTTGAAAGAGCTAAAGAGAAAGAAGATAAACAAATTCCAGCTCTCAAAAAAGAGATTTTAATAGCTCTGAATGATAAGCAAAAGTTGTTAGAAGAAGTTCAGGAAAAGGAAAAACAATTGAAAGCATTGAAGGGTATTATAAACCGTGTTAAAAGTCTTTTTGATGAAGCTTCACAAGTAAATATAAATGAATTGACTTACATGTTAATTATAATCAATTGCTAATCTTAATTTTGATTCATATCTTTACTTGTAAAATGGTACCTTTGCAGATTACACAAGATGCTATTAATAAAGAACAACTCATTGACTGTATAGGTGAAAAATTGTTACATTCTCTTAATGAAATATTACAAACTGAAAATCTTATTGATATAATAGAATACTCTCCATCGGAGGTACGTATTTAATGGACGAATTTAATTAATAAAAAGTCATATTAGCAGTAAGGAAAATGAGGAAAAAATTATGGATTGCAAGAATGATCTAATTTTATTTTATAGGTTGAAAACATTGATTGTCAATACAAAACAGGTTGCTTAGGACTTATTGAACCTTTAGATCCTTGTAGCTGCGATAAAAAAGACAAGGAAGAAAGCATTGAAGAGACAGTGTCACAAATGTCTCTGGAGGATTTGGAACTAAGGGTACCATCCTGTGTATTAAGTATTATTAGTTCCAGTATTGCATCCCCTAAAGAAGAAACTTAATTTATAAAAATGAAATGAGAACACAATTATTTATTGTATCATAATAAATTTAGAAATGTGGAAGTATTTCGAAAGCCTCATTCTAATTTTGGAAATTTACATTTAGTAGTATTTTCGGAATAAGCGCGCGTAAATATAACTCTTCAAAATTATCTAAGAATATAGCTTCTAGAGTACTGTTAACCCTTTTAATTAGTTGTTTTATTATTTAATTATAAATGAAAATAATTACTATGCTAATGTTGTTTATAAAATTATTTTTTTGGAACATAGAATATCCAGTAGATATAAAGAGTAAGGTTTTTGATTATGTTTGTACTTCCGATCGTGCAATATGAACAGAAATGGCATAATGATCTATCGTGTACGTTCTATGCGCTAATGTCATATTGAATCAGCAGTATTTATTTATTAATGAATTAATATACATGTAAGTACTTAAGTACTACAGTATAAATATATAAGTCTCCAGACATTTTCGGTACAAGTAAACAGGTTACTTAAAGTAACCATTAATTTAAATGGATTTTCTGTTCAATTCTTACTCTTGGTGCAGGTTATAAACAATCATTTCTTGAAGTAAAAAAGAATATTACTAAATAAAGAGAAAAAATAGACATGCCCCCTAAAAGAAATCAAGGAAGGTTGGTAAGGTTATTTGTATTATGTTCAAGTTTTTTGTTTGTATTTGCAATAGTCCTTTGTATCAAATTTATGCAAATTTATGTTTATTACATGCATAATAATAATATTGACTTAGAGGCAAAAAGGTAAAAGAAAAGGAGAAAAAAGAAAGTAAAAAGGATGATCAATATCTTGAAGATATTATAGATATTGTAGAAAATGTTACAAAAGATTTTAATTTCTTGGTAAATGCTCCTGTTTCTGAAGATGATCATTTCGTTTTTGAATCAGAAAAAAAGTGGGATGTTGATGTTTCTAAATACTCAGAATATTTTACACTTGATTTAAACATGTTATCTGCAGCAATAGAATCAATACCATTCAATGAAAATGTTGATATCGACACAAAGTATTTTACTGTAAGTTTAAGAATATTTTTAAACTGATCTATCATATCTGTTTAAGTTTATATTATAATATTAATTATTTTAGAATGATCAGTTAACAAATATTTATAATATCGCAGAACAGGGTAAAGAGAAGTATAATAAAATTTTAAGCAATTTAGAAACACATGTTACAAGTGATTCAAAAAATGAAACTGGTCAGGGTTCTGTAGAAGACACAACTGAAGAGTTAGATTTTTTACTGTCGTTAGAAGAACCTGTGGATGAACCTTCAACTATTTTAAAATCTTTGCCTGGATCTTACAATGCTGGTATAAATAGATAGAATTTGTAATATAATCTTTACTTGAACATTTGTTTAGGGAATATTTTCTTGCAGATACCAAACTTGCAACTAAACCTAGTACCTCCACTAAGCCTATGGATTTAGAAAAGTGGTTGGATTCTGTGTTAGATGATTAAATCTAATTATCTTTATAATTGGTCACATTATTGCTAATAATAATGAATAAAAATTATTATAATTTTAGTTCATAAAATTATTTTCACAAGGAAAAGGTAACTTTAATAGATTCTATTTTTATACAAGTTTTCCAAATTATGTAAAAATGATTATTATATGCACTTCTTATAATTACTTATTTATCATATAAACTTGTTTAAAAGTAAAAAAGACTAATTAAACATACTATTAAATGTTGCAAATACAACTGGTGTATAGTGCTAATTTAAAATTGAATCTCAAATGTCAGGAACATTATTCCTGTATAACTTTTCTGATAAAGTTAATAAAAAATGCATCATTTAGTCTATATGGTAGGCTAAAATTCGAACTAATCGCCAAAGTGCATAGTAAGATATACTTTCATTTTTTCATATACTATAAGCATAATGGCACCACCTGGTCCTAATCGTAAAACTTTCGGTAATAACCCTTTATATAAAGCTTTAAATCTGAAATAAAAATAATTAAAAATTTTTAATATTACTAATTTGATTATTTAATACAAAAGTATTAATTATAGTCATGAAAATTATAAAATGTATAAATGTTGTTTCTTACCCTTCTCTATGATAAACTATGTAAATAGTTTGTAAGGTACCCTTGTATACTATATCACCTTGAGGACCTTGAATACGACTTTTTGCAACATCAAAAGGTATATTCATGCAAGATGCTAATGTACCTGACGCGAAACCAGCAAAGAACTAAAAGATATTTGTTGATTAAATCAATGATTAGATAGATGATTCTGTATAACATAGAGGCAACACACTCACCTTAATAAAGAAGTCTGAAATAGAATCTGTTTGTTTCTGTAATTTAGGAACAATGGAATTGTATATTCCAAAGTAAAATGCATTAAAAACACCATTTCTCATTATTGTGGCAGATAATCCTTTATTAAGCCCATTCAACCCTAAGCCATGTTGAGAAATAATTTGTCGAGTCACAGCAAAAGTAGATGGCATGTCACTGATACGTTTACGATTAGACTGCATTTGTACTTTAACTACTTCAAATGGATTAACCAAAATACCCTCAGTTATACCAGTTAAAAGGCCTGCATAATAATGCACCTAAATAAGGGCAATCGAATAATTAAAATTTGTTTGATTTAGAAGAATTCAGTTAAAAAAATTATAAGTAATATACATACCATTTGTTTTGATGTCTTATTGCTTAAAACCTTCTTATATTGTTCATAGGAAAAAAACTAAAAAAAAAAATAAAAATTTCTTCATTTATGTTTTCATACAAAAATTTTAGATTACATACTTTTACAGCTCTTTTGGGGGTTTCCATGATAACTGGTGGTAATATACCTTTCCAAAAAGCTGCAAGTCCCTCATTTTTATACATTTTTTTCATACAATCCCCAATTCCTATATATAATGTAAGATCAAAAAATTATACGAACAATAAAAATCAAATACTGAAATCATTGGCATAACTATGTTACGAGGGCCAGGTATACCCTAGTCCCTATCTAGTTATGTCAATGACAAAATCATCAAAATAAAAATATGTTTAAATGTAATGATACACTGCCTGTATAATACACAGTATCATGTTGACTGATTTTGACCTGCAGTTGGAAGCGTGTTTTAATCAGATCCATAGGATGCATTATGGAAGCTTCTACAAAACCTGCAAAGCCTCCTGCTCCAATCTGTATAGCAGCTTCCTTAAAAAGGCTTGGTTGCATAGTTTCTTTGTGGGCCATATTTCAATTAGTTAATAAAAAATCATTACAATATTTGAAGGAAAATCTACTTTCCTTCTGTTTTCACTAAACTTCCTAAAATAAATATAAGTCCTATTATAATGGATAACAGATTTTTTGTCTATAATAAAACTATGTTATTAATTAGTCTATTCAATTTATATAACACTTTTTTGTATATTTTACTAGTATGTATTCTATGGTACATTTCAATTTAGGACCTACTAAGGTAAAAATTGTTACTTAAATAGATTAGCAGTACATGTTATGTATTTACAAATGATGTACATATATATAAATATAAAAGAAGCCTTTAATCTACAAATTTTAAGTAAAATACTTAGTTTAAAATTAGTATTACTGCAAAAAAAACAAAACTTAAAACTAAAAATAGTAAGTTAGTAATTGTGTAAAGTATATTGTGTACAAATTTTAAATAGAAGTAGAATTATTCTAATAAAAATGACGTTTTTCCGATATATAGTTCTACGATGATTTTGTAAAAAGTATCAAAATAGAATTACGTGTGACTATATGTATGAAATGATGCAGCAATATCCGCATATTATCTTATAGAATATTGCGTCATTAAGATTGTCGCGTTAATTACCGTTCAAATCTAATTTACACAGTTTTAAGTGAACAGCGTTCATAATTATTATTTAACATATTCTGTTAAAATAATTAAATACTTGCATTAAATAATTACGACTAATTGATTTTAAAAACTTCAAATTTTTACTAAAAATTTATTTGAATTTCATACATCACATTTTTAATTAGTTACAATTATACTTAATTCCTTAAGCTTAATGCCTCAAGTATATAATTCATTTTAATTAATATATGCCCTTAAGTGATTTTGAACATAATAAATGTTCACAATAAATTTAAAATATTTATTCTCCCTTTCTATACTGTATATAATTGTGACTAGGCTACAACTATGTATTTATGATATATAAAAGTCTGTAAGGAACAAGGTATTGTAATATAGCTTATTTATATAGGAGACTTTAATATATCACAGATTCCGTATAGTTTGTCTCCTCCTGGTAAGTATTATAACAAATAAGTTACAGACTAATCATTTCTTTTTCCTACTATTGAAAATTTAAGTTACAACATATCAATTTAATTTTTCTATTTGAATAAACATTTATATTACTCTGTTACAGGATTAAAGCATTGCATTTCATTTGTTTCAATAATTAGAGTAGAAAAGCATAACAAGACCATGACAAAAACAGATATTTAGTATTGTTATTAAACAAATTCAAACTCAGGGTTAATGATATTAATTGCTTAATACATGGCAGTATACATAGAACACTTTTCCATTGAATTGCATCCATTATATGAAGTTTGTCCAATTGATTTAATCAACTTAAACAGACTTGTATCAGTCGTTGAAGTACTGCAGATAACAACGGTTTTCTTTGTCCACCTTGTGATAATCTGCTTCTTTGAAGTGAATCGTACTTGAAACCTTGAGATTTATTATCGCCGCCATTTTGTTATTATATATTCAAGTAATCTTACTGATTTCGAGTCTCATCGCAGAGAATACTAGTCATAGTTAAGTGAAGCGTCATGTTCGATAGTAGCTGTTAAGTTCAATCGTCTTTTTTTTCTTTCCGTTCTAGTGTTTGACGGGCATAGTTCTGTGACATGGAGGTTAGACGTAGAAAGGTTCGTTTTCAGTATTTTATTTTTGTTACAAACTATGTAGGGTATTTTAGTACAACATGCATTAGAATATTACTATTTCATTAAAAATGAATAATTAGCATAACCTGTATTTGTATGGAGCATAAAATATCTATATAAGAACACGCCAATAATAATTGTAAAGGAAACTTAAATATTGTATGTAACTCAATAAATAAATATATTATTTTTAATTCTTTATACGAACAAGATTCATGATCTTGTAATAAACCTAAAAAAGAAGAAATTAAATTATGTGTTTTAACAGTCAGCAACTTAGTTACGTAAGTTCTTAAGTAAAATCATTCGAATATTTAAAGATTTGAAAATTAACTTTTTGGCGGTTTTGTTTTAACTTTTTAACTTTGTATAATTCATATAAATTTTATAACCAATCTTTTCGTAATCCTCATTAATATGCTATGATGCAATAAAATTCTGTTTCCAATTAATTCTTTCGCTTACACTAAAATTTTATATAATACATTTTGTTAAAAATTAATTTAATTCTACGACTTTTTCGTGTATCTTTATTATAATATTGGATTTAAATATAATAAATTTGTATTCGATTTCTTGTTATTTATGTATTTGAATAAAATATATCACGCTTATTGTGTACGTTAATTTAAAAATTTGTCTTGATTATAAAATGTTAATTTAATTTAATTACGAGTGGTTTTGACGCACCAGTTTTAAAAGCTTCGCGGTTCACGTGATGCGTGATGCTTTTATTTACCTCTCAAGTACTTTGCGTAAAAAAAACTAAAACTGCCGTTGTTGCTTGTATTACCACTTGTATTGCATTTTAAATGCAATATATTCCAGTAAGTATAAAATACAATGTATCTTTTATATTAAATTAGGTACTGTAAGTGTTATAATATGAATTTTTTTATATTTGAGGTTATATCTTTGTTTATGTTTATGTACAGTTATTTCCTGTATTAATTATTTTAGTTCTCTTATTTTTAAATCCTTTTCTATTAGTTTAATTCCAAAATGAATTAATGTAATTTTCATTCTTATGGAACTACACATTTGCAAAGATTGTTATAACCTACTACAATTTATTATACATTTTTACTTACAGTGCTGGACAGAAGTATTGGCACAGGCCACATTTTAGCATGGAATTGCTTACAAATTTGGAACAAAATATCTCATTTCATTTAACCTTTATACTCATCAAAAATAATTGAAACACTAACATATAATTATATTTCCAGTTAAGAACAGAAAATGAAGATACTTTTGAAACAAAACCAAAACCACGTTCTAAGAAAGGACATCCAGGTAGAAGATATTTTATGGTTGTGGCTTTGTTGGGAATTCTCTTCCTGGGATACATTGCGATAGCGTATGGTTTAAATCTTTTTTTATTAAATCACAATTAATGTCAATTATAAACATTTTCTTATCCTTTCAGATATGACTTGAAGCCAGTACGTCTTGGTAGCAAAGCAATTGATACATTGGCATTCTCTTTCAATTTGCAAAAACCATTTTATGTAGTGGTAATTGATGCAGGCTCCACTGGTAGTCGAGCCTTGGCCTTTAGTTTTCATGAATCAATTTTGGGTGGTAATTTAATTTTAGACAGTGAATTGTACACAGAAACAAAGCCTGGAGTCAGTGCTTATGCAGACAAGCCTAAAGATGCTGCTAAATCACTTATTGTATTGCTTGATAAGGTCAGAGAAGTTATCCCTCAACCTGAATGGCAGCATACACCTCTCACAATGAGAGCTACTGCTGGTTTGAGACTTCTTCCAGGACATAAAGCTCAAGAGATACTTCAAGAGTGTAGGAAACTATTTGAAGACAGTGGTTTTCAGGTATAGATGGAAGATACACTTTTTGCTATTCAAATATCTGTACAAACATCTATCAAGTGCATTTATTCCATTGTGTATGTAGGTTTCCAAAAATTCAATTTCTATAATGGAAGGAACAGACGAGGGTATCTTCTCATGGTTCACTGTCAATTTCCTATTAGAAAGATTTAATACGCACAGTCCTGGCAGCACGGTTGCTGCATTGGATCTTGGTGGAGGTTCAACACAAGTGACTTTTTCACCTGATGCCAAACAGGTACAATGAAAAAAAAAGAAAAAATACAGAAAAATAACATGTTAAATAAATATTGACATATTACAATATATTCAGGAAAAGAAACTGGACGGACATGTATATTCTGTTAATATCTTCAATCATAACATGAGTGTTTATACGCACAGTTATTTGGGTATGGGTCTTATGGCTGCCAGAAAAGAGATACTAACTCATGGAATGAATTTGGAGAATGCAAATCCAAAAACTGTGATAGAAGTACGGTCAGAATGCATAAATCCCATAGTGTCCACTAAATGGAACTATGGAGGACTTAATTATCTTATTAAAGGGCCTGTTAATGGTACTCATAAATTAGTTAAAACACAAAATTTTGCGGGAGGGGAAGAGGACAGGCCAATCGTTAATTTTTCTGAATGTTTGAAAAACATTGAAAAATATGTTGGTAGGATTAAAAATAAACCTATAGGTTTAAAAGATCATGAAATTTACGCTTTCTCCTATTATTTTGACCGTGCCACGGAGGTAAGCAATTTTGAATGGAATTTATATGTTAGCAAAAAACTATAAAAGTATTGAATTTTAATTTATTATTATTTCAGGTTGCTCTAGTTGATCCCTTCGCTGGAGGAATTATTCCAGTGAGTGCGTTTTTGAAGCAAGCAAGGGAAGCCTGTGATTATCCAAATACCGATCAACCTTTTATTTGCCTTGATTTAACATTTATTTATATTCTCCTGCGTGATGGATTTGGATTGGAACCTACTACAAAACTTTATGTAAGGGTCTTGATACAAATTTGTTTCTCAAACTTTTCAATTGGATTATTGATTTTTTATATCTGTCAAACAGCTTTACAAGAAAATCAACGGACATGAGTTAAGCTGGGCTCTTGGTGCTGCCTTTAATATAATTCAAAATGGTCTTTAACGCACCTGAAACCTAGATAAAGGAATTACAAATATTTTTGCACAAAATTAAAAAATTAGGACGTATTAATTGTTATACAATTATTTAATTGATCATGTGATTTAGGTAGAAACTCGTTTACTGATTTCATTTCACATTCAATTGCTTATTGTATATCTAATAAGGTAATAGTATTCTATAGAACAAATTTTATGATTTCTTTAGGCATCGTGTTCTAACCAATTGAAATATTAATGAAAACGAGTGTGTTAAATTTTAATATCAGACGTGTACATACAAGACATGTACATAATTTCTAGGAACATACTTGTTAACTTATTTGTTTTAGTATTTTTGAATACAATTAATCTTGTACAATGCAAAGTACTTTCCTGTATTAAGAATATGTTACTACATTTTCTTAAGAATTTTCGGTAAGAACCAAGTTAGTATAATTATCAATTACATTGGAAATTTTGTAATCTTAATTTTTGACACTTTCTAATGTAATATTTTAGCTCAATGTAATTGACTTCGTTATTTTGTAAATGGTACAAATTCACTAATTTTATTTTTTAAAATATGTGTATTTAATGTTTACAATCATTTTTAATGTTTTACATCGAAGATAACTATAAAAATATATTTTTTTGATGTAACATTTTTCGGATTTTAAAGTGTAGCTTACAATGTAAGATCTGCAATTCTTTAAAAGATATCTGCAAACGTAACAAATACAATAGCGACTAGCATATTTCATCATTATAAAATATTATAATTTTGGATTGTTTTTACTAGAAGTTTCTCTAAATGTATTTGTAAGATATTATTAGATGTAAATATTTTTACATTAAAATATCATTGAAATATATGATGTGTTACATTTTAATTGTTTTCATTGGTCCCAACACGCATATAAGGAAAATAAAAAAATGAAAATTTCGACACTTTAACGGCGTAGTATGGTTCCTGAGGCATTTAGAAACAAATTTCTATTAGGGTTTGATGCGTTTTGATGTCTAATAAAGCCAGAAAATCAATTTTTGTCGAATTCGGTCGAAAACGATACAGGTGGCGCCATCTAGCGGCGAGCGGCGGAACTACGAAAAAATAAAATCTCGATTTTCTCGAAAACTAGGAACTTTCTCGAAATTCTGAGATATACAAATTGTTCCTTGTCGCCTACGGAATCGAACGAATATAATTATAGCCCGCTAGGACAATTATTAAGGAAAATAGAAAAATAGCCCATTTCATGGACTAAAAAATTGGCGTCCATCTAGCGGCGAAAGTTGGAACTACAAAAATAGAAAATCTCGATTTTCTCGAAAACTAGGGACTTTCTCGAAATTCTGAGATATACAAACTGTTCCTTATCGCCCACGGAATCGAATGAATGTAATTATAGCCCGCTAGGACAATTATTAAGGAAAATAGAAAAATAGCCCATTTCATGGACTAAAAAATTGGCGTCCATCTAGCGGCGAAAGTTGGAACTACAAAAATAGAAAATCTCGATTTTCTCGAAAACTAGGGACTTTCTCGAAATTCTGAGATATACAAATTGTTCCTTATCGCCCACGGAATCGAATGAATGTAATTATAGCCCGCTAGGACAATTATTAAGGAAAATAGAAAAATAGCCCATTTCATGGACTAAAAAATTGGCGTCCATCTAGCGGCGAAAGTTGGAACTACAAAATTATAAAAATGCGATTTTCTCGAAAGTTAGCAAACTTTGAGTACTTCTGAGGCTCAGAAAGTGTTATGTAATTGCACTAGAAGCAAAATAATGCGATAAAAGCTTCCTAAAGGCTTTAATAAAGAAATTAAGAAAAATGACAAAAATTTTCTCCATAAAATGACATTTTTCTTAATTTCTTTATTAAAGCCTTTAGGAAGCTTTTATCGCATTATTTTGCTTCTAGTGCAATTACATAACACTTTCTGAGCCTCAGAAGTACTCAAAGTTTGCTAATTTTCGAGAAAATAGCATATTTTGTAATATTGTAGTTCCAACTTTCGCCGCTAGATGGACGCCAATTTTTTAGTCCATGAAATGTGCTATTTTTCTATTTTCCTTAATAATTGTCCTCGCGGGCTATAATTACATTCGTTCGATTCCGTAGGCGGCAAGGAACAATTTGTATATCTCAGAATTTCGAGAAAGTCCCTAGTTTTCGAGAAAATCGAGATTTTCTATTTTTGTAGTTCCAACTTTCGCCGCTAGATGGACGCCAATTTTTTAGTCCATGAAATGGGCTATTTTTCTATTTTCCTTAATAATTGTCCTAGCGGGCTATAATTACATTCGTTCGATTCCGTAGGCAACAAGGAACAATTTGTATATCTCAGAATTTCGAGAAAGTTCCTAGTTTTCGAGAAAATCGAGATTTTATTTTTTCGTAGTTCCGCCGCTCGCCGCTAGATGGCGCCACCTGTACCGTTTTGGGCCGAATTCGACAAAAATTGATTTTCTGGCTTTATTAGACATCAAAACGCATCAAACCCTAATAGAAATTTGTTTCTAAATGCCTCAGGAACCATACTACGTCGTTAAAGTGCCGAAATATTGCACTTTGCATGCGCTGTGGAATTAACACCGGTGGCTCATGTACGTATCGGAATGCTGGCACAAAATAATTAATTACTCGTTACCCGAACATTGTTCATGAACTTTTATGATCGAACCATGTAAATAATGCATTGTTGACCATTCTTCAATCATAAAAGTGCACAAAATATATCCACAAAACGTGTAATTAATTATTCAATATGACCCCGTACATGACACACGTGGCGCCATCTAGCGGTAGTGTATGGGAACGAAGGAAACTACTGTTTCAAAACCGTGTAGTTCACCCTGTTCGCCGGAGAGATGGCGCCACCAGTCTAATTTTTTTTAGAATTCTATTTTACGGCTTAATTTACTATAATATGCATTTCGAAGTTAATTAGACTTGCACTCCGATGTAATTTGATGCATATTATAGTAAATTAAGCCGTAAAATCGAATTTTTAAAATATGGCACTAGTGGCGCCATCTCTTCGGCGAACAGGTTGAACTACACACTTTTGAAACTCTTCTTTGATTAGTTCCTACATAACTAGGCGGCGCCACGTGTATCGTTTCGCATCAATTCAATTATAATTTATTTTATTGTCTTAATTATCTTCAATATGTATTAAATTACAGCGGAGAGCAAAAGTAATTAACTTTGGAATGTTTTGATTATCAATTTTTGACGAAACTGACTTTTTAACGATAGTTACCTAGAATCCTGACATGTTTCTGCGCTGAGGTGCTAGATGATGCTATTAGATTATTTTATATAGTCGTTCCAAAATATTGTGGGGTCTTATTACTACACTTGTCAATAGCTTTTTCTTGACAAATTCCTGTCTTGACCGCTTGTTGATAGGAATTTGGATGTCATGTATATGTTACACAAAAAAATTATTCTTTTTCAATCAGTTCTTGTGATAAATCTGTACGGAGTAGCAATAATAACTGCTCATCTTTATTTGTTCGTTTATTTCGACATTTCAAGATGTATGGACAATTATTACATAATAATTATATATATTTATATATGTATAATGAGAGAGCATTCTCCTCTCGCAACGTTTCCTTACTCGTCCCCAAAAAAATCCCCCTTCCTTGTTTCTTTCTCTCCCTCTCTCACACTCATTCTTCCTTGCTTACGTTTTCTCTTTCTTTCATCCCTTTCTGTCTCGTTTGTTTCCTTCACGATAAAAGAATGAAAAGGTAAAAGTAAGAAAGAAACGGCGTTGGTTCGTCGAATCTACGAATGATTTTACGAAACGATTTATTTGTTCTTTTTTTTTTGTTGGGTGTATTATTTGTAAACAATCATTCAACGATGATTGCACAACCTTGACTCCCATTGTGTTTCCCTCATTTTCTTTCCGCCTTTCATCAACGTCTTCTTATTATCATTTAGTGTTTATCGATAAGATTATGATCGTTACCATTTAATCAGTTACAATTACGATAATAACACTAGTGTTTTTTAGTTAGTCTCGCATTTGTTCCGCCCACTCATCTACCCCCACCACGCGGCCACCTACTCCCAGCCAGGAACTTTGGCGCCAAATTCAAATATCGAATTACAATTAATTTAAGCGTACGTAAGCTGTTCATTTCTTTCTCCTACTATTTTCTCTCTATCGATACAAATATTTATCGACCTCCGTGCGAACACATTTTCTATTAGTTTCTTTCTTTTTTTCTGTTATCTCTCCTTTTCATTCTTTCTCCTATTTACGTACTCGTAATTTTTATTCTTCGTCTTCGTGAAAAATATTATTTCGCTTTTGTTATTTATCTTTTCCTTCGACTATACTGTTTCTCTTCTATGATGATCAAGCAATCGTTCGGTGTCGTATGTGTCTTTCGTCGTAAGGCAAGAAACGTGTTTTTCTCAATTGTGCACAAATTTTCAAAGATCTTTTTACAAATCCCTGAATTTCTCGTTCGACAAATGAAATTTATTAAAAAAGGAAATATATAACGAAAAGAAGGATAATTAAAATTATAAACGTCGATAAATGGCTCTCCGAAACATTCTCGAGAAACTAGGGAAACTTCCGATAAAGATTAGGGAAAAGAGCCGAGAAGAAACAAATGTCAACAGAATCACTGCTATAACACTTTAATTCATTATCCTAGTCGATTATAATTATTCGAATACAATTTCCAGCCTCGAAATTGCACAACTTCCTGTTACAATTTTTAGTTCAATCAATTTACAGAGCTTAATCGATGGGCAGTTGGCAAATTTAGAAATTTAGTCGCTGCCTTTTCTTTGGTCAAATGAAACCGATTTTCAACCGTCTGAAAATAAATTGAACGCTCTGAAAATTATTATATTTTAACTTACTGAACATTGGTATAAATACAAAACTTTTTGGCTGAATCGAGTTGAACTCAATTTAGCAGAAAAAAAAAACGAAATTCCCCGAAACTGTTTCGTACGAATTAGTACGTTTCTTCTATTTTGACTAGAAATTCTATATCCGTACTTAATTTATACATAATTACGGCTACTACATATAGGAATACTTAATTAATTATAATCGATACCCCTAAGATTTATATATATTAACTTTTACAGTAATATGGCAACGGCGGTGACGGTAATACTATTTTTCATTTATCCCCTAGATTCAACTAACGATATAAAAATAATTCACAAAATATGTAAAAAACGGAAACACAAACGAAAAATCTTTCTAGGATTAAAAAAGGAAAACGGTGAAATTTTGCCTTTTCCAACGGGAAATTCCTATCTTTTATAATTCGGATTAATTCGAAGATCTTTTTTTTTCTTTACATTGTAATTATTGTTCTACGATTCTTTGGTTCTTTTTGGTCGATCACTCTGTATTTCATTTTTATATTACAGCGGCGTTGGAATTGCAACTGCAATTATTCGAGAGGGGAAAAGAATGCTTCAATAAACCACACTACACACGATATAAAAGTGAATTATAGTTTTGTATTCTAAGAGAAGTTAGTTAAAAAAGTTGGATACCTTTGGTAAAGTCGCTTAATAAAATTAACACGTTTACTATTGTATCATGCATTTTCTAACCACAATTGCAATCCCAGTAGAGAGCAAGCTCCTTAGAAAAAACTGAATACGAAAATTGCGGTGTGCGTTAATATAAGAGGGAACATTTCACTTCGATATGGAATGTTTCAATCGTACCGATTTTAGAGCCAACTCGAAAACAAAAGTTTTCCTAACTTGTCCGAGAACGTAAACATAATTTTTAAAGTCAACTAAATTATCCGAAATATGGAAATTCAAGGATCCTAGTGTATTCACAGTGGAACCTCATCCTTTCATGATATAAAAACTCCAAAGGATGTCCTATATACAGAGGAGTCCCGCTATATGGCCCACTTGTAACACTTTACAAATTGTCCATCTTACAACTTGTAAATTTTACAATCTCAAATTTGCATTTCAAATTATAACAATTTTTCAAATCTTCACGGCCATATAACGAGACTGCGCCGTACCGTATATGTACACTCGTGTAATTTTGTATTACTGTGCGATTATGTGCGTACAGTGAACGTGCGTTTCATGAATTGGAACAATATTACAGAAAGTAATCTTCGTCTTAAAAGTGTCTCAGTTAAAGAGACTTCGATTGAACAGAAATGTTCGAAATAGCCCGAATTAAAATTTCATGAGACCTTTGGGCGCTCTAAACTTGTCTGGTTCGTTCCATGAATCTTGGATTGCGTCGATTTTCAGATTTCTTCAGTCTTCCAATTTAAAGGGAGCTGAACTTAACAACCGTCGAATTTATCTTTAGAAAACATAAATGTAACAAGTAAAAATATAGCTCTTTATCGTTTTGTGCGTGACTGGTATGGCAATAAAACATATTGTACGTTAAATAAAGCTAATACGTTGAATGATATTATTATTAGTATAAGGAAAGGAAATATTGTAAATTGTCCGTATGATATTCCCAGGTAGAAAATTGATTGTGCAAAGTATCGTGATATGGCGAATTTTAATTGGTACATTCGGTTGAAACAAGTCTTAAAAATGGAAGAATAAAACAAATGGATTAAACTAGTAGAAGGCAGCGTTTTGTGCTAGATATGTGTGCTTTAATTCCACTCATCTTTTCTTTTTTCACTTCTCTCTCCATTGTTTCAAAATTTATTCACTCGAATGTTACTTGGGAGTTATTTGAATAAAAATAACACAAGTTTTTCATCCCATGATGGTCCAATTTTCTACCTGGGTGAAGAGGTATCACGTTTCAATCTCTTCTCCTTAATTTATAATAAAACCAGAGGATCCGAGTGTGTTGTGTGATTGGTCTTTGTGCAATTCATTGCTGAACTTCAGAAAAGTCAACCATCGTGACCCTTTCGATTATTTTCCTTACTTAGAGGATCAAGTTTGTAATCCATTTCTTCTTCATCGAACAAAATACACATCAAATTTTCAGTTTGTTAAATTATAGGTTCAGTCCTGAAGCAACTTGAAACCATAGTTAAAACAAAAGCTGATTGTCATTGAATATTATTCTAATTCACTGAATCCAAATGGATGAGATTCTAGTGAGTTGTTCATAAACACGTTAATCGACAGGTTAATTCTATAAGTCACAACCAATTGAATCTTACAGATTAAATTCGTCGGATTATTTGAAAAGTGGAAACACCTCGATCAATATACAGCATACACATAGGATGTTTCTTTAATAATGAATCACTCTGAGAACCGAATTCGCCGCTTAAAATAATAAATGTGACTCGTTTCAGTTTGATCTCAATCTCCAGATATTTCTATTATTAACTATCAGAGCCGATTCCATTATAGTCGGATCTCTAAAAGTTTTAGGATTAAATGTCTTAAATGTCCAGCAGATGGACACAGTGACATAACCTATAAACTTCAGCTTGTGAATCTTGCAAATTAGATCAAACATGGATCTATTATAGATTCTGTACGAGTATTTATTTCTAAGCTTTAAATTCTTCTTTGAGTGAGTTGCAATATGTTGACAAACATCCTTGCTGTCCACAACTGAAACTCAGATTTCACTATTTCTGTAATTCTGCAAGTATTGAGTTCCACTTAGTTCTCACTTAAGGGAAAAATCGAAAGGGTTGCACGTAAGGGTGATAAAAAAAAGAAGAAAAAGAACCAAGAAAGTCCGCAGGTGGTCGGTAGTAGTAGCTAGCGGTGGTACATAGGTGTATATCTTGCTCTCTCTCTTTCGCTCACTATCTTTCACTCTGTCTCTCCCCCTCTGGCACTCTTTCTCGCAGTCTCTCGTTCTCACACGCTCCCTCGCTCTCGCAATACATGCCTGTCGTGTTCATATGTGTGAGTGTGAGTGTGAATGTGTGTCGGTCGATCGGCTCCGCGACGGGAATATTTATTCTAATAGAGACCGCAGCCACGAAGATTATTGGCGATAATGACATCTGTGACTGCGTCGAACACGAATTGAATGTTGTTTGTATCAGTGGCGCAAGTCATGTGGCAGTAGATCTCTTTAGTGGTTGACTTGTTCTTCGCTTCGAACTGCGCCTGGATGTATGCGGCGGCCTCACCGTATTCTTGCGCCCCTGTTTAACATATTTTCTTACATTACTACATCTTCATATTTAGTTACACTTCATATTTACTTAACATATTACATAAAATCATTTAACATATTACTAAATCATTTAATTAAACTTCATATTTACTTAACATATTTAGTCACATTACTAAATCTTCACATTTTAATGTGAACATATTTGAATATAACAACAGTTCAATGTATACAAGTTTGAATATAGCACAATTTCAATGTGGATGTCATTGATGATAGCATATGGATGAATGTTTTAATTCAAGTATGTCACCCTACATATTAATATGGAACTCTATGCCAACACATGAGATGATTTTGTAAATCAGACTCGTAGCAGGCTCCCCTTGATTAACTATAAGGAACTTGACCACTTGCCCTTAATTAGGAATATGGAACTAGAAGATGTAAATCAGGCTACGCTATAGCTTATGTGAACTAATTCTTTTGATGTAGTAATTCTGGATAAAAATAAGTATGAGTGAACGTAACCCAATTGCTTTTAATCTTAAGGAAGAGTTCAATGAAGAACCTGTCATGAAGTGCAAATAGACTAAATACTGATGTTGTGGAGGCAAAATGAGTGAAATTTAAACAATGACTAGGATAGAAGCTGGATGCAATCTCAAGAAAAAGTTTAACGAAGAACCTATCATGAAGTGCAAATAGACTAAATAGTGATGTAAAAAAGTAGATAACAATGAACAGAAGATAACAACAGAATAATTTCAAGGGACAAAGTGAGTGAAATTTAAACAACGACTGGGATAGAAGGTGGATACAATCTCAAGAAAGAGTTCAATGAAGAACCTACCATAAAATGCAAATAGACTAAATACTAATGAGTAGAATAACAAAATGAACAGAGTAACAATGAATAGAATAATAATATAAGCAGAATAACAATGAACGGAAGATAAATAATAGAACAATTTGAGGAGACAAAATGAGTGAAATTTAAACAATGACCAGCATAGAAGCTGGATACATGACACGCGATGAGCAATACGCATTTAGATCATGGTGTATCTCAAACAAGAGGTAGTTTTCTTGTGGGTCGTGAAGGAATTCCAAGGACGGCAACAGACTACGAACTTTTTATAACAATGAGAACTTTCCGCGTCTATTTTTACCCCGTAACTTTCGATCGTTATTAACAGATGACGCTTCCAATTTACCGTGGCTCGTTATTTAAAGATTCGATAGTTTGAATTCTGTTCGCGGTTGAACAAATATACAAAAGATGAATGATAGTTCATTGAGTTCCATCCTAAATTAACGTGACTGAATGGAGCATTCTCCATGAAATTATTGTATGGTTTTCTATGACAAATTGTGAAATTATAAATTTTGGGAAATGAACTATCGAAATCTTTTACAGTTTCCAAATTTTTTTTTTAACGGATTTTCAAGTGATTTCGTTTTTCAAAAACAGTTTGGTTTTTTGAGGACTCGATTCTTACCAGCATACTCAGGGAAACAAATAGTGAGCGGAGACTTGCGAATTTTCTCCTCGAAAAGATCCTTCTTGTTCAGGAAGAGGATGATGGCGGTATCGGTGAACCATTTGTTATTGCAAATTGAGTCGAACAGTTTCAAGCTCTCTTGCATTCGATTCTGTAACAAACACATTAAAATTAGTATCGTAGAAAACTTAGAAACTTAAAGAAGAATGTAAAATTTAAAAATCAAATCCCTCCGGGTGAAAAGGAAAGAGAATGAGTAAATCGTTGTTCAGTGAAGAATGCGAGGGGTTAATCGATGAGGTCGTTCTACCGAGAGAACTCGTTAATTTTCAACAATTGCAGTCTGTCATGTTTCCTTCCCACGTATTATCCACTTGGCTCTGTACAATGATAAATAAATAATTGAACAGAAAATTTTTGCAAACCAATTTAATCAAAATTAACCTTCTTATAATAATATTCATCGTAAGGTAACGAAAGTGAAACAGAGATTTCACTGGTTTCAATTACTATTGTCACGAGTGTCATTACCGTGACGGATCAAGTATCTTTACAAGAGGATTTAATTTAATATAATACGAGAACTATCCGGTTTTAATTGTATTCAGAGCTTGTGGTATAGTGAGGTCGTAAATTACATTGTCATATTTTTGTCAGTTTTAATAGGGGAAATTATTTTGGTGAATTGAGAACTGTAGGAAGAGTATTTTTTTAAATTAGGAAGTTGGGAAATTAGGGAGGTGGGACATTAGAAGGTGGGAAATTAGGAAGTTGGGGCATTGGAAAGTGGGAAATTGGAAATTTGGAAAATTAGAAGGTTGGGAAATTAGGAGATTTGGAAATTAGCAAGTTGGGAAATTAGGAGATTTGGAAATTAGCAAGTTGGGGCAATGGATAGTGGGAAATTAGCAAGTTGGGGCATTGGAAGGTGGGAAATTAGGAAGTTGGGGCATTGGAAGGTGGGGAATTGGAAATTTGGAAAATTAGAAGGTTGGGAAATTAGGAGATTTGGAAATTAGCAAGTTGGGAAATTAGGAGATTTGGAAATTAGCAAGTTGGGGCAATGGAAGGTGGGAAATTAGCAAGTTGGGGCATTGGAAGGTGGGGAATTAGAAAGTTGGGAAATTAGGAGATTTGGAAATTAGAAAGTTGGGGCATTGGAAGGTGGGAGATTAGCAAGTTGGGGCATTGGAAAGTTGGAAAATTAGAAGGTTGGAAAATTAGGAGATTTGGAAATTAGAAAGTTGGGAAATTAGGAGATTTGGAAATTAGAAAGTTGGGGCATTGGAAGGTGGGAAATTAGCAAGTTGGGGCATTGGAAAGTTGGAAAATTAGAAGGTTGGGAAATTAGGAGATTTGGAAATTAGAAAGTTGGGAAATTAGGAGATTTGGAAATTAGCAAGTTGGGGCATTGGAAGGTGGGAAATTTTGGAGATTTGGAAATTAACAAGTTGGGGCATTGAAAGGTGGAAAATTAGGAAGTTGGGGTACTGGAAGGTGGGAAATTAGGAAGCTGGGAAATTAGAAGGTGGGGAATTGGAAAGTTGGGAAATTAGGAGATTTGGAAATTAGCAAGTTGGGAAATTAGGAGATATGGAAATTAGAAAGTTGGGAAATTAGGATATTTGGAAATTAGCAAGCTGGGAAATTAGGAGATTTGTAAATTAGAAAGCTGGGAAATTAGAAGGTGGAAAATTCAAAAGTTAGAAAATTCAAAAGTTAGAAAATTAATTAATTGGGAAATTACAAATCTGGAAATTAGGAATATTTCTAAACACATCGATGCTTACCGTCGTTTCATCTTCGTGCAGAACTTGATCGTATTCGGACATCGCAACGCAAAATATAATCGCGGTGACGTCCTCGAAGCAGTGGATCCATTTTTTACGCTCGCTTCTCTGACCACCCACGTCGAACAATCTGCGAAACAATACGAAAGTTCGAAATTTGAAAACTTGAAATGCACGATAAGTTCTTCGGTGGCCACTTGATCTGCCCATCACCGCTCTACAGTGATTAATATCTTGAGTTCTCGCTGACAGAACTAATGGATGTTCTCTGAATAGAAATGATTTATTTCAGGCTACGTGCTGAGTTGATTCGCTACGAGCACTCAATCTCATTCATAATTTGCGATTTAACAATGAGAGAATTATCAAAGTGCACTACTGTAGTTTCGTATGATTAATTTAGTTTAAGGGCCATTAACTTGGAGCCATTAACATAATTTTATTATTTAATGATGTACTTTTTAAGACAAAAATTTTACTAAAGCTACTTTTGTAACAAGATCTTCTTTTACTAAAATATTTATGATTTCAATATATGTTGATAATGTAATGATTAATAACGTACACTTAATGAAAGAATGAATAAAGAAACAGGTGATCAAATTTTCTATAATCTTTGTTGTCTACATATTTCGTTACAGGATGTTAACACGAAACCATATCACTGGAGTGCAAGATAAAAAGAAAATGGAAAACAGTTTCCCGTCGAGATATCCTAATGTGTCTGAAACGATAAAGTTTGATAAAATCACACCTGCATTTGATTCTTTCGTATCTGTCTTTTCTGACAAAATTCAAGATTTCTTTAAAATACTTCATTCAAGATAGTTCAAATTATCGAGGTGAACAAGTGGTGGTCGTTGACCAAAAATTTAATATAAATTCATCTGAAGAAATTATAAATTAACATAAACTAATAGAAATTTTCGTGACGCGCCAGGTGCGTCACTGGTTAACAGGAGTGTACACCATGTGTCAATGATTGACGACGCACCTGTTGCGTCCTTAGTTTAAAGTGAATTGAACTTAATGTAAATGTTCGAGACGCACTCGGTGCGTCACTGGTCTTATCAATAGCCAAATCAAGTTTGCATTAAAAGAGACTCGAGGATGTACAGCGTGTGTCAATGATTGACGACGCACCTGTTGCGTCATTAGTTCAAAGTGAATTGAACTTAATGTAAATGTTCGAGACGCACTCGGTGCGTCACTGGTCTTATCAATAGCCAAATCAAGTTTGCATTAAAAGAGACTCTAGGATGTACAGCGTGTGTCAATCATTGACGACGCACCTGTTGCGTCCTTAGTTTAAAGTGAATTGAACTTAATGTAAATGTTCGAGACGCACTCGGTGTGTCACTGGTCTTATCAATAGCCAAATCAAGTTTGCATTAAAAGAGACTCTAGGATGTACAGCGTGTGTCAATGATTGACGACGCACCTGTTGCGTCATTAGTTTAAAGTGAATTGAACTTAATGTAAATGTTCGAGACGCACCCGGTGCGTCACTGGTCTTATCAATAGCCAAATCAAGTTTGCATTAAAAGAGACTCTAGGATGTACAGCGTGTGTCAATGATTGTCGACGCACCTGTTGCGTCATTAGTTTAAAGCGAATTGAACTATACATAAAATAAATTTGAACTTACTTGAAATTAAGATTCTTGAAGGAAAAGTGGACTTCGACTATGCCCGTTGTTTTAACACGAGTCCTTAAAATATCCTGCTCCGTAGGCTGATAATCCCTTGCTCCTAATCGCTCTAGATCGTCCAGGAAACTGAAATTTCAAACGGACATGAAATTCAATTGTTCGTTTAACTACCAACGTGGGAATGAAAAGAATACTTTTGTAACATTCTAGGTAATTTTAAAATTATTGTCCTAAACAGTTAAGTGAAAAATTATAAAATTCCTTTCAAAATAATAATTTTATTCATGTATATATAATTATCCTTTCCTTCTTTAATTTTATTTAATGTCGTTCGATACAATATTTTAACAAGCAGAATATTTTGCAAGTTTTGTTTATTAAATATTTGAGGAGGTAGCTTTAGTACACCCGGTAGACAAAGTATCTAGGGACACAGAAGGTAAATGACATTTTAGATTGAGTCGTTAATCAAGGCCGGTATATCGATCTTCCACTCGTGATTCGCCATTCATTGCCAAAGTTGCATGCACCTGTAGCTGCCACACACTTGTCTTATCGCAATGCGTGGGTTTTACTCTTCACTCCATATAGATTACAAAACAATCGTTAACGGGTGAGACAACAATACTCGATCCAAAAAAATATTAACTAATATTCTTTTTACATGTTCTACAATCAGTTCATTAAAACCATTATTTCTAAGACACCCTGTAGAACCCACGATGCACATGCAATATGTGCAGATTATATCGACTTCAGATTTGCAAACATCTTCGTTATCGATAATTGCAAACACCGATAAGCAATCACCGGAAATCAAATTTCACGTTTCTCAGAAATTTCTTACGGCCACGAGGCACACCCTTTACGTGTGAACTGTAGCTTGCCTTTATCACCAGTTGCTTCCCGAAAGCGTCGTATATCATACGCTTCTCAGTTTCCGATTGTTCTTTATTCTGGTCAAATATATCGGGTGACTCAGTGTACTCGATTATTTTAAACTCAAAGAAACTCGTAAAATTATGAAGATACATGAGGTAATATTACCGGGTTCTGTCTGAACGTGTTAAAAATTCCTTACAAACTTATGCAAGCTCAAAATTATCTGTGATTATTTGTCTCAATATAAAAATAAAATTGAGTATCGTAAAATTTATGAAGATAAAGATCTGTTTGCATGAGGTAATATTACCATACTGGGTCTGAACGCGTTAAAAATTCCTTACAAACTTATGTGAACGCAAAGTTATCTATAATGATTTGCTTTAATATAAAAATAAAATTGAATATCCTAAAATTCGCAAAGATTATAAAGATCTGTTTCCATGAGGTAATATTACCACATTAGGTCAGAACGCGTTAAACGTTCCTTACGCAAGAAATTTGTTAAAATAAAATAATAATTACTTCTACCATTACGAACAATTGCCTACCCTTACTTCCCAATACAAAAAAATGCGAACAATTAAAACAATTCAATAATAATTACAAGAACACAAGAAGTTAAAATCATGTTTTTTTGAAAAAAAATCCCCAGTGAATCTGTCAGAATTTCCGCTCTTAATTTCGCTACTTCAGGCACTTCTGAGACCCACTTCCTTTCTCTTGCTAATTATAAAGTGTCCAATTATTAAGAATTTCCCAACGAGCGGGGTTTTCTTTCCATTATCCCTACCGGTTTCTCTCAACCCTCCTGTGTATCCCTATATTTTGTTGTTCTTCTCGGCGTACCGAAAAAGCGTTAACAGAATGAAAAAAAAGAAACAATTGGGGGTTAGAGTAGGGTGAAAACGAGCGAGCTGGTGGGGGGTCCGTGTCGGCAGCCATTTTAGGCCACGTGACAGGGGCGTGGCGTGACGTCATCGCCGATCAATACGCGGCTAAACCTAAATAAGAGAAAAGGAAACCGGGGGAAAACCGGGAAGGAATGCTCAAAATCCCTGGAAATTCTGCTGTCCCTCTTTTCTCTCCCTGTTTTGTCGTCTGTACGCGCCGTTTAATTAAATTAGACCGAGTTAGGTTAGGTTAGGTTAACTTTCACGAAATAATTAAATTCGTCAAGTCTTAAGAAACCGGTCTCTTTGAACTTGTACAACTTTGTAAGTTATTTGCTACATTTGTAAATTATAGTTTTGGATATTTTATGCATGAAAGCTGAAGGTAAATTGTAAATATTTGGGTACAATTAATTTCTTAGCAGACCTTGGCCACTGAATATGAATGAAGGTTCGAAAGGTCGAGTTTCTACTAGATTTGGAGCTATTCCAAATTCGGCGAAGGAGCCAAGGGCTTTGGCAGCTCTCTTCTGGGTTAAGTTTATTTGTAAATATTCTGTATATAATAAATCGTGTCAACGACCGTATCTTCGAAGTATTCTTAATTATAATATTTTTTAACGTAATTATAAATAATAAAATCAATAACCAGCAACGAATGACACTAAGGAAGTTGGGAAATTAGGAAGTTGGGAAATTAGAAGGTGCGAAATTAGGAAATTGGGAAATTAGAAGGGGTGAAATTAGGAAGTTGGGAAATTAGGAAGCTAGGAAATTAGAAAGATGGGAAATTAGAAAGTTGGGAAACTAGAAAGATGGGAAATTAGAAAGCTGGGAAATTAAAAAGATGGGAAATTAGGAAGATGGAAAATTAGGAAGCAGGCAAACTAGAAAGTTGAGAAGCTAAAAAGATGGGAAATTAGAAAGTTAGGAAATTAGAAAGTTGGGAAATTAGAAAGATGGGAAATTAGAAAGTTGAGACTATAGAAAGATGGGAAATTAGAAAGTTTGGAAATTAGAAAGTTGGGAAATTAGGAAGATGGGAAATTAAGAAATTAGGGAATTAGAAACTTGGGAAATTAGAAACATGGGAAATTAGGAAGTCAGGGAATTAGAAACTTGGAAAATAAAGAAAGTAGGGAATCACGAAATTAAGAAGTTGAAAAATTAGGAAATTAAGAAGACATAAAGACTTGAAAAATTATAAATTTCAAGACAGCCCCATTTTAAACTCTGCAACTATAAAATACATCTCAAATAAAAATATTGCCTTTAAATAAAAATTTCGTTAACCGTAAACTGACCACCCGCGACGTTCAAGGGTAGAGCTATTTTTCAGATTTTTGGCAAACGAGTTGCTTGAAGAATTTGAAACAGAAAAAGTACGAGGCTGCTTGAAGGTGAAAATGACAGATCGATTTCTTTAGAAGTTTAATGAGACCTGATGTTTGGATTGCCTTCGAGCTAGACGATCTTTCGAGACATTTCATCGAGAAGAAAGTGTCTTTGCGGAGATTTACAAAATTTATTTTCCGACTACGTCCATGGTTACACTTTACTGTTATAGTAGGTGGAGCTCATAGATAGTAGGAGTTTGTGATAAAATCTTGATATGACTTACTATTTTGCAGAGTCGTTGAGCTGGTACTCGTTGCTCCTTCCAAAGCATTCCTGAACACCATTGTCAGACCAGAGCCTCTTCATTGCGACTAAAAGTTCCTCGCTAAATGGTTCCGTGTCCTCCATTCTTTGAATCACGTCGAACACCATTTTTGCGTCCGTCTGGAACAATAATTTTCGATACATTTATAGTTTATTAATGGTGGCACGATTTTCTTTGGTGTGTTCTTGGTTCAGATGAAATTCTTTGGAAATTAGGAAGTTGGGAAACTAGAAGGTGGGAAACTAGGAAGTTGGGAAATTAAAAGGTGGGAAATTAGGAAATTGGGGAATTAGAAGATGGGGAATTAGGAAGTTGGGAAACTAGAAGGTGGAAAATTAGGAAATTGGGGACTTAGAAGATGGGAAATTAGAAGGTGGGGAATTGGAAAGTTGGGAAATTAGAAGGCGGGAATTGGAAAGTTGGAAAATTAGAAGGTGGGGAATTAGGAAGTTGGGAAATTAGAAGGTGGGGAATTAGAAATTTGGGAAATTAGAAGGTGGGGAATTAGGAAGTTGGGAAATTAGAAGGTGGGGAATTGGGAAGGTGGGGAATTAGAAAGTTGGGAAATTGGAAGGCGGGGAATTGGAAAGTTGGGAAATTGGAAGGCGGGGAATTGGAAAGTTGGAAAATTAGAAGGTGGGGAATTAGGAAGTTGGGAAATTAGAAGGTGGGGAATTGGAAAGTTGGGAAATTAGAAGGTGGGGAATTGGAAAGTTGGGAAATTAGGAAGTTGGGAAATTAGAAGGTGGGGAACTGGAAAGTTGGGAAATTAGGAAGTTGGAAAATTAGAAGGTGGGGAATTGGAAAGTTGGGAAATTAGGAAGTTGGGAAATTAGAAGGCGGGGAATTGGAAAGTTGGAAAATTAGAAGGCGGAGAATTGGAAAGTTGGAAAATTAGAAGGTGGAGAATTAGAAAGTTTTGAAAATTAGAAGGTGGGAATTGGAAAGTTGGGAAATTAGAAGGTGGGAAATTAGAAAGTGGAAAATTACTTTACACTGCGCGTAAGATACCAAAAATTCTCCCATACTCTCAACGATACACAAAACTTACATCTAGCTGTGCCTACCGCCCTAGTTAACCCAAACCCTACAATTCTGCAATTATGAATAATTTTTTGACACAATAATGTTCCTAGAGTATAAGAAATCTCAAGCAGTGATTCCTTTAATTAATTCTAACAAAGCCTCAAGTTTTTAAATTATATGTACTTTATGATATTAGAGAAGAAATTAAGCCTTTCTTATGAGACGTGATAGCCATTGAAGCTCTCGATAAGAATACCCAGTGGACAATAAAGGATGGAAGTATTAAATCTCAGTGTATTAAAGGTCTTTCAAATTTCTGTAGCAAAAGAAAGATTATTACACATTAATTTCGACTTGAAAGATTTATCTGTATGCTTGTAACGAAACTAATTACGAAATGTACAAGAAATGTACGATGTTAGAATTGTGAGGGTACTAGACTTGAGAAGGTTCTAAAGGAAATATTTCTTAAGTTGTTTTAGTGTGCTTAAAAGTGAACTGTCACGGCGCACCAAAAATTATTGATAAGCCATGCAGTGAAGCGATCGATGAGTATCTCTGAAGACAATTTCTGAAGCACCCTCATCGGTATATTTACCGATCGTGGCTTCATCGTTTACCTTAGAACCAATAACGAGCCCCTGTCTTGAAAACAACGAACACAAGGGGTTGCCTCGAGTGTTGATTGATCCGAGTTCTTGAATCAGTGTCTCTCAATCCGATCACTGTTTCCGAATATTTTTTATCGGGAATGGCGCATCGATAATAATAAAGCAAATTGTGTAACATGTGACTTGTTATTTGGGATGGGAAGTTAAGTCGAAAATGGGGGGGTTTTGAAATTTCTAATTTTTTAAGTTCACATCTTCCTAATTTCCTAATTCCCTAACTTCCTAATTTCCCAATTCTGTAATTTCCTAACTTCCTAGTTTCATAACTTCCTAATTCCCTAACTTCCTAATTTACCAATTCTGTAATTTCCTAACTTCCTAATTTCCCAATTGTGCAATTTCCCAACTTTCTAATTTCCCAAATTTCTAATTCCCCATCTTCTTATTTCCCAACTTCCTAATTCTCCACCTTCCTAATTTCCCACCCTCTAATGCCCCAACTTCCTAGTTTCCCATCTACTAATGCCCCAACTTCCTAATTTCCCACCTTCTAATGCCCCAACTTCCTAATTTCCCACCTTCCAATGCCCCAACTTCCTAATTTCCCACCTTCTAATGCCCCAACTTCCTAGTTTCCCACCTTATAATGCCCCAACTTCCTAGTTTTCCACCTTCCAATGCCCCAACTTCCTAATTAACCACCGTCTAATGCCCCAACTTCCTAGTTTCCCATCTTCTAATGCCCCAACTTCCTAGTTTCCCACCTTCCAATGCCCCAACTTCCTAGTTTCCCACCTTATAATGCCCCAACTTCCTAATTAACCACCGTCTAATGCCCCAACTTCCTAGTTTCCCATCTTCTAATGCCCCAACTTCCTAGTTTCCCACCTTCCAATGCCCCAACTTCCTAGTTTCCCACCTTATAATGCCCCAACTTCCTAATTTCCCTCCTTCCAATGCCCCAACTTCCTAATTATCCACCTCCTAATGCCCCAACTTCCTAGTTTCCCACCTTCCAATGCCCCAACTTCCTAGTTTCCCACCTTCTAATGCCCCAACTTCCTAATTATCCACCTCCTAATGCCCCAACTTCCTAGTTTCCCACCTTCCAATGCCCCAACTTCCTAATTACCCACCTCCTAATGCCCCAACTTCCTAATTACCCACCTCCTAATGCCCCAACTTCCTAATTTCCCACCTTCCAATGCCCCAGCTTCCTAATTACCCACCTTCCAATGCCCCAACTTCCTAATTTCCCACCTCCTAATTTCTCAACATCCAAATTAGCCCATCTAATTCTCGCACCGCCTATTTGGCAAACTAATGCCCTTCTTTCCGTCACATCTCTTATTTTACTGGTTGAACTTACCTCTCGTTCATTGGTCGAAAAGCTGATGCCCAAAGTGGGCATCGCTCTTAGAATAGCGACTAGAGATTGTATCGTGTTGCTATATACTACGGGCTTGTACTGCTTGAAGTCTTCGGGTGTAAATCCACTTTCATGGATAATTCTGTAAAAATAAATGAAACACTCATCAGTTACACTCGCAAAGCTGAATATGATTTCTTCAACCCCTTGCACTAAAATTTATTAAGGGGTCAAATAGGTAAATGATGACATAGTGAAATAGATCAGTAATGATACAATAAAATTGTATACATGTCAATTTGAATGATGTAGGTATGTACGTACTGATTCTGACAGCCGCACCTGACAAATCATAGTGCAAGGGGTTAAAACCGACAATTTCATCAATCCCTGTCCCGTCTTGAAATATCGAACCCGTCGTGGAATTTGTACACGTACAATTTATTAAAAAATTTCCTGTTTGTTTGTTAATGGTAAATGAATGGTCCAAGAATGATGTCTGCGACCGAACACGCGACGCTTTGTTCACGGCACACCATGAATGGGTCCATTGACGAGAAAACAAGATTTCAAACATGTTTCACTGGCAACCGGTCTTTCAACATGGAAACTATCGATTTTTCGAGGTGAACAACCCTTAGGATGTCAAGAGACAATGGCGTGTCTCTTTATTCTAGCCGATGATTATTACCGAACAATCTAATTCAAGCGATGATCATGTCACTTTAACGTTTCTGTTAAATTACGTGATCGGGCACCAGTGAAACGTCTAGCAACAATACTGTATTTGTGGACTCACTTCATTTGTTTAACGATGGTACTTTTCCCAGACTCACCAGCACCTGAAGCACAAATAATTAAGAAAATGTTATTAAATAATTCTATTGACTTGCTATAATTCAGTTAAATAATTCTATCATGCAGACTGTCATTTGTAACAATTTACATAACTTATTTAGTTTAATTATTTAAGTTAGAAGTGTTATTATTTTATTTTGACTGAAGATACAGTTTTATTTTAACTGAGAGCCTTTTAATTTTAGATAGGAACGTGGATAATTAGGAATATAGAAACCCAAGAATATTTGGATCTAGGGAGATGGACATTTAAATCTTGAGATAGGAATGTGAATATCTAGAAATAGACAGGGTGCCTCAAAAGTAGTATAGGTCCATGGGGTAGCTGATTCTGAACAAGATTTCCCTTTGCGAAAATGTGATCCGAAGCTCCGTTTTTGAATTATTAAGGAAAAACACAGACCAATCAGAACGCGATGCGCGCGCAGACGCGGACCGCCCAGCGGCCGAGCACGCGCAATCCTCGCGCTCTGATTGGTCCCCGGCGTTTTTGCTTAATAATTCAAAAATAAAGCTTCGGATCACATTTTTGCAAAGGGAAATTTTATTCAGAATCAGCTGCTCCATGGACCTACACTAGTTGTGGGACACCCTGTAGGGACACAAGAATATTTGGATCTAGGGAGATTAATCGATATTGGAATCCATGTTATTTGAATTTTGAGACAGGAATGTGAACATCTAGAATATAGGAACGCAAGGATATTTGGACCTAGTAATTTTTCCAAAGGTAATTTCTATTTTAGTACCGTATCCTAATTTGATGAAAATGTACAACCTAAAAATTGTAACAAAATTGTAACTAAAAATTGAAAGTATACCTGAGCATTTTTTTTAAAGTAACCTGTATCAATTTTTCTTTTTGACAAGATTAAACATTTGCTTATCTCAACACCACAATGATTCACGTATACGTCAATAATAACAGTAAATCATAATAAATGTATCAATAACGATATCGAAATAATAAGAAAAAAAGATGCAAACCATTTCTTCATTTCTCGCTTTGCAAGATTTCCCCGATTAAACTAAAAAGGACGTCGAAAGGCACGAAGCGTCGTTTTTTCCGAAAATCTCGCGTCCAATTGAAGCAGAGACAAAGAATTTCTGGTTTTCTGGTCGGCATTCAAACTCGAGATTATTCGAGGGAAATCTGGGCTCTGTTTATTGGTGTTACCAATGACGTCATCCCTTTTGCTTGCGTCTTCTACGAGTATTTTCATCCCATTTATGCCGCAGGAAACGCAAACGGTCGTTCTTTACTTTAACCCGTATATCATTCGCTAATTTGAATGGCTGTTAAATCGATCTATCGATGTAACATTGTACGATCCTATGGTACTGATTGAATTAATCGGTATTTAACAATTTTTATAATTAATTGCTTCTGTTATTCATTCGACTTTTTATGAGTTTCAAAATCTGATGTGTAATATGATTTTATATGACATGATTTGCAATTAGGTATGTGACTATATGATTAGGTATGTGACAACATAATTAAACGGGTAGCAATATGATACTACTGTTTGCTTGTTTTAATTTGCAATTAAATATGTAACAACAGGGTCAGACATGTAGCAACATGGTTAGATGTGTAACAACATGGTTAGACTTGTAATTAAATGGTTAGATATGTAACAACATGGTTAGACATTTAATAGTATGGTTAGATATGTAATAACATGGTTAGACATTTAATAGTGTGGTTAGATATGTAACAACATGGTTAGACATTTAATAAAATGGTTAGATATGTAACAACATGGGTAGACATTTGATAATATTGTTAGATATGTAACAACATGGTTAGACATTTAATAGTATGGTTAGATATGTAACAACATGGTTAGACATGTAATAAAATGGTTAGATATGTAACAACATGGTTAGACATTTAATAGTATGGTTAGATATGTAACAACATGGTTAGACATTTAATAGTATGGTTAGATATGAAACAACATGGTTAGACATTTAATAGTATGGTTAGATATGTAACAACATGGTTAGACATTTAATAGTATGGTTAGATATGTAACAACATGGTTAGACATTTAATAGTGTGGTTAGATATGTAACAACATGGTTAGACATTTAATAGTATGGTTAGATATGAAACAACATGGTTAGACATTTAATAGTATGGTTAGATATGTAACAACATGGTTAGACATTTAATAGTATGATTAGATGTGTAACAACATGGTTAGACATGTAATAAAATGGTTATATATGTAACAACATGGTTAGACATTTAATAGTATGGTTACATATGTAACAACATGGTTAGACATTTAATAGTATGGTTAGATATGAAACAACATGGTTAGACATTTAATAGTATGGTTAGATGTGTAACAATATGGTTAGACATGTAATAAAATGGTTATTATATGTAACAACATGGTTAGACATTTAATAGTATGGTTATATATGTAACAAATAGTTAGACATTTAATAGTATGGTTAGATATGTAACAACATGGTTAGACATGTAAAATGATGTTTGTACTGTTTGTCATAATTTGCAGTTAATTACAATTGAAAATATTAAAAAACATTATATTAATTCATTTTTATCCAAACTTTAAGTTTGACGTATTACATCCGCCATTTTGTGATACATTCCACAAAACTGTATCAGCGTAAAGAATAATTTTTCCCGCAATGTTTAATCCTATAACGAGCACGCGAGAGCATCAACGATTACGACAGAAACGGGCACGAAGGATAGACAATCGATTCTCATGAATTTATTAGACAAAAGTTAACCTATGTGGCATATAAGTGACACGCGATAAAAAAAAACGCGACGGAAGTCGAGTGTAACGGCCAACTTGACGAAGTAGAATCGGAGCGTTCCAACAGATCGATAGAAGTAGAACGTGGTAGGCACACGGTTCGGGATGAAAGAGCTTTTTAAAAGAGGGGGAGACCCGCCACCCATAAGCAGGAAAACAAGTTCCGCTGGCACAGTGCGCCACGTCATTTCCGGTCCCATGCTTCCGGCCTCGAGAGCACAGCTTTTTCCGTTTCGCGCATCTTTTTCGCCCGTGTCTTCTCGATAATCACGCGACCAAATTATAATTTATCCGCTTCGTTTTTTTTTTAGTCGATGCTTTATTGGGTCATACGATAACTTCGTATCGCGTTTCGTTTACGTTGTACTGATCTGATTATTGTGGACATTTTTTAGATGCTTTATTATTTCATGAAAGTGGATATTTGAGATGCTATGGATTTTTTATAGTTATTGATAATGCTTTGATTCTTAACTTTAGTCGAACTAACCTAAGCTTAGTATAGTTTGATTATTCGTGTTTGTTCTCTTTGGATGTAATTCAATCTTATTTCAAATAAGCGTAATCAGATTTCGATAACAATGTATCAGATTATTGAGTCACGTGTTGAGGTTATGTTTCGTTGGAAGGTTAAATTTTTGAAGGTTAGGTTCGTGTTAAAGTTAGGTTGTGTTATAAATTAAATTAATGGTAAGATTAGATTTCGTTGAAAGGTTAAGTTGTTAAAAGGTAGATTCATGTTAAAGTTTGGTTGTGTTACAAATTAAATTAATGGTAACGTTATGTTTCGTTGATAGGTTAAATTATTAAAGGTTAGGTTCGTGTTAAAGTTAGGTTGTGTTATAAATTAAGTTAATGGTAAGATTAGATTTCGTTGAAAGGTTAAGTTGTTAAAAGGTAGATTCATGTTAAAGTTTGGTTGTGTTACAAATTAAATTAATGGTAACGTTATGTTTCGTTGATAGGTTAAATTATTAAAGGTTAGGTTCGTGTTAAAGTTAGGTTGTGTTATAAATTAAGTTAATGGTAAGATTAGATTTCGTTGAAAGGTTAAGTTGTTAAAAGGTAGATTCATGTTAAAGTTTGGTTATGTTACAAATTAAATTAATGGTAACCTTATGTTGAAAGGTTAAATTAAATTAGGTTAGACTCCTGTTGATGTTAGGTTTTGTTATATGTTAAGGTTAGGTTTTCTTAAAAGATTAAATTAATAAATAAATATAGTTAGATTCATGATAAAGTTAGTCCTGTTATAAATAAAATTAATGTAATGTTAAGTGTTGTTGAAATGTTAAATTAAATTAAGTTAGACTCATGTCAAAGTCAGGTTCTGTTATACGTTAAGGTTAGGTTAGGTTAAAAGGCTACATTATTAAATTAAATTAATTAGATTCATGTTAAAATTACTTCTCTTATAAATGAAATTAATGTGAGTGTTAATTTTTGTTGAAATGTTAAATTAAATTAAGTTAGACTCATGTCAAAGTCAGGTTCTGTTATACGTTAAGGTTAGGTTAGGTTAAAAAGCTACATTACTAAATTGAATTAGTTAGATTATGCTAAAGTTACTTCTCTTATAAATGAAATTAATGTGAATGTTAAGTTTTGTTAAAATGTTAATTAAATTAAGTTAGACTCATGTCAAAGTCAGGTTCTGTTATACGTTAAGGTTAGGTTAGGTTAAAAGGCTACATTATTAAATTGAATTAGTTAGATTCATGTTAAAGTTACTTCTCTTATAAATGAAACTAATGTGAATGTTAAGTTTTGTTAAAATGTTAATTAAATTAAGTTAGACTCATGTCACAGTCAGGTTCTGTTATACGTTAAAGTTAGGTTAGGTTAAAAGGCTACATTATTAAATTGAATTAGTTAGATTCATGTTAAAATGAGGTTCTGTAAGAATAATATTAAAGCTACGTTACATTAGTAATATTAAACTACAATTATCACTTTAAACTTCGAGTGTCTCCTTACAGGCGGCAATATAACGAGACTCAACTGTAGGTCACAGCAAAATTGACATCTGAACCGTGCGAAAGTAATGACATCACAATAGGAGCAAAGTCGTCGATTTGCGGACGC
This sequence comes from Megachile rotundata, assembly GCF_050947335.1. Classification (NCBI taxonomy): domain Eukaryota; kingdom Metazoa; phylum Arthropoda; class Insecta; order Hymenoptera; family Megachilidae; genus Megachile; species Megachile rotundata. The sequence continues at coordinate 9,141,969 of NC_134998.1, read as the reverse complement.
ACGATCGCGTTGATAATTGAAAATTTCACGCTAATTAAAATCGACTTCGTTAATTTGAAGTCATGATCGTCGACATCGGTTCAAGAGAGTCATTAAAAGCAAACAGTACGTTGAACACGAGTTACACGGAACAACGAGCCAATTAATTATCCATCTGTAATGCTCTTTTTATATTATTTTAATTACTCGTTGAGTAAACTGCTCAGAAAAACGTCTCCTTTGTTACAATTTTAATATTTAACTAGAATTATCCAGGCCCAGTTATGAATAATCCGGAAGAAACAAAAGAAGACAACAAAAATAATTCATGAAAAGTTCTTTCCATATTAACCCTTTGCGCTCGAGAGGCGCCTCTTAGGCGCCATTCGATTTAATACAATAATTTAAAACAAGCATTATTTAATTAATTCTATAACAGTGCTTACGTGATGTATAAACATAGTGAAATAGACAATAGTGGAAATTATTAGTAGAGAAATAATAACTTCAAAAAAAGTCATTTAACATTTTAATTAATATTTTAAAGTTGCTGTTTGCAAACAGTAAAATTATCTTCGAGTGCAAAGGGTTAAAGAATCTAATTTTCTTCATGGTCATAATTACAAACCTTGAATGGGTACATATGGTCAGTATTACATAATAAACACTCGCCTCCTTACGGTTTTATATTCGTTGTTTATATTATGATCAATCTAACCCATTAAGCCTCATCCTACTTATATAACAGCTACTTTTTCGCGTTCAAGTATTTCACTCACATTCTGGATCCCTAAATATTTTTATCTACTTAATCGTTTCATTTTAGTAACACACTATCTGTAATGTACATTACATCTTGATTGGTTGAGTATTAATTACATAGACATGTACATGTTAGGCAGACATGTACATTTTCACACATGTAGCTACATTCTCACATATGTAGAGCCATAATCTGTACACCTATATATATTGCTAAATTAAAATATATCTGGTTCTCAATATCTCTGAATCTGACTATTTTTGGTTTTGAAGTATCTAGATGAGATATACTTAGGCTAAAATGTCTTTGGACTTCTATTGTCTTAGATGTAGTCTCTTGGTGATATCTCTGATGTCTCAAAATCCATATGCACCCACATCGCTGTGGCTCTACATACTTATAGTACTGTGTCCCTCTATCTGGAGTACTATGACCCTCTATCTGTAGTACTATGTCCCTCTATCTAGAGTACTATGTCCCCCTATCTGCAGTACTATGTCCATAATAGCAGTACACATAGTAACAAACCATATAGTAACAATACTTAGTTATCAACTACCAAGCTTTTCATTTAGACTAAGTTGTTTCAGTTATCAATGCACCAAAAAAGTCTTCCCTACATCACATTCCCCTTAACAAATTCCCCACATCACCTTAACAAATACTTCCCAAAATTGTCTACTAGTCTTCCTTAAAACCGTAAAGTTTAAGAAAGAAGATTGCCAAAAGGGTGAAGGTGAACGCACTCACCAAGCAGCAACAGCTTGATGTCCTTGGCAGCCTGGATCCCATCCTCCTTCAGGTTCTTCTCGATCTGCTTGCTGCGGGCCAAGGCGGCCCGCTCTTCCGCGGACATGGCACAGCCCATCTTGCTACAGGTTGCCTTCACAAACGCCACCACCAACCTCGAAATCTCCCCTGCCTCGGAACCGAAACCGTTACTCTACCCTCTTCCTGACCACCGCTCGCGACCCACGTCGCAACAGTCGTCCCGAGATTTTCTCCGTCCTCGTCGTCGTCGTCGCCACCCTCCTCCTCCTCCACCACCTCCTCAGCTCCTTCACCGCCACCCTCGGACTGCTCTTCCTCCTCGACGGCGTCGTCTTCGTCTTCGTGTTCTTGGTCCTGGCTCGTCAACCCCCTCCTGGACGCGGTTCACCTGCCTTCCCGTTTCCTACCGATGGAGACCGCCACCCTGGGACGAGTTCAAACCTCTCGTGAGCACCACCTCTGTAACAGAACGCGTACAGTGCATTCTTGTGTTCGATAACGCTTTAAGGGTTAGAAGGCGCCTTCGGAGAGCCGAAGGCACGCCTCGGGATCGTGGAAATGGATTCGCATCACTATTTTAGATAGGCTTTTGCTGTACATCCTCTTTCAGAGTTTTAATTTAAGATAATCGCGTAGGAATTGCCGTATAATCACTTTCAAAGTTTTATTCGTTTCAGATAATTGCGTAGGAAGAGGCTTCATTTTGAATTACAATGGATGGGTGTAGGGCATAGGGCTTAGGGCATACGGTGTATACAGGATGTGTCATAACTAGTGTTCTAGAAATGAGGGGTAGTTGATTCTGAACAAGATTTCCCTTTGCAGAAATGTGATCCAAAGCTCCGTTTGTGAGTTATTAAGGAAAAACACCGGACCAATCAGAGCGCGAAGACGCGGACCGCCCAGCGGCTGAGCGCGCGCAATCCTTGCGCTCTGATTGGTCCGGTGTTTCTCCTTAATAATTCAAAAACGAAGCTTCGTATCACATTTTCGCAAAGGGAAATCTTGTTCAGAATCAGCTACCCTATGGACCTACACTAGTTGTGAGACACCCTGTAGGGACACAAGGATATTTGGATCTAGGGAGATCATTCGACAATTTGAATCCATGTTATCTGAATCTTGAGATAGGAACTTGATCTAGAATATAAGGACGCAAGGATATTTGGACCTAGAAATTTTTGCAGAGGTAATATCTATTTTAGGATCATATCTTAATTTAATAAAAATTGTATGTAGGAGAGGGTGTAGGACGATGGAAATTTAAAGAAGTATGTTTGATGACCTTGAACGTAAAACATGCGCAATCGTTAAGAGTACGTATGCGCAGTTTGATAATGCGATCAGACTTGGGCCATTTTTAATTGCCAGACTATGCACATAGGTGCATAACTTTTTATTCCCATAACTAAACGACTTAATTTTTATGAACACGATGTATCCCTTTTTATCTCACGTTCCAAAAAGAAATAGCGTATATAAAATAGCACTACATCGCATTTCGAAATTCTGGCTCTTGCAATCGGTTATCAATTTTTATATCTTCCACGAATTATTTGCTCAGATGCTCGTAATCGATAACGACGTGTTCAATTAACGATCAATGAGATGGAAATGTATAATAACCGAAGTGAAAAGAGAGTATTAATAAAGCTGTTGATTATTTTTGACCGGTCAGGGAACATGTTTCTCTGATAAGAAGACCTCCTATCTCGACCCAACCTTTCGATATTGAGTGCGTGCTCGAAGGCTTCGAAGAACCGGTGATATCAACACGGGGTTAAGAGCGCGCCACAAACCTCTGTGTCGTTACTTTGCGGTTAACAGTTTAACAGTTGGTAATTCTAGATTGTTGCGTATCAGCTGGCTTTCGAAAAAGTCTGACACGATTTCATGACATAAAAGTATCGCAAAATAGTACTTACTGCATATCAAATTAAACCTGGTTGCACGATGTAAGAGCACACGAAGGTCGATTTACTTTGCACAAAATGGCTACTCGGTAGCGAACGATACAAGGTGATGCATATCAAATGATCGAACGTGATTTCGTCGCATAAAAATGTGATAAATTTCTTTCGTATTACAGCTTGAAATTTAAGGATTATTGCAATTTAATGATTATTTAATAAATGTTCTAGGTAAGACTTGAAGTTCGCGAGTGCCATTTTGTGGTACTTTTATCGAACTGTTCTTAAATCATTATTTACAACTTATTTGCAGGAAATAATTTTCTGTTAGAAGCATTTACGTTTGCACAAATATTTTCACTGACTTGAAAATGATTGAAGGACTTTAGCTTTAAGTGGATACCTGACAAGTATACCTGCCATTTTGTGACGCTTTATGTCAACGACTCAAACGTGTCAAGTTATGTTTCAGAATTAATTTCGACTGAAAGTTAGACTGAAAGTTAGACAGAGATTTGAAGAATAAAGTATGTATAAATATAAGAAAAGAAATGTTAGAAATATAAAATGAAGAGGAAAGGACGGGTTGCTCGCACAGGGAGGACGCATCAATACGTGCAAACAATGTAACGCCGCTAATTGCAAACGACTTTTATCAGACGAGAGTTCGTTTACACACTCGATAGCTTTACATCGCGATGAGTAATTTGTTTGTTACGCCTTAACGATCCGTTCGGAAGAGCTTTCCTTTTTGCGATTGGCGAAAATCTCGTGCTGGAAATAACGAGAAAACCACTCTTTCGACAATTTTACCACCTCTTTTTTATTGAAACAGATTTTGTAAATTCTGAATTCATAAATTGCTTAATTTGTAAAATTCTAAGTTTACAAGTTGATTCCTAAATTCCCAGAATCTTAAAATTAAATGCTCAAATTCCCAAAATCCCAAAGTTACTAAATCCCTAAATTCCCAGAATCATAAAATTACTCTATTCCCCAGAATCCCGATATCACCAACTCCCTAAATTCTCCAAATCTCAAAAGCAAATCCATAAATTCACCAAATCTCAGAAGCAAATCCATAAATTCACTAAATTCCAAAATTCCCTAAATTTCAAAAGCAAATCCATAAATTCACCAAATCCCAAAAGCAAATCCCTAAATTCTCAGAATCCTCAAATCTCCAAATCCCCAAATTCCCAGAATCCCTAAATCCCAAAATCACCAAACCCCTAAATTCCCAAAATACCAAATTACCAAATCCCTAAATTCCCCAAATTCCAAAAGCAAATCCCTAAATTTCCAGAATTCCCAAATCACCAAATCCCTAAATCCCCCAAATTCCAAATCACCAAATCCTCAAATTCTCCAAACCCCAAATCACCAAATCCCCAAATTCCCCAAATCCCAAGATCAAATCCCTAAATTCCACAAATTCCAAAATTAAATCCCTAAATTTCCAGAATTCCCAAATCACCAAATCCCTAAATCCCCCAAATCTCAAATCACCAAATCCCTAAATTCTCCAAATCCCAAGATTAAATCCCTAAATTCCCCAAACCCCAAAATCACCAAATCCCTAAATTGCCCAAATCCCAAGATTAAATCCCTAAATTCCTTAAACCCCAAAATCACCTAATCCCTAAATTCACCTAATCCCAAATCACCAAATCCCTAAATTTCCAGAATTCCCAAATCACCAAATCCCTAAATCCCCCAAATTCCAAATCACCAAATCCCTAAATTCTCCAAACTCCAAATCCCCAAATTCCCCAAATTCCCCAAATCCCAAGATCAAATCCCTAAATTCCACAAATTCCAAAATTAAATCCCTAAATTTCCAGAATTCCCAAATCACCAAATCCCTAAATCCCCCAAATCTCAAATCACCAAATCCCTAAATTCTCCAAATCCCAAGATTAAATCCCTAAATTCCCCAAACCCCAAAATCACCAAATCCCTAAATTGCCCAAATCCCAAGATTAAATCCCTAAATTCCTTAAACCCCAAAATCACCAAATCCCTAAATTCACCTAATCCCAAATCACCAAATCCCTAAATTCCCCAAATCCCAAGATTAAATCCCTAAATTCCCCAAACCCCAAAATCACCAAATCCCCAAACTGCCCAAATCCCAAGATTAAATCCCTAAACTCCCCAAACCCCAAAATCACCAAATCCCTAAATTCACCTAATCCCAAGATCAAATCCCTAAATTCCCCAAATTCCAAAATTAAATCCCTAAATTCCCTAAATCCCCCAAATCCCAAAATTCCAATTAAAGAAAGAAGATAAAATTGAACGTAACACAGACCTAGTTCCAAAGAAAAAAATATTGTCCTAATCCTCGAACCCAGCTCTATAAAAGCGATATTTCAGAGATGGAACGACTTCGAAAATATCCAGAAGAAAAATAAAACTTGCGCGAAGCAGTGCCGAAGTACCATCAATGCGTCACGAGCTACTAGTGTTAAAATCGGACTATTTCTTAACACTTGTTAGCGTTGGCAGAATTTTTAACATGAACGCAAAACATCTGCTATTTTCGAACTAAAGAAAGCGTTTGAATCCCTTAAAATTGAACAGCCTTTTAAAACTACCTTTTGACAAAAACCAAATGGAGGCTGTAAATAAACAATGAGTTAATTTCTGGTAAGTTGCTTGTTTCTGTTTTAAATATTTATTGAGATCATAATTTAGTGAAATTTACTATTATGCTGCTGATAATTTTTATAATTTTATATATAATTTGTTTTAAATTAAATTATTATAATTTGTTGCAATAACAATTTTTTGTAATATATAATTTAATGGAAGTATTGCAAAATTTTATTCATGACACATCAATTTGAAGACCAAAGAAAATGGCTGCTTAAGTGCCTCATTATTGTTTTTGGTGTAAAATAATAAATGGTGAATTATAACAAATAATGTTCGACATACAATGAATTGTTTAACAAGTTCACATAAAAATAACACAAAGTATCAATTGTCACGTAAATTTAAAGGTTGAGACTCAAAGAAAGTAGTCCTACAAGTTATCGCTTAACGCCAAAACAAAATGGACGCCAATAGTAAACAATGTACAATTTCAAAACAAAGTCAAACATGATTATGACACAGTCATAAAATGCCACATATGGTACATTAATTTAAAGCTTGATGTTTAACAAAAATGTCTACGTAAACCTTTCATACTTATTCTAGAAAATGATTAAGTTACAAAATGGTTGGAAATTATAGCAAAGATGGAAGTCTGTAGAATGAGAACCACTGTGAGCGCAATTCGATATCAATTAAACCTCACGATCTATCAACGGTGTTTAGAGCTCGGGTCGACGAACAGTACAGTACGGAACAACAAAAAAAGATAAAAATATTCGAAGGTTTCCATGGTCTCAAAAATAAAATCTATTTTGACATTAGGGCGAGTCGGCACACTCAATGATAATAGTATTATGACACATTTCGAAACGTATTTCAAAATATTACATATCTATTTCAAAATTTATCAGTTAATCTTTTAATTTAAATTAATTTATAAAATGTTCGTAATTAATAAACATATTAATTTTAAGCAGTTAAAATAAACGTTACCATCAATAACTTATTCTAATTAGCAATTAATTACTCGTACATCGTGGGGTCCTATGGAGAATACAGGTCAATATGGTTTATGAAATTTGAGTCAATTTCTTGGAATACAAAGATTCGAATTTTCTTTCGAACGTAACGTCTGATCGGTAAACGAAGTAAACGTTCGAGAAACACCACAGAGATATTAAATTTCATCGTTGAACCGACCACTACCCCAGCTTCGATTAAACAAAGAACAGAAAAGGACACCGCTGTCACTCCTACGCACAATCTCGAACATTTTAAAAATCACTGTGTCACGATTAACCCTTTGGCTCGTAAAACATCGAGTCACGTTCATTGTCACTTAATAAACGCCGAGACAGTTTTACGAGACAACGTTTATATAACATTGAAAATTTAAATGTTGCTAATATAACAATTTATCAATCCGATTTAACTTTATACAACTTGATTTAACCTGGATCTAACCTAACCCTAACGTAACGTGAATGGACTAACATAATCTGGACCTCACCCTAGCCTAACCTAATAAGACATGTCATGATAGATGTTAATTTATACCTATATTAGTTTGGTTATCTTTGTAAAATTATTATTAGGTACTAGGGTGGATTTGCATTAGGGTGCTGCACTATATTCGTATATTTTTTGTAATAATAAATTTGAGACGTTATTAAACAATATGGGGTTAGAATATATTTAAAAATAAAAATATGTGTAGCACATACTAAATGAGTTGCAACAATACCACAGTAATAAAATATATAAAGAAATTATTTATAATCGATATATCTAATAATTGCAACTCATTTGTATCGTAGAGACAAGACAACTTGAGGTATCCATAGTAATACTAGCAGGGGTGGGACCTTGTGTCTTCCAATTTTAATCAGTCAAGGTACGCAAAATTAAAATAAATATGGAGGGTTACACGTCAAAATCGAATTCGTAACACCCACAAATAATTAATATATCGAAAATTGATATTTACGATAGATCGAATTATCCGGCGTGCGCAACAAATTATACGAGTTGTTGCTCGTGCGAATCACATTTACAGTATCGGATATTACGAATAAAATTTGTAAACGCGAAACGCAGGATAATTCGGTTAAATCGGGGGTGAAAAAGAAGGGCGTAAAATTGAGACTCACTGGTGAAGCCACCCCGCGTCGTCCGCTAGGTGCCAGGGTAGCTCTCCGTGTCTCCGGGCGCGCACATAGACGCCTTTACCCCGTGGATACTTTCGAAACCCTTTTTACGCACCTACTCCACGTATATCTCACTTGTCTCACTAGGGACGTGCGTGTATCTCTGCGTATCACCTCTCGAATCGATATGAACCGGCAGGGATCGAGTGTAACGCGAACCGGCTCCGAAAAATCCCGAACGGACCGTGTCGATTCGATCCGATCTCACTGTTTCACGCGAAACTGACCCGAATTACTTATCCCGGACAGCGTTCGAACAGGATACTGCGAGAAGGATAATTCTTCTACTTCGTTTAACACTGAACGATCACGTTTGCTCTCTCTCTCTCTCCCTGGACAATTACGCGAGCTTCTCTCGGTTTGTTTAAAACCGAGTTTCCGATTTTTTGGCAACGTTGATCGAGAGAAAAAGAGAGAGATCCGAGCGAACGAGCAACTCGAAGCGTTCGAGGAGCTGGACGCGTCCCTGATGGGCTCCGGTACACGACTGAGGCGCCCTCTCGCCCCGCCCCACAGGCGCAGCGGCGCTCACCACCGCGAGGTTCGACGGGACGTCGATCGATCCACCGACTGGCCCCACCACTCGAGCTTACGGGTTGGTCACCAGAAATCGACACGCGCGCATGCGCGGGACCCCGTTCTCGATTCTCGGCAATCGAAAGCTCGCCGCGCCAAATCGAACCGCCTATTCAAATATTTGAATTTCAAACTCGGTGGTTCTTTCGAATTGGAACTTTTTTCACTTTGTATGAATATTATGAATCTGTCGTAGCATCTCTAGTACCATCCAATGTCACATAGTGGTTATAGTAGTATAACTACACGTGATAATGTGTGATATATATGTCGCTATAACTCGTGATAATGTGTCATTATAATAAGTAGGCAATGTAACGTGGTGACGTATTATATAGAATACAGTTTATCGCCATCTGACGGTAAAACGTTGAAACGTAATACGTACCGACGTATCCTCTATCGGTAACTGGTACTCGGTCGATAACTTTCTATATTTAAATCTGTAGCGCCATTTTTAAAAAAAAAGCGTTCCAAGTCGATAAAACTAATTAGACTAAAATGTCTCCAGTAAAAAAAATTACTGTAAGTTTCTGAGAATATTTTAGAAAGAAACCTTGATTAAAAAAACTGTCAGTAAATTCATAAAAAATGTCCAAGATGATCCTTAGACAAAAGTGGCGGGAAATTCAAAAAAATTTTAAGAGAAATGCTAATAAAAGAAAAAAAATTTGGGGATTTCTGTTAATGATAGAAACAGAATTCAACGAACAGTGTCTCCAAATCATACTGTATTATTTCGCAAGATACTCATGGCTCTACCTATAGTACAGAAAACGTTAAACACTAAAAATTGTCAAATTTTATCTTGTTCATTGATCTTCGTTTGCAATCAATGAATTCTCATGCTCTCCCTTTCTCTCTATTGCACAATCTCTCCCTCTCTATCACAAGAATACACACATTCGTTATGTCTGCATATATGTACGCAAAACGCTCACACATATGAATCATACTGATATGTGTGCCTCTATACATATACACATACATATAAAATAATTAATTCACGCGTACGCTATTAATCATACTGTTAATTTCTTTCGTTTTGTTGTTCTTCATTTATACACATATACATGTTTATATATACCTTTACACGTATCCATACATATACATGTATATACGTATTATAATAATAATATTAATAATAATAATATGTATATATACTATTTCGCATATAAAAAACAATTACTTATTATAGAATACAAGATTGTTTCAATCTTAAATATAAATATATATATATATATTTATATATTTTTTTGTATATTTATATATATATATATATTTATACATATATTTGTTTGTTAATTATTGATTCGTTTCATATTGTGTTTTATTCTCGATTCGAATGTTAGTTCTTTCACCGTTAGTTTGCCACTCTGTAAATATTTTAATGGTTCTCTCGTTATTTTTTATTGGAAATGAAAAAACTGAAATATTTGAAATGTATTAGAAAAAAATTGAAATTTCTTTTTAGTAGAAAAATTGACCTTTATTAAATTTCCGATTAACTGCGTAATTAATTGAAACATACAATCTCGATGAAATCGAGAGAACGATTTTAATTTCGACTGCATAATTTTAAGTATCAAAAATTCGTCCGCTAGAATAGAGACAATTCGTATCGCCTAACTTAATCTAAAGTTTCCTTAATTTTTAATCGAAATTTTCTTCAATGTACAAATCCTAAATTTGAAAAAAAATAAACCGTGAATCGAACAAACTTTTGAATTTCCCTCGATCGATCGCGCGAAACTTATAGTTAAACGAATTGTCATTGTGGAAGAAAGATACCATCGCATATTTTACAACGTTCTCTTTAATTATACAACTTTTTATTCATTTTGCACTTTATATAACTTGTCATAATTTTCGATCTTTACAATCATTCAGGATCATATATAGTATATTAGTTTCCGTCGAATTGATCGCTCGATTTTTGAATATTTTTTTGGTTTCCTCTAATTTTTTACAAAGTTCCTCACGCTCCTTATTTTTCGTATCACTAGTACACAATTTTTTTTCTTTTAAATCGTTTAGTCGCAAACCTAGAGCGAGTAAAATCAAAGGAAGTTCAACTTAACGACCGTAAAATGGTTGCATCGAATATTCGTGTGACATTAAAAGAAAGATAATAATAACAAGGAAAGAGAAAGAGAAAAAAAACGAGTAGCAAAAAGAAATATATCGTTACAAAATCAAAAATTATTGCTTTCGTTATTGTTACCGTCGTTTGACGCGTTGGCCAAACGTTCTAAACCCTTAAATTACAATAACGAAACTTAATCGAAAAATATCATCTTTATTTCATCATTTTTATCGCGTGTTCCTTTTTTTCATTATTTTTTTCTTTCTTTCTTTAAGAGCTAACAATTGATACAAAAATCGACTCGTTGACGATACGATTAGAAAGGCTATCAGGATAATCGACGAGGGATTAATTAATCGTAGTAGTATCGACGAGGCTCTTTTCTCGTTAATTTTCTCGTTAAAAAGGGTGACAATGAAGGGATGAGAGATTTAAAATATATTCTGAAAAAAATATATAACAATCAAGAGGAGTTGTTAAAATACACAGAGGATGAAACAACCTGTTAATACAATTCAATTTAACAATATATTCGTTACAATGATTGGCGTAACCACCACTGGACTGGGTCTGACGCTTCTCGTTATATTGCCACTTTCACTGCATTTTCTAGATCTCCAGTTTTAAGAAACCTCTCATTCTGACACCCTCCATCGCAGTGTAATTACGCCAACGATAAAACAAAATTAAAATTTTTAATCGCACTGGAAGCAAACGGTTACATTCAACAAACTTAAAAAAAATAGAACCGACAGTAAAACTAGAATTTTGAAATGAGTCACGAGGAGAGTAATCGAATAAGGTCAATAAGAACCTACCTGCTCGAAACGAGACGAATATAAAAGCATACTCCTCGGCGACAAATGACGGGTAACACAGTCGGTCATAATTAATTGGGAACGAAGGAACAACTTCGAGATGACGATGATGAATAACGGGGCTAAAAAGAGGAAACGAGAAAAGGGTCGTCTTGGCAGGTGTTTCTTTCTTTTCTTTAAAACGTGATCCTTAACTTTTTATTCGCATCCGTTGTCCTTCGTCACCATCCTCTTCGTCTCTTCCTGGTTTCACAACCGTGTTAATCAGATCAACAACCTAGTTTCTCGTTTTTATCAACATCCTTGCTCTCCTTCTCCTTTGAGTTCCCAGACGGTCTGGGGCTGTTAATCGCAACAATGATCCTCGATGATCACAGTCAAAACGTTGAAAATCATCCTCGTCCCCGTGGCATATCGTGTAACATACATTTGGTGGGTTTTATTCTTGCTCGCTGCGGGCGTGTGTGTACATGTATGTATATTTCGCTTGTGTGTGTGTGTGTTTCATTTTGTTACTGTTGTCGGGGTGTATACGTGAGATCGAGCCAGAGAGCCAACTGCCGGTAGAGCGGACTCTAGCTGAAGAGGCACGCGATGTCGCGAAGTTGTTGTTGCAAAAGTATTATCTGCTCCACGTTCCGTCTCCACATCCTGAAACAAACATTGCTATGATCAGTATTGTAACAAGATATCAAACACTTAACCCCTCCCCTATTTTATAAATATTTTGAAAATCATAGACTTTTCTTGGTTAATTCAGACTCAACTGAATCATATTACACATTCTAGAAACACAATGTGCATTACACTTCTTATTAAATTGCTGTTTCAGTGATTAAATTTCATTTCTTCTGCCTTATGTTGAATATTACAATCTTGTTATGTCATAGCCACTACATGTTTTCAGTTTTGAGAACTCCGATAAAAGCACTGCTAAACTTAGTGTTCTTCTTGTACTTAACCAAGAAAAGTCTACGTTGCATCCATCATCACAGTCAATAATATTTGAGACTACTAAACCATACTCTGAAAGAAGATATTCACAATATTTTAACAGAATTATAATTATTAACGTGATCAAGGATCAGAAGATGCATTAATACTTACTAGAGAAGATCCTGAACCCACAAATTCAAAATATTAACTTTATGTATGTAGAGTTCTTGGTTATAACACAATTTTTGATGATTCCCCTTTTCAGTTTAAGGATGCTTCCAACCAAAAAAATATATGAGCGCAAGACTATTGAAGGAGATGGAATAAATGGAAAGAATGGGTTCTAGGTTCCTCTGTAGTTGAAGGAAATAGAATAAAAAGCATTAAGTGATTTTGCCAGAAATATTGAAAATAAAACATTATTCGTTGAATGAAAAGGAATTTCCTAAGATGCAAAGTATAACAAACTTTGAAAGTTTAAATTCTTAACTTTGAAGCAAATACAAATCCTTCTCATATTAACTTATTTTCAAAGGAAGTCTGTATAATAAGCAGTATGTATGAGCAGTCTAATAAGCAGTATAAGACTATTACAAATAAATTAAGATTATTCAAATATTAATATATAAAAAGATTAAAGTATTAGTATCTTTTACTTATCAAATTTGAAAAGAAGGAACAATGGATTGTGTACTTTAGTAATTGATAAACATACTTGATTGTATATTTGCACACAATATTTTATTAAATCTATAAGAATATACACACATGATTGCCAATTTAGTTATATCATATTTATTTTGTATTGCGATTTCGTTCTGTTTTTACTTACAAATTAATAAAGAATAATAAAATATATAGTATTTTAAACATTTTTTTTTTAATTGACAAAATGGATATATAGTAATATTAAGAAATTACATTAAAGTACAGAATTCATAAAAAATTAATCTTTATATTCTTGATTCAGAAAAACAGCCAGAAATAAATGTTTCGTTTAAAATTCAATAAAAATTTCAATTCATTAGTTGCTTATCATTATTTGTACATAAAATAAATTTTCTGAAAGAAAGAAAAATGTAATATTATGTTTTGATAATTTCATTTTTGATCACAAATGTCTATACAAATTTAGAAAGCATCACAAATGAGAAGATGCTAAAACTGAAAAAGTATAAAAAGATTAACTCAACTTACAACTAAATTAATAAGCTATAATGCGATCTATATAATGAGTATTTTAGAAACAAGTTTTATAATAATATATGTTTTGTATGATTAGATTTATAAAATACGTCTACTTCGTCCGAATGATAATAAGAAAGTAAACAATTTGCAAGTAAAAAGAAATATTTATAAATATCCATTAAAAACTTCATCATTGATATTCAATATCATAACAATTACTATTCCTTCATAAATCAGCAAATTTTATCTAGGACTCATGTCAATAAAAAAAATGTTGACGTTCACTATTTTATGCATTATTTTATTTTTGACACAAATATATGATTTAGAAATATGAAAATTCATTTTATGTAAAAAAATTCATAACATTTGTATCTTAATTCCTAATTACAGCACCATGTATTTGGCAAAACTGTATAAAGACAACAAAAATTAACATGAATCGATAAGTAAAATATACTTAATTTTGAATTTATTACATCAAACACAAAAGATAGTGTATGGGTATAAAAACTATTTATAATGATACGTATTTTAAAAACCTTATATAATTTTAGAAAAATATATAAAGTCAAGTACTTAACAGTTACACGAGAGGATTATGAACTAGTTTACAAATAATTTCAACAAAAAGGGATCGTGTACTGGGTGTGTACATACTTTCTTGTAAGGTTTCTCTTTACAAAATTGTAATGGTCATAAATTATATAAAGGCTAATTGAATTACTATCTACATTAGAGGTAAAAATGTACAAATATGTAAAATGTTTCTGTAGAGTCCAGGGATAATTGATACATAGATTTCCAGAATTCCAAAAACTGTCATCCATAATTGAATGGTATGATTTACATATCGCTACCAGCCTCCTTATGTTAAAACACTATTTAATAATATTTTGCAACAATAACTTAGACATAATTTATTGTCGTTCAAAAACTCGATTATAAGAATTAAAAAATAAAAACACGCTACCCTTCCTCACTATGTATTCATAACATGAAACAACATCGATAATCTTTCGATGATTAAGAAGATCAAACGGATAAAAGGTAAAACAATTACGCATAACAAGATGGGAAAAGTTAGACGTTCATTATATGAAATGAGGGTAAGATGAACGACACATAGAGAAACAACACACGTTGAAGCCTGTTTTCTACATGAAAGATGGATGATTGAACGAAAATTAAAATGCTTTATTCATTCCACATAGAAGGGACATTTTATTATCAGCAAAATAAACAAAATCAAATATGCGCGATATTCTCTTCGTATCACAAAATATAGCTTAATTTAAAGACAAACGACGAACTTCTCGTAACAATCCTCCTCATTGGCATAACGAATAATTCGCATTCCCACACGACAATTCTTATGTGTGTGTATGTGTACGTGTGTGTATCAACTATCCCCAGCTTCTTCTAATCGATGCGTAATGTACGCATAATAGAATTACTAACCAAACTCGAGCCGGCAGAAGAAGCAGACGTGGTAGCAGGGGTAGGCACCGTCAATATTGGATGATATTGTCTACGACCGCGAAGCCGCATGCCCCAAGACCTGCGTGAGACATCAGCCGTACCAATTCTCTCGCATGTGACGCGGCTACTTCCAATGGCGGTCGTCGTGGCAAATTACTCGATTCTGAAGTCACATTTTCGTTGCAAAATTAGTAACAGAGAACTTACACTACTACTTCAAAATAAATTGGATGCTTAAAGCTATCATGCATGCAAGTCACCCATCATATTACATGATGTAGAAGTACATTGCTAAACATTATTAGTGAGGATGTACCTTGGGGTAGATGTATCTCAAAAAATAGAATGCATGGATATCACAAGTGATCATACAGTCTCACATATGCATATAGAAAATCTTACCGAGTATGGCAGAGTTGAGTCTCGCACAGACTGTTTCCCTTTGTTGAGGATCTAATTGCCACCCAACCGGCGAGTTCCACGGATTTGCATAAGCTAGAAGACTGAACGCATCTTGGAGCATCTTTTTATTGCTTTCATTTTTTCCGTGCTGCTGTCGCAGATGTATCGACTGTGAATACAGTTGCCTGCCGAACTCTAGCATCTTCTCGATCGCCTGTTTGTCCCCGCCACAAAGTTGTTTCTTATTACTTTTATTCAATGTGTTCTCTAGAATACAACCGCCATTTTGCTGCTGCTGAGTTTGATTAAGACTGTTGGTCTCTGAGAACAAGTTAACGTTTTTTCGTTTTAAATTATTGTTATTGTAAAAGTAAGAATGGTAACTAATTATAATTTTCGACAATAAATATATTTTATCCTGATCGAGTAAAGAAAGCAACATAACGTCTCACCCATATCGACATCTTCTCCATTCTGACACTTGTACCCATTGGTGTTTAGGTCACCATTCTGATAGCCATTTTCGGTATTATTTTTCATACCGTTCATAACATTCTCTTCCATATCTACATCATTCTCAATTTGTCCGTTGACCAGCAATTGTTGTTCGGTGGAACCGTTCATCGCGTTGTTCAGATTCATCTCCTCAACGTTACCGTTTGCTGAGGACTTTGTATAAGCCTTCGTGGACTGTATAACACTAGTTTGATTAATGTTAGAGTTTTGAGTGATCTCGGAATCGCTGCCATTCACCATCTCAACAAATTGCCGACACTTCAGAGCGAAAAGAAGATTCGGATCCCGTTCCAGGAGACCCGGGTACAATCGACTGGTTAATTCTATGGCTTCTCCCATTCTGCCTGCCAGTACTAATTTTAGAATCTCTGAAACACAGAAATATGAACTTTTCTTAACACTTTCATTTACAAAAAAGACTCAATTCTTGCTATCAATGGTGCAGAGCAGTTGACAATTATAAATAGTTAATTACAGGAAACAGTGAAAGGCAATGATTTAAAAAATAACTTACTTTGTCTATTTTTAATAGAGTTAAGATCTTCTTCAAATCCTTGGCCAGTACTATTAGCAAACGCCTCGGCAGTAGCGCAATAACCATGATGGACTAAATATGTTGAAACCATTCTGCAAAAACGAACAACAATCGCTAGAAATAAAATATATACAAACTGGTACAAAAATTTCTCATGAAGCAAAATAATTTGTTTGGTTTTGTATTGCATTTTAACTGCTATAAAATATTGAAGTGATCATAAACAAACAAAATTAAAATAATATCTGTCAGATAATTCCCTTTTTACAATTATGAAAACATGAAAATATTGTCAAGTATTTAAGTTATGCAGTTTGAAAATCATATATGCCTTGCAAACTTTGTAGTGTGTATGCTTGTAGTAATGGTTAAAACTTATTTTGTATCACAAACTCAAGATTTAGAGGCTTACTCATGTCTCAAGACACTTTCATCTTTAAAATTCTGTGAAGATCATATTGCCTGTGGGTCGTGGAACTGTGAAGCAGCACTGAGTATTCATAATAATATGTAATCCTGACAAAAAAAGATTTCGATGACTTTAAACTCCTAAAAAGAAAAGAAAAATAATTTTTATATTGGCATGTGTGTGTCCTTTTGAACTATACAGCCTTATCTCTGACAATATTTTCAGGATCTTCAAACAAATTATATTGAAATGTTCCTGTTTTGATGACACAAGATGTACACAAAATTGCATTTGAACCATAATTTGATCATTAAACTTCAACATACATGTATTTTTAACATGCATGTATTATTATATATGATAGAGGACACTTATTAACAGGGTCATTTCAGTTTACAGTGCAGAGTATTTTCATTCTTTTGTTGTGCTATACAACACTTTAAAATTCAACACTTTATAACTTTAAAATTCATTAAAACAGCAATTATGACATGAAATAATGCAACAGAAATTATTTGAAGAAAATGCTGAACTTACTTATGAAGAACTGCTTGCCACTGACCCTGTCCATGATCTGGTGTTGGATAATTTATAATTTGCAATCTTGTTTTGACACGAAGCTCATTAAGCATGTCATCTATGTCGAAGACAAAAGGTTCCTGTCCAAAGTTTGCATCTACTACCTCTCCTGGCGTTTGAAGACCCACCGTAGGATATAAATTTGGCTATAAGAAAACAATATATTATTCAAAATATTTACCATTATCAAGTAGTAACACTAACATTCTTATTACAACTTAATGTTTAAAGTATTATAATGAGCTGATAATGATTATTATGCATAAAATACAATTACATATTTCAATCTACTAAGAAAGTTGAGTACTTAAGGATGTGATTAGAATGAATACTATATATCATATACAAAGTTTAAAAACACAAACACAGATTAATTTGTGTTACTCATGCATTGAATGCATGATAATACATTTATGTACAATTCTTTTCAAAAAGGAATATTAATACATTCAATCCTGTAGTTTTATCCTAAAAATCCGATTCATTTAATAATCAAAAGAGCACCGATTTCGAGGTCAATATTTTCGTACGTCGTAAGACAAAGGGTTAATGTACAAGATGCCTAAAAAATGTCCACTGTGCATTTGTTTCTGATGTACATATAGACGATTTAAAATAATTGCACAATTAATTTAATGATGCAAATTCGCAGACATCAAAATTTCTGTAGAGTAAAACTTGCTTGTGACCATACTTATAATGCAATGAAAACATAGGTATCGAGTTACAAAATGGAAGAGGACTTTCTGATGCCTTCAGTCTTGAAACATTTTGTACACAATACACAAATGGTCCTGATGTGGTCACGTACCGGAAGATCAGTGAATGCGATACCAAGGTGGTGTCCATTCTTCGTGTAGAAGGCAGTGTTATCGACGAGATTTACGCCACAGCCAATTACGTCTCCCGTGGTGAATGTGGGACCATAAGGCTGTCCAGTTCCCGAGGAACAGAAACTGTGACCGTCGTCTCCGTGGTAACCATAGGAGTGCTTGTCCCAGCCTGGCAGCCTGTTCACGTTAACCCCATGAGCAGACAACCCAATTCCCATGTACCCATCTCTGCCTTTACTGACGATCTTCACTTCAAAATAATAGAGACCACAGGCCGCTGGTATTGGGTGCGTTGTACGTACACTTGCGGCATCCTTATGGGTTTTTCCATAACCTGAAATACAATTACCATTGTTTATTAGTCTTGCAGTTGAATTGAGGTGAATCAGTTGGTCGAATAACGTTAAATTTCCAACTGCACAAGTGTTAAGACACGGACCTCATGTTATGTCGCCTCATATATTGCCACGACGTATATAGCCGTATATTGTCATATCTATATGTTGAAATAATAAAATTGTAATAAGTTTAACAAAAATAATTCATTTCAGTAGTAAAAAGTCATTTCAATATAATTTCTCTGCGTATAAACGGAGAGAAGTGGAAGATGACGAAGATAACGAAAGTTCGATCGTTCAATAAAATTTGAAGGAAAGAAATTCGAGAACAGAAGTGATCGTTCGTCGCAATCTAATCGCTAATCTTGGATGCACTTTCAATGCAGTGATGCAGTTTGTCGACCTAGTAACCCAGAGTTAGCCATTTCACATTTAATTAGGTATAAATGAATTATTAACGGATCTTGTAAGCACACCGGTAAACGTGTTGCAATTCGTGTTCCTATTTAGCAACATACTTTATGTCATTGTTTTCAGATGGTAAGAAACGAATGAACGAATATTTATATAATAAATTATTAATAATTATTATATAATAGATTACAAAACGATCTGGTGATTTTATTTATTGAATACATTTGGGTATCTAATTTAAACGAATTATTAATAATTATGAAAATTTTTATTCTAAAATTTTTTAGGTGAAAAGAAGAAAACTAAGAAAACTTGCAATTTTATGTAATTATATAATACTTGCAAATAACAAAAAATTTTGGGAGAACTTTTAGGCTCTGAAAGAACATTGAAAGAAATAAAGAAGGAATAATCTTGTATAAATTTATTCTTGTTCATTTTTATTTAACTTCTGGTTAAAACAATCTAATACAGTTACAATGTCTGATATATCAGAAGATACAAGCTTTATCATAATGATAAAGGAATATTATAAGCATGATAGTGTATCATTATTAAAAAAAAGAATAATTAGTCTGCACATTTCAATGAAATATGAAATCACTGAAATTTTGCAACAGTTCATTCCTATTTAAAAATCATATTTACTATTAAACAAATACAATGATTTTGATCATAAATCAAATGTGTTAATCATTCATGTAAAATAACATTTATTATCATAATATATATTAAATTTACAAAAAAATAATTGTTCATGTTACTTTATAAACATTTGTTACCAACATGCATGAACTAACAAGTGCAATTTATGAAATGTTTAAAAGTATACAAACATATTATTGCTGGTATTAATAAATTTTAAATTAATTAGACAATGAAAACATGTTAAATGTACATTTATTAAAGTAATAATCTTAACACACAATCTCTGTAATAAAAAATGCAAACTTAGGTTATAAAATTATAATCTTCCCTGTAACACAAAATGTTTATATTAATTAAATATGTTAACAGAAGTAAATAATTTGCAACAAATACAATAACTCTAAAAAATCATATTTTATAATAATATTAGCAAAAAGTTATATGATATCATATCAAGGTTATAATAAATGATTTTACTAAAATATATTAGTTTATTTTAGTAAAGATTTTGCTGTTCAAAAAAGTTTTCTCTCAAACACATAAAAAATTGTATTATGTTTTCAAACCCAAATATTGATTACTTTTGAAAGTGAAAATATAATAACAATAACAATAATATTGTCCTTGACAGTATTATAATTTTTGTCATTTCATTAAATTTGAAAGAACAAATTTGAATATTTAACTATAAAATGTGTGTTCACTCTAAAACTGGTCAAGGATAAACGAAGAAGGAAGAAAGGAAAGAGAAAGAGAATAAGAGAGAGAAAACAAGGGAGATAGAAATGTAACTGTTCAAACATCGCAGCTGTCATTGCCATTGCGTCTTCTCTACGCAGATTCATTTTTTCCACGAATTTTATAAAAAGTTACGCTAGGACCGACGGGAATCAACAAGAAATCACGATCGATAAAAAATATTTTCGGGAAATGTTGATATACGATCGAAAAATACAGGCAATCGAGAGAAAGTCGAATAGAGACCATGACCGATCAGCTGATTCCTTTGTTTAGGTCGCTGACACACGCGAAACGGAGCCCTGCCATTTTCAATCGATATTACAGCCCCGTCAACGATTCGTCCATATCGAGCAAGAATCAAATCCTATTGGCCAAGATCGTTCCTTGATCCTTTGATACGGAGAACATTAAAAATCTTCCACAAGGATAGTCAGAGATGCAAAGAAATCGCTGAGAAAGATCGAGAGTGATCAAACGTACCTTTGTAGTGAACACGAAGATTGTTTTGGGAGAGGCCGATGTAATTGTACTTGTCCTTAGGACTCCATGACCGTGGCAGCGGTGTTTCCTCTTCGTTTACCATTGGATAGAGCATCTTAAGAGGATCAACGGGTTGATTTTGCCCGGAATTCGTCTGAGAAGGCTCCATAACACTCGATTCTTCGCTGGTGGCGGCCATCTTTCTCCTGGGCAGCCCCACTACTTTTGCCAGTGGACTGTGCTTAACTGACTGCGCAACAGTCCTGCGCAACTCAGGTTTACCGTCCATCCATTAAACATTTAAAATATAGATAACATACTTCTTAAAAATTCTATACTACTTGTATCGCCATCTAGTCTTAAATATAACGCTATGTCAAACACACATAAACAATCAGTGTAATCAAATTGAATGCTTTATTGCAAATTGGTCAATATTTAGAGTCAATTTACGCTTAATTTTCCTCATATCACACACTTAGAAAATTTATAAAAATTTAATTATGCTCTCACTTCTTTTTTGTTGGCCGATGCTTGGCAATTTATTTAAATTCTTTGTTAATTTTGTACTAACTACTACATGTAAATTTGCCGTACATAAAGCTCGCCTTTTCAGTTACTGCGCATACTTCATGCGCAGCGCATTCGTTCAGGGGGATACTTTCTCGCGGAATGGATAATAAATTGCTATATAAATTAAAAAATTTGTTACTTTGGAATTTCTAAATTCTTGAATTTGAAAATTTATATATCTGTAAATTTTTCATTACCAAAATAGGGTACCAGCTGTTAGGACTTGTCTCCTTTTCTGACTGCTTTCCTCAGGTGTAACACAAGCTTACACTCTATCCCTATATCCTCTGTCCGTGGTTAATGTAGTTCTGTCACCGGTTAATACGGTTGACGACACTAAGAAAGCTTATGCACTTAATTTATAACATTTGTATTTATTTTTGAAACTGAAAATGTTTAAAAGAAGATTGAAAGCTCTCGGTTACGTGGAATGGGACAAGGTTAATGTGAATGGTCTGTTTCACTGAAGTTTATATATATTAAGACGAAATGTTAATGATATATTAAGATTACATTAGAAATCTTGAGTGTATTCAGATTTAAATAATATTATTTTATATTATTTTTAATTTCTATGTGTGGTAAATACTGGAAGTCAACTTTTTTGACAAGATGACTTCATCGTTATAGGTTAGAACGACCGGCAACGTTTAACAGATATATAATTCTATGTTTAAGACATCCACTTAAAATTCACAGTATGGCAGTTTTTATATTCTAATTTTATTATCAGCGAAGAATTCCTACAACTATTACTTCTAAGATTATGATTTTTATTTGTTTTATATTCTGAGTTAACCTATATAATATTAAATGTATGAAATATGTGTGGCAAATAAAATTAATTTTATTACTAGCATTCTTTTCTTATCACTTATCAGTATTAATATATTGTTGATTATGTCATAAATCTATTACAGATTCTCAACACTTTCGTAAAGTAGTAATCTGGTTGGAAGATCAAAAAATACGTCAGTACTCCATAGAGGATCGAAAAGAATTACGAAATTTGAAAAATGAAAGCTGGCCTAAAGTTTTTGCTAAATACTGTGAAGATGTTAAATGTCCAGTTTTGAATAAACCATTAGATCAGCTGGAGTGGCTGCTTGGACATGCCATCTGGTTAGAAGCAGAACATAATAGTATGTACTTGCAAATCAAATTTATATTTAATTAACTATATAGCTATAAAAAATGGTGGAAATTGTTTTAAACAATTTTATATATAGATAAATTTTTTATCTTATTTCAGCTGAAGAGTATTCACAAAATGTGAAAGAAATGAAACTTAAAATGAAACAGGAAGCAAAGGTGCCTCAGCTTAGATCAAAGAATCCACTTGACAATCTAGACTGTACGTACATATTACAAAATACTGTTAAGTTGCTTTATTCTTATTTTAATTATTTTATTATTGTTAGTTTACAGCACTGAATTTAAAACTGGAACATATTCACTGGCAAAGTTACTTCGAATTCCACACCATCCAAATCATTTGATTACGTTAAAAGCCTGTAGTAAACTAGTGCAAAGGAGATTAAATTCTGAGTGTTTACGGAATCCAAATTCCAAAATTATTCGTGGTAAACCATTTCCTATAATGGACATTGCTGCTGGTTTCCAACTGAACAAACCCGCGTTAGAGAATGCGGCTAAAATTCTTGCCCTTCTTTACATTCAAGACATTAGAAATCTTCAAACAAAGATTAATGAGGCAATCGTCCGTGTACAAAGTATCACAGCTAATCCTAAAACAGATACCAAGTTAGGAAAAGTTGGAAAATAAGTATACGATTGCTATATACTGTGTTCTCAGAATTGATTTTTTATAAATATATAGGATATTAAAGTCTCAGAAATACGAAGTATAGTGAAGTAATACATGATTTTCTGAGTCTCGGATTCATGCATCTTATCAAGATGTTCTATAAATTGTAATAATTTATTAATTCATTTATTCGTTAATGAAAATTTGTAAATAATTTAGAAATATATATATTATTTAAGCAATTCTTGAATATTTTAATATTCAATTGAAGCAATTATTCAAAGAATATCGGAAAACCGAAAAAATGTAGTTGTGTATTTTTCAATGTTTAGTATTTACAATAAAGTGTAACAAAGATAAAACTTTTAGGATTTTTTTATGTTTAGCCAACCTGTTAATTAAGTTCACATTTATTCTGATTAGATAAAAAGTAATGCTTTAGGACTAAATGAGTCGTATATTTATCAGATAAATATACAAATTTATTTATAAATCTTTGAACAGTTAAAATTATTATTACATTAATTACAACTCTATCGTTTTTTTAAATACAAATAGAAACTGTATTTGTGATAAGAAATAGGAAATTTTGCATCTAATATATATATTTATATAAATGTAATTGTTATTAATTTCTCGAAGCAGATAAACATATAAATTTTAAATAACAGTGACAAATATTGTTTTATGAAGAATTTACGTTTTAGTAAAAACTAAGTTTTATCTATTAAGGCACTCTTCTTTGAGGCTGCCTTTTAATATCTTTTTAAATCTTCACGCGAGTTTGGCAGATAATGTTGCTAATACATAGTCGAATCGATATAATATTAAATTACTTAGAAGTGAAGCTGAAAATAACGAAATTTGTGTTAGCAAAAGAAATGTCATAATAGACTTAAATTTTATTTTTAACTTTAATCATAAAGTTCACTTTTGTTTTTATAATAAAACTACATATTTCTTTAAAAGAAGTCCTATTGTTATATTCCAAGATATATTCAGTAAACCAAATTATATATATTTCTGAATAATTTTTTTAAACTGCTAAAAAATAATTAATACTCGAGACGATTTCTTATAAAAATGTAATCAAAAATATGTAAGTTGAATTTACTGAAATTAATCCTGAAACATTTACAAATATTATTAATGTAAAGAGAATTTAATAAATATATGATTTTAAAAATAGATAATAATGATTTTTAAACCTCCATTGATTGGATAACAAAATGTTATTCCAATATTCGGATATTTCTTTTAAATTAAATAATTAGAGAAATAGAGAATATACAATTGAATGAAATCTAATACTATATACATATGGAATAATTTATAATTTCAACAGTACTTATATTTGAAGCATCTGTCTTACTAAAAGTATACAAGAAATTGAAAGAAAATATTTATGAAACAAGAAAGGCTGTCAGTGTTACTATACATATTTGTTAAAAAAGTATAAAAGATGTGAATTGCTTATTACGTCGATATGTCAGCTATATTGTACATTATTTTCAGTATCAATATTAAATATAATAAACTATAGAGTAAGTGTAGTGTATGTTTATAAATTTGATAACTACAATTATTTCTACATTACGTTACTTTTCTATACTTTCTTCCTACTTAAAATTACTTACTATAATGTAAACTTTAGTAAATGCTTAATAATCTTCTACAAGTATTTTATAAACTTCGTTAACAATTTTTTTTTAATAACAGATTATTTTATTAATCAGACTATGATTCAAACTTCAAAGTGATTTTTTTTTTTTTATAAAACCATTCTCATTTGTGTAAGCACAAAGTTTAAAATCCTTGGAGCTTTCTTTTATAAATAAAGTGTAGCACTTTCAGTAACATCTTATGAATTAAAGTGAGTCTTATGAGTCTTAAATTCTTGAAGACTACTAAATTCTAAAAGTCAATTTAAAATGATAGTGTGAAAGAAAGAATATAGCACAATTCTGAACTTTTAAAAGTGCTTTTAAATAATTAGCATCATATGTATTTATATAGTTCAGTTCTTATCTATTAAATATGAACCTGTAGATTTTTTAGTAGTACATAATAAAATTCGTAAAAGTCCACCTGAACTAGATCATGAAATAGAAAGCTGAAGTTACAAGGTATGATTTTTCAATATATTTTAAATATCATTAAATTGATTTTATGCCAAGCAGTAGATCAAAATTCTAAAAGATATAATCATTTATCTATGTTTGTGCGGTTGAAAAACGTACCTTGAATGTTTATAAAAATTTGTGCAGAGTAAAGATCTTATGAAAGTCTACACCTATCTCTATTTTCAGAAGGAACAGTTTCAAGTGTTCGTCGCCTAGCTGTATTTTCTTCCAGCATAGAAGCTTGAAGTGCTCTAGCAAGAGCTTCATCTTCGCTCATACTGCCTTGATAGTTCTTGAAATTTTCATTGTTTCTTCTATTTACTTTCACATTGTTACCAAATGTTTCCAATCTTTTTCTTCGAATAGCCTCTTCTTGACTTATACATTCGTGATCTGTAGGATGTCTATGCTTCAGACAAAAATTTTTCCCACAGTCAGAACATCGTATTTGAACAATTTCTTTGATTTTGCAACCCTTTGAAGAACATCTGAAATAAAAAAAAATTAACACAACATAGTAAAAGTAATCTAACTGTTCCTCATATGGTAAATATGCAATATTTTACCTATTGGAGAAAATTTTCTGCCTGGGTTTTCTTAAATCAGACTGGCATTCATTATCCATATGTTGTCCAACTGCAATATCTGGCGGATCACCACGCTTTGTAGGTACTGGTGCATTGCAAAGAGGACATACTGGAACTTGGATATCTTTTTTATAAGCACTTGGGCAGCTATGATTGCTATATGATATATGTTCTGCACAAAATATTGCTGAACAAGCATCACATTTTAAAGGTAAAAAGTCTAAACGATTACAGCTATTTTCTGAACAATGTTCTCCTAAATTTGGGAATTCCATCTTTGATAAGAAGAATCTACAACAAAAATTAGAAGTGGAAGTTATATGTACCAATAGAATAAATTTAAATTTTGATCTATATTTATATAACAAATATTATACACAAAGTAATTGCGTCTTAAAAAAAATATAAGATATAAGACGTTTAACATTATATATTATTATCATATATAATGATAATCAAAAATTGCAAATCATAACCTGAAATATGGTTCTCAGAAAATTACAGATCAAAATTAGATAGTCGGACAAGATAAAGGAATTAAAAAGAGAAAGTGCGTACAGTAATAAAATTCCAAATAACTGCATACCTTAAGTCACGCTGAACCAAATTTATCAAAATGTTCGTGATGGATAAATATTAACATTTCATTTACACGTATCACAGTACAATAAACATCACGTTCAATTTGTTATTGCATTACTAATGTTCGGAAAATTCTACTAATGAACAAAATTTGTACTTCAAGTGTATATTCCTTTTCGAAGCTTAGCGACTTTAAAGCATGCTTCAACTTGGCACGAATGACTGACTTGTAAAATTTCAGCTGAATATAAAACTTGCAAACTTACGAAACGGACGGAATAATCGCGTCATTTAAAGAATAACGCAAATTAATCATGACATTGCTTTCAAGAAAGTCGAAAGTGGCGACTCTAGTCGTTAGGGATATAGGAATCTGTACTCTAGTAATGTAGAGATCTAGGGATATAAGGATCTAGAAATCTAGGGGTATAGGGATCTAGCAAACCTAGAAACACATGTTCCGATATAACATGACATGCTTTCATAATTTACACAAAATGAACTTGTTATATGACCCGAAATGGGGTTGTAGGCGTGTAAAAGTTATGAATGAGACTTAGTCAACATTGATTTATAAAAAAAAGTATCGTTTTATGTCAGTTACAAATGATAATCATAAATTGCAAATAGATGTTTCATCTTTTGTTAGAAAATAAACCGAATGTGGCGCATACCGAGAAGACCGCAGTTCGATTCCCGCGTTTCAGAGATTTGAAATGAACGGAACACGGAACGCGCACTCGGCGATTTACAATCATAAACTTGAGTTTGCTTTGTACTTATCACTGGAGCATGGTTTTATTATGATTTTTGAGCGCCAGGTGGCCGCGTTTTTGTTGTCCGTTTGTCGAAGAGTACAGGTCTCAGCGCCATTACATCGATAAATGTCATTGTGTTCGCGCGTCCTACTTAATTGATTTTCCAAGCAATAAATAAATTAAAAATATAAAACTAATTGATATGTCGGCTAAACGGAAAAATCCGACCACCAAAAAAGGTCGTGGAAAATCAAGAAAAGTTGAATATGACGAAGAGGACATTTCTAGTGAACACGATTCAGATGTCGATGACGCCGAGACCGGCTCGAATGCCGACGGTGAGGACGCTGCCGAAGATGATCTTACCGATGTCTCCACTATCCCGGAATTGCCGCCACCTGAGGTGATATTATTTTCATCTTTTTCACATGCTTATTTATCCCAGGTAGAGGGTATGTTGATGTCTGAAGGGATGAAACAGCAACGTTGGTATTTACGACGCTGATGGGCCTCTCAGTCATGCATTTCCTACGCTGGTAATAGTCATTTCAGAAGAGGGAAGATTGTGTACCGTTATTTCAATTATTAATATACTCTATTATATTGCACTGTAATTGCAAAACAGTATCATGAACTCCTTGTACATGTTTTGAATAAGTCTTTTGCTGTATAATTTGCTTAATAAGATACAACACTTTCACTGTTGGCTGAAATTTCATTTCCTTCATGAAAAGGAACTGAACTAACTTTGAAATACTCAGCTTTGTTATTACTTGAGCACACGAGTTATTAAAAATAAAATAGAATCTACTGTAATAGTCAGTACTGATAGAAATAACATAATAGTTACATTATGATACTATAAAAACAACTGACTGTATATAATAATGCGTTTCTAGCAGCGGAAGTGTTAATGCATAATTGTTGCTTGAATTTGCTTATAAATAAGAAAATAACATTGTAAAATAATGAGATAAGCTCAGTCATAAATATTTTTCAATCGACTTTAAGTTGTTCAAATATGTTCAATTTAGATGTATATACTTCTCAAGTTCTTAATAAATGATTACACAATTAATAAAATTTCATCTTGTTTTTTTATTCAACGATTTGTTCATAAACATTTATTATAGGGAGGATGGGGAAAGCCTGGAACATTGCTCATGTGTGGCCTCACAAATTGGGACATGGCAGGTCGCAAAGCTCCACCAAAAGGAGTAAAAGTTAATGTTGGACGTAGTTTGTGGACACCGCATACCTTTAAAAATTTAAATGGCGCTCGTGTCAGATTAATTGCCTCTGGCCCAGCTGCTTCTCATAGTATTATCGTTACGGAAGATAATAGATGCTTAGCTTTCGGTAGAAATGATAAAGGTAAATGAATAAAAGGTAAACAAGACTTATCTTTATAATAAATGTTGTGATGTAAGTAAATATAATTGAAATTAATTAAAAAGTTAGAAATTTTTTAAGCCACATTACATGTATTAATGTGGCTTAACAAATTTTTAGTGTGATATTAACAATGTGAGAACATATTGACTCATATTTAAATTCTTATATGATAATGTTTAAAGGTCAACTAGGTGTCGGTGATATGAAACGTCGGGATGAACCTACTGAAGTTACAGCGTTAAAGGGACATACGGTTATAGCAGCATCTTGTGGTCGTAATCACACTTTATTTTTAACGAGTCGCGGTATAGTTTTTGCTGCTGGAGACAATAAATTAGGTCAATGCGGGGTTGGGAAATCCGATGCCTGCATTGTTTCTGCTACTAAAGTAAAATACTCTGGTCCTCCCATAGTTAAAGTAGGATGTGGAGCCGAATTTTCTATGATTTTGGATATTAAAGGTGGTCTGCACTCATTCGGTAGCCCGGAATACGGAGCACTGGGCCACAATACGGATGGAAAATATTTCATAACGAATACGAAAATGGCGTTTCATTTTGAGAAAGTGCCTAAAAGAATTGTTTTATACGTCGAGAGAGCAAAGGATGGTCACGTTACACCTTTAGATCGTGTCGAGATTACAGATTTCAGTTGTGGACACCATCACACCGTTGCAATTGATAGCAAAAATCGTGCATTCTCCTGGGGATTCGGTGGTATTGGCCGTCTAGGCCATAATGAGCAACGAGACGAATTAGTGCCACGTTTAATTAAATTCTTAGAGCCACCAAATAGAGGTGTAAGAGCTGTATACTGCGGTAGCACTTATAGTATTGCCATTAATGTTCATGGATCAGCCTTAATGTTTGGACAAACAAAACGTACAGGAGAAGCGAATATGTATCCAAAACCAATTCAAGATTTGTCTGGTTGGGAGATTAGATGCGTTGGATGTTCACAAACTAGTGTAGTAGTTGCAGCCGACGATTCAGTTATTGCTTGGGGTGCTAGTCCTACTTTTGGTGAATTGGTAAATAATTTCATACGATATAAGTACATTGATCGAATCGTATAAGATGTTAATTCAAGTTTTTTTTATTATCAACAGGGTTTCGGTGAAATGCGTAAGTCCTCGACCACTCCTATGGAAGTGAAAGCGCTGGAAGGTTTGTATATTACTGCTGTTACCTGTGGTCTCTCTCATACACTTATGATTTGCCGAGATGAATCTGAGGATGAAAAAGCTAAGATTAACAAACTTCAAGTATATTCAGTTTAAGTTACTTGATTTGCATTTTACTCACTTAAAAAGGAAATGCTACCGAATTATCGCGTAGGCGTACTCAGAAACTTTTCTGTATT
Source organism: Megachile rotundata (assembly GCF_050947335.1). Lineage (NCBI taxonomy): Eukaryota > Metazoa > Arthropoda > Insecta > Hymenoptera > Megachilidae > Megachile > Megachile rotundata. The sequence continues at coordinate 9,111,606 of NC_134998.1, read as the reverse complement.
TGTCGTAATTATTACTATATTGAAGTTAGGTCATAAACAAAGATACATCACCGATTTGATGAATAAGTTAGGCAACATTAAGAAAGGATTAAGAGATCTGTGAATGGTTATTAATAGACTGTGAAAAACGTCCATATAAAATATAGACTTAATTATCTCTCTTTGTACTTCCAATTTTACTTAATGTATGAAAGAAAGTTTACCATAATAGGGAACCCCATTCTGTTAATAGCTCAGGATATAGACCAAACGAATAGATACAAAAATATATTTTGATACGTTGCTGTTTTATTGAAGTACTCTCTGTGTCTTTGACAAAAAACAAACATAGTTAATATGTATGGTAAAGAGTGTTAGAAGCTGGAAAGAACATGGAATTTATCAAGTACTGCCTTTAATTTTATTTTTGTTTTTACTCTATTACGTGCGAAATAGTCTATATCATTGATTCATAACAGTAGTACCTGAATCATTACATTTGCAGAAATCATTTTTATATTCTATGTACAGAAACAGTTTAGAAGCAATTATACAAAGAACAAACAGATCCTATGTTTTAACGATCTACGTTTTTATTATACACATATAGAGAATCAACATGAATAGTTAGTGAATCCATTACACTTTTGTTTTAATATGGCATTCTTTTAGTTTACAATAGAAAAGAATTTTTTACGAAAATGATAATTATTTATTATACTTTTAAAATAAAAGTTTCACAGTTATGCAGAACGAACAAAATTTCGACGAAACAAATGCATAGTTCATTGTATTATATATTGATCAAAAACTTATCACGAATTTAAATGTGGTTTGGGCAACGTATGCTATCAGACTCATGTATACGCATTATATTTAAGGCTATTCACACCTCAGTAGCGAATATAATCGAAATTTTATATACTTTATTTTAGAATTATTGATAAAGTTACAAAAGTATCTGTAAAATTAACAATAATGTCATATTTTTAAGAAGAACTATAATTAGAATCACTGCCATAATATACTTGGATTTCTTTTTTTTTATTGCGAGAAAACTAATGTTTGTTCATTTTATTTTGTTCCATGCAATACTCTTGTGAAATTATTGCACCATTTTCATAAACTTGAAATAAATGTATAAGACAAATTATAAAATAAAAGAAATTTTTTAAATAATCTTTATTACAAAATGAATACTTACGTTTTAATTAATGCTGTAAATGTGAAAACCCGCTGCTATTTGATACGTTGATTTTACAAGAACTACATACTTCAGGGAATTCACAAGTTTCATATTTTTCTACTGGCTCCCTTTTACATTTACAATGTTTCTGTTTGAACTGTTGAGGACTTTTGCATACAGTATTTTGCACATTTTTTTCGTTCGAATTTCTAATTAGTTCTTCTAAACATTTATTTTCCTATTTGGATATAATAATATTTTATATCTATATGTCGTATTAAAAGTTGTATTATCTTTTTTAAAAATAAAATATTATTTTTTAAGTATTGAAAAGTATTATGAATAGCGCTAACTATAAGTTTACGGTCCATTTTTATAGTATCTAATGCAATTAATTCTTGAAGAGAATCCTTTTCGGTCTCACTAATATGTGGCCAGCGCAGCAATTGATATGCTGTATAATGAATTGGATCCGTTGGGTTGTAACTTAGGGTTCTAGCCATTGCCCATGCTAATGGCACCATAATATTTTGTCTGCATTTATATAAAGTGATATTCCATATTTATATAACAGTAGTATCACTTTCAGGGAACACAATGAATTATATATAAGATTATATACCTCAAATAATCGTTTCTCTGTGCAGTCAATTCAGCTGCTGTTTTATTTTTTGCTAAATGACATTGGCAAGAATTTAGTTGAAAATCACTGGACGTATCTGTAGAACTAGAAATAGCTTTTAAATTATTTGTTTTACAAATGTCTTGTGTTTCTCTTGAACTAGAAGTATCTGATTCCACTGTTAATTTAGTTCCACATACTACTTCCTACATGTCAAATATAAATATTATGTAAAAGTAAATATGATTAATAAAAGAAATTATTAATAAGTATATTGAAACCTCCATATTTGAAAATTGTTCTTTCATCTCATGAAATCCTATATCAATCAACATTTGTTCAGTTTCTTCATCAATTCCAAATTGTTCTACTACTTGTATGATACCTTCATCTATTCCAAGGTATTTCAAGAACTGTATTATTTCAGGCAATACAATTTTAATAGGGGATTGCCAAGTTAAAATCCCAGGAATATCAATGCCACTTAACATTAAATGGCATAGAATGCGTGATTTTTGAATTGCTACTCCATATATAATAACGTTCCAACATTCCAATTCAGTTAAACCAGTAGGTGTTAAATTTAAAATTAATTCATCATCTAGTTTAGTTGACCACATTTCTTTGAATTCCATTATGTATGGATCCACATTGAAATCTTTAAAATAACTAAGTTCACAATAACTGAGACTGATGAGTCCAAGTTTCATTGCTTTTATGATAGTGTGTATAGATATTCCTAAAAATTAATAACAAATTTTATTATACAAAGTAGTAGCCTAAGTTTCCAGACTTATGAATGAAAATACCATTTTTCTGTAATTTCTTTAAAACATTAGTATTGTATAAACCGCTAGAAATAGTGATCCATAATCGTTCATTGCTTGTAGTATCATAAATAATTTTTTCGGGCGAATATATCTGTACACGAATACATCGTTCAAGTTTATGTTTAAGCAATTTTAATAATTCTCTTTTGCTTAATGTTCCATACAATTGAAAACCTCTGTTTGTGAAAGTTATATCTAATTTGGGTGCTTTTCCTGTTTCTTCTGACGAGGATGTTGATGATGATGATGTAGAAGAAAGTCTATGGACATCAAACTACTTGTAAATAAAGGTCACATTTAAAATGTGATAGTCTAAAGGTTAATTTTAATAATATTGATATTACCTTTCATTTCCAGGACATTTATTAATTTTTTCATTATTCAAAACAAAATATTGGGGCATTGATATAAATTGCATTTTGCTGTTCCTTTTTAAGAATAAATACAATTTATTTTTAAAATGAAATTCGTATCAAATAAATTATTCATTGTCAAATTTGGCAACAAGCAACTGTTTCTTATCGAACGTTAATGTTACATATAAATACATTAGTGTACATTGCTCTAATAAAAATCTCGACTAGAGAAAAAATAATTTAAATACTGAAAAGTATTTTATTTACAAATGGATACATTAAAATAACTTTGTTCGATAAAATTACTTTGTGTTTATCCAAGCAATTTTTTAACATATAAATATACGTAAAAATAAAAGATTAAATAAATGTATAGATGTTACATTATGATACATCTAAGTACATCTACACGTAGCAATATGTATTACATTATTTGTGCAAATCATTTAAATGAATTAATAGTCTAAGAATAAAAATGTCTAATTCTGAAATTGAATCAAAACTGTTTTGCAGGAGTTAAAGATACTATGTTTGCTTGCGATGTTATTATAGTTCTATCAATATTTATTAATCATTAAATTTTGTAGATATGCATAAATATATTTACACGAATATAAATTGGTATTACAAATACCTATATAAAATTCAACTATTTAACAAAGAATTAGAAGTTACAAGCAAACTCATATTTATGTATCTTTAGTACATGTACGAAACATTTCTTCTCACAACATGCACAAAATAATAGTGTGCTGTATTATTAAACACATCTGTCATAAAAATTCTCACACTTAAGAATCTAGTTTTCAAGTAGAGTTTAGACCATATTTGAGGTATGGCTTCCTTGCAATTATCACCATCTGAATTTCATATCAGCTAAACCAGACTGCAATAACAGTTTGAGTATGGTTCATGCGGTTGAGAATCATTTGCCAATTGTATTCCTCTCTGGCCTCTGTGTCTTACTCCTCCCATACTTCCATTACCATATGCTTTAAGAAAAGGCTGTCTGTCCCAGAGTCCTGGTGTTTGTATTATCTGCAAATAATATTAACTCATAGCAAACAGTAATTTCAAAGAAACCAATAAGATAGTTATACCTTTTGTACAAGCTCTTCAAAACAACATTTAATTCCATCTGCTGTTTTGGCACTACTCTCAATATACAGAGTTTGATGTCTTCTTGCAAATTGCAGGCCCTCCTCTGTACTTACTTCTCTATTCGGTAAGTCTATTTTGTTACCTACTACCATTTTAACAATATCTGTTTTATTGCAATATGTATTCAATTCATTAAGCCATGTTTCTAACTTCACAAATGTTACCCTATCTGTAACATCATATACTAATATAGCACCTTGACCATCTCTATAATAACTAGGTGTTAGGGTACGAAAACGTTCTTGGCCAGCAGTGTCCTATAAGAAATTTATGATATACTTGCATCATGTAAATAAAATTTCCATATCACTAATGAAATAAAGTAACTAACCCAAATTGCTAATTTTACCATATTGCCATCAATTGTAATTTGTTTAGTTTTGTAGTCCATACCCACTGTACTCTGCATGTTTTCATAGAATTCATCTTCCGTGAATCTGAGAATAATGCTGATAACAAAGATTATAATATAAATAAACAAATTGGTGTTATGCTTTAAATGCATATTTTAATAATTATGATAGATACCTCGATTTTCCAACATTAGATTCTCCTATCATTAACAGCTTCAGCACTGTTAATACATCCTGATCCATATCCATTTTTGTTATATTATTATAGGATTCACTGTGTGTATTGTGTAATTTCTAACAGCCACTTTATGTTACTATTGCAACTAAAATTTAAACATAAATCTTTGTAACAGTATAGAATAATTTGAGAGACAAAAGTTAAAAGAAATTTTACAAATTTTATATGTAAAATAGTAGAAAGTATTTATTCATGAAAAGGTTACAAAACGTTATTGCTATTATTTAGTTAGATTTTTAAATAAATGATTTTATAACTCTTACCAAAGTAAAACGTCATTCAAGTCTAACGAATGATCTCATACTTTTTATAATTCCTGAAACGTAAATTATAATACAATAGTATTATTCTACGAGTGACCTAAGCAATAAGATAAAAATGTCAAAACAATTAGTAGTTATCATAAAATCGTACAGATGTCGCTTCCATTTGTTTTTAGTAATTATATACAATAAAATTTGTATTTACTGTTATTTAAAGGGGAAGAAAGATAAGCGATGTACAAATTTTAGTATAATAATTGCGATAAATATTAATAACTTTAATATCAAGAAACGAAATAGAACTATTCATCTAGGAGTATAAGTAGTCATTTATCAGATAACTAATTACTTCTATAATTTGCATATTTATGCGAAATATATTATTAGCCACAACAAAATCGTATTGCATGTTCAAATTAAATTTCAAGAATTTATTTCAAACGCAATTTCCAGGAGATCCGATCATCAATATTCCTAACCTCAAAGCTTCAATATATGCGTTATATACCAAGAAAACACTAATCAAAGTTGTCAGCTATTAAACATAATGAATTCATACAGTCAGTACTGAAGAATATATTTTACACGAAACAGACTATCCGAAAAATCAATCGATACTCGCTTCAGTTTTAATTTCGAAAGATGATCGTAACCCCAAAACAAATTTAGAATGCATCGAACATTTATTTGTCAAATTCGGTTATGATACACATCGAAAAAACTTACCAACGAGGGAACAATACACAAGTGAGTATGCAAGTGCATATGCATATAAATAAACATATATATATCATTCACTCAACGAGAGATCATACTCATCGTTTGACAAATTTTTATTCATTCTACGCATGTTATCTCTGATTGGTTCAAGTGTGCTTTGTAACCAAGAGCAACACGCATTCGCGTTTGGGACTTTTCTGATGTTAAACGTATATACTTAGTGATCTTATAATTTGTGGACAGATACGGTCCTTTCCTACATCGCTTTTCTTCCCTATTCCCATATTTTGTTCACGGTGTATATGTTCGATAGGATTACAGAGCGCACCATAGTGGAGCATCCCCGCTTGGTAGGGGTTTACTGAAGTTATCGGCGTTGCGCGGATCGAGTACGATCTCTCTTCGAACGGAGTGTATCGATATAGTACTCGAAATCTAGGATAAAGTAAATTTTCGTTCTCTGTAGTGGTAGTACGATAAAACGAACAGAAGAAAAAAAGATGGCTGCCGGTAGGCTGCCATGAAGAGGCTGCGTCGCTCGTGCTCGTGAAAATGGGACGTTGGCGACAACCAAGTGTCACCGTCGTGCTCGTCAAGTGTCACAAAGTGTTCACCAAGTGACGTGAAGTGTTTTTGTTCCATTCGTATTACGGATTAATTCTCTACGATGGCATCCGACGGGTAAGAGCGAAATTCGTCGATTCTAGGGAAATAGGAAATACGGCACAGTGTATAGTGGCTATGTTTCGCGGATCGATAGTGAATTTTTTCCCAGTGACCCGTCCCAGTTTTCTCGGGAGAGAGGCTCGTCATATTTCCACAAATACTATTATGTTTCTCTTATTTTCACTGCTTATCGTTTAAACTGGGTGGGTCTTGTTTGCTGAAATTCTGTTCTTATTTACACTTGGTGTACATTATCGAAGTCATGTCCCTCCTTTTCCTCTCTTGTCGTTCATTACTTTCGTTTTTTTCTCCCCCGTTGTATACAACTATGCACGAATGGATTTCCACTGCCTATTTCAGTCAATTAAACGGATAGCATGACATCAGACAGTTGCTCGTATTGCAGCCAGCATTCCTATCAATTTATGGTTATATGGGGGCGGGGGCGAACACCCTTTATTATGACGAAATTTCGTTCAATGTTCTTCCTCTTGCCTCTCTGCAATGTTTTTCTTGCAATGATTTCGCTTCGTTTTCAGTTTTACAATGTACCATCGAAATTTCAACATTTTCGATAAAGCGCTTTCGTCGCGGTTTTGGCAGAATGCTATTGATTAATTATTTATAACTTATAGTCGATTCGTTTTCGTATCTTTTTTTACAGAAATCGAACCTGTTGTCATCCTCAGTTTCAAATTATTTGTTATTTTAAGTCCTGTGTTAAACATTTTGCTACCAGGAACATTTTATTCATTTCACCATAGTATTTTTAGAATTTTTAATTATAGTAATATAAAGGAGCAACAAATTTATCATATATGCACCCTACATGCTTTAACGATTAAATACGTATATACAGGGTACTTTATTAAATTTAAATATCGTTATTCCTTGGCAGTTAATTTTAACGTTGTTATTGATGTTTTATCTGGTTTCTATTTTCAAGCAAACATTGATGGAAATTTTTGTTCAAAGTACCAATAGATGATGAAACTATTCTACTTATAATGTATTGAATGCTTTTAGTGTTTCTGTTAAAATTGTCAAAAGTCATCAGGAATAATAATTTTGATATGAATAAACCTAATTAGTTCTGTTACAATTCCTCATATTCTAACACGTATTATTAATTATATATTTTCTTAACAAAATATATATCATTACAGTAGAATGGAATGGGTGGAAATTATAGAACCACGTACCAAGGAGCACATGTATGCTAATCTTACGACTGGAGAATGCGTGTGGGATCCTCCACCTGGTGTACCAGTGTAAGATATATTTCTTTATTTCAAATTAAATAATATAAAGTGAACTTTCACATAAAGAGGGATAATTACTTATATAGAATTAGGTTGTCTTTCTGATCTAATTAGTGTGGTGAAAGTTATCAACGTATAAGGTTTTCATTTCATGGCATAGGAAGCATTAATAATTAGCAAGATTTCTATTTCAGTACATGTTTCGAATTTAAATATGTTATATTTTCTCTTCCTTATTAAAAGTTTTTTATTATTTCAATTTTTCTGTTAACTTAAAACTTTTTGTAATGATATGTGCTTAGGCATATAATTCACTGTGTTGTTTATAATTATAGGAAGAAAACAGATAACAATCAATGGTGGGAATTATTCGATCAAAATACTTCACGGTTTTACTATTATAACGCGACATCCCAAAAAACTGTATGGCACCGTCCAAGCGATTGTGACATCATACCTTTAGCAAAGCTTCAGGTGAGTGACTCATTTAATCTGATAAAAGATTTGGTAGGGCAAGTATATCACATTAAAAGTATTTATGATATAGCATTAAAGATGGGTGGGTCATATAAGTATTTGAAATTTCAGATAATTATGAAATCTCTTATACATGCTTATTTACTCAACAGAATGTTTCACTTATTAAAGTGATTTCTTCAATTATACATACAAACACAACATAATAATTTGCAAATTTTTCTGCACTATCATCACATTAATATAGCCACTCTATAGAATGTTGGAGATATAAGTGTGCAAGCTGTCTGCTCTCCTTATGGCTATAAATAGACGTTTGTAGCTAGGAGAAAAAACTCTGGTTTACATTATACCATAGCAGAAGCATGAAAATTACTTAAGAATTGTGATATATATATAGTAGGTTTGCATGATTACGAATGTTTTATTTTTATGTATGATAACAACAGTATTTACATTTATCTTGCTTCATATAAAATTTCTTTTTGTTAAAATTGTCACATTATAAGCATAGCTGTTTTAATATCATTCATATTAAAAGTTAAAAATCTTTTTATATTGTATGTATTGTAGACACTGAAACAAAACACAGAGCCAGCAAGTAGTAGTGGAGTAGATACACAAAAGTCAGCCGAGCCAAGAAAAAAAGAATCTGTATCAACACAGACACAAACTCCTTCTGTTAGTCGGTTAACAAGATTTAATCATCAAGAAAGTTCCAATTTATCTTCTTCGTTGGTAAGTGACCTACTTTAAAGATGTGATATTTATTGGAGGACAAACATGATAACAGAGTTTTTGTTGTAGCAAAGTGGTAGTGTAAATAAAACAAGAACATCCAGTGGTGGTGTGGATCTCCAGACATCTCCTCCATCACCATCTCCATCTTCAAGACGACATCACCATCATCACCATCATCATAATAACAGGCATCATAGGCATCATGAAGTGCCTACAGCACGACGTCAGCACAATCATTCCCAGGATTCAGGACGTTCTAGTGACAGTTCTGTTTCTCATAGCCGAACGTCCTTGGAATCAACTGGATATCGGTTATTGGACTCTCCCCACCGACATCATCATCGACCTGCTGCCCAGGTACCGAGTCAAGCACAGTCTTCGCCCAGACAACACAGTGGTACCTTAGAAGCTAGGGGGCACAAAAGTGGAACTTTGGAAAGTGTGAAAAATCAGAAATCGGTACCGTTGGGCGAACCACCACCTTTAGGTTTGTCGCTCTCGACTAGTACCCCTCTTTTTAAGAAGAAAACGTTTATTGACACGCAACGTGAAAGTAGGACAGGAAACTTAGAGTTGGAAAAGAATAAAAATGGTAAGAATGTGAGTTAAATTTCGTATAAACTTAAGTTTCCCCGTATTCTTATTTTTGTATCGAATAAGTTTTCAAGATGTTAGCTGAATTTTTTGATATTATTATCGTAGGTAGAGAAAGCAGTAGAGGTTCTTATGGTCCTGAACCTAGCACTTCGCCATATCGTGATTCGTTGATGGAATCTAGAATATTTAGACAAGAAATGCCTCCGTACCGTCCGCCAGAAGTTCAGTTGAGTCATAGTTATAAATCACAGGGTGAAAAGTATGGCTCGTTGGTGGAAAGTAGTAATCGTTATCATAGAGATAGAGAAAGGGAGATTCATCATAGGGAAAGAGTAAATAGTTTGGACAAAACAAACACTTCAGCCTTTTATCCAAGTTCCATGCATCCACGTAATATGAATAAGCAGGATAATACTGGTAGTATAGGAAGGAGGCATCATGGATGCTCAGTATCACTTTCAGAAGCAAATGTTAGAGATATGTACGGTGCAATGTTGGCCGAAAGAAACGAACCGTCTAAAAGCCTTGCAAGAGGAAGGGGAGTCCTAAGTAATGCATCGAAGCAAAGAAGTATTGATGTTGTAGAACGTGAAAGAGAACGTGAACGTGAACGTGAACGCGAGCGAGAACGTGAACGTGAACGCGAACGTGAACGCGAACGAGAACGAGAACGTGAACGCGAACGTGAACGCGAACGTGAACGAGAACGCGAACGAGAACGTGATAGAGAGAAAGAATACAGGAGAAATACTGCGTGCAATAATTCGTTGGATTGTAAGTAAATTCTTAATTATTAAAAGAAATAATTAATCCCTGCTTTTAATTACATTGTACCTTTCTTGTTAAGGTGTGTCACAACCACTGGCTCGCAGTTACAGTTTCGTTCAGCAACAAAAGCAACAGCAGAAGTTACAGCAACTTCATCAACAACAGCAGCAATCAAGAAGAAGGGACAGGGATGATGATTCCATGCACGAACGTTATCTGATAAGTCAAAGTCATGAGCAACCTAGACAAAGGCTTAGCAGTAATACTAGCAGTAGCAATGGCAGTAACAGTAGTAGTAATAGCGCCGTAGGCGAGGAAACGGAAGGACTTACGGAAGGGGATGACAGTAAAAAGAAGAGAAGTAATGGTAATCCGAGTCCGCCTCCGTCTCCGTTTTATGGAAATCTGTTATCTGACCCTGATCACTTGTTGCCACTTCAGCATTATATTATTCAACAAGCAAAACTCTCAGGTATATTGCTAATATTTTTTAAGGCTTTCTAAGTTTGTAAGACTCCCTGTAATATTAAGGAGATCCTTTTCTAAATTTTCAGGTTGTTACAAGTTCGGAGACCCTTTGTTAGTAGAGGAAGGTGACGATTCCTTAGACGAGGAAGGTGGGAGGGGCGAAGGAATTGGTGGTAGGGCCGACGATGATTCGGACGATCAGTTTGCAGACGATGAAGCAGCGAGTAATCAAGGTGACTCTTCTAGTCAAGAGTACCTTGAAGATCATTACGCAGGTATTCAGAATAACCTAAAAAATTGAACGACTCATTCTGCAGTTGTATAACTACTCGTAACTGGGTATGCACTATCACGCGTTGATATAACATTCACGTTGTTATCGCAGATTTAGGTAACTACGATACCACAGGATTAGCTACATATTACAACACCGCGGACACGCTGACAAGGCCGCAAGTACGACCGCCATCGCCACCAATTATCGCTTCGCAAGCGGAAATACGAGAGAGCGTGACAACTGCGAGACAACCGCCACTTCCAGCACCCACTACTATAAGTTCTGTTCCTAGTGTTGGTACCGGCGTTGATAACACCGACACTGACGAAGCAAGACGAGACGATAGCGCGGGTGGCGGTGATATAGAGAAATACGCACAAGACAATCTCAACTTGAATTGCGGAAGGCCGAAGGGGCTGAGATTGTTGTTCCGGAAGAAGTTCAGCGTCCGAGACATTCTTAGCTGGTCTAAAGATCCGATACCGCAGCCGATGCTAGTGGTAGTAGACGGTGAAAAGTTACTGAAACGGGAGGCCTGTAATTTGTTTAGGTTGGTGCAAGTGTACATGGGTGATCGGAAAGCTAACGTAGGAATGACTTTAGACAGTGTAGCTATGGACATTGTGAATACTGCATTTTCAAAGCCTCCATTGCGGGATGAATTGTATGTTCAGATTTGTAGACAGACTACAGAGAATCCAAGGAAAGAAAGTTTGCGTAGAGGCTGGGAATTGATGGCTGTATGTTTGGCTTTCGTGCCGCCCAGTGCTACTTTCGAGCCTTACCTCGAAGGCTACATGAACAGGCATCGTGATTCCAATTTTCAATTCTCCGAAGTGGCCAAATGGCCGATTCACGTACAAGTTAGTCATTATGCAACTGTAGCCTGTCGTCGTTTACAACGAATTGGAGCTCATGGCAAACGGCAACCTCGCAAGGCTACCATAGAAGATATCGATCAAGCAAGGGTACGTTCTTCATTTTATTAGAGTGACATTATTCTTTTACTTTCTTTCATTTCATCACTGTCTGTTTTATTCACAGATACAAATTTTCCGAGCATCCATGTTCGGAGCTACGCTTCCCGAAGTGATGGCTCTGCAAAGAGACAGATTTCCTAACCGAGAGTTACCATGGATACAAACTACGTTGACCCGTCAAGTGTTGGCGCGAGGTGGTATCCTGACTGAGGGTATTTTTAGGGTATCCGCGGACGCGGATGAAGTTAGTGCTTTAAAGTCGTACTTAGATAGGTTCGAGGATTGTACAAGTTTGGTAGCTTCACAAGACGCTCATGCACCTGCTTCTTTATTGAAATTATGGGTTCGAGAGCTTTATGAACCGTTAATACCTGATTCCTTTTATACGGAGTGCGTATCGATGAGGCACGACGACGTTGAAGCTTCTGCAGTTAATGTTGCCGCGCTTGTAGATCGACTGCCTGATTTAAATCGGCGAGTTCTGTGTCATCTAATACGTTTTCTTCAGGTAAATGTTTTTTGTTATTCACAAGTTCATATAAATTTAACCATGCATTTTTTTTTTTCTAAAAAAAAAATATTTGGTATTGTACAGTTTTTGGCGAACTTTTATAAAAATACAAGGTTGGTACTCGTATATTCATATTTCTGAAGGGACTTCCCAGAAGCTGTGCACTACAAAAAATTTAACATTAAAGCTTTTGCAAAAGTTTTGTGCTTCAAATAATCAACTAAAGACATCAGAATTTACAGACTTCAGGAATTCAGCGAGTTTAGGGATCTTGAGATTTAGGAATCTAGGGATATAAAGATTTAAGAACTCGGGAACATGTAAATGATTCTATTCAATGATATAGGTTATCTTGAGTTGAAAAAGAAAAATGATCTAGAATTTTAATGTATACATTTTCATTTATCACGTTTATTGAGGGGTATAAAATATTTGTTTCAGATATTTGCTAGACCGGAAGTGGTCGCCCGTACTAAAATGGACGCGAACAATTTAGCAATGGTGATGGCACCAAATATATTACGGTGTACCTCGCAAGATCCCCGCGTGATCTTGGATAATGCACGAAAAGAAATGGCTTTCGTTCGTACTCTTATCGAGTCATTAGAAACCGCTTGGGTCGATGATCTTCACTGACCATTCTATTGCGCGCTAGAAGAAAGAACGCTCTAGACTACTATGCCAAATGAATCAGCTGTATATTCACATGTACAGTAATTCTTCTCACAGTGCAGCTCTAGTTTCCTTCCCACAGTGAAAGACGTCTCTTCCTGCGCCTATGTTAGTCTCGAACCGTTCAAAAAACATTATACTCAGCGCGGTTATTTTGGTGCCAACAGATCCAGTTTTTAATAGCAATATAATTTTTTTTACTGTAAACTTTTTTATATGTTTGTCAGGTTTTTCCCATTAAAATGAATCACAATATAATTTGGGTTGCTCCAAATTGACTTGGGAACCGTGAGACACAGATTCAATTTTTATATTGCTTCATAAACACTGTAACATTGGCAGCATTTAAATGTCTCTCTTCCTTTTTTTACTCGATGCCGCCGCAGGCAAAGAAGAGGCGCCAGTTTTCGTTCATGTCCGCGTTGCACTGTGAGAAGAATTACTGTATTGTTAGTTATTTCACTGTTCTCTATTATCTTTCACCTTTCTTTTATATATATATATATTTTATTATTATCACGAAGTTCCCCATAGACCAGTGAATGTTCGTAACGGTAACTTTAGTGCTGAAGTCTTTAACAAAGCTAATCAACCAGTCTCACTCCTCGTTTTCTATTTATTATTTATACGCAGATTATATGTTATGAAGATAGAGATTATTAGATTATATTATGTACATCGCTATATATTCATATTATATATTTTACCAACCCTTGTTACCGCGTTGACTAAACGCGGACGGCTTTTTTACTCGGTCATTGTTGAATCTCGTGTAAGATAAAAAAAAGGATCATGTGTTACCGTGTATAGCTGCACTCCGCGATCATCTTTTTGTATAAGCGACGAATTGACGTGTATAAGGTTTATCGAGGAGTAAACATTGCAAAAGATTAGCAAGCTGTACAAGTGTGTTTCTTTTCCTGCAGCCTTTGAAAACATACCTTCGAGATAAATGTTAGAGATTACATATTTTCGAAAGTGGTATAAATCAGTGATGGTAGACTATGACCTTACTGGTACAATTGTCCATCACTGATTCGAGCAATTGTTAATCACACAACACGTTTGTCTTTGTATGGCATAACAAGTTTATATTTTACATGGAGATATTTATAAAAACTTGTTTCTAATGTTAGAAACATTAACGGTACACAGTACGAGATATGTTCGTAACATTTATAGTTGCCCACTTATCCTCGGTTTGTACAATTACTAATAATCGAAAGTTACCAGTAAAGTATGTGTTAAACGTAATTATTTAAATTATAAAGAAGAGAAAAAAAAATATCACAAACGATTCTCGCTATATCATGTCACAGTGGACTTAGTAATTGTAATGTAAATATTGTATAAAAGATGGACGTAGTATACACACAGTTCACAATTGAACCAAAAGTTTTTGCGTTAACAATTTCTACCAGAAACCGTCGATGATCACTCGCAAAAATACCTGCTTTGTACTAACACTAGCATTAACTAGTTACACTATCCAATTTTATAGATATATATATATATACAAGATGTACAAAATAATCGCATTAATACTGCTACAAGTACGCACTGATTTCATACATTACATATTTTCAAAGCAACTTGACTAACAATATTTTTCAATGCACTTTACAGGAAAAAAGTGTATATTCCTTTCGAAGCAGTGATTGTTTGCGACTTTTTGTAAGAAAAATTTCTTTGTAAACACTTTTTTTTTATATCATTTTTGTACAAACAGTTTTTTGTGATACGTGAAAACAATTCCATCGATATTTTGCTTTTAAAAGATAAGTATTGCAGTTTATGATTTTTTTTACCTGTAATTTGTGCATTTTGTTCTTTGAAATTAGCAAACGTTTATGTTGTATAAATGTTTTTTCTTTTTTTTTTTTAAATAAACTATTACCAAAATACAATGTGTTTTTTTTTTATAAAAATGGTTTATGAACATGTATGTAATGTATCAACAAACTTATTACGACTTCCATTACTTATAAGTTACTATTAATGATGAGAAAGTAAGTTCTATTTTAATTGTCATATTTTTCACAGGAACACTATCACAAACCTCAGGCTGATCACAGCGTAATCAGTAACGCTCCAATTATATTGAAGAAAATGTCAGCAGTTGTCTACGAAAGCTGCTGTAGATCCACTAGCAATTTCTGCGTATTCCTGCCTGCTGGCTGAGCAAAGTTTACTAGTGAAGTCTGCTTCTCTTTTTCTGTGCACAAGGGTAAGTAATTATATTCATAAATGACTGAATACTTTTCTACGTATTTTGTAAACTATCAAATAAAACCTAATATTAAGTAATATAGTACTTTGTAAACTTTGTATTTGAAACGTATGTAACTTTTTGGAGAATCAATGGTACGTTAACAAATAAAATATGTATTTCTGTACATAAAACAGTGTTAACTTTAACTTTAATGTTTAATGTCTAATTAATGTTTTAAATTTTAATTCTTTTTAAAAGTATTAAGTTGACTTTCTAACTTGAAGATCTTATAAGGAAAATGAATATAGGAATCAATAAAGTGTATCAATTAACTTACCCTCTGCCAGGAAGTTCCATAACATCTACAGTGACGCTGTTCACGTAAAGGCGATCGTTGCACCAAAAGAAACACAACGATCGCGGTTGTAGCACGTCCATATCGTAAACCCATGAAAGTTCGACTCGTTTGATTTTTCCAATTTCACCAAATGCCCCGGCAGGATGTGCGACTACCATTCGCACCGTCGAACCGTGTTCCAGTTTCATGTATCCACTGCAGTTGCGGGTGAAAGAAGCAGTAAAATTTATCTTTTCGAAAGTTGCATATTCCTTCGATATGGGTTAATAGAAGTTTTACTCTTTCTCCAGCACAAGAACATGCTGCCACTTTCAAATATGAAGCAACATTTTAAACTTCAGTCGTTTAATGATTTAACAAAAATAAATGTCAGAATTATAATTTTATGTTTTTGTAAATTATTAATGTAATTGTATTCTTGGTGTGATATAGTGAGGTAAATGTATAATAGAATTTAAAACTTAATTATTAAGATATTTTAATTTAAAAAATTTTGGAAGGTAACTTTGATATGTGTGACTGATGGTTTGATATATGTAACTTCTGATATAAACTCATTTCTTTATAAATATATTGTGGGTGGGATTTTGATATTTTTCCTTATGTTTCTTTAGCTTAATCTCAGTTTAAGAATTGCTGGATGAAATTTACCTAGGAGTAAGGTCAACGTCCCTCATTATGCCATTCTCAGCGTACAGGGTGACCTTCATGAAGCCTTGCACCCAGCTCTCTGCAGTTGGTGGGCGTGCAAGGTTGATGGTAATTCTGTAATGCCTCCCTAAAATTAATAATACTCTTTAAATAAATAATTTTTAATAAAAACCTTAAAATGAATATTGTCCAAAATTCTTAAAACATCACATGATCTCATTGAAGTCTCGCTCCATGAGACATAGACATAATGTTGATGCCTCATCCACATTTATTACTCACTGCAATAAGGGTCGTCCTTGCCAGTAGAGAAGAAGAATTTAGACCCCAGAAGCGACAGAACATCCTGACCCATAGCCTGTCGCCTGACCAAAGCAGGGCTGGTGTCCGCATGGTAGCCCATGACACCACAGCTGAGGCTGTTGTTGCTCTTGCAGGAGAAGCACTCGCCCTTCAGGAAGCTTGCGTAGCTGGAGCACTCGTGTGCCACGTATTGGCACTTCGAGTTGATGCTCTCGATGAACAGTTTTATGGCACGCACGTGATTGCAGGCCACCAGCACTCGTGAAGCCTCCTCCAAGCCCTCTTTTATAAGCGTCAGCGGTAAGGACGGGGTCGTTTCGCTCAGATCCGTGCAGCCTGGCTGCTCTTTGCCGTTGTTCGGGTAGAAGTCCAGGTGACCGCACGGCTGACTCATCCCGTATCCTGGAAGTCCTTATCGGGTAATAAGTTAGTTTGCAACAAAAAGGTTTATGGAAGCAAACGAAAGGTTTGCAAACTTTGTTAACACGTTACTTCATTTGATAACACGGTTTGGGATGTTCGCATATTTGGGATGTTTACGTATGTGGGATATTCATTATTTTGGGTAACTAGAGTGATGAAGGGTAGTTAATTCTCATGCGATAGGAGGCAGAGATAAGAATGGGATCTGCTTTAACGATGTAAAGCAGTCAAACTCTAAAATTCGAGGATAGGGTTATGAGTGGACGGATTGTTAGATGAGGACTTGCGAGAAAGTATGGTGGATGGTCCATCTGGTGGCAGATGTGGGAAGTACCGCCCTGCGGTCCCACAGCACTGTGCCATCGCACTGTAAGAACATTAATGTATTAACGAGTATAGGTCCACGACTCTGTGGTGTTACGGGGAAATATGAAATACTCATCTTTAGTGTTTCTGAAGGTTTCTCTGAAGGCTTGGAATGATGGATTTCCTTCTTTATAATTAGATTTATAGAGGATTAAAACATGAACTGGGTAACATTTATAATGATTATGACGAATAGCATTTATAATGATTATGACGAGTAACATTTATAATGATTATAACAAGTAACATTGGTAATGATTATAACAAGTAACATTGGTAATGATTATAATGAGTAACATTTATAATGATTATAACAAGTAACATTAATAATGATTATAATGAGTAACATTTATAATGATTTTGTTAAGGAAAATGGAGTAAAGAGACTCGTTGAATATTAAAGTTTGAAATTTAGTATCACAGTGATGCCTTACCTAAAAGAAAGATGCTTTTGCCATCGGTGTGAATAACATCGACCAGTTTAGCATCCGTGTAATCGAGTCTTAGGTGACTAGGCATTCCTTGGAAATAAGGTTCCGCGGGATCCAACCCCGTTATACGACCTATATTTCCACCTAATTTTTCACCTGCGTATCCCGCTGTGTGGGCACCCAGGCTGTGGCCAATCAGATGTACGTCGTTCGGATCCAGCCCGTAATTTGTCTGCGTTCCAACCAATTCTACATTTATGACTTTTTATGCTTATTAAATAAACTCTCGTTATATTGCATTTATATTGAGGGTCAAGTTTTGATCTTTGAGTGTTAACATTGCATTTTGACGCATTCTGTTACTACATATTTGTATATAGATATATGACCGCATAGGTTTTGTTCGCGGCAATATAACGAGAGTGCACGATACTTTCAATTCTTTACTGTTAGATGGACATTGCATTTTGACGCATTCTATGATCACATATTCATATACAGATATATGAATGCATAAGTTTTGTTCGCGGCAATATAACGAGAGTGTACGATACTTTCAATTCTTTACTGTCAGATGGACATTACATTTTGACGCATTCTATGACCACATATTCATATACAGATATATGACCACATAGGTTTTGTTCGCGGCAATATAACGAGAGTGTACGATACTTTCAGTTCTTTACTGTCAGATGGACATTGCATTTTGACGCATTCTATGACGACATATTCGTATACAGATATATGATCGCATAAGTCCTGTTCGCGGCAATATAACGAGAGTGTACGATACTTTCAGTTCTTTACTGTTAGATGGACATAGCACTTCGACGCAGTCTATGACCACATATTCATATACAGATATATGATCGCATAAATTTTGTTCGCGGCAATATAACGAGAGTGTACGATACTTTCAGTTCTTTACTGTTAGATGGACATTGCATTTTGACGCATTCTATGACCACATATTCATATACAGATATATGAATGCATAAGTTTTGTTCGCGGCAATATAACGAGAGTGTACGATACTTTCAGTTCTTTACTGTTAGATGGACATAGCACTTCGACGCAGTCTATGACCACATATTATAAGTCTATTCACACGGTTTCGTCCGCGGCAATATAACGAGAGTCTACGATATCTTTAATTATTTACATCCCTTGGCTACAATTTTCTTTCTGGACATTTCTTTCTATCTTTTCCCCAAAATTTAAAAGACTTAAGCATATCAGGAGTAAAATTTATGACCAAGTTTCATAAGCCTCTGCTCATTATCTATTTTAGGATTTTGTAAAACAACTCCTCAACACAGAAATTCGCTTTACCTCTAAATGTTTGATGAGATGAGCTATTTCAAGGCCCACTAGTCTCGTATTGGCAGTTGCCTGAGTGTACAATGGCAGGCTACCTCCGGCCCAGTCGACGACGATGACATTATAATCGTCATGTTTCAGTAATTCGTACCTCATCTCCTACGGTGAACATTTGAATAAAAATGTCTTGGGTCAAGATGAAAAAGAGATAGTAAAGTACTTAACGCTTTGATGGCCACTTATTACGTCAACGTTCATCTTAAACTTATTTACTACATCGCAAACAAATTATTCACTTTATCGACCATCAAAATGCTAAGATATTAAAATTAATTTTTTAAAATAATTTAGAATGATTTGTGGCTCGAAATTAAAGCAATATTTATTGAAGGTAATACGTCGTGAAAAATTGTGTATCGGTAAGCAATTTTTTCGAAGAATTTTACCTTGACCCAATTGCTGAGCGGAGTGTCTATGAAACCGTGTATGATAAATTTCGTTTTCTTCTTTGCATTGAAGTGCGATCGCTTAATGGACTTGTCTCTAGCGACTGTCAGCACTTGACCCTGAAACAGAAATTCCACTCTCTTTATGCAATAATTAATAAGACGATATAAAATAATTCCAAAGCACAACATTGTTTTTACAAACTCTTTTGAGGGTTTCAGAAGTTTTAGCATTTAAGACGAGTCCTTTCATAAATATTCAAAATGATATCACGTACAAGGAAATAATTTTGCATACACGTCCTCTCTAGTTAATGTAATCAATTCAATTTTCGTGAATTTATGACGCGTGGATCGAGAGGCAGGAAGAAACAACTACGATCGATTAAAATTCTCGACTGTCATGCTCATAAACTACTAGACTGAATCACAAAGTTTATCGACCCCACAATACGCTTTTTAATTTCAAAAACAGTTATATGGTTTAATTATAGCTTAAACAGTTACAATATAAAGTTTAATACAGAAACTATAGAAGCTATAGAATTCTATATATTAATATAGAAATGATAGAAATTAGTTTTTATTAATATAGAGAATATAATTAATAATTATAGAACTGTTTTCTTGAATTACAGTTTCTATATAAAACTAAAATTAATAATGCATGATTTATTTCCAACAAATATTTTCTAACAACGTTTCTAACCGAAGTTAATTTAAGCAATTTTCACCATTTTCACTCGAATTGAAAAGTGTATCCTGCGTATTGTGGAATTATAATTATAGTGTACTATTATTTAGTGTATTAGAGAATACGTACTTCGGTGGGGTTCTCTTTCGTGTACAAGATAAATCTTGTATTGATGACTTCTCGAGGTAAAGGAAAGACGTTCAGTGGCCTATGGATGAGGTGGTACCAGCTCCTGGTTATGTTCAAACAGCCTAGCTCGTCGTAGCAACGTGTCTCGTTTTCGACTGATAATCAAAATCATTGTTACAACACGTTTAATATAGACCAGGGGTGGCCAAGTTCCTTGATAGTCCAAGCCATTTTTCAAAGTTTGAAATGTTTCGCGAGCCGCAATTTTCGATGGCGCAGTTTTCGATAAGTCATATTATTCTTAACTTGGACGGAAATGAAATTTGTTACAACGTTGCACTTAGTCTTTCATATTTGTCGTCAGTAATTTCAACGACATTTTGAAACACATATGGAACGATAATAATTTTTTAAAATATAATAGCACAAAAATGAAAAGGGAACTTGGGTACATTTATCGAGAGCCACAAATAATCCTTCAAAGAGCCGCAGGTTGGCCACCCCTGATATAGACTCTCGTTATATTGCCACTTTTGGTACTAGTAAAGCAAACTCTCATTCACTAATATTTGAGCATCTGGAATAATGACTCTTACTGCTGTCATGCCTTAAGAGGAGCAATAGAATCTTAAAAAATTACAAATTCTTTTCTATAAAATATTAGTGTAACCATCCACGACCAACGAGAAGTTTTTATGCTCTCAAATATTAATAAAGACACCATGTTTATTAAAATTGGTCTCAAACTAGTAATAAATAAGCAACGTTACAGTCTAAATCTCTTTTATGACCACTATTCAACACTCATTTGAATAATTAGATTAAATGGAGACATTAGAAGAAGAAGAAAAATGGCGATCGTAATAAATGCCAGTTCCCGGATAGAAATTGCATCTTCATGGATGACGGAGCAGCAAGTGTAAAGTCAATTGTAAAGATAATGATCTGGGAGTGTAATTACATGGCAACCAAGGAATGTTGACCTCGATACGATCGCTACGTGCCCACTGCCAAGGGTCCAGGATTCCAGCGGAGCAGATAACAGGAGCCAATGCGACGAGTAGCAGGATCGATGCTCCTTCGCCCTCGGTGACTCCTTGCTTCTTCCACCTCATCCTGAAATCAATCGTTTCTGCAAAAATTATAACGCATGAAATCTTCTAGACAATATTCTCTACTTGTTTTGTAAAGAATTTTATAATGTAACTTGTATATTGTAACTTTTATATTGTAACTTGTGTACAACTTGCACTTGTTCGTTTACAGCCATCTTGTTTATTGACGGCCATCTTGTTTGTTGACGGCCATCTTGTTTGATGACAGCCATCTAGTTTGTTGACAGCCATCTTGTTTGATGACGGCCATCTTGTTTGTTGACAGCCATCTTGTTTGATGACGGCCATTTTGTTTGATGACGGCCATCTTGTTTACATTAGTATCTGTCTCAAGCTTGCATCTTCAAAAATTCGACTTTATTAAATAACATGAGTTTAATAATATTAAACTGTTTCATAATATTTGACTAGCTGTGGTGAAGTCTATTGGTGAGTGCTGTACTCGTAAAAATGTCATTTCTGCATAATTTTATTGAGCCTCATGTTCGATTTCATGAATTTGATACTAATATCAATGAACAAGATGGTAGTACATAAACAAGATGGTCGTACATGAACAAGATGGCGATGCATTAACAAGATGGCGATGCATTAATAAGATGGCCGTGCATTAACAAGATGGTCCTACATAAACAAGATGGCCGTACATGAACAAGATGGCGATGCATTAACAAGATGGCCGTGCATTAACAAGATGGTCCTACATAAACAAGATGGCCGTACATGAACAAGATGGCGATGCATTAACAAGATGGCCGTGCATTAACAAGATGGCCGTACATAAACAAGATGGCCGTACATAAACAAGACGGCCGTGAACAAACAAGTGCTAGTTCACCTCATTAAAGAATTTTATCCATAATATTTCTAATAATGCTATGCCAACTCTTGCAGCATCTAAAACTTTTCAGTATCTAATCACATGAGGACCTCACATAAATGATTTCTTAGCAGATATTTGCCACTTGCTAATTATCACTTGAATTAATTTAACAATTTGCAAAATAAAGTAACGAATATCTCTGAATGGATCTCTCTATCCTTATGTTCGTGAGTAATACAATTTAGTCTAGGGATAAACGCCGTATTCTGGTTACTGCCCGAAGTGGTCACGTCGAGTGATTAGATCACCCAGCATCACGTGATAAAGAAAGCGAACGGAGAAATTCGAGTTGTCAAGTTTTCGCCGTGCACTACTAACGTAACAGTAATAATAAAGCGTAGTATGCAACTCGTAAATATCCACCGTTAAAATGTTTCTTTTTTTTTTTCTTTTACATTGAGGTGTTAATGTTTATCAAAACCAAAAGGGTATCGCAATAAAAACGAAAGCCTTCTTTCTCTCGTCCCCTTTTTTCCGCTGCAACAATTATTGCTGATAATTACGAGCGTGATCGCACTTTTAAGTAGAAAGCGACGTCATGTGTCAGACATTTCTCATCCTGCTATTAATTGACATTCGGTTATGTAAACTTGTTTTTGTGCATTCGCTGTTTACGAGTTGGGGACGTGGAAAATTTGCGGTACGGGGATTTAGGGGTACGGGAAATTAGGGATATGGGAATTTAGGGGTATGGGAAATTAGAGATATGGGAATTTAGGGGTATGGGAAATTAGGGGTATGGGAATTTAGGAGTACGGGAATTTAGGGGTATAGGAATTTAGAGGTATGGGAACTTAGGGGTATGGGAATTTAGGGGTTCGGGAATTTAGAGATATGGGAATTTAGGGGTATGGGAATTTAGGAGTATGGGAATTTAGGAGTATGGGAATTTAGGGGTACGGGAATTTAGGAGTATGGGAATTTAGAGGTATGGGAATTTAGGAGTATGGGAATTTAGAGGTATGGGAATTTAGAGATATGGGGATTTAGGAGTATGGGAATTTAGAGGTATGGGAACTTAGGAGTATGGGAATTTAGAGGTATGGGAACTTAGGAGTATGGGAATTTAGGAGTATAGGAATTTAGGAGTATGGGAATTTAGAGGTATGGGAAATTAGGGGTATGGGAATTTAGGAGTATGGGAAATTAGGGGTATGGGAATTTAGGAGTATGGGAATTTAGGAGTATGGGAAATTAGAGGTATGGGAATTTAGAGATATGGGGATTTAGGAGTATGGGAATTTAGGAGTACGGGAATTTAGGGGTATGGGGATTTAGGAGTATGGGAATTTAGGAGTATGGGAATTTAGGAGTATGGGAATTTAGGAGTATGGGAATTTAGAGGTATGGGAACTTAGGAGTATGGGAATTTAGAGGTATGGGAATTTAGGAGTACGGGAATTTAGAGGTATGGAAATTTAGGAGTACGGGAATGTAGGAATATGGGAATTTAGAGGTACGGGATTTAGAAAGTTTTGGAGGGCTTAAGGGCTTTAAGGTTTGGTCGTGACTACATATATATTACAAGACGGCTGTCGATCACCTTTCGCACTGTCAGAGGGATCTTTTACTGCCAGTATGATGCACAGTAACCCAACGGGAAATTATCAGGCAGACACTTACTGATCACAGGTAGTTCGCGGTATAAACAAAGATTAGATAAATATGAGAGTCATTTAAAAAGGAATGCAACACTGAAGGAGACCCACATCCTAAAGAGAGAGGACCAATAAATAAAATGACATTCACTCGATTTAAATTTCCCGCGCAATCTTCGAGAGATCAAAAGTGCCGACAAAGTGTCACTCTTCGGCTGTAGAAGTATAAACTAGCTGCAAATAAAGTTTCATGGAATTAAATTGAACATTTGAACCACAATGCACGTATCACAGAAAAAACAACCTAACCTAACTGATATACCGAATCTGACTGTCAGACCTAACCTAACTGGTAGACCCAACCTAACTGAGTCCAGAGGACCTGGTTACTCGAAAGAACCTCAAATTGTAACTAAATGTTGGCAAAAAGCGAGTGAATCCAAGTTCCATGGAGGGGTGATGGCCGACCAGTTCCTAGCCTTGGTTAGGTGTTATTAATTCACGGAATATATTCAAGGCCATTTTATTCGATACTAGTATCTTCGATTCGCCTTCAAATATGAAAGTAGCAAATGTTTCCCACGTCCAGCGATGTCACTGCTACCCCAACGAAACGTTTAATCGAACAACTGCCGGATAATGTGAAAACGCACTTTCGAATCGCTATCATTAGAAAATTACAAGGAAATTATTGTTTACAACGATGGATCGTTACTTTCTATCGGTTCGTGAGAGGTTTCATTATTAGCCTCGCGCGAATGACGCGTCGCAAGCGGGTCGAAAAATGCGGAACAAAGAGGAATTTCAGGGGAAAAAAGTAACGGTTGCTTGGGAACCTGTATCACGGTAGCGGACGATAAATAAGGTCGGTGTTCGCATGGAATGTTGCACGATAACCTGTTCTTCTGCATTTCTCGCCGGCAGCTGCATATCAAATCGCTGGAAATCATCCGCGATAAAAGTTGTGAACCCTCGTGTCACCTGTGTTATTACTTAACCTATTCGCTACTTTCCAAACTGTACATTTTTAACCGATCATTACTAATCTTCTTTCTAGGTTTTACTAATCATTAATCATACGAAACTTCTTTATTTAATTAATTTTTATAACGTGGAAGATGACGGGTTAGATTTTCTCTTTGGCATCTGCGCTTTCTCTAGTTTCCAGTAGGATCTGAGGTTCTATATTCTTCTTGGTCATCACTGGACATTTCTTAAAGCTGTATCAAACAGTAGGACACAGGTCTGTAGGCACCTTTGATCTTTCGAAAATTCTGACCCTTTAACTAGGTTATGTAAATTGGCGGGAAATTCAAATCAAGCAAATTTAATTTAGATTTTAAACTATTCTATATGTTAAACTTGTCTAGAATCTTCGTTTGGGCTCGTACAATGCGCCCTGCGCTCAGCAGTCCCGATAACGTCCCGCTATGTAATGTAACTTGGCGGGAAATTCAAATCAAGCAACTCTAATTTTGTTTTTAAGTTATTTTGTATGTCAAACTTGTCTAGAATCTTCGTTTGGTCTCGTACAATGCGCCCTGTGCTCAGCAGTCTCGATAACGTCCCGTTATGTAATATAACTTGGCGGGAAATTCAAATCAAGCAACTCTAATTTTGTTTTTAAACTATTTTGTATGTCAAAATTGTCTAGAATCTTCGTTTGGTCTCGTACAATGTGTCCTGTGCTCAGCAGTCCCGATAACTTCCCGCTATGTAATGTAACTTGGCGGGAAATTCAAATCAAGCAACTCTAATTTTGTTTTCAAACTATTCAAACGTGTCTAGAATTTTCATTACATCTCGGACAATGCGCCCTGTGCTCAGCAGTCCCGATAACTTCCCGCTATGTAATGTAACTTGGCGGGAAATTCAAATCAAGCGAATCTAATTTTATTTTCAAACTATTCAAACTTGTCTAGAAGCTTCATTAGATCTCGAACAATGCTCCTCGTGATCAGCAGTCTCGATAATTTCCCACTGGTTTAAATCTCGATTGAAAGGTGATCGACAGAGTTGCATAATTTGGTAAACTGGTAAAAACCGCTAGAGATTACACGTTGGTTGTTTATCGAAGTACTGGAGGTGCCGTTACGTAAAATCCAGTTTCAATACCCATTGACCGAGGATCGCATTTTCGAAAATGCTTTCGTTACCGAGTGGTTCTGCGAAAGCAGGTCTTCGGGATCAACGAGAAAAGGGACGCGATGGCCCGCGATGGGCGAGAACCGGTATCGTGTCGCTCGCATTTCACCGTGGCTTGGGGTATTAAATAATTATTATTTCGAAAGCGAGAGTGTAACAGCGGCGCCAGCATTGCTGCGATCCTGTGGTCCAGTGATGCCCATTGGGCGACAGGGTTTCAAAATATTTCGCGAAACTACAAGGGACGCCATTTTGTATTTAGCGCCATCTTGTTAACTGCTTGCATTAACAAGATTACTTTACATGCATCATTCAAGCTAATTGTTCATGTGTGTCAGTTATGTTAGGATAAGTAAGGATAGAGACGATGAGTCTGACCTAACCTAACTATTCATGTGTGTCAATTAAGTTAGGTTAAGTAAGGTTACAGACGAAGAGTTTGACGTAACCTAACTATTCATGTATGTCAGTCGAGTTAGGTTAAGTAAGGTTAGAGACGAAGAGTTTGACCTAACCTAACTATTCATGTATGTCAGTTAGGTTATGTTAAGTAAGGTTGGAGACGAAGAGTTTGACCTAACCTAACTATTCATGTATGTCAGTCAAGTTAGGTTAAGTAAGGTTGGAGACGAAGAGTTTGACTTAACCTAACTATTCATGCTTGTCAGTTAGGTTATGTTAAGTAAGGTTGGAGACGAAGAGTTTGACCTAACCTAACTATTCATGTATGTCTGTTAGGTTATGTTAAGTAAGCTTAGAGACGAAGAGTTTGACCTAACCTAACTATTCATGTATGTCAGTTAGGTTATGTTAAGGAAGCTTAGAGACGAAGCGTTTGACCTAACCTTACTATTCATGCTTATCAGTTACGTTATGTTAAGTAAGGTTACAGACGAAGAGTTAGACCTAACCTTACTATTCATGCTTATCAGTTACGTTATGTTAAGTAAGGTTACAGACAAAGAATTTGACCTAACCTAACTATTCATGTATGCCCCTTAAATTTTCTTAAGTCTAGCTAGAGTCGAAGCTTGAAAAGAGTTTGACTTCTGTTTAAAATTATGTTAGTTAAATGTGACCTATGGCTTCTTTAGAATCACCTAAAATTAATTTGAAGTAGTTTTACTTGAAACAAAATACATAATAAAAGTGACAGTAAATTGCAAGAGGGTGAGCACCACTGACATGCCTACATATCGCCGGAGCCACAAGGAGAGGAACACGATCGTAACCTAGATTCGACGTCCTTCCCTCCGGCAATGCTGTACCGCTTCCTACACCACACCTCTCTCTTCTCTTCCGAATCGTTGCCTTTTTTCTTCCTTTCTTTGCTTCCTCGGTTTGGCTTTCCTCTTTCTTGTTTCCGTCACCCGGGGAATGCTTTGGTCCGGGATGAAAGTCGTCTAAACGGTGTATACCCGTGGCGAAAGTAGACATGACGTAGGGCGGACAGGCCGATTTATTGTGTTTACTCGTTATTTAGCGTCGTTCTCGGACATTCGAGGGGCAGAAATGCATTTTTGAGTTCTATAGGTAGTTGCTGTAGGACTGTAATTGTTGTAGGACAATAGTAACTATAGTGACTATAAATAAATTATAAATATAGTAACTATAGTGACTATGAATAATAACTACGGTGGCTAGACTATAGGACTATAGTGGCTATAGTTGCTACAAGACTATAATTGTTATAGGAACATAGTAACTATAGTGACTATAAATAAATTATAAATATAGCAACTATAGTGACTATGAATAATAACTACGGTGGCTAGACTATAGGACTATAGTGGCTATAGTTGCTACAAGACTATAATTGTTATAGGAACATAGTAACTATAGTGACTATAAATAAATTATAAATATAGCAACTATAGTGACTATGAATAATAACTACGGTGGCTAGACTATAGGACTATAGTGGTTATGGTTGCTACAGGACTAAAATTGCTATAGCACCATAGTAATTATAGGGACTGTGTGACTACACTGGTTATAGCAACTATAGTGACTATATGACCAGAATGGCTATAGTTGCTATAGGATTATCATTGCTACAGAACCATAGTGACTATAAGGACTATATGACTACAGTTTCTATGACAACAATATTGACTATATGACTGTAATTGACTATAGCAACTATGGGATTATAATGATTATATGACTACAATTACTATAAGACCATAGTGACTATAAGACTATAATAACTATATGACTATAGTGACTACAATGTCATGATGGCTATAAGACCACAGTGACTATAAGACTATAGTGACTGTAAGACTATAAGACCATAGCGACCATAGGGCAATACTGACTATAAGACTATAGTGACAACAAGACTGTAATGACTATAGCAACTATGGCATTATAATGATTATATGACTACTATTATTATAAGACCATAGTGGCTATAAAACCATAGTGGCTATAAGACCATAATGGCTATAAGACTATAATAACTATATGACTATAGTGACTACAATGTCATGATGGCTATAAGACTACAGTGGCTATAAGACTATAATAACTATATGACTATAGTGACTACAATGTCATGATGGCTATAAGACTACAGTGGCTATAAGACTATAAGACTATAGCGACTATAGGGCCATACTGACTATAAGACTATAGTGACTACAAGACCACAATGACTATAAGACTACAGTGACTATAAGACTACAGTGACTATAAGACCACAATGACTATAAGACTACAGTGACTATAAGACCATAATAACTATAACAACTACAATAACTATAGTGGCTATAAAACTATGACGACTACAAACAACCAATATGCTACATATCATATAGTCAAGCCTAACAAAAACAAAATGGACGCTTCGTTATAGCTCGTAAACTACATATAAAGTCAAGGTGCATTGTTTGTGCAAGAAAAGTATCTTAATAGCAAGCCCACGTTTGTTTTCTGCACACCCCACGTTTTCCCTCTCCGTTTATTTTTACGTTGCAAATTCACGGTAAATTGATTCTAATCATTCACGCTGCTGCCGTGACTAATTGTGCCGGAAACACGAACGCCGGAAGTAAGTTTCTATGACCAGGTAAGCAGATTCGGTTTCGATCTTCTGATCTTCACGATAATCCTGGCTCAATTAAAACACCCGACAATTGGATTTTATTTTGTAGTCATATAAATATTTAAACACTTTTACTTTTTGTACTTGGTCAGTTTTATTGTACCTAACCTCAACGAAATTTGGCGGGAAAACAAAGGACGATAGTCAAAGCTAGTTATTTTTAATCGTTTTGTTATTTTTATAATTCTCTGTGAAATATTAAATATTTGTTGAGATGAGGAACTTGTTTTATCTTAATAAAATAATGTTTAATGTTGGGAGAATAATATTTGAGGCATGGAAAGTCAATTTTACTGTGCCTAACCTCAACGAAATTTGGCGGGAAAACGAAGGACGATAGTCAAAGCTAGTTATTTTTAATCGTTTTGTTATTTTTATAATTATCTGACAAATATTAAATACTTGTTGAGACGATAAATTTGCTTTACCTTGATAAAATAATATTTAATGTTGGGAGAATAACATTTGAGGCACGGAAAGTCATTGAAATTCTCCGCGGACGTAATTTCACGTACCGTGCATGAATCGACGCCTGTCGGTTTTGAAACCAGTGAAAGTGACCATTGTACTCGACAATGGATTCCCCGGTCTCATTCAGCCGAGGTAAACAAACCGCTATTTAGTCCAAGTTCGACCATTTATCGATTCCACGAAATATTTTCTCGACGTTCATCTCGGGTTCCTCCGAAAGCAACATCGCCGTTAAATTTTGCCGTTAAGCAATTATAATAATTCATTAACTTGGCAGTTAACTCGTTAACATGCGAATAACTTTCCTCGTTACGTCTTCCTGCCTGAGAACAAAACAAGAAGAAAGATGTCGTCGGGTGCAATTTATTCCATGCTCCGCGAATTTCTGCGGCGACTCGCATTGCGTAACGCACAGAAACAGAAAGAGAGAGAAAGCCGCGATTACGTTAGCGGTAAATAAAAATCGAAAGCATTTCTCCTTCTGTCAGACTAGTGGATTAGGTCACCGGAATGACTAAACGGTTCATTTTCTCGTCTTTCTCTTCGTTTCAGGTTTCATTTGCTCGTTAATCTTTTGTTGGAGGTTAGCTCATTTTTGGCGCCAAAATAAATCATGGCGGAATAGGTTAACTGGACCTAACCTAACCCAATGTACTTCATAGATATCCTTTCACATTTTTAAGAATTTTCTTTTCAAAGACGATTATAGATGTTTTTAATTCGTGTAAGTCATCGATGTGAATATTCAGATGTTCAAAATAATTGATCAGTGAAACAGGACCTAACCTAACCTAACTCAATGTAGTGCATAGACGTCCTTTCACATTTGTAAGAATTTTCTTTTCAAAGACGATTATAGATGTTTTTAATTCGTGTAAGTAATCGATGTGAATATTCAGATGTTCAAAACAATTGATCAGTGAAACAGGACCTAACCTAACCTAACCCAGTGTACTGTATAGACATCCTTTCACATTTTGAAGAATTTTCTTTTCAAAGATGATTATAAATGTTTTTAATTCGTGTAAGTAATCGATGTGAATATTCAGATGTTCAGAATAATTGATCAGTGATGCAGGACCTAACCTAACCTAACT
This sequence comes from Megachile rotundata, assembly GCF_050947335.1. Classification (NCBI taxonomy): domain Eukaryota; kingdom Metazoa; phylum Arthropoda; class Insecta; order Hymenoptera; family Megachilidae; genus Megachile; species Megachile rotundata. The sequence continues at coordinate 9,080,725 of NC_134998.1, read as the reverse complement.
CAATTTACTGTATAGACATCCTTTCACATTTTTAAGAATTTTCTTTTCAAAGACGATTATAGATGTTTTTAATTCGTGTAAGTCATCGATGTGAATATTCAGATGTTCAAAATAATTGATCAGTGATACAGGACCTAACCTAACCTAACCCAATGTACTGTATAGACACCTTTCACATTTTTAAGAATTTTCTTTTCAAAGACTATATGTTTAGTTCAAAGATTATATGTTTAGTTTATATAAATAAAAAGTTAAACACTGTTTACAGTAATTATCGAGTTGATTCGAAAACTTCAAGTTACATAATTGAGTTAGAACGTAATTAGTCCGCCAGATCAAACAGATCGACTTATTTCCGATATTTCGAAATTAGCGGAAAATGAGAAAGCATTTGTATCGATGTTATCGTAAAGTTAACGAAGTGGAAGGCCAGTATGAATCTAAATAAAAGAACTACCGTACAATGATCGTTGATTAAGCGGACGTGAAATTCTTGAGAAAGTTCGTTCAGCGTTGAGGTTAGACTCCCTCCTTGTTTCCGGTCTACCTCTCTCTCACCCTTTTTCTCCGTTTGATCATTCTAAATAGACATATCGGTACACCGTGATTAGTATGTCAGCTACGTGAACTTGGAAACCGAATAATCGTTTCGCTTAAAGAGACGGACTGTTCTCACTCAGACGGAAACGTGATAAAATGTCGGTAGTTTGATCACGCACTCGCGGACAGAATGAGTTTAATAAATATACGTGAAACGGAGGTAATAATGGTTTTCTGTTTTGTCGTGTTTAATGTGATTTTTTAGGGGGAAAGTAAGGTTGCTTTTGATGGCTTTGACATTTGTGGGACAATCGTCAGGGTCGAGTAACTTGTGCAAGGCCCAGATGTGAGGATCTTGAGTGTAACCTTGTTTGGGCCGCCATTTTGAAAACGGGGAAATGGAAAATGGTGGACGGTAGTGTTGGGAAGATTCTGATGAAATCTTCATGGTAGAAGATTTGAATTCCTACATTTTTCAATTCCACGTTCACCAATTCCATATTCTTCAATTCCACATTCCCCAATTCGCACACTCCCCAATTCCACACTCCCCAATTCCATTTTCCCCAATTCCCATATTTCCCAATTTCCACATTTCCCAGTTCCCATATTCCCCAATTCCCACACTCCCTAATTCCTACATTCTCCAAATCCCACATTACCCAATTTCACATTCCCCAATTCCATAATTCCCCAATTCCCACATTCCCCAATTCCACTTTCCTCAATTCCCACATTCCCCAACTACCACATTTCCCAATTCCAACATTCCCCAATTCCCACATTCCCCAATTCCACTTTCCTCAATTCCCACATTCCCCAATTCCAACATTCCCCAACTACCACATTTCCCAATTCCAACATTCCCCAATTTCCACATCCTCCAATTCCCACATCCCCCATTTCCCATATTCTCCAATTCCCACCCTCTCCAATTCCCACATTCCCCAATTCCCACATCCCCCAATTCCAACATTCCCCAATTCCCACATTCCCCAATTCCACTTTCCCCAATTCCCACATTCCCCAATTCCAACATTCCCCAACTACCACATTTCCCAATTCCAACATTCCCCAATTTCCACATCCTCCAATTCCCACATCACCCATTTCCCATATTCTCCAATTCCCACCCTCTCCAATTCCCACATTCCTCAATTCCCACATCCCCCAATTCCAACATTCCCCAATTCCCACATCCTCCATTTCCCATATTCCCCAATTCCCACCTTTCCCAATTCCCACATTCCCCAATTCCATATTCCCCAATTCCCACACTCCCCAATTCCTACATCCCCAAATCCCACATTCTCCAATTCTCACATTCCCCACATTCCCCACATTCCCCAAACGGATTTGGCAGTTTAGAGTTTGATGTGTCAGAAATTTTGGAAGTATCCTAATTATAACCTTGTCTAGTCGGCCATTTTGGAAGAACAACACCTTCAAAATGGTGGACAGCAGTGTTCGTCAAATCCTGCTGAAATCTTCACGTTTGAAAATTCACAAATCTGCAAATTTGACAGTTTCGAAACGTTACTTGTTAAAAAGTTAGGAACTTGCGAGCTTATAATTCTGTAAACTTATAATTTAGCATCATAAAAGAATGGAAATATAAAATAAATACATTCTAGTCCCCAGCCATATAATTACAGCGATCCCATTGACTGCACAGATTACGTTCCTGAATAACATTAAAAAGAAAAACGAGGAAGAGATTATAATTGATATATCATACATCAACAAATTCTACGTAGAATCCGATTCGGATCGCAGACAAAGAAGAAAGCGAAAAGAGTTTCACGACGTGCATATCAGTCGTAAATCATGGATGCAACAAGTTTGCATGAAATTTTTTCAACGGTTCGACCTATGCACCGGCATGCAAACGTGATATCTCGATGATCTTTTGAACTAGAAAGTAATCAAACGATTCTGAAGAGAAGAAAATGCTTGAGATGTACGGATGATGTGTGGCTTGTAATCAGTCGCGGAGGAAACGTCGAATTCGATAAAGTCTCGATGTGTGCAGGATAATTTGTCTGGTCTGAACTTTCGCTTGTATCGTGTAGTTGTTGAACATTGAAGTATGAACATAGGTGGAGTGACTTTAATGTAGGACTTTTGCATAACATTTTTATTTTTTATTTTATTGTTGTGGGTAGAGGTTTGACCTTTCGCTTATATCGTGTAGTTGTTGAACATTGAAGTATGAACATCACTGGAGTGATTTTAATGCAGGACTTTTGCATAACATTTTTATTTTTTTTTTATGGATAGAGGTTGAACTTTCGCTTATATCGTGTAGTTTCTGTATTGATTGAAGTATGAATTTCAGTGGAGTAATTTTTTTATAAAATTTTTATGAATATATTTGTGATATTTTTCTGATTGAAATGAGACTAAACGTTATTGAAATTAAATTGATTAATTTATTAACATTAATTTATTAGTTACACTTTACAAACTAGCAAATACAGGAAATAATCAACAAGAAAATGCTTGCCAGTCGGCCATTTTCTCGTCACCAAAGTCGCCTGATGTTCAAATCCGTTAGTTCACGGAAGTGTGAACGGTAATTCGAAAATCATTATTCTTTCGAGCGAGCACTGGAAAAGATGCAATTCACGTAATCGCGAAGAAATGTGTTGAATTCCGTGAGTCACAGTCGGTGCTTGTTTCCTAGTTCGATAGAAATCGTGAAACGATCGGTGTCGCAATCGGTTTGCAATTGCTTTAAGTCGAGGAAGTAGGAATTTAGGTAATCGCATTTATTAACCTTGATCGATGTAATTTTCCGGTACGTGATCGTTGGTACAAATCGAGTTGGGGGCAGACGGTGCTCTTGCCCCACCTCTTGCGAATCGGGCCATTTGATGTGAGGTCGTTGGCGTAATTACGGTTCAACTTTTGGTTGGTTCGGCACTCTTGTATTCAGTACTCTTGCATTTATGTGAACAATGGTCTGTGTACCGGATGATCGGGTTTGGAATTTTTGAGACTTTTAGGTGATGGGAGTTTGGGACTTGTGGAATTTGGGTCTTGTGAAATTTGGGAGTTAAGGAGTTTGGAGAATGTGGGAATTGGGGAATGTGGAATTGGGGAAGGTGGGAATTGGGGAATGTGGGAATTGGGGAATGTGGGAATGTGGGAATGTGGGAATGTGGGAATTGGGGAATGTGGGAATTGGGAAATGTGGGAATTGGGGAATGTGGAATTGGGGAATGTGGGAATTGGGGAATGTGGGAATTGGGGAATGTGGGAATTGGGAAATGTGGGAATTGGGAAATATGGGAACCGGGGAATGTGGGAATTGGGGAATGTGGAATTGGGGAATGTGGAATTGGGGAATGTGGAATTGGGGAATGTGGGAATTGGGAAATGTGGGAATTGGGGAATGTGGAATTGGGGAATGTGAAATTAATAAATGTGGGAATTGGGGAATGTGGGAATTGAAGAATGTGGGAATTGGGGAATGTGAAATTGGTGAATGTGGGAATTGGGGAATATGAAATTGGTGAATGTAGGAACTGTGAAATGTGGGAATTAAGAAATGTAATATCTAAAAATTCCTAAATCTGAAGTTTACCTATAACTTCAAAACCCAAAGCATGAACTCTAAGTTTCTTCCTTACGTGTCGTAACGCACCACAAGGCGATACACCGTCTATTCTCCAACGAGCATTCCAGTTACGCGAACGTACTTGTTAAATTTCTTTTGTTACACATCGGTAAACACAGTCTTTCTTGCAACTATTTCATTCTTTCATTTCTTCACATTCATTGAAAAATTCATAATTGAATTACCTACATAACTTCTTTCTACTTGTTCATATTATAATTAAACGTAAGAAAATATCCATAATTCTCTTTAATTACATCGTTAAAAAACTTCAGTCTGTTATTCTTTTTTCCTCATTTTCTCACGAATGGCGATACATCACGGTAAACAAGTGTTTATTAAAATACAATTTACTTTGAATTTACGGAATAATTTGCTTCGTAGCACATGATTTCTTCGAATAAACAATTACGTTGTTTCGTAACCTATTCACTGATGTTTACGGCTGAAAATTCGCGCCATTGTTTGTTTCAAAGGAGTTTTTGTTTTTAAACAGACAGAAACACATTTTATAGAGTCAGACATGTTTACGAACCGCTCATTGTTTCACGTAACCGGCCATTTTAAGAATTAACTAACTTCATAAAAAACAAAAGGTTACGTGTAAACTTGTTGCCTGTAACAAAAATGTAAGCGCCATTCGCCGATATCTATATTATTAAATCATGTTAGACTTTCACGTTTTGAAATCGGCATTTGATATGACATAACCTAACATAACTTGTCCATTAATGTTCCGCAAATTTCCATTAAAATATCACGATACAATAAAACTTCCCCGCTGAAGGAGAATTAAAAAATCCAAAATATGCAGAAAATTTATTTAGAAATTTATTTAGAAATTTATTTAGAAGCAAAATGGAGGTGATTTGAGGAATACTCGCACAGATCGATCTCCAACGTCGGCAACTTTCATCAATTTACGAAACCTGACTTCGAAATCTCAATTGATCTTGTGCAAACATTATACGGCGAATTTTGAATGGCCAGACGAAGAGTCTAGAATCGTTTGGTAGACACAGAAGCTTGTGTGCACGCTTACGTGGATAGAGGCATGCCTCTGGAGAAAGTCCGCAACTTCGTATCTGCCTTTCGACTCGTCAGTTCTCTCATCGCGAATACTTTGGAAAATCTACGTCCATTTTCTGCGAACGGGTTACTCTCGAACTTACGTACTACTTGTTGAAGGTACAAACAAAATGGATTCGTAAGGGAGATGTGCGGATGTGGAGGACGCAGCATCTTTGGGATCCACGTTGATATTCGGGATTCTTAAAATTAATAATTTTAGGGAGACTGGATTGTAGGGAGTAATGGACTGAGGATTCTAGGGACACTGTGGATATTAGGGAACTGATGACACACGAGATTTCATAATTCTATTATAATAGTTGTTAGTTTTGTTATATTTTCTTTGGTTCAGTGATGTGGGAATTGGGGAATATGGGAATTGAAGAATGTGGAATTAGGGGTATGTGAACTTTCAAACGTGAAGATTTCAGCAGGATTTGTCGAACACTGCCGTCCGCCATTTTGAAGATCTCTTTTTCCAAAATGGCCGACTGGACGAGGTTATAATCAGAATACTTTCTAAATTTCTAACACATCAAGCCCTAAACTGCCAAATCCGTTGGGGAATGTGGGGAATGTGGAAATTTTGGAATTGGGAAAGGTGGGAATTGGGGAATGTGGGAATTGGGGAATGTGGGAATTAGGGAAGGTGAGAATTGGGGAATGTTGGAATTGGGGAATGTGAGAATTGGGGAATGTGGAAATGGGGGAAAGTGGAATTGGGGAATGTGGGAATTGGGGAATGTGAAATAGGGGAAGGTGGGAATTGGGGAATGTGGGAATTGGGGAATGTGAAATTGGGGAAGGTGGAAATTGGGAAATGTTGGAATTGGGGAATGTGGGAATTGGGGAAAGTGGAATTGGGGAAGGTGGGAATTGGAGATTGTGGAATTGGGGAATGTGGGAATTGGGAAATGTGAAATTGGGGAAGGTGGGAATTGGGGAAAGTGGAATTGGGGAATGTGGAATTGGGGAATGTGGGAATTGGAGAATGTGGGAATTGGGAAATGTGGGAATTGGGGAATGTGGAATTGGGAAATGTGGGATTTGGGGAAAGTGGAATTGGGGAATGTGGGAATTGGGAAATGTGTTAATTGAAGAAAGTGGAATTGGGGAATGTGGGAATTGGAAAATGTGTTAATTGAAGAAAGTGGAATTGGGGAATGTGGGAATTGGGAAATGTGTTAATTGAAGAAAGTGGAATTGGGGAATTTGACAATTTGACAATAACTTGACAATTTTGAAATGCAAACCGTGCACGAATTAAAAAAAAAAAAAAATAAACGAATCCAAAATTAAATTTCCACTATTGTACCAACAAGTATGACACGATGAAAATACTGATTGCGACATAGTTTCATCGAAACCATGTTAATAGAATGCAGCAACCGCATCAAGTATAATTAACATACGTAGATTTATCTGCTACCCTGTAACACAGTTGCCCTGCTTTTTTGCAACTAATTTTTCTCTAACGATACAGCGATAAAATCGTTTAGAGCATGGCGTGTTAGTGTTACTAATTGCATGCAAACTCGATGCACATTAAATCATGAATTTTAATTAACGTCTATAATATTTTATATATAAAAGTGGAACGATAATTTGTACTGTCGCTTTGAATTAAAATGCAAGCAACGGTGTGTAAAAGTTAGGTGCATGATGCAAACATAACCTGTTTGCAACTTATTCAGCTACCAATTTGAAAGTTTCAACTAGTATACTTGATAAAAAATATTTTATTATTGGAAAAGGTTCTTGTGTAATTATTAACCTGTTACATTTATAATTTCTAACTTGAATTTATAATTTTTACATTCTTTTACGGTTGCGATAGAGTCAACCAATCACTCTTGCAACATTAACCTAACCTAACTTAATCTAACCTAACCTATTACATATATAATTTCTAACCTTAATCCATGATTTTTGCTACAGTTGCATCTAACAGCCAACTAATCTCTCTTTCAATATTAACCTAACCTAACTAAACCTAACATAACCTATGAAATATATAATTTCTAACCTTAAAGATCCGAAGACCTTAAAAATGAATCATCGTTACTTTTACAGCACAAGTTGTCTCGCTTCGAAATATCCTGTTGGTCAATCCTTGTCGAAAAATCTGCACGGACCGTTTAAAAAAACCGGCGCGCCATTTCAAGCTGCGCTTGTCGAGCACGTGTCGCGAATTCGAATCACGTTTCAATGAAAATTGCGATCGAGATCGTGCTACGCCTTTTTATCGATTCGCTGTTCGATACAGTTCAACAATACAATTATTGTTTTTATTTGCATCGAATTATGCAATATAACAGGGGGTTGAGCAAGTTTAAAAAAGGAAGACGGTTATTTAGGGACTTGAGTTTTTTAGGGACTTTATTAAAATACAGTATTCTAGGGTCTTCGTATCCCGAGAGAAGATTGATCTGGGTTATTAGAAGAAGAAATTATTCCTGGGATACTAGGGTTCTTTAAGTATTGTTATGTTCTGGGGTTCCCTAGAATTTTGAGTATGCAGAATTTGGGACTTGAGGTGTTTGGATATTGTGGAATTTGGGAATTGAGGTGTTTGGGACTTGTGGAATTTGGGGGAAGGTAGAAGTTGGAATTTGTGGAATTTGGGACTTATGGAGTTTGGGACTTATAAAATATGGGACTTGTCGAATTTGAGACTTATTGAGTTTGGGACTTATGCAATTTGGGACTTATGGAGTTTGGGACTTATAGAATTTGGGACTTATAGAATTTGGGACTTGTGGAATTTGGGATTTGAGGTGTTTGGGATTTGTGGAATTTGGGGGAAGGTAGAAGTTGGGATTTGTGGAATTTGGGACTTATGCAATTTGGGACTTATGGAGTTTGGGACTTATAGAATTTGGGACTTGTGGAATTTGGGACTTGAGGTGTTTGGGATTTGTGGAATTTGGGGGAAGGTAGAAGTTGGGATTTGTGGAATTTGGGACTTATAGAGTTTGGGACTTATGAAATATGGGACTTGTCGAATTTGAGACTTATGCAATTTGGGACTTATGGTGTTTGGGACTTATTGACTTTGGGACTTATAGAATTTGGGACTTGTAGAATTTGGGACTTATGGAGTTCGGTTCTTATGAAGTTTGGGACTTGTAGACTTATCGAATTTGGGACTTATAGTGTTCGGTTCTTATGAAGTTTGGGACTTGTAGACATATCGAATTTGGGACTTACGGAGTTCGGTTTTTATGAAGTTTGGGACTTGTAGACTTTAGAACTTGTGGAATGTGTACCTTGTAGAAGTTGGGACTTGTTGAACTTGAAACTTATTGATTGTGTGTCTTGTGGAATTTGGGACTTATGGAGTTCGGTTCTTATGAAGTTTGAGACTTGTAGATTTATCAAATGTGGGACTTATGGAGTTCAATTCGTATGAAGTTTGGGACTTGTATAATTTGGGTCTTCTGGAATGTATATCTTGTACAAGTTGACACTCGTTAAATTTGAAATTCATTGATTTTGGGTCTTGTGTCATTTGAGACTCAGTAATTTGTGCCTTACAACATTTTAATCTTCGAAAATTACAATGTCACACCCGCGACACTACCCAAAAATCTGAATTCCCAACGACGCCACCTAAAAATCTGAATTCGCAACGCAAGGACGCAGTCTCGATCTCCCGCAACGGTTCGTCCGTGACAGTGGCAGTGCGACTCCATCGCCCAAGCACACGTGGTTTCCAGTACTCACATTTTCGAAGTCTGTCGTTCATGTCACTGCCTCATGTCTCCCTCGACCGATCTCTCATGATTCTCAAGGCACGCGACACTCTTGATCCTGTCAACGACGGTAGTCGCACATCACAGGCACCGGAGCTGTTCTTCACTAGGCACGGCTTCCGTTTTCCTGTGGACACTAATCGAGGACGCGGATCGAGGAGCAGATGCGACTCGGTGAGAGGCCGACACTCGACTGAACCGTTCGAACGAAGCGCATTCCGTTTCGCTCGAAATCTTTCGCCCACCACCTGACCAGGTGTGTTGTTTTCCTTTCCTGGCGGGGGTGGGGGTCCTGCTCGATTTTCCTTTCCGATATCCTTGTCGGAATTTCGTAAGCCTCGGAGAGTTTGCCTTTGACTTTCTTGCAAAATTTTCCTGTTTTTTCCTTTATGCAAATGTCCCTTGTTTTGGATTTTGGCGAAGTTCGGTTAAAAACCTGGCAGAGAGTTCTCGATGTTCCAAGTCCTCGGTGGTAGTCCGGATATAACCGGTTCTTGATATTTATACTTCTACTTTTATTGCCAGCTCGTGCAGATAGACTATTAAGATTACTAATAGAACTGTATACTGCCGTTTATCGTGGAGATAAATGGGTTACAGTTTATACCGTGGGTATAATTTAGGATGGTAAATTCATAAATTATAATTGCATTATTCATAGCATTCTTCAGTGATTCTAAAAAATATTAGACTTGTTTTCTTTCCTTTTGAGGCACACGGAAGATCACCGCTGCCCTTGAAGCTATTTTCCCATATTTAGCAACGTTCTCTACAATATCTCAGAAACTATTAGTCGTACAGAAAAAGTAGACCAACATAAATTGCTTGTTTTCGAGCGACAAATCCATTGGTGCAAACAGATTTTCGCAAAAATGATTTGTTAAAAAATTTTTGGAAACAGCCCCTGCCAACAGCAAACTTTTTCTGAGTTGTCGTTTTAAATACAATATTCCATCCTTAATACAATTGTTTCACACCCGATTTGTCATTTCTGTGCTACACACCCATTGGAAAGTCTTTCATCTTGAAAATGCACCAAAACATTCGTCATCGCTCTTTGTGATTCCAGACATGGTCAGAGAAAGGATATAAATACGTGTTCTTTCAATTTGCACAATGCGTAGATACGGAGCTCATGCTTCACTCTAACAACAGTTTTCTTGGAAGCGAACAATCGTCGAAAGTTTTTCACTCGTAAAACCGAAAGAGTTGCAGCAAAATTCCATCGAAATTGCTCCAAGAGATTTTTGCTCCCGTTTTACGACCAATTTATTCACTCTTCGTTGCAAAACTCCTTAGAACGGTGTTCAATTTTTAACTTTTTCTAGCTTTATTAACGTATACCTGTTTTTAGACACTGCTGAAAATGTTGGCCAATCTCCGCAAAATTATCCGCAATTTTTTAGGAATAATTCGAGAAAATTTCGTAGTTGAACCAGATATGGACAAAGTCGAACTTTCTCCCGCACCGTTCACGTAATAACCCCGAAATATTATCCGTACGATGTTATGTCATCTGCAAATTCTTTTCTTCTTACATTTTCTTTTTGCTGTAAGGGGTTAAGCGGCCGCGTGTCACGTTAATTAATGTCACTTTCGAACGAGCTGAATGGCGTCTTCAAACGCAAGATTTTCAACTTGTATCTACTCTTTAGTACGGTTTGAATTACAGCTGAAAATAGAAGTTTGGGACGCTGCAATTTTTTGTCACTTATGACGTCATTTATGTATTATGCACTCAATTTAATTTGTTGGTAAATGTTTATGGTTCAATGCTTTTGATTACTGTAGTCAGGAAATACTTTATTTTTAATAATATTGAAAGGAGGTAATTTATTTTTAATAATATTGAAAAAGTTTATTTGTCAATAAGGTCTTTTCTGTTGACCTTAAGGGAAGCATTAGATGTTTACAGTAAATAATTTGAAAATAAGTTTAACTTAAGATAGTTGAATGTCCATCTTCATTTGTTATCAACAATTTAATTGTACAATCTGTCAGTCATAATAAAAAAATCTGTTCGATAACAAAGAATATATAAAAGAAACTTTTGAGGTTACATTTTTATTTGCTGCAAGCGCTAGTGGCGCCCTCTGGGTCCATTTTTGCAATTAATTAAAATACCCATGTTCCCCTTTATGTAAAAGTATAATACACTAACATCATACATCTTTAAATTGTATTTTTGCGAACAAGAACAGTTTCGATTCTAAGAAAATTCTCGAAGCGTTAGATTTCTTAAGAAGCGAATAAATGTCAAGGCCTCGTACTGAAAGTTCCATTAAGAATTCCAAATGGTTTCGTGTTGAACGATCGAACGAGAAATAGCGTCTTTTCGGATATCAGCGTGTAATTAGAAGAGGCCGGTAATTTTCTCGGGCGGAAAAACGCGACCTTCCCGTGTGGAACGGTTGCTTTCCGCTTTCTGTCTCTGTTAGAGCATAATAACGCCGCGAAGCGACCATTTCCTTTCACTGTCATTATGCACGCGCGCTTCTTTCACCGTGGTGGCCGCTTTCGTTACCAAACGTAAATCACCGTTTGAACACCCTTGTGAATCCTTCCTGAACATTTATATTTGTCCTACTTCAATTTAACTGCTGCTTTCGAAGTTTAGCTGCAAGTTGTGTTACGAATCATAATTCTTGTAGTCTCTATATGTATACTCTATATTCTACAGTATGTAGTCTATATGTAGTCTCTATATACTTTATATACACGTTCTATATACACTATGTAGTCTTTATTGGAGATACTATATAAACTAGAAAAATTGAAGGGAGACTTGAGAGAAATACCTAAGAAAAATTTCACAGTGGCACTGAGACTTCCAGCTCTACAAAGACCACATTTTATAAAGATTTTAGGAGAATTCTAAAAAGAGCTCTTGTAAAGTGAATAACATACAGTAGAAAATTTGGTCTTTATTAATATTTGAGAGCATAAAACAGTAACTTTTCGTTGGTCGTGGATGGTGCTTTCAACAAGGAAGAATGTTAAGTCGTCACTTAAGCAGAGACCAGGTTAGATTCAGCGTTCCGACAGTTCTTCATGGTCAAAATCTTTGGCTCGTTGGCGATCAGCGTTTTCGTTGCGTCAGGACACACAGTTATTCTATAATAAAATAAACAAAATATGTTGTAATTAAAAACTACAAGATTATTGCTGTTGAAGCTTTCGGGTGTTAGCCATGTTCTAAAGGAGGAAGGTTCCTAGTGTTTCGACAGCATTGTAACTAGCCTCCTGTGTCTCTGTCTCTGTGTCTCTGTGTTTCTGTTTCTCTGTCTCTGTTTCTGTGTCTCTGTCTCTGTGTCTCTGTGTTTCTGTTTCTCTGTCTCTGTTTCTGTGTCTCTGTCTCTGTGTCTCTGTCTCTGTGTCTCTGTCTCTGTGTCTCTGTCTCTGTGTCTATGTCTCTGTCTCTGTGTCTCTGTCTCTCTGTCTCTCTGTCTCTATCTCTCTGTCTCTCTGTCTCTATCTCTCTGTCTCTCTGTCTCTCTGTCTCTCTGTCTCTCTGTCTCTCTGTCTCTATCTCTCTGTCTCTCTGTCTCTATCTCTCTGTCTCTCTGTCTCTCTGTCTCTCTGTCTCTCTGTCTCTGTATCTCTGTCTCTCTGTCTCTGTCTCTCTGTCTCTCTGTCTCTCTGTCTCTTTGTCTCTCTGTCTCTCTGTCTCTCTGTCTCTGTGTCTCTCTGTCTCTCTGTCTCTATCTCTCTGTCTCTCTGTCTCTCTGCCTCTCTGTCTCTCTGTCTCTCTGTCTCTCTATCTCTCTGTCTCTCTATCTCCCCGTCTCTCCGTCTCTGTCTCACAATAACTATCAATGAAGCTTACACCTGAAAGTCTCAACAGTAATACCTGTCTGACACCAGGCCTCAAATCTCTCATACAAGACTAACGTACCCATGAGAGGACTCCAAACTGTAAATAGTCAACGAGTCAATGTAGACCCGAGGAGTGTGCAGCAGTCTCCAAGTGAGGGGATTGAAAACGGAAGCCTGGTACTCCCAGGAGATCTCGATAGCTTCTGGTTTACCAACAACGTCACCGGCTAGTACCACCGTGTGGGTGCTCCCGGGTTCATAGTACTTCGAGTGCGGACTCAGATGGATTCTTTCGGACTTCTTATCCTTTTCGCCGAAGATGCGGATCACGAAGGTGCCTACCTCTCCACCGTGATTTACGCTCTCGTCTGTCTTTGATATGTTGATTGTCACCTTGTAGTGGCCCTCTGAAGACAATGGTGAGAGAAATGGAATTATGGAGAGGACTGATGAAAAATTCAGCTGAAGTTTTAAGATGTTTTTTACACCTTGAAGACGGTGCTTTCTATGGTAAATGTATAAACTGTAGATAGATAAAGTGTAGAAAACTTACAGAACTTATGAAAAGTATAAAACTGAGGAAAATAAAAATAGTTCTCTGTATTCTTTGCTAGGTCCACAATATCGCAGCGTAGTAAAATTACAATTATGGTTTCCGGGATGAGTGAACTTTTTAAGTATATGACAATCTTTCGGACAGTATGAGAGAATCGAAGGATTCCAAGCATGCGCAGAAAACGTGATTCGAATGAACAATTAATAGCAATAAAAGATTGACTTGGTAATTTCAACTTAAAATTTACAATGTAACATATTATTTAAATATTTAAGAAAGTTTGGCTGAAGTTGGTAGATTCCCACAATAAAATAATTGTAGATCTACATACTAAGATACTTAACTGAACTTAATTGAACTTAATTGAACTTGACTGAAATAAATTTCATGTTTTCCTGATAAATTTCATATCACCTTGATATTTTTAATTTTTACGACAGTTTATATTTTTATACCTTTTTATTTTTGCTTCAGTAATTTAGATGAATAGAGAAAGATGCTTACTGCAGAATGGTTTGGATGATCCAGTAAGCAAGTAGACGGAAGCATGATAGTTCCCAGGCTGAGCGTCCAATCCAAATCTGGGACAATACTGATTCACGCAATCGAAACAGCTTCCTTCCTCAAATTTATCCCACGAGGAGCATGGAACCGCCAGGAAAGGACAATTCGTGTTGATACTTTCTATGAAGTACTCGTAGCTGCGTATGTGGTTGCATCCGAGGAACCTTTTGATTCCTGAAACAGCAAATATTTGTCATTTCATGCTGGAGCAAGATTTTGGGATTTTGGAGATTTTTAAAATTAAGGGGCTGTGATGCTATTGAGGATTTGAGGATTTGGGGGATTTAGGGAATTTGGGAGATTTAGGAGATTTGAGATATTTAGGGAATTTGAGAGATTTGGAGGATTTGGGGATTTGGGGATTTGGGGATTTGAGGGATTTGGAGGATTTGGGATATTTGAGGACTTGGAGATTTGAGGGATTTGGGGAATTTGGGGATTTGGAGGATTTAGGGAATTTGGGAGATTTAGGAGATTTGAGATATTTAGGGGATTTGAGAGATTTTGAGGATTTGGGGATTTGGGTGATTTGGGGGATTTGAGGGATTTGGAGGATTTGGGATATATGAGGACTTGGGGATTTGAGGGATTTCGAGGATTTAGGGAATTTGGGAGATTTAGGAGATTTGAGAGATTTGGAGGATTTGAGAGATTTGGGGATTTGAGGATTTGGGGATTTGGGGATTTGGGAGATTTGTGTGATTTGGGGGATTTGAGGGATTTGGAGGATTTGGGATATTTGAGGACTTGGAGATTCGAGGGATTTGGAGGATTTGGAGGATTTAGGGGATTTGAGAGATTTGGAGGATTTAGGGGATTTGAGAGATTTGGAGGATTTGGGGATTTAGGAGATTTGTGTGATTTGGGGGATTTGAGGGATTTGGAGGATTTGGGATATTTGGCGACTTGGGGATTTGGGGAGTTAGGGGATTTGAAGATTTGAGAATTTGTGAGTTTGAGAATTTAAGGATTTGTGGGTTTAGGGATTTAGGGATTTGAGAATTTGTGAGTCTGGGGATTTGGTGATTTAAAAATTTTAGAACTTGTGGATTTGTGGATTTGAGGATTTGTGAGTTTGGAAATTTGGGAATTTAGAGAATTTGGGGTATTTGAGTATTTGTGAGTTTGATGATTTGATGACTTACAGATTTGAAGATTTGAGGATTCGGAAATTCAAAAATGTAACTAACTCCAGTTTCAAATTATCTGCAACGTGACTTACGACCCACTTTCCCTGAGCACTAATCACAAAGTAAACTTCAGACAATACATACCTAGATAATTGTAAAGATCGTAAGAATTCTAAGACTTTAAAAATTTAACGACTCGTGTATTTAATAATATGGCCACTTAGAAATTTGTACTAGGTACCTGCACTTTGTACTTTGTACTTATATTACTCGCAAGTCTAATTTCAAATTATCTGTGGGTCTTACTATCTACTTGCACAGACTAATCAACATACAAGGCACAAAGTAATCAGAAAGTACAGCCACACGTAACCCGATAAAACAGGTTTTCACACGATCCGCCAATCGTGACTCAATATAATCGTAAGGGTTCGATACATTACGCAACATGAAAGCCTACCACGAAAGAAACTCCCACGTTCCAAGGTGATGGAATTGAGAACACCCTCGTTGCAACCGGGCTGATTGCGGCCGCCGTTTGGATAGAAATCGATATGCGCGACAGGTTGTGTGATACCGAGGCCACCGCTGATAAAAGGATTGCAATCGGTGTGAATCGCCGTGACGAACGTTGCGTCCGTTGGATCGAGTCGGACCATGGTGGAAGTGTTGCTGAAATGAGGCTCGGCAGGATCGAGGCCTTTTAACAGACAAGAGAAACGATGCGAGACGTGAGAAGGTTCGCTGAATTGTTGTTGCAATCTTTACTCTCTACACGGTTTATGACTCTTCCTTGTATCTGAAGGTTAGACGTTACTTGTAGCTGGTGACATTATGGTTGGTGATGTTATGGGTGGTGATGTTATGGGTGGCGACATTATAGCTGGTGATATTACGGGTGGTGACGTTATGGTAGGTGACATTATGGGTGGTGACGTTATGGGTGGTGACATTACAGCTAGTGACATTACTTAGAGCTAGTGACATTACGACTAGTGACATTACAGCTAGTGTCATTACTTAGAGCTAGTGACATTACGACTAGTGACATTATAGCTGGTGATATTACGGGTGGTGACGTTATGGTAGGCGACATTATGGGTGGTGACGTTATGAGTGCTGACGTTATGGGTGGCGATGTTATGGGTGGTGACGTTATGGGTTGTGACATTATGGGTAGTGACATTACAGCTAGTGTCATTACTTAGAGCTAGTGACATTACGACTAGTGACATTATAGCTGGTGACATTACGGGTGGTGACGTTATGATAGGTGACATTGTGGGTTGTGACATTATGGGTGGTGACATTATGGGTTGTGACGTTATGGGTGATGATATTACGGCTAGTGACATTACTTATAGCTAGTAACATTACAGCTACTGACATTGTGAATAGTGACATTACTTATAGCTAGTGATATTATGGATAGTGACAGTGCTTATAGTTAGTGACATTACAGCTCGTGATATTAAGGCTAGTGACATTACTTATAGCTAGTGATATTATGGATAGTGACAGTGCTTATAGTTAGTGACATTACAGCTCGTGATATTAAGGCTAGTGACATTACTTATAGCTAGTGATATTATGGATAGTGACAGTGCTTATAGTTAGTGACATTACAGCTGGTGATATTAAGGTTAGTGACATTACTTATAGCTAATGACATTGCTTATAGCTAGTGATATTACTTATAGCTAGTGATATTATGGATAATTGCAGTGCTTATAGTTAGTGACATTACAGCTGGTGATATTAAGGCTAGTGACATTACTTATAGCTAATGACATTGCTTATAGCTAGTGATATTACTTATAGCTAGTGATATTATGGATAATTGCAGTGCTTATAGTTAGTGACATTACAGCTGCTGATATTAAGGCTAGTGACATTACTTAGAGCTAATGACATTGCTTATAACTAGTGACATTACTTACAGCTAGTGATATTATGGATAGTGGCAGTGCTTATAGTTAGTAACATTACAGCTGGTGATATTAAGGTTAGTGACATTACTTAGAGCTAATGACATTGCTTATAGCTAGTGATATTACTTATAGCTAGTGATATTATGGATAATTGCAGTGCTTATAGTTAGTGACATTACAGCTGCTGATATTAAGGCTAGTGACATTACTTATAGCTAATGACATTGCTTATAGCTAGTGACATTACTTATAGCTAGTGATATTATGGATAGTGACAGTGCTTATAGTTAGTGACATTACAGCTGGTGATATTAAGACTAGTGACATTACTTAGAGCTAATGACATTGCTTATAGCTAGTGACATTACTTACAGCTAGTGATATTATGGATAGTGGCAGTGCTTATAGTTAGTGACATTACAGCTGGTGATATTAAGGTTAGTGACATTACTTATAGCTAATGACATTGCTTATAGCTAGTGACATTACTTACAGCTAGTGATATTATGGATAATTGCAGTGCTTATAGTTAGTGACATTACAGCTGCTGATATTAAGGCTAGTGACATTACTTAGAGCTAATGACATTACGTATAACTAGTGACATTACAAATAGTGACATTACTTACAGCTAGTGATATTACAACTAGTGTCATACTTATAGCTAGTGACATTACGGTCATTGACAATTGTGCTATCAGTTGTTTAAATTTATTAACAAATCAGTTTTGGTGATACAATCATAAATTATTTCTGGAGCCATTCGAAACCTACAAGGGTTCAAACCCACCCTCGTTTTCCTTATTCGTTACCAGGAGAGCTTTCGTCCATTTCTGTTATCCTAGTAATTCCCGATGGGATCGATAGCTTACGTGACAGTGGGCTGGGTCAGTCGAACCCTTTACCAGGGGAGAATTGATCGGAAATAGGAAACGGTTCTCATCTTCGACTCCCATAAATTCGTCCTTACGTAACCGATGCTTCAAGTATTCGAATATTAATACTACATTTTCTGACTTGATTTTCAAATTGAAAAATAGAAAAATAAGTTAGAGTCGATACAATGATTCATCTTGATGAAAATCTTTTGACGAATTTCTTAAATAATTTTTTAAAAATTGTTGCTAAGTAAAATAAGAAATCTAAGGTCCGCCATTTTTATGAGTTTTGTAGATTCATTTTTGTTTTGAACATAGAATGGTATTGTTAAAGATGCACCATAAAAATAATTGCAAGATACAATAATTCATCTTGACAAAAGTCTTTTGACGAATTTCTTAAATAATTTCATAAAAATTATTGCAAAGTAAAATAAGAAATCTAAGGTCCGCCATTTTTATGGGTTTCGTAGATCGACTGTCTTGGAAATAAAATGGTATTTGTTGAAGACGTACCATAAAAATAATTGCAAGATACAATAATTCATCTTGACGAAAGTGTTTTAACAAATTTCTTAAAAAACTGTCTTAAGAATTGTTGCAATTTAAAATAAGAACTCTAAGGTCCGCCATTTTGACAAGTTTCATAGATCCACTAAAATGGTACTATTAAAGACATCCCATAAAAATAATTCTTCGTATCAACAGCTTCAAGCCTTGCATTTATTTCCATTTATATTGCATTATTATTTTCATAGCATCATTTGTATTTCATCATAATTTGTATTTCATAATTATCTGCACAGAAAACTACATGTTCCAGTAATTTTAATATATTTCCTTAGGGTTCTGATGTTAATCGAATCTCTTCCGCATTATCTCCCAGAACAAAATGGTCGAACGACACCTTTTTCGGCCGAGCCTCTCCTTCGTCAACTGCTACCCTGATCGTTTCTGATTCGATCGGCTATCTTCGTGCGTCTCCGCTCGTTTCTTGACCGTTGGTGGGGCTGATTGTATTTGACTCGATTGATCGTTCCACGAAACGCGTCAATAAGCGGAAAGAGACGAAAGTGGCCGGACGGATGTTCGCGCGTTCTCGAAGACGCACGAATTTCAGACCGGGAACACCCGACTGCCGGCCTTCCGACGGACCGTTACTTATCGTTCCCCTTCTTCTCCACTTGCATTTTTGCGTTATTCTATCGTGTTATATTATAACAAACATTTACTCTTTTACCTACTTCTTAATTTATAAAATATATACGAAGTTATGCAACTGAATGCAACTGATATGTTCAGATACTTGATTCAAACCTAGCCGCGCAATTACACAGTCAACGAATTAGAACCAATTTCATTTTTATGACTATGAGTGTATATAGAAAATTGTCTTAGGTCCTTCAGAATTATTATTGAATATGTTTATATAGCAACTTATTTGTTACTGTCGATAATAAATTTTGTGATGAACCATTGAGGTGCGTTTATGTTCGAGTATCGATAGCGTCGGAATGAAAGAATGCTAGAGAAAATGTCTTTCCACTTGAAAGACTAGTTTACTCTCCAACATTATCTGAGTTGAGGAGAATTATAGATATTTGGGAAGGTAGTGAAGATATAAAGCTTATGATGCATATAAGCATGTCAGAAGCTGTGACTATGTGACCATGTGACTAAATGAACAGGTGATCATGTGACCATGTGGCTAAATGAATAGATGACCATTTGACTATGTGACTAAATGAACAGGTAACTATTTGACCATGTGACTAAATGAACAGGTGACCACGTGACCATGTGACTACATGAATAGATGACCATTTGACCATGTGACTAAATGAACAGGTGACCATGTGAGCATGTGACTAAATGAACAGGTGACCATTTGACTATGTGACTACATGAATAGATGACCATGTGACCATGTGACTAAATGAACAGGTGACTATTTGACCATGTGACTACATGAACAGGTGACCATTTGACCATGTGACTAAATGAACAGGTGACCATGTGACCATGTGACTAAATGAATAGATGACCATTTGACCATGTGACTAAATGAACAGGTGACCATTTGACCATGTGACTAAATGAACAGGTGACCATTTGACCATGTGACTACATGAACAGGTGACCATTTGACCATATGACTACATGAATAGATGACCATTTGACCATGTGACTAAATGAACAGGTGACTATTTGACCATGTGACTAAATGAATAGATGACCATGTGACCATGTGACTAAATGAACAGGTGACCATGTGACCATGTGACTAAATGAACAGGTGACCATTTGACCATATGACTACATGAATAGATGACCATTTGACCATGTGACTAAATGAACAGGTGACCATTTGACCATGTGACTAAATGAACAGGTGACCATTTGACCATGTGACTACATGAACAGGTGACCATGTGACCATGTGATTAAATGAACAGATGATCATGTGACCACGTGATTAAGGGACCACGTGACTACGTGACCATGTGGCCACGTGATCGTGTGACCAAATGAACAGGTGTCCATGTGACCAAATGAACATGTGACCATGTGACCAAATGAACATGTGATCACGTGACCAAATGAATAGGTGACCACGTGACCAAGTGAACATGTGATCACCTGACCAAATGAACAATTAACCATGAGACCAAATGAACACGTGAACACATGATCATATAACCAAATCAACAATACAATTTGAACAAGCTTAATTTCACAAAAATCATGAAAATTCTAAAAAACAGTAGTTCAATAACCATGTGACCATGTGACCAAATCAACAATACAATTTGAACAGCTTTAATTTCACAAAAATCATGAAACTTCTAAAAACAGTAGTTCAATAACCAGGTACTGCAACTTGAATATTGATCGAAGAGTGTTTAAAGATGTCTTAACAAGAACCTAGTCATATCAACACACGAATCCGAGTAAATTGACTCACCAGTGATACGCCCAAGCTTATAATCATATCTCTGCCTCAACGTGTATCCAACGTATCCACAGGTGTGGGCACCAAGGCTGTGTCCTATACAGTGCATCTTTGCTGGATCAATTCTTCCGACTTCTATTAATTGATAAGCTAAACGTGCTGTCATGGCGCCAACGAGTCTGGTGTTGGCGACAGCCTGCGTGTACGGTGGACCTGCTCCACCGATCCAATTTACGACCACCACGTTGCAGTCTTCTCGTAAGAGCAGCTCTTTCATTGTTCTCTGGACAAATTAATTGTTTTGAGAAGTTTAGAACTCGGAGATGATATAGGAAGTTTGAGATATGTTGGAGTGTTGGGGATTTGTGCATTTGTGGATTTGGGAGTTTGGGAGAGTCAAGATTTGAGGGCTTGTGAGTTTGGGGGTTTGAGGATTTCGGGAGTTGGACATTGGAGCTGACATAGGAAGCTTGAGACACATAGGAGAATTTAGGAAGAGTCTGAGACACATTGGAGAACTTGGGAAAAGTTTGAGACATATTGGAAAACTTTATTAAAAGTCTGAGACATATTGGATAATTTTATTAAAAGTCTGAGACACGTTAGAGAATTTTATTGAAATTCTGAGACACATTGGAGAACTTAGGAAAAGTTTGAGACACATTGGACAATTTTATTAAAACCCTGAGACACATTGAAGAACTTTATTAAAACCCTGAGACACATTGAATAATTTTATTAAAACTCTGAGACAAATTAAAAAATTTAAAAAATATAAAATCTGTTGAAGACTCAAAAATCAGAAAAATTGAGAAACCTTGAGATAATTTTGTTATCGTAATTAATAATGTCAGTATACATACCATCACCCAAGTTTTATCGCCATTGTCAAGGAAGCCATGAATGATGAGATACAGATTAGCCTTCTTCCGGAATGGCGACTGCTGGATAGTTTCGTATTTATCGATCTTCAATTCTTGAGGTTCCGTGTGACCGCGTGTGTAAAGCACGTATCGAGGATTTATGGAATCCGGTCGTGCCGGAAACGTGGACACGGGTCTATTTTCTCCTGACCATGGCGCACCGATGTAGAAGCAACCGTACGGTTCGAAACATCGCCACATGTACCATTCTATGCAAACAGGCAATTTGGGAAATTTTAGAAATTTTGGGAATTTGAGAGTTTGGGAATTTGGGAGTTTGGGAATTTGGGAGATTTGGAATTTGGGAGATTGGGAATTTGGGAGATTGGAAATTTGGGAGATTGGGAATTTGGGAGATTTGGAATTTGAGAGTTTGGAAATTTGAGAGTTTGGGAATTTGGGAGATTGGGAATTTGAGAGTTTGGGAATTTGGGAGATTGGGAATTTGAGAGTTTGGGAATTTGGGAGATTGGGAATTTGAGAGTATGGGAATTTGAGAGTTTGGGAATTTGGGAGATTGGGAATTTGAGAGTATGGGAATTTGGGAGATTGGAAATTTGAGAGTTTGGGAATTTGGGAGATTGGGAATTTGAGAGTATGGGAATTTGGGAGATTGGGAATTTGAGAGTTTGGGAATTTGAGAGTTTGGGAATTTGGGAGATTGGAAATTTGAGAGTTTGGGAATTTGGGAGTTTGGGAATTTGAGAGTTTGGGAATTTGAGAGTTTGGAAATTTGAGAGTTTGGAAATTTGGGAGATTGGGAATTTGAGAGTTTGGGAATTTGGGAGATTTGGAATTTGGGAGTTTGGAAATTTGAGAATTTGGGAATTTGAGAGTTTGGGAATTTGAGAGATTTGGAATTTGGGAGTTTGGAAATTTGAGAATTTGGGAATTTGAGAGTTTGGGAATTTGGGAGATTGGGAATTTGAGAGTTTGGGAATTTGGGAGATTGGGAATTTGAGAGTTTGGAAATTTGAGAGTTTGGAAATTTGAGAGCTTGGAAATTTGAGAGTTTGGAAATTTGAGAGTTTGGAAATTTGAGAGTTTGGAAATTTGAGAGCTTGGAAATTTGAGAGTTTGGAAATTTGAGAGTTTGGGAATTTGAGAGTATGGAAATTAGAGACTTTAGAAATTTGAGAGTTTGGAAATTTGAGAGTTTAGAAATTTGAGAGTTCAGAACTTCGAGAGTTTGGAAATTTGAAAATATAGAACTTTGTGGAGGTAGAGAGCGCCTCACGCGCCAACTCCATGTTTCCCATCATTTCCCGCCAAATCTAACCTAACCTCTCTAAACCCAATCTCTCGTACCTCTTCACCTATAACCCATAACCACAAAAATGATTCTTAAACCAGAAATAAAACCTCGCTAATCGATAACAGTTGTAATAAACACCGTAGTACTATCATGATTTACTTGCAATGAATCAAACATTTAAACATTTAACCGCGTCTAGGGGTTATCTGACGTTTGTAATGTTATCAGTGCACGACGGGTATTATCAGTTCCTCGAATGCTTTGCTACTGTTTTCGTCTTCGAATTGGATTAACGATTAGCACGGTTATACTTGTATGCACGTGACTACAATTGAATGCACGTTCTATATTTATCTTCCTTCTATTGATACGTCTTTGTTTCTAACTTATACAAGATACACGTATCAATAATTTCTTAACGGCGATTCTCATTTTAACTTTCATCTTAAAGAATGCACTTTCGAGTATTTTCTTCGGCTGTATCTCGTAATGGACGCCAATTGACGCAAAAGATACAGGGAAATCTTGGACCGGAATTTATTAACGACAATACAGATAATTCCCGAGAAATATGTTGTTGACGTTTCCCGATCTTTCATTACTCTTTCGAGGGCAGACTCAACAAACTAATTTTCCAATTATTCAACCAATTTTCATCTTTATTATATTTATTTATTTTTATTATATTTTCATATTTATTATATTTATTTATTTTTCTTTATTATATTTTCATATTTATTGTTTGTCGAATTTTCGTCTTTATTATATTCATCTATTTATTTATTTATGTTTATTATATTTTTACATTTATTATTGGACGAATTTTCACCTTTATTATATTTATTTATTTATTTATCTTTGTTATACTTCCATATTTATTATTGGACGAATTTTCATATTTATTGGTGGACGAATTTTTTTATTTATTTACTTATTTTCTTATTTATTTATTATATTTACTTATTTATTTATTTATTTATCTTTATTATGTTTTCACATTTATGGTTGGACGACTTTTCATATTTATTATATTTATTTATTTATTTATTTTTGTTATATTTTCATATTTATTATTGGTCGAATTCTCACCTTTATTATATTTATTTATTTATTTATTTATTTGTCTTTGTTACACTTTCATATTTACTATTGGATGAATTTTCCTCTCCGCCATTTTGTTTTCTCGAAGCTTCGGTAGTGAAAGCTTCGAACTTAAATTGTTTGATTGCAATTTTAAATTTGTTCAATTTTTCACATTTTTTACATTTCTTGTTTGTTTTTACTTAAGTATCTATTTTTTATAATTTTCATAATTATATGAAAATTATTATTTAATTTTTATTTAATCATTTAATTATTATTTAATCAGTTTATGCTTGTTTTTGTCTCAACATTTATTCTCCACAATTTTCATAACATTTCTAGCTTGCTTTTGCCTAACTACCTACTTTCCACAATTTTTTATTAAACCATTACTTCAAAAAAATTTCTCCAAAAGCTTTTCTGTAAATTTTAAAAATATTGAATAACAAAAATTTGTACTTTACTTACGATCTTGCAAATCGAACTGATTTTCCTTCTCCTCCGGCGACAACGTGGTGGTAGTCACGTTTTGTTTCTCAATATTGGTATCAATAGCTTGAGACCCAACTTTCTCGGGTAGCGTCGCCATCATATTTGCGGTGTACGCAAGTATTAGCATTGTCTCGTTGACAAACATTTTGCGGGATGAATAAACACCTTAGTCACAATTCAATAAACAAGTTGTCGATGGTTCTTAAATCACTGCACTTAAATATACACTAGTATACAACGTTTTTAATTTAGTTTTAACACATTTTTGGTTAATTCTTTCACACTGATTTTCCTCTTCTTCATGATCTTTTCGAAACGTAGAAATTATTAGTTATTAAATATTAAAGTTATTTTTGAAATTATGTATGATGTGCTATAGTTATTTTCATGGGGTTATCACAATTTATTATTAAACTTGAATTATTGAACTTGAATTGTTAAACTTGAACTATTAAACTTGAATTATTAAACTTGAATCATTAAACTTGAATTATTAAACTTGAATTATTAAACTTGAATCATTAAACTTGAATTATTAAACTTGAATCATTAAACCTGAATTATTAAACTTGAATTATTAAACTTGAATTATTAAACTTGAATTATTAAACTTGAATTATTAAACTTGAATTATTAAACTTGAATCATTAAACTTGAATTATTAAACTTGAATCATTAAACTTGAATTATTAAACTTGAATCATTAAACTTGAATTATTAAACTTGAATTATTAAACTTGAATCATTAAACTTGAATTATTAAACTTGAATCATTAAACCTGAATTATTAAACTTGAATTATTAAACTTGAATTATTAAACTTGAATTATTAAACTTGAATTATTAAACTTGAACTATTAAACTTGAATTATTCAACTTGAATTATTAAACTTGAACTATTAAACTTGAATTACTAAACTTGAATTACTAAGCTTGAATTATTAAACTTGAATTATTAAACTTGATGATTATTATTGTGGTGTGTTTTAGAAAGTATATTATTGGAAAACAATTTTCAGTTCAATAATTGATTATTTATAGTCACTTATGTATAACTGACAAACTACAGTAATTTATATTGTACAGTAACTTGTATCATATAGTAATTTGTATCATATAGTAACTTGTATCATATAGTAACTTGTATTATACAGTAAACTGTATTATATAGTACCTTGTATCATACAGTAACTTGTATTAGACAGTACCTTGTATCATACAGTAATTTGTATCATATAGTAACTTGTATCATATAGTGACTTGTATCATACCCTAACTTCTATCATACAGTAACTTGTATCATACAGTAACCTGTATTATATAGTACCTTGTATCATACAGTAACTTGTATTACACAGTAACTTGTATCATACAGTAGCTTGTGTCATACAGTAACTTGTATCATACAGTAACTTGTATTACACAGTAACTTGTATTATATAGTACCTTGTATCATACAGTAACTTGTATTACACAGTAACTTGTATTATATAGTACCTTGTATCATACAGTAGCTTGTGTCATACAGTAACTTGTATTATACAGTAACTTGTATCATACAGTAACTTGTATCATATAGTGCCTTGTATCATACAGTAACTTGTATTACACAGTAACTTGTATCATACAGTAACTTGTATTACACAGTAACTTGTATCATACAGTAGCTTGTGTCATACAGTAACTTGTATCATACAGTAACTTGTATTACACAGTAACTTGTATTATATAGTACCTTGTATCATACAGTAACTTGTATTACACAGTAACTTGTATTATATAGTACCTTGTATCATACAGTAGCTTGTGTCATACAGTAACTTGTATTATACAGTAACTTGTATCATACAGTAACTTGTATCATATAGTGCCTTGTATCATACAGTAACTTGTATTACACAGTAACTTGTATCATACAGTAACTTGTATTATACAGTAACTTGTATCATTCAGTAACTTGCATCATACAGTAACTTGCATCATACACTAACTTGTATCATACAGTAACCTGTATCATACAGTAACTTGTATCATACACTAACTTCTATCATACAGTAACTTGTATTATACTTATATATCCTTCTATTAATATTACATATACTGTACAGTAACTTATACAGAAACTGATAACTTGCTTACCAACTTGCCATTAAAAAGTTCACAACTTTCAAATCTTCCTCACTGATCATTCACATTTTTAAACAAACAAACTGTATTTATAACAATGTATAAACAGTTCCCTGATAATAATTAATAAACTATTAACTGTTACTTAATTTTCTAAAATGAACTCCCAAACACAACTGCTTCACAATTATATTTTATATCTTAAAACTGTAACAAAGCGTGTCACTGTCCTATGTGCAGTTTCTCCAGCGATGTCTTCGTCGAATGATCACCCGATTCGATTTCGATCCAAGCGTATCGATTACCCGAGCAACGGGGAGATGTTAGAAAAAGTCAATTGACGCAAATGACGATAACACGATGGAACTGCATCGACGAAAGGCCATCTTCCGTTGCAAAATAAAAAGCTTGTCGAACCTACTTCTCCTTTACGCCATATTTGTCTCTCCTTCTGTGTCCTTGATCTTGTTACACAAACTTTAACTCTCAGAGGTTCACCGACGTAATTACTTTGTTTTGTCTGTCTTCCTGCAAAATAAATTATACGTTCACTTTTTAATTCACTCGTAACAAATATTTTATGACGCTTATTTACATATAAATTCTTCAAAATATTTTTAATGAAAAGTATGTTTCTCAGAATTATGTAAATATCTTTCAAACTTCATATACAAATTTTTCTTTCAAATATTTTTCACAAAAAATATGTTTGTAAAGAATTATATAAATATTTTTAAAATTTGATCGTTGACAAAATGTTCTGTTTTATGGAACCTCTGATTTATTGTTTACTGCTGAATCACGTGTTACATATTTATTTTTAAATGACTCATAAAATTGCATGTATGTATTTCATGCAATCAAATAAATTCTTTGAAGTTTCTTATCAAAAGTCTTCAAATAAACTTGTAGACACATACCTTAGTTTCAAACTGAAAAATAAAAATTTAAAATTGAAGATTATTTTTACAGATGTCGACTATTTGCATTTAATAATTTTAGCAACAATTTAATTATGAAACTAGTCAGAAGATGTATACACTGATTGTATAGTGACCACAAGACAAAAAACATTATGAAATTAATTTAATGTTACAGAAGTTAGAGATGTATACTGATTGCACAGTGACCACAAAACAAAATATTGCAACAAAAAAATTATAAAGTAATTGAATAGTAAAGAAATGAAGCTTTAAAAAATAAAAATTTGTGTGAAAATAAAAATTCTCATAAAATTATTTTTCCACATAATTTCCCAGGAAATATTTCTATCTCACACATTCTATAACTCCCCGCTGGTAAATTCAGCAAAACTAGAATACAAGTTAAAATATAAATATAAGCAAAACTAAAATACAAGTTAAAATATAAGTATAAGCAAAACTAAAATACAAGTTAAAATATAAATATAAGCAAAACTAAAATACGAGTTAAAATATAAATATAAGCAAAACTAAAATACAAGTTAAAATATAAATACAAGCAAAACTAGAATACAAGTTAAAATATAAATACAAGCAAAACTAGAATACAAGTTAAAATATAAATACAAGCAAAACTAAAATACAAGTTAAAATATAAATATAAGCAAAACTAAAATACAAGTTAAATATAAATATAAGCAAAACTAAAATACAAGTTAAAATATAAGCAAAACTAAAATACAAGTTAAAATATAAATACAAGTAAAACTAAAATATAAACAGTATAAAACAAACTAACCAAAAAAGTAAAAAACCGAATAAAACAAAAAAATAAAACTAAAAAGAATGTCGTCGCATAGAAGCAAGAAAAACCACAACGTAACACTTACAAAATGGCGAAAAGCGAAGAAAGGTTATTTCGCCGAACAAAAGAAATTCGAAGTATTTAATCGGAAATATTGGAGAGTTAACCACTGACCGAGCAAGCATGAAGTACTAATCACTCGAAATTGTGTGGACAGCTCTGTCAGCTTTTATCGCGCGTTCAGCCCCACTCCAGTCGTTTCTCTGGCCGTCTCGTCGGTTCACGGGATGAGCTGGCCTCCAAACGGACAGAATTCTCGGCAAAAAGAAAGAAAAACCGGATCAGTCTCTCTAATGAGGCTACACTCGACTGAAAAGGCACGATCTTTTCTTTCTTTACCCTTAACTGTCCGTTCGTTGACCGATTTTGTTCGGTTAGTTGAATCGTACCGCGCCATGGGACCTTTTTGTCGTTTCGTGGAAGACGTTTGATGGTGCGACTTCCATTGTAAATGGAAGTGTTTAAAATGTCTGTGTGTTTTGGGGAAGGATGTTCATTTCAGATTGTTGTACTGTAATGCTGTAATAGCAAGGTGGGGACTTGTTAAGAAATATGTGGATGATGGTTTTTGAGTTTTTGTAGTTCTTTTTTGGGAACTTGAGAATTTGGGAATTTATCGAGTTTGTAGGAGGTCAGAATTATGAGATTGTAGTGTGGGTAATAGGAGGTGAGATGAAATGGATGTGGAGTTTTAGGGACGTGGAGATATGGGGACGTGAGGATTTAGGGACGTAAGGATTTGGAGACGTAGGGATTTGGGGACATGGGATTTTGGGTGCGTGGAAATTTGGGGGCGTGGGAATTTGGGAGCATGGGAATTTGGGGACGTGGAGAATTTGAGGACGTGGGGATTTGGGGACGTGGGATTTTGGATGCGTGGAAATTTGGGGGCGCGGGAATTTGGGGGCGTGGGAATTTGGGGGCGTGGGAATTTGGGGGCGTGGGAATTTGAGGACGTGGGGATTTGGGGACGTGGGATTTTGGGTGCGTGGAAATTTGGGGACGTGGGAATTTGGGGACGTGGGGATTTGGGGACGTGGGGTTTTGGGTGCGTGGAAATTTGGGGGCGTGGGAATTTGGGGACGTGGAAATTTGGGGGCGTGGGAATTTGGGGACGTGGGGAATTTGGGAACGTGGGATTTTGGATGCGTGGAAATTTGGGGGCGTGGGAATTTGGGGGCGTGGGAATTTGGGGACGTGGGGATTTGGGGACGTGGGATTTTGGATGCGTGGAAATTTGGGGGCGTGGGAATTTGGGGACGTGGGGAATTTGAGGACATGGGGATTTGGGGACGTGGGATTTTGGATGCGTGGAAATTTGGGGGCGTGAAACACTACGTTATCCCAAACTCAATTAAAAACTCCCCCAAAAATTCCCTCCTTCATCCCTCACCCCAAAAGTCACCGAAACAACCATTTTGTCAATTTTCATAGAAACATCAAGTTTACAAATTCATTGAAAGGTTCTCAGCAGAGTTCCATTCAACTCCCAGCGCAGTGAAAGCCGACCGATCGATACTCCAGGTCCAAACAAGGCGTCCTGGATCAATAGACGGCGCAATAGGGGTTCCTTTCAACACGGCAAGTTGAAACCAGAGCACCCAACATCCCCTATTGCCATTCAACCCCCGTGAAAATTGCCTCCTATTTCGTTATACGTTCCTGACGCTGGACACCCTTGAGATGTCTCTCGTGTTTGCTCGGGGGATGTTGCAAAATCACCCTAAACATCGTTCGTGGACCTCTTGAATATTTCTGGCGGCCTGGTCATCGAATCGTACGAGGGTTGCATCGTGATTACTCTGAGAAGTATGAATGACATCTGTTACAGGGTGTCAAAATGGACGTTGCTACCCTGAGGTTGATGTGGAGGGTTAATTTGGGGAAACTTTTTTTTTTAGGGATAAGAAAATTCTTTTTTAAGACTGTGATTCTTAGGGAGTTGAAGGTGTTTTGTGTAATGGATTATTTGTTTTTTATAAATAATTATTTGTTGTTTTATTGTTGTTGTGGGTGGTGGATTTGCAGGGATGAAGTTTGAGGAATTGGGAGTTGAGGAAGGAAGTTTGAGGTTGTGAAGATTGAGGGTACTTGAATTATGCAATATATTGTTAGTTAATAATTATTGTTTGTTTAATGAAAGATGTGTTTATGTACCGATTGGTGGAGAAGATTGAAAAGTATTTTATGAGGAATGAAGAGGTACATTATTGTGGAACATGAAGATACATTATATGTTCACTGAAGTTTATTGAACATAATAGTTATTGTTACAATAAATTATTATAGTTTCCTAGTTGAAGTGATTGTGTGTTTAAGTTGATAAGGGATGAAGTTTAAGAAGTAGTGTTTAAGGGGATGATTATTGTTATGACTTTATTCTCCACTTTGAACAATAATTTTTGTAATAATTATTGTTTTTTAATTAAATAATGTACTTCTGCGTTTCTAATAACTGTGCCATTAAAAATGAACTTATGCAACAATTTTTCGATGACTATAATTTAAGTATGTCTATAATTTATTATTACATTGTTCATTTTTTAAATGTCACTCTAATTCTTTAAAATAAAATATTGTTTAAAATGTTAATAAAAGTATGATTGTTTAATATGTTCAGTAAAATATGTTTATTACAACCTATATTTTAATAAAAATGTATGTTAAAAAAATAAAATATCTACAATTTGAAAGAACAACGCAGTATTGATCCTTGAACACGAAATACCCTTTGGAGGTGAATGGAAGGAGGTGCGCGTGTATGGGTTGATAGAAATATGGCGGACAGCTGATTCCGCTCCATTCAGCGACGAAGGGGCCTCCAAGACCCTTGAAACACTCCTTTTAACCCCTGTTATCCTGTTACGTTGCCCTATCGGATCCCCATTCATTTACATGAGTATTCGTGGTAGGGTATATCCTGCGGGTGTCCCTTCTGCGTCAATGAAAATGGAGGAGGACCTAACCTAACCCTTCATCCACAAAGTCAGAATCGAAAGCTTTGAGATATATTATAGGCTGCTATTTTAAATTTATTATTCTACTTTTTGAATGGGTCAAATTTTGCATTTGGGATATTTTTTATTTTTTTAAGTTGGAGATGTTTGTTCAAGTATTTGGAATTCAAATGTTCAGTTAGGTAAATATTCAGATAGAGGAATATTCAAATTGACAAATATTAAAATTGACTGATATTAAAATTGACATATATTAAAATTGACATATATTAAAATTGACAAATATTAAAATTGACAAACATTAAAATTGACAAACATTAATATTGACAAACATTAATATTGACCAACATTAAAATTGACAAATATAAAAATTGACAAACATTAATATTGACAAACTTTAAAATTGATATATATTAAAATTGACATATATTAAAATTGACAAATATTAAAATTAACAAACATCAAAATTGACAAACATTAATATTGACAAACATTAATATTGACCAACATTAAAATTGACAAATATTAAAATTGACATATATTAAAATTGACATATATTAAAATTGACATATATTAAAATTGACAAATATTAAAATTGACAAACATTAAAATTGACAAACATTGATATTGACAAACATTAAAATTGATAAATATTAAAATTGGCAAATATTAAAATTGATAAATATTAAAATTGACAAATATTAAAATTGACAAACATTAATATTGACAAATATTAAAATTGACAAATATTAAAATTGACAAATATTAAAATTGACAAATATTAATATTGACAAACATTAATATTGACAAACATTAATATTGACAAACTTTAAAATAGACAAATATTAAAATTGAGAAATATTAAAATTGACAAAAATTAAAATTGACAAACATTAAAATTGACAAACATTAATATTGACAAACATTAAAATTGACAAACATTAAAATAGACAAATATTAAAATTGAGAAATATTAAAATTAACAAACATTAATATTGACAAATATTAAAATTGAGAAATATTAAAATTGACAAACATTAATATTGACGAACATTAAAATTGACAAATATTAATATTGACAAACATTAAAATTGACAAACATTAAAATAGACAAATATTAAAATTGAGAAATATTAAAATTAACAAACATTAATATTGACAAACATTAAAATTGAGAAATATTAAAATTGGCAAATATTAAAATTGACAAACATTAAAATTGATAAACATAAAAATTGACAAACATAAAAGTTGATAAACATTAAAATTGACAAACATTAAAATTGACAAACATTAAAATTGACAAACATTAAAATTGACAAACATTAAAATTGACAAATATTCAAATAGAAAAATATTAAAATAGAAAAATATTAAAATACTTTAAGTACCAAAACTTCAGAAGCCCGCAAATAAATAACCTGACCTAACCAACCTTACTTGACAAATTTTGTTAACCTAACCTAATCTTCCCTAACCTACAAATAAAAATTGCATATAACAATCAGTGCACTTAAAACCATCATACAAGTTCTAAACGAGGTCCACAAAAGATACAATCCTCAAAACACAGAATATTAAAAATTCGTTGCAAACAACTTCCTCAAGAACATTGAAATTACTGCAAGATTTAAATAGTAGCTCCGTAAAGACTAAAAGAACGATCTACGAGTCAAAGATTCCTAGAAGCATATCAACTTTTTCTGATTATAAAATACACTGCCGCGTCAGCAGAAGTTCGAAGATACAACCGTTATCGGATGTGAAATTACGAGATAAACGTTTCGACCTACGACTCTGTGTCAGCGTCTGCTAAATTATATTACAAAGAAGCTTAAATTTGCATCTGTCGATATTTCTATTAAAACCGAATTTCAAACGCGAATTAAAATAGATTGAGAGAAAGAACACGAGCGCCATATTTTATGCAACGCCATTGCTGCGTGGCCCTTTTGGTAGGGACTGACCACGCACCGAATCCCTAAAACACTTGTCCTCGCTTTCTAACATCCTGTGAACGTGGCCCTTTGAGAAACGTCCCAGAGGGTTAAATAATTAAAAACCAGGACTTAATATTCGCCCTTTATGAAAATTGTCGTTCGATCGCGAAAGGGAAGCTGCTTGGTGACACTGATTAGGAGAACATGTCCTCTGGTGGGTCGTTGCCTTACAAGAATAAAGATATTCAAAAAATTGATGGCCATAATACTCATTTTTAAATATTTTTAATAATATTCGACTTCAAGTTCAATGTCTAGTTACTGCAACTTACAATTTTATATTCTACAACTTTCAATTTTTAATTCTTGACGGAAAAGGTTATGGGAATATTACAACGTTAGTCAATTTTTTTATTTATGTTTTTAGGTTAGTTGAATTGTATGGAATTAATTGTAACTTAAAATCTTGACTGCATTTGTCATAATTTATAACTGACCTCTTAATACATTTTTACTGATTTACTAATATTTCTGTACCTATCTTTTATTTGACTCTTCAGCTTTTAGGTTATGTTAAGTAATATTTTAAGTTACAGTAAATTAAATATTATATTAAGTCACTTACTAAACCTTCCCTTAAAATCTCTTTCAAATGCCACTCAAAACTAAAATTTTCCCAACTTTCTTTTTCCTAAAATTTTTACAAAAATAACAATTCCCTCTCCACATAATTTTATTAAAAACTTCATATTGCAGTGATTACCATCCCTCTTACCCATAATCTCTTACGTATTCTCTTTAAGAATCTTGAGGGTGCTAAAGAATGAATCTAAAAAATATGAAACGTTTGCAGAAGTAGTCATTTCTCAGGGAAAAGGGGGTTGTGCGTCGAGTCCTTTTGGAGGATTCTCAAAGGGCCGCCACGGGATACAACCAGTCCTTTCCTTATGGTTTCCTAGTAAAAGTGCGTAGGCGTATGCCCTTTAGGAACCAACAATTCTCGTTCTTCCCATAAAAGGGCTACCTTGTTCTTCAAGGGCGTCCTATACAATTTTCGATACGTTTACCCTGTCTCTTCATGCACTCCTGTTGCCAAAGTTTGTGTTTAATTCAGTGCACTGTATTTGGAGCATAAACACAATTTATGTGCTCTTAATAATATTTACAATTTATTTTGTGATTTAAATTATTATAAATATATTTGTTAAGCAGTCTGTATGTGGAAATGATGGAGTTGAAAACTAAAGATATAAGGTTTATTGAAATGCTTTTATTCTTCAAATACAATTCACATATTATTATCTCAAAATATAGACTTAATGTATTAAATGTATCACTAAATTTTGCAATAAATATTCAAAGTAATTTTGTGACTTATTATATAAATTTAGATTATTTAATCAAATTAAAATTTGACTAATATTAATTATTTTAAAAATGATTGTACATTTCAAGTTTGTTAAATTATCAAATGAAGGCACTCTCATATGTCAGCACTCTCATCATTAACAAACTAGAATTTTATAAAAAATTTATTCATACAAATTTTCTATATATTTCATAAAAATTTCACAATTTATAAAAAAGTAAATTTATATACATAAATAAAATTTTTCATTTAAAATTGTCCTTAGTTATAATTTATAGGCAAATGCATGGAAATCTGTTGTGAGGAAAATTGATTTATCAAAAGAAATACAGGAGATGAATTTTTGTGGTGTTCAGTGAAGTACAGGGTTGAAAGAGAAAAAGAGGCAACGAGAGAAAACTCCAGTTTATTTCTGCTGAATGGGGTAATTGAATCGTGGCTAATTATGAGGGTGCAGGGGTGAGTTCCTCAACCCACCAGGAATTTTTTTTCCATCGACTTCCGGAAGCTTTGACCAGGAAATTATAAGCTTGTGTTGTTCGTCGGGATTGGTCGCATTAACATATCATATTCTGGTAATCGATATTGCATCCCCAGGTAGGGTCAGTTTGGTATGCACTGGTTTGTTTTTATGTAATGATGATTTGGGGGTGTAGAAGTTGGGAATTAAGGGGTTTGGGGAATTTTGGGAATATTTTGGGAATTTAGGAATTTAGGGATTTAGGGATTTAGGGATTTAGAGATTTAGGGATTTAGGGAGACAGGAATTTAGGGATACAGGACTTTAGCAATTTATAAACTTAAAAATTAAAAAATTTGAGAGTTGGAAATTTGAGAATTTAGGGATTTGCAGATTTAGGAATTTAAGGATTTCAAAATTTGAGGATTTGGGAAATTAGATATTTTTAAATTTGAGAGTTGGAAATTTGAGAATTTAGGGATTTGCAGATTTAGGAATTCAAGGATTTCAAAATTTGAGGATTTGGGAAATTAGAAATTTTTAAATTTGAGAGTTGGAAATTTGAGAATTTAGGGATTTGCAGATTTAGGAATTTAAGGATTTTAAAATTTGAGGATTTGGGAAATTAGAAATTTTTAAATTTGAGAGTTGGAAATTTGAGAATTTAGGGATTTGCAGATTTAGGAATTTAAGGATTTCAAAATTTGAGGATTTGGGAAATTAGAAATTTTTAAATTTGGGAGTTGAAGATTTGATGATTTAGGGATTTGAGAATATAGGAATTTAAGTACTGGAATATTTGAGGATTTAAGAAATTAGAAATTAAAAAATTTGAGAGTTAAAAATTTGAGGATTTAGAGATTTGAGAATATAGGAATTTAAGTACTGAAAGATTTGAGGATTTAAGAAATTATAAATTAAAAAATTTGAGAGTTAAAAATTTGAGGATTTAGAGATTTGAGAATATAGGAATTTAAGTACTGAAAGATTTGAGGATTTAAGAAATTAGAAATTAAAAAATTTGGGAGTTAAAAATTTGAGGACTTAGGGATTTGAGAATATAGGAATTTAAGAATCTGTGCATTTGCAGGTTCAAAAATGTGTAAATGTTTAAATTCATTAATAGAAGATTTGGAAATTATTTATTAATTATTTATACACATATTATTATACATTTGGAAGTTACAAAACGCTATAACAAAATAAGTCACATATGAAGATTTGTTAATAGAAGATTAGAAAATTATTTATCAATTATTTATACATTATTATATATTTAAAAGTTCCAAAACGCTGCACCAAAATAAATCACACGCAGTCTTTACAATTTGCTTTACCAAGTACGTCAAATCTAGTGGATCACCCACATCGCCTGGTAGATGGCATCCTGACAGAAGCAGGAAGTCACGTGTCTTCATTGTGTCAGTGGTACGCCGTGAATTAAGCCGCAGTCTGTGCAGTATCCTCCTGCGCATTCATGATGTCCTAGTACCGTTGACATCTGCGCGATTTATCTTTCTTCAGCCGGGACAAATTGAATTTACTCGCCACAGGAAGGGCTCGTCTGTCATCCTCGAGACGACGACCGTGTCCGTTTCCTGCTGTCCTGATTGCGCGTATGCTCGCACTATAAAAACAAAACCTGTCTGACGTGACACGGACAAGCGGGTGTCACGTGCGTGTACCGGACAACAGGTGTTTTGATTCGCGACGAAAGTATGCTTACAGGTATATACATATTGTACATACAGATTCATTGTCCTAAGTATTTAATTGTTGATTCTGTATTAGTGATGGCGTTTTACCGGTAGCGTATTACTGATGACGCATTAGTGATGGTGTATGCAATTAGTGTATTTGGGGACGCCATTTTGTAAACATTCTGTAAGCACATTGCTTACAGTGCTTTCCATAAATGTTTTGTGGATGAATATGAAAGTGTAGTATTGTTTAAATAGTGATAGTGTTTTTCAACATAACTGTGCAAAGGTGATAGGTTAAGTGACAACCCACTGTACAAAAATGATAGGTTAAGGGACAACCCACTGTGACAACCCATTATGCAAAACTTGATAGGTTAAGTGACAAGTCTTTAACTATGAGAGGTACAAAAACATTCATAAAGTTTTATCTACAAATTCAGCGAGGATTAATTTTATGTATTAAGAATTAATATTATTAATTTTATCTATTTTATATTGCAGTACTACTAGCACTGTTTACAGTCCATAAAGCTACATAAAAAAATCAGTGCAATTCATACAAGACTATATGTATAGACTTCTCTTCAGTCTCTCCAGTTAAAAATGTAAGTAAGTTATTTCACATATCATTTACTCAGCTGACCTAACCATAATATCCTTTCAGAATCGAATGCGGCACGCGCCGTCCCCTGCGCGCCAGCCAATATGCGAGGTACGCACTGCGGACAGTAGTGGTGTATGAAACAACAACGTCGATGTTGGTGAATGCCAGTTACCTTCAGGAGACCAGAAAGTCGACACACGATCCGTCCACGTATACGCGATCATGGTACCCTGGTAATGTTCGTGTCTACTCGTCTCTGTCCGTACGACAAGCAAACATAATTTACGAGGTCCGCGACCTCTCACGTTCGCAGCCCCGATGTTGGGGAATGACGAGCCGAAGCGAGGAATGCGGCCGTGAAATGGAGGAGGATTAAGCGTTCTTGGATAACAGAAGATCATAACGCAGACTGGCTTTCTTTGTGGCCAGGGATAATTGAGGATCTCTGGGAGTCAAGGAAATTGATAAGCAAAAATTCTTTTAGTTCAAATTATATATTTTCACATAATCTAAAATGTGTCGTACAAACTACATAGTATGCTTATGGTCATATGATGATAGATTATGCATACTATAATTGTGATTATAAATGTATGACAAATTATTTTTATGAAAAATTCTTGTCATATAACTTAAAATGTGTCATGCAAACTACATAGTATGCTTATGATCATATGATTATAATTGTGATTATAAATGTATGACAAATTATTTTCATGAACTGTATGTCTCAGCCTATGAAACAGGTAATGACATAACCTATAATTTCCGTCATTTCTCTTCACCTTTTATTTTTTATTTAAACTGTTTTTTTAAGTTACACAATTTTACAGTGACGATTGCCTTCAAAGCACAAAGTCCTTCAGGACATGGTTCCCTAATACCATTGACATCCAAGCGATTTGTCTTGCTTCCCCACCAGGCAATCGCGTTTTACGACAGGGTTTTATGTGCCTCCGACGAATGGCGAGGCCCGTTTCCTGTTAACGCTGAAAGCACCGGAAAGGCAGGTCCTGGTGGACCTCGATGCTTCCATGCTTCCCTGATGCTACAATATTCCGAATTGTCAGAAAAAAAGTGCTCGGAATGTCGGTCGATTTACCCCTCCTCATTTGTATAATCCACTTATTTTTTCGGTGATGAGGAACGTGAAACATTGTGGCGGATATCGTTACATTATTTTAAGCTACTTCCTCTTGTAAATTGTTACAAAGACAACTGTATAAATATTAATAGTGGAGAGATATGAATGTTTATTGTAATGTCCGAGGGGATGTGTATTGATTGGCCTAAGTCTGTGATTGGCACGAGTGCCTATTGGATTTTATGGTGATTATGAACAGCGGTGTGTACATCTAGAGAGAAGTATGTCTAAGACCAAGCCTAAGCTAGGACGCAAGATTAAATATTGATCATACATTTCAATCCTGAATTGTAAAAGGGTGTCTTTCTGAAACGGTGGAAGTGGATATCCTATTGAACGGCTCCCCCAAGCCGAAGCCACAAAGCCAGCTAGAATTAACAGCGCACAGTCGTAAAGGGGAAGCAAATGCCGATTGACCTCCTCATCGTCCTACAAGCTGGATAGAGTTTCTATGAATGTTCCGTCGCCGCCCACAACCCTTTCTCGTTTCTTCGCATTTTGTCTCCTACGATTTCCGCGGAATGCGTGGAACGATCGAGCATTCATAAACACCCGTGCGTTCAACTCGAATCCTCTTGGAGACAAGTGGTCGGGAAATGGATTAAATCGAGGGAGGAAGAGAAGACCACGAAAGCTCGAGATTCTCGAACGTTATAACTTCCTGCTCCCTGTCACCGCATTCCTTTTATGCGGAGTCACTCGAGCGAAACGACGGAATTAGAATCCATTTGTATCGTCGTCAGTCTGTCTAAATAAACCTTTCTTTTGCTTTCGTGCGATTAAGGACGACGGTTATGTATTATTTATGATCTGCTTTTGTGGTTTCAGGATATGGTTTGGACATACTTGGTACATACGATAGCTGGTTTTATCGATTCATCTATTACCAAGGGTTTATTTGGACTTGTTAAGATGCTTTGGAGATATTATCAACTACTTGATAGCATGAAGCACTTTAGGGATGTGAGATATGAAGTACGAGGTATTCCTTCAAAAGGTATTTTCACATAGGATAGAATGGGTTACCAAGACACTGTAATGTGGGGTTGTATCAGGTGCTCAGCTAAAAAATTCAACTTCTACATGCAGATCAACTTGTGAATGCAGGAATATTTCTTAGGACTGAACCTTGCAACCTAACAAACTAGACCCTTTACGACTTCTGCTATTCGATCGTAATTATAAAAATTTCTTCCTTTTATTCTATCAGATATTTATATTATATCGATTCCCCGCAGCAAAATATGAACCTGTCTCAAGGGCTATACCGAAGGGTAGGCGTCGAACGTGACGGATCGATCGTGACAAGCGACCCCCGACATGCTACCCTGTTCCAGCACCCCAAGATTCTTTTGTTCTCCGCAAATTGTCGTAGGTTATGATTTTCCTTGGCCGTGATCCGAACAACAGATTTCTCGGTCTCATATTACCCTGTCACATGGAGGAGTTGCTCCATTGTCCTCAGCTTTCTTGGGTCGTTCAAGACACCGCATCTCCGCGTATCCATGCAAAGCATTCTTCTTGCATCGTCGTTCTGTCCGCACGGAACAGAGCGACCCGGTGTTCCCGACGTACACAAAATGGCCGGCTCAGGTAAAAATTCAGTTGGACCACTTCTCGACTCCTTTGGAATGTTAACTCCACCGCGATCATTCACTCCTTGCACCCGGCTTCTGCAAATTACTCTTCGCTCATGAAATCCTGATACTTAATGGTACTCAACTGTCACCGATCATCGCTGATTGATTTATGCCCTTGACCCGGAGTTTTATAGATAGAAGGGTCTTATGCAATGGGAAGCTACTGGTGTGGCAACGTTATCTTTGCAATTGGGTAAGCGGTGTTTTGAAACCCTATTCTTGCTTTTGGATCCGTAGATTTCCGAGTAGAGAAAATAAGTGGTGCTCGATATCTGTGAATGTGGAACTTGTGCTTACCCTAGGGCCTAGGCTAATCGTACCCCAGGTTCTAGGACTTTGATTGTCCTGGCTTCCTAGGTCCTAGAGTTCTCTTTTGACTTTCTCCAACTTCTCATGTTTTTTAAAAATGACTACTTTTCAAAGTCTAATGAATTTCATTGTGTTACTATTTCAGATTGTAGCCAGCATACTCTCGCATTTCTCGAGTACCCAAACCATTCCATTTCTGAAGGACGCAGTCAGTCATATCACATCGAATATCGAGAAAAAAAAAACTGGACCAACTTTTTTCGATACCAGGAGGTCATAGAACGTCCGTGGTCAGCCCGTCAACGGCAGGTGGGCCGTTCGTGGGGTTTCCAATCAATCGGTACCTTCCGGTGTTATCAGAGTAACATAAGTCCGGCGGGAAAACCGAACTTTCCTATCGTTCGCAAGAAAAACGTGCGTGTCCCCCGATGCGTCGCTCCTGATAAACGGCGACGCGACCAAGACTTTTACGAGCCCCGAAAGAAATCGTGGTAAGAAAAGAAGATTCATGGGGTGTCGGTGGTTCGAGACAACCCCCGTCCTTCATTGCTTTCACATATGAGAACGTCTGGACGATTGGAATCGAAGGAAAGGGGTTTTAGTCGCTCAAGTGCTTCGAGTCACACATCGTGACAGGGATGCTATGAGGGTTCAGGAGGTGTCCTAATATTCGTGGGGTCGTTCACCCCAAAAACATTTCGAACGGGAGTGGTGGACGTCAATTGATTTTTTCTGGATGATTGAATTTTAGCTGCGGTTTTGGTATTCGTTGTATTGCACTTGGTATAAATTAGTGGCTGGATTCTCGTTTGTGTAATTAGGAGGTTCAGGGAGACTGTTTAATTCCCTCACAGTTTATTTCTCGGAGAAGAAAATATTGAACTGTAGCGTTTCATATTGAACTTTAACACCTTAAGTAGGTGCATATGTTACATATGAAAGTTTAGTATAAGGTATTCTTTTAGATTCAAACTGAGTTTGTATACATTTATACATATTTTGTATATTTTTGAAATTCATGCTAAACATATTCAGAGAGGTTAAGATTCATTTGACAATAGTGAGGTTATGTCTAAGGTAATCTGATTTTTTATAAAGCAAGAAAATACATGGCAGTGAAATAGCAAATTACTCATTTGCTAGTTTAAGCGTAACATATAGTTAAATATAGTTAAACTATATTTGCAATGTACTTATTAATACATCATTGTATAACAAAAAAATTTACGGTTCTAATTATCAAAACCCGTCAGGCTTACTTTTCCCTTTCGTTAAGGTTCGATCAATATCTGTTCGAACCTGCGCACTTGCAGCGACTCTCGCTTTCACCCTTCGATTTCCAAGCCTTTCAGTCTGGTAGCTCCTTCGCACTAGACGCCCATTAGTCTGACAGCTTGAAACCGACAAAAGCACCGAAATGTATGATTCAAACCAAATAAGCAGACGTATAAAAATGCTTCTTGCAAACAAACACCCCTCATACGTTGCAAAAATCTGAAGTATCATATGTATAAAATATCTGAAAAACCAAATATAAAATATCTGAAATAACCAAATATCTTAAAGGATAAAATTGACAAAGAATGTCAGACCATTTCACACAGAGTCATAGAGTGACGTTAGAGTAACATGGCTGCCATAAAAATTAATCCATCCTTGCAACGCAATTATCCATAAGTCATACAATGTCTGATAGTCTACATACATACACCTAATACAAGCTTGATAAACAGTATGAAACTCAAAGTCCACAATCGCCTGTCAAAACTGTCCATTAACGCATCAGATCGATGGCATCATAACTGGCTGAAGCACAAGGAGAGAATGAAGCCTAAGGAGGTCTCAGCATCCAGCTAAGTCGTTCTAACGGCCAGCCATCCGAGCCCTACATCCCGGAGTCCCATTCAAATGCGCCCAGTTAAAGGGTCGAGTTCCGATCGTCCCGATAATTGGAAGGGCTATCGGCAGTCTATTGGTTTGATCCCTCGTTCCCAGGCTACCAGAAGCACGCCGGTGGTCGTACGAAATTCATCTGTGTCCCACCGTGTACATACACACCTCTCCGTCAGTGTGGCGCTCTTCAAGGTTCGTTGGACGCGCTTTCGAAAGCGTGATCGGACAGGTCGGAAGTGGACCTGGATTGGTACGTATGTACTCGTAGGCGGACTACCCCGTGACAGGAATAATTTAATCCGGTGCCCGAGGGAAAGGGTTGAATAAAATATATTCACATATTCGTAGCAGGCTGGTATGCGACACCAGGAGGCTCAACGGTTGGACAAAGCCCTTTGGGGCGTTATGGTGCTCTGGTGACTCGTCCTGTTCTTCGGAAACTGTCGTTTCCACTTCGGACCACAGGAAGGGAAACGGGTGGAGAATTAATGGGTGGAGAGGATTCGGGTTACTGGTGTGGGAGAGAAAGGGTTCGTCTCGTCGGGATTCCACCCACGCTTTTTTCACAGGATAGCATCCTCGCGAGGAACCCCCTCGACTCGCGGAGCTGCTTAGCGTTCCAGGATTTCGATTACTTGGACTTGATTAGCGTCAAACTATCACCATCTTCTCTCATACCAAAAATTTAGCATTTGAGAGATTTGAGAGATGTTTAAACAAAAATGAGACAGTGTTGCAAAGTGAGACAGTGTTACACAGTGAGACAGTGTTTTAAAATGACATAGTGGTTCACATAAGTGCATACATGCTGTGTTATGTCATTTATGACGTCCTACCCTGAGCTATCAAGGTACACAGTCTGCCATTCACATTTGTTCAAGATGTGTCATCCATCAAGACAGTGGACTATGCAAGCAGTCCTATGGAGGTTAGCCTAACCCCATGCTGCCCCAAATGAAAGGGTTCCGTCTTCACCTTCCGCCTGCAAACCTCCTACGTCCTGATGGCTGCCTGAACATTGTCACCTGCGGTGTAATTAATATTCATGTATACCCTCATGAATATGATCCTACACGACACGTGCACAATTGTAATCAGATTAATCCAGAGCCTCCATGCCAAACATCCTCCGGAGGATTTGAACTCGTTTCATCCTACACAGATTCGGTAGATTGTGCAGGTATCAGGGTGTCATGAAAGTCCCAACCGATTATTGGATGACACACAAAAGTGTTAGGGCAACATAAATCCAAGCTTCTTGCGCGTGAAAGGGGATTAAGGATGTAACAACGAACGAGACAATTCTGGACAATACAAGAGTAAACAAGGGGATCAGGACAGGATGAACGGCGAGGAGGATGGACGGACGAATTGGGGTGCGACAAACTAGGGGTGGCACGAATTGCGGTTCATTCTCCGCCAGGAGGCGGTTCGGAGGGTTAATGGATTGTGTCATCGGGGTTCGGATAGGGGAGGGTTTCATACCATTTGCCGAGTCTTAATGTAGGATTTATGTATCGATTTTAGAGTTGTCTTATTTCTGACGTCTGTAGATGTTAATAAAATTAATTTTTGATCTTGTATTTTATTTCCACATCCACTGCGAAAAATATAACTAGATATTATTATACTTTAAGATATATGGTATGCCTTAATATTTGTCAAATTTTAATAAACAATTCTGCAAATGAATAAAAAATGTTTGAAACTCTAATACTCAAAATTTGAATTTTCCCGCCATAATTTCGCCATTTGTGTTTAGAGAACACGTGACCTATTATAACCTCAATCGGTGTAATAGATACGCGTGCAAAATAAAAGTTATGAATTTTTACAAAGTATCGAAACGTTTTTAAACGTATCGGTAGAGAAAGTATGCACTTAACGTGTGGATGCTGTAAACCTTGAGTTTACCGATAATGGGATTATGCGAAAGGAGGGGGAGCCTGTGATTTAGAGAGTACGATTTGAAGAGATCGTTACATAAATGGAGGAAATGAGAGGTTCAGTGTTAAGCGAAGATTGAGGAAGTAATTGAAGTTTCATGGCACGAAAGGAAATACACGGTTAAACTTTCTAATCACGTTCTATCATCTTTTAACTGACGAACGTTTCTTTTATGTTAACACCGTGTTCAATTTAATGTCTTTATAAGAATTCATGGATATCTCCCTTAAAATTTAAGTTCGCCAAATAGAAAATACTTTCAGTTCAGCAAATAGGAATTAACGTGTTAACCTAACATCTTTAACTC
Source organism: Megachile rotundata (assembly GCF_050947335.1). Taxonomy (NCBI): domain Eukaryota; kingdom Metazoa; phylum Arthropoda; class Insecta; order Hymenoptera; family Megachilidae; genus Megachile; species Megachile rotundata. Next base: position 9,035,968 of record NC_134998.1, on the reverse strand, counting down.
GGTCAAAAGGAACAGTATGAAAGAATTAAGCAATTAAGAATGACCAAGAATAGTCAAAAATAAAATACACGAAACTGTGTACTTGAAAAAATATCTCGTCAAAGAGGATCATTTTCAGAATAAAAACTCAAACATAGTTTGTTCTGAAATAAACAAATTTTATTCCGAAGATGATCTACAGTCAAAGTTTGCTCGTGAACGACCTTAAAAGTGTTAAAGTGTATCAGTGTTGAACTTAACTAGTGTTCCACAAATTTTTACCCGTGATTTCAACCCCATGAAATTGTACCACGATGGGTGGTGCACCCAGTACACATCTGGGCGTATTACATCAGCACCGAAGGAGCAAACGTCTGGGCGTTTCCGTCCTGAAGCAACCTTCCCATCAACGGGTGTCCTCTAGGCGGATGCTGAACCTGTTCCACGAGGGTATCTCCGACCGCGAAAACAAGGCACGGCGGTTTGGAATCCGATCCCCGGGGCCAACGATCGTTTCAATTTGTATCCCGACGCTCTTCAGCGCGAGGTCGCGATTCCGCACCGCCTCTTCATGTCGTGGTTCCGCCCCGCGAGTTTGACGGCCTGCCCTCCGCGGGAGCCGCCCCCGCTCTTCGAACAGGAACACAGGAACTTGCAAGAATTCGATGAACTTGGCCTTGGGGATACGGGCACCTTGCTGTGCTATAATCGAATGCTTTATACTCTTCCTACTTTCGTTTCACGCTTTACAAATGAACGTATACCTTCTCTACATTGCAACACTTAATATTTCTTGTTTGGGAGAAAGTTGGAGCTTAGAAGAAATATGAATCTGAAGTCTGTGAGATGAAGTGTCTGTATTTAAGGCCAGAGTTTCAATGTAATGGTATTCAGAATAAATAATTTCTTACACATTCACTCTATGTCTCATCCCCTACCAACTAAATAGTAGTTCTAGGGATCCTACCACAGTCCCACATGATATTTCATGTTTTGCTTCAGTATTGATCCCACACACAGTCAAGGAGCAAAGCGGCAATTCATGGTGGTCCAACAGAGGTCTTTTGATCACAGCCCGCTCCATAGAGTCCATTGTGACGGGGCATATCTTTCCACAGGGAGATGTTTGACGGCATTTGCCTGCGGTATGGTATATGTTGAAGAGAGAGCTTCAGCCACCGCCCAGTCAAAGGCGGCGCGAAGGGAGTACCCCCTCGTCACTGTGCCGTCCCAAGTGATGCCTCCCCAGCTGCGTATGGAACTTGCTCCATCCACTTAACATTTATGTCACTTGTGCATAAGTATCTGAATGTGGTAGCATATTCGTTGTTATTTTGTATGTAGGTGCAATGGTAGCTTATGATGTGATACAGTTGCTTATGATGTGGTACAGTGGCTTATGAAGTCATACAGCGGCTTATGGATGTGATATAGTGGTTTATGATGTGATGCAGTGGTTTATAGTGTGATGCAGTGGCTTATGAAGTCATACAGTAGCTTATGGATGTGATATAGTGGTTTATGATGTGGTACAGTGACTTATGATGTGATGTAGTGGCTTATGATGTGATAAGGTGACTCATGATGTGATGCAGTGGCCTATGATGTGATACAGTAGCTTCTGATGTGATGTAGTGGCTTATGATGTGATACAGTGACTTATGATGTGCTGCAGTGGCCTATGATGTGATACAGTAGCTTCTGATGTGATGTAGTGGCTTATGATGTGATACAGTGACTTATGATGTGCTGCAGTGGCCTATGATGTGATACAGTAGCTTCTGATGTGATGTAGTGGCTTATGATGTGATAAGGTGACTTATGATGTGCTGCAGTGGCCTATGATGTGATACAGTAGCTTCTGATGTGATGTAGTGGCTTATGGTGTGATACAGTGACTTATGATGTGCTGCAGTGGCCTATGATGTGATACAGTAGCTTCTGATGTGACACAGTAGCTTATGATGTGACACAGTAGCTCATCAGCTTCTCAGCTCACAACACTAGCTTATAATGTAATACAGTAGCTCATAAGCTTCTCAGCTCACAACACTATCTTATACTGTAATACAGTAGCTCATAAGCTTCTCATCTCACAACACTATCTTATAATGTGCTACAGTAGCTCATAAGCTTCTCATCTCACAACACTAGCTTCTGATGTGACACAGTAGCTCATAAGCTTCTCATCTCATCACAGTAGAGTCTCAGCTCACAACAGCAGCTTATAATCTAATACAATAGCTCATCAGCTTCTCATCTCACAACAGTAGCTCCTCAGCTCATAACAGAACCCCCAGACATTTTTGTCCCTATACATGTTTAACGACAAAATATATGTCAAGTTAGCATTGCACATGCCATCAGACTCCCCCAGTCACTCAGATTATTGGCTACATAGAGAATTTCGAATCAACCCTACAGGCGGGCCTCGGTAGGCTGGCAAATCGACACCCTGGCATGCGTAAACACGGGGTTCGAACCCCCGAGAGGAGGAGAACCTTATAATGAATCGCGCATGGCAGATTGCGCAACGGTGTTCCTTTTCGAGCTACCCCTCTTTGCATTGATAGGGTAGGCAGGGTACGGGAGCATGCGTGAGGGTCGAACATGTGTTCGACTGATATTTGTACGAATGCCACGAGAGTACGAAATATAATTAGGAATATTTCCTAAGTCAGTGGTCATCAAAGTGCAACCTGTGTACGGAGTTTGGTCATCAAATTTTATTTGACCCCTGACTTTTATGTATAAATGTTAGAAATATCATTTGTGACGATTCTATTGTTTTGTTATGAGGTGTGGGACTTGTGGACTTGCAGTGAAAGGAGTTTCACTGTACAGTAATATCTTCCACACTGTTCCTATTGCCTCTATGCTTATTTATTTACATGGTAGTATTAGTATAAATTCCAAGATGGATCACATTTGTTTATACATACATTGATGTTCTAATAAATAAAGATATCTGTCGACCAGCTTTCAAGTTTCAAAAATTTCTATGCAGCTCATTTCTTATCTCAAAAAGTCCCAGTTCTAAATGCTGCAGCTGTAGTAAAGGACTTAACCCAACTACGTTATTCAGTGAAATTTCACCAGTGTTTGGTATATCAATTACTTTCGTCCGCACAGAAAGTATCAGTTTACCGCGACAGCGCACGTGTTACTCATCCGAAGCGGCTAAAATAGTTGCAGCGTGTCGGCATTGACCCAATTGAGCGGCAGACAGGCAAGCCGCCAGCCACGTGATCGTGCGATGCGCATGCGCGCGACCCTATCCAGGAACAGATCGTTCCTGAAGGATCCCAGCGAAGAAAGGTGGAGAGGTCGGAGGACAACGGTCGAAGAGGAGCAACGGTACAGCTGGTAGGGGGCAGATAGTCGCACGAGGTTGGACGAAAGGGCCAGGCACACGCCAGTCGAAAAAGGGTGCGACCTTCGTTGGCCGAGGCCAGCCCTCGGGGAGACCGCGCCCACGCATTTTCAGCAGGATCGCAGCAGACGGATGGAGCTCGATGGCCTTGAAACTTCTCTTCCCCGCCGACATTCCACCGCGAGAGTTGTCTGATCCCTCGAAAGGGCCATCAAGGGTCGAGGGAGTCCCCACCATGCGAACCGAGTAGTCTCGAGGGAGTGGGCGAAACGAGTTTTTAGCCGAGTGCCGGGGGCTATGACCAATCCAGATTACTTGGCCCTTTGATTATGGTGCTGTAAAACGGAGATTGGTTAGGTACCCGAATGGGTCTTTGGACGGTCTACGATTCAGATCGTACGATTTATACACACGATGTATGTTTTAACATTGTTAGGACAAGTGGTCTAACTGGAATTAGTACATAGTTAAAAAAAACTGTACTGCTATCTCCTCTAGCTAATTAAGGCTAGTCTAACCTAACCTAATCCTAGTACAGACTATTCTAATTTTAGACTAATCTAAATTAATCTTAGATAAGTTAGGGTTAGACCTTAATCCAACAGTAAGCTAATCTAACCTAACCTAGTCCACTAGCTAATCAAGGCTAGTCTAATCTAACTTAATCCTAATACAAACTATCCTAACTTTAGGCTAATCTAAATTAATCTTAGACAAGTTAGGGTTAGACCTTAATCCAATAATAAGCTAATCTAACCTAGCCTAGTTCACTAGCTAGTCCACTAGTTAATCAAGGCTAGTCTAATCTAACTTAATCCTAATACAAACTATCCTAACTTTAGGCTAATCTAAATTAATCTTAGACAAGTTAGGGTTAGACCTTAATCCAACAATAAACTAATCTAACCTAATCCAGTTCCTTTGTTGGACCACAAACTGCCTCCTATATTTAGTGAAGTTTTTATTCAAGCCATAGTGGATTAAAACTTCAGTTCTTTATGAAATTTTTATGTAACGAGTATGTCACAAGGAAATATGTGTTTGTCTTCATGGTTTTTCTTCAACGAGATACACCTACGCATTTTGAATAGGATTTCAGCAACTGTTGCAAGGTGAATATGTATATGATCCTCTGGCGCATTTTCTGAGGATTTTCGCATAATACAGAATTGGTACTATTCTGATATAATTATAAATAATGTTTAAGGATTGTACTTGCTTAATAAATTTTTAATCTTACTGAAATGTTATGTTAGAATAACTTAAAAAGGCAAATCACTTCATAAGTGCATATGAATATTTTATGTTCAATATTCATAAACTAAGCTTAAATATATTTAAGCTAACTAACCTTAAGTATGATAGTGAAGAATACTGTATCATATTGTACTGACATTAATTTTGATCAATGTCAATTTTTACAATAAATCTTAATTGTTAAATAAAAAGTGTATACATCAAAGTGTCTAACTTTTATCATATGATGTTTTGATCATAAGGCTCTGAAATGGCTGCTAGGGTGTTGCCATGGTGAGACCGCTCCATGAAAATATGAAGCACCATAACCTGAAACTCCTGGACATCCTACTTCCCTATTTTATAATATACGAGAGATATGAATCTATCCATCTGCTGAAATACCGTCATATATTATTCCATATTTAAGATTCCTCAGATTCATATCAAATACTTCTGTAATTACTTTACAAATCATTTATGTCAACAACTTCTGCCACAAAACTTTTTTTGAGAGTAATATTAAATTAACTTAATGTTTTAACAATGAACTAAATCCTATAGATACAGTGATAATTCTTAGACACAGTATTAAGAACAATTACATACATATATTACAAGACATAAGAATGCAATATTTGATATGCAACTGTGTAATTTTATAAGCATCTACATACATGCTTTTTCTTAATATAAGCATCAGTAGTTAACCTTCAATAACTAATAAGAAAAAAATAAATATGTATTGTACAATATTATTGCAAAAAATAAAAGTAAGATTTGCAAACTTAAATTTTAAAAGTGGTAGTCATTCTGCATAGTACCAGAAATTCTTTTATTACCTTATCATTCTTTCCTTTTTATCAAACTCTTACAAATGATAAATTGATTCCACCTAAAACTAAATACATCAGATAATATTTCTAAGAAAAAATAAGTATGTATTGCACAATATTATTGCAAAAAATAAAAGTAAGATTTGCAAACTTAAATATTAAAAGTGGTAGTCACTCTGCATAGTACCAGAAATTTTTTTATTACCTTACCATTCTTTCCTTTTTATCAAACTCTTACAAATGATAAATTGAATCCACCTAAAACATAAATACATCAGATAATATTTCTAAGAAAAAAATAAATATGTATTGCACAATATTATTGCAAAAAATAAAAGTAAGATTTGCAAACTTAAATATTAAAAGTGGTAATCACTCTGCATAGTACCAGAAATTCTTTTATTACCTTATCATTCTATCCTTATTATCAAACTCATAAAAATGATAAACTGACCTAACATAACCTCACCTGAAACAAAAATACATCAGACAGTATTTCCAAGAAAAATATAACAGTTATAAAATTTATATCGACGTTCTCTCAAAGCATCCGTACTTGCTCCGCACCGTTTCCCGCCCTGCGACCTCTTCGCCTGCCTTATTCCCCTGCTACACCGATGTAACGGAGTTGTTTACACTGCGCATGTAATATGGCACCAAATGCGCTTCTGTTCATGTCACGCTCCTCCTGGCTTTCCCCTGTGTCTCTGCCTATCCCGTCTCTCCCAATCGAAACATTAAACGACCTGCTAGTTATAACAGCTGGTTACGTCTGCAATCGCTAATGTAACTTACAAATCTGTATCCCGTTTATAAATTCGTCGTCCGATGGTACACGCGTCGAATTACCATCGTACACAAGCATCATTGAATATTTGTCAAGACCCTTTTTTCGTACGTCGCGCCATAAAAAAGACATTCAAGCACGACGTTGTTACATCTTGTCGAGACCACGGGTTAGAGATATCAGAATTGAGGAGAAAGTCGAATCGTTCTCGATACATCCCCGACCAGGAGCTCATGCATGCGAGTTATTATGCGGGCAGGATGTTTTCAGCCCGGTGTCGTCATAGTTGTTTATGGCTTCAACAAAAGAAAGGGAGAAAAGGCGACATCAAGAGCAAATCACGATACGGTTGGTAGCAGGGGCGCAGCATTCCGCGAAGGATGCATACACGAAATACATAAATACCTCGATTATGCTTACCTTAACCCTAAATTCTTTTTCTTTTTTTAAGTGGAGTTTGTTAAATATTCTTTAAACGTCATTTGTTATTATAGGCAGAGTGGATGACTTTTTGAGGTGACATCAGCACGTGTGGTTTATGTCTGAAGACACGTGGTTCTTTCAATGTTCTTCTCAAGGAAAGTCATTGACTGACCCTACACAACCGAAAAGTCCACGACGAGATATGAAAAAAATGAAAAGTGATATCCCTGTTAACAGGAGACCATGGCAGGCCTGGAGCAGGCGGTCCGGAAACAGGTTCGCATTTGACTTCCCTCAAAATGTCACCTCTTCCAGTTTAAACATATATTTTCTTTTGGTTTACAAATATGTGCTCTACTCATCTGTGATCAACTGAAATATCTTGTATAGCCTGTTGCACAATATGTCATTCAAAGAGTATTTTTGATGAAACACCAGTGCATTACCTGCAAAAGTTTGCTTGATTTGAAGGAGACATTAAGATGATCAGAGTTAAGGACATGAACAATGTATTTATAATTTATGTGTCTATTTTGTTGTATTGGTTTGGATCTTTATGGAGGTTAATTTCTGTTGAAAGATGAAAATATGTATGATAATGAAGATGTGGAAGTTTCAAGGTCCTGAGTATAGAAGTTTATAAATGAAATGTATGAAAAACCCAAAGACCATGAGTGTAAAATTATAAATTGCAAAAAACCTGCAGTCCTAGAGTACAAGGTCCCATAGTCCTAGGTGCTGCAGTCCCAGGTCCTGAGTATGGAAGTTTAAAAATGAAGTGTATGAAAAACCCAAAGACCATGAGTGTAAAATTATAAATTGCAAAAAACCTGAAGTCCTAGAGTACAAGGTCCTATAGTCCTAGGTGTTGTAGTTGTAGATGCTGCAGTTCCAGGTTCCAAGTATAGAAGTTTAAAAATGAAGTGTATGAAAGACCCAAAGTGTATGAATGTAAAATGCTAAATTGCAAAAAGCTTGAAGTCCTAGAGTACAAGGTCCTATAATCCTAGGTGCTAGTCTTAGGACCTACAGTCTCAGGTCCTATAGTCTTAGGCTCTACAGTCTTGGGTCCTACAGTCTCAGGTCTTACAGTCTTAGGTCCTATAGCCTTAGGCCCTACAGTGCAGATCCTATAATCCTAGTGTCCTAAGGTCCTAGTGTCCTAAGGTCCTAATGTCCTAAGGTCCTAGTGTCCTAAGGTCCTAGTATCTTAAGGTCCTAGTGTCCTAAGGTCCTAGTGTCCTAAGGTCCTAGTGTCCTACAGTTCTAGTGTCCTACAGTCCTAGTGTTCTACTGTTCTGGGGTCCTAGGGTCCTAGTGTCCTACAGTTCTAGTGTCCCAAGGTCCTAGTGGCCTACAGTCCTAGTGTCCTACACTTCTAGTGTCCTATGGTCCTAGTGGCCTACAGTTCTAGTGTCCTATGGTTCTAGTGTCCTATAGTCCTAGTGTCCTACACTTCTAATGTCCTATGATCCTAGTGACCCACGGTCCTAGTGTCCTACAGTCCTAGGTCCCACAGCCCTAGTGTCCTACAGTCCCAAAGTCAATTCCAAAGTGAAGTCCCACTCCTCAACTACAATTCCCAAAATTAAAAACTTGTAAAGTAAAACCCCAACTTAATCCAATCTCCCCACATCTAATTTCATCCAATCACAAAGAATAAAAGAATGCAAAGAACACAATCGTATGCAAGTACGAAAAAACAGTAACAGCCTCGACATACAATGTGACAGGCTCATGCATCGTGTCATCATCGTAATAACAGCAATTAGATTCGCTCCATTGAGTTCTAAATGCGGAGACTCGACCACTAGGAACGCAGATGTGTCGAAGAGCCACGAAGGATCCTTGGAAGGAGGAGATCTTCCTGCGATTTCATCCTGCTATCCTGACCGCTGTCGCCGTCTTTCTTATTAATATGCTAATTTTACATGAACACAGCATGAAATTATGAAGGAGCAATCGTTCCACTGCATTTCCCCGAAACTGTTTGTCCAAGGGTTTTCAACGTTGTCCAGGGTGTTTCAGGCTTACAGGCACGTGTAATACGAAACACCTTCGACCAGGGTATCATGGGCATGCACGGAGTCATCCCTTGCAAATCTTATTTTCTTCCAGTTCTCATTTGCCATTCACTTTTTTCAGCTTTGCATTTTACTTGTTGGGTTTAAGGATGTGAATGATTCTATACTGCATAGTACACCTGTTATGGAATATTTCATTACTTCCTTTAGATTTGTTTTTAAATATTTATTGAATATTGTTAGAATGCAACTTACATTGTATATATGTGTCATTGGGTTCCTGGAATAACCCATGTCCTTACAAAGTCCTGTGGTATTTAGAAGTTAAGTTTTATTTACAAAGTCATAATGGACATAGTGTATGCACCTGTAAAAATTATGTGGATGTTCATTCTTTTGTTCAGCACTTTTCTTGTTGGGTTTAAAGATGTGAATGATTTTATACTGCATAGTACACCTGTTATGGAATATTTCATTACTTTCTTTAGATTTGTTTTTAAATATTTATTGAATATTGTTAGAATGCAACTTACATTGTATATATGTGTCATTGGGTTCCTGGAATAACCTAGGTCCTTACAAAGTCCTGTGGTATTTAGAGGTTAAGTTTTGTTTACAAAGTCATAATGGACATAGTGTATGTACCTGTAAAAATGATGTGAATGTTAAATAAAATAAATGATCTACAAAAGCACCTTTTACTTTAATTTCTTAGTATAAACTTAATATACCTAACACTCTCTCTTTACCTATACAGAGTTCCATACTCTCTGAGTGATATAAACGTCAACAGTCATTAATCATACCAGTGCAAGTTATATCAATGTACCTGTGCTTGTAAACTTAGTACATGTTACATTTCCATAAACCAATAACTGCAATGATTGATACAAACCCACCATAAAAACCTGAAAAAAATTCCACAGATCAAAATTCCACAGAAATAGGTTAACATCGACACTGTAACTCAGCCATCATCACAAATAAAGGAAAAATCGAGTTTGTTGCCGAGGATGATTCCAGGAGGATCAGGGCTCCATCAGCAGGTGGACGTGTCGATGGCCCTTCAATTCCCTGAGGAATGAAAGATTTTCTGCTTCAGTGACTTCGAAAGAAACAGAAACGACTGATCGATTAGGAGTGCACGAAAAGATGGAGCAAGACGTTGCTTAAAAATATCTTCATGGTCTCCATGATCATGCACGGGTAAATAGGTTTGTAACGACTCTTCGCTGTCGGCTCGTGACGGGCCCTATCATTGGCAGCCATTTGATACCAAACTGAGACTACTGGACACCAGGAGATCATGCGCTGAGACCCTTTGTAACGTGACACTCTGTGCACGTGCTTCGGTTATGCTGAAAATATTTTCATGTTTGTTATTTATCTTGTGTTTATCTTAGAAAATATTTCTGATTGTGTGAGTGCTAACTTACTTGGTGAATAAACTTGTTCAGTGTGAATTCATACAAGACCTGTCAGTGTAAACAAAATGTTCTAGAATGTTCCACCTTTCTGAGACATTCGCCACTCTGTCAATAATGAATTAACAACACTATAGTTCAAATAAGAAACTCATTAAAACTGATAAAGCAACAGTAAATAGTAAAGCGGTCCTCGAGGTACACCGAGAAATTAGATATAATATTAGAAACAAAATGCATGGCTCAATTATGAACTCCTAGTAGAACCAAAAGGTACATAAATATAGACAACAGTATACAGCGGCATAGAAACCGGATGTTTCATGAAAGGGCGTCTAAATAACCACGAACTTGGAAACATTCGGCCTCACATGAGCAGGCAAACATGAGAAGAGGAGTGCACGTGATACGATTTTATGATACGAGGAACAGGAAATAAGTATGCGTTATGTTAATCACCTTGGTGTTAAATGTTTGAATAACGATGGGGAGACTTGGTCGAGGAAAAACCTTGATCGTCGTACACCGAGGACAGAAAATGGATAAACAACCTTATGGGGATGGTAGGATACGGTAGAAGGTTGACGCGTCTAGCTAGGTTTTCTGTGGCGTATCGATTGTCTACCCTCCTAGTAAACGCGTCTAGTTTATAAACTATATTATGTAAGAAGTGAGGATATGGGGGAAATGTTTGTTGGTGATGTATTGTTAGAATGGTTGTGATTATATTTATGAATAGAGAATGATTTGTTATGAGCAGAAAATGTTGATATGTACTTTTGAATTTATTACTGGTGATTTGTTACATGTAGTTTAATACCGTGCAAATTTAAATTAAATCAAATTAGTGCAAAATTGTGTTTATAGTGGGATTACCCTTTAAATTATTGAGCGAGCGAGTCGAAGGCGAGCGAAGCTCTTATACTTGACTTTGCAACTTTTTTGTCCGCGTTTTTCTTTTGCACCACTCAACCAATTCTCGTTAAATTTTGCATGCATATGCGTATGTACATCTAGATGGATATAGAAAAAAAAAATTTTAATCGGACTTGCCACGAACGAATAATCACCGAAAAAACTGATCCTAAAAAGTGAGGGTCCGAACATGCATATAAGGAAAATAAAAAAATGCATATTTCGGCACTTTGACGACGTAGTACGGTTCCTAAGGCATTTAGAAACAAATTTCTATTAGGGTTTGATGCGTTTTGATGCCTAATAAAGCCAGAAAATGAATTTTTGTAGAATTCGGTTCAAAACGGTACAGGTGGCGCCATCTAGCGGCGAGCGGCGGAACTACGTAAAATAAAATCTCGATTTTCTCGAAAACTAGGGACTTTTCCGAAATTCTGAGATATACAAATTGTTCCTTGTCGCCTACGGAATCGAACGAATGTAATTATAGCCTGCTAGGACAATTATTAAGGAAGATAGAAAAATAGCCCATTTCATGGACTAGAAAATTGGCGTCCATCTAGCGGCGGAAGTTGGAACTACAAAAATAGAAAATCTCGATTTTCTCGAAAACTAGGGACTTTTCCGAAATTCTGAGATATACAAATTGTTCCTTGTCGCCTACGGAATCGAACGAATGCAATTATAGCCTGCTAGGACAATTATTAAGGAAAATAGAAAAATAGCCCATTTCATGGACTAAAAAATTGGCGTCCATCTAGCGGCGAAAGTTGGAACTACAAAAATAGAAAAATGCGATTTTCTCGAAAACTAGCGTACTTTGAGTATTTCTGAGTCTCAGAAAGTGTTATGTGATCGCATTAGAAGCAAAATAATGCAATAAAAGTATCCAAAAGGCTTTAATAAAGAAAATAAAAAAAATGTCATTTTATGGAGAAAATTTGTGGCGCCATCTAGCAGCGAAACTGCGAACTAAACTGAAAAAACGATTGTCCGAACACGCGCTAAGGGGTCAAATAAAAATTGATTTTCTGGGCTTAATAGGCAAAAAAATGGATAACTTATTCAACAAAAATTGCTTTAAAATGTCTAAGGAAGCATACTACGTCGTCAAAGTTGCGAAATATTACTTTTTATATTTTTCCTTAGCGCGTGTTCGGACATACGGTTTTTCAGTTTAGTTCGCAGTTTCGCCGCTAGATGGCGCCACAAATTTTCTCCATAAAATTACATTTTTTTGATTTTCTTTATTCAAGCCTCTAGGAAGCTTTTATTGCTTTATTTTGCTTCTAGTGCGATCACATAACGCTTTCTGACCCTCAGAAGTACTCAAAGTTCGCTAATTTTCGAGAAAATCGCATTCTTATATTTTTGTAGTTCCAACTTTCGCCGCTAGATGGACGCCAATTTTTTAGTCCATGAAATGGGCTATTTTTCTATTTTCCTTAATAATTGTCCTAGCGGGCTATAATTACATTCGTTCGATTCCGTAGGCGACAAGGAACAATTTGTATATCTCAGAATTTCGGAAAAGTCCCTAGTTTTCGAGAAAATCGAGATTTTATTTTTTCCTAGTTCCGCCGCTCGCCGCTAGATGACGCAACCTGTACCGTTTTCGACCGAATTCGACAAAAATTGATTTTCTGGCTTTATTAGGCATCAAAATGCATCAAACCCTAATAGAAACTTGTTTCTAAATGCCTCAGGAACCATACTACGTCGAGAAAGTGCCGAAATATTCATTTCTTTATTTTCCTTATATGCGTGTTCGGTACCTCATTTTTTAGGTTTAGTTCACCCGTTTCACCGCTAGATGGACGCTCCTTTTAAGGTCCATAAAATGCATTATTTTTCATTTTTTAATATAACTTTATTAGATTACACTAAAGACATTTTTTTGACCTTACTTTGATTCTGGAACAATTTGAGACCATAAATCATACGTAAAAATATATTATTCCGTCGAAAAACGCTATTTTCAATCTTGTTAATTTCACATTGTACCACTAGATGGCTCCTGCTATACTGTTCAGACAGAAAGCGCGCGAAGACGAATATTTCAAAAATTCTATAGGTACAATGCCTTCAAAGTAGGAGTACTTTAGTTTAAAAATTAGAAGTAACTTTTTTAGGTAACAATGCAATGATTAATAATGCAATAAAGTATTCCTTTTTGTGTTTCTTGTTACAGATTTAATAGTTACGATTCCTTAACTAATTGTATAAATTTAATTTAAAAATTCAATGATAGAAAACAGTAATTTTTACACAAACTTAATAGATAAATAAATTTAGAATGACTGTGATATACATAACTGCACATTCTTATTAATTATAAATTATTATATGGGTAATAATACATTACTATAAGTAACAATGCTATAATAATAATAATAATAATAATAATAACAACAACAACAACAACAACAACAACAATAACAGTAACAATAGCAATAGCAATAGCAATAGCAATAGCAATAACAATAACAATAACAATACCAATAACAATAACAATAGCAATAGTAATAGCAACAACAACAACAACAAGAATAATAATTATAATAATAATAATAATTATTATTATTATAAAAAATTAATATAATATAATTATTATAATTATAATATAATATAAGTATAATAATAATTATATATAATAATTATATAAAATATAATATTACTTAGAATAATAATTTATAATATAATATTACTTAAATTACTTAGTTAATATGTACTTACAGTTTAAATGTGTAAGTGTTATTAGTTACAGGACTTTACTGGTATAATAATAATAATAATTATATTATATAATTAACATAATATAATTATATAATTATTAATTATATAATTTATAATAATAATAATAATAATAATAACAACAATTATTAATAATAATAATTATTATTATTATACCAATAAAGTCCTGTAACTAATAACACTTACAAATCTAAACTATAAGTATTAACTAAGTAATTAATTATAAACTATAGTATTAATTAAGTATTAATTAAGTAAATAAGTATTAACAATAATACTCACAAATTTAAACCGTAAGTATTATTAATTAAATTGAGATACTATATCACAATTCCAATTAACCAAATTTCAAAAGCTGACTAACACAATACAGCGAGTAAACAGAAGGTCCATTTTGAGTGGCATCCATTTTGAACATTCTGTTTCACGTTGAAACCGACTATTTCGCATTTGTCGCGTTAATAAGTTCCGATTGTTCGTCGGAACCAGCTTCCTCGTCACGGTGGCTGCGTTCAATGTGTTAAAATTCGTGTCGCAGGGACGTATGACGCGGAGGTAATTAAGTGGAGGAGCAAAGAGAGCCTGGAGGTTGTGCAAAAGACGCGACCCAAGAGCCGCGGAGGTCAGAACTCGTGACCTACTTTATCCATCGACAACTGCTTCCTACTCGAACAACATCTTATTCTTCCCTTGTTCAACGTGGCAAACGTTGGCAAGCATCGACGAGCGGAAATATTGTCTCCGGAAAAAAATTGTGTCATTAAGCGCGAGTGCTAATCTCGTAACAGAGACTCACTTTTACTCTCTGATCGTAAGAAGCGCTAGTAACGCGCATGATCTGAATTGTTATTCTTGTAACAATTTTACTTTTTTAAATTGTGGCAATTTGTTAATCATAAATGGAGACACATGTTTTTAAGGTCATTTGAAATATTTGTATTTAAATTTTATGGCTAGCATTTTATAGTTAGTAATATAATTTGCAAATGCACTGTGTAATTAGCTAATAAGAGTTTATCTATTCAAATCTAGATCAGATTCTTATCTGTTTCTGTCGTATATCAAGGACTTGAATAGGAACTCTGAGGAGGAGTGTTTCTACCCTTAGGTAAAGCCTCAGCCTTTACAGATAGGGTGAACCGATCATTCTAAACTGATTTGGGACTATTTAGAACGATGTGGTTCGAAGTAGACCGATGTAGATCTGGGTCGATCCAAAAGCAAACTATACCAATGTTCTAATTTTCCAAGGTCCTAACTTCTCAAGGTTCCAATTTCCCAAAGTCCCAATTTCCCAAGGTCCCAATTTCCTAGAGTCCCAATTTCCCCACGTCTCAAATTTCTAAAGTCCCCATTTTCCAAGGTCCCCATTTCCCAAGGTCCCAAATTATCAAGGTTCCAATTTTCCAAGGTCCCAACTTCTCAAGGTTCCAATTTCCCAAGGTCCCAATTTCCTAGAGTCCCAATTTCCCCACGTCTCAAATTTCTAAAGTCCCCATTTTCCAAGGTCCCCATTTCCCAAGGTCCCAAATTATCAAGGTTCCAATTTTCCAAGGTCCCAACTTCTCAAGGTTCCAATTTCCCAAGGTCCCAATTTCCTAGAGTCCCAATTTCCCCACGTCTCAAATTTCTAAAGTCCCCATTTTCCAAGATCCCAATTTCCCAAGGTCCCAAATTATCAAGGTTCCAATTTTCCAAGGTCCCAACTTCTCGAGGTTCCAATTTCCCAAAGTCCCAATTTCCCCACGTCTCAAATTTCTAAAGTCCCCATTTCCCAAGACCCCAATTTCCCAAGGTCCCAAATTATCAAGATTCCAATTTTCCAAGGTCCCAATTTCCCAAAGTCCCAATTTCCCAAGGTCCCAATTTCCTAGAGTCCCAATTTCCCCACGTCTCAAATTTCTAAACTCCCCATTTTCCAAGATCCCAATTTCCCAAGGTCCCAAATTATCAAGGTTCCAATTTTCCAAGGTCCCAACTTCTCGAGGTTCCAATTTCCCAAAGTCCCAATTTCCCCACGTCTCAAATTTCTAAAGTCCCCATTTCCCAAGACCCCAATTTCCCAAGGTCCCAAATTATCAAGATTCCAATTTTCCAAGGTCCCAACTTCTCAAAGTTCCAATTTCCCAAGATCCCAATTTCCCCACGTCTCAAATTTCTAAAGTCCCCATTTCCCAAGACCCCAACTTCTGAAGGTCCCAATTTTCCAAAGTCCCAATATCCCAAGGTCCCAATTTTCTAGAGTCCCAATTTCCCCACGTCTCAAATTTCTAAAGTCCCAATTTCCCACTCGCCCGATTTCCAAAAGTCCCAATTTCTCACTCCCCCAATTTCCAAAAGTCCCAATTTTCCAAAATTCCAACATCCCAATTTCTGCCAAACCAGACTCGTATTTTCATCGCAACTGAATTTTCACTTCGATTTTAACTATAATCTTCATAATCAAGGATCTTGAAAACCAGTCTAACTTTTCAGTGTTCCTCTGTTTATAGCGATAATTGCCTACAAATTTATAGGTCAGTCGCTAAAATGGACTCTGCAGGCTTTCCTTTACCCAGCCTCAGATTCATACAATGATAATTCATTTGAAACAAAGAGTCCTTTCATCTTATGGACAAACAGTTAACTTTATAATGAAAACCTAAAATTGGTAATGAATAAATAGTCACAGAATTTCTACGGCATCGATTGTTCACGGTAGAAGGGGTTGCACGTGTTTTTGCGACTCGGTCGAATAACAAGCGTGGCACTCGGCCCAAGTGCCGTGAACTCGAAGCATCCCTAATACCCGTGGAACCCGCTGCCATCGTATCCAGTTACAAGGTTCCAGGGTGCACGTGCTTATTGTCGCTCGGTACTTCACCTGACACGTGGCAATTTTCAATTCACCGCTCCCGTACGAGGCTGCTTGACTTTTTGATGTGACGTTTGACGGAGGTGACCTTGCTTGAACCCATGGTTCACCTAACCCCTGTTTATTTTTAATTGGAAAGGAACGTTGGAGATTAACGAGAAAATTCATCGCTACACTTCTATCCTAGATCACATTGATCATAGAGGGATCTGGGATAACTGGAGGGATCTAGAGGGACCTTGGTGAATTTTGTTTAATAGTAAAGCTTTGTTTAAATTTTTAAGGAACAATGGTGATGGACCCTGGTCCAGGTTCCTTGTTTACTTTAATAGTGCTTTAATGTGCTAGATATATAGTTTCGAATCATTAGTTTTCTTAGTGTGTTATAGCAAAGATGGCGGAGATGCCTGTAGACAAGATGGCGGAGATGCTTGTAGACAAGATGGCGGAGATGCCTGTAGACAAGATGGCGGTATGAGAACAGTGGGTCCATCTCTTGTTATATTACTTCATGTATTACTGCGGAGAAGTATACCTTCCTCAACTCCCAAATGAAGCGTTAAACCTCATTCTAGCAAATGGACATTATGTTCTAATACATAATTGACCTTTGTGATTTGGGGATTTTGGAATTTGGGACCCTTGTGATTTGGGGATTTTAGAATTTTGAGACCTTGTGATTTGGGGAGTTTGGAATTTTGGGACCTTTGTGACTTGGGGATTTTGGAATTTGGGACCCTTGTGATTTGGGGATTTTAGAATTTTGAGACCTTGTGATTTGGGGAGTTTGGAATTTTGGGACCTTTGTGATTTGGGGACTTTGGAATTTGGGACCCTTGTGATTTGGGGAGTTTGGAATTTTGGGTCCTTTGTGATTTGGGGATTTTGGAATTTGGGACCTTTGTGATTTGGGGATTTTGGAATTTGGGACCTTTGTGATTTAGGGATTTTAGAATTTTGAGACCTTGTGATTTGGGGAGTTTGGAATTTTGGGACCTTTGTGATTTGGGGACTTTGGAATTTGGGACCCTTGTGATTTGGGGATTTTAGAATTTTGAGACCTTGTGATTTGGGGAGTTTGGAATTTTGGGACTTTTGTGATTTGGGGATTTTGGAATTTGGGACCCTTGTGATTTGGGGAGTTTGGAATTTTGGGTCCTTTGTGATTTGGGGATTTTGGAATTTGGGACCTTTGTGATTTGGGGATTTTGGAATTTGGGACCTTTGTGATTTAGGGATTTTAGAATTTTGAGACCTTGTGATTTGGGGAGTTTGGAATTTTGGGACCTTGTGATTTGGGGATTTTGGAATTTGGGACCCTTGTGATTTGGGGATTTTAGAATTTTGAGACCTTGTGATTTGGGGAGTTTGGAATTTTGGGACCTTTGTGATTTGGGGACTTTGGAATTTGGGACCCTTGTGATTTGGGGAGTTTGGAATTTTGGGTCCTTTGTGATTTGGGGATTTTGGAATTTGGGACCTTTGTGATTTGGGGACTTTGGAATTTGGGACCCTTGTGATTTAGGGATTTTAGAATATTGAGACCTTGTGATTTGGGGAGTTTGGAATTTTGGGACCTTTGTGATTTGGGGATTTTGGAATTTGGGACCTTTGTGATTTGGGGACTTTGGAATTTGGGACCCTTGTGATTTAGGGATTTTAGAATATTGAGACCTTGTGATTTGGGGAGTTTGGAATTTTGGGACCTTTGTGATTTGGGGATTTTGGAATTTGGGACCTTTGTGATTTGGGGAGTTTGGAATTTTGAATAATTCTCCGCGAAATCACTATTTGCCAAAGTGTCACCGGGTAAAGCTTTGAAAAGGGTGTATTCGGAAGATGTGGACGTAAAAGGGAGGGTACAGGTAGAGAGAGTGGGTCAAGTAATATCGACCATGCAGGAGCGGAAGAGGTATAGGAAGGTTCGGTTTCGCGGCTCTCCAAGTATCTTTGTCTATGTTCAATGACGAAACTATATTTGTTTCTCCATATTGTGCCGTCCAACAAATCAACTATATTTGTCGAGGCTTTCTGTTGACCTATGGCAAACGCGGTAGCGAGTTGCTCAATCGGTAATAGGTTTCCCTTTTGTACAGCCTTTTCGTGTCTGACGTCAGTATCCTTAATGTCCCCATCTACGTTTCCCGACAACGTTTTGTTCGACGAGACGGATTGTACGATGATCTCGGCGATTAAATTAAAAATATGGAACGGGGGAGGCTATTGTACCGGCGGAACAATTCACCTGTCATTATCACGCAATTAGAATCGTTCCGCGCTATTCAATTGCTCGTTAAGCTTCCTTCGTGAATTGAAATAACGGGAGATGGAAATTCTTACTCGTTAACCGACTTTCCTAGGCACTATGGTCGTTTCCCGTTTTTAGATTGCGATTATTAATCATTGATGGTTCGAGCGAAGTGAATAGTGTTTTTTGGGTTTTGAGGTTGGGTGGTGGGGGCTTTTGAAGTTTGGGAATTTAGGGAATTTGGGGAGTTTGGGGGTTTGGGACATGGAGATTTAGGGATTTTGGAATTTTGGAATTTTGGAATTCTGGAATTTTGAAATTTTGAAATTTTGGAATTTTGGAATTTTGGAATTTTGGAATTTTGGAATTTTGGAATTTTGGAATTTTGGAATTTTGGAATTTTGGAATTTTGGAATTTTGGAATTTAGGGATTTAGGGATCTTGGAATTTTCACACCTTGGGATCTAGGGATTTCGGGAATTTTCACACCTTGGGATTTAGGGATTTTGGGAATTTGGCACCTTTGTGATTTAGGGATTTTGGAATTTTCACACTTTGGTATCTAAGGATTTTGGAAATTTGGGACCTTGGGATCTAGGGATTTTAGAATTCTGGAACCTGGCGATTTAGGGATCTTGGAATTTTCACACCTTGAGATCTAGGGATTTTGGGAATTTGGCACCTTGGGATCTAGGGATTTTGGAACCTTGGGACCTTTGTGATTTAGGAATTTCGGAATTTTCACACTTTGGGATCTAGGGATTTTGGGGATTTGCGACCTTGGGATCTAGGGATTTTAGAATTTTGGAACCTGGCGATTTAGGGATTTTGGAATTTTCACACCTTGAGATCTAGGGATTTTGGGAATTTGGCACCTTGGGATCTAGGGATTTTAGAATTTTGGAACCTTGTGATTTGGGGATTTTGGAGTTTTGGAACTTTGGGACCTTGTTATCTAGGGATTCTGGAATTTTGGAACTTTGTGATTTAGGAACTTTGGAATTTTAGAATTTTAAGATTTAGAAATCTACAGATTCTGAAACCTTGACATCCTTCAACTTCTATTATTAAAAAAACTGCAAGTATCAAAAGTTCACCTTTCCATAATTACCCACGCGATAATTCCCCGTTGCATATCACCCTACCCCATAATCTCCCGTTCCATAACTCATCACTTAACTCCTCCAGACTACTTTATCTCCAAAAATACAAACATTATAACCATTGTACATAAAAATAAAGCAGTGCTTAAAAGATTGTATTATACTGCTTCTGAACGGAACATAATACCACATCAGAGGTATGCTTTAGGGCGCACAGCAGCCATATAACAAGTTTCACGTTTCCAATTTAATCTCAAGAAGATTTCCTTTTGTTTTTAAAAAGTTCCGACACATTTGGCCAGAGAAACGCAACACGTGTTCGTCCCGTGAGCGTGTCTGCATTGTTTGCGTTAAGAAATATGGTGTTCGTGTTCACTGACACTAGAGAAAGCGAACGTGTCACGTGCAGCTATCTCTTTGTAGCTTTAACAGATTTTGGGAATTTGTTCTCCTTATACCTCTAGATTTTTAGTTCCCTAGATCCACATATCCCTAGATCTTTATAACTTAAGATTTAGGGAATCTGTTTACCTTAGACTTCCAGATCTCTAATTTCCCTAGATCCACATATCCCTAGATCTCTATAGCTCTAGAATTCCATATGTCCCTAGATTACTGCATTTCTAATTTTCTAGTTCTGATAGAGAATTACTACAATTAGAGCTATTCTAGAATTTTATAGATTTCTATATTCCTAGTTGCTAGAGTTCATGTATCCCTAGATCTCTATAGCTCTAGAATCTCATATGTCCCTAGATTTCTATATTTTTGGATGTCTATGCTTTAGATCTCTACAACCCTAGATCTCCACGTTCTTCAATCCTATACCTCCATGTCTCTAATTTCCCTAGGTCCACATATCCCTAGATCCCTATAGCTCTAGAATCCCATATGTCCCTAGATCTCTATATTTTTGGATCTCTATGCTTTAGATCTCTGCAACCCTAGATCCTCACATTCTCGAATCCTATACTTCCACATCTCTAATTTCCCTAGATCCACATATCCCTGCAATCTCTATAGCTCTAGAATTCCATATGTCCCTAGATTACTGCATTTCTAATTTTCTAGTTCTGGTAGAGAATTACTACAATTAGAGCTACCCTAGAATTTTATAGCCATCCATATTCCTAGTTACTAGAGTTCACATATCCCTAGATCTCTATAGCTCTAGAATCCCATATGTCCCTAGATCTCTATATTTTTGGATCTCTATGCTTTAGATCTCTACAATCCTAGATCCCCACATTCTTGAATCCTATACTTCCACATCTCTAATTTCCCTAGATCCACATATTCCTAGATCTCTATATCTTCCTATTACTAGATATCCCCAGATCTCTATAGCTCTAGAATCCCATATGTCCCTAGATCTCTATAACTCTAGAATCCCATATGTCCCTAGATCTCTATAACTCTAGAATCCCATATGTCCCTAGATATCTATAACTCTAGAATCCCATATGTCCCTAGATCTCTATAACTCTATAATCCCATATGTCCCTAGATATCTATAACTCTAGAATTCCATATGTCCCTAGATATCTATAACTCTAGAATCCCATATGTCCCTAGATATCTATAACTCTAGAATCCCATATGTCCCTAGATCTCTACATTCATGGATCTCTATACTTTAGATCTCTGCAACCCTAGATCTCCACATTCTTGAACCCTCTACCTCCAGATCTCTAATTCTCCTAGATCCACACATCCCTTAATCTCTATATCTCCCTATTACTAGGTATCCCTGGATACCTATACTCCAGATATCCCTAGATTCCTATATCTCTGAATCTCCTATCCCTAGTCACAGGGAGATGGGGACTTCATACGCCTCCATACTCCACATCTCCAATCCATATATTCCTGAACCCCCATCTCTAAACTAGATATTCCTAAGTCCTAACCTAACCTAACCCTAACCCTTCATACCCCTAAGTACCCTATTAGACTCCTATATTTCTATACCTACCCACATCTCCATTCCATGTACCCAGACTCCGCTATCTCTAGACCTCCAGATAAATCCCGGTACTCGTAAATCCCCAGTACTCCCCATACCGTATACTCTCCATACCGTAATCTCCCTATATCCTATCCTCCCTATACCGTAAACTCTCCATATATCAAGTCCCAAGTTCTTTGAACCCACCGTCCTTCAAACTTCCATCCGCTAAACACCTAACCCTAGATCACCGTTAACTTCCACCTAATTAAAATGCCGTCCATGTAGAGGTCCGTGCGACAACCCTGTTATAGATTCCCAGCGTGGACTGTTGATTTTCCAAGTGGCTGAAACTCACCTGTAATCGCAAGGCAAAGATATCTGTCGGGAGAGCCACGTCCACCTTCGCGGCAGCCGCGGTATTCGGGGCGCAGACTCGCGATTCTTAGCCGAGTCCACGCCTCCAGTTTCGATGTCGGCGGCTACGCCGGGGGAGGGAGGATCCGGTGAGGAGAATGGAGGTGGACGAACGACGGAAAGGTTCACGGGGAAACGTACGGCCAGAACGAGACAGAAGCAGGACGAGAGGGTAGGATGCACCCCCGTGAATCGCCATGACGTCACGAGGTCGAATCAATATCACGGAACCGTTCCTCCGCCGCCAGTCCTCGACGCCGAGAAGGATACCTTGTGCTCAGTACGGGGTGGCCTCCACGACTGTTAAGGACGTCGGGAACATCGTCGTTCCGGCGACAACACCGGGTTCTTCGAACACCTTTTTCCCGTCGTTCGGTCCGCGAATGATTCAGTGAATTGTGCAGTGCCTCCGACATTCCACCTGAACGTTCCGTGAATCTGTGAGTAGAATTCATCACATTCGTAGCTCAAGTAGATCGCTTTTGAGGAATGACATTTTCGTAGGTAGTCACCCGTGTACGCGACAATTTTATTTTTCATCCGCTGTTGTTGTCTAGTTGGTAACGTTTGTCGCACAGCTGTCCTTGAAGGATAGGTTGGTTTGTGTTCAGAATCTCGTGAATTTGTCCGTTTTGTACGCTCGCGTGTACCCTTACGAAGAGGAACACTTTTCTTACCTAACGTATCGATTCAGAACTATAAGAGTCCGAGTAATTCATGAGAGGACCATGGGCCTTCGACTTTCTTGCGCATAACTCCCAAGTTATAAGGTCTATAAAAAAATATTACTAAGAAAAGTTCAATGTTATAACATGTACTACAAACTTACGTCGACAGAATTTAAAAAGAAATGAAAAAAAAAAATTTTGAAAAATGGGCCTTCGACTTTCTTGCTCATAACTCCTAAGTTATAAGGTCTATAAAAAAATGTTACTAAGAAAAGTTCAATGTTATAACACGTACTACAGACCTACGTACACAGAATTTTGAAAAAAATTAAAAAAAAAATTTTTAGAAAATGGGCCTTCGACTTTCTTGCGCATAACTCCTAAGTTATAAGGTCTATAAAAAAATGTTACTAAGAAAAGTTTAATGTTATAACATGTACTACAGACCTACGTCGATGGAATTTTAAAAAAATTTGTTAAAAAAAAATTTTGAGAAAATGGGCCTTCGACTTTCTTGCGCATAACTCCTAAGTTATAAGGTCTATAAAAAAATGTTACTAAGGAAAGTTCAATGTTATAACATGTACTACAGACCTACGTACACAGAATTTTGAAAGAAATTAAAAAAAAAAATTTTTAGAAAATGGGCCTTCGACTTTCTTGCGCATAACTCCTAAGTTATAAGGTCTATAAAAAAATGTTACTAAGAAAAGTTTAATGTTATAACATGTACTACAGACCTACGTCGACAGAATTTATAAAAAATTGTTTGAAGGTATCGTTTACAGTGGTAGATATTGACCTATAAAATTTTCACTGCTCATATAGCTGTGCACTTAAAGAGTACAAGAAGGTGAAGGCCCATTGGCCCTCGAGGCGTGACGGCCTTGAAGAGCCACAAATGAGGTATACTCTCACATTTGAGCACGCGAGCGTACATGTGCGAAATGACCCCATGAAATACTTGCACTGCTGGAGAGAACACGTCGTTCTTTCAGGTGAAGACCATACTGATCCAGGTGATCGGTACTGGTACCACGGACGAGGAAGGATACCGAGGAGGAAGCAAAGGTAGCAGCAGAGGAAGTAGCAGGCTTGGTGAGTTGGGTGAAAATCGATGGCCATCAGCGCCCATGGGCGGCCTCGCGTTTAGAACAAGGAATAGCCCCTCCCAGAAGACCTCGCTCCGGTGGGGCGATTGCTGCCCCCCAAATCCCAACCCTCCGTCGTCGTCGGCCGTCTGGAAGGACCATCGCCAGGACATGCCGTTGGTACCCGTGTGAGGCTGCCCCCCGCTACTGCGTGACTGTACCCCGCGGGGTCTTCAGAGGTACAGCATCTTCTTCTTATAGTCTCCTCCGATATAGCGAGGTCGTAAAACTCTTACACCAAAAACATCATCTTACATAACTTCTATAGATAATATTACCAATGCTTCAGATAGCTAATTTTATCCACCGATAATTTTACCCTTGCAATTGCTTATCGGTAATTATGACTACTTGCAGCGCTACTATTAAATCAGTGGTATAGTAAATTATAGGGTAGGGAAGATGTAATCTGAAATATCGATTGAAGCAAAGCTAGAGAGAATAAAATTATGAAACATTGTGACTTTGGGAATTCGATTATAAAGGGTAACGGTTGATAAGGGCTTGATTTACGATCTCGCTATATCACGGAAGGGATTATACCGGCTTCGCGTGCAGGTTAAAAATAAATCTTCCCGGCACCGTTTGTGCACATGCTTTTCTTCAGTTATTTTTTTCGTAGACGCTCGAATTCGAAGATTTTTATCATTATGACTATGGTTTGCCTTGGTGTACGCACGAAAGGGTACTGTAGTTATCACAATGTTCTGTCGGTGCACAATGTGATAGAGTAAGAGGTCGAGTATGGGGTACCATGGATTTAATTGAAGTACTGTGCTGGCAGAATTTAGTGTAGTTGTATTCTTTTGCTTCTTTGAGTTGGAGAATTTTTCTTGGGTTTTGTGTTTGATGAGTTTGGACGTTTGGTAGTTCCCTGATACTTAATTTCTAAAATTTTCTGTTATGCTAATTTTCCAATTTTCCAATTTTCCAATTTTCTAATTTTTCAATTTTCCAATTTTCCAATTTTGTACTTTTCTAATTTCTCAATTTTCCAATTTTCCAAGTTCCCACTTTTACAATTTTCCAATTTCTCAATTGTCCAATTTCCCACTTTCCCAATTTCTCAATTTTCCAATTTCCCAAGTTCCCACTATTCCAATTTTCCACCTTCTCAATTTCCCACATTCCCAATTTTTCAATTTCCCACTTTTCCAATTTCTCAATTTTCCAATTTCCCACTTTTCCAATTTTCCACCTTCTCAATTTCTCACGTTCCCAATTTTCCAATTTCCTACTTTTCCAATTTCTCAATTTTCCAATTTCCCACTTTTCCAATTTCATACTTTCCCAATTTTCCACCTTCCCAATTTCCCACTTTCTCAATTTTGCACTTTTCCATTTTCTCAATTTTCTGATTTTTCAATTTCCCAAATTTTCACTTAACCAATTTTCCAATTTTTTACTTGTAGCAATTTTTTAAATTTTCAATTTTTCAATTTTCCAATTTTCTAATTTTCTAATTTTCCACTTTTCCACTTTCCCAATTTCCCAACTTCTTCACTTGCAAATCCATAAATTCCAGAATGATCAAATATTTCCAAAAGTATAATATTTAAAAAAATTTCCAATTGAATAAATATGAAATTGGCAATATACCAAATAACCTCAATTTTCAAATTTTCCATTTTTCACACTTTCCACAAAATAACTTTTCCAACAAACCTTCGGTGTCCGTCACAAATATTTCTCAGTCCAAATAAAACCACAGTGACATTGTAAGGTGTTGTTTTGAAGCGGCAATAAAGAAAGTGAAAATGAAAAATTCAATTATGTCGCATAAAGAGCGTCTCGTTTTTTTAGTCAATTAACACGTTGGTTCGATGCGGCGCCTAACGCGTGCAGTTGACTGTAAATTCTACGTTCCTGTCCAGAAGGCATTTAAATCGCCCAGCTGAGTTCACCCTCTAATCCCATTAGTCCCGCTTCACCCTATATGTACACCGTCCCAGCCCTTGCACAAGAAACGCGTAACCTTACTCGCATAAAAACGGACTCTCGACGTGTATGTAAATAAAGCAGAAACTTTCAAGGCTTTGCCATTAAATCGACAAATAGTAAGAGTTCACTTTGTATTACGTTCCAAACATAGAAACAGATAGACCTCTCGTTATATTGCCACGGACACTGTGGCAGTAGCACTCTTGTAATAATAAAAAATTCTTTAAATCAACAATATATTGTGCTATTAATAAAGTTTTATTGGTTCACGTAAACATCAGTGTGGTAAATCATGTACTCACTGATTCGGCGATATAACAAGAGTGAACTAAACAGATAATCGTAGACATAAGATCAATGATATATAGTACTACTAATAAAGTTTTATTAGTTCACATAAACATCAGTGTGGTAAATCACGTAGTCACTGATTCGGCGATATAACAAGAGTGAACCAAACAGATAATTATAGACATAAAAGCAACGATATATAGTACTATTAATGAAGTGTTATTAGTTCACATAAACATCAGTGTGGTAAGTCACGTACTCACTGATTCGGCGATATAACAAGAGTGAATCAAACAGATGATCATAGACATAAAATCAACGATATATAGTACTACTAATAAAGTTTTATTAGTTCACATAAACAATAGTGTGGTAAATCATGTATTCACTGATTCGGCAATATAACGAGAGTGAACCAAACGAATAATTATAGATATACATATTCGGCTGTCTTGATCTGACAAAATTAGGGTGCATTTTTGAACACAGAAATTTTAACAAAATTTGACACGTGAGCTCCACAAGATGGCGCTCGAAGCTTGAAACTTGACAAAAAATGTTGCGTTACAAATATTTTTTATATAAATTGATTAGCAGAATGATTTGGAAATACCATCGTTTTTAAAATGAGGGTTTTAATATTTGTGCACAGGAATCCGAATTTACCAAAGTCGGATCGACCGGCGAACCACCCGGACTTGCGTCTACGTCAGTTCGAGTTCACCCAGGTGGACCCGTACTCCCCGAAGATGATCAACTTTGCCGGTCTTGTCTCTATCGCTTTGTTCTACGTGCTGATATTGGCCGTAGGAATATGGGCGGCCAGGAAGAAGGAGACCGGCAACGACTCCGAGGAGGAAGTCATGCTAGCGGGTCGTTCGATCGGAATGTTCGTCGGTATATTTACGATGACCGCGACCTGGGTTGGAGGTGGTTACATCAACGGCACCGCCGAGGCCATTTACACCAAGGGCCTCGTTTGGTGCCAGGCTCCTTTCGGATATGCCCTCAGCCTCGTTTTCGGTATGTTATTTCGTTATTTCACTGATGATATAACTTTATGACATACTCATATGACTTCTGTACTTTGTTATTGGTTAAAGATTATTCGGACATAGAGATTTTAACGCCTTGCTCTATAATATCATGACGCACTTGTGACACACAGGACAGTTCTAGACTGGTATTTTTACTGTGATTAAATTTTCGGATCAATTCTGTAATCTACATAATTTACGTTGGTCGCTGCTAGATGGCGCATGAGGGACACTGGCTTTCTCGCTAGTGCTCCAGCGCTCCGGTACCACATATAGGTCCTATCCGCTCTTATAATATCGCGACGCACTCCTGACGCACACTACTTTGTTATTGGTTCGTCAACGATTATTCGGACATAGAGATTTTAACGCCTTGCTCTATAATATAATGACGCACTCGTGACGCACACTACTTTGCCATTGATTCGTCAACGATTATTCGGACATAGAGATTTTAACGCCTTGCTCTATAATATAATGACGCACTCGTGACGCACACTACTTTGCCATTGATTCGTCAAAGATTATTCGGACTTAGAGATTTTAACGCCTTGCTCTATAATATAATGACGCACTCGTGACGCACACTACTTTGCCATTGATTCGTCAAAGATTATTCGGACATAGAGATTTTAACGCCTTGCTCTATAATATAATGACGAACTCGTGACGCACAGTACAGTTCTAGACTGGTATTTTTACTGTAATTAAATTTTCGGATCAATTCTGTAACCTGTGTAATTTACTCTGGTCGCCGCTAGATGGCGCATAAGCGTCACCGGCTTTCTCGCTAGTGCTCGAACGCTCCGGTACCACACACAGGTCCTGTCCATCCCTACCGTACATCCCTGCATTTAGATCACGAGTTAGAATGTCTAAGAGACCTACACTATGTCACTGTTGCTAGTAGCATTGCTATATATAAAATAAAATTTATTTTCTCATTCTAACAACAGACCTAGTAAGACAAATCTATAAAAATTCGGCTACCAGCAATGGTACTAGCACCTCATATATGTCTCCGTTCTATAAGTATCCTAACCATGTATCCTAACCACTGGTAAAGGAAAGAATGTTGTTGTTACAGGTGGTATATTCTTCGCAAACAAGATGCGAGAACAGGGGTACATCACGATGTTAGATCCTCTTCAAGATGCATTTGGCGAACGTATGGGAGGTCTTCTGTTTCTTCCTGCCCTATGTGGCGAGGTCTTCTGGGCCGCAGGTATCCTAGCAGCTTTGGGTGCTACCTTGGCGGTTATCATTGACATAGACCAGCGTCCTTCGGTCATTTTCAGCGCTTGCATCGCCGTTCTTTACACGCTCTTCGGAGGCCTTTATTCCGTTGCATATACCGACGTTATTCAGCTTTTTTGCATTTTCATTGGGCTGGTAAGTTTCCTGATAATTACTACGTTTCTTCACTTTGATTTCCTTTCTCCATTTATCAAACTCTCTAATTCGTGCGTGGTTATTAATTTCGTTGCGATGATTGACGTTCCCGGGATAGGTGCGGCCACGCGTGGGCACGCTAATTGCAATAATAGCGTTGTCATTTTATCTCGGAATCTTTTAACGTACACATTATCACGCATAATCTCTATTTTACCCTAGTCTATTGACAATTTTCACCTTGGCGTAGCACTCGATCCGTTGACAATGTTTTTTTAATAAAAATCCTTATCGAAGGTTATCACGTATCGATTTTATTTATCGCTTTGACTATCACCGCGTTCAATAGATACCCTATCGTTCGCGTGAAGTGTGCTTGAAGTTTTGTACTATCTAGCCTCTAAAAATATACGGACACCTATTGATTAGAGTGATTTTACAAATTTCATTTGGAAGTCTTTAAATAAATATGTTTATCTGGATGTAGATATCATATTTAATCTAGAAATGATTAGTACATAATTAAATATTTAGATTGTTGAGTACTTGTGTCCCTAGGTATTTAGATCACAAAATATATTCTTTATAACTCTTTATAACTCCATATGACTCTTTATGACTCGTTATGACTCCTTATGACTCATTATAGCTTCGTATGACTCCTTATGATTCCCTGTAACTCCTTAGGACTCCTTATGACTCCCTATATCTCCCTATAACTCCTTATGACTCGTTATAACTCCTTATGATTCTCTATGACTCCCTATAACTCTCTATAACTCCTTATGACTCTCTATAACTCCTTATGACTCTCTATGACTCCTTATGACTCCCTATGAGTCGTTATAATACCTTATGACTCCTTATAACTCCTTATGACTCCCTATAACTCTCTATAACTCCTTATGACTCTTTATGACTCCCTATAACTCTCTATAACTCCTTATGACTCTCTATGACTTCTTATGACTCTCTATGACTTCTTATGACTCTCTATAACTCCTTATGACTCTCTATGACTCCTTATGACTCCCTATGAGTCGTTATAATACCTTATGACTCCTTATAACTCCTTATGACTTCCTATAACTCTCTATAACTCCTTATGATTCTTTATGACTCCCTATAACTCTCTATAACTCCTTATGACTCTCTATGACTTCTTATGACTCTCTATGACTCCTTATGACTCCCTATGACTAGATATAACTCCTTATGACTCCTTATGACTCCTTGACTTCCTATAACTCTCTATAACTCTCTATAGCTCCTTATGACTCCTTATGACTCTCAAGGATCTTATATCTCTAAGTCACAGTAGCTTTAAGTTTCCGTGTCCCTAAACCTTCTAAACCTTCTAAACCTTCTAGATATCTTACTATATAACCCTCTATAACTCCCAATATAATTAAGTCCCCTCCTAAATCCCCATACTCTCAGATTTCCATACACCTCTATCTCCAGTTACAATTGCAATCAGTGACGAAGTAATTCCCTGAAACCCATATAACCTTTTGATCCCAACGCCGGACAAAACGTCCATTAGCTGTAATTAATCACGATAGAGCAACGGTCCGGATAGCATTACCATAAGATAATTGCAACATGGACCACACAACGAAGATACCATCAGTTCATTCGTATTCATTCTCTTTCAGTTTGCTCGAAAAGCAAGCTTTTCAGAGTTGCCCTCTGCCCTTTGGTACTTTCATCTCGCGTACTCGATCTACGGTTCATTAAGTTGAATACGTGTAAGGGTCACTTCTGACCGTCGTTCAAATAAAACAAAATATCGAAACGGTTATATCTCAGACGACAATGTTTATGCTTTCGGTTATAGTGGATGTGCATTCCATTTGCCTGGACGAACCCAAAAGTGCAATCACTCGGTGACATGCAGGTGGACTGGATCGGTGAAGTGGATTCGAAAGAGTACTGGGTATACATAGATTATGGACTTTTGTTGATATTCGGTGGTATTCCGTGGCAAGTGTACTTCCAACGGGTGTTGTCCTCGAAGTCGGCTACTAGGGCTCAGATATTGAGCTACGTGGCTGCGTTAGGATGCATACTGATGGCCGTCCCGCCTGTTCTCATCGGGGCTATCGCCAAAGCGACGGGTAAGTCACTTTTGTTATATCGCTATTTTAACTTTTATTATATTGCCACTCGTTATGTGATCAAACTTTATATAAGTTGTCGACTACGTGTTATACTATCCATGCGTTATATCGTCCATGCGTTATATTGCCACGTGTTATATCACCTACGCTTTATATTGCCACGCGTTATATTCCCATGCGTTATATTGCCACGCGTTATATTGCCACGCGTTATATTCCCATGCGTTATATTCCCACGCGTTATACTCCCACGCGTTATATTGCCACGCGTTATGTTGCTACGCGTTATATTCCCACGCGTTATATTGCCACGCGTTATATTGCCACGCGTTATATTCCCACGCGTTATAATGCCACGCGTTATATTCCCTCGCGTTATATTGTCACGCGTTATATTCCCACGCGTTATATTCCCACGCGTTATACTCCCACGCGTTATATTGCCACGCGTTATATTGCTACGCATTATATTCCTACGCGTTATATTGCCACGCGTTATATTGCTACGCATTATATTCCCACGCGTTATATTGCCACGCGTTATATTGCCACGCGTTATATTCCCACGCGTTATATTCCCACGCGTTATAATGCCACGCGTTATATTGCCACGCGTTATGTTCCCACACGTTATATTGTCACGCGTTATATTCCCTCGCGTTATATTGCCACGCGTTATATTCCCATGCGTTATATTGCCACGCGTTATATCACCCACGCATTATACTGTCCACACGTTATATCATCTATGCGTAATATTGTCCTCACATTATATCATCGACGCATATTTTATTATCCACGCGTTATATTATCCATGCGTTATATTGTCTACGCGTTATATCATCCATGTATTATATTGTCCACACATTATATCGTCCACGTGTTATATTGTCCATGCGTTATATTGCCATGTGTTTGACATCATTTGCTATATCACTACATCCTAGATCACCCTACACAATATACAGCCACTTGTTAAATCGCCACTTGTTCAATTCCTACGCGTTCCATTGCCACACGTTCATTTTCTATATCACCACTGACCTTCTCACAATATATGACCACGTGTCAAATCGCCACTTACTACACATTACACTGTTACACTAACTCGTCACATTTTACATTGCTATTCTAAAGAAGTCATTTTAAATACCATTTGTTCTCCTTACAACCCTCCTTCGTGGTGATATAACGCGAGCCAAAATTTGCACCATAGCAGCGCAATAAATATGAACACGAATAAGAATAACAAGCGAAATATCGATTTTATACCTTTACGAACCGTTCGTCCTTGTCCCTTCGAAGGGGTAGCGAAACGTGTTTCATGGATCCTCGAAGCTAAAGGGGATCGAATTAGACCCGGTTTGCTCGTCATCCCCCCTGTTCGAATTCGAAGGCTACTTGACATTTGGCCGTATCGCATCGAGGGAGAGACAGAGATAAAGCGAGAACTGCTGGTATTTACAAGGTTCCAGGACTAAGCGGGTCGGTGTTGTAACGGAAGGGTGTGTGGGCGAAGGGTTCTTTGATATCCCACAGGGTGTACAATAGCGTGGGATTTTGTCACATGACGTGGTCGGGACGAGGGTGGCAACACCACTCGCTCGCCAACGCGGAACACAATAGAATCACCGGAACTAATACGACACGATAGCCCAGTATCTACTGTACTTTTGTTTCGGGATACAAAGATAAATGTTTCTTTAGCTGTTAGATACTTTCTATCTTCATTTTACTCTTTCGAGGAATTTATCAAATATAAGTTCGAGTCGAAAATATAAGTTTGAAGCGGTAATAATAATAATTGCAAACGTTTTAAACCCGACCGGGTAATATTACCCATTCCAGATACGCGATAACCCACACAGCTGTTACCTTGGGACCGAACTGGTTTTTTGCCAGAAAGGCGAATCGATTGCTTCGTATCGTTACACCACATCACGCAACAGTTTTTAAAACATTTATTAATTGATTTCAGCGACGATAACGACGATGTATTACTCTGTTGCAGCTTGGAACGAGACGGGATACACTGGCCCCTATCCCCTCACCGAGAACGAAACAAGCATGATCCTGCCGATGGTCCTGCAGTACTTGACGCCAGATTTCGTTTCATTTTTCGGCTTAGGCGCAGTATCGGCGGCGGTGATGTCTTCGGCCGACAGTAGCATCCTCTCGGCGAGTTCCATGTTCGCCAGAAACGTGTATAAATTGATCTTCCGTCAGAGGGTAAGTCTCTTCGTGGTTCTCGGCGATATATAGCGTGGTCGTAGACGGTTAGGTCTGTTAGTTGATGCAGCGTCGAGGATCTAAGATCTAGCTCATCTTCGTTTTGATAAGGTCGCATAACCATACCTGTCCTACAGATATTCATAGTCTACCGCGACGGATTCACAAGTGTTAGACTAACTCATTCGGATTCACACTAGTCTAACACCTCGTGTGTTTTTCATCGATTACGACCACACTATATCTCGACAGGAGCCATACGTAGACGATCGTTTCCATATTTTTCATTTTCATAGCCATTCATATCATCCCATGGTCTCGACCACCATCACTCTCATATCACTAATCATCATCATCATCATTTATCATTCATCGGTATACGATCTTCAAGGCAACATACGTAAGCGTGAGCGTCACTTGGGGCCTCGTCGTCGTCCCTTCGAGTGACTCGTGTTAAACTAGGACCATCCGCCATTTGCTACGACGCTGTAGGCTAGGTTAGGCATGACCAAGTGCTTGCTGAGAGCTGCTTCAGATTACGAGCTGGGGATTTGGGACTGTTGGGACTAAGGATTAGGGATTGGGGATTAGGGATTGGAGATTAGGGAGTGGGGATATGTGGGATTGGGGATTTGGGACTTACGGATACTTTGGAATGCATTCATACCCACAAGGATTTGAAGCTGCGAGGATTTGGGAAGTTAGAGATAGAGTTTAGGTCTATTATGATTTGGAACTTTTGGAATTTTGGGTTCTTTTGACTATGGGATCTATTTGGGGTCTTGATAGTTTGGGACTCTGAGGATTTGTGAATATAATGATTTCAAAGTTGAAGTAACACTGGATGAGTAGATGCAGCAGGTAGTCAGACACTGTTCAGTCAAGTAGTACAAGATGATAGACCCACCTTCCTAGCTCCCTTAGTTGTCTGACTCTGTCCAGACAATTAAGTGCCTGAATTGTTCAGGCAACTGAAAGTCTGACCTGTTCAGAGAATTAAGAGTCTGACTTGTTCAGAAAGCTTGAAGTCTGACTTGCCCAGACAACTTGAAGTCTGATCTGTCCAAACAACTTGAAGTCTGACCTGATCAGACAACTTGAAGTCTGACCTATTCAGATAACTTGAAGTCTGACCTGTTCAGACAATTAAGAGTCTGACCTGTCAAGACAACTTGAAGTCTGACCTGTCCAGAAAACTTGAAGTCTGACCTGTTCAGACAACTAGAAGTCTGACCTATTCAGACAACTTGAAGTCTGACCTGTTCAAATAACTTGAAGTCTGACCTGTTCAGACAATTAAGAGTCTGACCTGTCAAGACAACTTGAAGTCTGACCTGTCCAGAAAACTTGAAGTCTGACCTGTTCAGACAACTAGAAGTCTGACCTATTCAGACAACTTGAAGTCTGACCTATTCAGACAGCTTGAAGTCTGACCTATTCAGACAACTTGAAGTCTGACCTGTCCAGACAACTTGAAGTCTGACCTTTCCAGAAAACTTGAAGTTTCACCTGTCCAGACAACTTGAAGTCTGACCTTTCCAGAAAACTTGAAGTTTCACCTGTCCAGAAAACTTGAAGTCTGACCTATTCAAACAACTAAGTCTGACTCTGTTCAGATAACTAATTGAGAAAGTAAGAAGGTAGTTTAGCTGGCAGCATTTGGTCATGCCTGTTTCACCATCTCACTCATTCCGGCCCCCGAAGCGGCAGGGCGTCGTAGTCTATTAGCCATTTCCCTGAACAGG
This sequence comes from Megachile rotundata, assembly GCF_050947335.1. Classification (NCBI taxonomy): domain Eukaryota; kingdom Metazoa; phylum Arthropoda; class Insecta; order Hymenoptera; family Megachilidae; genus Megachile; species Megachile rotundata. The sequence goes on along the minus strand of NC_134998.1, from coordinate 9,001,070 downwards.
CGTCGGAAATGGAGATCATCTGGGTGATGAGAGTGGGGATAGGCGTGGTCGGCGTGTTGAGCACGGTGATGGCTCTGACGATCCCGTCGATCTACGGGCTTTGGTCGATGTGCTCGGACCTGGTCTACGTGATCCTGTTCCCCCAACTGTTGATGGTGGTCCACTTCAAAGAGAGCTGCAACACTTACGGCAGCCTGTCCGCATACATAATAGCGTTCGCGGTGCGGATCAGCGGCGGTGAGCCGTTGTTAGGGCTGCCCGCTCTGATCCACTATCCGGGCTACGACGAGGAGACTGGCACCCAGACGTTCCCGTTCAGAACGATGGCTATGCTGCTGTCGTTGGTGACGCTGGTCGGCGTGTCGTACGGCACGCAGGTGGCCTTCCTGACCGGCAGGGTGGCGCCCGGTTACGACGTCTTCAGGTGCGTCGTCAATATACCGGAAGATGTCGAGAGGGTAGGCCCGGACCCGGCGGAAGGCGAACAAATGGCTGTCCTGGCTGCCGGCGTCGGAAGACTGTACGGCAGCAAGGACGAATCGAACGGACGAGTGAATCCTGCGCTCGAGCCGGACTACGACATGGAGCCGGGCTACAAAGCACCCGGGGCGATGGAGGGCGTTGTTGCCGGAGGAGGTGGCGGAGGTGCCGGGGTGCACCTGGTGCCTCACGGACCCAACGTGCCACGACAGCCCCAATCCAGCACCGAGTTCTAATCCCTGGTTCCGTGATCGGATGCTGTGACCAACAATAAACAAGGCGGTACAGGTCTGTCCTTGGTTTCTTCTTATTACGGGAGATCTGACCTTACAGAGTTTCTTCCTTCTTGTCGAACCTTTTGCAATTTTTTTATACACTCCCGACATTCTAGAGTTTTTGACGTTAACTTAGGAAAAGCTGACGAATCTGTATCATACCTTACGTCCATGTTTTAAAAAGTGAAAATTTGGAAGTTTGCTACTGTGAATTTGAATTAAACTTTGAAATTTCTTTAAATTTTAAACATGAACTCTGAATTTTTCCGAACGTCACATCTCCCGTAACCACTGTTCATCGCCATCCCTATGCTTTCAAACGGTTCCTAGAGAAGTAGGATCAACATTCGATAATAAATTACAAGCGTGTTTGCTTTCGCTAATAAGCTAGAGTTGCGTTTACTAATTTGATTCGTTTCTTCTGGTTTCTCGTCTCGTCCCACGTCCGAGGAGCTTCGACACCAAGCCAATTTGTTCCAAGTTTCAAACGAATTTTTCTTCGTATTCGCGTTTATACGTTAGCTACGGTGTCGTGTACCTGCTTGAACAATGCTCGTTCGTGCTCTTCCGTAGTGAAAGCAATAGATGACAGAAAGCGAAGACAGTGAGAGAGGTCGAACGAGTGAACAAGGAATCGGAGGTTACTGTACCCTGCTACCCCTATGTGGACACCTGATGGAACGTCCAGTGATCTCTGTTTTTCAAGGTTCTTATGTTCTAGGGTTTAGTTAGGCTTTTAGGCCCAAACGTGGGTTATAAATTCATTCAGTTGTCGATAGGTCCTAGACTCTTAGGTTGGGAGTCCACCTAGACTCCATCTTGATACGTTAGACCCTAGAGTCCTAACAGCTGAGTGATGCTCACTTGGACGCCGATCGATTGGACGCGTCCCGATTCGAAGCGGTGCCGATTGGACGCGTTCAAAGCAGAGCTTATAGAACCTAACCTAACCTAATCTAACAGCTTCGAATTGGGTCGCATCCAATCGGCACCGCTTCGAATTGGAACGCGTCAAATTGGGACGCGTCGAAAGAGCGGTGCCGATTGGACGCGTTCAAAGCAGAGCTTATAGAACCTAACCTAACCTAATCTAACAGCTTCGAATTGGGTCGCGTCCAATCGGCACCGCTTCGAATTGGAACGCGTCTAATTGGGACGCGTCGAAAGAGCGGTGCCGATTAGACGCGTTCAAAGCAGAGCTTATAGAACCTAACCTAACCTAATCTAACAGCTTCGAATTGGGTCGCGTCCAATCGGCACCGCTTCGAATTGGAACGCGTCGAATCGGGACCGTCCAATCGGTCGGCGTCCAAGTGGGACACTCCCCTTCACTAGACTCTCCCTAGGCTTTGAAGTCCTAAGAATCTAATTCCGCTTTCTTTAATAGCCAAAACTGCTTAACCAAATTCGAAGAGAGGGAAAATACGTCCACAGTGGAGTGTCAGGGTACCGTAAAAAGCAACATAAGTACTTTTAAGACTCGAAGCTTCCCGAACGGTCGGCCGAGACGATTTTCGCCTGTACCGCCAATTAGGCCTAGTAAATAAACCTTGTTTCCTTTTTGAGAAGTATATATATATATATGCGATGTCTTCAGGTGCGTCGTGGTATATTAAATTATATACGAGTATGTTGTATGTATATTTAGAGTTGATCCGCTTGAGAGGAGTAACGTCTCGATGCATCGACCGACCCGTTCCCACCATTGTTAGTATTTTTACCCTATTGTTCGTAATAATAGTTGACATTGTTATTATTCATTGCTAGATTATTTACAGAGCGGTATTTAATTGCAACGGTAGCGTTCAGAAAATGGCGGACAATAAACGGATCGGTCGTCGCAGAGACTCGTTGTGTTTACTATATAGTATATATACATATATATATACACACACACGGACACAGACACATGTATGATATCGGCATTAAAACGAGACGAATGAACTAGCATAATCGACAGACATAGTACACGTGAAAGAAGACTAAATGTAGCTCTCACCGTCGTAGACACGATTGCCATCCAAACAATACATACACGGAAAGAAACAAATGGACTGGTAGATTTTGGGACGGAGTGATTGTATTGTTTGACGTAGGACCGTGTTGATTGCCTGTACAGTGGCGTTACTGCTCATCGTAGTTGCTCATTTCATTGTTTATGGAGGTGTACGTACTGTCAAAGATATTGGGACACAAATTTTTTAAACACAAAGGGAAGATTTCTTGGTTATACACCTAACTTAACCTTAATGGATAATTTTTCAAATACGAAAAAAAAGATTCGTTGAAGGTTATGTCATGGAGATATAAGAGGCGGCACCACACAAAGAAACCACTTAAAGAGACAGAGGACATTAAATACCCGAATCAAAAGAATCGATGCGCATGCGCACAGTGTAGAAGTATGGCGGTCGAGAAGAATAGTTTAAACCCGCATATTCACCAGTAATTTATTTGTAATAAATATTTTGTCACATCTCTGTAACACATTCATCCGTAATTTCTTGTGATACATAGTTTTTCATTTTCTTACAAGTTATTCGTAATAATCATTTCCGTAATACATATTCTTCAAATATATTTTGTAGAGCAATCATTTTGGTATATTCTTTTCTTTCAACTTTCCAACGCCGTAAAATTGATAAAATACCTCGAAAGACAATATTAGTAATATACAGAAAATTTATTACAAATATATTCCAAATTATTGGAGATCGACATGAAAGTAGATTTGCTCGATTTAAATTTCCCGCTCGTTTGTAGGAGCAATTTAAAGGGACAGTTTTGGAGTCGCCTCTGGTTTCTGTGGTTATGTCATGAACCTAACCTAGATTTTAAGGTTATAGTTCGATTTTAATTAAATTTTATTTAAAGCGTGTTCCAATATTTTTGAGCGGTAACATTGTTAAGCGAGTAGTTCCTACTCATGCCCCATATCGAACAGTAATTCAAGTAAGAAAGAAACCTGATCCGTTTTCGTTAATATTTATCCATGGATACTCTCGTTTCGTGAGAAAACGGCATTCTTTAACAAAAAATAAACGCACAGAATTATTTCTAAGAGCGTTTCAATTCAAATCCTTGTATACGGTTATTGTTTCTCGTTTCTTTCTCCGAAATAAGTATAAGGCGAGGCGCTCGAGACGCCATCTGCACAAAAGGTCGAGTTAACCTCTCTGTTGGGAAAGATCTTTTTCTACAAACAAAATGCCTTTTTCATTAACGAAATAATTAATCAACTATGCATTAAATTCTTTCAGGGAACTGTTACTGTTCATTGAAATGCACTTAAAGTTAATTGCATGAAGGCAACAGCTCGAAAATGATTACTTCCACAACTGTTCTATTAAAATGTGTTCAAAGTTTGTTTGGAACTTTTAATTAACTCCACAGGTAAATATCTCGAACAAACTTCACATCGCAAATGGAGAAAGGTTCAATTTATTTAAACTTGAATTTAGAAATTGTTTCTGGTTAATTTTCATATATTCATATTAACTGCAACGAAGTGAAATTCTGAGATAAAAATTAATTAAGAACAGGAGATACAAACTGATCGTTATGCAGATGAAACAAGATAGCAAATTGAAAGTTGCAATTAGAAAATGAATTTTTTAATATCTTATGCATGGGTACTTTCTCTTTAAATCTCAAGGTACAACCTTGCAAACTTTATTTAAAAATATTTTTTTTTTCAAATAATAATGGACGATGGCTACAGCTGACTTTCCATCATGTATGACGAAATTAACTACTGTTATAAAAATTTATTTTTTGAAAATATTAGGTCTTGTGAATATTCACTCATCGTCGATGTAAATCGATGTATAGAATTTGTTTAAATTTTTCGACATTTCATAACAAACTGATGGAGTTAAAAAAAATATTTTAAAATAGCCCAATCCTTCTTGAATAAAACAAAAAAGGATTTAGCTAAATTGGTTGAGTAGTTTCCGAGAAAAAAATTCGCGAATGAAGCCTTTTTATGCAAAAGTGGGCAAAAATTGTGGAGTTTGAAGGCTTGTTATTTTTTAACAAATTGATGGAATTAGAAAAATATTTTAAAATAGCCCAATTCTTCTTGAATAAAACAAAAAAGAATTTAGCTAAATAAGTTGACTAGTTTCTGAGATAAAAATTTGGGACTGAAGCCTATTTTTGTAAAAGTGGGCAAAAGTTGCAGACTTTCAAGGCTTGTTATTTTTTAACAAATTGACGGAATTAAAAAAAATGTTTTAAAATAGCCCCATCCTTCTTGAATAAAACAAACAGAATTTAGCTAAATTGGTTCAGTAGTTTCTAAGAAAAAAATTCTTGAGTGAGGGCTTTTTATGCAAAAGTGGGCAAAAATTGTGGATTTTTAAGGCTTGTTATTTTTTTAACGAATTGACGGAATTAAAAAAAATATTTAAAAATAGCCCCATCCTTCTCGAATAAAACAATAAAGAATTTAGCTAAATTGGTTGAGTAGTTTCTGAGAAAAAAATTCGTGACTGAAGCCTATTTTTGTAAAAGTGGGCAAAAATTGTGGATTTTGAAAGCTTGCTATTTTTTAACAAATTCGAAACGGGGAAAATGGTGACTTAAACCCCCCCTAATTTCACGTAAACTACAATATATTTCAATTAGAGTAAAATCGCAGAGGTCCAAGAGTGATCGAATGACTCATACGTATAAAATTTTCAATGATAAAAAATAAAATTTGTGTGATAAAAAGATCTTTCCCAGACGAGGTAGAAAGTTCATCGAATACCTCATTCTCCTCGAGTGCTGTGCACAAAGGAATCACTGTACCGACGTAGAACCCGACACATTGGTCGTAAGTGTTAATTAAGGACTCACTATACATATCAACCGACGTGCATTGTAACCAACGATGTAAACAAGAAACGTATACATATCATGGTGCGTGATCTACGTGTATTAGGTATCTAGGTAAGGTAAAAGAAAAACAAAAGACATGTATATACGTATTACCACATATTATAATCATAGCGTTGTTATCCTCTAAAGAAGGGGCGGATTCGGATTTTGTAGCGAGGAAAAAAAAACTGACGAGGCTGCCTGAACGCCGAATCGAGAAAATGGTTCCAAATTTGATGGTAAAACGACGTTCGACTAACTAGCCTGCTTTTCAAACCGAATCGTGTACTTACTGTTATATAACCTTTGTCCTATCTTGCCAGCTTGGGACGTCTACCTATATCAATAGAGTATCATTATCATTATGTGTAAAGAGGAAACGAAAGCCCAATTTACCCCGTAAGAGTATATCCATGTATATGTATTACGAAAGCGTTAACGATACTGTATTATACGATACTATTATACGTGTATAATTGAGAAACTGAACGCGATGTTGATTGTAAATGTTAAAAATAAACAGTGTATAAAAAACAATACCGTCTACTTTCATTTTACGAATTTAGGTTTTTTAGATTTTGCAAAAACCTTCGAAATTTTTTTTTAATTTCATATGAATTTAGGAAGGTAGAATTTTTGGGAACGTTCAATTTATGTTCTTTAGATTTCGCAAATTTTAACCTTTGACATTTATTTTTAATTTCATATAAATTTAGGAAGGTAGAATTTTTGGGAACGTTCAATTTATGTTCTTTAGATTTTGCAAATTTTAACCTTTCAAATTTTTTTTTTAATTTCATATGAATTTAGGAAGGTAGAATTTTTAGGAACGTTCAATTTATGTTCTTTAGATTTCGCAAATTTTAACCTTTGACATTTTTTTAAAATTTCATATGAATTTAGGAAGGTAGAATTTTTGGGAACGTTCAATTTATGTTCTTTAGATTTCGCAAATTTTAACCTTTGACATTTTTTTAAAATTTCATATGAATTTAGGAAGGTAGAATTTTTGGGAACGTTCAATTTATGTTCTTTAGATTTTGCAAATTTTAACCTTTGACATTTTTTTTAAATTTCATATGAATTTAGGAAGGTAGAATTTTTGGGAACGTTCAATTTATGTTTTTTAGATTTTGCAAAAACCTTCGAAATTTTTTTTTTAATTTCATATAAATTTAGGAAGGTAGAATTTTTGGAAATCTTCAATAATTAAAATGTACAAAATTTTCGGAAAAACTTTTGTACCACCCGGTAGATATACCGTCCGCAGAGTCGGCGACGTACGGGAGTTAGGCCTACTTTTATCCTACCAGCCTTTATCCTTAATATCTCGACTCTATCTAAAAAATTAACCTTACATGAAACCTTCTAAATAATTCCCCAAGTATAATAATAACTATAATAATTAAAAATAGCATGAGAGGTAAAATAAAATTTAAATGAGACTAATTAAAGCTAAGTACCGATCTAAAAGTCGAGATGAAGCACCAGAATCTTTGATAACTATTTCTACATTACTGTAATTATGTCCCACCCTATATATTTCCACCATCAAGAACTCTCAACTTCAATTAATTCCTCTCAACAACTTATATACCAAAAAATTTCTTTTAATTTTTTCAGTAATAATAAAGAGAATAATCGCGTAAAATATTGCATCCTCCAACTCTATAGGCTCTAAAAAAATTCCAAAATAAAAATTTCCTGGGATTCCAATTTCCTGCGAATCTAAGCCAATAAAACGACGAGTCTTCTACGACCATGGTCCATTGTCGAAAAGCAAATAGGTCAGATATTCGCCTACCTGTAACCGTGGGTCACTGATATCGATACGTGTTTTTAGCCAACTTACGATAGAAATAGAAAGAGCCCTCACTTATTCATGGCTTTCCGGTATTCAAGTCGGGGAATCGATAAATCGACTGACTGCGTCGTGCCGCTCTCGGAACAATCGTTCTCGAGTATCTATATCTTTGTTCGAAGTTCTGAAGGGTAACTCCGAAGTTTTTGTTCAGTATAGCGACTTTATTAGTACAAAAAAAGCATTTTTACAAAATAAATAAGTTACAGGCTCTGAATGAGGAATGAACTCCCGCCTCTTCTCTCCGTTAGTCCATGCGATTCTTTCGAGGATGTTCCTAACGGCGAATAGAAACAAGGTTAACCTCGATTCCTCCTTTCTACCCGCCAGCAGGAAGCGCTTCAAGATGGCGGTCATGCTTTGGGAGCGACGGGAGGATGACTACCGATTTCTCATTCCTTTCTCTGTCAGCGGTTCCATTTGATCGAATGACGTTTTGTAACACGGGGGACGCGTTGAGGTTCCGATTCGTTCGATGATGCTCGATGACTGATGAAACAGGGTCGAAGGTCGTCGCGCGGGGTGAAGATACGTTGCGATTAATATTGGTAACCTCCGTTGCTGGCGTAGCTTTGACCGCCGCCGCCTCCAGAGTAACCACCTCCGCCACCTCCAGAGTAACCACCTCCGCCTCCTCCAGAGTAGCCGCCGCCTCCAGAGTAGCCACCTCCGCCTCCTCCAGAGTAGCCACCGCCTCCAGAGTAGCCACCTCCACCTCCGGAGTAGCCACCTCCGCCTCCAGAGTAACCACCTCCGCCACCTCCAGAGTAACCACCGCCTCCGGAGTAACCGCCACCGCCGGAGTAGCCGCCGCCGTTCGAGTAGCCGCCACCGCCCGAGTAACCGCCGCCGCCTCGACCGCCGTTAGAGTAACCACCTCCGCCTCCAGAATATCCACGTCCGCCGCCAGAATAGCCGCTGCAATTTATATTCGGTTTATACTCGAGGTTAGGGCTGAGTCTATTCGTTAGGAGTAGTAATGTATGGGTTAGTACCTAGGATGACATAGTTGTCATCTAGGTGATGTATCTTTATTAGGACTTGTGATTATTTTTATTTATGTAGCTGAGACTTTTCATGTTCAGACTCAGATGTTAAGGACGACTTCATTCATTAACTGGCAATTCATGTTCAGTTTAAACCACAAGGTTCGTATTCGTTAGGGCTGAGTATTATGTAAGCTATGGCTACTATGTCATTCTAGCTTTATCATCCTTTATCAGATGTGATTATTTTTATTTATGTAGCTGAGACTTTTGATGTTCAGAGATGCTAAGAACTGGGACTTAATTATCCCTCAGGGATTCTGTTCTGGATTTACTTCTAATGAACTAAGGCCTTTCTGGAGAATTAAAGAGGTCCAGATCTTCAGATTGACTCCAGATCTTCAGATCCTAACCTTCATCCTAAGCTACTTCTATGAAAGGTCCAGATCTTCAGATTGACTCCAGATCTTCAGATCTTAACCTCCATCCTAAGCTACTTCTATGAAAGGCCCAGATGTTCAGATTGACTCCAGATCTTCAGGTCCTAACCTCCATCCTAAGCTACTTCTAGGAAAGGTCCAGACGTTCAGATTGACTCCAGATCTTCAGATCCTAACCTTCATCCTAAGCTACTTCTATGAAAGGCCCAGATGTTCAGATTGACTCCAGATCTTCAGGTCCTAACCTCCATCCTAAGCTACTTCTATGAAAGGTCCAGATCTTTAGATTGACTCCAGATCTTCAGGTCCTAACCTCCATCCTAAGCTACTTCTAGGAAAGGTCCAGATCTTTAGATTGACTCCAGATCTTCAGGTCCTAACCTCCATTTTAAGTTATTTCTAGGACCTGAAGATCTGGAGTCAATCTGAAGATCTGGACCTTACTAGTTCTCCACAAAGACCTCAGTCCCTTAGAAGTAAATCTAGAACAGGGTCCCTGAAGGAAGATGATTAAGTTAACCTTCATGCTAAGTTATTTCCAGGCCTTTAAGTGGTGACTTGAACCTTCCACATCTTATCTCTAACCTTAAACCTTCTTAACTGTATAAGGACTTATGTACACTTACTGTACTAGTCCTCATTTCCTCATCCTTATATTACTGGATCTATCTGCTAGCTCTAACAATCTGTAGCCCTAACTGATGCGGTTAAGACTCCTATCATATTATCCGAACTAAGATCTCCAGTCATACTTGATTTTCTCTTGGGACTATGATCGTATGAAAGCACGTAATCGTGTAGCAGTGCCAGTGAATATTAAAAAATGCCTTTACCCTCCATTGAAACTGCCACCACCGGTGCTAGGTGCACCATAAGAGGAAGACGGTCTGGAGAATCCGCCACCGCCTCCAGTAGGCGCACCATAACTGCTAGAAATTCCTCCGCCGTTGCTAGGTGCACCGTAAGAGGATGACAGTGATCCGCCACCTCCTCGCGATGGTGCACCGTAGCTCGACGAGAGTCCGTTACCGAAACCGCCGCCGCCACCACCGGACGATGGTGCTCCGTAGTTACTGGACGGTGCACCGTAGTTGCTGGATGGTGCTCCGTAGTTGCTCGATGGTGGTGCTCCGTAATTGCTGGACGGGGCACCGTAGTTGGAAGACGGGCGACCGCCACCGCCACCGCCACCACCGCCACCACCGTTAGGTGCGCCGTAAGAAGATGATGGGCCACCGAAGCTTCCGCCTCCTATGTTTGGTGTTCCATAACTGGTTGATGGTGGTAAGTAGCTGCCCGAAATTGGTGCTGGAAATATTGCGTATGATTTAGTGATGTGGAACTTCATATAGGTAGGTATGATATAGGACTGAGAGTCACTAGGTCCTTAAAGTAGGGACTTAAAGTAGGGGCTTAAAGTAGGGACCTAAAGGACTTTGGGTAATTATACTATAGCCAGAGTACCTTTAATAAGGGAACTTCTTTTTCCGACGGACTCTAGTGTATCTGGTGATCCTAGGGTTCTATACAAGTTCAAATATTTCTATAATGGTCTAACCCTAGTGATCCTAGGTCATAGAAGCTCAGTAAGTTTAGGGTCCTTAGTGTCCCTGCTGCCTATAGGTTCTCTAAGGACTCCAAAGGTCTTCTTGGACTTAATAACCTTAATGTAGCTTGATGTTCAAATGTTCTAGACTGTCTAGTGTCTCTTATGTCCTTAGGTCCTCCTAGCATGCCTGATGTCCCTAATGTCCCTGGTGTCCCACATGGCCCTGGTATCCCTGGCGTCCCTGATGTCCCTAATGTCTCTAGTGTCCCACATGGCCCTGGTGTCCCTGGTGTCCCTAATGTCTCTAGTGTCCTACATGGCCCTGGTGTCCCTAATGTCTCTAGTGTCCCACATGGCCCTGGTGTCCCTAATGTCTCTAGTGTCCCACAAGGCCCTGGTGTCCCTAATGTCTCTAGTGTCCCACATGGCCCTGGTATCCCTGGTATCCCTAATGTCTCTAGTGTCCCACATGGCCCTGGTATCCCTGGTGTCCCCCATGTCCCTAGTGCCTCCCATATCCCTAGTGTCCCCCATGTCCCTAGTGCCTCCCATGCCTCTAGTGTCCCTAATGTCCCTAGTGCCCCTAATGTCCCTAGTGCCCCTAATATCCCTAGTATCCCTAATGACCCTAGTGATCCTAATATCCCTAATATCCCTAATATCCCTAATATCCCTAATGTCCCTTGCAATTAATTAAATCTACACATCGATAACTATAGTCTCTCATATTCTTTTTAATAGCGTCATTATAATTTTCCCAACGTTTAGGAAGAAAGAACGGTATTCATATTCCGTGTTTGATACGCATATCGTACAACGTTAACTAGAACATGGAACACTTCCGTTTTTGGTGTTTGTGCTGGTCGTTAGTCGGTGAAAGTGTGGGATATTCCTAAACGAATTCACCTTCGCGATTTCACGTTGTCTCCGCTTGCACATCTACAGCCTCCGTCTTTGTGATTGCTGAGGTTAACAGCCACAATCTGTTCGCATTGTTTTTAATCAAGTTCGTGACTGACTCGTTCCTCGACTATTCTTCATTGCTTGTATTACCGGAAGAGCATTTATAATTGAACGTCTGCGGCTTGTATTTGAGTTAATAATTCATTAATCAACCATCTTTTTGCTTGTACTTTCTTGACTATTGTTTTAAGGATAATTGCGATTCTGAAAGTTGTCATTGTTGTTTGGAAATTAAGGAAGTTTCATAGTTTAGGTACTTATCTGATTAGGTGCAATTATACATTAACACAATTTTTTCATATCAATTTTCAAATCTTCAAATCTTCAAATCTTCAAATCTTCAAATGTTCAAATATTATATTTTGTGAATCTTTAAATTATAAAATTTCTACAATGTTAATTTCTCAAGTTTTTACATTTTAAAACATAAGTAATCGAAGCTAAGTTTAAAAAATATAAGAAATGCAAGAAGTAGTAGCGTAAAAACCGCGGGCTTTTCAAACGAGGTTCACGATAAATGACCTCCAGATTATAAACCACAAATTCGAATTGTAAATGAGACCATAAGAGCCGTGAAACTTGATCGTCTGAATAGTTTATTCCTTGTTCCTTGACGATTTCTATTTTTTTCTTCGCGTCCTGGTTTTTCAATTTCGCGCGCCGGAGAAACTAGCCGCAACGCAATCGCGTGAAATGTAGCCATCTTTCACTCGGTGTAATTTAGATAGTTCTACCACGTCGAGTTAATCGCCGTATCACGGAATATCGATATCATGTATCGTCCTGATTGCCTATCGACACTTTCTATCCTTTCCGATGCTTTCCACTATTTTTCTATATAAGTACAAAAGTTTCTTACGAAGTTTCAATTCTGTTTCATTATTTTAATGGACAGATATATTCATTTTGATGTTTTAAAATAAAACTGTAGAAATTTAGAAGTTTTAATGGTTGTTAAATATTTTTATATTTTAAATACATTGTTTAGGAGTTTTAAACTAGATACTTTTCCCGCGCTTTTATCTCAGTCTAATCTTCAATTTAATTATTATAAAATACAATTGTTTTAAAATTTTAGCATTTAGGTATGTAATAAATTTACTAATAACGAATATAAATTTAAAATTATTTGAAAATAGTGAAGTGAGCTGCAAGGATATTTCAAATTTACTTCTTTTCCCGCGCTTTTATATCACTCTATTAATCTTCAATTCAGTTACTACAAAATACAATTGTTTTAGTATTTCAGCATTTAGGTATGTAATAAATTTATCAACAACGGATATAAATTTACAATTAACTTAAAATAGTGAAGTGAGCTGCAAGAATATTTCAAATTTACTTCTTTTCCCGCGCTTTTATATCACTCTATTAATCTTCAATTTAATTATTATAAAATACAATTGTTTTAATATTTCAGCATTTAGATATGTAATAAATTTACCAACAACCCATATAAATTTATAATTAACAGAAAATAGTGAAGCGAGCTGCAAAGATATTTCAAATTTACTTCTTTTCCCGCGCTTTTATGGTTCTCCCTCGACTACGTAGTTTTAATTGAATTTCACATAAAAATTGCTTGCAAACCAAAGTCATTCGAGAGCAATAAATAATTAGTTATTCAAAATGTTAAAATTTTGAGACTTTATCATAATTTATTCGAATCTGCTTTACAAATTACAACAAATTTTTATTGTAACAAAAAATTATCGTTGTCTGTCAAATTTATAAATTTATTCTTTTAAAAATATAAAAGACGTAGAAATTTCAAATTTTCAATTCGAACTCGATGTTGCTCTTCAGTTAACTCTAAATGTATACCCACGCGATATCGCGTGCCGAAAAGAAAAATGTATTTTATTCAGAAAATTGATCCTCAAGTCATAAACGCATCTCAGCAAAAACTTGAAAATCACGAAGAAAGCATGACGAGTCGAAAAGAACCGTGTCGAATAAAATTCTTACCGTCAGCTGCGATGGACTGCAACAGCAGGGCCGTAGCAAGAACGGCCGTAGCCAGGGTGGCCCAGCTTTTCGCGGGCCTCATGGTCCCTGACGGTAGTTGATGACTCTTCGAGATTACAGCCGCAGCCGATTCACATGCACGAACCACCCCGAATCGATACGATCACGCAAATGTCGATGTAGAGAATAAATCAGGTGAAACGAAGAAGCGTCGGGACTACTTGGTCCGTTCGACGCATCCGTAAGATTTCGTCTAACGTGCTTCAAACAACGTCCATGTCGCTTATATAGTTGGCCGTCTTTTGGAGAAAGTCCTCGTGGGAGTGCAGGAGGATGCTAAGCTAGACATCTTGGGGTGAAAGACACGAACGAGGGGGGATAAAGAAGCAAACAGGAGGGGATCTAGACAGGAGATGCGCCAGGTTTGACCCTGGTCAGCTTGTTAACACCTGATCTTTTTTCTGCGGGGACTTCGTCCTCTTCTATCGCGCTCACGAACCTGATGATCTCCTTAAGATGGATCGCCTCCGGACGTGTCCTTGATGTCACTCCTGATGGAACAATGATGGTGGCTGTAGTCGCTCGTTTCGTCATTTAATATCTTCTTTCGTAATGAACTCGTGCTTTTCGTTTGATACGAAGTTTCTTTGTTTGGACATTCAGAGCGCGAGCCTTAGTCAAATTTTCAACGGACGATTATTGAACTCGTGCCTCGAATTTCAGCGACAAAGTTTCTGCGCTGTGCCGAGGAGGCACCTGCATTCTTAATACGTTTTGCATGTCGAACGACGGAATTTGGGACGCATATGGCGATTTTATGAAGTCGGTCTGTGATTTGTAACTTTCAGTGTCAAGTAGGATATTTTTACTTTTGAAAATACATTTATACTTTTGAAAATATATTTTGATTTATGGTACAGACACATGTATACGTTATGTAGTTATTCTACTAGTACTCGATTCTAACAACTAGCAGTGACTTTCAAGAATGATAATATTAGCATTACTACGTAGCAGCTTAACCTCTCAAACTATGACATCTTTCGACAGTAGCGTCAGACAGAGTTAACTGATTATTGCTGCAATATTAAATAAAGAAAATTGAAATGTTAGGTATATTTAGAATTTACAAATCCTCGTGTAAATTATAATTTTTAACTGCAAACTCAATCGTGCGAATATAATTTTTATTCATTGTATCAGGAGTATAAGGTGCGTCATGGTTGTGTCATAGGTTATGTTATGGGTGCGACATGGGTACGTCATGGTACGCCATTGGTGCGTCATGGTTGTGTCATAGGTCATGGGTGTGTCATGAGAGTACATCATGGGTGTTTTAATGGGTACGTCATGGGTGCGTCATGAGAGTACATCATAGGTGTGTCATGAGTAGATCATGAGTGCGTCATGGCTGCGTCATGAGTACACCATGGGTGAGTTATAAGTGCGTCTTGGTTGCGTCATGAGTACATCATGTGTGTCATGGCTGCGTCATAGGTGTGTCATGAATATATCATGAGTGCGTCATGGCTGCGTCATGAGTACACCATGGATGAGTTATGAGTGCGTCATGGTTGCGTCATGAGTACATCATGGGTGAGTTATAGGTGCGTCATGGTTGCGTCATAGGTGCACCATGGTTGCGTCATGATTGTGTCATAGGTTGGGTCATGAGTGCGTCATAGGTGTGTCATGAGTATATCATAGTTGCGTCATAGCTACGTCATGAGTACACCATGGATGTTATTAGTGCGTCATGATTGCGTCATGAGTACACCATGGGTGTTATAGGTGCGTCATGGTTGCGTCATGGGTGCAGCATGGTTGCGTCATAGTTGTGTCATAAGTTGGGTCATGAGTGCGTCATAGGTGTGTCATGAGTATATCATAGTTGCGTCATAGCTGCGTCATGAGTACACCATGGATGTTATTAGTGCGTCATGATTGCGACATGGGTGCAGCATGGTTGCGTCATAGTTGTGTCATAAGTTGGGTCATGAGTGCGTCATAGGTGTGTCATGAGTATGTCATGAGTGCGTCATAGCTGCGTCATGAGTACACCATGGATGAGTTACTAGTGCGTCATAGTTGCGTCATGAGTACACCATGGGTGAGTTATAGGTGCGTCATGGTTGCGTCATTGGTTTGCCATGGTTGCGTCATGAGTGCGTCATGGTTGTGTCATAGGTTGGGTCATGAGTGCGTCATAGGTGTGTCATGAGTATATTATGAGTGCGTCATAGCTGCGTCATGAGTACACCATGGGTGAGTTATAGGTGCGTCATAGTTGCGTCATGAGAACTTCATGGGTGCGACCCGAAATTATAACTCAAAGTTAATATTACCCAAAATTATTATTAATGTAATATTGTAACAAAATTCATACTAATCGATACTAGTACTAATTGACCGATATTCGTCCTGACATATATATCTAATTAAGTATCAAATCATGTATTATTAGCCTAAGCACCAGTCATCAGTATCGACTACTCGATCACACAACAGTCCTAATTCGTGTCCACCCGTTGAAATCGGATGCAGGATTAACTAGATTCGCAGAAGCAAAATGGTAGCGGATATCGCAGCAAATCGAGCTATTATTATCGATCGTTCATACGATTCACCCTCTTACTCGATCACCGAGTCGATGATCGTCGAGCGATTGCATCTGCTCCCAGTAAATTTATTCGCTTGCTTAGACGCTGCAAATTGGAAGAACAGCATGATTCATTGACTCCTCTCGCTGTTACTGGCTGCTCCACAAATGGCGCTCTACGGAGATCAACACAAAATGGAGGTCGACACGAAATAAGAAACAAACAAAGAACTTCTTTAAAAATGAAGATTCAATGGTTTTGTTACTTTAAAAAATTGTAAAACATTTGTTTTTTATTACTCCATCAATCTTTCTGACCATTTTGATGATGTAATTATTAAAAAGAAATTAAGAACACAGTCCGCCATTTTAAATTAATGTGAATGCAGAGAATAAATTTATTACTGTACTCAACTATAATGATGCACCTGTTATTAAAGAACAAATAAATCTCGAATAGCCACGTGACTACATTCATAAATTATGATATTACGTATCGCTTAATCACCCGTAATAAATATCGATCCGAATGACGTAATCGATAATTGAGTAAGCAATTTGTGCGATTTCCGCAGACAGGCTCGACCATTCGATTCGATAGCCGATAAACAGAACAGCTAACCGTAACGATACACGCTCAAAGCAAACTCCTTCAATATTTTCCCCCCGCCATCTTCTCCTTCCTCCGCGATGCGCACCGCGGGTGTTCACGAAATGCTCCCCGACACCTAGCGCGCTCTCACTGATTGCTGAAAGAACGTTGCTAAATCGACGATTTATTATTGCTCGTGTAGCAATAACGTAGCTAATGCCGGCGTGCTATAGTTGCTAAGATGCGACGAGTATGACAACGTTGCTGTAATACGAGACGCTCTGGCCCAGTTTCGGATGCATTCATCATCGAAACAATAACTGTTCGATGCTAGAATATCAAATTTCATACCGTTTTATTTTAGGTTAGGTTTATGACATAACCACAGAAACCAAAGGCGACACTCTCTCCAAAACTGTCCCTTTAAATTGCTCCTACAAACGAGCGGGAAATTTAAATCGAGCAAATCTACTTTCATGTCGATCTCCAATAATTTGGAATATATTTGTAATAAATTTTCTGTATATTACTAATATTGTCTTTCGAGGTATTTTATCAATTTTACGGCGTTGGAAAGTTGAAAGAAAAGAAGATACCAAAACGATTGCTCTACAAAATATATTTGAAGAATATGTATTACGGAAATGATTATTACGAATAACTTGTAAGAAAATGAAAAACTATATATCACAAGAAATTACGGATGAATGTGTTACAGAGACGTGACAAAATATTTATTACAAATAAATTACTGGTGAATATGCGGGTTTAAACTATTCTTCTCGACCGCCATACTTCTACACTGTGCGCATGCGCACCGATTCTTTTGATTCGGGTATTCAATGTCCTCTGTCTCTCCAGGTTTCCTTGTCTAGTATCTCTTATATCTACAAAACGAATTAACGTTAAATGAAATTGTACGGAATCCAGTTGAATTTCCGCTTTGACACGCGATATCGCGTTAGAGAATTAATAACCTCGATCGGTATCGAACAGTTCCCAGTAAAGTGGTAGCGATAGTGCAGCGATGAAGTGTGTCAGCTCTGAAGCGTCCTAATCTAACGGAATTATGGCTTTCACTCAAACA
Source organism: Megachile rotundata (assembly GCF_050947335.1). Classification (NCBI taxonomy): domain Eukaryota; kingdom Metazoa; phylum Arthropoda; class Insecta; order Hymenoptera; family Megachilidae; genus Megachile; species Megachile rotundata. The sequence goes on along the minus strand of NC_134998.1, from coordinate 8,983,407 downwards.
TTGTTGGTTGCGCAAAAAATCTGCTGTAACTATCGGTCTGATCAGTCGCTAGGCAATCCATATTATATCTTCTTGCTTCTTGCTTAATAACGGTGGGAAGAGTTTTTATCTCCGCTCGATAACTCGTAAGCTGTTCACATAGTTTCAAATAATAGCTAATTTTAAACAGAACATGCAACAAAATTCAAATCTCTCTTATTCAATGTAATTACGGAGCAATTATAGGAAATTGAGGTACTTTTCTTGACTTTAGCTTGAGATCGTTGATTAGATAATTTTCTTTAATTTCAGGTTAAGAAGACCTGTATTTTACTAGTATTTAATATTTAATATCGGAGTTTATAGTTTTGGTATTCGACATTTTTTGATATTATTAAAATTTGGTCAATGACAGTTTTGAAAATTAAAAACGAACTCGGGAAAATTGGGACCTTGAGGTATCGGGATTTGCACCGAATTGCATAAGAATATCAAGCATCCTAAAATTGTTGGTATTCGACATTTTTTAATATTATTAATATTTGGTCAATGACAGTTTTGAAAATTAAAAACGAACTCGGGAAAATTGGGACCGTGAGGTATTGAGATTTGCACCGAATTGCATAAGAATATCAAGCATCCTAAAATTGTTGGTATTCGACATTTTTTAATATTATTAATATTTGGTCAATGACAGTTTTGAAAATTAAAAACGAACTCGGGAAAATTGGGACCTTGAGGTATCGGGACTTGCACCAAATTGCATAAGAAATCCTAAAAACAATTAATCACAAGATGTAACAAAACACGTATTGTTTTTAAAGTTTCACCAGAAACCAATGTCTTCACGCGGCATTAAAAGATCCCGAAGGTCGATAAGTAGCTTCACGCTGTTTGTCCCGTAATTACAGAGAAATTGTAGCGAAGTAATTTACGTTCTAATGACACTGTCTGTTCCTTACTTTGCGGAGCAAAAGGTTAAGCAACATCACGGACACGAAAGTAAAAGGATCACCTTGGAAATTTTCATGGGTCGTTCCTAAAGATCTGTCATTACCAGATGTTTCTTTGGTTCTGCGAACTTGAGTATTGTAAAAAACAACGTGACGCGGCGTTTCTGATCGGGATGACAAACATAACCTGGGCTATTAAGAACGCTAAACGGAACTTAATCTTCGCGAAGTTTTTGTTGAAATTCGGGGGACATTAATCAATTTTTTTTCGTTGAAATTTGGTAAATTTTTATAAAGGAATAATGTGTGAAGGACAGTAATAAATTGTATAAACGCTAATCTCGAGGTAGTTTTTTTGGGACGCGGTAGAAAACAATATGGCGGTGAACCAAAGCGCGGGAAATTCAAATCTCATATCCATGTTATTACCACAATTCTATATTAATGTATCATAATATTATATTATACTACATTACATTGTATACAAATATTGTCTACATTATAAAATATAATAAAAGTACCTTGGGAGTTTACTATTAAATATAATAAAATGTAACATGAAAAAGAAGACTGAAATAACTTTTCAAAAGTAGTAATTTCTCAAAAATAAGGAAGCAAAAAGTTCTCCAATGAAGAGGAAAATCCAGTCGAAACGATATAAAGCAAACGAATGCATCACCGAAGATATTCATCTCCGTAGAGACAAAGGGGCGGAAAAATCGTGCATTGCAACAGGCCGGCTGTCAAACGCGAGCGGTGACGAGCGAAATCGGCCTTAGGCGATAGCATCCTGCTCATCGTAATAATAATCCCTTTAATCAATTAGCTAGACGGGGAAATGAAGCAATCGAGGGCAACGCGATGCGCCGTTCGGCAAAACGACCAACAACGGATATTAATTATCTGGGGCAAAGATGCGCACAATGCTCCGTTCTGGCTCGTTCTGATTGGTCTGACATGACTTTCGCTTTTTCCTACCCCACGCTTAAATCTATCCTCCTTTCCATCTAACGCTCTTCCTACCTACGCTCTATGTGCGATTTAAATCGACGCGATCTCCTAGTTCTTTTTTTTTCGAGACGTCCTGCTTTTCTTACCTGGAACACTGTGGAGATTTGTTGCAGAAGATATTTTGTTTGGTTGATGATTTAGAAGTTTGTTTTAAAGGTTTTTGAATGGGTGGCTTTGAAATTTTTGTGGTTACCAATTCTAGTTTTTTGGGGGTCGAATTTTGTGGGGTTCTGACTTTCAAGGGGGCACAAATTCTTAAGGTTACAATTTTACAAGGTACCAATACCTCAAGGTCCCAATTTTCTTGAATCCCACTTTTCTAAAGTCCCAATCTTCCAAAGTTCCAATTTCCCAAATTTCCAATCTCGCAAAGTCCCAAACTCCCAAATTTCCAATTTCCCAAAGTCCCAATTTCCCAAATTTCCAATTTCCCAAAGTCCCAATCTCCCAAATTTCCAATTTCCCAAAGTCCCAATCTCCCAAAGTCCCAATCTCCCAAATTTCCAATCTCCCAAAGTCCCAATTTCCCAAATTTCCAATCTCCCAAAGTCCCAATCTCCCAAATTTCCAATCTCCAAAAGTCCCAATTTCCCAAATTTCCAATCTCCCAAAGTCCCAATCTCCCAAATTTCCAATCTCCCAAAGTCCCAATCTCCCAAATTTCCAATCTCCCAAAGTCCCATTCTCCCAAAGTCCCAATCTCCCAAATTTCCAATCTCCCAAAGTCCCAATCTCCCAAAGTCCCAATCTCCCAAAGTCCCAATCTCCCAAAGTCCCAATCTCCCAAATTTCCAATCTCCCAAAGTCCCAATCTCCCAAAGTCCCAATCTTCCAAAGTCCCAATCTCCCAAAGTCCCAATCTCCCAAAGTCCCAATCTCCCAAAGTCCCAATCTCCCAAAGTCCCAATCTCCCAAAGTCCCAATCTCCCAAAGTCCCAATCTCCCAAAGTCCCAATCTCCCAAAGTCCCAATCTCCCAAAGTCCCAATCTCCCAAAGTCCCAATCTCCCAAAGTCCCAATCTCCCAAAGTCCCAATCTCCCAAAGTCCCAATCTCCCAAATTTCCAATTTCCCAAAGTCCCAATCTCCCATAATCCCAATTTCCAAAAGTCCCAATTTCTCACTCCCCCAATTTCCAAAAGTCCCAATTTCTCGCTCCCCCAATTTCCAAAAGTCCCAATTTCTCACTCCCCCAATTTCCCAAATTTCTGCCAAACCACACTCCTATTTTCATCGCAACTGAATATTCCCTCCAATTTTAATTACAATCTTCATAATCGAGGATCGTTGAAAACTAGTCTAACTTTTCAGTGTTCCTCTCATTGTAACGATAATTGCCTAGAAATTTGTAGGTTAAAATGGAGGCGTTTCTTTACCCAGTCTCAGATTTATCTCGATTACAATGATAATTCAGTTGAAACAAAGACTCCTTTCATCTTCGGTTCCACCCTCGATTCTTTTGAACCTGCTCCATGCACCTCGAGGCGAGGGTCGTTACCGAACGATGTCATCGACAGACCTGGTAATTAAATGCCCGACCAAAACGAACTCGATCGATCGCGATCCCCATGTTGCATGCTGGTGCATTGTAACACGCGTGCCACGTGCACGTGCCATATGGATTCCCAAGCTTGTGATTAAATATGCTCAAGCTTCAATTTTCTTGTAATTGACATACTTTTGTCTGGTTTCTCCTTTGACTTACTGTTCTCTTCAGATCTGAGATTCTTCGTTCATTTTCTAGATTTATTACTTTAGACCCGTTTTACGATCTTTAGGTTACTTTTACTTTTGTATTTCTTTAGGTTGGGTATCTCGTACATTTGTGTTCATCTTGCAGATTTTATAGATCTCTAGATTTTTGTTGGTGCAATTTTGAAGGTTGATGTTAGTCTTCAGTTTGGAGTTCGAGTTCAATTATTTGCTTAATTGATTGATATTAAATTTTAACATTCTTTGTCTGTTTTAATATTGTAGCTGTGGTTGTTACTTCTCACTGAAGCATCAGGCAAATGAGTTATGGTGCAAGGTTAAGGGGGTAATATCTTTAGAATCTTAAAAAATTACAAAATTTTTTTTCTATAAAATGTTAGTGTAACATCTTAAAAATATTGTCTGAAAATTTTCAAGTGAAGTACGAAGCCCTTTGGAAGTTATGGCCGATTAGCGCCGCGGGTATACACGCGTTCAGTGCGGAGGACTGAAACTTTAAACGCGTTTTTCTCAAAACTACGTTCTTAAAATTGCCGTGGCTGATAACTCAAAAACTAGTTTATCAATCGCGCTGAAATTTTTTGCACATATCCGTAACAATACTATCTAACATATGAACCTAAATGTATGAAACAAATTGAACATTAAAGTTCCTTTTATTGCAAAACATTGCAAAAATTTTCGATAAAATTCAAAGTTTTTCTTTAAAAGCCATTTCTTCAATTTTACATATTTTGCACACTTTTGAGGTTCATCTAACTGTGAATGTTAGTTTTCGAAACATTGTCTGCAAACTTGCTTCGGACCAATATATCTTCCGCTAGAACCCACGATTCACGAGACGCGGCAAAACACTTCCAGAAAGAACTGCCATAATTCCGGCATTTTGAAATATTTTGCAAAGCAGAAAATATTCTGTAACAGGCAATAGTTATAATAAATTATACCTGAAATTTCGAAAATGCAAAATAAAGGTGTCCTACACAAAAAAATTCACAAATATCAGCTTATTTTCATCTGTCTAAAGGTATTGCCCCCCTTAAGACTTTGCTCTAAAGCTTTCATCACAGACATTTCTGAAGTGTATCTTCCATTACATTTACTCATTCATTTATTTTCTACTTAAAATCAAGTGCACAATGCAGTACATCCTAGGGAAGTCTCCCCAGAAAAATTTCACAAGTTTCATCTCATCCGCCAATAAACATTTTTTCCCGAAACTCGTTCCTCAGAATATTAGCCGAGGAAAAAGAAAGAAGCATAAAAGACGGTAAACATTAATGAACTTTCACTGCAGTTCAAACAAACAGCAAGCGAATATTACTTTCTTCTATTTGTACATCTAGGCAAGAAGGATACAGGAAGCGAATAAGATTCGGTGAACGAACGAAGGAAGAACGCGAGTGTCGAAATCACCTCTGACACACATAGCTAGCAGTGACGAGATAATTGCACGCAGAGCACGCGCGATTTTTCACCGACGTGCAACGAACGAACTGTAATTCCATCGCGAGGAGCGTGACGTGCGTTCACGATCTTCGTGTTCCGAAAATAAGCGTGAACAGGACTAGACGTGGTGGATTTCGATGAATCGGGGGTCAGAAAGTGGATTAGCTTCGTGGGATTTGGGTTTGACGGTGAGAATAAATGTTTTGGAGGAGGTAAGGGATTGAAGGTGTTGTCTCTATTTATATTGCCGGAAGGAGTTTGTATGGATAGTTAAGTTAAGTTTGAGGATTTATATTCTGATTTATAAGTTTTCAAGTTTTATGGATTTTGAGGGAGGTAGCTTTAAAATTTTTGTGTATACTAATTCTTAGTTTTACAGAGTTCTAATTTTGGAGGGTTTCAATTTCCCAGAGTCTTAAGTTCTCAAGGTTCCAATTTTTCAAAGATCCAATGTTCGCAAGGACCCCATTTTCCAAGGTCCCAACTTTTCAAGGTCCCAATTTCCCAAGGTTGGAATTTCTCAAGGTTCCAATTTTCCCAAGGTTCCAATTCCCCAAGGTCCCAATTTCCCAAGGTTGCAATTTCTCAAGGTTCCAATTTTCCCAAGGTTCCAATTCCCCAAGGTCCCAATTTCCCAAGGTTGCAATTTCTCCAGGTTCCAATTTCTCAAGGTTCCAATTTTCCCAAGGACCCCATTTCCCAAGATCCCAATTTCCCAAGGTCCCAATTTCCCAAGGTTCCCATTTCTCAAGGTTCCAATTTTCCCAAGGACCCCATTTCCCCAAATTCCAATTTCCCAAGGTCCCCATTTCCCAAAACCCTAATTTCCAAAAGTCCCAATTTCTCACTCCCCCAATTTCCCAAAGTCCCAATATTGCAAGATTCTAATTTTTCCAAGTCCCACTTCCCAAAGTTACAGTATTGCAAGGTCCTAATTTTCCATACTCCCAAATTCTCAAGGTTCAATTCTTCAAGGTCCCAAACTCTCAAGGTTCAATTTGTCAAGGTCCCAATTTCCCAAAAGTCCCAATTCCCCAAACTCCCAGAAGTCCCACTTTCCCAAAGTTCCAAAAGTCTCACTTTCCCAAACTTCCAAAAGTCCCACTTTCCCAAATTTCCAAAAGTCCCAATTTCTCAAACTCCCAAAAGTCCCAATTTCTCAACGTTCCAAAAGTCCCACTTTCCAAAATTTCCAAAAGTCCCATTTTCCCAAAGTTCCAAAAATCCCACTTTCCCAAATTTCCAAAAGTTCCAAAATTCCCCCTTTCCCAAATTTCCAAAAGTTCCAATTCCCCAAATCTCCACAGGTCCCAATGTCCCAAAGTTTCAATTTTCCTAAGTCCCAATTTCTCAATTCTACAAACTTCCAATTTCCCACTTCACCTCTTAATTAAACCTTCTTCCAATTTCCAAGCACGTATTTTTAACTTCACCTGCTAATGAAACCACCTCCCTAATGAAAAATTTTCCAAAGCCTCCGTTAACATCAAACGAAATACCGCTTACTCAAGAAGTACCTCGTAATTAATTCTCTTGACTACCTGCCGAAGAGGTTCAAATTGCCCACAAGAGTTTCTTCCGACTCGAATAGAAAATTTCAGAGAAGATCGCGATGTCCCAGTAAAGAGATTTTTCCTTGGAAAGTACGCAGACACGGAGAAACGGGTATTAACTGTTTACTAATTCTAACAATAAGTCGAAAATCGTGGAATGCATTTCACTTTCTCTGTGGTTGATCGGTAACCAAACTTGGATGTAGAGAAAGCATGTGATAATTGATAACAAACATACATGTGTTTGAGTATATTCGCGATGCTTCCCGATGTACAGCTGTGTTTATTTTAATTGTATAAAGTTTAGGATTTTTCGATTGGAATGGATGCCTTTCTCTTTTAGACTTAAAATGGCGGCAAGGTGAAGGTTATGTTTCTTGGTCAACGACACTACGCGGTGTCCGTGGTGGAATTATTTGTTTGAAGTGTTTGGGGATATTGGAAAATGGGGAATTAGGGATATTTATGGGAGAAGTGGAGTTTTTAGGGATATTTATAGGGGAAGTGGAGTTTTCAACGTGTTGTAATTCCATGCGTCGTAATTCCTCGCGTCGTAGTTCCACGTCTCATAATTCTACGCATCGTAATTCCATGCATCGTAATTCCACGCGTTATTAATTCCACGTGTCGTAATTCCATGCGTTGTAATTCCACGCGTTATTAATTCCACGTATCGTAATTCCATGCATCGTAATTCCACGCATTATTAATTCCATGTTTCGTAATTCCACGCGTCGTAATTCCATGCGTCGTAATTCCATGCGTTATTAATTCCATGTTTCGTAATTCCACGCGTCGTAATTCCATACGTCGTAATTCCACGCGTCGTGATTCCATGCGCTGTAATTCCTCGCGCCGTACTTCTACGCGCTACAATCCCATGCATCATAATTTTACGAGTCGTAATTCCACGTGTTGTATTTCCACGCGTTATTAATTCCATGCGTCGTAATTCCACGCATCATTAATTCCACGTTTCGTAATTCCACGCATTATTAATTCCACGCGTCGTTAATCCTTGCGCCGTAATTCCTTGCGTCGTACTTCTACGCGCTGTAATCCCACGCACCATAATTTTACGAGTCGTAATTCCACGCGTTATTAATTCCACGCGTCGTAATTCCATGCGTCGTAATTCCACGCGTCGTAGTCCCACGCGTTGTAGTTCCACGCACCGTAATTCCTAGCGCTGCAGTACCTCGCGCCGTAATCTCTTCGCACGAAAAGAAGTCCAAACAGCTGCGACAGGGGTGTTTGAAGCGATTCCGCAAAACGACATAAAAAAATCTATGTTAACGCTGTGTGAGCGTTAAATTGAGATATGGAAATAGAGAGATGAGACTATGGGAGTTTGGAGATTTAAGGATTTGCAAATGGAGGACATAAAGATTTGGAAATATAAAAATTTTGATATATAGAAATTTGCAAATGCAGCTATAAAAGTAATAGTACTTCAAGAATATAGAAACTCTGAAATTGAATCTGTAATATTTTGAGGTTACTCACTCCATGACCCAGAATTTTCAGAATATAAAACACACTAAGGGAATCTAGAGATCTACACAATAATACTATAGAAGAGTTTAAGAATGAAAAAGTACACATGTACACGTACACACATTGACAACAGTACTAAATGCAAATTGAAAACCGAACCTCCCACTGTAGGTTTACGGTGATTACTTATGTAAAACTGGAAAAGCCAGACGCTCGTTTCGTGGAAGATTAGTGTCAGCCATTAGTACTCGGAAAGCTTCGTTAATACTAGTTACTGATTCAATGGTAAATTCATCGTATGGATTATTTAAAACGAAATCCAACGGTGTTAGGGAACATACTTTATGGACGGTAAATTACTAATCGATATTCGTGTTCCTGTAAATTATAATTATCCGAGTATAACCTATTTTGGGGTTAGGTAAATTAGGTTAGGTTAATGCATATTTACATTGCATATTGAAAGATAATTTTGTTAAATATATAAGAGTATTGTTTCGTAATTCCATGTGTTATTATTTCCACACGTCGTAATTCCACGCGCCGTAATTCCTCGCGCTGTAATACTCCGCGCCGTACTTCTACGCGCTGTAATTCCACGCACCATAATTCTACGCGTCGTAATTCCACGTGTTGTAATTCCACACGTCGTAATTCCACGTGTTGTAATTCCACGCGTCGTAGTTCCACGCGTTCTTAATTCCACGCGTCGCAATTCCACGCGTCGCAATTCCACGCGTTATTAATTCCACGCGTCGTAATTCCACGCGTCGTAATTCCATGCGTCGTAGTCCCACGCGTTGTAGTTTCATGCGTCGTAATTCCATGCGTCGTAGTCCTACGCGTCGTAGTTCCACGCATCATAGTTCCATGCGTTGTAATTCCACGCGTCGTAATTCCACGCGTCGTAATTCCACGCGTCGTAATTCCATGCGTCGTAATTCCATGCGTCGTAATTTCATGCGTCGTAGTCCAACGCGTCGTAATTCCATGCGTCGTAATTCCACGCGTCGTAATTCCACGCGTCGTAGTCCAACGCGTTGTAGTTCCACGCGTCGTAGTTCCACGCGTTCCTAATTCCACGCGTCGTAATTCCACGCGCCATAATTCCCCGTGCTGCAATACCACGCGTCGTAATCTCTTCGTAGGAAGAGAAGTCCAAACTGCTGTGACAGGGGTATTTGAAGCGATTCCGCAAAACGACATAAAAATATCTATGTTAACGTTATGTGAGCGTGTCCAGTTTGTGTGTACATGAGTACACATGATCCATATTGTACATGACATATGTGTGTACATCCATATGTACATAGCCCACTATTCCCAAATATATCTCTATTATATCCTTACATCAGCACCTGATAAATCACTCGTGACGCACTTACGGTTCAAATGCAACAAATCTTGCTTGAATATTTAATACACTTCAATTTGAAGTTGAAGTCTAATTATAGTTTGTATAGTCAAATACCGTTTAATACAAAATTGTCACATTTTGAATTTTTTTAAAGATTCTAATACTATTACAGTTAATACTTTTGACTGACGCACCTGACAAACTAGTCATACAAGAGGTTAAATGCACCAGCACATCTTACGTATGATACCTTATTTTTTGTCTCCTCTGTTACATCCCCTTCCTCAGGAGCAACGTTCATTATAGGAATTGTTCCTGATTCGATCAGTTAGACGTACGAATAATGAATTTCATAATGGCAAGAAAGGTCGACGTGCAGCCCGATGCACTCCCGTCCGTACAAAGAGAGAAGGATTCGCGTGGGCGTGGTGTAAAGGGGTGGAGGGCGTGGCCAGTCGGGATCAATAAAACCACCCCGTTTGGGGCGCAGAGGTGAGTGAGCACCTTCGAAAAGTGGTTCGGGGGCTTCGAATGGGTGCATGGACTCCGACCACCATCGATCCCGCTGCGAGCCTCTCCACAAAAGTACACCATGGGCCCGTGGAATTACGCAGAAGACTTCATTCGCAGCACGCAGTCACGCGAACGTCTCGCAGTTCTTTGAACGAGACCACCCGTGAAAACCGTGCCCTTTGTGCCTACAACTCGTTCGCTCTTCTTTACGCCCGATGTACGCTCGCTTTTCGAATATTTCTATGCCCTTTTGCCCTTTTATGCTCTTTGATTTTTCATGTAATCACTCTGGCCACCGTGGACCAAGGGACGCCATTACGACTTCTGACGTGGCGACTTTTCAATGTGGTGGAGGTTGTAATTGAGGTTGTGAATGGTTGTGGTGTGGGGATTTTGAAAATTTTTATTTGGGACTTTCTTTGTGTTCGGTTAAAATGTCTGATGAATATGTACGTATATGTATATGCATATGCATATGAACGTTATATGTGTATGGATATGAAGATTTATATACGTATGAATATGAACATGTGTATGTGTGACATGTGTACATGTATGTATATGTATATGTATGAATATGAACATGTGTATGTGTGACATATGTATATGTATATGTATATGTATCATTATTAAAAATGTCAGATGAACATGCATGTATATGTACGTGTATGTGTATGAATATGAACATGTGTATATGTGACATGTGTATATGTGACATGTGTATGTGTGACATATGTATATGTATATGTGTATGTATCATTATTAAAAATGTCAGATGAACATGCATGTATATGTATGTGTATGAATATGAACATGTGCATGTGTGACATGTGTATACGTATATGTATATGTATCATTATTAAAAATGTCAAATGAACATGCATGTATATGTATGTGTATGAATATGAACATGTGTATGTGTGACATATGTGTGTGTACATATATGTACATGTATACATATGAATATGAATATAAACATGTGTATGTGTGACACATATGTGTATATGTATATGTACCTGAATATGAATATGAACAAAAACATGTGTGAGATGTATCTATTCATTGCTAAATAATATTATACAACAAGTTAGCTATAATTGTCATTGACTTATTAATTGATTTATTAATGTTATTTTGCATAACAAAAATAATATTGACTTAACCTAAAATCAAGTTCAGTAATAAATGTCAGTCACTGAATATATTATTTGAAAACCGAAAATAATTAACAAAATCATCACAATAAAAATGTATAAAATAATGAACAAAATCATCACAATAAAAATGTACAAAATAATTGACAAAATCATCACAATAAAGATGTACAAAATAATGAACAAAATCATCACAATAAAAATGTACAAAATAATTGACAAAATCATCACAATAAAGATGTACAAAATAATGAACAAAATCATCACAATAAAAATGTACAAAATAATGAACAAAGTCATCACAATAAAAATGTATAAAATAATGAACAAAATCATCACGATAAAAATGTACAAAATAATTAGAAAAATCAATAACATTAAAAAGAAGCAAATTCGTATTAAAATGAGTGAAGACAAATATCAAGTATTGTGAAATCACGAGTCAGATATAACCTTTGACTGTGAGTTTCATTGACGTATCTCGAGCATGAATAAAGTCGTAGTTTTTGTAAATCAATATCAGACTGTGCCCCTTTGAATAGAATAGATTCGAAATAAATTGTTCAGTCACGCTGCTTTCTTATTATTACGAAAGCATGGAAGAAAATCAAGATACGTAGAATCTCGTGCGTCATCGGTCAATAGGGAATTATTGTTATTTTTATCGCTGAACGTTTGTCGTATCCTTAACCTTCATCGACCCCTAACGTTAAACGTCATGAACGTTCATTAACGAGGTGAATAGAGATCGTCACACGATTATAACCTGAAAATAATGTATACTGACTCTATCGTTTTGAAATAATTCTTCAGATTGGACAATTTAGGTTAGGATATTTGGTAAGTTTCATGAGCAGCCATTTTAAGAACAGAGGTGGAGCAATATTTTTGAAATATGAAACTGAGGAAGAATGCATTTATGTAAATGTGAAATTAATTTTACTTTAAATTGTCTTTATTGTGTGAGTTGTATTTAAAATTTCTTAGTGTGTCAAGTAATGTGCACTTTAATTGTGTTAAATTTAGGGGAAGGTAAGGTCCTAACTATAGAAAGCTTTTATTCAAGTCTGATAAGTATAGTAATAGATATTAAGTGTTAAGTAATAAGTATTATAGTAACAAGTAATAAGTAATAAGCTACTGATAAGTATAGTAACGTTGAATTATATAAAATAACCTCAATAGCATAGCACATTAATAACTAACAGCTAACTTGTTGGACATCTGGTCAATTATCAAGAGAGGTGTCCCTGGCATTAAACTTACTAGCGTCTCCCATTTTCCCTTCAAATCACTCTATCTTCAGTAAGAATAAAAAACAGCAAACCAGTGAAATAATAAAGCATTGTGGGAGCAGTCACACGAAATGGTGGATAACCTCTTCTATGGAGACCTAACCTCTACTATGGAGACCTAACCTCTACTACTCTCATTCAGTTAGAACGATTCTATAATTACTAAATGAAAAAAGGTTTATGTAATTCACAAGTGTTGTATAGTAAATGGTTAGGTTAGGATCAGCTGCTATCCCTAACGATTATCATAGTACCAATAAAACCTAATCTCTACTGTGAAGACCTAACCTCTACTACTCTCATTCAGTTAGAACGATTCTATAATTACTAAATGAAAACAGGTTTATGTAATTCGCAAGTGTTGTATAGTAAATGGTTAGGTTAGAATCAGCTGCTATCCCTAACGATTATCATAGTACCAATAAAACCTAACCTAACCAATATCACAGTACCAAAAAAGGTACAGTTCTTTTTCCAGTTTCAGTTACTGTTTCTCAGTATCTTACCTGCGTTTCGTAAGACACTGCACGTCCACACTTGATATGCATTTAGATGACCGTGACTCGTTCCGAATCGATTTCCTCTGCCCTCAAAACCGTTTCGTGTAAGAATAACACTGTTCTTTCGTTAGACAGTAATACCCAAAATTATTGTCCCTTAAACCACTATTCAAGTATTTTAAACTACTATTTAAAATACTTTAAATTGCTATTCAAGTAATTTATGTTATAGGTGCTAAGCTTGATCTGACTGTCGAAGGCCCAGACGGTATAATAACAGTAGTAACATTGTTTCGTACTAGTAACCTTGATAAAGTGTGTGGAGATGATGGTGTGTGGAGTCTGGACCCTAGAAAATCTATGAACCTACTAATATATATAGGTTCTAACAATCTAAGAAACTATCCCACAAAAAAACTCTTTGTACCCCAAAATGCTACCCTAAAAACTCCCCACCCTATCTATCCTAGAGACTTTGAAGAATATAAAAACCGTGAACGACCTACGAACATCACTAAACTTGTGAACAAAGTATAAATATGTTTTCGTACACCTTAAATTAGTATATTACCAAAGTAAAAAATTCTGGGATTCATAGCACAGTCGTTAGTTTAATTATGTTCCCTGGCGTTTCGCACATTGCCTCATTTGCGAAGTGTCCGAGCTAATCTCGCGAGTGTTTTTAATCCGAACGCTTGTCACGATTAACCCATTTCAGTCTGTTAAATTTGAAATCCCTATTGCAGAAAATATTGAATTAACGTTTGCGTCAGGTAACGCAAAAAGAGATGATGATACGTCATCAATTTCAGCGTGCCTTCGATCTCCCGCTGAAATCAGTTACATTGTGAAACTTGATGCACGGGGAGGAGAGTTCGGCACTTACGAATTGAAATCTCCAGAGATCTGATCGTGTGTGCGGTATGAATATTATTTTTTGATATAAAACGCAACTTTTGACAACTTCAGATTTGGACGCGTAATTATACAGACATGTACTGTATCGTAGATAATGAATTATAACATTAGTACAGGTCTTCTAATTTTTAAAACGTGAAAAATTCTTAAAAATATGTCGTGGTTAATTTATACATACTAGTATAATTTATACATCACAACTAGTGTTCCCAAAATGAGGGGTAGCTGATCCTGAACAAAATTTCCCTTTGCAAAAATGTGGTATGAAGCTCCGTTTCTGAATTATTAAGGAAAAACGCGGACCAATCAGAGCGCGACGCGTGCGCAGACGCGAGTGCGCAGCTTCGAGCCCAGCGGCCGAGCGCGCGAAATCCCCGCGCTCTGATTGGTCCGTGTTTTTCCTTAATAATTCAAAAACGAAGCTTCGAACCCCATTTTCGCAAAGGGAAATCTTATTCAGAATCAGCTGCCCCTCATTTCAGGAACACTAGTTGTGAGACACCCTGTATACGAACGTCAATACACGTCTATGCATACGTCTCGTACGTCTATACATGTCGATGTATTTCTGTATGTGTTTCTTTGACTGTCTCTTTTACTAATTGAAACTTGTGAAGAATTCTACGGAGCAACTTTGTTAATTATTTTTTAGTTATGGACAAAATTGACCTCCGGTCTTATAAAATGTCTTAGACTTCCAATATAATGAAACGAAATGAAATCACTTTAGATTTCGGTTATTTATTATTAGTCTATTACCGCTTTATTGTCGTCCGTCAGTCGTTAAACACCCTGTACGTATTTGTCTCCTTGTCTACGATCTCCGATTATTAAGAGACCGTAGACGAGGAAACTGAGACAAAGACTAAAATTATCTCAGATCAAACTTGTTATATATAAAGTTTCGCAAGAGTAAATGATTAATTAATTTTATCGAAATTCCCACGTTTCCGTAAACGTTCACGCAAGACGCCCATAATCTCCTTACAAGAATCATCGGACTGCTCCCATAAAGTGGACGCATACAATGGATAACGACCGTGCAAAATGAAGATTCGAACGCGTCGGCTTAATTAACTTTCACTTTATGATCGCAAGGAAGGGTCCGTTGCGTCAGAAGTGCGGGGGTGTTCGCGCGGCTAATGAGCCTCACACACTTTTGATCGAAAATCTGATCGAGACAGAAACGGTATCGCGGATGCTACCGATGATCGATTGTGCTAGAAATTAAATCGTGCCGAACAGTTACGAAAACGGTCATTACGACGTATCCCGTTTAGCTAATTCGATAATACCGACATTGCAACGGCGACCATCGGTAATCGTCTCAGCCTTAATGCGTTTACGTAAGCGTCTATGTACGGGCCGCTTTAAACAAACTGAGACAACGAAATATCGCGTTGGAAATTAATTGCGTGTGCACAACGTTTCGTAACATTAACCCACTTTGGTGGATTCATATTTTGAGGTATCGTGCAATTTATGTGGGGACATATTGGATAATTTTGTGCTTTTGGGATAAATACTAGAAATTTTGGTTTGATTGATCAATATTGATAATTATTGATAATAATTATTGATCAATATTGATAATTATTGATAATAATTATTGATGATTATTGATAATTATTGATGAGTATTTATAATTATTGATAATTATTAATGATTAGTGATAATTATTGATGAGTATTGATAATTATTGATAATTATTGATTACGATTAATGATGCTTAATAATTATTGATAATTTTTTATAATTATTGATGATTAGTGATAATTATTTATCATTCTTGATCATTCTTGATAATTCTTGACAATTCTTGATAATTCTCGACAATTCTTGATAGTTCTTGACAATTCTTGATAGTTCTTGATAAATCCTGATAACTCTAGATAATTTTTGATAATTCTTGATAACTCTTGATAATTCTTGACAACTCTTGATAATTCTTGATAATTCTTGATAATTCTTGATAATTCTTGATATTTCATGATAATTCTTGATAATTCTTGATAATTCTTGATAATTTTTGACAATTCTTGATAATTCTTGATAATTCTTGATAGCTCTTAATAATTCTTGATAATTCTTGATAATTCTTGATAATTCTTGATAATTCTTGATAATTCTTGATAATTCTTGATAATTCTTAATAATTCTTGATAATTCTTGATAACTCTTGATAATTCTTGATAATTCTTGATAATTCTTAATATTTCATGATAATTCTTAATAATTCTTGATAATTCTTGATAACTCTTGATAATTCTTGAAAATTCTTAATAATTCTTGATAATTCTTGATAACTCTTGATAATTCTTGACAACTCTTGATAATTCTTGATAATTCTTGATAATTCTTGATAATTCTTGATATTTCATGATAATTCTTAATAATTCTTGATAATTCTTGATAACTCTTCATAATTCTTGATAATTCTTCATAATTCTTAATAATTCTTGATAATTCTTGATAATTCTTGATAATTCTTGATAATTCTTGATAATTCTTGATAATTCTTGATAATTCTTTACAACTCTTAATAATTCTTGATAATTCTTAATAATTCTTGGTAATTCTTGATAATTCTTGACAACTCTTAATAATTCTTGATAATTATTAATAGTATTAATAATATTTATAACAATGATAAAAACAGATAGTGTTAATAATCTTTTTACCAACTTAAAAAATATAAGTACTTAATAAACTTAAAAGATTTAAGCACTAAAATATTTTAAATTAACCTAAAAATGAAAAATTATTTTAATGAACCTAAAATTTAAATTCAATATAAACTTCCAAATCGAGTTCCCCCAGTTAATCTCTCAAATTAATTTCCCAATTTAGTTTAAATTCCATTCAATACCCCAGTCTTTGAGAATGTACTACCAAAGAAAATTTTCAATAGACCTTCGAAAAGGGGGAAAATAATAAAAAGACGAAAGTAAAAACCATTGTCTAGGACAAATGTCTCTTCGAACCTGCCAGAGACAGCATAACAAAGCTCCCTAAAATAAATTATTGTTCCAGTTTGTGCGTAACTCAGGGTTCCAGTGCCGTTTCCGTTCTCCAGCACCCCAGATCCATCACGGCGTACCTAATATAATATTCTAGGCAATTACAGTGTTTGCGGATCAAACAGAGGGACTCGTTTCATCTCCAACATAACTTTGACCCCTAGTTCGGTGCACCGTGAGCCACGGGGTTTCGTAGAGCGATCGGGGGTGGCTGAGAATCGCGCGGGTGGCACGAGGGATTCGATCATTTTATGTCTTCTAACGATTTGGTGGGAGAGGACACGTTTCTCTTTTGTTTTAAATATTTAGACGATGGGGGGAGTGGATGTGTGCGGTGTAATGTATAGATGTTAACCCATGTGTTGGCGTGAGATTCGAAGTAAAGGAAGCTTCGCATTGAATTTGGGAGTTTGGGAATTGGGGATTTGGAAATTGGGGAATTTGGGAATTCGGGGGTTGTGGAAATTTGGGAATTCGGGAATTTGGGGATTTGGAAATTGGGGGTTTTGAGAATTTGGGGATTTCGGAATTTGGGCTTTTGAGAATTTGGGGATTTCAGAATTTGGGGACTTGAGAATTTGGGGATTTCAGAATTTGGGAACTTGAGAATTTGAGGATTTCAGAATTTGGGGACTTGAGAGTTTGGAAATTTGGGAATTTGGGAATTTGTGAATTTGGGAATTTGGGAGATTGGGAATTTGAGAGTATGGGAATTTGAGAGAATGGGAACTTGAGAGTTTGGGAATTTGAGAGTTTGGAAATTTGAGAGTTTGG
Source organism: Megachile rotundata (assembly GCF_050947335.1). Lineage (NCBI taxonomy): Eukaryota > Metazoa > Arthropoda > Insecta > Hymenoptera > Megachilidae > Megachile > Megachile rotundata. The sequence goes on along the minus strand of NC_134998.1, from coordinate 8,965,722 downwards.
GAATTTGAGAGTTTGGAAATTTGAGAGTTTGGGAATTTGAGAGTTTGGAAATTTGAGAGTTTGGAAATTTGAGAGTATGGAAATTTGAGAGTTTGGAAATTTGAGAGTATGGAAATTTGAGAGTATGGGAATTTGAGAGTTTGGGAATTTGAGAGTTTGGGAATTTGAGAGCTTGGGAATTTGAGAGTTTGGAAATTTGAGAGTTTGGAAATTTGAGAGTTTGGAAATTTGAGAGTTTGGGAATTTGAGAGTTTGGAAATTTTGAAATTTGGAAATTTGAGAATTTTGGAATTTGGAAATTTAAAAGTTTGAGTAAAACCCACCCAAAATCCCTAGAACCTCTCCATCCCTTCACCTCCAAATCTCAACCTAACCTAAACAAACCCCAAAATTTGTTCAAAACCAAAATAATCTGAAGACTCGAACATCATAAAAGAAAAACATGTGAAACTTAATAGTTCCTTCATTAAACTTTCCTGTTCTCTGTTCACGAATAGCCTGTTTATGGACCATGCTAGGAATTTTCGTTCATAATCATCGAAGAAACACTTTTCTATGCAAAAGTACCTCGTGAATCGCTTTTCGTCTCAACGACTAATACAGCAAACGTTGCAAAAGGCCTCGTATCCTACGGATTGTTAGAAAGTCGGCTCGGTTCTGTAATTGAAATCGTGCGATTTACAAGTCAAATGCAGTCGTCACTTTGCCGTGTAAATTGCAGTTATCGTAATTGTAGGTTAGAAAGTGTTTTATTAAAATAATTGAAATCGTTTGAACTTCTTGTAGAAAGACTCTAAATAAACATTTACTCTTTCATTTTAATATTAACCAATACCTTCTTTTCACATAAATAATGATCCATCGTTTGCAAACACTTCATGCATATACTAGATTTATTTTCTGATCCTTTGCAATTAAACTTTGTCGAAAGACAACTTTCAAAAGAGACATTTAATTTAATACAATAACTTGAAATTATTTTGGAAAAATGTTTATCAATAGACATTGTTTAATATCGACATTTTTGAACAAATCCTATAGAACATATGTTATATGTCATGTTACATATGTGACATATGTGATAAACATAGTGAAAGGGACAATAATAGACATTATTAATAGAGAACCAAGTTTAACAGAGTTAATTCAACTTTTTAACTAGCAAATTTTAAAATTGCTGCAGACAGTAAAAATATCTTAGTAAGAGAATCTTATTGTGTGGAGGACATCATGGTGCACATGTTGTGGTGCAGCCTGTATAGTGCGTTAAGTGAACAGTGACGTCCCTACTGATCAAGGTACCCTGTCCTAAGTAACAGTTTACTTAGCCACCAATAACCACCAATTCTTTTTAATGATTAACCACAACATTTTTGTATGAAAGATATAAACAGATAAACATTACATACTTAAATAGGCTAACTCATTTATCATGACATACTCAGTGCATATTGAGTATGTAGGTTTAGTATATAGGTACATAGGTATATATCATTACATACTTAATAGGCTAACTAACAGGTTTTACAAGAGTAAAATTACTCTTCACAAGAGTGACGTTACTCTAACGTTTTACATTGGATAAAATAAAAGGTACATCGAGTTTACATATAACGAAGCACCTCTTTGCATTAATACACAATATTGGAAACATATAGAAATATATATTTTGTGAATTTTCTAAAAATGTAAATTATCAAAGTTAAAGTATATCTTTGGTCAAAATTTAATCATGAAGATCCCCCTTCCAACGCACTCATATGCATATTATAGAATTGTCACACATTGCAGCCCCGTTTGCGTGAAATAAGAAGCTTGCACTTACAGAGAAGCAACGTACAGTTTAGCCTAACTGTAAGAATGACTTAAGACTACCCTAAGGTTTAGACTATACTAAGATACCTAAGAGCACAGACTGCATTAATTTCAGATTGCACAGGTTTTTTTTAACAAAAACCCATCGATCAGCAAGATTCACTCAGACCCCCCATTTCTTTTCTAACAAGATTTCGCGAGAGATTTGGTGCGTCAGGTGAATTCGATCGTACAGAACCGAATTACACGGGCTGTTCGGTCCACGATTCGACCTGAAACGCTTCTTTTCTGAATCGCCTCGTTTTTTCTTCTTCTCCCCTGCCTTGCGGAATTTCGCACCGCGATACGTGACTCGACAACCCTCCGGAAGAAAGCAAAGGCGAGCCGTTTGAAAGTAAAACTACGAGCGTTTCACTACGTAGCTTGAATGTCTAAGCGAGTCTCAGATTCTCTTGTTCTGACGATGGACTCTGTATAGAACGTAAGTCTATGTTTTAGAAGGTTTTTGTGCAGGTGAGACGCTCTTTTATTTATCTTCTGAGGATAAAGAGTGAAAGAGGGAAAATTACCATATTTGATATTTTCCTAATTTCCATCTATGTAGTTTTTTAATTTCCTGATTATCATTTGATAATTTTGGTAGAGGGAATTTTTTAATTTTATGTGAATTTTAATTCCTAGATTTTGTATTTGATTTTTTAATTTCTCACATTCGATATTTTCCTAATTTTCATCTATGTAGTTTCCTAATTTCCTGATTATCATTTGATAATTTTGGTAAAGGGAATTTTTAAATTTTATGTGAATTTTAATTCCTAGATTTTGTATTTGATTTTTTAATTTCTCACATTCGATATTTTCTTAATTTCCCCTCATGTAATTTCCTAATTTCCACCCATACAGTTTCCTAATTTCCACCCACATAATTTCCTAACTTCCACCCATACAGGTCCCTAATTTCCATACATATAATTTCCTAATTTCCACCCACATAATTTCCTAACTTCCACCCATACAGGTCCCTAATTTCCATACATATAATTTCCTAATTTCCACCCATATAATTTCCTAATTTCCACTCACATAATTTCCTAATTTCCACCCATATAGTTTCCTAATTTCCACTCACATAATTTCCTAATTTCCACCCATATAGTTCCCTAATTTCCACTCACATAATTTCCTAATTTCCACCCATACAGTTCCCTAATTTCCTAATTTCCACCCATATAGTTCCTTAATTTCCACCCACATAATTTCCTAATTTCCACCCATTTAGTTCCCTAATTTCCACCAAAATAATTTCCTAATTTCCACCCACATAATTTCCTAATTTCCACCCACATAATTTCCTAATTTCCACCCATATAGTTCCCTAATTTCCACCCACATAATTTCCTAATTTCCACCCATATAGTTTCCCAATTTCCTGACTATCATTTGACAAATTTTATAGAGTGCTATTCCTAAATCCCCAAACCTCCATTTTTGCAATTTCTAAATCCCCAAATTTCCCATCTTCCAAAATCCCTCATTTCCCAATTTTCCAATGTTCCAATATCTGAATTTGCAAATTTCCTAATATCTCATTCCCCAAATCCCCAATTCTGTAATTTCCAATTCTCCAAACTCCCCATCCTCCAAAATTACAAATTTCCCAATCGAATCTCTTTCAAAATACTAAAATTCACTTTTTAATTTCCCACAGCTTTCCCTCTCCCCAAATCATACTAAATATGATTTAATATGGTAAATAGTAATTAGTAAATCATACTACAATAGTAATAGTAATTAAATCATACTAAATCATACTAATCATACTAAATCATACTAATCATACTAAATCATACTAATCATACTAAATCATACTAAATATGATTTAGTATAAATAGTAATTAATAAATCATACTAAATCATACTAAATCATACTAAATCATTACTAAATCATATTTATTACTAAATCATATTTAGTATGATTTACCAATTACTATTCACCATAACAGCAGCCCAAAAAATCTCCCAACCCACAGTAAACAAAATAAAAAAAAGAAGAAGCGTGGCAATATATCGCGAAGCAACTGTAGCGTCAAGGACACACCGCCATTTGTCAAGCAATTTCTGCAACACTGACAAACGACACAATACACTTGCTGGCTATTTAATTCGACAGCAATTAGATGCTCGATTCTTTATCTTTTGTATCTCCTTGTGTTCTCCTGTTAACGGCTTCCCTGAAACGTGACTTTCAAACTATGCGCATAAATCTCGCTATAATTACGCATTGTACCATTAACATCGTTAAACGTCGGTTTCTCAGCGTGATTTCACTCGAGATCCCGGTTATAAAACGTCCATAGTGCGCTGCTATTGGTGGCAGAGACACAAACGCTCTTCTTCGTCGATTTGCTCTCGATTGACCACCGCTTTACGGTCTTCGAACAACATTTAGTTCGACTTCTTATGACTTTTCCTTTTTTTTTGTTCTTTATTTATTCGGTGAATTTTGTCCCTTTATTTTTATTAGACAGTTTGCTCTTTCAAGTTTTTTTGGAATTTGAGGTTCTGGTTTTTTCAGTTTTGGCATTTTGCAATTTTTGGAATTTTGGGAATTTTTGGACTTGGTTGCAATTTTTAGATTTTTGGGAATTTTTAGACTTGGTTGCAATTTTTAGACTTTTGGGAATTTTTGGACTTGGTTGCAATTTTTGGAATTTTGGGAATTTTTGGACTTGGTTGCAATTTTTGGACTTTTGGGAATTTTTGGATTTGGTTGCAATTTTTGGAATTTTTGGACTTGGTTGCAATTTTTGGAATTTTGGGAATTTTTGGACTTGGTTGCAATTTTTTAATTTTATTGCAATTTGTTGACTCGGTTGTAATATTTGGACTTGGTTGCAATTTTTGAATTTTATTGCAATTTGTTGACTTGGTTGCAATTTTTGGACTTGGTTGTAATTTTTAAACTTGGTTGCAATTTTTTAGTTTTATTGCAATTTTTGGACTTGGTTGTAATTTTTAAACTTGGTTGCAATTTTTTAGTTTTATTGCAATTTTTGGACTTGGTTGTAATTTTTTGACTTGGCTGCAATTTTTGAATTTTATTGCAATTTGTTGACTTGATTGCAATTTTTGGACTTAGTTAGAATTTTTAGACTTGGTTGCAAATTCTTTAACTTTATTGCAATTTGTTGACTTGATTGCAATTTTTGGACTTGGCTGTAATTTTTAAACTTGGCTGCAATTTTTTAATTTTATTGCAACTTGTTGACTTGGTTGCAATTTTTGGACTTGGTTGTAATTTTTAAACTTGGCTGCAATTTTTGAATTTTATTGCAACTTGTTGACTTGGTTGCAATTTTTGGTCTTGGTTATAAGTTTTAGAGTTCGTTGCAATTTTTGAATTTTATTGTAATTTGTCGACTTGGTTGCAATTTTTGGACTTGGTTGCAATTTTTAGACTTGGCTGCAATTTTTGCACTTTGTTTCAACTTTTGGACTCAGACATTTTCAAATGATTAAACTTGCAAATTTTCAAAGACTTCCAAAAACTTGAGAACTTTAAAAATTCCCAATCTACAGATTGTCAACCCCCTGCACTATAAGTGCGTCACAAGACGCACTCATACTTCTCAATCAATTTTATTAATTTCCCAAATTTTGAACAAATTTCAATTCCAATTATTTGCACACTCCAATAAGTTGCATATCATTATTCAATTATCACGAACAGAAAATTATTAAACGCAGATGCTAATAATTATGAAACCTCACGAAACAAAAGCGACATCTCAAGGAAACTTCCGTGAGAATTTCGACGACTCTCCACGAAGACCGCCCCATCTGGAAACTTCCACGAGCGGAGTGCCGTGTGCTGTACAAGTCTCCGCCAGCCATATTTACAAATTTCAACAACTGAATCGATTTATTGAGATCTCGGTGCATATTTCTGAATCGAGATATAAAAACTCTTGACCCAATTTATCGATTCACTCGCTATGATATATTGCACCAGCGTACTAGGCAACCAGACATATTCCGGTTATTTATTTATACACGCTAGATATTTATTTTTGAATCGAACAAATTTGTATTTATAGTATGTTGGAAAAATAACAACACTCTTTAAATAAAAAGAAAAATTATTTTGGCAAAATTAATTTCTTTTATTCAAAATGTATTATGGAATATGTGTTAACCTAACCTAATCTACGTAAGCCTAAAATAGGTTATGCTTTTTTTAGTATACTAAAATGTATTCATTAACCTAACCTAATTTACCTAACCTTAAAATAGGTTATGTTTTTTTCAATATGCTCAAATGTCTTCATTGACCTAACCTAATCTACCTAACCCTAAAATATATTATGATTTTTTTAATATACTAAAATGTATTCATTGACCTAACCTAATCTACCTAACCTCAAAATAGGTTATGATTTTTTTAATATACTAAAATGTATTCATTGACCTAACCTAATCAATCTAACCCTACAATAGGTTATGCTTTTTTTAACATACTAAAATGTATTCATTAACTTAACCTAATTTACCTAACCTTAAAATAGGTTATGATTTTTTCAATATACTAAAATGTATTCATTGACCTAACCTAATCTATCTAACCCTAAAATAAGTTATGATTTTTTCAATATACTAAAATGTATTCATTGACCTAACCTAATAGGACTTTTAACAAGGTAATAGTACTTTTCCATTTCACCTCTCGCACCGCCATTTTGTCCTGCTCCTCTCATTCTGATACCTAAAATTGTAGATGAAACCTCTGAAGAATTCCAGAATCGATCTACCTCAAATATTCTTTAAAATCACAGGTGATATGAATATGACACTGTGTTCAATGACATCGCGTCATGATTTCTAAAAATTGTAGATGAAGTCTCTGAAGAATTCCATATTTAATCTACCTCGAATATTCTGTAGAAAGCTTTACGAACACCGTATGTCCGACATGCGCGTCATAATTTCCAAAAATTGTGAATAAAATCTGAAAAATTTGATCTACCTCGAAAAATATATATAAATGTAAACCAATGACGCGTCATGATCTCTGAAAATTTTAGATGAAACCTCTAAAAAATTCCAATCGATCTACCTCGAATATTCTGTAGAAAGTTATATGAACACCGTGTGTCCGACATACGCGTCATAATTTCCATAAATTATAAATAAAATCTCTGAAAAATTTGATCTACCCCGAAAGATCTATAGAAATGTAAACCAGTGACGCGTCATAATTTCCGAAAATTGCAGATGAAGTCTCTGAAGAATTCCATATTTAATCTACCTCGAATATTCTGTAGAAAGCTTTACGAACACCGTGTGTCCAACATACGCGTCACAATTTCCATAAATTATAAATAAAATCTCTGAAAAATTTGATCTACCCCGAAAGATCTATAGAAATGTAAACCAATGACGCGTCATAATTTCCGCAAATTGCAGATGAAGTCTCTGAAGAATTCCAATCGATCTACCTCGACTCTGAAGCCACATAAACACAGTATTTCTAAAAAATGCCTCACACCAAACAGAAAAATCGATGACCAGGAGATACAAGTACCTAGGAAGGTGGACTAACCTGCGGGCAATCGTCGGCCGTAAACGTGGGCCGGCGTTCACCGCGTTCGAGAAACCGTCTCAGGCGAGAGTAGTACAGGTGAAGCTCATATCGACCTGCCGCCAGAAATACCGCGCAGCATCGACCGTCGTCGTTATACCTGGTGTTCTTCCTCTTGCCCCGGGGCCATGCCACCCCTGAACCCTGTAGAACGAGCAGAAGTTAGCGGGGGTGTATGCGGATAGTTTGTACGCGATGGGTAGAGGGTTTGGGGGCTGACGCACAGCCACGGTGCCGTGGCCAATCCCTGGATCCTGGAAACCGCGGCTGCGCCCTGTCACAATTTCCTCCTCGGCCGCGGATCATGGGGACGGGAAGAGGGTGCCGTACAACACGGTGGCGGGGAGGACTTCGAGGGCAGACGTTCCAAAGCCATCCGAACGGAGAGACACGCCGAGACACCCCTGCCATCGGGAGCCCTTCGGTCTCAGTAAGTAACTTCAATGACGTTACTGCTTCTTCCTCTTCGCCGTCTCGTCGCGAATTTCGATCGTTGTCCAAATTGAAAGGGTGTCTATCGATTTCTGAATCGAACGTCGGATCGGTTACGTAACCCCGGGTGCAAACGGAGTTTATTTCCAGAGACTTTTCACGGAATAATAGAGAAAGCAAATGATACGTTGGGAATAGCCTGGTCAACGGCAAATTGCCTTGGGAAGTCACGCATGTGGATAAAATATAGTCTGTTCTTCAAATGTAACGCGATATAGATAGCCGCAAAAGGGATAAATATAGATCGAACACGCGGCATAAGATAATGGTCGAAGTTCCGAGATGTTCGCTTTAGTTTTTCTGATCGTAGCCTGATTTAGAAATACCGGATGGTGTTTCAGGCTCGGTTGCGAATTCGGCTGAAAAGGTGGAGGGCCCAGGGACGCAAGAGGCGAAGGAGTCGGTAAACGACTCAAAGGACCAGGAGAGACCGGACGTGTCGTCAACATTGAGTAATCTGTTTGCCGGACTTCCGACTTTGGCGGGTCCCCAACGCCTCGCCAACTCCCTCAGGCAGAAATTCGCCAATAACTCTGGTAAGTTGACGAGTCCCCTTTCTGGCGTTCCCCTCGTCCTGCGCGTACAAGCCCGTAGTCCCGTAGAGGTTCGTTACGATCGTTGACGAGGTTACGGTTCCCTGCGCGTCGACCAGTCATCGTAATTAATAAACGAGGGCGCCTCGCAGGGCCGTCGGTTCCGCCAACGATCGTTCCAGGGAAATAATTCGATCGTCCGCGATTAACAGTCGACGTTGCCGAATTGGTCGTCTGAATAATTAGCGCGAGTTCATAGAGTAAAGCCGTACGCTATACGTCGACCTTCACCCTCGTTTCGCCGGTGTTTTTATCTCTCGTAACACGATACGCGACCAGCCAGACATAGGTAGCTAGGGGTACAGATCGTGCCGCCTTATCGAGGGGGAGCCTCCACCCGGTGTCATGTTCGCTTCTATACCCGCTAGAAAGAACCGAGGAATCGCGGTGTGTCGTATCGCGTGGTCGGGAGTGAAAAGCCTTCGTTGGACGAGGTCTTCGAGGTGCGGACGCAAGAGAGGTCGCGTCGGGGTGGGATGAGAACCGGTAAGCGCCGATCAGGCCGGGTCAGGGCTCCCCTTTCTCGTTGGCCCACCGTTCAAAAAAAAGAGAAACGATCCCGGAGATAGCAGCTTAGCGACGAAAGAAACGCAACGGTCGTGTCAGGGTTTCGGGAGCTAACCGTGCCAACTCGGTGATCTGTTGTAGGTTATCCCCGGCCTGGCCTGATGCGCGCCGCCCCAATCGCGACGATCTCTTCGTCACGGTCGCTCCCAAGGTCGCACAAGATCGCGTTTAGTTTACCGCATTAGATCCTGGAAGATCCGTCGTAAAAGCGAGCAACATGACGAGCATACCGATATTCAACATCGACCTGAACGAGCTCAAGGAGCTCATCTGGACGAAAGTGCAGGAGCCGAAGGCTCAACGCAAACTAGTCCTAGTCATTGTCTCGATAGCCCTGCTGCTAGATAACATGTTGTACATGGTGATCGTACCGATCATACCCGACTACTTGAAGTACGTCGGTGCGTTCGACGACGACGACGAAGATTCGAAAAACACTACGGCGGCGCCCGGTCATCACGGTCAAGACTCAGCCACGGGGGTGCTGTTCGCGTCGAAGGCCATCGTTCAGTTGATGGTGAACCCGTTCTCCGGTGCTCTGATCGACAGAATCGGTTACGACATACCCATGATGATAGGACTGTGCATAATGTTCCTGTCGACGGCCGTGTTCGCCTGTGGCCGAAGTTACGGCGTGTTGTTCTTCGCCAGGAGTCTCCAGGGAGTAGGCTCCGCGTTCGCGGACACTAGCGGCCTGGCGATGATAGCCGATCGCTACACGGAGGAAGCGGAACGTTCGAAGGCCCTCGGTATCGCGTTGGCCTTCATCAGTTTCGGTTGTCTAGTGGCACCTCCGTTCGGCGGGGCGCTGTATCAGTTCGCGGGCAAGGAGGTGCCCTTTCTGATCCTCGCGTTCATCAGTCTGGCGGACGGCTTCATGTTGCTGTTGGTGATGAAGCCGCTGAAGGAGCAGATGAAGGAGAGTCAGCAGGAGCGAGCACCGACCATACCCATCTGGCGGTTGCTGATGGATCCCTACATCGCCGTGTGCGCGGGAGCCTTGATGATGTCGAACGTCGCGCTGGCCTTTCTGGAGCCCACCATCTCGTTGTGGATGGAGGACAACATCACCCGCGATAACTGGAAGATGGGGATGATCTGGCTGCCGGCGTTCTTCCCGCACGTGTTCGGCGTGATGATCACCGTCAAGATGGCCAAACAGTACCCTCAGCACCAGTGGCTGATGGCCGCCTCCGGCCTCGCGTTAGAAGGCCTATGTTGCTTCATAATACCCTTCTGCACAGGGTACAAGGGTCTCATGGTGCCCCTGTGCGGCATCTGCTTCGGCATAGCGCTCATCGACACCGCCCTGCTGCCCACTCTGGGCTACCTGGTAGACGTGAGATACGTCTCCGTCTACGGCAGCATCTACGCCATCGCCGACATCTCGTACAGCGTGGCGTACGCGGTGGGTCCCATAATAGCTGGCGGCGTGGTGGAGGCCATCGGCTTCACCGCCCTCAACATCGGCATAGCCTTCTCGAACCTGATGTACGCGCCTGTTCTCATGTACCTGAGACACATCTACGACTTCAAGCCCTTCCAGGACGAGGCGGACGTCCTCATGCAGGACCCGCCCGACAAGGAGTACCAGACGTACGTGCTGCAGGAGCAGAGACCGCTCGCGGGCGAGGTGGGCAACCACCTGAACCAGACGCGCATGGAGACGAGTCTGGACCAAGGCTACGATCAGAACTATCAAGGAGGGCAGAATTACGATCAGAGCGGATACGGGCAGAACGTCAGTGCCGCCGGGTACACTCAGGCCTCGACTGGTTATGAACAGCCGCCCATGTACGACCAGCAGACCAACTACGGTCAACAGAACATGGGCTACGGGCAACAGAGGACTAGTTACGGGCAGGAGGCCCAGACGGCGGGTCAGATGGACGTGAATCCCTTCAGAAGACCCAACGCCGACCAGCAAGCTGGTGATAGTAATCCCTTTAGACAAGGAATGTACTAACGCGCCACCTGAAACTGTGCACACCGGGTATTCGAACGAATATCAAACAGTCTTCGAGATAGGCTTCCACTTATCAGGAATATTTACGTACGACGTTCCTCTGGTGATCAACGAGTGACGGTGTTTTGGAGGTTATGTTCACTTCTTACAGAATTTTTTTCTGAAACGTTAGTGTTGCTTGTATTTTCTTTTGTAACGGAAGAACCTGTGGTATTGCGTTATGGGATTTATTTCTTAGTCCTCTGGATTTTTGGAGTTGTGTTTAGTGTACCGGTTTCATTGAAACTTCTGAAGGAACGCGTCCGTGAAGGAAACTTTAATCGTTGAGAGTCGAAGTTGAAGAGAGTGAAGAGTGAGGAGAGAAAAGTTCGTTCGCCATCTGACGGACTCGGAGGGAAAGAACCTAATCGCGGCGGAGGCTTCTTCTCAGCAAAGACCTCCGCTCGCGACTTGCCAGACACCGGCAATCTTTCGTTTTTATCCGTTTCGTTTGCGTTTCATTGCTGAACCGAAGTACCATATCACTAATTAAGGCGTCGATATAGCTGTTGAAGCTTTCGTATAAGTATGGTTGCTGAGGAGATACAGTGCGGTCGTAAATTAACAAAGATCTGTGAAACCTCCAGAATGTCCACAAAAACCTTAATCTTAAAGCCTTAAAATTTGAAAAACCCCAAACAATTAAAAATTAAAAAAAATGTCAAGGTCCCAATTTTACGACCGCGCTATATCTCCGCAGCCGACTAATTGTATAGAAAATGTGTACGGCAACGAACTTCTCTTTCGGCCGTGACAAGTTGCGACTACCGTGTAAACATATCATTGTTTGATTTCATCTACCGTTGTTGATAGTTGACTTTAGTCATCCATAGTAAAGGTTGAACGAAATGTCGTTTTTTAACCAGTTCTAATAAAAATATAACCTCGAATTACTGAAGTACACTAAAAATTTTACATTTCTCATAGATATAGTCTCGACTTTGATATAGCGAGGTCGTAAATCTCTCAAGATATAGCGTAGTCGTAAATCCTTACCGAGGTATATGTTTATTAGAATGAATCTACGTTGAAACTAACGATATTTCGTTGTGGGACAACCAGTATATGAGACGTTGAGTTGTATCGGTTACGTTGTATCGTTTGAATTGGGATTTTATACAGTTTGATATTTATAATTCACTATTTAGTCGCGAGTTCCATACGCATCTGTTTAGCCGGCTTCGGACATGAAGCGATACCCTTGTAACTAGATAAGTACGTTGAGCCCTACATATCTGTATTTTTATGAACCTAGTTTTCTATGTAGCCAGGGGAAATTCTGTTCGTTCGGTTGGTCGTGGAAAATTGTGCAATACTTAGGTAAATACATAGGACATGTATATTTCTATATGTATGTACATAACCTATACGCATACGAACTATGTGCCAGCGACCCGCAACAATGAGCTTCACGAGTTCCGAAGCTGTCACACACAAGGAAACACTGTTCAACGAAAAAGTAGCGTTAAAAGTTCTCTTTCTTTCGAACGTCGAACGATAAAAATTTTAAGAAACGTCTTAGCTTTGCAAACGTTCATTTGCAAGGCTTGTCTTTGCGCTGCTCGATGTTTGACGTCGTTCTGTGAGGAAATAAACTCGTGAACAAAGTTGCTGGAAAGGTGTGCGCGATTCAAAGATTTCTGGACAACCGAAAGGAGCACAGAGGCCCGAATATGTCCACGATGTGTCGTGTTGGGGCAAAGGTTGCAGAGACGCTGAAATGTAATTCAATTTTAATAAAAAAGTATGGTGCTGTGTTTCTATAAGTAGAATCAGATTATACGCGTTAAAATAAAACGAAAAGTCTTATGGCGTTTTGCGGTACGAGGCTTCGTTCTCGAGATATAAGTAATTGAAGATTGAGAGAACCTGCGCGCGCATCAGCTGTTCGGCGCCAAATTCAAACGCTCTGCATACAATCGCTCGTATCTCGGAAACGGTGCAACGGATCGCAAAACGGTAAAGAACTTTTCGATTCGTTCGTGTGTAAAGAGTTAATTGCGATGGTGTACATTTTGAAGCCTAGCTGTTTAGAAAAACTAAGGAGAAGTGTGTTCTACTTTGACCAAAAGATCTTTGATTATAATTTATGGCAACCTTTGTATAAAACCTGACAATTTACGATGAATCAAGGAATCTTCTGGGCTCTGATAGTGTCCTTCGAAATTATCGCGAGTGCTTTGAGTTTACAGTGCCTGAACTCTTCAAGTTTGTATCCCTTCCCTATAGTACAGTGGCGAGATTCGATCTTAGGTACGTACACCGACGGGCACGTTGGGCTTTCTAGGGAAAATGGCGACGTAACTCTAGAAACTGAACCGTGGGTTTAGTGACAAGCTTTAGGGGAAATATGAGATATACTAGATGCTTGAGGGTTTCCCAGGTGAACTAGGGATAACTAGGGACTCTAGAGAACTTGGGACGAGTTAGGTGCCCTTTCCAGTGTTCCAAATTTAAATCTTCTAAATTCCCTAGGTTCTCACATCACCTAAGTTCCTTTCGTTCCTCAAATTTGAAGATCCCTAGGACTTTTGCGTGAATTCCTAAACCCCCTAGATCCCATAAGTTCCAACAAACCTTACAACTTAGAGTTCTCTCCAGAAATCTTGAAAGTCCCTAGATTTCTGTAGTTCATAAAAAATGAATATGACAGTAAGTGGTGAAAGTTGTTTCCCCTAAGTTGCCATTTTCCCTAGGGAAGTCTAGAGTGCACGCGAGTACCTATATCGCAAATTATATCACAACTATACATATACATATATAAATATATATATACCCACGTATACGTATTATCGCGTAACACTCGTAGCTTCTTTTGTCTCTTGTAAATACGTTCTATCCGCGAGTTATAAGGAGAAGTAAATGAACAGTGATCTCTTCGTTTTTCCAATACGAGGGACCTGCGTATACATACATCTTATCTATATGTATTATACCGTTTGTGTGTGGTGCGATTTAGATTATAAACACGCACGAGGACAAAATGGAGGACGACAAAGAGAAATATAATATTCGCAACGAAAATCGAGAAAATGTTTCGGGAAATGAGAATATAAGTTAGGGTTATGCAAAAGTATTGATTACTCGGTGATTTAATGGCGATTAGAAAAATAATTTTTAGGTTATACACTTTTTATTTGTTTTCGAAGATTTTCTAACCTCGAAGGACGAAATGGCGGGAATTTCAAAAAGGGTTCTTTTGCTTTTAAGTTATATGACACTTTTTATTTGTTTTCGAAGATTTTCTAACCTCGAAGGACGAAAAGGCGGGAATTTCAAAAGTGTTCTTTTGCTTTTAAGTTATATGACACTTTTTATTTGTTTTCGAAGATTTCCTAACCTCAAAAAAAGGCGGGAATTTCAAAAAGTGTCCTAAAACTATTGCTTTTAAGTTACACAACACTTTTTGTTTGTTCCAAAAGATTTCCTAACCTGAAAAAAGGCGGGAATTTCAAAAAGCGTCCTAAAATTTTTGCTTTTAAGTTACACAACACTTTTTATTTGTTCTTGAAGATTTCCTAACGTCAAAAAAGGTGGGAATTTCAAAAAGTGTCCTAAAATTTTTGCTTTTAAGTTATACAACACTTTTTGTTTGTTCCAAAAGATTTCCTAACCTCAAAAAAAGGCGGGAATTTCAAAAAGTGTCCTAAAATTTTTGCTATTAAGTTACATAACACTTTTTATTTATTCTCAAAGATTTCCTAACCTCAAAAAAGGCGGGAATTTCAAAAGTGTCTCAAAACTTTTGCATAAATCTAACGATTCCCTATATCAGGTTATGTTTTCTTTATCAGAACTCTATGGAATTACAAAATTGTACGGGAGTATTTGTATCGAGAAACGAAACAAGATTTTCCATTTCGTGACAGTATGTTTTGCGCTTTCAACGAAGCTTACCGCAGTTTTCTGTTTAACCGCTGTGTTTTTGCTCAAAATATAACTACAAAGTACAGTATTATCAAGAAAACAGACTTTATCCTTGCGTCGATCTGATACAAAGAACCCTCGAAATTGGTATCGGTACTGTTCAAATGACAAAATTGAAAACACCAGCACTACGTGCATATACACGAAACCAGAGAAGCACAGGGCATACACTGACAAATATATATGCATGACACAGTCTGTCGAACTTTCGATTGGTCTAATTAGAAATAATTCTGAAATTGTTTTAAAAAACGCCTACTCGAAAATTCATTTGTATTCAACGTGATTCGAATAGTGCTAGATATTTGTTTGTCCGAAACGAGAGTACAGGTTAACCTAACCTCTTCGCGCGAAGGTGTAGAAAGTTCGACAGACTGTGTTTTCTATAGGCGAAATAAAAGGACACTCGAAATGATGGCATACACAAATGAACACGCATGTATGTATGTATATTTAATGAAATCAAGTACCGAACTGCGTATATACTTAAAACCTACAATACTGTAATGTTGTTGAACCGGTTATTAAAGATGTCATTGTTACCGAAGGATATCACCAGTTGTATTCTATTTAATAATCCGACCAGCAATAGACTTGTTATATAACCAGTACGTAACTATAATATTATGGAGGAGTTATTTTCGTTTCGTGTCTACAGCCTTTCAGGCTGATTTAGAAATTTAGGGATTTTCGTTGCAGAGGTCTGGGGAGCGGAGGTTAGAAATATAGGGACTTTTGGGATGTATAGATATTTTCAAGTTTAGTTATTTTTTTTTGGGTGTTGAATAGTGGAACTTTCTAATTTTTTAGTATTGAAGTTTCCCAAATTTCTAGTTTAATTTTAGTAATTTTTCTATTTTTAAGATTCGTGAAATTTTCCGAATTCCCTAAGGTTTTTAAATTTCCTATTTCTTAATTTTAGTAATTTCCTTATTTTCGAATGTTCCAACTTGTCAAAACTCTCCAAATTCCCTAGATTTTTTAAACTTATTAATTTTAGTAATTTCTCAATCTTTCAATGTGCCAAATTCCCCAAATTCCCTAGATTTCACAAATTTTCAGTTCCTTGATTTTAGTGATTTCCCAATCTCCCAACGTTCGAAACTTCCTAAATTTTCTAAATTCCCTAGATTTCCCAAACTCTCAAATACCCAAATTTCCAAATTCTCTAGTCCCCAAATTCTCAAAACCCTAAATTCTCAAGTCCCCAAATTCTCAAATTCCCAAATTCTGAGATCCCTAAATTCTCAAATCCCCAAATTCTCAAGATTCCAAATTCTGAAATTCCCAAATTCTCAAATCCCCAAATTCTCAAAACCATAAATTCTTAAATCCCCAAATTCTCAAGACCCCAAATTTTGAAATTCCCAAATTCTTAAAACCCTAAATTCTCAAGTCCCCAAATCCTCAAATCCCTAAATTCTCAAATCCCTAAATTCTCAAATCCCCAAATTCTCAAATCCCCAAATTCTCAAATCCCCAAATTCTCAAATCCCCAAATTCTCAAATCCCCAAATTCTGAAATCCCCAAATTCTGAAATCCCCAAATTCTGAAATCCCTGAATTCTCAAATCCCCGAATTCTCAAATCCCCAAATTCTCAAATCCCCAAATTCTCAAATCCCCAAATTCTCAAATCCCCAAATTCTCAAATCCCCAAATTCTCAAATCCCTAAATTCTGAAATCCCCAAATTCTCAAAACCCCAAATTCCCAAACTCCCCAAATTCTCCAAAATTTCCTAAATTTCCAAAATTCCCTAAATTCCTCAAGTTTCTTAATTTCATCAATTCCCCACTCTCCCAATATTCCAAACTCCCCAAATTCCCTAGATTTCCCTATTTCAGAGAAACCCCATTCCATAGCTGTCATATGAAATGAAATTTCATAAAAACTATCCAAATATTCCCTGAAAAGAAACAAGTACAGTCCAGTGTCCCGCAAACTGAGAACCCCTGAGTTACCGATTGTCCCGAATATAATACAAGGCTTAAACAGTCTTTGTAAACTGGTAAAAATAGCCAGGCGGAATTCGGGCCTAATGAAAAAGCGAGTACAAAGCAAACGGACGTAGGAGGGTGACTAGAACGCATTGATGGGATGTCTGCGGGGCCCAGTGTCAACCTAACCCCATCAAAGTGTAATAATATTTATATTAGGGCGCGTCTGAGAGGGTAGAGACATCGTTGGGGTTGGAGAACCATGCGATGGGGTGGCATGCTACCCATGGATGTCCTGGAAACTCCCCGATACGTTACCGCCGCTCGTTTACTATTCCAGATATCGATCTAGCTGGTAATTAGATTTGAATAATGTCGATAGTTGTCGCACGAGCCTGATATCGATCGTTTTCACCTGTCAACCTGTTACTTTGCGGTTCGTTTGCGCACATAACCTCCTTTTCACGTATAATACTTAGGGGTTCTTTATTTGTCTTCTTTTCTTAACCTTATTTTTATTGTGACATTTTGATCTTGATGACATAACCTCAATTTTAATGTTTGATACATTGTTGGTATAATTTATGATTTTGCAGACATAATCTCATTTTTTGTATTAGATAAATTGTTCACATGATTTTGATTTTGTTAACATAACCTCACTTTTAGTATTAGATAAATTGTAGCTATAATTTATGATTTTGCAAACATAACCTCATTTTTAATATCAGATAAATTGCTCATATGATTTTGATTTTGTTAACATAACCTCACTTTTAGTATTAGATAAATTGTAACTATAAAATATGATTTTGCAACCATAACCTCATTTTTAATATCAGATAAATTGTTCACATGATTTTGATTTTGTTAACATAACCTCACTTTTGGTATTAGATAAATTGTAGCTATAATTTATGATTTTGCAAACATAACTTCATTTTTAGTGTCAGCTAAATTGTTCACATGATTTTGATTTTGCAAACATAACCTCATTTTTAATATCAAATAAATTGTTCACATGATTTTGATTTTGTTAACATAACCTCATTTGTAGTATTAGATAAATTGTAGCTATAATTTATGATTTTGCAAACATAACTTCATTTTTAGTATCAGATAAATTGTTCACATGATTTTGATTTTGTTAACATAACCTCATTTGTAGTATTAGATAAATTGTAGCTATAATTTATGATTTTGCAAACATAACTTCATTTTTAGTATCAGATAAATTGTTCACATGATTTTAATTTTGTTAACATAACCTCACTTTTAGTATCAGATAAATTGTAACCATAATCTTGATTTCGCAAACATAACCTCACTTTTAGTCTTCAATTTACTAAACTACATTTAAGTGTCCTCATTGATTATAATTATTTATGCAATTATAATATATTAATACATATAAAATATATGACAAGATGAAATACAAGTCTCAAAATGGCGTCAATGCTTCAGAACAAAATGGCTGCCTAAACAACCTGCTGTTTCAAAAACAAAATGGCGGACTGGTTAAAGCAAACAATAGATGGCGCTATGAATTCGTGCTTCTGTTAGTCGAAAGACATTTTGTTTATGACAAAAGCATATACATAAACATATAACAATATGTATTGTTAATATAACTTGTTCTTTTAATGTAATTTGATAATTATGTCATTGTTCTGATATTTTCTTCATAACATGTGGTTATAAAGATGAACAAAAATTAATAGAGAAAAATGTATGGGTCTGTAGAGACCCAGTCACCCAGAAACGCAAAACGATGGATAAATCAGGCTACGTTTGAGTTATGGTCGCGTATTGTCCTACATTAAAGTTATTTCTCCTCGCATGCATTAAGACACGAATATCGACCTGCCTCTATTTTTAACCGGTACTTTATGACCGAGATGCGAATTGAATTTCGTGGAACGAATTTGTAGACTGCATCCTACTCACGAGTTATTATTATGTAATCTTTTGTTTGAGGAATTATAGCTAAACCACTGAAAGAACTTACGTTTCGATCTCTTACTTCTATTTTGAGGTTATGGTCGCTCGTATTTAATATTAATAATTCATCGACAAAAATATGAATGTTTAAACATTCTTCTCATTCATAAATTCTTACTTTAAATTCATAAAAATAAATTCATACTTGCAGAAATTTATAAAATGGAGTCAGTGAATAAGTTCGAATTATAAATGCATTCTTTGAGGTTATGATCGAACATCTTTTAAATGCTTAAACTATTAACTGTACAGAAATAAACGAAGCATGTTCACACATAAAAATTCTTGTCTTCCATGAATTCATACTTGCAGAAATTCACAAAATGGAGTCAGTGAATAAGTTCGAATTATAAATGCATTCTTTGAGGTTATGATCGAACATCTTTTAAATGCTTAAACTATTAACTGTACAGAAATAAACGAAGAATGTTCACACATAAAAATTCTCGTCTTCCATGAATTCATACTTGCAGAAATTTACAAAATGGAGTCAGTGAATAAGTTCGAATTATAAATGCATTCTTTGAGGTTACGATCGAACATCTTTTAAATGCTTAAACTATTAACTGTACAGAAATAAACGAAGCATGTTCACACATAAAAATTCTTGTCTTCCATGAATTCATACTTGCAGAAATTTACAAAATGGAGTCAGTGAATAAGTTCGAATTATAAATGCATTCTTTGAGGTTATGATCGAACATCTTTTAAATGCTTAAACTATTAACTGTACAGAAATAAACGAAGAATGTTCACACATAAAAATTCTTGTCTTCCATAAATTCATACTTGCAGAAATTTACAAAATGGAGTCAGTGAATAAGTTTGAATTATAAATGCATTTTTTGAGGTTACGATCGAACATCTTCTAAATGCTTAAACTATTAACTGTACAGAAATAAACGAAGAATGTTCACACATAAAAATTCTTGTCTTCCATGAATTCATACTTGCAGAAATTCACAAAATGGAGTCAGTGAATAAGTTCGAATTATAAATGCATTTTTTGAGGTTACGATCGAACATCTTTTAAATGCTTAAACTATTAACTGTACAGAAATAAACGAAGCATGTTCACACATAAAAATTCTTGTCTTCCATGAATTCAAACTTGCAGAAATACATATTTGCATAAATTTACAAAATGGAGTTACTGAATTACAATTAGAAATTCGAATGAAACAGACAATTTATTTCGTCGGCAATTCGATTTATTTCGCAGTGCAGGTTATAATTTATGCAATGGCGGAGGCTCGATATAAAGCGAGGGGTTGAACGTTTCGAGGTGCTCAGGTATTTGTACGTGAGTTTGGTTGCATGTGACGTTCGTATCGATTTCCTTCGGGAACAGTGGACGACATCGCGCGAACGTTTGCGGAGATTTCAACGAACTCTCCGACGATTTCAATGAATTCGTTACGCACACCAAACACGACCGTATTCGCGTTCTAGTTTAAAGACATATTTCTTAAGACAAATTTCACAGCGTTGCTTCGAACAAATTTTAGAATTATATTTACACAAAATTATTAATTACAATTTAATTCTTTTTTCGTTTAGTAGGAGACAAAATTCTTTATTCTAGTTTGAAGGACACTTTTCCTTTGTACAGGAAGTTAGGTTAGGTAAGACCTTGCAGCCATATTTATATCAGAACTATAAGTTACCTTGTTTCATATTAATACTACTGCTAGTAACAAATGCTTTTATTAATTTATTTTACTATTAGTCTTTAACTTTACTTTTGATATGAATATTTTAATATTTACACAAAGTACCAAACAAGAAAAGTTACTCCAAAGAACAATCATAGTTTAAACAATTGCAAGTGCAAATATTTATTCATGATGAACAGCATCAATTGCTATCTAACTTTGTTATTTATCTATATATACTTCTACGTCATTTCGTCATTTCACTCGCCCAATTTCCAAAAGTCCCCATTTCTCACTCGCCCAATTTCCAAAAGTTCCCATTTCCCACTCGCCCAATTTCCAAAAGTCCCAATTTCTCACTCCCCCAATTTCCAAAAGTCCCAATTTCCCACTCTCCCAATTTCCCACTCGCCCAATTTCCAAAAGTCCCAATTTCCCACTCCCCCAATTTCCAAAAGTCCCAATTTCCCGCTCTCCCAATTTCCCACTCTCCCAATTTCCCACTCGCCCAATTTCTTACTCCCCCAATTTCCAAAAGTCTCAATTTCCCACTTCCCCAATTTCCAAAAGTCCCAATTTCCCACTCTCCCAATTTCCCACTCGCCCAATTTCCAAAAGTCCCAATTTCCCACTTCCCCAATTTCCAAAAGTCCCAATTTCCCACTCTCCCAATTTCCCACTCGCCCAATTTCCAAAAGTCCCAATTTCCCACTCCCTCAATTTCCAAAAGTCCCAATTTCCCGCTCTCCCAATTTCCCACTCCCCCAACTTCCCACTCGCCCAATTTCCAAAAGTCCCAATTTCCCACTCCCCCAATTTCCAAACGTCCCAATTTCCCACTCTCCCAATTTCCAAAAGTCCCAATTTCCCACTCCCCGAATTTCCCACTCTCCCAATTTCGCACTCCCCCAATTTCCCACTCCCCCAATTTCTCCACTCCCCCAACTCGTCATTTCAAAATTCATTGTTATTTAATATTCAATTATGTTTGAATACTTAACCTTATATTCAAAAGCTATTGTGTAGTCCTATTGACTCCTACAATTCGACTATAAACTACCTATAAACTACAATGACTTAACCGTTCACTTATGGAGATACTATCTCATTAACGATTATCAAAACAGTCTCCATAATCGCATGATTGCTGAAAACGATGACAAGGCTAGAGCAACAGCATTGTGGGTAACACGAGACGCGCCGGTAATCCCTAGATCCGATTATTCGCCTCATCGGTCCTCGACAACACCAACCTGCTACCCCTCAATGTTCAATCAATGTTTCTTTTACCACCGTGCAAATCTCCCGTCCTATACGTTTTTTCATTTTATCGACGCAACACCTGACAGTAAATACACAAAGTTAACATATGCAATATAAGGAGATCGATATTTTAATTTGCGTGTTAAGATAAAATGATTTGTAGTAAGTTTAACTGTTTTTGAGGGATGCAAGTAGTAAGAAGAGGTAGTATGAGGGTGGTAGAGAGGGAGAAATGTGGAGCGAGGGTAGATATTTCATTTCTGAAGGTTGAAAGGGTCAATTTTTCAAGGTTCCAATTTCCCAAGGTTCCAATTTTGCAAGGTCCCAATTTCCCACTAGTCTAATTTCCAAAAGTCCCAATTTCCCACTCTCCCAATTTCCCACTCCTCCAATTTCCCACTCCCCCTGTTTCCCACTCCCCCAATTTCCCACTCCCCCAATTTCCAAAAGTCCCAATTTCCCACTCCCCCAATTTCCAAGAGTCCCAATTTCCCACTCCCCCAATTTCCAAAAGTCCCAATTTCCCATTCCCCCAATTTCCCACTCCCCTAATTTCCAAAAGTCCCAATTTCCCATTCCCCCAATTTCCCACTCCCCTAATTTCCAAAAGTCCCAATTTCGCACTCCCCCAATTTCCCATTCCCCCAATTTCCAAAAGTCCCAATTCCCCATTCCCCCAATTTCCAAAAGTCCCAATTCCCCATTCCCCCAATTTCCAAAAGTCCCAATTTCCCACACCCCCAATTTCCCGCTCCCCCAATTTCCCACTCGCCCAATTTCCCACTCCCCCAATTTCCCATTCCCCCAATTTCTCAAAATTCCAAACGTGGTAACAATAACACCACCAGCAACCTGCAACTCAACCAACAATAAAAATAATGTAAGCTTGAAATCCCCAAAGCTTTGAACCAAAATGTGACCATACAACAAATTTTCCCGCATTTCCTACAATTCACAAAAAGTAGAGATAGGTATGAATGGCGAGAATGCCAAGGGAATGTGGAAGACAAACGAGCCGGCAAATCGGATTCACGGGATGCCGGACATCAGAAAGGATCCGTAAGGGTGATGGCCTACATCCAGCTGAATTAGGTTCTAGCGCCTTCGACGATCCGAAAGCAGCGACCCTTCGAGATTGGCCAGGCACGATTAATTGACAGCAGGCCTTTCGAGGCCTTCTTGACAAGATTCGAAGTGACAGCCGCGCATTCCAGGAGGGTGCGAAGGAAGCCGTAAGGATGTAAGGCGTTAGCTTCTCGGTATTTCCAGATTGAGTTACTCGTTTTAACTTGTTGATCTGTCTGCTTTGATCGTTCGTTAATTAGACACGGAAACATGGACTCCTTCGTGCATAGATATATTGAACACTGTTCTCAAAATGAGACATGTAACTTAAACATCTCATTCGTGAATATTTATGTGTGTACGTCTATACAGGGTGGCTCAAAAATGGTATAGTACAAAAACGCAACTTTTGACACCTTCAGACTTGGATGCGTAATTATACAGACATGTACTGTATCGTAGATAATGAATTATAACATTATTACAGGTCTTCCAATTTTAAAAACGTGAAAAATTCTTAAAAATATGTAGTGGTTAATTTATACATACTAGTATAATTTATACATCACAACTAGTGTTCCCAAAATGAGGGGTAGCTGATCGTGAACAAAATTTCCCTTTGCAAAAATGTGGTATGAAGCTCCGTTTCTGAATTATTAAGGAAAAACGCGGACCAATCAGAGCGCGACGCGTGCGCAGACGCGAGTGCGCAGCTTCGAGCCCAGCGGCCGAGCGCGCGAAATCCCCGCCCTCGGATTGGTCCGAGTTTTTCCTTAATAATTCAAAAACGAAGCTTCGAACCCCATTTTCGCAAAGGGAAATCTTATTCAGAATCAGCTGCCCCTCATTTCAGGAACACTAGTTGTGAGACACCCTGTATACGAACGTCAATACACGTCTATGCATACGTCTCGTACGTCTATACACGTCGATGTATTTCTGTACGCGTTTCTTTGACTGTCTCTTTTACTAATTGAAACTTGTGAAGAATTCTACGGAGCAACTTTGTTAATTATTTTTTAGTTACGGACAAAATTGACCTCCGGTCTTATAAAATGTCTTAGACTTCCAATGTAATGAAACGAAACGAAATCACTTTAGTGTTCGGTTATTTATTAATAGTCTATTACCGCTTTATTGTCGTCCATCAGCGCTGTCAGGCTACAATTCAAAAGCGTTTGTTCGATATTTTATCGCGGACACATCGATTCTCAAGGAGCCGGGGTTAGGTTCTGATAATGGCGTTCGCCTATCGCGCGATTTATCACACGTCCCGAAAAGAGGGTTCGATGAAAGGAGTCTGTATGACAAATCGAGATGTACACGAATCGTTTTGTACCTCGAATAAAATTCTGTTCATCTTATTTTGGTCGTTTCACTATAAATATGTCATTTCATATTTCATAACCTCACTTCTGAGAACTCATGTTCCACATTCGATAGCACTTTTCATTAAAGATATACAAACGAACCGCGCCTTGTGCTCAAAAAGACCCGTTTCTGATGAAAGCCCTCAAGACTGCCTTTCATCAAGCTAATTAATTTAATTAGTTTAATTGAACTATTTCTTTGAACATTTTGTGGACACAAACATATTGAATTTCTTGAAGTCGATTACTGGATATCTATTAATAAATTATTATATTATGTGGATGAACTTTCAAGCTATTCATATGTATCATACAAATTAAGCTTGACTGTAAATTCTATTAATAATCGCTTGTACAGGGTATTTCATAATTAGTGGTCCCTGAAATGAGGGTGACGTGGTTCTGTATAAGATTGCCCTTTGCAAAAATGGGGTTCGAAGCTCTTATACAGAATCACGTCAGCTAGTTGTGAGCTACAGTAGTTGAGAACTACGCTATTTATGAATCGCCCTGTATACATTATTATTTGCTGAGGATTCAAAGCACCGAACATAAAATCATATTTGATGACAACATATGGCAATTATGGGACCTTGGGAAAATAGGACCTTGCAATATTACAACTTTGGGAAATGGAACTTGGGAAAATTGCAACCTTGCGAAATTAGGACCTCGAGAAATTAGAACGTTAGAAACCGACCTTGCGGAATGGGAACTTTCCTGCTGTCTCTCCAGAATTATTCCTAAAAATGAAGTGCCCATAAGTAAATAAATGTGTCCATAAACTGTAAATTTAGAAGTAGTACCACGTTTCAAAGAGAATATTAGCAACACCGTAGCAGACAACGAAACCCTGTCTTGATATATCAAACTACGGTTTGTCCCTCCGTACAGCGTCACCCCAGACCATAAGAGTTCTACACAAGGTATTAGTGCGGAAACAGATGTAGGTGTGAAACAACGCGGCTAGAACTCACCCTTGCTGCGGACTGACAATTTGTCACATCCGCGACCGCCGACAACGCCACCCCCTTTCCTTCTCGAGTACGCAACACATCGATAAGCCCACGCTTGATAAATCGTGCGATACATGACCGTCATTATCGTATGCTACTCCCCTACTTCCATTCCGTCCTTATCGCTTGAGTAGGATAATAGACACGCGTCCTGCGCGATCGTTGTCTAATTATGATTTGCATTCGAATTGCCGGGAATGGGTTATCATACTGACTTTATAAGGATACTTTTTAGGTGGTAGATTTTTTGGTACTCTTATGGAGACTTATACTTTATGTGGATTGTTATGAGAAGTGTCAAGTATTTTTGATGGTGAATGTTGACAAATGTGGTAGAAAATTCTTTGTTGGGTGACTTAGGATGTCAGGTGACAGTATGACTATACCTGTTAGATGACTGAGGATGTTAGCTGACTATATGACTGTATCTGTTGGATAACTATACTAATAATATCTCAAGATCGCAATCTTCCTAAGTCCCAATCTCCCAAAGTCCCAACCTCCCAAGGTCCCAATCTCCCAAGATTCCAATTACCCAAGGTCCCAATCTCACAAGTTCACAATCTCCCAAGGTCCCAATCTCGCAAGGTCCCAATCTCCCAAGGTCCCAATCTCCCAACGTCCCAATCTCCCAAGGTCCCAATCTCCCAAGGTCCCAATCTCCCAAGGTCCCAATCTCTCAAGGTCCCATATCCCAAAATTCCAATCACCCAAGGTCCCAATCTCTCAAGTTCCCAATCTCCCAGGGTCCCAACCTCCCAAGGTCCCAATCTCCCAAGGTCCCAATCTCCCAAGGTCCCAATCTCCCAACGTCCCAATCTCCCAAGGTCCCAACCTCCCAAGGTCCCAATCTCCCAAGGTTCCAATCTTCCTAAGTCCCAATCTCCCAAGGTCCCAATCTCCCCAGGTCCCAACTTCCCAAAGTCTTAATTTTTCTAAGTCCTACGGACTCATAACGCACTAGAGACTCATATTAAAATTCCTATACGATAAACTATACTAGTATCTCCATTATGTTTCCAACTTGAATTTCGCATTCAATTCTGATCGTAATCTACACAATCAAAACTCACTTCTGAATTTTTGAAATTTCGCAAAAGAAAATAGGTTGTGCATAAGAAAGTTTTGCAAGGAAAATACAGCGAACGTAAAGTTTTAAGTAAATGAAGAAAATAGAACGTTCGGGAAGCGTCAAACGAGCGTGCTTCCGGTTGGTGCGGCGAAGTGTTTCCTCGACTTTCGTAGGGTGGCAACCCATTCTGTCCCATCGATGGGTACGAAGGGTAAAGGGCAACAATACCGTGAGCAACCACTCGACACTGGCCTTTGTCTGGAAATCTCACTTGAGTTTTCTATTCTTTTTTTCCCTTCGTTACGCCCTTCTATTTTTTTCCCTCGGAGGGTGCGACTCCCAAGTCTCTCTAATTATAATACCCCTGAATTAAAAATTCTTTCTGTTTTTACAATTGTACATTTCCAAATTTAAATAAACTTAAAATACACAACAATACACAGAAGAAATATTTTACAAATAATTTTCCCGCCATCACGCGAATAAATTTGAACGCAACTTTCAAATTAAGGTTCAGGTAGAACTTTTACCAAAGTTCTGAAGCAAAAGAAAACCGCGACGTGTTCGTGCAAAGGCGAATAAAGGGGGGTTACGCCCTCTTACATTTTCTTGCTCGTGGCACCCCAAAGCCACCCCTGTAGGCAATAGTGGACCAGCAGGGTGGTCGAAGTAACGACGAGTCGTCAGTTAATCAAGCCATTTCGTTCTGGTGGGACCAGAATGAGGATACGCTCTGAACGACCCACGATTTTCTTCTTACCATTTTCTCGTAGACACTCCTACACGCCAATATTGATCTCACGCTTACAAATTCTTTTTCTCAATCTTTTCTCTTTACTTTCACACTATTTAATGTCGAAATTCTTTGGTACAAATATCTCTTTTAAGGAGTTACATTTTAGGTTATGTTACTTAATTCAATGAGTTGCATTTTAGGTTACGTTACTTGACTTAAAGAGTTGCAGTTTAGGTTATGTTACCTAACTCAAAGATTCACATGTAAGGCTATATTAATTGACTCAAGCAGTTGCATTTTAGGTTATGTTACCTAGCTCAAAGATTCACATGTAAGGTTATATTAATTGACTTAAGCAGTTGCATTTTAGGTTATGTTACTTAACTCAAAGATTCACATGTTTGGTTAAATTAATTGACTCAAGCAGTTGCATTTTAGGTTATGTTACTTAACTCAAAGATTCACATGTAAGGCTATATTAATTGACTCAAGCAGTTGCATTTTAGGTTATGTTACCTAGCTCAAAGATTCACATGTAAGGTTATATTAATTGACTTAAGCAGTTGTATTTTAGGTTATGTTACCTAACTCAAAGATTCATATGTAAGGTTATATTAATTGAATCAAGCAGTTGCATTTTAGGTTATGTTACTTAACTCAAAGATTCACATGTAAGGTTATATTAATTGACTTAAGCAGTTGCATTTTAGGTTATGTTACCTAGCTCAAAGATTCATATGTAAGGTTATATTAATTGAATCAAGCAGTTGCATTTTGGGTTATGTTTCCTAACTCAAAGATTCACATGTTTGGTTATATTAATTGACTCAAGCAGTTGCATTTAAGGTTACGTTACCTAACTAAAAGATTCACATGTTTGATTATATTACTTGATTAAAGAGTTACATTTTAGGTTATATTCCTTAACCCAAACATTTGCATGTTAGGTTAAATAACTTGATTTAAGGAGTCGCATTTTATGTTATGTTACTTAACTGTTGCTATTAACTCAGTCATATTACTGAATGTAACCTAAAAGCCTCTACGAAAGGGTTGAAACGCGCACAATCGTGGTTCCGGTTCCACTTTGAAAAGAAGAGTTTACAAACCGTAGAAAAGTCTGCGGTCCATCGGCTCGTTCTCGGCCGATGTACCAATTTCTTTCATCCTCTGTCTTCCACCCTCGTATCTGGCCGTAGGACACGATCTCGTTTTATCTCCACGACCCCTTACACGATCCGCGTTTGTTACGGAGCCCCAACCTCGACCACCATGCTCGCCAGCTATCAACCACTACCCTCTCGTTCCTTCTTTTTCTTCCCTCCCTTTCTTCTTCTTCTCCCCTGCGGCTTGTTCGAGGGTGGCTAGCCTCGAGCGGACCGGAGCCTGATAGAGCACGCGAGTTCGTTGTTCAAGGGGATAGTCGCGCACTGCATCTGCTCTCTAAGTGGATTCTGTCTTCGGGGCTAACGATCTCGTGCCACGATGAAGGAACGTCTCGATGGAAATGTCAGACGCACTCCAAGGGAAGTATTAATGGATACCTGTCCAATCGTTGTAGGAAATTGTCAACTTTGATTGGGAGAACGTAGGTGACAGGGAGAGCTAGTGTGACGTTACGAATTGGGGAACACATTTCATTACTGTCGCTTCATTAGGTTACGGTGGTTATTGGGACTTTGGGAAATTGGGAAATGGAACTTAAGAAAAATGGGACCTTGCAATATTGGGACTTTTGGAAATTGGAGGAGTTGGAAATTGGGACTTTTGGAAATTGGAGGAGTTGGAAATTGGAGGAGTGAGAAATTGGAGTAGTGGGAAATTGGGACTTTTGGAAATTGGGACCTTGGGAGATTGGGACCTTGGGAAATTGGGAACTTGGAAAATTGGAACCTTGGGAGATTGGGACCTTGGGAGATTGGGACCTTGGGAGATTGGGACTTTGGGAGATTGGGACCTTGGGAGATTGGGACTTTGGGAGATTGGGACCTTGGGAGATTGGGACTTTGGGAGATTGGGACCTTGGAAAATTGGGACCTTGGGAAATTGGGACCTTGGGAAATTGGGACTTTAGGAGATTGGGACCTTGGGAAATTGGGACCTTGGGAGATTGGGAACTTGGAAAATTGGAACCTTGGGAGATTGGGACCTTGGGAGATTGGGACCTTGGGAAATTGAGAACTTGGGAAATTGGAACCTTGGGAGATTGGGACCTTGGGAGATTAGGAACTTGGGAGATTGGGACCTTGTGAGATTAGGAACTTGGGAGATTGGGACCTTGGGAAATTGGAATCTTGAGAGATGGAGTCCTTGGGAAATTGGGACTTAAGGAAATTGGAACCTTGAAAAATTGGGACCTTAGAAAATTGGGACCTTAGAAAATTAAGACCTTCTTCAGCCAACAAACATTATAATACACAAAAAATTCCGCATAAACTCGCACATAACCACGTTCATAACGCAAAGGGAAAAGTTTATCGCGCGTCTGAAAAGTTCGCATCGCAAGCAACAGCCTCGAAACGTTCTCCCTTCGTACTCTGTGATCTCTCAACATCCGTCAGGACTTTATTCTCGCCGGATCCTCGCGTCGTAGCCCGCCTAAGCAATTGTCCCAACCTTATGAATAAAGTAAGAAGTTTCGTCGCACACGTGCGCCCCACAGCACCGTCTCAACCACCATTTTCAACGACGACGGCATTAAGTTTCTTCTTGGGACGCGAGACACCGGGCACCATGTTGCGTTATGGGTATCAAGCCACATATAAAACGGTATTAACGCTTCCCCTTGTATGACTGTGTGTTAGACTTTAGCAGATGCTTACAGCGATGATGCCACTGTTTATGGCCGATTTAGATGGACGGTTACGGCTGTTTACGTTTTGGGATTCTTTATGTTTTATGTTCGTTTTAGGGTTAGCTCTTTTGAGGTTTGTGACGTCGTTTCGGGAGATCATGCATAATAAATGTAACAAGATCTTGCAAAAATATTTGGCAAAATTTGGTAAAAATACTTAAAACAATTTTTAACTACTTCAGTATATTGTCTCTCGTTATATTGCCACCTTGACGTTCTGTGTTTAAAAATGAATCAATCAATACTATAAAGAACTTAAATTCTTTGGCAAAATTTGTTAAAAATACCTAATACAATTTCCAACTACTTCAGTATATTGTCTCTCGTTATATTGCCACCTTGATGTTCCGTGTTTAAAAATGAATCAATCAATGCTATAAAGAACTTAAATTCTTTGGCAAAATTTGTTAAAAATACCTAATACAATTTGCAACTTCTTCAGTATATTGTCTCTCGTTATATTGCCACCTTGATATTCTGTGTTTAAAAATGAATTAATCAATTCTATCGAGAACTTAAATGCACATACGTAATGCTAGGATATTCCGGGAAATTTTGAGGTTAGTTTCGGTTAGTTAAGGGTGCTCCACAAGAGAGTCCACTCGAACTTAAGACTCGCGGTCAGCGGTCATACGCAAAGTGGACGATACGCCTTTGTCGGGTCACATTGTCATTGAAATCGTTCAATTGGCCCCGTAAAAGCGAAAGGAAGGAAGGAAAGGAGTTGCGTAATTTCCGGTGGCGAAAATGGCAGGCGGAGAGAAAGAGAAATGGGGAGGCATCCTAAGGGACGGCTGCAACCCTCGTAATCCCGTGACAGAAAGCCTCGTTTAATATTTATGATTTATTTCGGTTTAATTCGACGTGCAAACAGGAGGCGCATTTACATTCGGCGATATTTGCACGTTAAATCACCGGACGCTTTCGACGCGGAACCTGATTAACGAACTATGAAAAGTTTTAATGAGCATCCTCTCTCGGTTTGGTAAATTCAGCAAAAGATGGGGGTGATGGGTTATTTAGTTTAAAGAAGAGGAGAAATAATTTTTGGGGATCAAGTATTGTTTTTCGAGGTTCCAATTTTACACAGTAGAAATTTTTCGAGGTCCCAATTTTGCAAGGATCCAATTTTCCAAGGTCCCAATTTTCCAAATTTCCAATTTCCCAAGATCCCAATTTCCCTAGGTCCCACTCTCCCAAGGTCCCACTCTCTCAGAGTCCCAATTTCCAAAGGTCCTACTCTCCCAAGGTCCCACTCTCCCAAGGTCCAAATTTGCCAAGGTCCCACTCTCCCAGAGTCCCCATTTCCTAACGTAGCACTCTCCCAAGGTCCCACGCTCCCAGAGTCCCAATTTCCCAAGGTCCCACTCTCCCAAAGTCCCACTCTCCCAAGGTCCCACTCTCCCAAGGTCCCACTCTCCCAAGATCCCAATTTCCCAAGGTCCCAATCTCCCAAGGTCCCATTCTCCCAGAGTCCCAACTTTCCAAGGTCCCATTTTCCCAAAGTTCCACTCTCCCAAGGTCCCACTCTCCCAAGGTACCACTCTCCCAAAGTCCCACTGTTCCAAGGTAACACTCTCCCAAGGTCCCAATTTCTCAAGGTCCCAATTTCCTAAGGTCCCATTTTCCCAAGGTCTTAATTTCCCAATTTCCAAACGTCCCAATTTCCCAAAGTCCCAATATTCCAAAGTCCCAATTTCCCAACTCCCAAAAAAACATTTCCACCACCAAATACATAAAAAAATGAATTTTAACCCAAAGTAATAATTTCTTAATAAAATAATAAAGTTGTAAAAAAGTTTGTCCACTCAGCACTAAAAATAACGAAACAAGTAAAGATATCGGATAACGAAATAGAAACGATCGTCGCAAGAGAACCGTGAAATCAGCAGCTGGTGCGATTGTAGAAAGTAGCAATAACGAGGGACGTCGACAAACGGCGATAAATTTCAGCGACATCGTAGTCACGTTTTACAAGCGAAGACGGTATCCGCAAGATCGTCATCGTCATTGTTCCAGCGACAATGGACGATAGAAATGCCTTCACCCTCGTATCCGGTTCCTTGCGAACGCTAGGGGAGAGAATTGCCCCCGGTATTAACTCGCGTAATTGAGATTTATTAATCCGGAGGCCGGTTGGTGGCTAACCTCTAAGCGCATCACTCCTTTTTCCTACCTCCTACGCTGCTAACTTTATTATTACGGAATATGAATTCGAGCGATAAGATTATCTGCGTTGTGTTGTCGAACAATGGGGGATGTGCATTTTCTTGGAACAATGTTATGTTGAACAGGGTATTTGAGCTTGTTAGGTTGGTTAACATTACCTGACTTAACCTAAAAACTGTACTGAATTTTAAATAGACTTGTTTAAGCAGTATACAAACATTATAGTAACACAATATTATTAATGATAGTACATAAACATTAGAGCAATACAATATTATTAATAATAGTACATAAACATTATAGCAACAAAACATTATTAATAATAGTAAAGAAACATTATAGCAACAAAGAAAAATTAATAATAATATAAAAACAGTATAACAATGCTTAATAGTATTATACAACAACATTACAATGTTACAATGTTACAAAATTACAATTGTTAATATTAAATAATAGTCACGTTAAATAATGTAATGTTCAAAGTGAAAGACAAGTATCAAAAATTCATGATACAGTGTCGGTGGATGTCACGTGATTAAATCCAGTTTCTTAGCCAGCCTTAATCTAAATGAGACAATGCGATCCATCATCCAGCCGTTTAATGAAAATCGCGACCATAACTTAGGTCCTAAGATATCGAACAAGGAGGTAGAGGGTAACTCAGTCAAAGGTGGAAGTTGAACGCTTAATCCAGCAATATGAAACTCCCCTGTGGCTTCGCTTTGTCACAATTTCATCCCTAGCTATGTTATTTTACTACCTTAGGAATGGGCAGGAATAATATTACACCGTTTAACTTTCCACTTTACATGTTTATAAACTTATTATTTTGTGATTGTTTAGGTTGGATAGTTTTTGATACTGGAAGCTGTCAAGTTTTGAAGGTGCTAAGTTTCTGAAGGTCCCAATTTCCCAAGGGTCTCATTTCCCAAGGGTCCCATTTCCCAAGGTCAAAATTTCCCAAGGGTCCCATTTTCCAAGATCAAAATTTCCCAAGGGTCCCATTTCCCAAGGTCACCATTTCCCAAGGGTCCCATTCCCCAAGGTTCCAATTTCCCAAAGATCCCATTCCCCAAGGTTCCAATTTCCCAAGGGTCCCATTTCCCAAGGGTCCTATTTCCCAAGATCCCAATTTCCCAAAGGTCCCATTTCCCAAGATTCCAATTTTCCAGGGGTCCCATTTCCCAACGTCCCAATTTCCCAAGGATCCCATTTTCCCAGGGGTCCCATTTCCTAACGTCCCAATTTCCCAAGGATCCCATTTTCCCAGGGGTCCCATTTCCTAACGTCCCAATTTCCCAAGGGTCCCATTTTCCAACGTCCCAATTTCCCAAGATTCCACTTTCCCAAAATTCCAATATCCCAAGGTCCCAATTTCCAAAAGTCCCAATTTCCCACTCCCTCAATTTCTAAAAGTCCCAATTTCCCACTCCCCAATTTCCAAAAGTCCCAATTTCCCACTCCCCAATTTCCAAAAGTCCCAATTTCCCACTCCCCAATTTCCAAAAGTCCCAATTCCCCAATTCGCCATCACATCAAATTCCCAATTCCTCAACCGTCCAAATTCCCAACTTGAACTGTGACCCCCACCCACCATCACACCGAACGTGTTACACATCAAGATATCCTACTTCTTGTAGAAAGCAGATGTTAGTAAGAAACGGCCGGCAGTAAATAACAGTTCTATATTTATTGTTGCAGAGGGATGGCGAGACTCAGTGTTGGGGGCTTCCCGTCGTTTATTGGTGACTCTTGGCAGTCTCTCCAGGGACAGTTCGCCATGTCCTGCCCGGGTAAGTCACCACCACATTGTTTGTCTTGTGTCGGGTAAACTGGAAGGGACGTTGCTTTTGATATTTGCTTTTGCTTCGATTCCTCTGCGAAGAATTATATAAAGGACCCGTATCACGATATTCTTGAAGGAACCCTTTATAAACTTCCCTCTTCAATTTTTTATTGAATGTAATTAATCAAGTTTTCTTTCAATATTTTATTGACGTCTTTAATCAGTTTTTATTTATGAACAATGAAATGTACTTTACGATTGAATCCATTGGGTATTGATTAAATTGCTCAGGGACGGGTGTCGAACTGTCAGCCATTTTGTATTTGTGGTGTTAACAAAATGGCGGAGTCAGCTTGTGTCAATTTTTAACTTTAAGTTGCTGTGCTTTCTATGTTATCAAATTTATCAAACATTGATCAGTTTTGTACTGAAACAATTTTCATGTATTCGGCCATTTTGTTTTAATAGTGTTGATAAAATGGCGGTGGTACCTTCTGTCAATTTTTAACTTCACGTTGTTGTACTTTCTATGTGTTCAAACTATAATAATTGAGCACCAGTCAGTTTTGTACTGAAACAATTTTCATGTGGTCGGCCATTTTGTTTTACTATCGTTAACAAAATGGCGCAGTCACATTCTGTCAACCTTAAACTTCAAACTACCATATTTCTGTGTTCTCAAATAAATCGAACATCAATCAATTGTAAACCGAAACAGTTTTCATATAGTCAGCCATTTTGTATTACAATCGTTAACAAAATGGCGCAGTCACCTTTAAACTTTAAACTACTTTCTGATTCTAATCACTTAAATTTTAATAATACCAAAGTGACTTTGTTTAATAATTCTTTCCACTACTTTAAATGATCGAAGAATATTTCTTCCCCCAGTGTACAAATGAACTTTGCAATTTGTACGAGCAAGTTTCGTAATTGAACTTTGAACTTTGGGGCTTGCAAAGTTTTAATTGAGATATCCAAGCAGTACGTGAATTTAATACACCTCGTTTAATTTTAAATTATACTGGAGTCGTAATTCAAGCTTGTTAGAAGGGAAGAAGTATGTAGGCACTTTTTTTGAGAATCCACGAACTTTGCGTTATACGAGCTTGAACTTTGAACTTTTTAGGTTATGAACACTGAAGCTACATGCTTTGTAATTCTTTTACATTTTCATATTTCTAATAATTAGGTTTCTGTTCTTTGTATTATTCATTTACGATGGTATTGATTAGTTGATTGCAAATTACAAAATAAAATTATTTATTTAAAATTTCGTCAAGTGACGTAGTAAGTGTTTTTCTCACATCTTTATATATAATTTTGTTTTAAATCAAAACTACTTGATGGATTTTCATAAATGAGATGTCGATCGACTCGTTTTGACATCAGCAATGACACAGTTTATATAACAACGCAATGGCTGTCTTAATGTAAGAAAACAAGATGGAGGACGCTACGTCAAAAAACAAGATGGCGGAAATTATATAAAACAAATATGGCATAATTAATATAATATTCAAAATGTTCTTGTTTCTTAATGCAGTTATTAATTTCTTTGGCTTTACGTAAGGAAACAAGATGGCGGACTCTATATAAAAACCAAAATGGCGGACATTACATAAAAAAATAAAAATGGAATAATTAATATAATATTCAAAATGTTCGTGTTTCTTAATGAAGACAATTTTTCTGGCTTCACGTAAGAAAACAAGATGGCGGACGTTACGTCAAAAACCAAAATGGCGGACATTACATAAAAAACAAACGTAGCAAAATTAATATAATATTCAAAATGTTCATGTTTCTTAATAAAGTTATTTATTCTAGCTTTGTAACGTGATTTAATGAGGTGAGACGTTATTCGTCATTTTCTACACAAACATACTAAATGTAAGCGTTTCTCGCTGACGTCTTCGAGCGCGAAATACATAGACTTGCCACCTGAGGGTAGTCTCGATACTGAAATGTAAATCGAACCACCCTCGTGCATTTCGAATTGCCAAAAGCAAGGATCTACCCGACGCCTCCGGCTGAAATATGCAAATGACACGCAACGGCGTCAGATACGATCTCGTTACCACCGCGACAGAGGGTGGATAATATTTATCGCAGGGAGATCAAGGTCCACGATAGTCCTTCAACTCTGCAATTCCTGTAGCCTTTCATGTCTTTGTTACCCTTTGTTTTTCAAATTTTCTTCAACGAACGTGTTCAGCAGTATTTTCATTATGAAAGGATTAAAAAGAAACGGTTTTAACGTAGTATCACGCGTTTGGTAAGTTGACTCTCGGGAGCATTATGATTCTATTGGTTCAGGTGCCTTCTTGTCGGACGCGTCCACTATATTATTCTTTACTATATTATTCTTGTTATTACTCGTT
Organism: Megachile rotundata; assembly: GCF_050947335.1. Classification (NCBI taxonomy): domain Eukaryota; kingdom Metazoa; phylum Arthropoda; class Insecta; order Hymenoptera; family Megachilidae; genus Megachile; species Megachile rotundata. The sequence continues at coordinate 8,929,373 of NC_134998.1, read as the reverse complement.
CTTTTGAAAGTCAATTAGTAACTCAATAGCTTGGATAAATAAATTGCGATCCTGTTGGTTCGCCTGCCTTCTTGTCAGACGCGTGCACTAATCTCGAAGAAATTTTACTACATTATTTTTACTATTACTCGTTCTTTTGAAAGTCAATTAGTAGTTTAATAGCTTGGATAAATAAATTGCGATCCTGTTGGTTCATCTGCCTTCTTGTCGGACGCATACAAGACTAATCTCGAATCAATTTTACTACATAATTTTTACTATTACTCGTTCTTTTGAAAGTCAATTAGTAACTTAATAGCTTGGATAAATAAATTGCGATCCTATATGTTCATTTGCCTTCTTGTCAGACGCGAACAAAATTAATCTCGAATTTTTACTACTTTTTTCTTCCCATTCCTTCTTTCGAAAGCCAATTACTAACTCAATAGCTCGTTTAAATCAATAAATAATTCCCATACAAAAAACCTGAAAAGTAATATTTAAAATTAACATCCATTTATAGCAAGCATCGATAAAAACCTGCATACAAAACACTAACACAAATTTCTCATGAATACAAAAATAATTTAAAAATATAAATTAACGCACCACTGTATAAACCTCCACATAAAATTCATAACAGAGAACATATAAAACCTCATTTCACCGTATCCTGCATTGGAATGATAAATCAGCCACAATGTATAGAAAGGCCGGAGGAAAGTTTCATTAAATGAAATTGCGCTGATTTGTGAGAAAAATTCAACGGCTGGCATTATTCGTCTGCAACGGCACTTAATTAGCGAGAGCAAATTAAGGCTGTATAGCGATAAATATGCATGGAGTAAAATTTCAATATCGTGGGAATTATGCGAATACATTGAATCCTTTAAAAACTTCCGGTGAACGCAGATAAAAACTTGCGGAAGTAATGATATTGGGAGTTTCTAATTCGAGTGTGTGGGATTAGAAGAGTGTTTAATGATGAGTTGGATGATGTAGGGAGTGTTGGTATTGGTTGGCAGTTTTATAGTTATATGGGGTGGTTGGATAGTAGGATAGTAGGGTATTAGGACGCTGGGGTATGGGGGTATGGGATATGGGGATATGGGGATATGGAGTATGGGGATATGGGGGTATAGGGTATAGGGACATAGGTGTATAGGATATGTGGGTATAGGGTATGTGGATATAGGAGTATGTGGGTATAGGATATGTGGGTATAGGGTATGTGGGTATAGGAATATGTGGGTATAGGATATGTGGGTATAAGGTATGTGGGTATAGGAGTATGTGGGTATAGGATATGTGGGTGTAGGGTATGTGGGTATAAGAGTATGTGGGTATAGGGTATGTGGGTATAGGAGTATGTGGGTATAGGATATGTGGGTATAGGAGTATGTGGGTATAGGAGTATGTGGGTATAGGATATGTGGGTATAGGAGTATGTGGGTATAGGATATGTGGGTATAGGATATGTGGGTATAGGGGTATGTGGGTACAGGATATGTGGGTATAGGGTATGTGGATATAGGATATGTGGGTATAGGATATGTGGGTATAGGGTATGTGGGTATAGGATATGTGGGTATAGGGGTATGTGGGTATAGGGGTATGTGGGTATAGGATATGTGGATATAGGGTATGTGGATATAGGAGTATGTGGGTATAGGATATGTGGGTATAGGGTATGTGGGTATAGGATATGTGGGTATAGGGTATGTGGATATAGGATATGTGGGTATAGGATATGTGGGTATAGGGTATGTGGGTATAGGATATGTGGGTATAGGGGTATGTGGGTATAGGGGTATGTGGGTATAGGATATGTGGATATAGGGTATGTGGATATAGGAGTATGTGGGTATAGGATATGTGGGTATAGGGTATGTGGATATAGGAGTATGTGGGTATAGGATATGTGGGTATAGGGTATGTGGGTATAGGAGTATGTGGGTATAGGAGTATGTGGGTATAGAATATGTGGGTATAGGAATATGTGGGTATAGGATATGTGGGTATAAGGTATGTGGGTATAGGAATATGTGGCTATAGGGGTATGTGGGTATAGGATATGTGGATATAGGGTATGTGGGTATAGAATATATGGGTATAGGTTATGTGAGTATAGGATGTGTGGGTATAAGTGATATCATACCATATCACCTCCAACATTTCCAATTTTAAATCAAATATTACTACTACTACCTAATCAAGGTTAAGTTAACCTCATCTTCAGACCAATAGCACATCCTCAAGTCTTTCCAACAATCATCCGCCATCTTTTGCATAGCAGCGCAACAAAAGAACATACCAAATCACACGAAGAGCATTCAAAAGCGAATAAGAGGAAATATATTCCTGAAAGTGTCACTTCCGATATTGCTTTTTATATTAGATTTCTCGCTCGTATTTCACCGTGGTTAAAGCGTTCTTTTGACGTTCTTTTGACTTTACGTGCCATCCTCGAGGATAAAACCTGGATGAGTGGATTGCCCTTTTTCCCCAGGATACGAATGATAAAGGGAGAGGGGAGAAAATGTGGTCGAGTAACAGAGGTAGAAACAGGGTGGGATACGTGACCGTAGGGGCCTCTGGTATCGATCAGCAAACCAGGTGTACCACGCCCAGCTATCAATTAACAACGATTCGGACGGACACATCGAACTTGTTTCAAACGGAGAATGATCCTTGTGTGCAGTTGCGTTATTGAAGACAAAATTATGTTTGTTCATTATGTAGTTTAGTAACTGTGTTTGTAGGTACACATACGTACATATACATACATGTATTCATAGAGATTTAGGCACATATAGGTGCATTTCACATTCGTACACACATACATATACACATATGCATACATGAATGTTTATACATTGAATTATACATATGAATGTTTGTAGATTCATATGTGCACACATATACACACATACGTACACACATGTGAACATATATGTTCACACACATACACACATATGTATACACATGTGGACATATATGTTCACACACATATACACATATGGACACATATGTGGACATATATATTCACACACATACACACATACGTACACACATGTGGACATATATGTGCAACACACATACGTACACATATGTAGACATATACATGCACACATATACACACATAGGTACACACATGTACACATATATGTCCATCGTTAACGTTTCATATCAGCATAGTGACATCGTACACATTGTCCTTACTAAATATATTATTGTCCCTAATAACATCCACTGAATCTTCATTAGAAAAACCACAAGTACACCATAGCACGGCATAAGTCAACGAGACACCAGATAACCACAAGAAGTACGATACAGAATAAAAAATCGTGGCACGCGACAGAAGGTAGATACAAAGTACCTCGGTGTTAAACACCGAACCACAAAGTCCACTTATTCCAGCCGAATGCACCCCCGAGGTGAGTCGATCCCTTCTATTGCATTAAGCGAACCAAACGATCAGCTTTACCTGCGGCCACCTTTTTCCTTTCCTAAGGGTGCACCGTCACGAGCTGACCATAAATAACGCGTTATCTCCACATCCGATAGAGGCTAATTTATTTACGAATCGGTGCTGATGGAGGGGGGTAGATATATCACGGGGTTCGGTTCACGCGTGAGTCACGTGCCATCTGCCACCGTCTACTCCACTTCATTTCTTATCGTGCCCACTGCAATTGTTCTTATCTGCGATGGTTTTGTTTCTTTTTTAACCAGGCGTTTCTTGAGGGGCGCTGATTTTTCATTTGGGATTCTAGGAGTGTAGGTTTGTAAATATGGTGGTATGGGGTGTAGAGGTAATTTTTGGGGTATGGGATATGGGGGTATAGGATATGTGGATATAGGATATGTGGGTATAGGGTATGTGGGTATAGGGTATGTAGGTATGGAGTATGTGGGTATAGGAGTATGTGGGTATAGGCCATGTGGATATAGGATATGTGGGCGTAGGATATGTGGGTGTAGGATATGTGGGTATAGGATATGTGGGTATAGGATATGTGGGTGTAGGATATGTGGATATAGGCTATGTAGGTATGGAGTATATGGATATAGGATATGTGGGTGTAGGATATGTGGGTATAGGCCATGTGGGTATAGGATATGTGGGTATAGGATATGTGGATATAGGCTATGTAGGTATGGAGTATATGGATATAGGATATGTGGGTGTAGGATATGTGGGTATAGGCCATGTGGGTATAGGATATGTAGGTATAGGATATGTGGGTATAGAAATATGTGGGTATAGGCCATGTGGGTATAGGATATGTGTGTATAGGATATGTGGGCATAGAGCATGTGGGTATAGGATATGTGGGTATAGGGTATGTGGGTATAGGCCATGTAGGTATAGGATATGTGGGTATAGGGTATGTGAGCATAGAGTATGTGGGTATAGGATGTGTGGGTATAGGATATGTGGATATAGGAGTATGTGGGTATAGGAAGAGGCGATAGAACATATAGGTAACAGTATGTGGACCACATATGAACCATATACACCTAGATGCATACTTTGAATAAAGAATGTCCTTCTTGCAAATTTAAATTATTTCCTACAAATGAAAATTAAGATCTATTAACCAGAACATCTAGTACCACTCACAAACTCTAGTACCATTCACAAACCTCTCATTTTCTACAATTTCTCAAGTTTGCTATTATACAATTATGCCACCCTAAATCATTCCCTTATACTGCCATTATACGTCTCATACTATCATTCTATTTTAAAATATGTTGTCCTATAATACAATTGGGTGTTCCATACACCTATTTTATATTTCTCAACCATTTAATAAACGTCAAAAATTATAATCGTCCACAAGTGGATTATCGCCTCCCACTAACAAGCGCTATCCAGTTAGGGTCGGCGATATAGTCCGACTTCAAAGCGCATCGAGTGTCGCTAACTAAAGTTTGAACGACACAGGACGGAGGAGAGTTTGCCGTTTCCAATCCAAGTCCATTTCGTGATTAAGTGTAAACTTGTGAAGTTGCCCCGTAGGACGTACGCAAACATAACAAGCGAGAGCCTTGCTTCCTTTTCACGGACCGCTGCTGTCCATTTCCCAATGAGCATCGCAGCTGAATGTGTATTTCTATCATTTTAGTAAACATATTTCGACCTTTCGTGTCCCATCAACTGGAACTCTCGACCGTCTGATGTGCAAATAAATAAATTGTTACGTGGGGACAATTTTGGAAAGTGCATCATTTTTTGGGGTTTGTTAAAACTGAATGTGTATGTTGAAGTGGAAACGAACTGGGTGGGTTTCTGGAAAGCATATGTTCTGAATTAACTATGTGCTAAGTCGCTACGTCCTAAAATCGCCAAATCGCAACATTTCCAAAATTGACAAAATTTGCAAAGTTTCTGAAATCTCCAAATCGTCAAATCCCCAAATTCTAACCTTTCCAAATCCCAATTTTCCCAAATTCCACTCTCCCCAAATTCCAATCTTCCCTAATTCCAATGTCCCCAGATCCCAATCTCTCCAGATCCCAATCTCCCCACATCCCACTCTCCCCAAATCCCACTCTCCCTAAATCCCAAACTCCCCAAATCCCAATCTCCCCAAATCCCAAACTCCCCAAATCCCACTCTCCCAAAATCCCAATCTCCCCAAATTCCAATCTCCCCAGATCCCAATCTCCCAAAATCCCACTCTCCCCAGATCCCAATCTCCCAAAATCCCACTCTGCCCAAATCCCACTCTCCCCAAATCCCAATCTCCCAAAATCCCACTCTCCCCAAATCCCAATCTCCCCAAATCCCAATCTCCCAAATCCCACTCTCCCCAGATCCCAATCTCCCAAAATCCCACTCTCCCCAAATCCCACTCTCCCAAAATCCCACTCACTCAAAATCCCACTCTCCCCAAATCCCACTCTGCCAAAATCCCAATCTCCCAAAATCCCACTCTCCCCAAATCCCATACTCCCCAAATTCCCCAAATTCCCCAAATTCCCAAATGCCTAAATCTCACTCCACCACCATCGAAAATCACTGCAGCAGAATATTTAACATCAGCCTTTATCTCCGCTCTCACCTTTCAAAGGCCTCCTACGAGAGACGAGGGAATAGGATCGATAAAGAGCCTAGCAGGAAGTTTAAACGATCCAAATAAACTATCAAAAAAGGCCTCGCATCCGACCCGATATCGGGTTCCTAATGGAGCGAACCTAACCTCCGCGCCGTAAAAATGTACGCAGGGATAATTGAAGGGAAGGCGAAGAGTCTCTCTATTATTTAGTAGCCTTCTCCATCTTCCCTCTTGCCAGTGCATCCATTTTTAGCTGTTCTCTCTTAATTGCCACGGTTAAATCTTACAAAAATTTATGTCTCACATTCGCCATTTTCTGGTATCATCCTTGTATCGTGCACGCGTGTTTCATTGCTGCAGATTGCTTGATATATCCTTGGGATATTATTAAAAACCACTATCCGTAATGCACTTGGCTAGTGTGCTACAGTTTTTATCTACCATTTTATTTTCGTATAACCTTTACCGCGTTGTTGCAAGGTATTTTAGTTTTGTTGATACGTTATCAACGGATTATTAATAATTTTGTTGATATCGTATATTACTAGGATATCTTTTAGTATATTTTATACAATAGCATAGTTTTCAGTGTACTACATTTTGCGTGACATTGTGTACTCTTTCGACATTTTCTAATCTACTAAAAATGGTGTTATTTGAGAAGCGGCATCGAACGGAAGTAATGCCGCTTTTCGAACGGACGGCTCCCCGCAGCAAAGGAAGGGTCGGTGTTTTCAGTGGAACGCAAACACCGGGAAACCGAACAAATTGGCAAACAGACGGCGATGTGCAACCGTGCGAAGCAATTATGGATTTTGCGTGAACGTCGCGTACAAATTCCTTTATTCACGCGCAAAAGGAGTCGATGGATCTTTTTCTTTGCTGCTGCCATAACACATTGGCGTAACTTGTATATTCATAAACTATCACAATGCAAGATTATTTACATTGTTTACATTAGATACAAGATTTAGATTTTATTACATATTCACATAGTTAGACTTGTTTATTTAACATTTCATTTTTTAAATGATTTTGTCAAAACATGAAACATATCAATTTTTAAATAATTTTGTCAAAACATAAAACGTATCAATTTTTAAATAATTTTGTCAGAACATGAAAGGTATCAATTTTTAAATAATTTTGTCAAAACATAAAACGTATCATTTTTTAAATAATTTTGTCAGAACATGAAACGTATCAATTTTTAAATAATTTTGTCAAAACATAAAACGTATCAATTTTTAAATAATTTTGTCAAAACATGAAACGTATCATTCTTTAAATAATTTTGTCAAAACATGAAACGTATCATTTTTTAAATAATTTTGCCAAAACATGAAACGTGTCAATTTTTAAATAATTTTGTCAGGACATAAAACGTATCAATTTTTAAATAATTGTGTTAAAACATGAAACGTATCAATTTTTAAATAATTGTGTTAAAACATGAAACGTATCAATTTTTAAATAATTTTGTCAAAACATAAAACGTATCAATTTTTAAATAATTTTGTCAAAACATGAAACGTGTCAATTTTTAAATAATTTTGTCAAAACATGAAACGTATCAATTCTTAAATGATTTTGTCAACAATTTGCTTCATCAATATTTTTACAAGATAAAGTTTAGAACAGTGGTATTAAAAAATGAAAATTAAGAGTATAAGTATAATAAAAATGTAACAGTATTTATAAATTTGAGAATATAGAACGTTATAGTGAATGATTGTGTGCCTACGCCAATGTTCTGAACCTGCTTCGAACCAGGAACCAGAAACGAGCGAACAACAGTAATTGGAGAACGAGTCGGTAGGGGGATTGTGTTCGCGTTTCTAATGAGACGACCGAGAACTTGACCCCTACGAAAGCATGCTTCGCACCCCTTTCGAATTTATTTTCACGTTGAACTAGCGGTTGCCTCCACCTCTGCATGTACAATATCGAACAGAAGTTTTCGTATAATATTGAATTGTAGTAGAAAATGAATTATAGTGGATTAGAGAATGTCCTAAAAATACAGTGTCACATAAAATATGGCGGACTAGAAAAACTTTCCTATCAATATTGCTTCTTTTTGTGTTATAGTAACGCAAGGTTAATAGCGGAGCTCTCAGGTTAGGTTTAGGTGAGGTTAGGTCGTCAGTAATGTTAGGTTAGATCGACTATACGTACTGTATCGAAAATTATATGTTATACAACTTCCCTATCAATATTTCTTCTTTTTTTGTTGTATTAACACAAGGTTAATTATAGTGGAGCTTTCAGATGAGGTTTAGGTGAGGTTAGGTCGTCAGTAATGTTAGGTTAGATCGACTATACGTACTGCATCGAAAATTATATGTTATACAACTTCCCTATCAATATTTCTTCTTTTTTTGTTGTAATAACACAAGGTTAATTATAGTGGAGCTTTCAGGTGAGGTTTAGGTGAGGTTAGGTCGTCAGTAATGTTAGGTTAGATCGACTATTCGTACTGCATCGAAAATTATATGTTATACAACTTCTCTATCAATATTTCTTCTTTTTTTGTTGTATTAACACAAGGTTAATTATAATGGAGCTCTCAGGTTAGGTTTAGGTGAGGTTAGGTCGTCAGTAATGTTAGGTTAGATCGACTATACGTACTGCATCGAAAATTATATGTTATACAACTTCTCTATCAATATTTCTTCTTTTTTTGTTGTATTAACACAAGGTTAATTATAATGGAGCTCTCAGGTTAGGTTTAGGTGAGGTTAGGTCGTCAGTAATGTTAGGTTAGATCGACTATACGTACTGCATCGAAAATTATATGTTATACAACTTTCCTATCAATATTTCTTCTTTTTTTGTTGTAATAACACAAGGTTAATTATAGTGGAGCTTTCAGGTGAGGTTTAGGTGAGGTTAGGTCGTCAGTAATGTTAGGTTAGATCGACTATTCGTACTGCATCGAAAATTATAGCTTATGTTAATTTTTTCAACTTCATTGAAAATAGTTTAAGTTAAATTGAGTCACGTAATGGCGCCATGCCGTCACGTAAGTACGCCATGTTTTCTAACATAACCTATCAGTCAACACCTCCGAAATATCAATAAAAATCTTCAAAAATATTAAATTATACAAAAACCTTGTTACACAGAAAACTTCATTGGTGCAAACATTAATTCCTCACCGTCCAAACGCAAATAAATTCTGCAAAAGTAAAATAAACGAAACATCGAAATGAAAGAGCAATTTCAAGATGGAGTCGACAATTTCTTTGTAGCCTCGTCAGCGTCGATGAGGCATATTATCCGTCTTGAAGCGGATTTCCGACGTCCTCGTTCCACAGCAAATCAACTTTGATCGTCATTCCATAGCAGAAATTGCCACGAATTTCCACGAGCAAAGGACCCCGCTTCCAAAACGTGGAGAAAACTTATTTTGCCCTTGGAGTCGTACTGTCGCTTCAAGAACCTTATTAAAGAGCGCGCCAGAAACGCGCCCCAGGGACCGACACAATTATACGAAAGACCTAAGCCGATTAACCGTCGAGAAAAAAAACTAAACACCGTTTTTTTTCTTCCTACGAGCATCGTTGTTCTTTTTCGTTTTCGGACGTGCTCTTATTCCTTTAAGCTTCTCGCGTTGCAAACTTTTGAGAAGCGAAGTAAAGCATCAAGGGAGGATTTTTTTTGGAAAGCTCGTGGAAATTTTATTTTGGGGTTTGTGGAAATTTATTTTTGATGTATGAAGAAATATCTACTAATTTTATTTTGATTTTAAGTTTGCAATTCCACCTTAAATAAATTCTTAAATAATAAATATTTGATGAATTTATATTTGAATTTTTTTATGTTAACATTTAAATTGTTGCGTGTCACAGTTTATTCTTTAATTTTTAAATTTATTTATTATCAAAAATTAACAATCGAATTGAACGTATTCAAATTTCGCGCCAATTCGAGAAATATTTTTATGTTAACATTTAATGCATTGCTTTGTACTTTTTATTCTTTAATTTAATTTTAAAGTTTGTCAATTCTAAAAATTGTTATATAAATCATATCTATTGGAATATTATAATAATCTTTTATTAAATTTATTATATTAGAAACATTATAATATTTATTATATAATTGTTTAATAAATAAAAATATAAAGCCTCGTTTCAGAGCAGAAATGTTTAAATTCAGCAGAAATATTAATGTTCGTTTTTGTCAAAAGTTAACAATCATATTCAAATTTCGCGCCAATTCGATAAATCAAAATTTAAATAACAAGAGGTAACGATGATTTAAACCGGCACGGCTAGCAACGTTATTGCGAATATATTTCGTAGCTGTCCACAGAAATTTATGAAACCTAAATCATCGCAATATTTCAAATTCTCGAAAACGCGGGATCTGATAAATGTAGAGTACACGCCTATTTTAACAAAACTAAATGTCATGTCTGTGCAATATAGTATAGGCGAAGAGTATATATGTAAAAATAGTATTGTGGTAATAGTAATAGTTATGTAGTACTCATTTACTATCATGTACTGCAGCCAACCCACGAGTTGTCGCACGACTCAAAGTAAAAGAAGCCCACCATTAACCTCAATACCACAATTACAACTTGAATATAAAATAAAATTACAGCAATAAAAAAATAATTAACGTAAAATTATTTTCAATCGCATTAAATTGTCAATAATTGTCGCAAAAAAGTGAGAAAAATCGGAATGGGTGAACGGATCCGATCAAGCAGCCTCGTTTGTACGATTCGATAATAATCAATCGGACGTGCCTCCCATTCGAACGCACTGAATTCGAAATAATTACCCTTCCTTTCCTGCCGTCGCTCTTTCTCCCTAACCTCCTCGCGCTGTTGCGTAAACGTGATCACACATGACCCAAGCTACACCGGGATACTTGTTAATTGCGAAAACAAGCTGGTATCATTCATCCGTTGGAAAACTCGATAAAGGACAGCCAGACGTCAATTAACTCGGTGCCTACGTAATTCACGGAGAATGCACTGATAAATTCAAGGATTTAACGCGATTACGATAGAAATCGTAACGAAGGTAGTTTACAATATTGTCTGAACAAGTTTATTCGACTTTTATGTATATTTTAGAAAATTAAGTACTGAAATTTTCGAAGGGAAGACTTATTGCAAAAGTACTGTTAAGTTAGGTTAAAGTAAATGAAGGTTAGGTTAAATTATATTAGACATAGATTAGAGTAGGTTAGGTTGGATTTAATTAAGTCTGATGAGGTTAGGATAAATTAAGTCAGTTGTGGTTAGGTTATATTAGACTGTTAAGTTAGGTTAGAGTAAAGTTGACCACGTTAGGTTAGGTTAAATTATATTAGACATAGATTAGAGTAGGTTAGGTTGGATTTAATTAAGTCTGATGAGGTTAGGATAAATTAAGTCAGATGTGGTTAGGTGATATTAGACTGTGAAGTTAGGTTAGACTAAAGTACACCAAATTAGGTTAGGTTAAATTATATTAGACATAGATTAAATTAGGTTAGGTTGGATTTAATTAAGTTTGATAAGGTTAGGATAAGTTAAGTCAGATGTGGTTAGGTTGTATTAGACTATAACGTTAGGTTAGACTAAAGTAGACCATGTTAGGTTAGGTTAAATTATATTAGACATAGATTAGATTAGGTTAGATTGGATTTAATTAAGTCTGATGAGGTTAGGATAAATTAAGTCAGTTGTGGTTGGGTTATATTAGACTGTTAAGTTAGGTTAGACTAAAGTAGACCAAGTTAGGTTAGGTTAAATTATATTAGACATAGATTAGATTAGGTTAGGTTGGATTTCATTAGGTCTGATGAGGTTATATCAGACTAGATAAAGCTATATTAGGTACATCATATTAGATCAAGTTAAGTTAAAAAAGGTTAGGATACATTAAGTCCAATGAGGTTAGGTTACATCCTAAAGAATGAAAATTATTCAAACTTGAAAAGGAAATGACTTCACGTTAAATGTTTTACTTCTCTTCTAAATGATTTACATTCATATCCATCACTTTTATAAAACCTTGAATCCTGAAGTTGATATATCGCACCCGCCATTTTGTTACTCCCATCATCCGAAAATGTCAGACATTTTACCGAAGATTGAAAATGCGTTATTCCGCGTGAAACAACCTGACAGTTCTCATACATCACGGTAGACTCGCTCGTCAAAGGAGTAGAATCGTTCTATCTCGGTGCAAATTCAAAGAGACAAATAATTTTCATCGATCGCACACGCCGTCAGATGCAGAGAAATCGGATGAAACAAAAGAGGAGTGGCTGGTTTTCCTTATCGATGCAAAACAGTGGGGAGAATCGTAGCAATTAAGAGATAACAAGGTTTCCCCCTCGTCTCCCCTCCAATTAGTAACACCCAACACCCCCTCACCGCTGCCAGACCGGGAACAACCCCCTTAGGCTTCCTTTATATACACTGTGCCACCTCTCGACCGTGTCGCCCTTTTCTGTTGCCTCATAATTATTTTTTCCTCCCTCTGCTTCCTTCTTTTTATGTTTTTAAATTTTCGGCTTTTGGCTTTTGGGAGTGTGAGAGATTTGGGAATTTAGGAAGTGGGGATTTGGGAGGTGGGAATTTAGGAGGTGGGGATTTAGGAGGTGGGGGATTTAGGATATGGGAATTTAGGAGGTGGGGATTTGAAAATACGTCAAATTGGAAATTTGAATATTTTGGGAAAATTGGAGATTTGGACTTGCAATTGTGGGACAGGGATTTGGTGATATGGGAATTTAGAAAGTGGGGATTTGGGAGGTGGGGATTTAGGAGGTGGGGATTTAAGAGATAGGGATTTAGGAGGTGGGAATTTAAGAGGTGAGAATTTAGGAGGTAGGGATTTGAAAATACGTCAAATTGGAAATTTGAATATTTTGGGAAAATTTGAGATTTCGACTTGCAATTGAGAGACAGGAATTTGGTGATTTGGGAATTTGAAAGGTGAGGATTTGGTGAATTGGGGACTTAGGAGATGGGATGTGAAAACTTCCCAAAGTAGGAATAAAAAATTTACAAAAGCAGCAAATTAAATTCAATTTAAATTCAAAAAATTCAAAAACTAGAAAATTTGCAGATCACCACATAAAAAGCAGTCCCCGAAAATCGGTCACATCCATAAAAATGACCTCAGCATCTTCAATTATTCCTGCATCGTGCATTTGCACACAGCCATCTATCGTTACCGCCATTGTTCATTGTACGAATCTCTCGATCTCCCGACGTCGATTTTCCTCCGTGTTCCGGTTGCCTGGCCTGTTTGCATAGAATAGAGGTCCAGAGGGAGTTCCAACCCGACGAGGGATCGCAAGGTGCCACTCGTGATGGAAGATACATATTATCCGAACAGGTCCACGGTAGGGCAGGGAGAAGGGTAGTGCAAGGAAATTGAGCGTACGTAAAATTTCCGCTCAGAGGAAATACAGAGGCGGAGGATACACTGGCAAACGTTTATCGCAGACATTGCTGACATGCTTTTGAATTGTCGACAATTATATCTTTGCATGAAATGTTTTTCATATTAGAATGTTCTTAGGTGAACATGTTTATTTGAATGATGTTAATGAACATATTCACTTGAGTCAAGTCAATGAACATATTCACTTGAATGAAATCAATGAGCATATACACTTGAATCAAGTCAATGAACATATTCACTAGAATGAAATCAGTGAACATATCTACTTGAATGATGTCAATGAACATGTTCACTTGAATGAAATCAATGAACATACATACTTGAATCAAGTCGATGAACATATTCACTGGAATGAAAGCAATGAACATATTAACTTAAATGAAATCAATGAACATATTCACTTGAATGAAATCAATGAACATATTCACTTGAGTCAAGTCAATGAACATATTCACTTGAGTCAAGTCAATGAACATATTCACTAGAATGAAATCAATGAACATATTCACTTGAATGAAATCAATGAACATATCTACTTGAATGATGTCAATGAACATGTTCACTTGAATGAAATCAATGAGCATGCATACTTGAATCAAGTCAATGAACATGTTCACTTGAATGAAATCAATGAACATACATACTTGAATCAAGTCAATGAACATATCTACTTGAATGACGTCAATGAACATGTTCACTTGAATGAAATCAATGAACATACATACTTGAATCAAGTCAATGAACATATTCACTAGAATGAAATCAATGAACATATTCACTTGCATGAAATCAATGAATATACTTACTTGAATCAAGTTAACAAACAAATGTGCTTGAATCAAGTCAATGAACATATTCACTTGAATAAAGTCAATGAGCATATTAACTTGAATGAAGTCAATGAACACGTTCACTTGAATAAAATCAGCATATATATATCACCATATATGAACCTATATCAATATTGTACATCAACAAAAGTTTTTTTCTAAACCAGCATTTTAGCTTGTACCATTTAAAGCTTGATATAAATCCAACGACCCATTCAGATTTGCATCGTTTATCTATTTCGTAAAGCCAAGTACGAAAGGTGCGTATAAACTATTCGACGCACGAAACGAATCCAGAGAATGCTCGTAACGAGTTCGATTATCCCTGCTTGCCGTGAGTCAGTTTTGTCCCGAAGGCCCTCCGCGCGTTCGTAGCCCCGTCTCGTACGGGGTTCCATGTAACGGGTGTCTAGATTCCCATGAGGTTTCGCTACCCCCTTTTTTCAAGGCTCATTGCTATGCACCGTTCGTAACTCCGCTAACGACCTTTGCACGCCGGATCCCCCGAAACTTTCAGACCGACTTCTCGATCCGAGCTCTCGGCTTATCGGAACACATCTCCGTGGATTTCGAATATTCGTGCCTGGATTTCTATCGATTCTATCGACAAGGACTTATGGGATTATATTAGGTTATTGCGTGACGAATGCTGGATTTATAAACGCATTTTTACTGCATAAATGTGTGCAGGCGTTTTTAGGTTAGGCATTAAGGTTAGCCTATTCTCCAATTCTCCATTTCCCCAATTTTCCAACCTTCCAATTTCCAAATCTCGCAATTTCCCATTTTCCTGATTTTCTAATTTTCCAATTTCCCATTTCCCTGATTTTCCAATTTCCAATTTCCCTTGTCCCCACTTCCCCACTCTTCCAATTTCCAAATCTCCCAATTTCCCCTTTTCCTTGATTTTCCATTTCCTCAATTTCCCATTTTCCCATTTTCCCAATTCCCCACTCTTTCAATTTTCAAATCTCCCAATTTCCCATTTCCTTTATTTTCCAATTTTCCAATTGCCTATTTCCCCAATTCTCCACTCTTCCAATTTCCAAATTTCCAAATTTCTCAATTTCCCATTTCCCTAATTTTCAAATTTTCCAATTTCCCTTTTCCAAATTCCCCATTTCCCTAAATTCCCATTTCCCCAATTTCTCATTTCCCCAATTTCCCATTTTCCCAATTTCTCATTTCCCCAATTTCCCCAATTTCCCCAATTTCCCATTTCCCAATTTTCATTTTCTGATTTTCACACTTTTCCAATTTTCCCCAATTTTCGCTGTAAATATTTTTAGATTAGCAGCACAGTACGTAATTTTGTTTCACCAGTATTAACGATACTAAAATAGATTTAATGATAAAAGTGAAATATAGGTTAGAATTCTCTCACCCAAAATTTCCCCATTACCAAAGCAACATTCTCGAATTCTCAATAATTTTTCATATAACCACCTTCGATTGAATTCTCTCCAAGAATGGAACGATTTTTGTAAGAAATGAAGTCCCGACGCAGTTTCTCAGAGTCAAGAGACAATGTGTGACGGTGCTCGAGCAAACAATCAAATTATCCAACTACAAATTTATCCAATTAAACCTAGCGTCCAACTAAATGAAAACAAGGCTTTCGAGCGTACTCTGCGGCTCGTTACGTGTTCCAGCGATTACCGCGTGTCAACGAGGAAGCACGCGTAGAAAGCGTGTCAGTGGACGCCGCCAGTTGTCACGTAAATCGCAGCCATGTCGTTTCCTCGTTCATTCTACGCTGCATATCATTTCACTTTGGCAAAACGCAATTGGCAATCGTGTCACCTCTCCTTTCTTTCATAATTCATCTTTTGTTACATCAAGACTTAGTATTATATGAAGATTTTGTGTTACGTCAAGATTTTGTAATGATACTTCATTCACATGCAGCAGATTGTAATTAAAAATGAGTAACTGTTATTTGAACATTGTTAGTGAAAATGCAAGATAGGTTAGGATTGATGACTATTATTAAGTAATTAATTACATGATGGTTTAGTATGAAAACATCAGGAGAAAGCTAGTGACAACTTTGTGTCTGCATGTGGCATAAGACGTTAGGTTACACATGTGACGCTACAGCCATTAACTAAATGTTAGGACATCTAGCTACATATGTGATGCTACAGCCATCAAGCAATTGTCAAACTTGATGTCGATGTTGAACTAAAATTTAACCGCTAAAGCAACAAGTTTTAAGGACTAGATGAGATAGGATCACTAGATGAAATAGAAACACTAGGCTGGAGTCATCAACCAATCGTTATAAATTGTTAGCTCAATGACTACTTTATACTTGTATGGATGTGTCATAAGACATGAAGCTACACATGTGACGCTACAGCCATTAACCAAATGTTAGGACATCTAGCTACATATGTGGTGCTACAGCCATCAAGCGATTGTCAAACTTGACGTCGATGTGGAACTAAAACTTAATAGCCAGAAGAACAAATTATAAATCCTAGACAATGAGACAGAACTAGATACAGTACCATAGATGAGATAGGTTCACTATCCACACTAGGTCCACTGTCCACACTAGCTCCACATAACAGACCAATCCAACAGTCCAACCATAGACATCACATCAGCCACCTCACCCACCAAAAACATCCACCCAAATAAAATCTCGCCATCAAATGACTAACATATCAACTGGAGCCCCTAACTCTAATTACTGAGTGATTAGAGCACCACTAGTAGAATGAAAGTGGATTCATAGTCATTGGATCGACACGAGCATACATCGATCAAGTACTCGAGGCTTAACGAGTACAGGGGTACATCCAGGGACGCAGCCCAGTGTTCGTTGGCCTTTACGATGTCACGGCAATTGTAAAATAAAGAATCAATTGAGAAACGAAGCGTGTCTATGGGAGCGAGAGCCCTTAAGGCCAGTACGGTTGGTTGAACAGAATCCCCTTTTGCCAACCTAACAAGACCAACTCTACGCGAACCTGAACACGGCGCGACCCTTCCTCGTTCGTCGCAAGATGCTTCCGGCAAGTGCAGCCGGGGGAAACGGGGAGGGGGGATCGTTCGGTAATGGCCTCCTATGTATTTCCCTTTTAGCTCTTTATTGTGTGGAAGGTTCATGTGAAAATAGTTAAAATTTGTTCTTTATAATTTTTCAATTTTTCAATTTTTCGATTTTTCGATTTTTCAATTTTTCAATTTTTCAATTTTTCAATTTTTAAATTTTTCAATTTTTAAATTTTTCAATTTTTCAATTTTTCAATTTTTCAATTTTTTGCTTTTCCCATTTCCCAAATTACCAGTTGTCGAATTTTCCAATTTCCCACTCTCGCAACATCCTACTTTCCCAATTTTCCACTCTCCCATATTTCCCACACTTCCAATTTCCCATTTTCCCAATTTCCCATTCCCCCATATTTCCCACACTTCCAATTTCCCATTTTCCCAATTTCCCACACTTCCAGTTTTCCACTCTCCCATATTTCCCACACTTCCGATTTCCCACACTTCCAGTTTTCCACTCTCCCATATTTCCCACACTTCCGATTTCCCATTTTCCCAATTTCCCACTCTCCCATATTTCCCACGCTTCTAATTTCCCAAGGTCCCAATTTCCTAAGGTCCCAATTTCCCAAGGTCCAAATTTCTCAAGGTCCCAATTTCCCAAAGTCCCAATTTCCCAAAGTCCCAATTATCAAATGTCCTAATTTCCCAAGGTCCCAATTTCCCAAAGTCCCAATTTTCCAATGTCCTAATTTCCTAAGGTCCCAATTTCACATTTTCCTGATTTTCCATTTTTCCAACTTCCCTTCTTCCAATTTCCCATTTCCCCAATTTCCCATCTCCCTATTTCCCATTTCCCCAATTTTCCCAAATTTTCTCCGCTTACCACATTTCCTCCCATTGTTCACAACAGTCCAAAACATATCACCTTCACAAAGTGAAAATGGTTTAAAACCAATACAAAAAAGCACCTATGAATCAATTTCCCTAATCCTCCATTTTGTTCAGAAGTTCATTGACCTCTGCATCTCAGGTGTCGCCACCTGCGATTCTATCAAAAACAATTATAATTCAACAAACGTTAAACATCAAAGTATATATCCTTATCAATATATCTGGCACCAGCTTGACATTGAATTTTATTTAAACAATTTACCATGTCAGCACCGACGCGTTAATTTATCAAGCTTTATTGGAAAATGTCAGCTTCACGGGAATTAACCTTTAAACAGCATTATAGATACCGCGGGTGCCAGTTCAAGCAGATAAATCGTCCCTTCCGCTTCGCTGAGAGTTCCATAAATTAACATAACAATGGAGAACAATTAACCACAGTGGATTAAACTATTGTTCGTTTCTTTCGTTTTGCAGAGCGAAGACAGACTACCGAGTCTTCCGGTTCCGGATCTGGAGACGACGATGCAAAAGTACCTGACCCAGGTTGAGGTGGTCGCTCCGGATCATTTGGAGAAGAATAGGACCTTGGTCAGGGCTTTTCTGTCTGGTCCTGGTCCTAAGCTTCAGCAACGACTTCTGGAACGCAAACAGAAGGTTAACAACTGGGTGAGTACGAGAAATTATGTGGTGTGATGTTATTGAGATGACGTGGGAAATGGTAGGTCGGTTTAGGGGTGTGATTGCGGAGGGAGTGGAGCAATGCTGGAGGTATGATGGTTTATGTGTGTGGAGGGGGATGGAAAATTGGGAAATTGGGAAATTGGGGAAATGGGCAACTGGGGAAATTGGGAAATTGAGAAATTGGGAAATTGGGGCTTTAGAAAATTGGAACCTTGGGAAATTGGGGCTTTAGAAAATTGGAAATTTGGGAAATTAGAGCCTTGGGAAATTGGGGAAATGGGAAATTGGGAAATTGGGAAATTGGGAAATTAGGAAATTGGGAAATTGGGAAATTGGGAAATTAGGAAATTGGGAAATTGGGGCTTTAGAAAATTGGAAATTTGGGAAATTGGAGCCTTGGGAAATGGGAAATTGGGAAATTGGGAAATTGGGAAATTGGGAAATTGGAACCTTGGGAAATTGGGGCTTTAGAAAATTGGTAATTTGGGGAATTAGAGCCTTGGGAAATTGGGAAATTGGGGAAATGGGAAATTGGGAAATTGGGAAATTGGGAAATTGGGAAATTGAAACCTTGGGAAATTGGGGCTTTAGAAAATTGGTAATTTGGGAAATTGGGGCTTTAGAAAATTGGTAATTTGGGAAATTGGAGCCTTGGGAAATTGGGAAATTGGGAAAATGGGAAATTGAAGAAATAGTAAAATTAAAAAATAGATAAATTGGGGAATTGAGAAATTAGGACAATGGAAAATGAAGAAAATTTGTAAAAATTAGGAAACGTGAGAAATTGGTAAAATAGGAAAAAACTGAGAAATAAAGGAAAATGTAAAAATGGAAAAGTTGTTAGAATATGGAAATATCGAACGTACAATATACATAGAACACAATATACATAATATGAAATCGCACCGCGAAAATGTGAAATATTCGCGGAATAAGAGCGTGAAATAATAGAGGCAACGGTAATAGGCAAAAGGGAAAAAGAGGGGTTCTTTCCGTGTAAGTGGCACAACAGCATTTTCGTTTCAGTCCACGTTGCCTCCAGAGAATTCACTTCCAACGGCATCAACCTACACGGAATATCCGTCGCGTTCTCCGTGACTTTTGCGATCGTCCCATTCCGTTCTGGCGGTCCCAGGGGAATCCCCGTTCGATGCATGTAAGCCTACGCCGCGTCCCCATGGCCGTACCGTGCCACATAAATAAATAAATAAATGGATTTACGGGGGCTCGTGCACCGACTCCTCTCGTAACGGTTCGCTGAAACGGAAGGGAAGGAAAGATGGCCCTCGTGCAATGCTCAAACAATGCAAATATTACGACAACGACGGGGGAAGAACACAGTTGACAGTTTCATTTCTACCTTCAAGTTTATGTTGAAATATTTAAAATAAAATAGAAATGGTCTTTAAATGAATTTATTGAAAATGTGGAAGAACATTAAGGACATCGGTGAATTGAGATGGAAGTTGATTGGGACTTTGGGAAATTGGGACCTTGGGAGTTTGGGACTTAGGAAGATTGGGACTTAGGGAGATTGGGACCTTGGGAGTTTGGGACTTAGGAAGATTGGCACCTTGGGAGATTGGGACTTAGGGAGATTGGGACCTTGGGAGATTGGGACCTTGGGAGTTTGGGACTTAGGAAGATTGGCACCTTGGGAGATTTGGACTTAGGGAGATTGGGACCTTGGGAGATTGGGACTTAGGGAGATTGGGATCTTGGGAGATTGGGATCTTGGGAGATTGGGGCCTTGGGAGATTGGGACCTTGGGAGTTTGGGACTTTGGAAGATTGGCACCTTGGGAGATTGGGACTTAGGGAGATTGGCACCTTGGGAGATTGGGACTTAGGGAGATTGGAACCTTGGGAGATTGGGACTTAGGGAGATTGGGATCTTGGGAGATTGGGATCTTGGGAGATTGGGGCCTTGGGAGATTGGGACCTTGGGAGTTTGGGACTTAGGAAGATTGGCACCTTGGGAGATTGGGACTTAGGGAGATTGGGACTTAGGAAGATTGGGACTTAGGGAGATTGGGATCTTGGGAGATTGGGGCCTAGGGAGATTGGGACCTTGGGAGATTGGGACTTAGGGAGATTGGGACCTTGAGAGATTGGGACCTTGGGAGATTGGGACCTTGGGAAATTGGGACCTTGGGAAATTGAGGCCTTGGAAAATAGGGACCTTGCAATATTGGGACTTTGGGAAATTGGGGCCTTGCAATATGGGGACTTTGGGAAATTGGGACCTTGAGAAATTGGGACTTTGGAAAATTGGTTATAGATTTGGTCAAGTTAAACGAGAAGGAAGCCCCCATCGCAGCCAGTTAGAGCCATCGATCAGACAAAGTCGAAACCTGGAGAAAGGGAGATCGAACGAGTGGCAATTCGCAGTACTCGGTTCTGTTGAGAAAATTGCTTTTGCCACACAGGGGCTAAACTTTGCCCCTGCAGGAGAAAATGTATTTCCGGATGTGTACCAAATGGTCTCCATTCACTCGTGGACCATTGTTAGAGTCAATGTACTCTTCTCACACTTTTACCCTTACTTGTTGCGAACACGGAGAATCTATAGTGATCACTTATAGTTTTCAACCTTGTCATTGAATATTTTTGAAATTATTCTTTTATAATAATTTTAATAATTATTCAAATTATTCCTCTTCTTGCAAGTTCACAATATGTAGTCTGATAACGTTCAAATTTAAAGTAACTAGACACTTGTTAACACGTTGAGTGCTACGGTAGTCATCGTTGACTGACACTGTACACTTACTGCCTAAGCGTCATCATTGACCGAGAGTGTACAATATAATATAAACCTAAGAAATTGACAAAAGAATTGTTTCAACTACTCAAAACCTAATTATTTCGTTAATTTTTAATTATGAGAGGATTGTATCATAACTGTACTTAAATATATTTAAATATTTTAAACATAAAATTTTAATAGGCTTCATTTTATCCTCCAGTGAATTTCCTTATGAGTTCCTATTATTATAACGATCAATTTTATTATATCATTTTGTAACAACAATCGAGCAGAACGAAGATAAATATGGATTAACAACCGTGAGTCGAAATATGAGAAATAGAGAAAGTCCGCGAGATACAGCTAATTCGGACCCTTGTAATTCGAATTGAATTTGCAAGCACGGAGAGGTAGAAATGGACACACGGACAGCGGGGCTTGGTTTGCGGATGAATAATGGAAGTTTCAATGAAATTTTCCAGTTCGCCGCGGGGCACCGTAATATTAGCTTACCGCCACCACGGCTCCGACAACTGCAGCCCCATAGACGGGTCCCGCGCGGGGGTTGTCCACCCCATGCTACGATTTTATAGAGACGAGCTTCTCGCCTCGGAGAACGCAAAGAGTCGATTGTCGAGCAGAATCAGGCTTGGGAAAGCGGACAAAGAACGGGCGAGGAAATAAATTTTAGATTCGGGGGCTGGGAAAGGAGGGTGTTTATTAAAATCCTTTGGATTTCGGGTGGTTGTTTATTTATTACAGTAATTTTTAAATTTACTTTCGGAATTTCTAATTTTCCACACTCCCAATTTTTTATTTTTTCAATTTTCCACTTTTCCAATTTCCCATTTTTCCAATTTCCTACTTTTCCATATTTCCCACTGTTCCAATTTCCCACTTTCGCAATTTTCCAAGGTCCTAATTTCCCAAGGTTCCAATTTCCCCAGGGTGCAAATTTCCCAGGGTCCTAATTTCCTAAGGTCCCAATTTTCCAAGGTCCCAATCTGCCAAGGTCCCAATCTGCCAAGGTCCCAATCTCCCAAGGTCCCAATCTCCCAAGGTCCCAATTTCCCAAGATTCCAATTTCCCAAAGTCCCAATTCTCCAAGGTCTCAATTTCCCAAGGTCCCGATTTCCGAAGGTCCCAATTTCCGAAGGTCCCAATTTCCCAAGGTCCCAATTTCCCAAGTTCCCAATCTCCCAAGGTCCCAATTTCCCAAAGTCCCAATTCTCCAAGGTCTCAATTTCCCAAGGTCCCGATTTCCGAAGGTCCCAATTTCCAAAGGTCCCAATTTCCCAAAGTCCCAATCTCCCAAAGTCCCAATCTCCCAAAGTCCCAATCTCCCAAATTTCCAATTTCCCAAGTTCCCAATCTCCCAAGGTCCCAATTTCCCAAAGTCCCAATTCTCCAAGGTCTCAATTTCCCAAGGTCCCGATTTCCGAAGGTCCCAATTTCCAAAGGTCCCAATTTCCCAACGTCCCAATCTCCCAAGGTCCCAATCTCCCAAAGTCCCAATCTCCCAAGGTTCCAATCTCCCAAAGTCCCAATTCTCCAAGGTCTCAATTTCCCAAGGATCCAATTTCCCAACGTCCCAATTTCCAAAAGTCCCAATTTTCCAAAGTTCCACATTTTCTAAAGTCCCATTCTCCCAATTTTCCCATTTGCCAATCCTCAATTCCTGAATTTCTCCCTTCTTTCCCTTTCTCAATTATATCTTTCACAATATTATTTATCAACTTAAAAGTTTTCAAATTATCCACGTCCTTAATTTTTTAATTTTCCTTAATTTTCCCAAGTTAACCTAATACCCTATTTTCGCTCGTTAACTAGTATACCCATAAAGAATCAATGCCTCCATAAAGAGTTTGAAGGTGGTAAATTTAATAGTCGATCTAGGAATTTCATCGACGTACAAAGTTCCGAAGGAGAATATCGTGGAAAGTTTTCTGGAAATCCAGGGAAAGCGGTTGATCCTATAACGAGGAGGCAACGGTTTACTCCAAGCGAGGAAGTCGTAGGTGCTTCAGAAAAAAGGGTGTTCGTGAAAAACTCCACGTTGGGAGTCAGCAGCAAATACACGTAACTTTTCTTATGAATCCCTACGGACACCGTAGCGTCCGAGGGTAAGAAGTAAGGAGAAACTGGCTGATCGAACTTTTTCCCCTTCTTTCTCGCTGGTGAACGTTCTTCTTGTATGTTCGTTTGCTGTGCACGTTCTTTGTAATATTTTCATGCTTATGATTTTGTGTGAGAAGTATAGAGTATGTTTCATATATGTACATTTTATGATTTTATAATTTTTAAGTTTTTGGATTCACAGTTCGACTTTTTTTATTTTTTCAGTTTATCAATTTTTGAATTTTCCAGTTTTCCAATTTTCCAATTTTCTACTCTTCCAATTTCCCACTTTTCCCATTTCCATCTTTTTCAATTTTCCACTCTTCCAATTTCCATCTTCTCTAATATTCCATTCTTCCAATTTCCCACTTTTCTAAATCCCACTTTCCCATTTTTCCATTTTCTAATTTCCCACTTTTCCCATTTTCCAATTTTTCGATTTCCCACTTTTCAAATTTCCATCTTTTCCAATTTTCCACTCTTCCAATTTCCCACTTTCCCATTTTTCCATTTTCCAATTTCCCAATTTCCCAATTTCCCACCTTTCCCATTTTCCAATTTTCCGATTTCCCACTTTTCAAATTTCCATCTTTTCCAATTTTCCAATTTTCCACTCTTCCCATTTCCCATTTTTCCATTTTCCAATTTCCCCATTTCCCACTTTTCCCATTTTCCAATTTTCCGATTTCCCACTTTTCAAATTTCCATCTTTTCCTATTTCCCACTCTTCCCATTTCCCATTTTCCCAATTATCCAATTTCCCATTTTGGCAATACAACAAGCAGCCACTGTACATATCAGAAACATATTCATATCCAAGTTTTTTCTCGATTTCACCAGATTATCTAGATAAGGGTGTCATTATAATGTTACTTGGTTAATCCTGCACGTGTTTCGCCCAGGGCCACGTACATTGTAATTTGCATCTTTAAATATCACCGTTACAGAGAATACACGTCATTGCATCGCGTGTCTAAGATCACTGTAACGATTTTATCACGTGTCCCAATAAGTTTTTCTTCGTTCAACTATTTTCTATATATGGACAAATTTAAATTTCAGAACTCATTTGAACTTTTTAACAATTACTATTTTTTTACATTCACTATTTCAATTAACTTTTATTAAAATTCATGAAATAATAAATGTATTATTACCTATCAATATTTTTTTAAATTTGGATTGAAATTTTTATTAAAAATTTTATTTACCTTCTGTTAAATTTAATTCAAATTTTCATACAATTTTCATTTGATATTTAGATAAAATCAAATATGGAATTCAATTAGAAAAAATATTAAATTTAATATAATACCGAATTAAATTAAAATTGATGTATAATTTGTTATTGTTAATTAATGGCAAGTCGTCATATTTTCCTAAAAAGAAAATAAATGGAGGAGTGTTTTGACAAAGAAGAGGCTCTGGAAGAAAAATATCGAATTTTCCGGATCTCCATTATCTATTATGTATAGGTTTACAGAACGTGTTCTTGCTCACCCTTCTTTCTACCCTTGGAGCATTATTTGCTCCTGAGATCGCACCGCAAAAGAGGCTCTCGGCGAAAATACGTTGCGTTCGAGATCAAAGAGCAAGTGTTGCTCAAAGAGAAGCTTTCCATAATTCCGTTTGATTGCTTACTCTGACTCGGGCATTAAGCAATCGTTACTTAACAAACTTACGGGCGTAAATATTTGCGATGGGATTAAAATTAATGTCGCGACTGTTCCTCTTCTTTTAACAACTTCATTTTAACTCTTTCAGGTTAGGTTATTTTTATGTGTACCATACTTCAAAACATAAAGTAATTTCTCTGTTAAATAATTAAGATGAATGTTTTTTGAATTATGCTATACAAATGAAAGTAATAATTTTTCAATGAAACACAATGAAAATATTCTGTGCAATTTAGATATTTATTTTTCCTAAAGTAATGTGCTATAAGCTTGTCTATTTCATGGAACTTTAGCTGGATTATTTTTTTAAATTAGTTTACTGAGAAAGTAACAATGTTTCTCTATAAAAATAGTCTGAGAATGTAGATAATAATATAGATAATATAGAAGGATGTAGATAATGATATAGATAATGTAGCAGAATGTGGATAATAATATAGATAATGTAGAAGAATGTAGATAATTATGTAGATAATATAGAAGGATGTAGATAATACTGTAGATAATGTAGCAAAATGTAGATAATAATATAGATAACATAGAAGAATGTAGGCAATAATATAGATAACATAGAAGAATGTAGATAATAATATAGATAACATAGAAAAATATAGATAACAATATAGATAACATAGATGAATGTAGATAATAATATAGATAACATAGAAAAATATAGATAACAATATAGATAACATAGATGAATGTAGATAATAATATAGATAACATAGAAAAATATAGATAACAATATACATAACATAGAAGAATGTAGACAATAGTATAGATAACATAGATGAATGTAGATAATAATATAGATAATGTAGCAAAATGTAGATAATAATATAGATAACATAGATGAATGTAGATAATAATATAGATAACATAGAAAAATGTAGATAACAATATACATAACATAGAAAAATATAGATAACAATATACATAACATTGAAGAATGTAGGCAATAATATAGATAACATAGAAGAATGTAGATAACAATATAGATAACATAGATGAATCTAGATAATAATATAGATAACATAGAAAAATATAGATAATAATATAGATAACATAAAAAAATATAGATAACAATATAGATAACATAAAAGAATCTAAATAACAACATAGATAAAAATTTAAAAAATTAAGTTCACTCCGAAAAAAAATATAAAAAATTGCATAAAAAGCGTCGCACACCCCAACCTTAATTTCGGGTCGCGCAGACCCAAAAAGAGCATCACTCATAAAAGAACCTTCAGATCCGCTAACGAAAACCGCGAAAGCTTTTAAAGCACCCCTCTAGTAAATTTAAAATCCAGCTCCAAAAAGATGTACGGTTCGAAGGAGAGGTGTTCGAATAACCTCTATCTAATGAAGTAGTAAGGGCAAGCGAGGAAGAGCGTATCCGAGCGACAAAGGCGCCCCTACCTTCTTTCCAGACTTAAAAAAGATCCTGAAAGTGGCCGAGAAAAGAAAAACTCGAGTGCGAACGTTCGTGGAAGGATATCGATTTACCGGCAGCTTCGACTTTATCGCTTCTTGCATCGACGTAAAACCTGTGTCGTGCCAGACTTTCTTTCGGGACGATAAGAATCGAGTCGAAGAAAGCACCGGTGATCCGCTCTATTTTCGCCTGCCAAATACTCGCGCGGGTTTTTGTCCGCTTGCCAGCATGGAGGATGTCTTTGGCGAGTGGTCAATTGGAGTACTGTCGGTTGAGGAAATTGGGAAATTAAGGGAAATGGGGGGGTTTTTAGAGGTATTGGGAAATTGGTGAAATGTAGGAAGTTTGGGAAAATTTGTAAACTGGCAATATAACGAGAGTGAATTGTGTTCGTATCGCTAATGATGAATTTATGTGTCTATAGGTACAATCCTCGAATATGTGAATACTCGTTTCGTTGAAATCTCTGGAAACAGTCAACATTCCCTAGGACTTGGTACTTATATAGAGAGGCTATATAGGAAGAGTGCATACTAGAAATTTGCAAAATTTAGTCAATCGTTCGAATCTCCCGTTTTCTTACATTTCAGATTTCATAAATTGATCATATACAAGTTTTATGAAGAATCGGCGATATAACGAGAGAATGCAAAGTGACTTGTAAGAATATCTACCACTACTTGAGAATCATTACAAGAGTTCTGAACCATTATTCGAACCAGTATTTTGCGAAAAAATGTTCTGCTTTTATGGATCTCCTAAATGGCAATATAACGAGTGCACTGTGTTACTATCACAAATAACGAATTTATATTTGCACAAATACAATTCTCAAATATATAAGCACCCCTTCGTTGAAATCTCTGGAAATAGTCAACATCCCCCAAGTAGACTTGGTACTTGTATAGAGAGGCTATATAGGGAGAGTGCCTATTAGAAATTTGCAAAATTTAGTTAGTCTTCCAAATCCCCCGTTCTCTTACATTTTAGATTTCATAGATTGACCATATACGAGTTTTATGAAGGACCGGCGATATAACGAGAGAATGCAAAGTGACTTGTAAGAATATCTACCACTACTTGAGAATCATTACAAGAGTTCTGAACCATTATTTGCGCCAATATTTTGCGAAACAATATTCTGCTTTTATGGATCTTCTAAATGGCAATATAACAAGAGTGCACCGTGTTCCTATCACAAATAACGAATTTATATTTGCACAGATACAATGCTCAAATACGTAAGCACCCCTTCGTTGAAATCTCTGGAAACAGTCAATATTCCCCAGACTCTGCTATTTATATAGAGAGGCCATATAGGGAGAGTGTACTCCAAATTTCAAATTTCAAAGTTTCATCAAATTTCCCCATTTTCTAAATTCCCCAATTTTCCACCCTATCAATTTCCCAGCTTGTAATCTTCGCCCCAATTTATAAACGGCCCACATTTCTCTCCACGAAGCATCAATTTGCAAAATATTTGGTATTCCATCGCCAGACGAACGTCATAAATCTCGATTAAGCGACACCGTCACCGAAACCCAAGATATTTATCGAGGTCTAGAAAAAGTTTCGTCCGCGCACGAGAGCAGTAATCTTGGCAATTTAAATGTTTGTCCCTGGTACGGATACGGTGGATCGGGTGTCGTTAGGCTGAGGGAAGCGGCAGTAATCCCTTGTTGAAACAGCGTTAAGCCCTTACGGATTGTCTGTGGGATTGCAACGATACGAGAGAAACCAACGGCTGACGCACCCTTCTCTACAATTTTCCCTGTGCTTATTCTCTATTCTACCACCAAAAAACCTAACTTTACCCGTGAGACAGGTAAACAATGGTAGATCACTGTTTTACCGACGGTGACTGCTTTCTGGAAACTAACCTAACACGATTTCTTTGGCGTTCCAATTTGTGCCTCTCGTTTTTTGCACGGGAGTCAGTTTGGAGGGCAGTTTTTGCTGGGGGAAATGTATGAGGTCAATTTGGGGAACTGTCTCTTTTAGATTGAGAAAAAGGTTGAGGAGTGATGGAGGAGATCGGACGTGGATAGAGAGGAGAACGAAATTGTTCAGTATGTAATGGACAAATTTGTAAGTGGAAGAGTAGAGAGATGTAGTAAATTGCATTGTTGGAATTTGGGAAACAAGGTGAAACTTGACTTTCATTAGAGACATAATTTGAGCAAACAAAGTAAAACAACTTGACTTTTAGTAGAGACATAGGTACATCCCATAGCACTACGTCCTAGTATCGTTACATATCGTCCACATATCGTTCTAGTATCGTTACATATCGTCCACATATCGTTCTAGTATCGTTACATATCGTCCACATATCGTTCTAGTATCGTTACATATCGTCCACATATCGTCCTAGTATCGTCCACATATACCAACGTCTCAGTATACCCATGTCCTGATGTACCTTTGTCTCAATATCCCTCCTGATAGCTTTACATCCGATGTCTCTATGTCCCAATATAACTATATCCAAATACTGCTACTTCTGTATGTACCTTCATCTTGGGATCCCCACATCAGGATGTCCCTATGCTGCAATATCCTTGCGTCAGATATAGCCACGTTACGATGTTCATACGTCTTGAGGTCTCCTCGTCTGGATGTCCCTATGTTCCAATATCCTTACGTTCTGATATTCTTACGTAACGATGTCCCTACGTTCGATACCCCTATGACCGGTATCTCTATGGGTCAGTAGTCATCACGTCCTCTTGTGCCTATGTTGCAATGTCGCTACGTTCCGATACCCACGCGTCCCGATACCCACACGTCCCAGTATTTCTACGTCCCGATACCCACGCGTCCCAGTATTCCTACGTCCCGATATCCACGCGTCCCGATATCCACGCGTCCCGATATCCACGCGTCCCGATACCCACGCGTCCCGATATCCACGCGTCCCGATACCCACGCGTCCCGATATCCACGCGTCCCAATACCCACGCGTCCCGATATCCACGCGTCCCAGTATCCCTACGTCCCGATACCCACGCATCCCGATACCCACGCGTCCCGATATCCACGCGTCCCAGTATCCCTAAGTCCCGATACCCACGCGTCCCGATACCCACGCGTCCCGATACCCACGCGTCCCGATACCCACGCGTCCCGATATCCACGCGTCCCGATATCCACGCGTCCCGATATCCACGCGTCCCGATATCCACGCGTCCCGATATCCACGCGTCCTAGTATCCCTACGTCCCGATATCCACGCGTCCCGATACCCACGCGTCCCGATATCCACGCGTCCCAGTATCCCTACGTCCCGATACCCACGCGTCCCGATACCCACGCGTCCCGATATCCACGCGTCCCGATACCCACGCGTCCCGATATCCACGCGTCCCAGTATCCCTACGTCCCGATACCCACGCGTCCCAGTATCCCTACGTCCCGATACCCACGCGTCCCGATACCCACGCGTCCCGATATCCACGCGTCCCAGTATCCCTACGTCCCGATACCCACGCGTCCCGATACCCACGCGTCCCGATATCCACGCGTCCCGATACCCACGCGTCCCGATATTCACGCGTCCTAGTATCCCTACGTCCCGATATCCGCACGTCCCAGTATCCCTACGTCCCGATACCCACGCGTCCCGATACCCACGCGTCCCGATACCCACGCATCCCGATATCCACACGTCCCAGTATCCCTACGTCCCGATACCCACACGTCCCAGTATCCCTACGTCCCGATACCCACACGTCCCAGTATCCCTACGTTCCAAATCCCCTACGTCCCGATATCCCTACATCCCAATACCCCTACGCCCCAATATCCTCACATCCCAATATCCCCACGTCTCCATTTCTCTACATCTCCATACCCCTATATCCCCACGTCCACAAATCCCAATATACCCCCTTTCCGTCAACCTAACCTAACTTAGCAAAAGCTAACTTAGAAAAATTGCACTAAAATCTACTATACCGCCTCTGACTTGATCTCCTATACATTTGCTCTAAGAACGTATTAAGTACGCCACTTGTTGCAAGATATCCTCACAATTACGAAACACACTAGTTATTAATAGACCCCAGTATTATTAGACCGTACGAGAAAATGGCCGGTGACATTTAATGTTCGATGATTCATTACTCCATGAAACTTCCGTTCAATGGAACGACAATTTATCTCGTTGTGACACAGATTTGAAGCATCGTCAATAATAATCAAGCCCCAGCTCGTGGCCTGAATTTTCACTGGATGTCGTCTGAATGTAGTTTTTCCAATGACGGATCGGAATATTTGAATAACCCGGGTCAATAGAGTGCTCCTTTCGGATCTTCTTTTTTAACAGATTATTCATAAATATTTGCCAAGTGTATTCCAAGACGTTCTTGTCCTAATTGACCCTTGTATCACGAGAATCCTCTGAAATTTTTCAAATTTCATTTCGATCGAAACATCAAGGACGATGCGGAGCCCTCTTCAAGGACGAAAGGGGCTGTCAAGTCATGATAGAATTAAAGGTTAATCCCAGGGGGTGCTTGGAGTCTGCGAGGGGCGGATTTCCCTCCCCTTTCCTCTTTAACTCATCTTCTGCATCGATAAAGGGCTTTGTTTTTCTGCTCGAGAGGCGTACCATAAATATTTGTGTTCTTAAGTGTCCCTGGAATACGAGAACAGGTCTCCAGAATTTGAGAAGCTCTTTCCACCATTTTGTGTGGATCGTTTATAAAGAAATGTGTGCTTCTCATTTCAGTTTGCGTGTTTTGTAACGTATAGTTTATATACATTGCATAGTTTAATTTATATAACAGTTTTGTATAGACTGTCGTTATATTGCCGCTATTTAGGAATCGTAACAGTATTTCTATGCTTTGCCTTCGTTGAATGGAGATATGTAAGTAGGTAGATTCTTGTATTTGCAAAGTAATATTTTGCTGGTCTTATATGTGATGGACTCTTGTTATATTGCCGCCATTCAGGTATTCTAACAGTTCTTCCCTGCTTTGCCTTCGTCGTAAAGAGATTTGTAAATGGATCATTTGTTGCATTTGCGAAGTGAAACAATTTTGCTGGTCTTATATGTGATGGACTCTCGTTATATTGCCGCCATTCAGGTATTCTAACAGTACTTCCCTGCTTTGCCTTCGTCGAAAAGAGATATGTAAATGGATCAATTGTTGCATTTGCGAAGTGAAACAATTTTGCTGGTGTAATATGTAATGGACTCTTGTTATATTGCCATATATGGACTTGTATACGTTTGTCCACAGGTGTTCCTTATTTTATAGATCTGTGAATCTTGATAATCCAAGAATACTATGTACAAGTACACAGTATAATGCAAGTACTATATGTTGAAATCCATGAAAAGTTGGCGATATAACGAGAGAATGCAAAGTGATTTGTAAGAACATCTGCTATTATTTGAGAATCATTACGAAAGTTCCGAACTGTTATTTAACCCAGTATTTTGCACAACAAGCTTTCTGCTTTTATAAATCTCTTACGGCAATACAACAAGAGTTCGTATTCGTATCGCAAATGAATCTATATTTGCACAAGTTATAATCCCCGTTTCGTTGAAATCTCCGAGTCAACATCCCTCACTGAGAAGCTGATAGTTTCCGGGATTTATCTAGGATTGCAATGTCAGCTTAACAATCAAACTCAAGATTAGTATTGTTGGCAAATAACAACTCCTCTGGAGCGAGTAAACGCTTCAGGACCTTTTTAATTATCCTCACACAACCCTTCCTGTGCTGTGAAGCGAGATTGTGGGGTTAAAAAATATAGCTCGCGTTAATTAAAGCTGTGATACCTCAAGCTTTCAGAAGCTTGAAAATTAATTGAGAATTAATTCTTAAATAATAGTATACTTATGCAGTGATGTGGTGGATGATGGACTTACAATCCTCTTACGTTAGGAATTTCCTTTAACACTTTACAATATGGAACAAAAGTACTGACTGTAGTATACATGAACATATGTATACATATATGACAACTCATATGACAAGCCATACATGTATACATTAACATATGTATACATAAATGACAACTCATATGACAAGCCATACATGTATACATATATGACAACTCATATGACAAGCCATACATGTATACATTAACATATGAATACATATATGACAATTCATATGACAACTCATATGACAAGCTATACATGTATACATATATGATAACTCATATGACAAGTCATACATGTATACATTAACATATGTGTACATATATGACAACTCATATGACAAGCCATACATGTATACATATATTATGACAACTCATATGACAAGTTATACATGTATACATTAACATATGAATACATATATGACAATTCATATGACAACTCATATGACAAGTCATACATGTATACATTAACATAT
Organism: Megachile rotundata; assembly: GCF_050947335.1. Classification (NCBI taxonomy): domain Eukaryota; kingdom Metazoa; phylum Arthropoda; class Insecta; order Hymenoptera; family Megachilidae; genus Megachile; species Megachile rotundata. Next base: position 8,896,134 of record NC_134998.1, on the reverse strand, counting down.
GTGTACATATATGACAACTCATATGACAAGCCATACATGTATACATATATTATGACAACTCATATGACAAGTTATACATGTATACATTAACATATGAATACATATATGACAATTCATATGACAACTCATATGACAAGTCATACATGTATACATTAACATATGTGTACATATATGACAACTCATATGACAAGCCATACATGTATACATATATTATGACAACTCATATGACAAGTTATACATGTATACATTAATATATGAATACATATATGACAATTCATATGACAACTCATATGACAAGTCATACATGTATACATAAACATATGTACACATATATGACAATTCATATAACAAGTCATATATATGTGACAACTCATATGACAAATCATACATACATATATATGTACGTACATATGATAATTATAGTAATTTTCCATAACAGCCATAAAAATGAAAGTCCTAATACGCCGACCGCCATTTTAAATTTGAAATACATAATTCTTTAAGACATCGAATAAAGATCTCGGATTTGGCAGTCGTGTCTCGAAGAAGAATTGTGTACGGCTTCCCCGTTTCCCTGGCTTCCTCAGATTCGTTCGTCGAAAAGATCTGAAAGAAATTCGAACGTTACAGGAGGGTTAGCAGCTTACAGTCGCGATAAATCCATGCGTTCCACGAAACGAAAACTTTTTATCGTTCTATCTTATTGTCCGAGGGACCTTTAATCCTCTACGTCATTTTTATCATTGTTCAAAACTTTATGGAACCTTGATCATCATACATTTATCATGTTTAAGGGACATTTTGTGAGAGGTTACTATTTTATTTTTTGTAATTGTTCATTGTTATTTATTATTTATCCTTGGTGTATTGTGATGTTGTTTAGATTATAGTGCTCTTTATTGTTATTTAGTAGGTAATTCTATTTTTTTGTATTGCAATTTTGTTACAATTTTGTGTGTCATAATTTTATTACAATTTTGTATGTCATAATTTTATTACAATTTTGTATGTCATAATTTTATTACAACTTTGTATGTCATAATTTTATAACAACTTTGTATGTCATAATTTTATTACAATTTTGTATGTCATAATTTTATTACAATTTTGTATGTCATAATTTTATTACAATTTTATATATTACAGTTTTATTACAATTTAGTGTACCACAATTTTATTACAATTGTGTATTATAATTTTGATTGAACTAACTGTGCATCCCAAGAGTTGGTCCGCATTTTAACGACAAAGACCGCACCCCTGGCGCAAAGACAAGAAATTACAAATGCATCAATCGCGAAGAGAGTTATATAAAGACGAATAAGAAAAATAGAAGTCGATAGAGAATCGAGATATATAAATTCGTAGCGGGGTGAATGCATCGAGCAAGGTGTAAGCAGGGAAAGTGGATGGATTGCGCAGAATCCAGGGTAACGATTGCAGGAGCAGCCATCGTAGGGACAGGTAAGACGAGACTGGCTGATCTGGGTCACCACGACCTCGTCCCAAAGGCCAAACTTCCTAGAGGTTACGACCTGCTTAAATAATCGCTCGATTCTCATCGATCGACCCGCTGACAGAGACACTTTTATCCGCCTTCGAATCGTATGCTCTTACGACACTCGATCAAACGGTAGGATTTCTTCATTTGACTGGACGGAGTCAGAAAAAACCAAGGATATTTTAAGTGTATATGTATAGTTAGACTATTTAGACTCTCAGACTATTTCGTCAAGTTTCGTGACGCACTTTAGCTATGATCAGTTTTTAATTCGCTTCCATTTGGAGTCCAATTATAATTTGCTTAGTCAACGGTTGCATAATACTGAGTGGAAATAACACTTCGAGTTTGTTTGTCTGTTTTAATGTGGTGGAATGATTACTTAGTGACTGACGCACCTGAGAAATGAATCGTAGGACAAGGTAAATGGTTTTTGAATATTGTACACTGACAGTTTCATTTGTTTCTTATTGCAAAGTGTTAAGGGAAGCTTGTAATATAAGAGGGTTGTAAGTTCATCGTTCATTAGATCGTTCACTGCATAAGTGACAAATATATATTTATTGTATAATTATATATGCATACATACATACATACATACATACATGCATACATACATGCATACATGCATACATTCATACATATATGCATACATACATACATACATGCATACATACATACATACATACATGCATATACACATACATACATACATACATACATACATACATACATACATACATACATACACACACACATACATCTATACATACATACATCTATACATCATACATATACATATACATAAATACACTGCTCAAAAGAAATATGGCATAGAAAAATTTTAGGCAAAAATTGGCCGAATTCGACTGATGATAACTCCGTGAAAAATCATCGCAAAGTTATGCTCTTTTTTTTAAATTAAAGCTTGAGATCTCTACTTTAAGACCCTGTAGTTTGATTTTAGATTTGATGCATCCCTACCACAATAACACCGTAAATGTGAGGTCATGTTTGCAATATTGAAAATTACAAAGTTTGACGAAATGCATGGACTTGCCACATTTTTTTGGAGCGATACTGTTTATAGCAGCATAAAGTACAAACCTTTATCTTTAATTTTCAGTATGTAAAAAACCGCTACCATTTTTTTCTGCAAAGATACAGAACTTTAAAGAAACCCTTGCATTTATGGCATATACTGCCGGTATTACCCGATATGCACATCGGAGAGGTTGCTGGACAGATTTTGCACATCATATGGCTCTGACAAGAGCCTTTTTTTGTGTGTATTTGTGTGTGAGTATCTGTGTGTCTGTATGTTTGAATTCTAATAACGCGTGTTTCCACCGCGTTGTTGAATTATCCCTTGCAGTCGATTACTCATGTTAATGCAAGCCCTAATTTCTTCCTGTGGAATGTCATTCCAAATTTCAGTTAAGACTTGCGATAGGTCTTACAGATTGGTAGGTTGTCTTGTTAAATTTCTATAGGGTTCAAATTTGGACTTACTGCAGAATATGGAAGCAATCAAATTGAATTGGGACTGCAAAATTCGAGAATGATTCTCAACGAGGCTTCTCGACGATAATTCATACACACACACAGATACTCATACACAAATACACACAGAAAAGGCTCCTGTCAGAGCCATATAATGTGCAAAATCTGTCCAGCAACCTCTCCGACGTGTATATCGGGTAATGGTAATGCCGGCGATATATGCCATAAATGCAAGGGTTTCTTTAAAGTTCTGTATCTTTGCAGAAAAAAATGGTAGCGGTGTTTCACATACTGCAAATTAAAGATAAAGGTTTGTACTTTATGCTGCTATAAACAGTATCGCCCCAAAAAAATGTGGCAAGTCCATGCATTTCGTCAAACTTTGTAATTTTCAATATTGCAAACATGACCTCACATTTACGGTGTTATTGTGGTAGGGATGCATCAAATCTAAAATCAAACAACAGGGTCTTAAAGTAGAGATCTCAAGCTTTAATTTAAAAAAAAGAGCATAACTTTGCGATGATTTTTCACGGAGTTATCATCAGTCAAATTTGGCCAATTTTTGCCTAAAATTTTTCTATGCCATATTTCTTTTGAGCAGTGTACATACATGCATATACACATACGTACATACATACATGCATATACACATACGTGCATACATACATACACACACAATATAGTTTCTGAGATTAGAGACATAATGCATATTAATTAATAATCTTCACACCAGATAATTGTCCACCAAAAAGAAATTAATATTAATATTAAAAAAAAAAATGAGAATGACATTTGAAGAAAAACGAGAAACCTTGAAGGGAGGTATAGCGACAGAGGGGACGAAAATTAATTCGAGATTTTTCGAAGGCCGTGGGGCTCGTCGAGATTGAACGTACGCTTAGTTAATCTCCGCGGATACGAGCTGCCAACGAAACGAGCAACTTCCTGATCCCGTTTTCCTCGTGGATCAACGAATCCCCGCTTACGCAGCCTGTCGAAGTCTCCTCGTCGAGGTCTCCGCAATCCACGCTTCCTCTCGATCGATTCTCCATTTCCTATTCGTGCATGTCGTATTATTTATCTGCAATTCACATCTCGGTTTATCGCAAACATTTTTATTTTTATTTAATAGGGTTAGGTTAGGCTTTTAGGTAGGTAAGGTTTGGGTTAGGTAAGGTGACGTCACCATCTGCGATTTTGTTCTAATTAACATATGTTGTAGTCCACGTGAAATTAGAGGGGGTTTAAGTCATCATTTTATCCGTTTCGAATTTGTTAAGAAATAACAAGTTTTTAAAGTTTGCAATTTTTACCCACTTCTGCGAAAATAGGCTTCACTTACGAATTTTTTTCTTGGAAACTACTAAACCGATTTAGCTAAATTCTTTTTTGTTTTATTCACAAAGGATTGGGCTATTTTAAAATATTTTTTTTAGTTCCATCAATTTGTTATGGAACAAATTCTATTTTCAATGAGGTAAAGAGCAAAATTGCAGAAGATGACGTATAAAAGTGATCGATTTGGAATGACTCAACTAACAACTAAAAATAACATTCTTAACAAATAATAGAAATTTCCCATCCCTCCGAAAAACGATAGCAATCTACTCCACAGCGAACCAGATACACCGAGACTCGTCAGATTGTACTCCCTTGTTCATCGGAAGTCTCGATGCCACCGGGTGTCGAGTTTCCCGTTTAACGCGATACTTCATTAGCCAGGGTGAAAACGACGGGTCGAGTCGTTCAAAAGGTTTCGCTAAATCGATGGATCGAGACGCTCTCGGAAACCATCGCAGCATCATGGATGAACTTTGTATACTAGGAAACTGATAACCAAACTTCTGAGACCTTATGTTCTGACGTTACTCTTGGTATATTTTGAACGTTGCGAATCTTAACATGTGTTTATGTTTAAACTTAACCTATGGTGGAAGATATGAGTCTTAAATTATAAACTAATATGTAAAGCTTAAATTATGAAGTAGCTGGTACATGTTAGCCTATAAAATAACCTGTACATCGCTAACTATAAAATAATCTGTATGTGTGAATTTATAGATCAATCTGTACGTGTTAATATGTAAAATGAAGCTGTACATCTTAACTGATAGATCAACCTTCAAATCTTAATATACTACATAAACCTATACATCTTAACTTGTAGATCAACCTGCAAGTATGAATGAACCTGTACATCTTAATATACAAATTGAACCTGTACATCTTAGCTTGTAGATCAACCTGCAAATTTTAATATATGAATGAACCTCTTAAGTTATGGACATCCTAAATTATGGATCAACCTATAAATCTTAATGTACAAATGAACCTATAAATTAACTTTCAACAAACATTTCACTGTATTATAAATCAGAAATTCTAAGAGTTCCGTGTTGTAAGAGAATGATCGAATACCGGAAACCAAAAATGACTCAGCCGAATATCAAACGCAAGAACCATCAAATGATTCATCAACTAAAATACAATAGTTTCTATTCATCAGTTACTTCTTAAAAAACCTTGCTCCAGTCACAGATGGTATCTAGTCCGTTAATATTTCGGAATGCAAACTTATAAATAGAGTTTCAGCTCACTCATGCACGGAACGTGTCAGAGGATTTGAAAGGATCTGAAGCTTGTGGATGTTCTTAAAGCAATTCGAGTTTGGTGTAAAGGTGTGCACAGGTATAGTTTTTAAAGCATCGGCACGAGACACCGGAGCACTCGGCGTGTGGTCGATAACGCCGAGTTTGCGCTGATAGAAATCCACACCGAGACTTAAACATACTACACACGTGCAGTTGTACGATTCCAAAATTTGCAAGATACCAGATCCTACAATTTTTATTCTAAGTTAAGTTCTTATAGTTCCTAAATCCTGGAGACTCTAATCATTTCTTAGATTTGCGTCAAAGCTCTTTACTACGACTAGGTTAGTTAGGGACTAGGTTAGTTAGGGACTAGGTTAGTTAAGGTAACTAACTAGGGGTCAGTTAGCTAGTCTGTAACTTTCAAATTTGGAATACACTTCTTCTAGAAGATAAAAAACATATAATATCTTCTACGTATAACGTAGATAACATAACATTTATTTTTACATAAATATATAATATACACAAGATAACTTTGTTTTTAAGAGAGGTGTCCTGTAAATGTAAGAAACAAAAACAGACAAGAAAGTAAGACAAGAAATGGTGTAATCGTGAGATGGACGATTGTAGCATCGTGCTTCTGTTGAAGTCTCCGTAACCTGACACTCTGGAAATCGAGGGACGATGCTGTTCTCGAATTATTATAGAATATCTTGTTATTATAATGAATTACTATCAACACTGTCTCAACTTCTGTGTCTACAATGTACACCCTTAAAAACAACTTTGTACTTTCATATTTTATAGGTCTTCATTTATTTACAAGTTTCTTGAACATATTTTATTATCATTATTATTGTTTGTATAATAATTATCTCATAATCGAATGAAGTTCATTAATTTTCTCATGAAGTTTTGTGAAATACAAAATCGAGAGGTTACTTTGTGAAAAATGTTGCTTTGGAGAATAAGTTAGGTTAGGTTCATTAATTTTCTCATGAAGCTTTGTAAAATACAAAATCGAAAGAAGTTACTTCGTGAAAAATGTTGCTTTGGAAAATAGGTTAGGTCAGGTTCATTAATGTTCTTAACAAGTTTTATAAAATACAAATTCGAGAGAAGTTACTTCGTGAAAAATGCTGCTTTGGAGAATAAGTTAAGTCAGGTTCATTAATTTTCTCATGAAGTTTTGTAAAATACAAACTCAAGAGAAGTTACTTCGTGAAAAATGTTGCTTTGGAGAATAAGTTAGGTCAGGTTCATTAATTTTCTCATGAAGCTTTGTAAAATACAAAATCGAGAGAAGTTACTTCGTGAAAAATGTTGCTTTGGAGAATAAGTTAGGTCAGGTTCATTAATTTTCTCATGAAGTTTTATAAAATACAAATTCGAGAGAAGTTACTTCGTGAAAAATGCTGCTTTGGAAAATAGGTTAGGTTAGGTTCATTAATTTTCTCATGAAGTTTTGTAAAATACAAACTCAAGAGAAGTTACTTCGTGAAAAATGTTGCTTTGGAGAATAGGTTAGGTCAGATTCATTACTTCTCTCATGAAGTTTTGTAAAGTACAAATTCAAGAAAAGTTGCTTCGTGAAAAATGCTGCTTTGGAGGTTAGGTTGCAGCAGAGATGAACTAAACAGCCGAGTCACTGTAATTTGTTATCCTGGATGACTAAGGAGGAGCTGCTATACTCTATTCAATAGAATTCACCTTTCATCGGAAAATATTTTGACTGCTGCAGGAAGTAGCCTGAAATCTAAGTAATATTAATCATATGTTGCAATCTGTTCTCTAAAATATTAAATTAAGAATGAAAAATGATGTGCAATCCTGAAGTTGTCGACGCCATTTTGGACGCCATTTTGTGCAGGAAAAGTCTGAAACTTAAATAAAATTAATTATGTATGTTGCAATCTGTTCTTTAAAATATTAAATTAGGAATGAAAAATGATGTGCAGTCCTGCAGTTGTCGACGCCATTTTGGACGCCATTTTGTATAGAAAAAGTCTGAAACTTAAATAAAATTAATTATGTATGTTGCAATCTGTTCTTTAAAATATTAAATTAAGAATGAAAAATGATGTGTAATCCTGAAGTTGTCGACGCCATTTTGGACGCCATTTTGTGTAGAAAAAGTCTGAAACTTAAATAAAATTAATTATGTATATTGCAATCTGTTCTTGAAAATATTAAATTAAGAATGAAAAATGATGTGCAGTCCTGAAGTTGTCTTCGCTATTTTGGACGCCATTTTGTGTAGGAAAATTGAGGTTAACTGTACATTATATTTAATTATAATGGCGTAATACTACGAGATAATAATACTGAAAGTACAGTGCTCTAATAACATATTTTAACATGTTTACTAATATTATGTTATATTATGTTATATTATGTTCCTCTAACAATATGTTTCATTACTCACAAAAAATAAATAAAAATTAACCTAAATATCCCAACATCACTACCCAACCTAACCTAACAAAATTACCTCCATGTTAAAACATTCAACCCCGTCGAAAGAACTTTGATTAATGAACGTCACAAAGATTGAGGTTATGGTAACCCGAATAAATTGTCTATCTGATTCGCAACGACCTAATAAATTACGGTAAATTATGTTTAGCGAACCGGAGATATCGAGAAAATATCCTGATTATTTAGCATCGTTGCATTAGAGTTAGACGTTTCCTCACCACGTGAGACTCTTCTCGCAATTCCACCTGCGCTCGTTAAGCTACTTACAGAATACTAACCTGTATCCATCAGCCGTGTGTACGATCCTTTCAGAGTCTTCTCAGGAGCCGTGAAATATCTAATGTACATGGTGTTCCATAAACAGATTGTTCAATTTCTTAAATGAGTCTATTAGTATCTATTTTTAGAGGTATTTGTTCTTCAGGGAGAAAGTAAAATGTTGCAGAAAATGGAGGAATGTAGAGGCAATTTTATTTCGTTATTTAATTATGTAAGTGCCCCATCAAATTTATATGGACGGCGTTTATGGATCTCTTGGAGGGTTTATGGAATATTTTACTGCCTTATGTCGAGCTATTAAACATCTTCTGCTGATTAGCGATCGTATTTTTCTCTATAAAATGGTGGAAGTAGTGATGGCAAAACTTGAGATGGAACGTGAGGCTTCAGGTGCTTGGAAGAGGTAATTTTCTCACTTTCCCAATTTCCCATTTTCCCAATTTCCTATTTCCTCAATTTCCACAATCCTCTATTTCCCATTTTCCCAATTTCCACTTTTCACAATTTCCCATTTCCCCAATTTCCACTTTCCACAATTTCCCATTTCTCCAATTTCCCAATTTCCCAATTGCCCATTTCCCCAATTTCCCATCTTCCCAATTTCCCATTTCCCCAATTTCCCATCTTCCCAATTTCCCATTTCTCCAATTTCCCAATTTCCCAATTGCCCATTTCCCCAATTTCCCATCTTCCCAATTTCCCATTTCCCCAATTTCCCAATTTCCCAATTGCCCATTTCCCCAATTTCCCATCTTCCCAATTTCCCATTTCCCCAATTTCCCATTTTCCCAATTTGTCATTTCCCCAATTTCCACTTTCCACAGTTTACCATTTTCCCAATTTCCCATTTCTCCAATTTCCACTTTCCACAATTTCCCATTTCCCCAATTTCCAGATTCCCCAATTTCCCATTTCTCCAATTTCCCATTTCCCCAATTTCCCATCTCCCCAATTTCCACTTTCCACAATTTCCCATTTCCCCAATTTCCACATTCCCCAATTTCCCCTTTCCACAGTTTACCATTTTCCCAATTTCCCATTTCTCCAATTTTCCATTTCCCCAATTTCCACTTTCCACAATTTCCCATTTCCCCAATTTCCACTTTTCCCAATTTCCGCATTCCCCAATTTCCCATTTCTCCAATTTCCCATTTCCCCAATTTCCCATCTCCCCAATTTCCACTTTCCACAATTTCCCATTTCCCCAATTTCCACTTTTCCCAATTTCCACATTCCCCAATTTCCCATTTCCCCAATTTCCCATCTCCCCAATTTCCCATTTCCCCAATTTCCTATCTCCCCAATTTCCCATTTCCCCACTTCCCAATTTCCCAATTACCTAATTTCCCAAACTACCCACTCCCCAATTTCCAAAACATCCCAAATTCTAAAACCCCTACATTCCCACATCCCTATATCTCCAAACCTCCTATTTCCCCATCCCACATCTCCAAATTCCTACACCACCAAATGTCAATATCCCCACTCCCCATATCTCCAAGTCCCTTTAATCCCCGAATCTCTACACCTACATACTACTGTCAACCCACGAGTTGTACATACACTACATGCAGATACTGCACGAACGCATGATACAAACACAGGCACAGATTTCGCAGATACCTCGATTCGAGGGGTCGATAACGATCTTTCGCACGTATCACCTTGTCAGATCAGAGGTCTTTTATTCTATGTGGACCGGCGACTGTAGCCCAGTTCCTTTCCTGCATCCTTCGATGGTTTTAATGACCTCGCGACACGTGCTTTTTCTGCGCTGCTGACGTGTCGGTTGATTATCTGTGACACGTTTTAGGGAATTTCTTTGCTACTCTGGGGGAAACGATTGGAAGGGTTTCTTGTTCGAGGGGAAGGTCTTTTGAACGGAAAACTACAAATCGATTGAGTGACAGGTAACGTGTCTCTCCTAATTGAATGATTTTCAAGAATAAAATTCAATTAAATTCTTTGTGGTAACTTAATTTAAAAATAATTAATTTACTTGATATTTTGTATTTATTGTTAAAATTAATTAACAAATGTGTTGTTAACTTGTTTGATAAAAGGAGAGGAAAATTTGTGGAAAATTAAAAAACTGTGTTTAAAAAATTGGACATCCATCTTATAAGCTAACCTATTAACCTAACCTAACCTATTAAACAATCATTTAAACTATCTAACTGTAATAAACTAACCTATTTATAACTTGTATATAATTTCAATCTTAACAATATTAATTTCTAAAATAAGTATTAATCTCTAATACCAGTTAAAACGTTCCAGAATTTAATTCTGTTAAACCTTCTAACCTATTTACAGTTTCTATAAAGGTCCCCGCCGCCATTTTGTCTCACGCAATCCCGCGTCTCTTATTTCCAAGAAACCGTTCTTTAAGTAATCACGTCGAGTTGTATGAAGCGACATAACAAAACTAAATTAATACGTCCGTCTTTAGCATCGTTATTATTGTCGATTCATAATGAATCTTTTGTATCGGTGCATGTATCTGCAAGACGCGTTAAATATGTCAGAACGGAAAACACGTGTTGTGCCATCTTCGACGAGGTGTTACGTCAGAAGAAGCACGTGCATTGCCTTAGCAAACGGATGAGCAAAATGCAGTCGTGTAATCAGCCTTCTGAGGAGGACGTAATAGAAGTAATAGACGTGCTTTACGCGCGATGATGTGCTTGATAGCATTATGTCCGATTGTCTTCTTCTAACGTGGACGAGGACTGTCTGGCTGCCATTAATTATCATGGAGGATTCTCTTCTTTAAATCTACTTTGATGTTATTCGCTTTGTCAACACGAAGTGAACATTTGGATTCAACGTTTGAATGAATGTATAATAGGAAACTTTTTAATGGTTATTTGCAAATGTTTTATTGTGCGAAAAATCGATTTCAAAAATGATTGCAATGGTTATTTGTGACAGTTGTTTATGGCTTGGTAAATTGGTAGAATGTATTTTAGAATTTGGGAAGTGGGCAACTAAGAAATTAGGAAATTAGGAAGTTGAGAAATTAGGAAGTTGGGAAATTAGGAAATTTGGAAGTTGAGAAATTAAGAAGTGTGGAATTTGGAGATTTGGAAACTTGAGAATCTGGGAATTTGAGAATTGGGAAATTAGGAAATGAGAAACTGAGAAGTGGGAAATTAGGAGATTTGGAAACTTGTGAATTTGGGAATTTGAAAATTGGGAAATCAGAAAGTGTGGAATTTGGAGATTTGGAAACTTGAGAATTTGGGAATTTGAGAATTGGGAAATTAGGAAGTGTGGAATTTGGAGATTTGGAAACTTGAGAATCTGGGAATTTGAGAATTGGGAAATTAGGAAATGAGAAACTGAGAAGTGGGAAATTAGGAGATTTGGAAACTTGTGAATTTGGGAATTTGAAAATTGGGAAATTAGGAAGTGTGGAATTTGGAGATTTGGAAACTTGAAAACTGGGAAATTAGGAAATGGAGAAATTGGGAAGTGGGAAATTAGAAGATTTGGAAACTTGAGAATCTGGGAATTTGAGAATTGGGAAATTAGGAAATGAGAAACTGAGAAGTGGGAAATTAGGAGATTTGGAAACTTGTGAATTTAGGAATTTGAAAATTGGGAAATCAGAAAGTGTGGAATTTGGAGATTTGGAAACTTGAAAACTGGGAAATTAGGAAATGGGGAAATTGGGAAGTGGGAAATTAGAAGATTTGGAAACTTAAGAATCTGGGAATCACAGAATTGGGAAATTAGGAAATGGGGAAATTGAGAAGTGGGGAATTAGGAGATTTGGAAACTTGAGAATTGGGAAATTAGGAAATGGGGAAATTGGGAAGTGCGAAATTAGAAGATTTGGAAACTTAAGAATCTGGGAATTAGGAAATGGGGAAATTGAGAAGTGGAGAATTAGGAGATTTGGAAACTTAAGAATTGGGAAATTAGGAAATGGGGAAATTGAGAAATGGAAAATTAGAAGATTTGGAAACTTGAGAATCTGAGAATTTAACAATTAGGAAATTACGAAATGATGAAATTGGAAATTCGGAAACCCGGAAATTTGAAAATTTAAAAATTTGATGCATACATACAAAAATACATAAATAATGTAAAATACAAATCCGCTAAATAATTTTAAAAAAATGATATTATAAATAATATTAAACACAAGTGATAATAAATATAAATCCTCGATCTCAGCCACTGAAATAAAACAATTGTCCTATCCTCCAGGTGTAGGAGTATCTCTAAACTGATCAGGATGTGCTCACTCCGTCGAAAAGCAATAAACATATAAAGAAGCAGTAACATTTGTTAGAATTTCAAGAGGTAGATGAAGATTTCGGAAGAAAGACGTTTCGAAAGCATGTTTTTTCTGCGGCTGATGGTAGATCGCGGGTGAATTGTGCAAGAGACGCGCAACGTTACACGCTTTGTGTCTTGCTGTAACGCAAGATCGACCCGACGAAACTTTGTGGAACACGCTTGTAGAGCAAGATTTTTCCGCCGGTTGCTTTGATTCCCGTGAACCCGATAAACCGAACCGCGAAAGTATCGTTGAGTCGTGAGCACCGTTACGCCATTTGCATACATTGTCGTTCAAAAGTTGGGGATCGCTGTTGCGTTTTTTAGTGATGGCACTAAGATGGCGTGGATGAGGTATTTGGAAGAGATGCAATTTTACAAATTTAGAGATTACATTTTTGTACATTTGTAGTAGTAGATCTGTACATCTGCAAGTTTTTATATTCTTAAATTTCCAAATTTTCAAATTTCCAAATTTTCAAATTTTCAAGTTTTCAAATTTTCAAGTTTTCAAGTTTTCAAGTTTTCAAATGTTCAAGTTTTTAAGTTTTCAAGTTTTCAAATTTTCAAGTTTTCAAGTTTTCAAGTTTTCAAGTTTTCAAATTTTCAAGTTTTCAAATTTTCAAGTTTTCACATTTTCAAGTTTTCAAGTTTTCAAGTTTTCAAGTTTTCAAGTTTTCAAGTTTTCAAATTTTCAAGTTTTCAAGTTTTCAAATTTTCAAGTTTTCAAGTTTTCAAGTTTTCAAATTTTCAAGTTTTCAAATTTTCAAATTTCCAAATTTTCAAGTTTTCAAATTTTCAAGTTTTCAAATGCATACTTCCAAGGAAAAAGTAAAGTAAAAACTTCACAAAGTATAAATTTGCAAAATTTCCAAAATCTACACTTTAATAAATCATTCTACTAAATCTACTCTGAACCGCCAACTAAAGCCTCGTACGTATTCCTATCACGAATTCAACTCATAATAACTTCTCTAACCACAACTTCTCTGACCATACCAGCACCGATCACCCACAACGTTTGCACATACTTATAATAGATTAACTCTCTCTCTGTCTCTCTCTTTGCGAACACGGCTATAGAAAGCAAATGAAGTCGATGCTAAAAAAGAATCATGTCATTTCTCGTTGTTGTGACACGTATGCACCGCGTTAAAATAGAAAGTAATTCTATTCGTATCGGTGACTATTTTCATCGACTTAGTAAGACACTATGTATGATATTTCCATGACGGTTTTCTTTCTGGTTGGGTGATTATAATGTTATTGATTTAGGAATTTGTATGGTAGGTACATGGATAAAGTACATTTTCCCAATTTCCTATTTCTACAATTTCCGATTTCCCAATTTCCCCTTTTTCCAATTTCCAATTTTCCACATTTTCAATTTTCCCGGTTTCCTATTTTTCTAATTTTCAATTTTCCCAATTTCCACTTTCCTCAATTTCCTCTTTTTCCCAATTTCCACTTTCCCCAATTTCCCATTTGCCAATTTCTACTTTCCCTAATTTCCCAAATTCCCAATTTCCATTTTCCCCAATTTCCACTTGCTCCAACTTCCACTTTCCCCAATTTCCACTTTTCCCAATTTCCACTTTCCCCAATTTCCCATTTCCCAATTTCTACTTTCCCCAATTACCCAAATTCCCAATTTCCATTTTCCCCAATTTCCACTTGCTCCAACTTCCACTTTCCCCAATTTCCCAATTTCCCAAATTCCCAATTTCCACTTTCCCCAATTTCCCATTTCCCAATTTCTACTTTCCCCAATTTCCCAAATTCCCCATTTCCACTTTCCCCAATTTCCACTTGCTCCAACTTCCACTTTCCCCAATTTCATATTTCTCCGATTTCCACTTTCCCCAATTTCCCAATTTCCACTTTCCCCAATTTCCACTTGCTCCAACTTCCACTTTTCCCAATTTCTACTTTCCCCAATTTCCCAATTTCCACTTTCCCCAATTTCCACTTGCTCCAACTTCCACTTTCCCCAATTTCATATTTCTCCGATTTCCACTTTCCCCAATTTCCCAATTTCCCAAATTTCCCATTTCCCCAATTTCCCATCTGCCCAATTTCCCATTTCCCGAGTTTCCCATCTCCCTAATTTCCCATTTCCCCAATTTCCCATTTCCCAATTTCCCATTTCCCCAAATCCTAATTTCACAATCGACCACCCTCCCTATCTCCAATTCCTAAATTTTCAAACTAGATTCAAATATTTATCAAGCTTACCAGTTTTTCCCTGAAAAAGAACAAAATACGGATTACCGTGACATGTCATTAAATCCGGATTAAACGGTCTCGTTCCACGAGGACCCTTTCATTTTCGTTTTCCTCGTTCGCACCAATTACCAACATGACCATGTTAACTCTGAATTATCGCTAATATGCATCCATGAATACAAAATAAAAATAATTTAAAATGCATATATATTCATATACTTGTATCATATAAACGTTCATAATAATAAATTATTGTTAACACATCATATGTTACATGACGTTTATTTAAAATAATGATACTCTATTATCTTTTTTAAATTGTAAACTTCATTTTGCAATATATTTAATTATATATATAATTTGTATTTTTTATTTGTTGACAGGCAACTGCATGGTGGTTAAACGACATGTACCTTTCTATTCCTCTGCCACTACCGATTAATGTCAACCCCGGCCTCGTAACGAAACCGAGAACATTTTCAAACCAGAAAGACGCTGCTGTGTTTCTCGCTCGATTTCTTACCGAACTTCTTAATTACCAGGAATTATTAGATAGGTGAGTATCATTCTTTCTATAGTAATAATTTCAATTTCTTTAAATTGTTACTAATTATTATTAATTATTATTAATTAGTAATACAATATTTATTATTATAATGCAATAATATGTATTATTTAATATTGTACTATATTATATTATAACACAATAATACAATTATTATTGACAATGTTATTAATCATATGCAATATATATAGGGTGTCTCATAATTAGTGTAGATACCTGAGGTAGCTAATTCTAAATAAACTCTGAATGTAATATTTATAACTTCGTTCAAGTTTAAACAGTTTTTAAAAATTATTTATAATTTCGTTCAAGTTTAAGCAATTTTTAAAAATTATTTATAATCTCGTTCAAGTTTAAACAATTTTTAAAAATTATTTATAATCTCGTTCAAGTTTAAACAATTTTTAAAAATTATTTATAACTTCGTTCAAGTTTAAGCAATTTTTAAAAATTATTTATAATCTCGTTCAAGTTTAAGCAATTTTTAAAAATTATTTATAATCTCGTTCAAGTTTAAGCAATTTTTAATAATTATTTATAATGTCGTTGAAGTGTAAGCAATTTAAAAAAATTATTTATAATTTCGTTGAAGTGTAAGCAATTTTTAAAAATTATTTATAACTTCGTTCAAGTTTAAACAATTTTTAAAAATTATTTATAATTTCGTTCAAGTTTAAGCAATTTTTAAGAATTATTTATAATGTCGTTGAAGTGTAAGCAATTTAAAAAAATTATTTATAATTTCGTTGAAGTGTAAGCAATTTTTAAAAATTATTTATAATTTCGTTCAAGTTTAAACAATTTTTAAAAATTATTTATAATCTCGTTCAAGTTTAAGCAATTTTCTAAAATTATTTATAATTTCACTCAAATTAAAATCAACTACAAAATATGTTAAAATGACTGCCAAAAAATATTTACAATTTTATTTAAATAAAAATGAGTACCTTTGTAAAAAAACATTTTTAACAATCAATGTCTTAAACATTCTTGTATGTCGTTTTAAATAAAAGTACCTTTAAAAAACATTTTTAGCAATCACTGTCATGAACATTCTGTTATATCATTTTGATGAAAATTTATCACAAAGCGGATACAAATAATATCAAACAATAGAACAAAACAAAGTACAGTAAGAAAATAGAAGACGAACGTAAAATCGATAAAAAAAGAAAGTGAAACGAAAGGATTCGAGGTTTCGAAAGCAGCTCGAGTTTTAAGCCCGAGCGGAAGCTGACTAAGCTAATCGCCGACACGGCTCTTAGAATCCGAAAGAGAAGAAGGGAATTGAAGTGTCCCGAGGACGGGAATAGCAGGAAGAAGAACTGTTCCGTCATTCGAGCGGGTGATTCGTCGAAGGACAAAAAGAAGCCGCACCGAAATCAATTTAGCGAAGTCTGCGAGGAAATCCGGCTCGCTAGATGCGCACAAGGCGCGTTTATAAAGGGACAGAATTCGTCCTGGAGAAATGTAAAGGATGCTACGGAGGATGAAAACCCTTGGTAGACTCGTATCCGTTCGGAGGAACCTTTTCTTTCTTTCTTTTTTATTTTTTCTTTATAAATTTAGGAAATTTTCAATTACTGAAATTCCCAAATTCTTAGATTTCAAAATTTCGTAGCCCCAATTTTGGAAATTTGCAAATTTTCAGGTTTTAAAATTTCGTAGCCCCAATTTTGGAAATTTGCAAATTTTCAAGTTTCAAAATTTCATAGCCCCAATTTTTGAAATTTGCAAATTTTAAGGTTTTAAAATTTCGTAGCCCCAATTTTGGAAATTTACAAATTTTCAAGTTTCAAAATTTCATAGCCCCAATTTTGGAATTTTCCAAATTCTCAAATTCCAAAATTTCACATCCCCAATTTTGGAATTTTCCAAATTCTCAAATTTCTAAATTTCACATCCCCAATTTTGGAAACTTCCAAATTCTCAAATTTCCAAATTTCACATCCCCAATTTTGGAAATATACCAAATTCTCAAATTTCTAAATTTCACATCCCCAATTTTGGAAACTTCCAAATTCTCAAATTTCTAAATTTCACATCCCCAATTTTGGAAACTTCCAAATTCTCAAATTTCCAAATTTCACATCCCCAATTTTGGAAATATACCAAATTCTCAAATTTCTAAATTTCACATCCCCAATTTTGGAAACTTCCAAATTCTCAAATTTCCAAATTTCATAGCCCCAATTTTGGAAATTTCCAAATTGTCAAATTTCAAAATTTCACATCCCCAATTTTGGAATTTTCCCAATTCTCAAATTTCCAAATTTCACAGTCCCAATTTTGAAATTTTGCAAATTCTCAAATTTCCAAATTTCACATCCCCAATTTTGGAATTTTCCAAATTCTCAAATTTCTAAATTTCACATCCCCAATTTTGGAAACTTCCAAATTCTCAAATTTCAAAATTTCACATCCCCAATTTTGGAAACTTCCAAATTCTCAAATTTCAAAATTTCACATCCTCAATTTTGGAATTTTCCAAATTCTCAAATTTCTAAATTTCACATCCCCAATTTAGGAAATTTCCAATTACTCAAATCTCCAAATTTTCGAATTCCCCAAATTCCTTAAATCTCCCACCAATCACCCATATTGCTTGACACCATAATACCATAATAACCTAACCATAATAATTTATTGTTGATACAGTTGCGGTTTGGAAGTACAACGTGTAAAATCGAAAGACGGAAAATCGATGCAACCGCTCTGCATGGCGCAACATTATCAAATGTTTCGGATCTATAGACGACCAGGAACAAACGGCGACGAACAACTTATACTTGATAGAGCTACATCTGGCGACCATATCATAGTTGCTCACCATAATCAGGTATGAAGTATTTCAAAATTGAAACGTGGTATGCAATACCTGACATCGATTGCACTCTTGGGCAGCCATCTTAAATGTACAGCGGAATTGCAAATGGCGGCTTGGGGTCAGCTGATCGTCAACAGATATTTTTATTAATTTTTACTTTTCACGCGTCAACTCGTGGAATGACATGGGTATTGTACTTTTGGGCAGCCATCTTGTACACTGCGATTGCAAATGGCGGCTTGGGATCAGCTGATCGTCAACAGATATTTTTATTAATTTTTACTTTTCACGCGTCAACTCGTGGAATGACATGGGTATTGTACTTTTGGGCAGCCATCTTGTACACCGCGATTGCAAATGGCGGCTTGGGATCAGCTGATCGTCAGCAGATATTTTTACTGATTTTTACTCTTCGCACGCAAAGTAATCGATACAAATGCAATGTTTTGACATTCTCGTTTTCTTTTTTTTATTAAATTTTAGTAGAACTCAGAAGAACATGTTTATATGTAGAATTAAAAAGAATATGTGTATATGTTGAATTCAGAATATGAACGTATTATTGACAGTTCTATAGCGTACCAGTGAGGGCTCCCGACCGCGGTCGAATAACAGAATCAGAACTGGTCCAGCAAATTCTAACCATCATGGAGGCTAAAGCTGATCCAAGAACACCTCCAGTTGGCGTACTCACAACTGCTGAGAGACCTGTTTGGGCCAGAGCTAGAGAGGAGTTGTTGAAGAGTGTGTATGCTTTTTTATTCAAAGACAATTTCATATTATGACAGACACACTTGACAGACTCCAGGATATTTTTGTTAAATAATTTCACTATTTTCCTATTCTCCACATTTTTAGTAAAGTTCATCACTTTTAGAGTTTTTCATCTTTAATATAGTTTAATGATCTTCAAAGTTTTCCATTAATTAAATCTTCACTTCTTAGTTTCCTGTTTCACAATTTTTATTCTATTAACCTTCTTAAACCTTCTCTTAAACTTCAATTATCTAATTGACCACTTCTAATTGTTCCACCCTCAATTTACCTCTTTTTAATTTCTTACATGTTCAGTTTTGTAATTGGCAATTTTTAAAATATAAATGACCCAACTTGCAAATGTTGAAATCTAACAAGTGAGAAATGTTTATCACCGAAGTTCTGAAATGTGTTCAATGCTTTCCCCCAGAGAACACGCATTAACGGATGGCTGCAATAATCTCGTGGCAAGTTTTCCGGTAACCCTTGTCACACGCCCATTCCACCCGCTATAATTAACCGGCTACGCTCGCCAATATTCGCAATATTCCCATTAACTCCCTAACTCGACCTAACCCAACGAGGACCTCCGACCTACGACTACAAATCGAGTAAACTTCTTCTAACGAGCTAACCGTCCTCACCTCAAAAATTCACGAATACACTTCCATCATATGAAACTTTAATTATAAACAGACACAAATTTAAAATATTATTTAAGCATTTGCTCAAAGCAAAATACTAAATTAATTCAATAATAATTTAATCAATAATTTATTCAAAATAATTTAACAAAAGAATTCTTTCTTTTAACAATTAAATTCAGTTATCACGATTATTTAATAATTTAATTTCGCTTCAGTAACAAAATTAATTTATCGAATTACCTTTCGTTCACCAGCATTAATTTAGTTAATTTTATGTTTGCAGCACGATAAAATTTTAATGAATTCGGTCAGACACCATCAGTGTAGTAGTAGTGGACTTATGAACGATGGAGACAGCCATTGTCTCTTTTGCAGATGAACGAAACCGTCACAACCTCGAGCTGTTAGAGAAATGTTTGTGCGTCGTATGCGTCGATGACGATGTGCTACCAGCGACGTTCAACAATCCTTACAACAAGGAGGATCGATGGATCGGCGATCGCGATTACGCCAATGTGCTCCACCATGCGCTGCATGGCGGGGGCTCGAGGCACTTGGGGGCGAATCGCTGGTTCGATAAGACTGTTCATCTTATACTTGGCAAGGTGAACGTTACGCTATAGTGGAGTATATGTGACTTTTGGGTTGTGGGAGTAGGTTTATGTGGAAGGAGGACTGGGTTTATGTGGGAGGAGGACTGGGTTTATGTGAGAGAAGGACTAGATTTATATGGGAGGACGATTAGGTCCATGTGATTGTGGGAGGAGGACTAGGTTTATGTAGGAGGAGGACTAGGTTTATATGGGACGAGGACTAGGTCTATGTGATTGTGGGGGGAGGACTAGGTCTACATGAAAGGAGGACTAGGTTTATATGGGACGAGGACTGGGTCTACATGATTGTGGGAGGAGGACTAGGTGTATATGGAAGGAGGACTAGGTTTATATGAGAGGAGGACTAGGTTTATATGGGACGAGGACTAGGTCCATGTGATTGTGGGAGGAGGACTAGGTTTATGTGAGAGGAGGACTAGGTTTATGTAGGAGGATGACTAGGATTATATGGGAGGAGGACTAGGTTTGTATGGGACGAGGACTAGGTCTATGTGATTGTGGGAGGAAGACTAGATTTACATGGGACGAGGACTAGGTCTATATGGAAGGAGGACTAGGTTCATATGGAACGAGGACTAGGTCTATATGATTGTGGGAGGAGGACTAGGTGTATATGGAAGGAGGACTAGGTATATATGAGAGGAGGACTAGGTTTATATGGGACGAGGACTAGGTCCATGTGATTGTGGGAGGAGGACTAGGTTTATGTGAGAGGAGGACTAGGTTTATGTAGGAGGATGACTAGGATTATATGGGAGGAGGTCTAGGTTTGTATGGGACGAGGACTAGGTCTATGTGATTGTGGGAGGAGGACTAGATTTACATGGGACGAGGACTAGGTCTATATGGAAGGAGGACTAGGTTCATATGGAACGAGGACTAGGTCTATATGATTGTGGGAGGAGGACTAGGTGTATATGGAAGGAGGACTAGGTATATATGAGAGGAGGACTAGGTTTATATGGGACGAGGACTAGGTCCATGTGATTGTGGGAGGAGGACTAGGTTTATGTGAGAGGAGGACTAGGTTTATGTAGGAGGATGACTAGGATTATATGGGAGGAAGGCTAGGTTTATATGGGACGAGGACTAGGTCTATGTGAATGTGAGAGGAGAACTAGGTTTACATGGGACGAGGACTAGGTGTATATGGAAGGAGGACTAGGTTTATATGGGAGGAGGACTAGGTTTATATGGGACGAGGACTAGGTCCATGTGATTGTGCGAGGAGGACTAGGTTTACATGGAACGAGGACTAGGTGTATATGTATAGGAGGACTAGGTTTATATGGGACGAGGACTAGGTGTATATAGGAGGACTAGGTTTATATGGGACGAGGACTAGGTCTATATGGAACGAGGACTAGGTCTATATGATTGTGGGAGGAGAACCAGGTTTATGTGGGACAAGGACTAGGTTTATGCTATTGTGGGAGGACGACTAGGTCTACCTGAGACGAGGACTAGGTTTATGTGGGACGAGGACAAGGTTTGACTAATTATGGGACGAGGACTAGGTTTATGCTATCGTGGGACGAGGACTAGACTTATGTTATTGTGGGACGAGGACTATGTTCATGTGATTATGGGTCGAGGACTAGGTTTATGTGGTCATAGGACATATAGAACTAGGCTTATTTAATCATAGGACCTGGAGGACTAGGTTTATGTGAGTATGGAACTATAGGATCAAACTGATATGGACATAGAACCTATAAGACTAGTTTAATATAGTCATAGGACTTGGAGGACTAGGTTTATGTGAGTATGGGACTATAGGATCAAACTGATGTGGACATAGGACCTATAGGACTGTATCTATGTAAGTGTACAGCTATAGGACAAGGTTTATGTGGTTATAGGATCCATAGGACTAGCTCTATGTGGACATAGAACCTATAAGACTAGTTTAATATAGTCATAGGACCTGGAGGACTAGGTTTATGTGAGTATGGAACTATAGGATCAAACTGATGTGGACTTAGGACCTATAGGACTGTATCTATGTAAGTGTACAGCTATAGGACAAGGTTTATGTGGTTATAGAATCCATAGGACTAGCTCTATGTGGACATAGAACCTATAAGACTAGTTTAATATAGTCATAGGACCTGGAGGACTAGGTTTATGTGAGTATGGAACTATAGGATCAAACTGATGTGGACATAGGACCTATAGGACTGGATCTATGTAAGTGTACAGCTACAGAACAAGGTTTATGTGGTCATAGGATCCATAGGACTAGCTCTATGTGAACATAGAACCTATAAGACTAGGTTTATGTAATCATAGGATTCATAGGACTAGCTCTATGTGGTTATAGAACCTATAGGCCTATGTTCATAAGGTCATAGCACCCACAGAACTAGGTCGATATCATCTTAGAGCTACAGGACTAAGTTCACATGACAATAAGACCAAACTTATGTTGCTCTAAAGGTACAGAACTAACTTTGCATAGCTATAGAAATACAGTCTAACTATAACTAACTATAAGAACAGTCCTATGTAACTAAAATAGATATTAGTACGTAATGATGCTTTGTGCCTCTGAATATCCTTCAAGAGCCAAAAACAAAATGGCTGTCATCCATGGCAGCCATACTTGTCATAATCAGTGAAACTATAACTAGTATCCTAGTAATCGGTTACTAATAATACTTGTAATTACTAAACTATTGCTAATAATATTTGTAATCGTATAAAGTTTGTAACAATCACATCAATTTTTGTGACTTAAGGACGGCTTATGGGGATTGACTTACGAGCACTCGGCAGGTGAAGCAGCATCGATATTCGACGCCTTCGAAGAACTGACAGCGAAAGTGGACGCCATGCCACCTCCGGAAGAGAACACGATACCGTCTCATTTACCAGCGCCGGAGAAACTCACGTGGCAGTTGTCTGAGCAGAGTCTGAATGATATTAGAGACGCTATGACATCGTTTGACGCGTGAGTGACAAGTAATATGAGTGAAAAGTAGTATATTAACTGAACTTAATAACGCTTTGAATTGCAGGTTGGTGGAGGACTTGGATCTCTGTATTTTGTGGTTCAAAGACTACTCGAAGGAGTTTATTAAATCTTGCAAGATCAGCCCTGACGTTTATATTCAGTTGGCGTTGCAGTTCACGCACTTCCGGTGAGTGAACAAGACTCTAGTGAAATACAAGATTGAGTGATTTTCGAAATTTTTTTATTGCTGAACTGTTTTAATTATGATGTGGTCATGTATCAGTATAATCACGTGTTAGTAATTTTAGAAATACGTGCAAGTAGACATCTATGGGACTCTGTAGGTACCACTAAGTAAAATGGCCGCCATATTGAAAATTAAATAAGACATCTAACTTGTTCGAACAAATAAAACCATATACAATCTTTCGTTTTTATCAAGTAGCTCTGGAGAAGTCCTTTGAAGATGTAGAATCAGCTTAGGCTTCAAAATTGTTAGGCAAAATTGTTAGGTTAGGTTTCAATCAGACTAATTCCTCATGTTTTATACCATTTCATAAAAGCTCATAAATGTCTTAGCTATGTATGTACCTCCTTGAAGAGGACATTTTGAAAAATATAAAAGTATGAAGAAATAATTTTGCAATATTTGATTTGCAGGTTACACGGTAACCTGGTGGCGACATACGAGAGCGCAGGCATCCGAAGATTCGCATTTGGAAGGGTGGATTGTATCAGGGCCGCCAGCCCGGAGGCCCTAGCCTGGGCAAAGGCGATGTGCCAGGGGGATCCCGAAACCACGAATCAGCAGAACAGCAACTCAGACGAAGGCACCAAAAGAGTTCAGTTCACCATTTACAGTGTAACTGAATCTTGCTTGTATTCCGTAGAGATTCTTATTCGTGTCGTATCCCTAATCTGTTGACAAAATGGCCGTCTTCTGCATGATTGAAATGGACACTTTGCTGTGACTATCACATATATGTTCATAATCACACAAATGCACTGAACATATACAGAAACCTAACCTCATTCAGAATTTAAAATGGAAGTAGTTCCTCAAAGAATACTAAGAATAGAAAGAAACAGATACCTAACCTAACCTAGCATTTAACAATGAAATAGTTGCTCGAAGAATAATAAGAACACAAAGAAACAGAAACTAACCTAACCTAGCATTTGAAATAATTCCTCGAAGAATAATAAGAACACAAAGAAACAGAAACCTAACCTCACTCAGAATGTGAAATAGTTCCTCGAGGAATCATAAGAACACAGAGAAACAGAAACCTAACCTCACCCAGAATGTGAAATAGTTCCTCGAGGAATAATAAGAATACAAAGAAACAGAAACCTAACCTAACCCAGAATTTGAAATTGTTCCTCGAAGAATAAGAAGAATACAAAGAAACAGAAACCTAACCTCACCCAGAATTTGAAATTGTTCCTCGAAGAATCATAAGAATACAAAGAAACAGAAAGGTACCCTCACTCAGCATTTGAAATAGTTCCTCAAAGACTAAAAAGAACACAAAGAAACAGAAACCTAACCTCACTCAGAATGTGAAATAGTTCCTCGAGGAATCATAAGAACACAGAGAAACAGAAACCTAACCTCACCCAGAATGTGAAATAGTTCCTCGAGGAATAATAAGAATACAAAGAAACAGAAACCTAACCTAACCCAGAATTTGAAATTGTTCCTCGAAGAATAAGAAGAATACAAAGAAACAGAAACCTAACCTCACCCAGAATTTGAAATTGTTCCTCGAAGAATCATAAGAATACAAAGAAACAGAAAGGTACCCTCACTCAGCATTTGAAATAGTTCCTCAAAGACTAAAAAGAACACAAAGAAACAGAAACC
Source organism: Megachile rotundata (assembly GCF_050947335.1). Taxonomy (NCBI): domain Eukaryota; kingdom Metazoa; phylum Arthropoda; class Insecta; order Hymenoptera; family Megachilidae; genus Megachile; species Megachile rotundata. The sequence continues at coordinate 8,871,028 of NC_134998.1, read as the reverse complement.
TAACCTAACCCAACATTCAAAATAGTTCCTCGAAGACTAAAAAGAACACAAAGAAATAGAAACCCAACCTAACCCAACCTTCAAAATAGTTCCTCGAATACTAAAAAGAACACAAAGAAATAGAAACCTAACCTAACCCAACCTTCAAAATAGTTCCTCGAATACTAAAAAAAACACAAAGAAATAGAAACCTAACCTAACCCAGAATTTGAAATAGTTCCTCGAAGAATAATAAGAGCATAAAGAAACAGAAACTAACCTAACCCAACCTTCGAAATAGTTCCTCGAAGAATAATAAGAGCACAAAGAAACAGGAACCTAACCTAACCCAACCTTCAAAATAGTTCCTCGAAGCGTAAAAAGAATACAAAGAAGCGATAATTAAAATGACAAAGGAAGGACATTACAAATATACGGAATAAAGTATAAAGGGAAGAACACCCTCGAAAAAAAGGCAATCAATTAGACTGGTCTCGGTGTTGTTGGTTCTCCCTGTTCAAGTGTTTGCGCGGCGCTCGAACAGCTTCGGGCGAGTTTCATGGGGGATTCCCTTTGCTTTCTTTCCGTGTATCCTTCGAAAAGGAACTTTGTTGTTTCTCGTTTATCGAGCTGTTGTCTCAGCCGGTTCTTCTACACAATTACTTCGATGTACGTTGGATGTGTAGTGGAATGAAAGGGAGAATCATTGGGAGGATCGTTTGTGTAATTATACGTTAAAGGACTTCTTTCTGTTCTTCCAAACGACTGTCCACAGTATTCATAAATCATAAACAATTTTTTTTATAATATTTTTTAAATTCGTTTGAACCGTGTGTTAATATTTTGGAACAGATTTTGAATGTAACATAACTAGATCAACCTAATCCGAACAACCTAACATTAACCTAACATGAATGTAACACTGCTATAATACTGACCTAACATTGAACTAACTTTAACCAAACTTGACTAACTTTGACCTAACATTAGTCTAACATTGATCCAACACTGAATAAAATTGACCTAACATTGACTAGCACTGACCTAACATTGACTAACATTGACCTAAACCTTGCCTAACCTTAACCTAGCATTGACCTAATGTTGACTTACCATTGCCTTAACATTACCTTAACATTGATCTAACATTACCTAACATTGACCTAACCTTGACTAACGTTGACTAACATTGACCTAACCTTGACTAACGTTGACTAACATTGACCTAATTCTGGTCTAAACTTGACCTAACATTACCTAACATTGACCTAACCTTGACTAACGTTGACTAACATTGATCTAATTCTGGTCTAAACTTGACCTAACATTACCTAACATTGACCTAACCCTGGTCTAACCTTGTCTTAACATTGGCCTAATATTGATCTAACATTACCAAACATTGACCTAACACTGGTCTAACCCTGTCTTAACATTGGCTTAATATTAACCTAGCATTACCAAACATTGACCTAACATTGATTAAAATGGGCCTAACAATGACTTAACCTTGATGTAACATTCGTCTAACCTCGGTCTAAACTTGGTCTAGCCTTGGACTAACCTTAAAGTAACCCATCCTAATTAAACCTTAACCTAATCTAACCTTAAGGTAATTAACTTTAACTTAATCTAACCTAAAGATAATTAACCTTAACCTAATCTAACCTAAAGGTAATTAACCTTAACCTAATCTAACCTAAAGGTAATTAACCTTAACCTAATCTAACCTAAAGGTAATTAACCTTAACATAATCTAACCTTAACCTAATCTAACCTTAACCAAATCTAACCTTAACCTAACCTTCCTCAATGACGTATTTCGTTATCCCTTCAAATTTGTTACTCATTTGATCAAATGCCCTCTACATGAAAGTGAGATATCAATTAAAACAGCCTCGTATAATTTTGCAGCAAGAAAGAATCAAGGAGCTGTTTGACCTGGCGGTGCAGAGGCAGACCAAAGAGATGAACGATAACATAACTGGTCAGGGAATCGACAACCACTTAATGGGCCTCCGTTACACTGCCAAAGAAACCGGAGAACCGATGCCGGAGATCTTCACGAACCAGGCTTACGAGATCGTTAATCATTTTGCCCTTTCGACGTCGCAGGTCAGTATTCATGATCGCCGATCAATTTACGTCTGATAGTATCGTTAACTTTCATTAATATCGATCTGCGAATAGGAGATCGTTATGTTCATGTATGTGCAATATTCGGTGCATGATGAATCATCATTAGTCAGATTGAAGGTGTATGTTATATTCATTATTGTCGAATATTTAATCACTTAACGTGTTTAAAAAGGTGGGTAATTGTGATTGAGTCATTTAGGGAAGATTGATGGTGTGCTGTGAGTTGGGTACTTGCTCTTTAATTCGGTTTTAATTGGAGCATGGAGATATTATATTTTGGGACGGGGTATGTTTTTGGGTTTATTAAAGTTAATTAGTCTTGTTTTACGATGTAATTAGTGCATATTCATGTTAATTAAGCTAATAAAATCAATATTAACTGGGATTTTAAAAATTGGACTGGTGGCGCCATCTCTCCGGCGAACAGGGTGAACTACACAGTTTTGAAACACTACTTTAATTAGTTCCCATTTTCGCCGCTAGATGGCGACACCTGAGAAACCGTGGCGCCATCTCTCCGGCGAACAGGGTGAACTACGCACTTTTGAAACAGGTGGTTCATTAGTTCGCAAACCTGCCACCAGATGGCGCCACCTGAGCGACCGTAGCGCCGTCTGGTGGCGTGTTTGTGAACTAATGAACCACCTGTTTCAAAAGTGTGTAGTTCACCCTGTTCGCAGGAGAGATGGCGCTACATGTCATCGATGACGTCACTCCTTGAAAAATGCGCGGGTAATTTGAAAATAAATAACATAAGAATGAAACTTTTACAAAAATATGAAACTATTATGTGCTCAGAACAGTTTGCATACTATACTGTATCTTATTGATGATATATATATAAATATACAATAAAAGAATATACGAAAAATTAGGTTAGAGATGTATGTATCAATCAGGAATGTAAGTAAAACTTCCAGTATATTTATTCATGATATTTTATTTATTTAAAAAAGTACTTTACGAAAGTGTCTCCATACAAAGTAGTCTTGTAACAGCTATCATAAAGTTAAATAACTTCATTAAACATATGCATTTTATTTTAACCACAACTTGACTAACACTATAATACAATAATCAAAAATATTTTACAACAAAATAAAACGAAATCGTTGCTGGAAATTATTTGAATTCTATATTCATCGAATGAAAGTAGAATAGAATGTCTTTTTGAAATCTAAATTGCCTGTATGAAAGCAAGGATAGGACACAAAAGGGAAATCCCTTCAGCTCCGACCAAAATCTCGGTCCACTTTAAGTTGACAACAAAGGACCTCACCCTTCGACTTCCGAGTGTGTACGCAAAACGGAAGCATTCCGTACGATTAATTTCATGAGCGGAAGAACTATTACGGTTCCTGCCTTTAAACTACTTGTCGAGGGGTAAAGTGTCGACCGACATTTCAAGCACCCTTTTTACACTCTCTTTACTTTTACTCTTCACTATTCACAATTTTCTATATTTAGTAACACTTTTTAGAAACCAATATTAAAACGTACTCTCTACTTTTTACATTTATAATTATAATTACTTTTATTTTTAGATATCTTTTCAAGTTTTATAAATTATTCTGAGACTCAAAAACCTAACCTAACCTTCCTTACATCCTGGGTTTCCCTAGAAATCCAAGTAGCCCAAAAGGAAACCATGATGAACACAGTGACGGGTTGGAGTCGACCTAAGACCTGAAATATTTTTTCAATTTATCAATTTTTGAGAAACAGTACCCTGACAACTTATTACAGAGATATTATTTTATAACAAAGTATATCCCTAAAGTATATCTACAACATAATCCCTCGACGAGCCGCTTGTTACAGTAATTAATTTCCTTTCCAGGTAACCACAAAGAACGACGCGATCGTAGGATACGGTCCAGTGGTGCCTGACGGTTATGGCTGTGCATACAACATCAGAAACAACGGCGTCATATTTTCCGTATCCGCTTTTCACGGCGATGGCAGAACGAACGCAACTCGCTTCGCTCGCACGCTCGAGCAGAGCCTCCGGGACATGGCGGCCATGTTGAAACAGGCGGGCCAACGATAAGGAAAGTACTAGAATAAGAAATCGGAAATGAGACGAGTCGAGCTTGTCCACGAAAGTATTTATCGTAGTATGAATCGTAGAAAGAAATGTTTGCCTACTTGCCGGTTGCAAGACGTTGTATATAAATCTAGTTACCATTACAACTCAAACTCGCACAAGTTGGTAGACAATGTTTGGTATTCCCCTCCGTTCGGGGCTGCTGCCGTCGTTCGGGTCTTAGCTAGCAATTTTACATATCGTTAGCATAGATTTCCGCCATGGTAGGTGGAAGCTTCTCCTAGGGCGGTCAATTTTGCGACGACCACGTGGAACGTGAACCTGCGATCATTTTTAGAAAGTTATCCTTCCTTGTATTCACAGCCGGAAAGAAGGCATGTGGTTCTGATTGGCTGTACTGAGGGCTTTCCACTAAATCAAGGGATTTGAACTAAGAGCTGGAGCCACGTGTCTTCTTTGCAGCTGTGGACCCCGTAGAATCACGCGCACATACACAAGTATATAAGATTGTGCTACTTCGAAGAGAAGCTTTTTTCTATCGCTCTGCGAATTACCGAATCAACTCTCTCGCTATTAATGTCGAATATAATCGATCATTTTGACCAATACATAAATGAAAGGTCCAAGTGTTTCGTTGATATTTGAAGACTTGTTTCTTGATATCTTAAGTTACTTTACTTGGAGATAATTTGAAAATTCACAAAATCTGCAGAAGATCGAATATCGACGAAACGGTTGGAAAGTTCTGATCCATAAATTGGTCAATCGTTAAATCCTAGTCCTGTTACGAATATCCTCGAACATGTCCGAGCGCTGGAAGTTCCTTTCCTCTGAAAGCGGACAGTAATTGTTTTCATATCACTGTTGATTGTAATTGTTAATTAACGATAGTTCGTGTCTAATTTATTAATGGTAGCATACGGGTGTTTAAACGAATTTAATCTCACCACTTTAAGTGTTCTAGAGAAACTGTAACCTTCGATGTAACCGCGAGATTAGACAAGTGATATCTAGGGATATTTAGGAACTATGTATGTATAACTGGGCGTGTAGCGTTAAAGAATTCGTTTAAAGTAAATCGACAATAGATTCGCAAAATGTAATGTTTCTTTGGTAGCATATTAACAGTTTTCATCGAAACGTACGCTTTATAAATTGTACATGTCTCGTTAGAAAGTTAATCGTTTAAATCTAACCTGATTGTGAATCATTTTGTTTGTAACACGCGTGTAATGACTTTATCGAGTTAGAAACTATCGAGAGCTACTTTTATATTTACAGGCGCATTTATATCGAATCGAATTTGACTAAAAAAGAATTATGTACAAGGTTAACGTTTTACCGACTGACGTACATCTTTGACGTCATCGGTAAAGCGTCAACGTTCCTTTCTTTTTCACTATTGTTTGATCGTGCGAAATCCTCGATAGACACGGAGATAGAATACACGAGTAGGGACCGAGAAAGTAAGATGGTAAGGTAGAGAAAATGATTTCTAGCGCACGGACCTCGTCTGTTGCAACACATTCTAAAAAACGTGGCCAATCGTTCGTGTGTTGGCGCCCGCACAGTAAACTCTTGTCCAATTCTTAGGTAGGTCGGCGGTTTGCCCTTCTCGATAGACCGGTAAACGTTGACGATAGCTCTCTATCTCTCTATCGCGTTAATCTTCTACATCTAATCAACTATTCTAATTACAATTACTTCCCCTCCTTGAGTTCTGAGCTCTTAAGCGACGAATTCGTTTCCTCAAACTATCACCTCTCTAAACGGCATTCCTTCTCGGGGATTCCCCTATTTGCTTGGAGTTCAACTTCTTAGACCTTCCATTTTCCCAAACATCTTAGAATCTGAAAATTAGGGACTTTAATAATTTGATAATTTGATTGAATGAAATAACAAAATTTCAAAGTAGATCCTAGCTTCTCTTTAGGATCTCAAATCTTCCTAGGAGTTTTGAATACTCTCTTGGGTCCATTGAAGAACTAGGTTTATGTTCTATAGACTGTCTCTATTTCCTTATGAGTCCTCCCTAAGAACTTCCAGTTCCCTAAGCATCTTAGAATCTGAAAATTAGGGACTTTAATGATTTGATTGAATGAAAATGACAAAGTTTCAAAGTACTTAGGTCATAACTTCCCTTTAGAATCTTCTCAAATCTTTCTAGGAATTTTGAATTCTCTCTTGAGTCCATTGAAGAACTAGGTTTATCTTCTATAGACTTCTCTGTTTGTCCTTATGGGTCCTCCCTAACCTCTCATTAGACTCCTTTCAAAATTCCCCTAGCACCACTGAATTTTCCTAGAGTTTCCCTAGGGTAGCATGACATTTTGAATTATATTACCACTTACATAAATTGATAAAAAAGATATGCCATTTAAAGAGGTGACATTATAGTAAGATTGTCGTTTGGCGCTATACCTTAGCAACGTTCTCGCCTTGTACGAAGTTGTTATAGTTTGCGAATAATTTAGAGGCGAATAGAGAAATGCACACCTATACATACAGCACACCCACGTGTTACATGATACGGCACATTTGTTGACATTATTCATATTTTATGAAGTTGCTCCTTGAAGCTTTGTTACTACTTCTCCGCTGTACAAATATATTCCGCGTACGTTAGAATTGTCATTTGATGGAATATGCAGTTTTATCTCTATACCGTCGTTATCTGTTACGTATTTAGAGTTTAAAGGATTTTGCTTCGTTTTTCTACACACGAGTGTGAATCTTTGACGAACGCAAGGAATTGTGCTAGTTCCTTTATACAGTTACTAAACGAAACAATACGCAAGGTACCGTATGTTTTACGCATATTGTTATGTGCATACACATATCGACGCACGTGTTTAAGCATAACACTGAAAATGTACATCTCTCTTCGCGCATCTCTTCATGACATATGAAAGTGTTCTATATTTAGCTTTAAGACACGAAATACCTATTAAATTTAAGATAAGATGGAACATAAGGTGTTGTTAAAGATAACTTGTAACTCTATCGCAAGATCATTTGCGATCGCACCCATGCGGCCAAGAATATCGCGCATATCAGGCGAAAGCCAACCATAGTAATAATTTTATTGAATAGGAAATATTCCTGTAAATCGATAGAATTGAAAGTATTTCGTACGAAGACTACTATTAGTTAATGTCAAATTATTAATTGATCGGTATATGGCACAGTCTCCCGCCAGGCAGTGCAATGGCGGGAAATTCAAAAATTTAAATATTTAATAGGAAGAATACAAAGGATTCCTCGGCGTGCCATATGTGAAAATTGTATGTATGGTAAAATGTGATAAAATAAGTGAAACTGTGTTTCCATGATTAAATATGAATTATTAAGCTACGGCAAGAAAGTAATGTTGATATAGCCGTCTTCGTACGCGTCTAATATAATTAGATAAACTTGTTAGCACATTTCACTTTCTGTTCACACAGAAAGTATACACAGCATACCTCTGTAATTAACTACTTTGCGGCAAGTATGTTGTATTATGTGTACGTTTTCTTGTGCAAAAATAAACACAACTGTGACACTACCCGTGTTTTTTTTTATTTTCTTCTGCATAAAATACAACGTCAATTACAACGCAGTAAAAACTATATGTATATTTCTCAACATTAAAAAATAATTTAAAGTACATCATAAACAGTGATATGATATAAGTTTAGAAATCCTAATTCATGCAGTATACATAGACATTGAAATCTTTTTTTTCTTGCATTTTAATACTGCAAATTACTCAATTTTCACATATAAATATATATCTTTTTCATCTATAACAACCGAAATATTATGACTGAAAAAATTATGTGATACAAAAATAGTTTTAACTATGTGTACTACTAATATAACCTGATACAGGTAATAATATTATTTTCAGATTCGAAAGAATCAGAAATTCTACGTTTGGCGCGCTACTGTTAAGTCAGCATTAACGTCTTCGTACGCTTGCGCAAATGGAAGTGTAAGTAAGGCGTTCGCAGTAAATCTTTTCTTCGGATCATGTTGCAAACACTTCTTGATTAAGTCAATCCCCTCGGCTGAGAGATTTTTTGGCAATGCTGGAGTCTCACCCATTCCTACCTATAACATTTACATGGAACCATATTATACAATATAATTAACATTATATTATATCTTCATCAAGATACTATACCTTAAACATAATTTGGTAATTTGAATCGTAATCTGACCAAGGTCTTCGTCCACTGGCCATTTCCACGATGCAACAACCAACCGACCAAATGTCAGCTGCCCTACCATGTCCACCACTCTCTGACTTCATAAATACCTCTGGTGCCATGTAAGCTGCACACAATTCATGCGCATTCAGAAACTTTCAATAACCATGTAAAGAACTCGAGACGGCCATATAGCGAGATTACTGTACTAACCTTGAGTGCCAACAAATCCTTGCAATTCACCAGGCATTGTAGTATGTGCTTTAATTTGCACGGCGCTTCCAAAGTCTCCGAGTTTCAGACAATTACCCTCGTCCGTTAAAAAAATATTGGCAGCTGTAAATCATAAGTTGTGATTTAATGATAGAAATGTTAACAGAACCAAACGTTTGGATGAATTTAAGTTACATTTAATGTCACGATGTACTATTCCATGACAGTGCAACACCTCGACGGCCGAAAGGAGTTGGTGAGTATACTTCCTAACTAGTGACTCCGGTAAACCATTTCCACTTCCAGCTACCAAACTTTCCAACGTCCCTTCCGCACAGAATTCCATGAAAATTAACATCTCTTCCTGCAACGAATACAATATTAACACTTGGTCAAAGCAGAGTAGCTGTTTCAAGACTAAATCTTACTCGATGAATTTCTAGCCCATAATATCGAACTAGATGTTTGTGTTGAATCCCTTCAAATATCTGCAACTCTTCTGCCACTCTCCTGATCGCTCTATGGTCTCCAGGTTGCAACTGAACCTCTTTCATGGCTAGTAACTCACCAGTCTGATTGTTGACTACAGTATACACTTTACCAAATCTTCCTTGTCCTGGAATTAACAATATTGATGCTTGGTGCAACACTGAAGTGAAGCAAGGGAAGACATTCAACCCTACCTATCTTAATACCCCTTTGCCAAGTGAACGTAACTCTTCTCGCTTTAACATGAACTCTATCTACAGCCTTCCTATCTGTAACTTGACCAATAAGTTCACGGCCCCTTAGCCTGTCGTCAATATCACAGTCTACCTTTCTTATAGCACGAGTAACTCTCTCCTGCCTGGATACGCTACGATCAAACGTGTTCATAACTGGCGCACTTCCGTCTACTACGCTTGGTGAGAAGGATTTTTTGGAATTCGTTGAGACATCAGGCGATTTGAAAGCTTCTCTAGGCTTCTGGGAAATACTTGCAGTTCTACTTCTTGCGTGGCAAGGTGATGAAGCTCTCGAATGAGACAGTCTTCTAAAACCTAAAATAAAATGAAACATCTTACACAGTGTATAATGTTTCGTCAGGACACAGGAATAAAGTCGAAATGAAACTTCACTTTCTGTTTCTGCGTTTGTGGCTATATTGGCGCTTCCAACGACATGCGAAATGCAACGATCCATGCAGGTTTTTAGTTCCTCAAATTCATTGTCGGATAAATGTTTGGTATTATGCGGTTCGCAAACTGTGATAAGAAATTCTAAACCTTGATTTGCCCATCTGGGCCTTAAACCTCTTCCACGTTCGCAACGCGTTCGGACAAACTCCATCCACAATAGAGCGAAAGAAACTAAACCACGGGCTAGAACGGCTTTCTCTTCCAGCGCAAATAATTTACACGTTTCCTTGTAATAATCAAAGCCCATGCGATAAGCTTGATGAAGTATTTCCCTGACTCGGGAACAGAAAGCGAATCTGTCACACTCGCTGTTCGGTTCTTCAGCTTGTTCGAGGTCGCGTTGGAAATTGGTGATGACAACTGTTATCTGATGTCTCAAATCCATAACCGTTTCCTATGAACATATGGACAGAACTATACGGCTATACAGCATTAGAATGACATGAAGTTTACCTTTAACATTTTTAAGGACTCTTCTAATTCCTCTTCGAAAACAGACCACTTTTCGATATCACGTTTTAAACACCTGGCTAGAGTGACGCTTTTAACAACCTTTTCTCGAGCCTCCACGAACATCCCTTGCCATTCCCGGCCCACGAACATAAAGTGGTATCTGAACCACGCATCAGGTTAAAATAAACATTTGCAATTGTATATTATAAGAATAAATCGGTGCTTACTTGTTCGGCAAATCATCGTCGTCGCTCCATTCTTCTGTAGTCTCTTTAATCTCCCTGGGTCTCTCGTTAAGAAACTCTCTGACTTGTTTAATCATCGTCTTCGCTATTTCACTGTAAATAAAAGTATAAGACAAATGTTCAGCACATTAACAAAATCTTTAATTTATTACCAAAATTTTACTCCAGCAATCTTGTAACCGTTCAATATATTTCCAGCAATTGACTTCACGAATATCCACTCGTCCATGATTAAATTTTTATGGAAACTATCATGTTGTACCATGTCTACCCATTGCTGCAGGTAGTCCAGATATACCTCAAAAACAGCTTTCAAGCTTTCATCAAAGTCTTTTACATCTTCTTGGAACAATTGGCCGCAATTATCACCATTGCTAACTATAGCTGCAGAAGAGTGAGCAGAGAATCTGTCACGATGAATACAAGCGATTCTAAGACCTTCTCTAAGTTCGCGCATTAGCTGCCTCACTGATAATGGACTAGGTTGTTCCGGTTTTTGCTCCAATCGCATTCGTAAAAATTCATGGATAATATCTAACGGGACTCGCGACAAAAATACAAAAGCAGCCCTGTAGAAGGTATGATTATTTAAATTATGACAATGAGTCACAAGCACGTCATACGCATTAATTCATTTGTTTACCTATACGATGGAAGATTTAATTCCCTGGCTTCCGGACTCCACACACCATATCGGCGTAACTCTTCATCACCTTCATACTCTTCGTTCACAGAATTATCACATTCGCTTACATCAATCTTTTCTAGGGTCAGTCTTGCTTTTCTTAAAACAGAAGTATGCAATCTCTCTAAAAAGTTCAAACTTTTTCTCAGACCTCTGGTTTTCAGTACATCTTCGATATATTTCCTACAAAGTTAAATGTATACATATACACAGGATAACCAAATTATATTTTAAATATTACCTATAGGCTTGTCGGTCAAACTCGACCAAATAAAAATCGAGCCGTTCTACTTTATCGTCTTCCAGGCATGTCAAGGAAGTTTCGGGGGTGGAAGGCCACGACTGTGCGAACGATAAACCAACAGAAGAATTATTACTGTTATTACTATCGGAGGGGCTAGAAGTTTCTTCCTGTGGATTCGACATTTCGAATCGTACCAAAATATGTCTGTGCTCTGAAGAATCAACAGTATCCGAAGATCGAGAACTGGAGTTAAAAAAAGTTACACTTTAAAATAGAACACTATGTTACCGTCATTTTTGTCTCGTACCTTATTCCAGAATCTACATTTTCATCATGCTTTTTCTTAGTACGTAACATCATGAGCAGCTTTCCCAGTATTTGCAATTTGAGTCGATGATGTTTCGTCATGTTGTACCAGAGACACATCGCTTTCACTCTACCAATAAATTCTGTACTTTTATATAACGGATATTGTGCGGCCAAAGCTTGCGACGAAGGATAAAGCGATTCTGCCACTTCTAATCTTGCTAATAAACCCTCCACTTGTTGTAATGCTTCACCCTGTGCTCGCGCGCACGCTCTGCAATACATCGAGAGGCAGCCTGGACAAATACCTAACTCTATATTCGGGCTGGACCCTGAAGACACCATACGATCTACGCATTTAGTGTTCAAATTGATCCAAGGTGTATTACTATTCTTTACGCTTGCAATAGGGTCGTATCTACAAACGAACAGTATCATTTCGCTTTAATATCTTGCTCTATCTTTAGAACATCAATAACTTCTTACATAATTCACCTGTACTCCATTATTTCCTTGAGTAAACCTTCTACAGCCTCGCGTTGCTTGCACAAGTACTCGTCTTGAGCCACAGGATTGCGATCAGCATGGTGAGCCTGTAATTCTAACCATATCAGATCTTTCAGCTCGTTTTGCCAACGAGTCTCCTCGTGACTTATCTGGCGCCGACAATTACGTTCTGTGCTACCCTAGAAAACATAAAGTTCTTTAAATAATATAACCGTATCTTTCATGTAAATACTGATAGTGAAATCTGTGTACCAGTCTAATAAGAAACGAAAACGTATCGTGAAATATTTCTCGCTCCTTAAGACCCAATGTTTGTGGCGACTGTGATACACTTTCCCTACTATTTATGACTAAATCTGGCTCATCTATTACAGTTTCAATCTTCTTCTCTTCTACATCAATGGGTTTCGATCGCAGACAACGAAATCTGTTTCTAGTCTCAATCTGCAAAAACCTTTTGTTAAACAATGTTTCATAATTTCTTTACATTTGTTCGTGTACCTTTATAGGATTTGGAGTGGATATTAGACAGTGATCAAATTTCTCGGCATAATTGTACGCAGCTTTCATGTCGAGTTTCAAATCTCGTTCAGTCCCGCGCAATACTTTTAGGCTTCTTTTACATTTCCGGCTTCCCTCTTTCGCCATATCCTGATTCGCCTCGTTCTCGCAATCTCTGTCCGCCTTATCGCACATTTCGTTGAAAATTATACTGTCCAAAGTGTTTCGTCTGCGAATCAGTAATTTCGACGGTGTCTCCTTGTCTAACGATTTCGTATCTCTGAAAGCAAATAATATAATCGGCGTTAAAATAAAACATAACTAAAAACATTTTTTCTTAAGCGGAATATAAAAACGTGGCGGTTACTGTCTTGTACTCGTTCACTAAAGCGGTACATTCTATGAGACGCTTCTCTCAAAATTTAACCGTTGTAATATTTCATATGCACTTGTAAAAACAGATCAAATGCTTCATAATTTGTACCGAATTAATATTGTATACGACATCAATTTTTACTTGATTTGCTTTTGCTGTTCTTACAAATTTTATATACCGGGTGTACATTTAAAATTAAATTTCGAATTTGTTATACAGTTATACTATGCGTCATTTATCCGATGATGAACTATCGTTTTATGAAATAAAATATTATAATTCAGGAATGCTGCTAACGTCCTTTTTTTACCGCGTATTTTCCCTGAATAATCAGAAGCAAGGACCAAGGAGGTAAAAGGATTAAACGGGTATCAAAACAAAAGTGAACAAACTAATTAAGTTACCCTCCATTAAGTCTCTGCTTCATGTATTTCTTCTTGCGATTCAGACGAGTTCTCGGCGGTGTCTGTCCATAAATATCGCACATGGCTTGAATCGACTCATCGAATTCATTCGCCGAACTGCCCGAACCTTTCTTACTGCAACAAACACAAACCGTTCAAACGCACGTAGAATTCTAAAAACGTAACATAAAATAAATACTCCTGTGTCAAAAATATTGTATCGAAGTAATCTATACCTTGGAATAGCAAAGAACGTAACGGGTGTCATTTACTATTATAATTATATATTAAAAAAAAGCATGTATGATGTAAATTTCTCTGTGCCTCGATTCATCGATGTGCAAGTGCTCTGACATGTACGCTGGCATCACAATATACATCGTACTATTATTTAATCTAATTTTACATCACGCAGAAAGAGATCAATAATAAATTTCATTACGTGCGTTACACCGAAATAGATTGCTACAAATCGAATACAATCGATTGTATATATTTATTAGTCGTTTTGAATGTCGTACGCGTAGTGTCATCACTTGGAATTCGAATATGCGTATGAATGCATTCGTACATATCAAGTGTAAACATGTAATGTCACATGCCATAGTATCGAATTTCGTAAAAAATCATATACATAAACAAATTCATGACATTAATCGTGACATTTAATGAAATGTCGACGAATATTCATTTGACAACAGCGACTGCCATTCGTGTCGCATAGTGCTCTATCTTATTTACTGAAACAATACACAGGCGGTCTATTCTGTAGTATTAAAAATCGAGTAATGTTAAAGAACATGTAAACAAATCGTGGACATTGTACAAACCGCAAGTCTCGCCGGTATTGTGTTCATATCATCAAAAACTGTACGAATTACCACGTGTTCATTCAAGGACGCAAAAAACTTACCCAATGTAGCTGGTGTCATCGTCGGACGAACCTGAGAAAAGATTTTCAGCATCATGGCTTTGTCTATTGTAACCCAACATTCTTTCCGCACATGAAACGCATCGCAGCCGAGACAACGCTGTGTCGACGTCCGTTGAGAAATTTAGCGCAGGTGCAATATTTAATTGCGCTGTTGCCATTTAGAGAGCGAACAGGTGTTTGGTAAATGGCCGGATCACGTGATCGCGCGGGAAATTTCAAATACCGCTTGCAGTTCCATTACGTTCTTCCACTATATTCAAGAAACAAATATAACAATTAGTTTCATTTTAACGAACAAAACACGTATAATAGAAAAAGAGATAATAAAAGTTTGAACTGGTGAAATTTTATAAATTTCTTATAAGGAAACTATTGAACCAAAAAACTATGTGTGATTATTACAGAGTTCAATTTTTAATTGTATTTGACTGAAAAAGAGATTGTACACAGGGTATAATAATCGTATATTCAACAGGTGTGATATGATTTTTTTTATTTAAACAATGTCTAACTTTTTCAGCAAAATACAAGTGATTTTCATATATCCGCGCACCAACAAATAATGCTTTCGATAAAATACAATGTCTATGCGTCTTTGTAGTCGTATCTTGTGTTGTATTTTGTATGCGTTGTTTTTAATTAATCGATAATACTGCTACAAAGATCATTCTTTCGGTATAAAAATGGAACATTCAAAAGTATTTTGATTGAATTTGATTGTTTCGTCGGGAAATATCGTCAAGTATCAAAGGTTATAAACATTCATTTTAAGAAACAGAAATGCACTTTTTTCTCCTACCATAGTTTTATACGCTTGGATATGTCGTAAAGAAAAGAAATTATAGCACCGTGTAACGTTGAACGCGATGCGCACCTTAGATACATATATACAGTACAGTCTCACTATATGGCACTCTTCTATATAAAATTTCAAATTCTAATTTAGAAATTGAGAAACTTATAGTGCCATATAGTGAGACTCCGCTGTAAATTAATCCTTGATAATAACCCTATGAAGGTGTACAATACCAATTTACATACATCATATTTCAAGCTAAGAATTTAGCTAGGTAATTTACATTATATTAATTACCTTCACAAGGAAATCATTTATAAGGTATTTATAAATCCACGTTAGGGCTGTTCATCAATTTTCTTGAATATGAATAAATACGACACGTATTGATAACATTATTAGGAATATATGTAGGCCTATTTAAGTACATTTCAAACGTGTATAGAAAAGTGGCTTCCATTACAATTGAAGTTTCTTACAAATTTTATAAACAGGTGAAAATCTTTCCAACGTAGATTCAACATTTTACAAAAATTTGTTTGGAATGTATTAAAAAAGCTTCCGTTGCCAAGCGTTTAATGGTTAAGAATATCCAGACAAGTTTTTTCTTACTTTAAAAATATTATTTGTCTATGTTTTTGAATGTTAGAGCATGACGTTGTATCGTACTAAATATTTAGTTATTGCTATGCACATTCGACACCTTGTTTTAAGAATACAAATAGACACGATTATAAAATGTTTTGCTTCGACTTTCATTTAATATTATCTCAATAATAACACTACTAGATTGTAAATATTAATATTAATAATATTAATAATAATAATAATAATAATAATAAAATAATATAATAATAATAATAATAACACTACTAATTTGTAAATTGTAATTATTAAATATAATCAAAAAATATTTATCATTATTTTTCCTGTACTTTCCCTTCATATTAACCGTAATATATGATGATGATAATGTGATGAAGTATAAATTCCAATATAAAGGTCGGCTTTTTTAACATTCCTTCATTTTTCCTATCGAATCAATGCAAAGATTGTTTTGCTTTACAATAACGCTCTTTGTTTGCATTCCGTCAAAAAATTGGCAGCATTTAGAGGCTTTTTACACTTTTCGTTTTGCTTGGGTATCAATCGATTTCGTTATCGTACCATACAGATTTCTTCAAAAAAGAGAAGCTGTTTTAGAATCTCTATGGCGTACCAGACAGCCATATCTTATAATATATGTTCTTCTAATATTTGACCGTTCGTACCGTTATTCTTTATTGTCGCATTCTCTCTCACATTCACCCTCTCATACTTTCAAAATTCTTGATACCTATCCTTTGCATAGGAACCGCGCAGTTACCTTATGTTGAAGGTATGCAATACAAAGAGTCGCGCAATACTCCTACGTTTTTCTATATTATATTACTGATTATTAGTACTTTAATATATGTATATCAATAAAGGCCACAAGTGTGTTCGATATAAAATTACTAATCAGTAGTTGAAATTCGTTCGTACTAAAGTATATAATATGTATATATATATATATCTTTTTTAACAGTTCATACATCGTGCTTAACTTCTCTATATTACTGTAAAGACGGATATCATTCGGGTTTCATAAACTAAGCGGTCGCGTGTACATTATGAACCTATTTTAGACTAATATTTGGGGATTATTTATAAATCACTAAATAATAATGGTGACTGATTCGTGCTGCTTTAAAATATTAACTCATCTATTGCTCATCTTCGGTTCATCTCCGAAACTGTAAATCAAGTATGACCAAGTGCATTTCTTGTTATATTGCCACCATTTACATTGCCAGCAAATCCCATTTTCAAATTCAGAAATTTGGATATTCAAAAACTGAGAAGTAGAAGAATTGGAAATTTAGAAATTTAAAAAGCCAGTATGGCATAGGTTTCCCTACAGCTCGGTGGTATGAGAAAGTAAAGACGTAACTTAATACAGCCCGCGAGCACCCACTTGATCATGCCTGGTATAAAATGACGAGTGAGAATAAAATTGAAAAGTGTACATAAACATGCTGTGGATGTATAGCGACCGCTATCGACAAAAAAAAAATAATATTAATTCATTAACGAAAGCAAGCGATGACACGAATAACAATATAAAATATTTTAGTCGGGCAAATCCTTATCAAGGACGGACATTACGTGACGTGATAAGGACCGCGACGAATAGGTAACCAGCGGAAAGAGTCAACATGTGGCGTTACGCTCGGTGACCAACAGTAATACTTTGACAAAGAAAATACTGGCGCGCCGGTGCTTAGAAACAGTATATACTGGTTAGATAAAAATAAAATTAATATTCACAAATAATGTAACGCATTTTCTTGTTATTTTAGCAAAAGGGCTATCGTTAGAAAAAAAAAGAGAAAAGGAAAAGAAACAACATTAGCTAGCAACATAGCTAAAAGTAACGAAGTTATTATTAGTAATCAACGTTAAATAATTGGCAACTAAAACAGCAAGAAAATTTACTTGTTGTGAAAAAATATATAAACATTCTTTTTGTTCTTTTCTTTTTTCAGTAACGGAAGCAAATTGTGGAAGACGGCGCAAGTTGGTCGCTCGTCGCGTTCCTTGCCAATCATGAGAGCTTTATGCTTAACTGTACTTCAGAGTATAGAATCGACGTCGAAAAATAGTGATACACGTACAAACTACGTAACTCGTAAACTGGAAGCGACTTATACCACAAAACATCTCAAAAAAGAAAATATTATAAAACAATACATTTTGCTTTTCACAAATTGTCTTTGTATAGATCAATCAGAGAATCTGGTATGTCTTTTCATAAATAGTAAGCGATTACCGAGTTCCATGTATGTATTCACGAAATTGGAAGAGAATTCAAAGTGGGACGAAATAGGCAGGCAAATAGGAGGCAAATGGATACATAATTTACATGTTTTCGAATTGATCGACACGACGCTTGGTATTGCCTTTGCGAATCTCACGGAGCGTCTTGTACTTGTCACGACCCTGACGAACGTTTTCCCTATGAATTTTATCCATAACAGTTTCCTTCGATTCATCGCGTGACTGTGCAAGATCTTGTTTCAATGCCTGCAACATATCATTTTTGCTTTAACGTGTTTGTTCCAGAAATAACAGATTACAACAACAAATAAATTAAGTACCTTCAGCTGGTCATGAAGACGTTCGTTTCTTTCTGCTAGAGTGCGCCGTTCTTCAACTGGGTCAATTATCGACTCATCAGTTGCAAGATCCTTAGTAACGTCACCGTGAGGAACCTCGTCTTCACCTTCTTCTTCACCTTCGTCGTTTTCTTCGACGTGGTGATGGTGTGGCGTTGTATTAGTTTGATATGCTCGATCAGCCTCCTCTTGCCTCAATCTACTTATTCAAAATTATGCAAATTGAAATATAGCAGCGAATCCTATGCATTATAAATGAATTCAAGCAGAGATATGTTTTATACTTGGCAGCCTCGAATTCTTCCTGCAGTCTCCTTGCTTCTGCATCCTTTGCTTCCACTTCTGATTGTATACGTTGCACCTCCTCTTGCTTGGCTCTTATTTCTTGTTCAAGTTTAGCACGCTCTGCTGCTTCCATCTCGTGCGAAAGTTCCAGTTTTTCCATCATGGCTGTGAGTTCCTTTGAAGAGTAAAATACATATAAGAAGGTAGTTCATAAAAACAACATTAGATTGTATCTTAAATGTGCATACCTTCTGGCGATCCTCCAACTCTTCCTTCGCAGCTTGTAACTGTTTCAGTTGTTCTTCCAAACGTCGGATCATCTCTTGAGCTTCGTTCAATTCAGCTTGCCGCCTGTCCATCTCTTCAGCCATATTCCTAAGTCTCTCCTCGTATTCCTGTTGCTTTTTTTCGGCACGTTCTCTCGCGGCAATCTCCAGTTGCAACTTTTCTCTCTGCTGCTGCTTGGCAATCTTTTCTTCTCTTGCTTGAGCCTTTAAATTATAACCGCGTTAGTACCCGCCTGTTAGTCACAATATCAATTAAAGATACCTTCATCTGTTGCACATCAATTGTATCCGGTTTGCGTCTACGCATATACAGTTCATGGTTTCCCATGCACAGCGCCAGAATTCGTTTATTGATTTTAACTCTAGTCGCAAAGAAGACAAAGTCCGGTGCCTTTTTGTCGATCGGTTTAATAATAAACTTCTTATCATTGAACGAAATATTTCTGATCTCGGACCAGGGGAAACCAATTTTTGGCGTCAATTTGTTATCTTTCTCGTATATGTTCAGTCCCAAAGCGTCGACACCTAACCAGAGATCTGTACCTTTCTTATTCCTTATCTCGAAATAGTTCACACCATACATTTCCAGATCCTACGGAGAAGAAGAAGAAACAAATCAGCGATTAATCGATAAGTTAAAATTAGTAAATTATTACCTGAGCGATTTTCAAATATTCCATCATTGCGTCCTCACGCAACATTCCACGATGTTCCTGCCACCAATTGGTGATGGAACTTTCCCATTCTTCTTTGCTCATCTTGTGTTGGTCCACGACACGTTGTGGCACTAAACGGTCGTTCATCAAGAAACCAGCAGTGTGAGTACCTTTTTGATAATCGCCATGCCTCGCTTGGACCGCGTAGGAAGCTAACAGTACAGACGTTTCCGGAGGACAGTAGATTTCATCCGTAAGAATGGCATTTTTTACCTAAATGTAAATGCAAGATATGATTAGCTTTGGGTTCAAAATTTCAGTAGAAGTACTAATACTAAATAAGAGATTTAAGAATCTAGGAATGGATGGATGTAGATATAATTTTTTCCAGTAAATGAAGACTTGAAAAGTTGTGGATTTAATACCTTGACAAATCATTATTAACCAGTCGTTTTGAATATATGATTTAATAAGTGATTACGTTTCTAGCATATCACGCATCCATGTAACAGATGAATTGAATAATAATATGCAGTTACGTATTTAACCTTGTTTTCTTGTGACAATTCTATATCTAGCCGTCTGTACCTGAAGATAAAAAAGACGCAGCGTGATATCTTGGATGAGTTCCTCCGCAACATCTTCCGGGTAGAATTTGGCGCGGAATTTGAATTGCAAAGGAGTCTCCTTCTTGACTTCTTGGTTCATCACCTAAACAATTCATGTAAAATTATTATAGAGTCCACGGTCTGGCACGGAAAACTTCAAAAAACATAAGTGACAGGCTGAAATAAAAGTTTGACAAACCCATCGTTTTAAAACGTGCAAAATGCAAAAATTATGGGGCCACCTGATTCATAATTTAAATTTATATTTAAACCAAGTATAAATAATTAGCATATGAAAGATTTCGAAATTAAAAAAATTCTAAATGAAATTTAATAAATGTTAAACATTGTTCCTTCCGTACTTAAAATGTTAAGATATCAAAAATTAATAGGTGACCCCATATTTTTAGTAGTGTACTGGAATGACTCAAATTGCATGCAAAATAACGGGACAAAAAATTCTTATGATGTAATCTGATGATTGACGTTCCGATTAATCATCGATTACCATCTCTAATCTGGCTAAATGGACACAATTTAAACGAAAACAATCTTGCTTGTTATGATAGCCCGAGACTTATCTCAGGTCGATAAATGGTGGGCCTAAAACCTTCGTGTTAAGTCTCGCTCTGTTAAGATGCGAACATTATGGATGCTTTATTATTGGAAAATGACCGCACAGTGACGTTTTTAATCGAATGACGCAATTGTTTGAATCGCATCGATACGTGGAATATCTTATCTCCGAGACAAAATGTAACTTGTACAGCAAAGTGTACCGCAAGATTCGCACTTTCTTGTACGATCTTTTTTTCTTAAACTGAACGTCGTTCGAATCTAAACTTTTTACTTATTTTAATTAAATTATGTGATATATTTTATAAAATTTAATAAGTGATTATGGGATTAGATAAGTGATTGTAAAGTGACGTCACGTCCAATTTGATTAACAAGAAATATGAGAAGGGAATAAAAGTTAAATTTTTTTATTTGTTTATTAAAATTTGAGTGATAATATTAAGGTAATATTAAAAGTGATTCTCGTTATATTGCATTACATTTTAATGACTCACATGATCGTTTTATATTATCTATCATAATATGGCAATATAGAGCGAGGCAATATGACAGGGGTCTCCATAAATCCTCTACGATGGAAGTCGATGTAAAAGTTATATAGCCTCACATTTTAACGACTCATATTACTCTACAGTGTCTATAAAATATGGCAATATAGAGCGAGGCAATATAACAGAGGTCTCCATAAATTCTCCTCAACGAAAATCGTTATAAAAGTGACAACAAAATTCCCCAGAGACTCTCTATAACAAATACTATCAATCTAAGAGTTCATACAAAAACGGCAATATAACGAGAGTGTAAGTTAAAATTGTACCCGTGCCAAAATCGTTATAAAAGTGATAAAAAAATTCCCCAGAGACTCTCTATAACAAATACTATCGATCTAAGACTTCATACAAAAACGGCAATATAACGAGAGTGTAAGTTAAAATTGTAACCGTGCCAAAATCGTTATAAAAGTGACAAAAAAATTCCCCAGAGACCGTCTATAACAAATATTATCAGTGTGAGAGTCCATACAAAAACGGCAATATAACGAGAGGATAAGTTAAAATTGTAACCGTGCCAAAATCGAAATGTATTAATAAATAAAACTGATTTGAATTATGAAGGGAATCTTTTCCAGTAAGAATTCGTGTTCAAAAGCGGAAGTGCATCCGCAACTGCTCGCGGAAGTGTCAATCGGATCTTAGTACACGATCGCCTTGACCGCTGTTGACATCTCGGTTCAATGCCAGCGTTACGACTTTTCATGATCGTTTTATACCTGTACGCGATTACGTAATTTCACAAACATAAACAAGAAAAGGGCGACTAAAAAAAAAAAGAGGAGGATGGGAGGCGTGGCGTGAGAATGCTGAAGGTGCGACAAGTGCACAAACTTTTACGGGTAACATTGATGGACAGCATACTATTTTAACTCGTCAAGACCAAACTGACACGTGTCCGGCTAATAATAGTAAGTGACTATTCAAATCGGACGGTTGTACGCGAAAATACTTCGGAAAATTAATGTTTGTCTCTGGCACCGTTCGAATTTCGCGCGCTTTGCTTCGTGCAGGGAGGTCCAAAACATTCGGACATAGAGATGATTCTATTTTATTTATACTTGATTAATTTCTTTCGAAATGTAATTTAAAATTATTATATTAGGACTATTAAATTAATTTTCTAGTTTACCACGTAATATTAATTCGAAATCATTATCGTTCATGTTCTGGAACACCCTGTAACACATCTCCCCTACAGCAAAAATATGTCCGCCATATTTCATCGAATTAACTCGAAAGAAATTCGCTGTCTCTATCAAATTGTCCGATCCACTTAACACGTTCGCGCTCACTTGAGTAAATTTACACATATCAAAGAATCCCTGGCTCGAACGTGTTAAAGCAAGTGAGTGATAAAACAAGCAGTGATTGCAATGTCTGAACCGGAAAAAGAAAAATAATTTTTTCAAGCGCCGAGATATCGATCCTCGAAGAATAATTAGTACCTTGAATGTTAAAAGAATATGAAGATAGATGATACGTTTATAATACACTCAAGTAAAAAAATGCTTCAGTTACGGGTTTCTTCCAAACAACACATTTAAAACAACAGAAAACTCGGGGTTACACGGTTTAGTTCGAGGATTCAAATCCAGACGCTGAGGGGGTCAACTATTTCTCAATTCACGACTACGGGATAGAAAATGTTTAATTACAGTCTTACGTGCCAGAATTTTCGAAGACCACACGGAACCACCTGCAATTATTTGCTAATCAATTGTCCGTTCAATTTTATTTATCAATTATTTTCGTCTAATTCGCGATATCATATTGCACGAAAATTAGCGTGCAACGTTTAAGCATTTGTTTTACATTTTCGTTTCACTCGGAACGGGAGAGCCATTTTGCACGGTTATTAGAGAAGCGTGCCCCAAGGACGTCGATAAATCGCGCTAGTCACGATTTGAAAATGCCGTGAAATTATAACGAATGTACACAATCGATATCGACGAAGGTTCGATCTAAGAAATAATCGAACCTTCTGAATAGAACCTAACCTTAACATAACTCCTCTGATCGGTCAAAACAAATTTGACATAACCTGACTCAGAAGGGTTAACCTAACCCTTATTTTAATAACGCTTATTTATTTTAATAATGTTTATTTTCATAACACTCATTTACTTTAATAACATTTACATACGGTGTCTCGTATTTAAACGGTGTGACAGTTACGTATAATTATAAGTATATTGTGCGACTTACTGTAATACACAACATGTGAATGGTGTAACTACAGATACAACGCAACATGTAACACAGTATCGTGGCAAGTATAATGATCGACGATAACTTACCCTAGACAAGAATGAAAGTCCACTCTTCCAATTGTTAGTATTGCGGTTGGCATGCGTTCAAAGAATGAAAATACGATAAAGTTAAAGTATGCAAATAAGCTGTATATAGTGTTTTGGCAAAGCCGTGGTGTTTGAAATTATTCGGTTTACTTTGACAGCATGCGGAGGTACCCATCAATTTCAAAGACTATGGCACACCAAAGTCCGTTCACTTCATGAATTTACAAAGTACTACTTTGGACCACACACATTTACTTCAACGTACTTGACAGTCGTATTAAAATTACAAAAAGATTATATTTGAATTTGTAATAGGACAAATATACACTCACGCGTTATTGCGTGTACGGTTCATGGAGAAACTTTTCCCGCCATTACGCGGACTGTCACTGCTTGACACTTGACGCAGCGAACCCCTCTAATATTTATGTTCACATCTTTTATTAAACTAAATATATTTATACATTTACTGAGTGGTGTAAACAAAAATAACCCTTAAATACTTAATTCGATGATTATACATTTACTATTTAATAATTGACAATGACTGAATCCTTCATTTGTAAACGTGCCCTTAGGAATGTTTGCTTTCTGCTTTTTTAAACAGAGCGCCATCTCTACAATGTTCGTGTTCCATGCTATTGTAGAGGCGACACTCGACCACGTTTTTCTCAATATATGATTTTATCTTATAATTTCAAACATTAAGTGTATGTTTAATATCCTAATAATATAAAAATAGTACATATAGAAAAAGCAACATAAGATTTTGATGAAACGTCTTTTCTGAAAAAGTTTTTCGAGGAAGATATTTAATAAACAAAGAAGAAAATTGCATCGCTGAAAGTTCGTGTTCGGTCATGAGTTATGCTATCCAAGGACATCTGTGTAAGATACCTCGAGAAATGAATTTTAACGAAAGACAGTAATCTCACGTTACAGATAACGCGTGCACAACACGGAATGCGTGATCACGCTTTCTCCGTGAATCAGCCACTTGAACACACGAAACGAGAAATGCAAAATGTCAACAGAAACGTAAACGCGAAGATGTCGCGCGAAAATTCATCGGAAATTGTTAAATATACCGGCTGGTATAAATAGCGGTTGAAATTTTTTCGCTTTGATCTGATCACCGACAAATAAATCCGTTCTGACGCAAAACTTGCCGGTAAGTCTATTCATAGATGTTCTGAAGAGATTTCGCGTTAGCGCGGGAATGTGCGCAAGATGGCCGACCGAAATGACAGTATCAAAAATTTGTCGACTTTGAATTCACGATTTTCGAATGTCATGTAATTGTATATCTTTCAGGACACATTTTATGTTTTAGCAAATATTAGGTAAAAATGTAATGATTTTTTAATAAAAATTTGTATCTCTTTTTTGTTTAGGTTAATATTCGAAATGAAGTACGGAGATGCAGTAAGAAAGTCACAAAAATTTCCATTTCCCTAATATGGACATTAAAAACTAATTAAGTTAACCTTGCCATTAGAAGTTAATTACATACTTAGGCAAGAACGGAATTGTGATAGGAAGTGGACAATATTGATGAGCTCCTCAAATAATTATTTACTTGTTCAATTATCATTTTTAATTAACCTCTACTAAGAAACAGGTAATAATGCAAACAGGAATAATTAATTATTGTTATTCTGCTTGTTAAACGAAAAGCAATTTTCGACACAAAACGTTCAGCCACTTGGTTGGAATTATCAGCTATAACCTTTAAGAATTGTAATTTATGACTTGTAAACGTTTCGTTAGAGATAAGAGAGTACATTGTGGCTATTCTTACATTTGTGTAAACCTGTTCCAAAAAACTGACTAATTAACTGTGAATACATTTAATTGCAATTTATAATTATATTTGGGCGCAGTGTTTCAATATTGTAAATTATAAACAATTTAGTTTAACAAAAACTAAATTGTTAGTTTACAACTAATTAGTGTTGCTGTTACTACTTATCATTAATTACTGATGAGTAAGTAACAATGATAAAATTAGAAACAAAAAGTTTGTACCAATAAATTAGTAATTAACAATAATTTTCTAATTAGTATTATTGCTAATATTGTTACTGCTAGTACCATTAATGACTAGTGACACTAATTAGTGAATTACTGTAAACAAACTGCTAATCCGTTTTCAATTACTGTCAATAACTGATAACATGATAACATTAATTACTAGTGAATTATCATTCGTCCCGTATTCGTTATAAGCACTTAATTCATTACCATTAATTCTTAATCAGTTTCTGAAATTTGTCTAACTTAGCAGATTATGGAAATGCAAACTTTTTTACAGTCTGTACAAATGGCAAAAAATATATGCAAGTTTTGCATAAAAGATCATTCGATAAACTGTCACATGATCTTACGTCTTGAAAATTGATCGTACAAACTGAATTTCCGAAAGAATATTAGAATTAAAAAATACCGTATTCATGGAAGATTTAAAATTCAGATAGGGAAGAATAGGGTATGTTTTCCTCAACGCATAACAATTAAACCGCAGATGCGCGCACGTTGCGTGCGCATCTCGAAGGAATACCGTGAAAACTGTATGGCGCTGAAACGTCCTTGCAATATCGTGCCGATAGTATAAATAGCTTCGTCTCTGCTGACGAGAATGAGCGGAAAAAAAGAGAGAGAAGTAGAAATAAAAAAAACGTCACACGGACGTCGAAAAACAGGCTACAGAATCGTACATGGAATAACGTGTACCAATTACCGATGGCTGCAATGTGTTACGTAATCAGCCACGATCCACGGGTAAAGGAACGCACCTGTGCAGCCTGTGTTCGATTCACATGCTTCTGCAAAGAGCCATTATTCTCCGACGAGGTCAATTTTCTAGAAATCTTTAACGTTTAACGGACATTTACGTTTCTCCATTCCCACTTCCTAACATGGCCCAGGTACATCTTTGTTTTTGCTCGAATTTTTCCATGCGCGCCGCCATTTTTTTTTCTCATGGTGTTCAACTTTTTAGGCAAAAATGGCGGACACGAGTGTACGAGATAGATTCTGCCAGGTTCACAAGGATGAATATTTTACAATAGACAGGTAAAATCTTTTATGATATTTTGTAAAAAATATTTAATAAAATTGCAATGTCGTATTTATCTAATTTTCTTAAAAAATTCCAGACGAACGAGAATTATTTATTTAACGAAATTATGCGATTTGTTTGCATAAATTGACGTGTGTAGGAGAACATGCTGTATTTATCAAAAGAATAGGTTGTTGAGTTATGACCCAGAAAACGTCTGTTTACAAACGAGACCCATACGTATCATAAATTTTAGATAAATACTCGATCGTTGCTTAACGTTTCTCACAGCGTCTCTTGACACGCTGTGCGTAGATTTGATGGATAGTGACGCGTACTGAAATGCTGTCAATTTTAGATAACTTATTAGACAGCGACATGGAAAGTAGTTTACTTCTAGTAATTAAATCATGGTAAGTCATTGCACTAATTAAGTCAGTGAGTCAATCAAAATGATCTTGATCATTTTTAACAAGTATATTTTTAAACAATTTAGACAATAAACAAAAGATATAAATCAAGTAAAAAATTCGTCAAATAAAGAACATATAAAATGACTCAGTTTTGGTATGACGTTACTGATTTAATCCTACAATCGTTAACACGTAATAGCAATATTCTTGAGCGCTTCAAAGAAAAAAGTTATTATCCATCTCCCAAATCTACAATTTACTTTACACTGCTCCGAATTTATTTCAGGGATCAATCAGTTGACCAGATAAGTTATCTTGGATATCAAAAAGAAGTTACGCCACGTTATAGCTGTGACCAGAATTTGTATTTACGAGACTGAGATGGGCTTAGAGCGATTAAGTTAATCGTGAAGTAGAAAGTTCGTTCTGTAAAAATGATCATTGAATATTGAAGCTATAGACTATATAATATTTTGAGAATTAATATTTTAGTGGTTTGAATGGTGACGCAGGAAAATCGGGCAGGAAGCCATGAAAGCGTCGGAAGCTAAAGGGTTAATATAATTGTTCACTGCACCGAATGCGTGCATAGCAATCGAGGCAAGTACAGTGCGCGTGACAAGAGCCTTATGAATCATGCTGCCTTCCGACCTCTCTCCAAAGGTTAATCAGCGTCGAGAAAACGTCTCCAAGTTTCACTTAACGCGTCTTGGAAGCAGAAATTTCCCCACACTATTCAGCAAAGTAGTCTATTACGTCGGAGAACGTTAGCCTCAGATAGAACATTGAAACGATTTGTCATGGGATCGATAAACGTATCGGACGCGAAAAAGTATTTAGTTCAACGAGTGATTACTACGGAGACTATTCATAGCCGAGAGGGATAACAACGAAGCAGTAAGAACGCAAGTCGATTGAGAGCTCTCGTTTTAGTAGTAGAGAAACTTACTGGACGCACAGATGAGCTCTAGGGAGATTATTAAAAAATCAGAATCTAGAAACCTAAGGTCCCAGGTAATCACTGAAGTCAACTAAGGAATCAATGAAGTCCTAGAGTTATTCTGGAAAAACCTAAGATTATCCTAGGGAGATTTGAAAAATTCCAAGAGAAGATTAGAAAAATTTTCAGAAAAGGAGGAAACAAACTTCAGGAAATGTTTAAGGAAAAGTTATGGTTCTTGGAAAAGCTTGAGGAAATAACCTAGTGAATCTAGGGAGTTGAGTAAGTGACAGGGAACTGTGAGAGTATCGATTCTCACGCGAGAAAATCGAGTTCCTCGTTCTTCTGATCGCCGCTTACCAGGTCATCCTCAAACTCGTCGTCATCCGTGTCCGAGTCCGAGCAACCTCTCAGCTTTCGAACTTTCTTTTTCACCTCTTTCTTCACCACCCTCGTTATCGCGTTTTCCGGCTGCGTGCAATCGTTTCATGATTAAAGAAAAAGTCGCCGTGAAACGCTAACGACCTGGACCCAACCGGACACTAGCTTGCTACTAGGATCTAGCGGTTCAAGAAATCAGCGACACATTCGTTTTTAATTTGTTAACCGGGTAGACAACTATTTGTCCCAGTTTTAGTTTAGATACATTATGCATTAACTTTACTGCCAATGAAATATTTTTAGTATTAGATTCGACCACTGTTCATTTTATGACAATTGCAATAATTCACTTAAAGAATGTTTTTATTTAAAATACAACTTTTTGTCATATCATAATGCATCATAACTAGGTGGTCGAAAATGCTGTATCACTTAATTTTCTTACTATGTTTCGTAACGCATAACGTACACGTAACAAAAAGATGCAACTTTAATTGCAAGAAAAGATCTTAGATTGTTGAGATTTTAGGTAACGCTGCTTTTTATAACAATCAAAAATGTTACGCGCGAAAAGTGACCTTGAATCTGTGCAACACGTGATGCTGCATTTGCCGCCATCTTTGAACACTAAAAGAACACCTTATCTATTTTAATAAAAATAATTTTTTAAATTAAAAGAAAAGATTGAATATCAGCGTCAAATTATTTGCAATATTGTGATAATATTTTTAAGAGTTTTTAAGCAGCCACTAAAAAAAAATAAATGTATCGCTTCTTTCTTTTTTTCCGACACGATTACGATAAGATGACACGCAGCATTAACTAGATAAGTTTCACTACAAATACCGCTTAGAAAGCCGATATAGTTTTACTGTGATTCTATTTATTTTTTATGTTAATACACTACGAATACGCGATATCTGCGCTTGCCAATAATGCAGTTACGTTATCTAATCTAGCTTCATTTTCAAACTTGTTAAAGTAACAAAAGTTGGTACTGCAACTTGTTATTAAAAAACTGACAAAAATTGTTCGTAAATATTTTTAAGATTCATCTTATCTTCGTGTAATTGTATAACGAAAAAATAAAAACATCTTCGAAAGAATGGGTAATAAAAAAGAAACACGCAGTCATACGATCGAATGTAAGAAAAAGCACGCAAAAAAATTCTATTTATAAATGCGATTCCTCATTTCCTTTAAACGGTTATTCCAAAGATTATCTCTTTACTTACGTTACATGTGCGGCTATCGAATTCCAACCTAAGATTTGAACGAAAAAACCTAACCTAACCTCGTAGAAAATCATTTAATCTACTTATTCTCAAACTAAGTTGTCGATAATTTGGATATAAATATCGATAAGACAGTTTCGCTTCCTCCATATTTGATATTAGCGATATATCGAATTATCGATAACATTTCGATACTATCGATAGCGGCACATCTACTTCCCTATAAGGACAGGAAACAAAGGAGAAAAAGAGGAAAATACGAGTGCTTGCAATGTATGCTATAGATGGTCACGTTTTTAATCAATTCGTGAAACTGTTGAAAGAGGGGCAGAAAGGAGACAATAAAAATACAAACGCGACTGTGTCAAGGTGAAGGCGCGTCATCAACCGCTTGGTGAAAGCAAATGGAACATCAACTCGCAACTGTACCTTGAATCACGTATCGAAAACTGAAGGACACAATTTAAAAAAACTTCCAATTAAAATTACTTTTTTACATTAATCATTTCAATCTTCAAAAAATTCCTAACCTTAAAAACTTTTAAGTTACGAGTTCCAAAAATTATTACACTTGAAAAAAAATATGTTCACGAAAAAATTTATAAAAAATTATGCATCGAATGTAAAAATTTGAACAGTGAAATAATCGAGCGCAAAATTGAACGCGTAACCCAACATGCGAACCCACGAAAGTCGATGACATCAGCATCCGTTAAGATCTCTCCCTAGGTCATTTTTTATCCAATTGACACAGCAAACGTCTAAATTCAGTGTATTCGTTTCAACGAATAATATATACACACGTGTAGTTAAAGAACACTTGTATGTACTAGAAATTTTTTAACCTATAACATCTACGTACAAAAACATTTTAATAACTATATATGAATCTTACATTACATTGTAAATTATTTTGCCTCACGTCTTATGAATAGTTATATCGTGGAAGCAATTACTTTTTCAAATTCAAATTACAGTGTAATCTCGCTATTTGGCTTTCATTTATATTGATAAATGTGGGGGACCCCGTTCGGCCGGTCATGCATACTAGCAGTGTCCTCCCCCCATTACCACATCAGAGAGATTTAAATATTTCGACTATATGACCTCTTTCTATCATTTTCCCGCTTCTAAAATCCTATCCAGAGCCATATAGCGAAATTCTGCCATATAATACCATTAGCGAGTGAATAGACAGCAGAGTTTGCATTGAAGCGACTATTGCAGCTTAAGATATTCCGGCCCAATTTCCAACGCACAAAAAAGGGCCATCATGAGCGATTCAGAGGAACAATAAAGCAATAAATAACAAATCATCTTACCTTCTTATAAAGTTTAATCCACGTCAAGTCGCCTTTATTGTCCGTGTACTGAAGTCCGAAAAACCACACCTCACGTAGTCCGATCGTCTTTACAACTTGATCAAATAATTGCTTCCCGGTGGTCGTCTGCTGAATCGCAAACTCCAACTCGGCGTCCATTGTCGTTACCCTGACGTTCATCTTCATACACAAAAAGAAAAAACAAAAGATCAGAAACTATGAGGCAGAATAGATGCAATCCGATGAGAGAACGTTACGCATAATTGTCTTTTAGGAATTTAGTGAAAAGTAACGATGCTACAGGGCAAGAACGCTTACCATTTTAGCCCCGGCGACCATGGCTGCAGCGATACGCGAATTTGTCTCACGAATTCAAACGGAACGGTGACCCGTTAAAATTAAATACACTGATAAACGATAACGCGTCCAGATACGAATAATCTCAGATGCACCGTGGATGTACCGTTTCAGAACAAATCGACACAGAATACCACAAGGTTCAAACCATTCGACTGTTGGCGTTTGCCGGTTCAGAACGGACAATGGGTTCTAAGGGGCAAGTGCAACCGGCAGCGTCTTTCCCCCCACTTTTCTCTATTATAAGCAGTGCATTGTTATCCCTCTCTTTCTAACGCATAGGTAGCGTCCCTAAGTGCAAGAGAGAGAAACAGAAACGGTCACGTGAGGAAGCCGGTGCGTATAGCCATGACCAATCAGCGTTTAGTCGAAATACCGGGTGTACCGATGTGACTTCCTTAATGTATACCGTACAAATTTCAAATTCATAAATTCAAAGATCCGTACATTTCAAATATTTAAATATTTAACTTCTAAATTTTACATAGAACATACAAATTTGAAATTATTAACACTGGTATTAATTTAGAAATGTGTATTAATTGGAGGTTTTTAAATCGCCCATAATTTGCAGCACGGAGCATGCGCGGAAAGCGACCAATCAAATTTGAGTACCGACTATTAGGGTCTCTCTCTCTCGTGTTGACATCGTTTTTTTCGTTTACAATTCAAGTGCAGACTCCACCCCTGCACGTTCTTGGGTCCTGAATGATAACCGATCGTTGACTGGTGATATGGAGGAAATTCAGTTTTCCATACGATAAATGACATTCAAATTCCGTACACGTATTCTAACATAAATTTGAATTTCGCGGAAACCGTGAGTCATGCCGGTTACTTAAGAGGAATTCTTTTATATTGAACCGAAGATAAGTAGTGAATTTTTCATTAATTATTATTTAAACATTCACGTGAAGTAATCTTTTTTCAGAGACATAATAACTGCATTCACTTTTATAAATCTTTCATGGATTCGAAAAGTGCTGATTGCAGTTTTCGACGTTATCGCCGTATCTACGGTAGAATGCTGGCGACTTCCGTTGGAAACCGACGGTTTTTCAAGGGAATTTTCCAACCGTTACAGAAATTAATGCACGGTAACTTTAACGCGATTTATTACTTCAAAATAATAAGCAGTTCTCAATGAACATTGGGCAGCTTTACAATTACACAAATTGTGAATTATCATTGAGAAAATAGTACTTACCGTCTTCGGCATTGTGGCGGCTTTTGTTTTCCCGAGTTAAACAACGAAAAATATCAATCTGCAATTAAAAATTAATCACAATTAATTGTAGTTTATTTATACAATTAGAGTTATTATTAAATAGTCAATTTATGAATAAAAATAAAATAAAAATTTTATTTTACAGCACAAGTTAATTTAGGAAAGGGAAATTGTTCCTCCTCCTTGGATCTACTACTGCTAATACACTGCATGATTCATATTTCAAGTAACGATTAGCAACAGGTTGCAACGTTTCTCAAGTGTAATTAGATAAGATGCAAAATGCAGCAAAAGTATAAGAGATACACGATACTAGTCGTAGTTGATAAATTTAAGTAATTATGTATAAAAATGAGGTACGAGTAATTATATAATCTTGGTTGCTATGGATACTATGAGTTACGCTAAGTGTTCTCTCATCGAACCAGGCGCCATTGTTAACCTAACTTCGGTTAATATAACAAATTTTATAATTCTATTCGAAAGTAGAATATCCGGTTGAATAACAGACACACACGTAATTAAAATCTGTGAGTATCAGCAGTATTATATTCTACTATTTATATAATAAAATATTTATAGACAAATCGAATGTAGCCACCTACTAAAAAATTATTTATAATAATTATGTATATGTTGCAATGAATATTGAGAATTGCAATTCATAACAAATTGCAGATAAAAAATGAGACGGCGTACATTTGGGAATTGCATCCATGTTGGAAGAAGAGACAGGTTATAATGTAAATTCGCGTGACCGACATCCGCTGGCAGTAAGGAGTGCCTGCAGAGTATGTGTGTCTAGCATTCCCCTTTTATCTAGGACCACCGCGTCCGTTGAACCGTTGGTATCTTTTGACTTCTGTCAGTGACAATTGCATTTAAAAAAGAAAAGCGCGAATTTCTGCGCGACATATCCGTCCGAGTTTTCACGAAGTATGGAGATGGAAAGCAGCTATTAATAAAGTCTCCGTTTCCGACTACTGCGTTCGAAGTCCAAAATACTCGTCACAACTGTTTACGCGAATGTCTAACGCATCTTTCGATCACTGTGTAAAGTAAATGCTTCGATTTCAATTCATATTTACACGATATGAACGACTTTGATACGATGGAACACTTTGAATATGTTTATACAGTTGACCCTCGAATAACGCGGGAGGCACAGACACCACATGTAAATCTGTGTGTAATTTTTGACTCTCTAAAACTTAGGTAGATTGTTGACTAGAAGTTTCATTTTGTATACTATGTATCTGTGTTACTTTATTCTTACTGTAAGTTAGAGGTAAGGAAATGTTATTAAGATACTTATAAGGAAGAGAAAATACGTACACGCATATGTATCAATATATACATATATTATTCACACATACATATTGTTATACATTATAATACATTATAATAATTATTATTTAAACATACATTTATTTATTAAGTAGATTATTTAGTTTGTTATAAAGTCGCGATATATTACATGGACTAATTACAAAAGAGTTTCCGACCAAAACTTTTGGTTGGAAAAAATCCGCGTTGTTCAAGGGTCAACTGTATTACGAAAGAGAAAGAAATTTAAAAAAATGTAAATACGTGTGAGATTTACACGCATAGGAAAGGAATGAACGAGAAGAATGTCACCACGAAAAGACTGGTGTTTTGAAATATTCTTCAAGGTTCCTCATTGATTCAAAATACGTACTATTTTAAATTGCACGTTTTAACAAACTGATTATTAAACAAATAATTAGTATTGTTATTTGAGAAATAAGTGCTTGTTACTAGGTATAATCGGAATATAAGTGCACACCAATGTACCTGTCTGCTGAGGTTAGCTAGAAATGCGTAGGATTAACAGAAATGTAAGCATGTGTTCTATCTCTCGACTCGTCTTGTCTCATTTTACCTTAAAAGAACGAGACAACTACTAAACGATCGACACCGAGTATTTTACGTTACAATTAAAGCGGCGTACGCACGTTTATTATCCCAATAATGTAAGTCCGTCTCGATACTATGGTGTACGTAACAATGAACTATTCCTATAAATTTATAAAATCCGATGTGCGTCCGCTATTCGTTCCCTCATAGAGAAAATAGTGACTCGAATACAGGATGTCACCTTCACGAAGATGAAATTATCAGACAAGCATGTAACACGATAATTCGCTAACTTGAAAGAAATAATCTTTATGTAGGTTAGTAAGCAAAAGGTTAGTTTCCGAATGAAAAGCAGGAAATGAATGTACACGTATCGTACGAAAAAAAAGACGAGAAATATTGGAACAAGCAGTATTTCGATTAGCGGTTACGAAAAACAATTTGTTGGAACAATTATAACACTTGTAGATTGTCTTTAATTATTAAACATTTCAGTGACTTGAACTTACATTATTGTGTTTATAAGATACGAATTCTACACGCATGTGCCACACATTCACGGTAGGCCAGTGGCACCTGCACTTGCACTATGGCCGCGGCAGAAAACGACAGGAAATTGTATGATCCACACCCAAAAATCCCGTCACGTTCAGACAATACTGACACCTCACTGATAATATGGCTGCCGCCTGCCCACCCGCTTGCTCGGTTCTCCTCGAGAGGGGGAACTAATCATGAACTATATTTGTATGTATAGATGTAACAATTCTCAACATAAGTATTAAATCACCGCTAAATCTTTCCATCGGACTAATTCAATATTTTTCTTCCAATTTTTTATACTGTTACACATCATTCATATATAAATTTTCATCCTTAGTGTATAGGTTATAACATAATATTATTGCATAGTCTGTACTGTATTTAAAATGTTTCGTTCAAATACATGAAATTTAATTTTGAAAATGTCAAGAAAGATTTTATAGATATTCTTCAATTCATTACAAATTTGGTATTACAAAAAGATGGCAAATATAAACAAATTATTGGTTAAACATTTTTTTCTTAAATTTGACGAATTTTTCCAATTTTTCTTGTACATTTTGGTAATTAAAATTGATTGATGCAATAAATTTATTTTGAAATATAACTATTAAACCTATTGTTCGTTCAATGGAAGATCATAACCAATTTGCGCATCGCGGCAAACTTCAGTACCTTCCCCTCCTATTAGTGAAGTCTCACTACCACATACTTTCTGCTCGATCGGCTATATATCAGGTAAACAAAATATACGAATAAAGAGAAGTACACGGTGTAGAAGCACATGCATGGTAACTGCTATCGATGGTGTCCTATAATCCATATTCTGCTCTATCTCTATTTTCTTTATGTATCGAGAATTCTGAAAATTTTCAACCTCTCGTACGGTTGAAGTGCCTGTAGACCCACTCCCTTACTTATTTGAGGGTCAACTGTATTTTTAAAAAAGAAAGACTACCGAGTATACATGCTTGGCGTTAGGAACGCCACAAATGCGCATGCGCGTTACCCTTGGTTACCAAACATTTTCAAACCAATCAGAATCAACATGCGCAGGATATATAAAACCTCATTGTACGATGAGTACAATCTGCAATTGAACTGTTGAGGGAATGAGTGTTCACAATACATCCTATGTAAAAGACGTATAGATTAATAACGAATAAGCTGCTACTTTAATCAAGAATTTTTAACTATTAATAAAATCTTTTAGTATCTTTTCTGAGTACTGTAGATATCATTTCAAATAAATTGTGGTTTTATTGTGGTATTATATCCTGCGTTTTATCACTGTTAAGATTACAGTCTTAGGTATTGAATGTTCACCGTATTAAAGACATGTGTGTATAAACTTCAAGCATAGACATGTGCATCTATGACTATAGGGAACACAGATCATGGTAGAAAATAGCTTAGGTGACGTGCAGTGACGTTGCCATTGTATTTATTCGACTACAATCCCTCTGTCGGATGGTCCAAATATCAGGTTAAGATTGTCACATAAATTGAAGTAGGAGGAGATGACCCCCGCACTATCTATACATGTATATCTCCCGTCGTGACTCAAAGTAAACTAAGCTACGTTGAAAAATTTGTGTTCTTGTTAACACTTCCATTTAAATGCTCGAATATTATTCCCATAAAAAATGTAAGTAACAAGGAATGATACGGGAATAGTGTGAATTTTACTACAAGGATAAACTGCTATTGACTTATAAGTGAAATTTGCTGCGTTTCATTTTCCCGTATTAGTTTTTCATTATTAATTTGTTACTCTTTGATTCATGAAATACTATCATATCCTAAACTATTCAAATTTCTTGTGTTTCTCTTAACCTAATTGATCAAAACTCTATTTATAAAATTAATTCGTTTAAAAAAAGCAGGTACAATGAAAAACAAATTTCTTCACGTGTATTGTATTTAACGTGATAAGAATTTTTACGCAGTGTCATTCATGTAAATTAATATTGTTAAATTTGATTAATAATAATGAGAAGAAATATTAATACGATTAAATTAATCTATTAAAATTTTGTATTTCTGTTTGTATGCATTGTATCAGATAATGGAATTTCAAAGTAATTTTTAGTAACAATAATAATATGTAACTTTTTTAGAAAAATACTGTGACGTATTAAAGTGTGTTTCTTTTACTATTAATGTTATATTAAACAAATTTAATTATAGGAAAATTATGAAAAACGTTATTTCTAGGACATACCACATGTCTTTCATAAATATCATGTCCCATCCACATCTCTGATGCTTTCAGTTTGAGAGAAACAGAAAAATATGGTTAGTTATTGATACCTGTTTTCATCTAAGAATTACCATAATTATTTGTTACTTCATTCTGTAATACCGTAAAAGTATGTATTATTTAGCATGTGCATCACTGAATTAGACTTTAATCGTCACTTATCATACTTTTAAAATATAACTAAATATAATAAATCCTACAGCATGCGATGCAAATAATTTCTTAACATGTTCGCTAACATTTAACATGTATGACACATATTTTGGTAGCATGTATCTAAAAATATATTACATAAAATCATGTAACTCATGGATTGCTTTATTTAAATGCCTAGTAGCGAACGTGTTAATTAAATCTTAAATGAGAATGTAGATTTACTAAATCATAATGTTCATTTTTGTTACATTCCTTTTACATACTTTTTAAATAAATTCCAAAATAATAATAATGGGAATTATACATATAATTGAATGAGTCTAATATTATAAAGAGTTCAGAAGATTGCATTCCAGAGCTATCATAGCACAAGTAATAATACATGTGTATTTAGTTATTGTTACAGACTATTTGTCACTTGGATTCGATGAAATATCTATATATCTCTCAGAGGCAATCTTCTGAGCTTGCTGCAGCAAGTTACTATCCTTATGCATAATGTACCCATTGTATTAGAAAAACAAAAATAAATATAACGGTCATTGCATGTTGTTTATGTAATATTATGTATACAGGCAAACAGGAATAAAAAACGACGTTTGGCCTGTGAGCCTATTATAGCAGTGGAATATTCTACAGTCACGGACAAAAATATGTTTTGTTGGGGGAGTACTATACACGGGGAACTAGGTTTAGGTGGTATAGAAGATGAAAACATTTTAGTTCCCCGTGAACTTGATTTTCAGAAGGCTACAGAAATTGAACAGAGTAAGTTTCGAATTATGAAATTAGATATTGGCAATGGTATCTATAAATTCTTTGCATCATATAATATATTTATACAGTTGCTTGCGGTGAAAATTACACTGTGCTTATTACTCGAGATGGTCAAGTATATTCTTGTGGAAATAATGATTATGGGCAACTTGGTCATGAGAAAGGAAGGAAAAGATTACGTATGTACACTTCATAAAGTAATAACTTCATTAGATTTATTTAATTGGAGAATTAATTTATGATGAATTAATTTATGTTTAGAATTAATACCTGGATTAGATGCGTTTGTATTTAAAAAAGTAGCTTGTGGAGCACATCATACATTAGCAGTAAATGAATGGGGCCAACTGTTTAGTTGGGGATCTAATGCAGAAGGCCAACTTGGTATTATTATCATTATTATTATTAATGTTTTTCGATATTTTTAATTATTATTTATTAATTCGTATTTTAACTCAATTGTAGGTCTGAATTCTAAAAATTTAATTGAATGTGTTCCGCATATGGTAAGAGCATTAGGTACAAGTGTAGTTGTACAAGTAGCCTGTGGCATTAACCATGTACTTGCATTAACAAATAATGGAAAATTATATAGTTGGGGTTCTAATAGTGATGGACAGCTTGGACTAGGTACAGATGTTAAAAATGAAATAAAGCCTAAACTTATCAGCAGTTTAGCTGGTGTTCCCATTGCTTTTATTACCTGTGGTGGATATCACAGTATGGCTATATCAAAATCAGGTAATTTTACAAATAGTATAAATAGTTACTAATAACATAATAACTAAGAAATGGAAATTATTTGCATCGTATTAATTTTTCTATAGGGGCTGTATTTGGGTGGGGAAAAAATACATTTGGTCAATTAGGATTAAATGATACACGAAATAGAAATTTACCACGTCAATTACAAACTTTACAAAATGCAAAAGTGTGTTATGCTGCTTGTGGTGAAGAGTTTTCTGTATTTTTAACAGTGGTAAGTATTAAAATTTGTAATAGAAAAAAAGTTATTCACAACATTACACAAGAATTATATTAGGATGGTGGAGTATTCACATGTGGTGCTGGAATGTATGGTCAGTTAGGGCATGGAAATACCAGCAACGAAATTTTACCGCGTCAAGTTATGGAGCTCATGGGCAGCACAGTTACCCAGGTGCATTATTGCTACGCAAAAATAAAAATATATCGTAAATGCTAAATAAATGTCTTATTTTAAGATTTCATGTGGTAAAAGGCACACTTTGGGATTGGTACCATCGCGAGGCAGAGTTTATGCGTGGGGTTTAGGTGGTGCAGGACAATTAGGTAATAATATCACACGAAGTGTAGCAACTCCACAAGTGGTACATGGTCCATGGGTTGCACCAAATGGTTCTTCAGTGATAGACTTTAATGAGTTTACTTCTTGTAAAACTAACTACATTGTTAAACACATTTTTACTGGTGGGGATCACTGTTTTGCCACAGTAATTCCTAGAGATGTAGGTATTTTTTACCTATGTTTTAATTTGTATTTCTAATTATAAAGCTTATATAATTGATTATTTGTAGACTAATGTAGAACCAGATGACTGTAGAATATTACAGTCATCTTCCCAAATTCTTGAAATAACTGAAGAGCAGTTAATGGCATGTCAACGAGTTCCGTCAAACTCATCTGTTGATCATGAACTTATGATGTGAGTAGAAAGTTAGTACCTAAGTCAATACCCCTCCCAGATGTGTCATATAATGGATTTTGTATTTTTCATCATAACGATGGTCTTTTCCTATCTTCTTTCCGCAGTAAACAATAAACTTCATCAAATTTTGTAATTTAATATTTTGATAGGTATTTGGAGACGGTATTTACAAGTAACTCTTGCGTGACTGGATCATTTTTACTTAATAATGATGCTCATTATGGTTGTTCGATAAAGCATCATGGAGTGGATCTTGATCGAGCAAGTCGATTATTCGGAATTATTAAAGAATTGGATAATAACACGATTCAGAAATTGGTATATAAAAATATAAAGGCCACAAGTTTCAAATGTTCTTAAATTTGAGATTATAGCGAATTAATTATTCGTTTTCAGATATTTACCTGCATAACAGAGAGCTTAATTCCTTCTTTCACCAGCTCTAATTGTAATACAATCAAGACAGTTTGTCCAGAATCTTTAAGAATATATTTAATATTACCATTATATCATGGTTTTGCAAATCCTCTCAATTGCGATGTATTGCATTCGCCATTTTGTAAAGCCATTTTATCATTAAAATCAGAGATTCGTGACATTGTTACAAGTTGGTGGGTAGGATCTCCAGCACATTATTTTGAAAGATTAGTTAGAATTCATAAATCCATTGTTTTACATTACGTAAAAACTAAACGTTCTAAAACAAGCAAGGTAACAATCACGAAGCATCTCTTTTATTGATAACAGGAAAATAAACACCCTATTTTGATGATGGTACAAATATGTCATAATTTTTGTAGGAAGTAATATGGGATGATACTCTACAAGTCGTCTTAGACTTATTACACTTATTAAATAAATTAAACAATGAAGGCGTTGAAGGGAACAAAGTACCTTATTCTACATTTCATTTACCAGAATTAATAGAATATATAGACATTAGAGGCAATTATATAAGATGGATTTCAGAACCTCCCTCTGTATGTTATGATCTATATGCACATATACAATATATTACCAATCCATATTCATATTATTTTTAACAAAATTTTTTCCAGTCCCGGAAAGTGTTCTGCGATTATTCGTTTCTCCTTGATGCACAAGCTAAAACCATATTACTTGAAACGGATCAAGCTATACAGGTAAGAAATAAATTATCCTAGTGCCTTAAAAACTTCTATGAACTTAGACTTAAAAATAGAATATGTTTTACATTGTTATAATTTTGTATATCTATATATACATTTGTATTAGATGCAATCAGCGATGAATGAGGCCGCAACTCGGGCTGTAATGAATCAAATGTTCTTAGATCCATTTTCTACAGACTTACGACATCATAATCAGTTTTTGATCTTAAATGTATCAAGAGAAAATATAGTTGCAGATACATTGATGGAACTGTCTCATTACGATTCTAGCGACTTAAAGAAACCTCTCCGAGTAAGCATTATTCTTCATACTTTAACCATTCTCTCTAAGAAATATAACCAACAATTATTTAAAGGTGAAATTTCATGGTGAAGAGGCAGAAGATGCTGGTGGAGTTAAAAAAGAATTTTTCATGCTTCTATTGAAAGAGATTCTTGATCCAAAATATGGCATGTTTAAACAATATGAAGAGTCCAGAATTATTTGGTTCAGTGAAGACTCGCTTGAAGATGAAAACATGTACTTTTTAATTGGGATTCTTTGTGGACTTGTCATTTACAATTTTATTATCATTGATTTGCCATTTCCATTAGCTCTGTACAAAAAGTTGTTACACGAACCAGTTGGATTGAACGATATCAAAGAAATGTCACCGTTGCTCGCTAAGTAATTTGTATTATAATGTTTTCATTTATTGCTTCATGGCAGAAATTTATTTAAGTAAATGCATATAAATAACGATACAAAAATACAGCTTTGATGATATATTTATATTAATATCGTTTTAGGAGTATGCAAAATATACTTGACTACGAAGAAGAGGACTTTGAAGAAATTTTTTGTTTACATTTCGAAGTAGTCAGGGAGGTATTCGGTGAGAAGAGAATTTTTGAACTTATACCAGGTGGTAGCAAAGTTCCTGTTACATTAAATAATAAGTACGTGCACATTACTGAAAATTTATTTATGTTTTCTTCGAACTGGGATTCTAACCTCTAACTGTTTACGTTTTTTAGAAAACAGTTTGTTGATTTATACGTAGATTATATATTAAATAAATCCGTGGCACCTCATTTTGACAAATTTCATGAAGGTTTTCATAAAGTTTGTGGCGGAAGAGTGTTAGAGTTGTTTCATAGTCACGAACTTATGGCTGTGGTGGTAGGGAATGAAGATTACGATTGGGAAGAATTAGAAAAGAACGCCACGTACAAAGAAGGATACACAAAAAATGACCCCACTATCATATTATTCTGGCAAGTGTTTCGTGAACTCACGTTGGAGGAGAAGAAAAAATTTTTGCTATTTTTGACCGGAAGTGATCGAATACCTATACAGGGAATGCAAGCAATCAAGGCAAGTTGCATACATTTTATCTACTATCATTCGTTGCAATTTTATACTTTTATATTTCAGATTACGATACAACCAATGCATGACGAGCGTTTATTACCCGTTGCTCACACGTGTTTTAATTTACTTGATCTCCCACGCTATCAAACTAGAGAAAGATTACGTTATAAGTTATTACAGGCTATTCAACAAACACAAGGATTTTCATTAGTATAATGTTATCATTTTATTCTTTTAATACGTGCATAATATTCTTTATTGATTCGAAATTTAGCATGGTCGCAATCAGGGCATTTTATGAAAGCTTTACATCCGTTGTTACACAGATTTTTATTATCATAATCGTATTTTTCTAATGGTGTATTTGATTGATATTATCCAATAGAGCGTTATCAAGAGTGTACATATGAAATTTATACCACTGCTATAATGTGCGTCGATAAAAAAGTGGATCGTATTATGCACGCATTTCTAATGTCACAAATTTCTAAATTTCAACTTTATAGATCTATTAATGATTTATTTTAAATAAAAATAGTGTTTGCAATTATTACAGTACACTTGAATTCTGGAAACAAGACAAACTCAGGGAATATCTTTAGTGAATAAATTATAAACAAATGTAATATTCCACGATAGGTTAAAACTAAAGCGAATGAATTTGTTTTTACATATTGTTTAATGAAAAATGATTTTTGAACAGAAAAAAATCGATCATGGTTTTATAGGTTGCATTTATTTAAATAATTTATGTTTTTGTTTCCAAGAGCAAGATTATGAATAAATAAAAATATAATTTATTGTAGCATTGGACGTATAATTTATGAAAAATATAATTTATTCTAGCAGTCGTACAAAATAATCGATACATTATTCATAAATAAACACATATTTTGTACGATCATTCATAAAGTTAATCATGACATTATAATTCCAATTTTATACCAAAATAAATTTTATTTTAACAAACAAAATTCACGCTGAACTATTGAATTTATAAATATATTTTATTTATACACATCAATATATTACATTATTAAAAAGTTTCCGTTAGTCGTTTAATAGACGCATGGTCATTAAAATATTTTATAAAATCTTTCTCGATATTAACAATTCGCATTTTATTCGATTATTCGATCATCGATTTTCGTTATTCGTTGGGTTTTTCTTTTATGTTAACCCGATATTTATCACTTCATTGTAACATTTCACCAGAACCCATACTTTCATTGATTTTTATTTACTCGCCAATATTTAATATTATAGAGAACACAAGATTTGATTGATCAACACGTTAAGATAATTCTAAGGGCGGATAATGGCACTGAAAGGTA
Source organism: Megachile rotundata (assembly GCF_050947335.1). Classification (NCBI taxonomy): domain Eukaryota; kingdom Metazoa; phylum Arthropoda; class Insecta; order Hymenoptera; family Megachilidae; genus Megachile; species Megachile rotundata. Next base: position 8,827,284 of record NC_134998.1, on the reverse strand, counting down.
TATTAATTGATCAATCTCGGAATATATAGCAGCGCGGACAGTAGACTTCCCAAAGAAAATGGCGAAGGGTAAATTTAGAAATTTCAAATTTACAAATTTGTAACTCACATATTTTTCAATTCGATCTCCCAGAATCGAATACAAATGGCGGGAAACTCCTCTTACCCTTATTTTCCTAAGGAAGGCTACTTGTTCTCATGAAATTATGCCAATTTTGGACAAAGAACTGGAAAAGCAAAACACGTAGTGCGTGTACAGTTCTAAGTCCCCTTCAAATAAATTTTGAATACAAAATTTTTCAACATTTTAATTCCTCGGTAATGCACATCTCGGTTATCTTTAGCCTACCACTTCATCCAATTACCACATGCTTACTCCTTCAGCCATATACATGGTGGTCAAAATATACATACAGAGGAGAAAGGCAACTATGAAGGAAGTATACAAAATAAAAGACCACTGGGTATATAAGCGTGAGGAAAGTCGGAAAGGTGTTACTTTCTCGGCTAACGAAAACCAACATGTGCAGAATGAACAAAAATTCATCACTTCACAAGCATGACCTGTCGAACGAGTAGTACTGCCTCGATAGTAAACTCAATTCCAGCATTTCCTGCTTTGGTTAAATAATTATATATATCTTACACCTCGATGACATAAAATAACGACTTTCACGGTACTTTCTCCAGCTATGGAGCAAATCGAAGACGAGAAATGCCAGCAATTCCCACCCTACGCGGCCATGTGTCTACTACCAAGACATTACCGTTTAAATTTTGAATTCCAACGACAGCGGGCCTGAGCAATTTCATCGGTTTTCAACGCAGCTCTTTAGGTTAATTTGATTAGCATTCAATTTCGCGCGTTATGCAATAATATAAAACATCGAGCTCAGGACGACGTTAAGAGCAAAATAAATCATTGTCAAATAAAATTCGCTAATGTTGATAGGCAGGGGTGAAGTATTGAGTTCCTGGTGGAGCTCGGTAGCCCGGATATGTATTGGTTAAGGCGTGTTGAGCGAAGAATCCGCTGTAGTCCTTGTGCACTCGGCGGGGCCTGAAAGCAGGACCTTTCGCCAACTCCATCCTGGCTCTGTTTTCGGCCTCTGTTTGAGCTTTCACCGATGGCGGTGGCCATTTGAGGTCTCCCCTCATGTTGCCGCTCACTGGAGCCTTTGTCGCGGCGGGTTGTGCTTGGTAAACTGGTGCTGGCGCCTGAAATAATATTTAATTATTAATATTGAATTACTTTAGGGAGATTAGAAAGAGAGGTTAGAGTTAACCTGTGAAATTGGAGGCTCCGGGCGAAGTGTGATGGTGGAGGGTGGTGCTTCGAACGCAGTAGGGGCTTGAATCGGTGTTTGTCGTGGCGAATATTGATTCTGAGGTTGTTGCTGTAATCAGTAACGGTATATTATTCAACTTAACGAATCTTGTAAACCTAATAGAACAGATCCTTCAATAATCGCATTCCAGAGGGGATCTTGAGTATGTACAGCTGTTGACTACACGCTTCTCAGAGGAGGAATTTACACACAGAACACTCGAGTACACCTTTCCTGTGAAGTGATCCAGCTGTCGAGGTTTTACATTATGCATAGGCGTCGACTTTTCCCAAAATTTTCAAATTTACGACTTTGCTATATCCAAGTAGTACACATCAGCCAAAGGTGCACAGTAGTACACGTCACCCATCAGGGTATCAAAGTCGACACGTATGCCTGCACCACTTACCTGAGGACGTTGATTCTGTTGCTGTAGCTGCGGCTGGTTGGGCCAATTTACAGGCTGGGAAACTGGGGAGGTTGCCGGTGGCGTGACCGGTGCCCAGCCTTTTGGCACAGGTTGATGTTGAAAGTGCGAAGGTTGCCGTAGAGTTCCACCAGGGCTAACCGGCGACGGCGAGGATGGGACACCGCTCTGAGTCGACGAACGAGCGAGCGATGGCTGAGGCGACGAACCTGATGAGGGACTGCTCTGGTACGAGGCGCGTTCACCGATTCCACGGGTCTTTCGAACGGAAAACAGAGGCATTTTGAAGGCATTGTCGCCGCATCTGGTGAGTTCTGTTTGGCCGGCTTCTTTGGAGAATTGTCTCGGTACATCCGCCTCGACAGCCACAGTGGTGTAGTCAACCGCGATGGGATGTGTGGGTATAACACGGTTTAGGTGCGGTCGCAGACATAATGTAAGGAGGTCGTAAAATGGTGGTAATGTCACTTGGGATCTCAATGTCGATGAGATTTACAGATTAAGATTTTTAATATTGCTGAAAGATTTACGACCTCGCTATATCATGCTAGTGACCTGTACTAGTGATACTATACGTCGACAGCGTGCTACAGCTACTTGCAACGAACTATATAACATAAGTAAGGTCCAAAAGTATGCTAATGAGAATTGAGATTTGTGGTAATAAAACCACGTTAGTTCAAGACGCTACCGCATGAGGGCGCTTCACAAGCTTACCCTTACAATTGTCATTTGAAGATGACCATAACACTAATCAGTATGGCTTACAATTTACTTCTCATTTGTGAGATAATTTTATTAAATATAGCTAGTAAATAATTTATGTGTAAAGCTATTGGACCTTACTGACAGCAGGCACGTCACGACGGTTTGTTAAAAAAAAAGGACCAAAAAACTTGAAAGAGGTGGTTGATGCAGATGCACGAGCAGACAACGACGAGGCAGGTACAAAATAATACAAAAATCACAGGTAATTCAAAAATGCAGGAAACTATGTAAGAGCTGTCGTTTCAAAGTATACTGAAATTTACTTCCTAACTGTATCTATGATACTCACATATGTAACTAGTAACACTAGTGTATGACTGTACAAGATTGAAACAATCGGTGGAAATTTACCTTCGCTTGCACAGGTCCTTGCTCCACAAAATCAAGGTCCTGATCTTCTGGGGGTGGTGGCCAAGCTACGCGTTTAAGACCTGCAATTAATTAGTCTAGTTAGATATACAGTCTCTTATGATACAATAAAAAATTTTGATAGATAGCACGGGATGTGTGATATTAGTCACAAGATCTAAATTTCTAAATTTACAAATCCTCGTAGTATACAAATAAGGTTAACCGGCAATATAAATGGCGGCGACCTAGACAATGACAACCAAGTCTAAACCGAAGCAAAGTCTAACCTACACAACCTCCAGTCACCTTAACATTTAACGAACTGTGTTCCTCAAGATTATTCGAGTCATCGAATTTGACTAAGAATGTACAGAATATTGCAAATGATTCCAATTTGATGGACAAGGGTTATAAAGTATATGATTGAATCAACAACAAATCGTTTTCTATTTCTGTTTCTTCACGGTCTTGCGTTGATATCCAATATCCGAGGTTCCAAAACGAAAGAATCTAAGAATATACAACAAGGTCGTGCCGAAATCGTGAGAATTCTTCAGCAATAATCGCGTAAATATAAACTTGGCCGACGGTATCATGTTGTACAGCCGTGTGAATAATAATCGTTTTATTGACGCAATAACTGCACTTTTCCACGTTTCTTTTCATCAGACACGAGAAACGAAACTTGATCCAACGATTCTAGCCAACTGCGCTCGTTAATACGTATACGAGACGTAATGAAAACCGTGAAATTGATTAACCTTGAAGTATACAACTTTGTCGCAGAATAATTGATACATACAATTCAGATACAATGATATAGTTATCAAGCTTGATGCTAGCAAATGTACAACTTTCAGAAAGCAAATCGTTTTGACTACAATAATTGACTGTATAATTTATCTTTGTCTTTAATGCAAAATATAATGCATTGAAATTCATCTTTTAATTTACACATCACTCTCACATATATTCTCACAAATATTTTATTTTACATTTTTAAATTATTTGTACTAAAAAAGATACTTCTATTGCCACTGCACTTTATTACAAAAAATCTTATCATCAATGTTTAAAAATTTCTTGACATCAGATTTTTAATGTCTGATAAATCTTTAAATATTGTTACATTTAAAATTGGGTAATTTAATACTCAACTTGAAGCATTCTAACCAGCCTCAATAATTTGCTATGATAAAGAACACTGTACAATGTTCAAATTGATCAAAACACAAGCAGACATAAATCATACTTTCATGATTATGTTATTCAAAGAAACAGGGCTTCAGGCCGTTTCAATTCCACAGAATTCAAATATAAAATTAGTGACACAACAGCACATTAAATAAATGATACGTTGAGAGAAATGCACCAGTGAAAATTGCACCATTTGTATGAAATATGGTCCCTCTGATTACTTATACATACACTGGTTTCAATATACGTAGATTCCCGTTTGCCAAGCGACAAATAGGTGCCTTATTCTCCGTAAAATTGTATTCGCCGATTTATGAAATAAGTCACTCAGTCACGACGAAGAAGAACACGACTTTGCCAAAACGGACACTGGCCAACAACTGATGCTACCTCGAAGTCACCTGTACCTTTCATTATCGCAGAATCGACCTGGCCACCGATTTTAGAGCTTTTCTGGTAACCGGCCAATGTGCGGAGGATCATCGTGCAAAAGAATGACACAGCATTTTCTATTAATTTTGTTCACGTCATGTTTTCTAGTAACAATTTGCCACCTGGTTCCCTTACTAACAATTCTGTACAAGTTATAAGCAGTTCTAATGACCTGGGCAACAGATATGCTGAAAGCTTACAACAAACCAAGTATTATGTTTGAGGCTTTTATGATGATTTGAATTAATCAGGACTCTTCTGGTAAGAGGTCTGTTACCTGGGGTTGAAGTGAGCAACAGGTGTGGTCATCATGAGGACAAAGATGGTTATCATCACAAATAGGTTGCAGGGTACAAAGCAAAATGGATGATGCTTATAGCTCCATGCACAAGTAATGTTGTTAGTGTTCACCTCTGTTGACTTGTCTGAAAGCGATGTTAATCTCCTTTGCTTGTAATTAGCCGCTTGCAGTGATTTGCTTCTTGTTAGATCTCTCCGTTAGGTTAATACATGACTTTGTGCATCCATGGCTGAAATCTTTTGATCAAATTTTTATACTTTATTTCTCACTTGATTTACTTTAGTTAGTGATAATTAGATGGTGGATATTTATGCATATGAAATATGTAGCATTGAGTGCAATTTAGGCTTAGATAGTGAAACTAGAAGTGTAGGATCTATAAAAAGTTGCACCTTCTTACTTTCCCCTCAACTAACAGAAGTCTACATTGCACTCAAATTACTCATACTCCTCCCAGATTTCACAGTGAATTATTATTTATCACTTTCAACATTTCTAAATATAACACTATAAGCAGATTGTAGTTCAGTAGGCGTATTCACACCTAACGTCATGATTGTTAATAAAGCATGAATCGTACAAGCATTTTAGTCTAAAAATATGCATGTATTCTCATAATTCTAGTGTACCTCATAGCTATAAAAATCATAAAATAAAGGGTTAGAAATGTGCTTCAATAAACCATCAGTGTAAAAATAAAACTTCTTAAAAAAACATCATTGAAGCCAAAGTCCAAATAGCAGCAAGAAATATCACTTTTAAAGATAATCAGATAATTCTGATGTACTTACTGGGTTGACCAGCTCGTTGCCTCGCTTCTTCTTCTTCAAGCATTCGCAGAACCGCACTGTTTTGTAAATTCGACGGCTTGGCCAGCTGATTGAAATCGATCCTGCAAAAATCACCAAAAAGGAATATACAATTTCTGAAGACTTTTAAACTTAAACGGGCACTTAGTGCCCATGCAAGACCTAGAACGATCAGATAGAACTTATGCAACACATTCAATCACCGTTAACCCCTATGACAATCAATATATTAGAAGAAATATTTGTGAACACCATGACAGGTCACTTTAAAAAGATGGAATGATATGAAACAGAATATTAGGGAGCGTATCACCTTCTTTGAGCGAGCATGTTGACGGACAGGAGATAGAACACGACACGGGAGAAAATCGGTGGCGGACCATGCACCCCGAGGCCACCATGCACGAAACTAAGTCAAGTACGACAGTGTTCGCGGCTTTGCGCAACGGTTTGCCTGCGACCAAAGTTTATTTCTAACCCGTGTGATTCGGTCCTCTGAAAATAACGGTCGACTCGCCAATGACGACGGGATGGCTGATTCATCGACCCGCAACCGGACAAAACAATGGAATACAGATCCGTAACGACACGTGGAGCGACAGGTGTAGCGTCTGCTTTAATTGACGCAAGGTGGTTTATGTCTGTCCTCTCGTTGAGACCAAATTTATATCTATTCCTCGTGGTTACTGTTCAACATTCAGACTACCTCTTTGGTACACACTGTTTCTTTAATTATAAATCTTGTTATCAGATTTAGTGAAATTACATTTGAGTAAACAATGAGCCACTGTATCAAATTCTCATCAGATTCCTTATCACACTATTATTTCTTCTGGTTGATTGTCAGGGTTGATACTCTACATTACTAAAATAATGACATAATATTAATGCTGTGGTTTGTCTACGCTTCCCTTTCATTCATTAGTGAATTATACAAAATTTGTAGTGTCCATACAGTTTATTAATGATGTTAGTACTTATTGAACATTCACTTACCCAACTGCGCCATTGGCTAATACTTGAGTTTGCCTATCCAGCGTTTCCTGTATCGCTTGTGGTGAATACAAGTTGATCGGAGAGTTGAATTGTTTGTTAACAAACATTGCCCTCTGAGTGGACATACTCGCGTTTCGCTATGAATAATTTTCAGTCACTGTAACAATAAAGAATAACAAATACATTCTACATAAAACTGTATTTATCTTTTATGCACTTAAAATATACTGATTTAGCAGTTTGTGTTATAAGTTCCTGTAAGGACTATTAACTAGGACATATTTGTGTATGTTGATTACTTATAAACTTGATACTTTTCTATCTTTTGTAGTACATGTATGAAGATGCTAGTAATTTAATAATTAATGATAATAGTAATTTTGTGCTTAGATGCTAAAATATACTTTCTGTCTTTCCGCTTAATTTGAATCCAATTCAATATATCTTCCTCTCCTAAAAAATGTATCCTTCAAGAAATTGGGTCAAATTAATTAAAACAAATAAGGATTTAGTATAATTACTGTTTGGCAAAGAGACCCTAGTGAACGTCCTTTAAATTATTCGGCTAATCGAACATTAATTAAATGTCCACGACTAACAACTTACAAAATTCAACAAATCTACCTTGTGTTCGAGTTCTGTTGTTTTCGAGACTTTGCCAAAGATTAATTACGAGTTAGAGACAGATTGGCACGCGAACACGTTGGTGGTAACGAGATCGAACAGCGAGCAATCTCCTAACTGAAATCGACTGTAAAGCCAACAACGATGATTCATCGTTAGCTCGAATTTTCATCCGATGGATTCGTGTGTTTTCACAAGCATGAAAAGCGTGAACAATCTTGCAACGTGCAAGTGGGTCACGAAATTATCGCCCCTATGTTTCGCGAGTGTTTGGATATTCGATATTCAAAGAGGAGACGATCGTTTGAACGGAAACGGCTCCTTGAACAAGGAATACGTGCCAAGATGCGGGAGATGGCTATCGAGAAACGAAACTGTCAAAACTGTGAGATCGAGGGAAGTGAGCTTTTAACTTGCAACGTTATTGCTGGCTCCGTATCAGACCTGTCAGACATACTTGGAGTTCACTGACATACACTCGCTGAATCATTACAACTTTGCACCTTAAATAACTTGCTTAGGCATTTGTATTAAGGGTGTTGAGTGCTTGGAGAAGTATTCCATTTTACAGAATCTAGGTATGATTATTAATTTTTTTTTACTGTGGACTTTTGCTATGTTGACTGCAGACTTTCATAAATACCAGAAGCACTCTAGTATTGCAATGCATTAGGAGATTACAAGTAAATTCCCAAGTTTACAATTTCTAATCCCCTAATCTTCAAATCCCGAATTTTCAAATTTCATCCGTGGCGATATAACGAGCGCCAGCTGTATTGTAGACATATGGTTTGTAACAACTGACATCATCTCACCTGTGCAAACAGATTTTTGGAAAAGTAATTTGTCAAAGAAATATATTAATCATAAGAAAAAATTACCTGGTGTATTTACTCAATACACCTGAAGATGTATTGAAGAACATACTTCCCCTGAGACACATTTTCCTAATGTCAATAGTGAAGCAGTTATTTAAGGCGCACATTTATAGTGACTCACCCTGTATACGAGCTTTAGAAATAGAAGCGTCTTGTTTACCGTGTACACAACCACTTGCGAGAGGAACGTTGTCATGTTAGGCACGAGCTTCGAAATGAAAATCTAAAAAAATAGGTGAAACATGTTTTGCGTCATTTTCCTTCGATTTAAAATTCTTTTACGATTGCCAAGGTGATTTTTAAATACGTTACTTATCTATATTCATTCGTGATAAGACGTTTTTGTATACTTATCGTATATGAATAGCAAAACAGGCGATAATTAAAACTTACAGTGAGTCACGTACATGTACCATGCTAATTAATAATCTTTCTGGAAGAAATATAAAATGTTAATAAATGAAAGTAAGTAATTGATTATTTTACTCAATACAAATTGTTAATGACAGTTGTAATAAATTCAATGTATCTGTGATGTTTCACTTTTCCCGCCATTTTTGTTTATAGTAGTTTTATCTACCCTATCAAATATTAATTAGATTCAATTTAAATATAGTTTCATAAATAATCTATATTGAGTATAAAAAAATATAGGTAATAAAACTCCGATCCTTAAACGGTTTAAAATTATTTCCTAAACCTTCAGCACCTGCAGCCGCCATTATGGATAACCGTAGTCATTAGCGTAGAGGGTAAACTTCTCGCTGTAAGTTAAGAGCAGTGTAAAAATATCAATGACAAAAAAAACTGTGGTTATACAATATTGTATAACAGAAAAAAGATCGCGTATTACATTAGCTGAATCGTTAGAGTGGAACTCGGTTACGTGGGCGAATCATAATGGCAAGAAACTCGGACGAAACGGTGAAGAACTGAAAAACGAAAGGTATACATACACACACGCATACGCACGATAGGGTAAAGTGCGCGTTTATCTTATGAAAGTTTCGGATTCTCTCTGACGCGTCCCTGGTGAACAGCCACCGGTAGTCTACCGCAGTTATTTTTGCTGCGAAATTCCTCCGAATATATCTACATCGTCCGCAAAATCTCTACATCTCTCCCTCTTCCACCTCATGACCCGAGGCATGCGATGGTATATACTTCTGGGTCGTATTGGATTACATGGTATTCGCGGATAGGAAAGAAAAACGTGATTGGAACATCGATCGAACATTTAACATTATTGATCGATACTTCATCGGTACTGTTGATATCGTACGACTTTCGATATGATTGGAAATTCTACAAAAGTATCGATACACGTTTGACACTAGTACGTACTTATCGACACCTGTTTGACACTTCTACGAAAATATTATAATTAATAAATTATATAAATCATCGTGGCAAGCTGACAGTCCCAAAGAGATAAGTAACCTTACCGAGAAATAAGCGAAGTTTTTTCTTCAAATTACATTGCCAAAAATATTTTTAATCCTTTAACCGATCGGTGTTTTTCGAGACACAATTTCTACGCCGCTTTACATAACTCATATCTATTCCAAGATTTCGTTCGCAGGTATTTGGACGATGCTCTAAACTGTTGCAAGTTCGTCGTGGAAATTCGAATCTAGTGCCAATTCAAAAAAATCACTGTACAAATATGCATATTAAACTACGCTTCGTTATTTCCTAACCAAATGTTTGCGTACGTTAGCGTTTGTGTTTGAAAATTTATCGTCGATACAGTTCGCTATCGATACGATCGTTTTGCGCGCCAATAAAAACTTTTGGCCACGCTTTACATGTTACGAATAACGTTTTCTGGTAATCGAGCGGTATCGAGCACTGTCGTCACTGTTGTGCTCGAAATAGTCAAACAACATTGAAATTTGACACCGACCTTCCGTGCATGGTAGAAAGAATGCAACTGAAAATTCGAGAATCCTGTTTTCATGAAATTATAATAGGTGTCGCGTTCGTGTCGTGTCGATGCGAAGATTTGAAAATAATTGTCAAGTTCTAAACAGTTGATGTCGATAATCGTTTGCAATGACTGTTACCAACAATCGCTTTCAGGGTCGATTCGTATCACGGCCGAATTCGCAATCGCGGATACGTTCGTGGGATTTCGTAATACGCCTCGTTACCGACGCGGTTTTTTTGCGTCGGAAGACTCGCCAAGAAACCGCGCGAAAGTGGCGGAGGCGAAACGAATTTTCTTCGAATTGTTTGAGAAAATAAACAAAGCACTCTTTTCGCGCGCAATGCAAATATTTGAATTGATTCATTATGTCGTGCAATAACAAACGATTCGCTCGGATAACGGAAATAAAAATCACACAGCATGCTGTTTTATTCAACGAAAAGAGGTTACGAAAGTTGTTTATCTTTTTTATAGTATCAAATGAGATTAACGCAAGAACTAATTTGTTATCATAAAAAATTGTGTTCATCGTGTTTATCTTGATTGTAGAATGTGAACCAGTATGAAAGCTTGAAGGAGACTAAAATAGATCGAAAGGATGTAAATACGAGCGGATGAAACTGGCCGAATAATTAGTAACGCATAATTTTGCAGAACGAAGTAAAAGTGTACTATATGTTTTTAAATATTACATAAATCTTTTGAGAACAAAAAAGAAAAGTTATAGATCCAGATGTTTGTTAATATTATAATTTGTTGATATTAAAAATTAATGTTAAAGAAATGAAGGTAACCTCTTTACATAATTTATGAGGGTAATTTTGGGACATACTGTGTATATAAAAAATATAAGGTTATACATTACCATTCAGTGCTGCAATTTTTCAGTTACATGAGATACATCCTGAGAAGCTCATTTAACAACACAGAAAGAGGTGGTAAATACTAATATTAAATCCAAAGAACAAACTGAACTGTGTGCACTTCAAACAGTCTGTATGTGAAGTGTTGTGTATTAAAAGCATGGTAACTTTGTAATATATTTTTTGATATCAAAATAAGTGATGTATAATAAATTGTAAAAATAGGTAATTGATAATCTACAATTTTAAATGATCTCTAGTGTGTTCGTTATTTTATATACTAATTTTTATTATTTCTTATTGTTACTTAGACAATTAATTCTTTATAGAATTGAGAATAAAGGAACATGTTAATGAACTAATGTGAACTATAGTATTTGTTGGTAATGTTAAAGAAGAATAGTGTATCAACTCTTAGAGAATGAGGTAACACCAATAAATTTATTGTATTACATTGTATCATATAATTAATCAACATAAAGTATCTACTGCATAATTTATGTACATAAAAAAATAGGTGATTGACCTTTTATGTAATGGACGTGAAAATGTGCGTGTGGACCGATGAAAACCGTATAAATACTTGAATGCGAGTGTAACTGGTTAAAGAGGAGGTCGTGAAACGCTATCCGTATAAAATTGCACGGTTAAGCGGCGTTGAGCCTTTGATGTCCGATAGGATTGCCCGATCGCGAGAATTACGAAGACGTTGAAGTGATTCATCATTGTCGTAAAGCAAAATATAAAGAAATTGAAACGACCAGCGTCACCGTTTCACACTCAACATCCAGCGAGTGACGCTAATGTGCCATCGCAAAATATTGCGTTCGTGCGGAATTTATCTTCGTTTTATGCCGTCTATTTTACCAAGAACCGAAGACAATACTGCCAACGTTTCTTTCGCACGATTCTGCTTCTTGAAAAGCAGAGCATTCTCCATGCGACACTGGGGGCGGAAATGCGGGAGAACATGGTGATCACGATCACGGGCACCTACCTTCGCGTTAAGAACGCAACGCACGCGGGTTTCTCGGGTGGCGAAACACACTGGACTCGGAAAAGCGAAAGCACCGGGAGAAGCAGCAAGAACCACCCCCACTCTCAATCGGAAGAGCCGTCGAATCGTTCTTCCTTCCTTCTCCGACTTATTGTTGGTTATTTTCGAACCCCGTTCTCCGCCAATCTCAACATCCGACAGCTCTCACCTAGCAAGCGTGGGAATCTGTTTCGCGTTTCCTGAAATTCTCTTCAACGAAACAGTCAACCACCCTCCGACGGCTCGTAAGAATTCGCGGTGGTAGGGCTGCAGCAATGAAACCAAACTATTCAGAGCGATTCACATAACTGTAACGAGACGTCTGTTTTATGACGAGTAAAAGATACATGGTTCATTGCCTGTACAGTAGTGACATTTTTAATAATCTCACAAAAAAATGTTTGAAACTTATTCAATCTTTATTGCTTCTAACAGTATGAAATGTAAATGTGTATATCTGAAGCTTTTTAGATTTATCTCTTGTTTACAGAGATCTAGAAATCATTTCATAGAAATTTAAGCAGAGGAGAATTTATTTTTAGAAATCTAAACGTCAGTTTGTTGATATTGGCTCGTTAGTTTTAAATTTATGGCGTTTTTTCTTGTTTAAATTTTTAATATGATATAGGAGATATTCCTCGTGAAAATAGAGGAAGTCCAGTCCGCACTTTGGAGAGGGGATAGAAGTCTCCTACCCTGGTCCCTTCAAGTACACCTGTAGAAATTAAGATGTCAGCGTGAAGATCGTCTCAAGGTCATAGACTCCTCTGCAATATCTTAAAAGTGTGAAACTAGCAAAATTTTTAATTTTTAGCTGTGAGTGTATGCATTTACATTCAATTTAAAAAAGTCTTTTTTAGAAGATTGTATAATGCAATGCATTAAATTATTCATTTATTGAACAGAATAAAATTTCAATTTTATATACAAGTTTTCTATCATACAAATTTTACAGAGAGCGAATACGCAATAGCATATACTACCGACACATTTGCAATTACATTAAGAGGTACAGGAGTGTTTCTTACCAAGAGAGCTAAACACAATGTACATAAATTTATTTTGACTTCTGTATAATAGTCAAAAACAGATGGCCCTATAATTGTAATACAGTTCACTATAACAACTGTTTACCATCTAAGCCGTTTCATTCCGCTATTCGCAGCAGTAACGACGAAAGAAATGTATCGTGTCTGAACGGTCGATATCCAACGAAGACTTGTTGGGGTAAAACCTACTTAAACGATAATTTCATCAATTATTACTGTGAAAGCCTCCGAGCTGCTGCACTCGTCGCTCTTTTCATATATACTGTAATTACCTGAAACTATTATTATCGTTTATATATAAAACATCGTAATAAGAAGTAATAGAAGACAAAGTTATATAGGAAGAAATTCGAATATGTTTCAACGACTGCGGAGAGTAGATGGTTTCCCGCCGTTGGGAAGAATGGAAAATCAATAATAGTTACCGGCATTACCGACTCCACGATGACGAAGGCTTCGAAACGACTTCTCCTCTCTGTCAGACTTGACTACGTTTCTCTTTCACGCGCGTTAGAAAGGCTACGAACTGCATCCTCCATCTTTACTGCACGACAGCGCCGTGAGTCCGCCATTGGCCAACCGTCGCCGCAGCCGCCGCCATTATAGATTCCGTTGTGTGTGACTGAGTCTCGTTCTCCAGAGTTTTCCAAAGAAAACTTGTATCTCTCCGAAATCAACAGTGAAATATCTTTGGAATTAGTTGTCAAGTAACGTGGTAAACGTCGGAATGAAAACATACAGTAGGAAAAAGGGCGACAGCCCAAGCAACGTAATCATTCATGTGAACGAGCTGTGCCGACTGTGCTTGGCAAAGGAGGAGGAGATGGTGCCGATTTACGACGACGAAACTATTCCTTTATCCCTGCGAATTATGGCTTGCGTTAACCTGGAGGTGAGTTCGACTGTCTCGTCAGAGTGGTACACGGAAATTGCGAGTTACAGTGACATCGATTATTTGTATTACGCAAATATTATTTGAAAGCTTATCGAAAAATAGGAATCTAGTTTATCTTTCTACGTGTAAGTATCTCCCTCTCTCTTTCCCTCCCGATCTTGCGATTGCTCCATCTTTTTTTCTTTCGTGAATCACTCTTCGATTTTCGTTCCTGTTTGTAAAGGAGCACTCACACTCAGCGACTGAATACTTTGCGTTTGTTCTATCGGATGACAAGCACGAACGAATGCTCTAAGAAGAATATATGTTCTTGGTGTTTTTCCAAAAGTGATTCAATTCGACGAGTTTCAAATTTGGCGCGTTTCGATGCGATGCGATTCAGTTTGGGAAGTTTTACCTCATCTCGATTTAATTGGCGCGTTCCATTCAACGTAATTTAGTTCATCGTATTTCGGTTTTAGTTTGACATGATTTAAAAAAATATTTCAGTGCATCATATCAAGTATTTCAAGCACGAACAAATGCTCTTGCTCTTTGCAGATTTCTGCTCTTGCTCGTTTGTTGTGGACGCCTCCTAAGCGTCACTCATACACTGCTATGCGATCAAAGAACGCATTAGCTCCCTCGCAACGCGCGACACACTGCGCAAAGCAACTACCGGCTTTACCGAGTTATCGACTTTGCATTCACGATACGTTGACGCCACCTTCTTCTCTTTCATTACAGGAATCTAGACGAACTGTATCGTTCCATTACAGATCGTTTACCCTATGAATTTATAGAAATCTGCAATGTTAAGCCTTTTGCACTAATATTGGCGCCCTACTTCTTCCACCTTTCATATACCTATTACAATTGAAATAAATTCAAAACCCTATCCTTTTATCATTTTCAGAATTTTAAATAATATGAAACTGGAATTTAAAATAAACTACCATTAAATAACTTAAAGAACATACAGTTTAAAAATTTGTTTACTTATTTAAATAAAGATACAATTTTTCAAAACTATTAAGTTATAGAGTAATATTGTATTGCTTCAGGTTTCAACATCTGATACATAAAAACTGATAATACTTTTTACTAGGTTTATGAAGAAGATGGTCTTCCAAACATGATTTGTCATCCCTGCAAGTATCAGTTGGAGAAATCCTACCAGTTCAAGAAGAAATGTGAAGCTGCTGATGCTAAACTTCGGAAACACATGAAGCTAATACAACAGTTAACTGGTCAGAATGAAGATGGAGAGAACCAAGATAACAGGGATGAACTGGCAGATTCTTCCAGTAGTGGAAAATCTAAACAAGTTAAACAATTGTTGGCTGATCTGGTATCGAGTAAAGGTGATAGTGGACAGACTGATGGAGAACCAATTGAAGTAACAGAAGAAGAACTTGTTGGTGGTTACATTTTAGGTACACAAGAACTTCCTATTTTAATTTCAAGATAATTACTTCTACAACATTTGGTTCTCATATATTCTGTTTTATTATTTTGACCATAGGAATGAACTCTGAAAACTTAGAAATGGAAGAACCTATGTCAGAGGATCCAGAAAATATTACATTAGTGCCTGCTGAGGAACGTGCTGCAAAAGCACATTGTACAATCCGTACAACGCGTATTAAACAAGAACAAGAATCTGAAGATGAGGCAGATGAAGTACAAAGGGCAATTGCAAATGCTGATCACAAAAATGTTTATGTGATGGAACTGACCAGTAACAATACTGGTCAAGGAGAGTCCTTAAAATTGCAACCAATAACAAATACCATAGGTAAACACACAGAATTTTTATACAGATGAAATTGGTGTATGTAACATGTACAAATAAACTATTTTCTTTTGCAGTTGAACCTAATCAAGAATTAAAGGTATTTCAATGCGACAAATGTCCGAAAGCATTCACACGAAGAATAATGCTGAAGAGTCACCAGTCTGTTCATTCTACACAAAGAGGCTTTACATGTCAAGCTTGCGAAAAATGGTTCCCTACGAGATCTGCTTTAGTGAGACACGAACGTACTCATACAGGTATTTATAATATGCATATTTCAAAGAATTAAATAGTGAGAACTTTTTCACATGTATGATTATGACTTTTACAGGTGAAAAACCATTTGGTTGTAACATTTGTCATCGTGCCTTTGCGCAAAAGGAAATTCTGCTTCGTCATCTTATGACTCATTCGGGGCAAAAACCGTTCCAATGTCAGCATTGTGACAAGAGTTTCACCCAACGCGAAGCGTTGAAAGTTCACATGCGAAGACATCAGAAATTGGACCCAAATGACATTCAGTTACATCACTGTCAACTTTGTCCAAAAGCTTTTTGCCACGCCTCTGGACTTAGTAGACATTTAGTCACACACACTGGCAGAACGTACAAATGCGTAGAATGCGAAAAATCCTTCACAGATAAAAGTTCGCTGTTAAGGCATAGTCGCATTCATGCGCCTAAAAAGATACTAACAAATTAGATTTAAGCGATTACTACAAATCACAATAACAGTATCACCGCATTAAATTAAGATTCACAGATTACGTTACTTTTAAGAACGTATGACATAGTTTTTTATGTTTTAGCAGTATATGGTTTCATGCAATACTTAATGATAATTATGTACTAACAATTTATTGAATAATTTTAAGCATGTGTATCTATGTATTTATATTTTGGATTTCAATTTCAGCATCAAGCTATTGGAAGACATTATCATTGTACACTTTACATTTTGAATGCACATTTTGTTAAAATTGTATATAAAATTTTTGCTGCAAAATTTCATTTACAATTTACAATTAGATTTATTGAATGCGTCAAGTATAATTATGTAAATATATTATATTATATGGTGTTAAATCATGTTTCGGTAACTTACGTATTTTATTGAAACTATAGATTAGTGATAATATTCGTCAAACAGAACATTTTCTTTTTATACAAAATTATTTTCTTATACGTACTTTCATGACATTTATATTATACATAATTTTAATGTACCTCTGTGTATATAACTTTAATTATAGAGATATAAATTAAACATGTTATATATACTTTTGTATCGTTTTAATTAATCCCGGTTAAATTTTTAGGATAAGAGAAAGACATTTTGTATGTAAATAATGATTGTGTAATGTCTATAATTAGGCTGAAGAAGGCATTTAACAAAGAACAAAATATACTTTAATGAAAAACTTAATCATCTTTTTATTCTTTTTTCTTACATTTAAACTATGAATATTATAATGTTATAAATACGCCGTGCAACAAACAGTTTATTTGCGGTAACATATTTTATCTATGCGTCGTATTTGTAATAGAATGTTTTAAATACACAAAATTGTAAAAACAAACTACTTTTATCTATTACATTGGTTTGATTTTATGCAATATTATATATCTACAAAGCCTATTATGAAAGATTACATAGGACTTTCTGTTCTAACCGATATTACAATTTACTGTAAAAAGGACTACAGTTTCAGAAAGTTGTATCTATTTTGTCAATATGTTTTATACGCCATGTGTTTTTATTAAAGTCAGGGACATAAATTTGTACAACTGTTTATCATTTTGTTACTTATACTAAAAATGATGTCGTTGGAATTTCTTCTGCTTTCTAGGCAGTGTATTGGAACGTTAGTAGCCGATGATTAGTGTATTAAGGATTTATTATAATGTAATAATACAAGTAATATGTACATAGTACATCAGTTGATTAAAATTACTATGTTCACAGAAAAAAATTGTTTCTATGTTTATATAACATGGTACTATTTTCGTTACACATCAATTTAATTAGCTAATTGCTCCAACAAATTCAAATGTACAAACCATAACACACGTAAAGGATTCTTTCCAAATAAAGTATTACACATTACCATCGAGAAAGAACAAGTTGTTATGAAATGCGTATAAAAATGATTTATTAATATTTCATTACAACTAATCGCAGTTTATTGTGTAACAGAGCTCTGTGAACTTGAAAAGTTTGTACAGTGTGTACAAACACTATGCGTACTTATTTTTAAAATTATAAGATTCTATTATCGAGGAACTTTAAGGATCAGTTACTAACTAATAATACAGCATGGAAACAAAAAAAGAGTAAAAATAAATAACGATCTGGTATTTTTTATTAAAAAATCCTTTTTATTATGACTTGCATACGATGATCTTGTGCATTTTTACACACTGCCAATACCATTACACGATAGATCATTACATCAATCTAACAGAAGGAAATCACTAAATTTCATTTACATCTTTGCCGATGTTTAAAACGTTATAGTGTCACAGGATCTTCACACTACAAATTGAAAAAATAACTTTCGAGCTCCGCCACACGACCTGTACTGGACCTCTATAAAATAAGGTCTCGTATTCAGTTTTACATTATTATTTGCTATACATTGCAAGATTGACAATATCTATTAACAGGCATGATCAAGTGTCTCCGTGCCAGTAGCTACACGTCCCTAACAGATGATTTTAGGTACAATAGACTCCCGTTATATTGCCTATAACCTCATTTTCAAATTTTCAAATTTGAGGATTTGGAAAGCTGACAATTTGTGAACTTGAAAATTTGAAAAATAGGTATCAGTGAAGTAAGAAAATAGGGATGATAGCTGACTCGTGAGCCACCACTTGGTCATGCTTGATCTATTACAATTATCTATTCAAACAGAGCAAAGAGGGAAACGTGTGTGTGTGTGTGTGTATGTATGTGTATATATAAATATATGAGTTGATAGTACCGTAATTATTTAAATTGAAACACATAATTAAAAAGATAGGTAATAAATTTGAACGAACAAACAGATTTAAATAAATGCGATACTATTAACCTCTGATCAATATATTATATTGCATTGTAGGCGTAGAGAGGTTATAAACAATATGAAAACTAATATGTAAGTTCGTTTCCTAATTGGTCACTTCGATTGTTTCCATTTTCCCACTTTGCTAAAATTAATGTACATAATTATTACCAGTTTACGTTTGCACTCGAACGATTAATAATTCTAATTGGGAAACGTACATGAAAGCGTCGTTATTATTACCGTTATTGACTAAAATTGCTGGGAAAGGTAAACACAGGTTATTAAAATATTACATTCACACTTTTAAAAGCAAATCTGGCGAGACTTTCATGTACGTTTACGATAAAGTACTAATACCGCTAAAAATTTGAGTGAACATTTTCATCTCAAATGTTTTTTGCTTAGAGGCACCGCCCGACGCTGCCAATTTATATATTTCGTTTTTTTTTTTTCAATAACGGAACATTGTCTCGTCCATGATATTGTTGTTCCTTTTATCATTTCTACTTCCAACACACATCACTTACAAGCCATAGTAATGAGTCGTGCTATTGGCAAATAAAATATGGTACGTGATTAACAAACGCACATAGGCAACAGACTCACAAATAACAGGTTCATTATTCACCTTTCCCTTTGTCGAGTTTTCATTTACACCTAATGATCGATAGAGCTATTTATTCATTTTCCAAATTATGAAGGAAATAAATGACTGTGTCTTCGTCAGCGCAACTGGGACAACAAAATTTGTACTATATACCACGTAATACCAAATATCTCATGTTGTGGAAAAAATCTAGTGTTGTTATTCCTGCTAGTATGTACTAAGTTGGCAAAAGGAATCGATAGACTTGGCGAATGTAGCGCGGAAGTTGGAAAATCTCGGACAAACGTTTACGAGATATAAGATTATTTGAGAGCGAGTTGATCGACGTTTTCGAGATAAAAAAACGTCAAACCTATTTAAACTTTACACTCTCATCAATCGAGAATTAAAGTTTTTGGCTGTTCCCAAGTAAATCCTTCCCGACCAAAGTGACCATACGTACTGGTTTGTTGATAAATAGGATTACGAAGATTCAATTCTCTAAAAAAAAATTACACCTTGCTGTGTTTACTAATTCCTTACAAAGTTTTTAATTTGGTAACGAAGCATCCAAATGCAGAATATAATTGAAAAATATACTTACTTCACAATTTTTCCGGGTCGTAAGTCGAAATTTTTATTAACTATATTTAAGAGTTCGTTTTGAGATAATTTGGATGTACCATAGTCAAATACTGTGATTGAGAGAGGTTCCGCTACACCGATGGCGTAAGAGACCTGGAAAATTAAATGTTTCAGTTGTAACAAATTTTTCATTAATAACAGTGATCACATTATTAATGAATATGTACCTGTACGAGGCAGCGTCTGCATAGACCAGCTTTCACTAAAGATTTGGCAACCCATCTTGCTGCATAAGCGGCAGATCTATCAACCTTTGTGAAATCTTTACCAGAAAACGCACCACCACCGTGAGCTCCCCAACCGCCGTAAGTGTCGACTATTATTTTACGACCAGTAAGACCAGCATCACTCTGTAAGAGGAAGTTTACTGTTAAACTTGATGTGTATAATTCACTTGAATGTAGCACAGGGAGCCTAAATGCTTACCTGTGGTCCACCGATAATAAATAATCCACATGGATTAACATGGAAGATTGTTCGGTCATCAAGGTACCTTGCTGGAATTACTTCTTTGATAACCTTCTCCATAACTGCCTTCCGTAATTCTTCTAAACCAATTTTTTCACTGTGTTGTAACGATACGACTACTGTATGAACTCTGATAGGTACACAGGCACCATGATCCATTACGTATTCGCAAGTGACCTGATTTACAAATGTAATCGTATCAGATAACTATCAACTACTATATCTTAAGAAGAAAAATGAAATTACAATATGATTATTCTCAGTAGTGTTGTTAACATCATGGCATTCAAGAGTAGCAAATACTATTGGAACATCATTGAATAATCTTAATATTTGTAATGAAAATGTTATTCGATTAATCTCATAATACATACTTGTGTTTTTGAATCCGGTCTCGCCCACCATAATTCACCACTTCGCCTTAGCTTGGCAATTTTTTGATTTAACTTGTGTGCCAACACAACAGTTAATGGCATACATTCATCGGTTTCATCTGTTGCATATCCAAACATCAGACCCTGATAGAAGAATTTGAGTTATTCCAGCTAAAATTTATGAGATTTAAACTTGAAGCAGGAGATAGATTTAATCAATGTCTTTAATTAATTTGCGATTATGTAAGTTCATAATAAGAGGAGTCAAGCGTTAATAAAGGGCACAAAGTACATACAGCATATGCAAATTGAAGATATAATTAGCAACTATACCTTACAATGTACTACAATGGGTTATTTTACGTGTGCAAAAAAAAAACGCGTTACACAGAGCAGAATTGTTAAGAAATAGTATAGGATAAATATGTTAAATTATTCAGGAATTTGTATTACTTATATTATACCGTCTGCAACATACACTCCAATATCATTATTTTATTAAAATAAAATCTTCAAAAAGTGTTAAAAACATTGGGATAAAACTTTTAAAAATGAACTTAACGATACCTAAAAATTTATTACCTCATTTGCAAAAATAACTGATTAATATTACTATATACAGTGGCTTAAACACAAGAATAATGCTGAATGTAAATAATTGAATACATGTTTTAAGTTGGTGCCAGTAAAACCAATGAAGAATATTAAAAAAAATCTCAGTGGTGTGTCTAAATGTTTCATATTCATTGTGCATACAATCAACCATGTAAAGTGTGTACTAAAAAGCCCAACAGCTACTTCCTAAATAGCTTATATATCTAGAAAGTAAAACTACAGAATGCAGAATATAAGAGATGTTACAGCTTACTGCTGCTTTGTATAGGGAGTAGTACCCTATATCACATATTGATAATGAAAGTAAGATGATGTTTTTAACAGAATAAAGAGAAGAAGAAAAAGCTTGTAAAAGAAACAAAAAATAAATTCTAAAGAAATATTCATGCCTTTACCATAATCAATTCTAGGCATTAAAGAGAAACTAGCATATCAGATAACAGAGTATGTACATGATGAAAACATGAAATGCAGGATAACAACATCTAGATTACTACATGTATCTACAGTAGGAATGTAAAAGCATTGCATTTAGATATTAGACAAAATCTAGAAGTAGGAAGAATACAACTAAGAGTATACATGTTAATTACAAAGCTACAAAGCTATATCTAGCATTAGAGAAAACATAAAGAAGAAGAAAAAGAGGAAGAATTTGAAGTGTATGATCGGAATGCTAAATGACCTGATCTCCCGCTCCCACTTCTTCATCACTACGGTTTTCATGAACTCCTGCTGCAATATTTGGTGACTGGGCATCAAGCGCCAATAGTACACTGCAGAGCTTGTAGTCAAAACCTGTAGAAATTACATGAATAAGATAAAAATGTTCGTTTCCACGAAAGTGGACACTGCTTCACGGAATTCTGTGCTTTAATGTCTTATATCCAGAGCTTACTGTGCTTTTTTTAAGTAGTAGAAATTTTCAATACTATCTTTTCAGCATTATTGCACCATTTTAATGGAAATTAAAAATAATTATTCCTACCTAATTTTCTTTAGTTATCGCATTATGTAAATTAAAGCCCAATCAAAATTGTATGTGTATGAAATAAATCATGTTACTAAATGTTTCAACATATCTTGTGATAAAAATCACAATCATGATATTCATGAAATTCCTACTATATCATTGGCATTATTTATGTTAAACTGTGTAATATAATATGAATATTTTTAAATCTTACAACACAGAGTAAGTATTTGGACAACAGCAACACTCATTTACATACATAGATTCTTCACACATTCATACATAACACGAGGAGGTTCATGTTATAAAAACTCCACAAAATATGGTATAAGATGGAAGGGAAAGGGTAAAGGAATTTAAAAAATAATACATAAAGAAAAAAAAAACATAAAAAAATTAAAAAAAAAAGGTAAAAAGAATGTTATTGAATTATGTGGCTGCTCTGCGGCACGGGCTGAGAATGGGTTATGTACCTGATCACCTGCACCCACGTCCTTCTCTTCCCTGTCCACATGAACACCATCAGCGATATTTGGAGATTGTTGTTCGATCGCCACCAAAAGGTTCAACGTACGCCAATCGAATCCTGCCACGATCATGATATGCTTACGTTACATATTCATATGTGTTCTTTTACTTATTCTTTTCCGAAAGATAATGAACAGGATATTGGTCACCCAATCGATCGAGTCATGGAATATTCTCCAACATTTTGTTAAATTGTATGTAGCGTAAAGCACATCCTTTCATTATATAAATACACGCCATATTAAAAAAACAATTCACCGGATAAATACAGTAATCATTGTAAAGTTTAAACGTAGTGCTGGAAGCTTTCGTGCCATGATTCGACCGTGTAATTGTAAAATTAGATTCTAAAGAACCAAATGAGGCGAATTTTACGAGGGATTAGATAACAAAGTTTTCATCCGGCCACAGGGCATGCGTATGTCATAGAAGGAGAAAATTTCATATGTTAGCAAGGAAAATTTTAAATGTTTTAAATGTACATATAAAATAAATTTAACAAAATTTCAAGGGTATCAAAGGGTTTGGTCAAACATACATCACTGAGAAGAAGGAGCACAAAGAACGAACAAAAATTATTACCTTTCGACGAATCGTCATATCCAATGTGTTTAACTGTGTCTCGAACAATTTTCTGATAGTCTACCACAGCTTTCGATGTGATTTCACCACACAATAATACCATCCCTGTCTTTGTCACTGTCTCTGTATAATTAGAAGATACAACACAAAAATTATGTTATATAAAATACAACTTTATGTTTTGAAATCAGTTCAACTGTATACTATCCAACTTATAAGTTGTTGTTATAGCATAAACTTCTCTCTTACAAAAACTTACCACAAGCCACTTTTGCATCAGGGTCCTGCTGCAAGTGTGCGTCCAAAATTGCGTCACTTATTTGATCACACATTTTATCTGCAACAAAAATTTGAACACACAATTACAACATTACTAAAAACTTATTTTCAAGTCATTAATTGTATATGAGAAAGTATACAAATTTTAAGATGCACATACAGGGTGTCTTTGCTAAGATAATACCATTATTTGTTGATACAGAGACATCCTGTATGTATAAACTTATATACATGCATACATAATGTACATGTGTAGGTTGGGCGAGTGGTAGGGAGGCCCCTTCTATCCTTATAATTCTCTACATTCCCCTTCCCCTATTAGAGAAGATATCTATGCTCGCCAATGTACACACGCATACGCACACACACGCAACCTCTAAAAATAATTGCATAATCAAATACACATTACATCGTTAATTGCTTTACAATTGAAATACGTGTGAAAAAGTTTCGCCATGGCATTCATTCGTGACTGAAATTACCAATTTATTTCTAGAGCAAACTCACGCACGCATGTGAACATCTTATCAAATTGTTCGGTTGTTATTTTAGGTTATATCAACAAACGATTTCAGTTAAAACAAAAGAAAATAATAAATCAATGGACGATTTATGACTAGAAAATAATCGACCAGAGTAAGGGTTTACTTCAGTTAAACGCAAAAATGATGTAAAAAGCGAATATGCGTTTCATGATGAAGATTGAAAAATCGCATGATCGATACGTAGGTCAAAGCAAAGGTCGAGAATAAAAGTACAAAGAGAAACCTATAGAATATCTTGTAAGGAAAGTTGAGGCATTTTGATGCATGGAGCATAATGAAATATCAATTGTATCTCAATATCTACAAACATTTAGATGTTCAAAATATGACTAGAAAATGATATTTTATAAATAATTGTTTAAATATTATGTATATTCTGTTACAAAAGTGTATTGTAACAGAAAGTTTTCCTTTCTCTGAATTAGTTATCATAGTAATGATGATTTTCCCTATTTCCTAATGATCCTTTTTAGTTATTTAAAGGAAGGGATATTTTTAAGAACATGTCCTCTGCAGCCTAATGATATCGGACTTGCAAACATATCCAACTCTGCCTGTTACTATGCAATACAATGTTTCTTTTTCATTTTTATTGTCAGGAACTACGTACCTGGAAATAACAAAAGAAATTTTAATGAGGATAATATAAAAATAGCAATATTAGAAATAATATGAGGTATACTGCATTAAGAAAAGTTTAAAAAATGTAATAAACATATAGACATAGTTTCCCTAAAGCGCCATCATTTACTTTTTATAGAATCAAGCTCTGCTTATCCATACTTCATTGATACGAACAAATTAATGTGTAGTTTCAATTACATTAACTCATAACTATTTCTTTATTATCCAAACATTTCTAGTAAAGTGTAAATAAATGAATATTTATTGTCTATGAACATATTCTGTGTTTAAGAATTTCTCTTGTTTTCTATTCGCATTTTTTATTTTATAATTTTATATGTTCATGTTGGGAATGATCCAAAGTAGGGGTCAAAGTGTTGATAATGCAACAGAAGACGTGGGAGTCATTCTTTCTATAACAAGTTGTAATCATCAATGAGTTAACAATTTTAATTGAGCGGGAAAGATTTGCATTTGTAATACGTAATCCTCTTTATCAAACCCTTATCGTATGAATCACATACTCTATCCATGAGGTTGAACAATGCAAATATCATTTTACAGAGAAGCATTACTAACTGTTTTTAAACGTATAAAGTCCAAGTAGTTTTTAAAACCAGAATAAATTGTTAGAACCTAAAAATTGGTATTAATATTTATTCATGAAAAGTTATTCAAGTGCATGGAACGGGTACATCAATTTGCTCCAACTGAGCCTACATCAAATTACAATGTAAGAAGAGCACATGGCGACGCCGGAGGAGCTCGCTTCCTGTCCCCGAGCAATTAATTAAGAGCATGTTCGTGGTCTTTTGGTTAACCTCGTTGTTGCTCGATGCTCTGAGGACTCGAATAAAACGATGCAAGCAACCAGCTCGGCTGAATGTAACACAATCCGTGCGTTACGAAGCTTTTAAGGAAAGTAAGAAGAAGAAAACGCGAAAGGAAGGGTAAAATCGCGGCGTGCGCGCGCATCCAATGCGTGTGGTCCGTTCATCGAGTTTCATGGCGGCACATGCAACTCACCGACACGGAAAGTCGAAACGAAGTCGCAGGTGATCAGTCGAAATACGTGTTAGTCATGAGACGAAGGGATGATTTTTCGATTATCTACCTGGATGTCCTTCGCCAACGGACTCCGAAGTGAAGAGAAAACTGGTATCCTGTTGCAGCTCGGGCGGCGTGTGCCCGTTCGCGTATCCGTTCATGTGGTGAGCAGTCTCCGGCATTTTCCTTCTTTTCGCGCTCGTCGTTGAGGGATTCTCGTCAATTTCGTCCGCGATTCGAACTCTTTGGCCACGTGTTGCGGTACCGTTCACGGCTACCTCACCCTCGGTGTCGTTAACAGTTTTTGAAGAAGAGGAAATTCGCTCCGACCTCTACACCCTACTTTAGCCTCGCACGAGCGAACCCTAACACAATCACACCACGGAACTTAATAGTCGGCCAAGCGCGGAGCAAATGCACTGTGATCCACTATGGAAAGTAAAAGAGACTGCCCGCTCCCTGGTGGCCGCTATTTATAACCTCGGTGTCTTCGTGTTCGCTTCGGTTAATTTCGGGTCACGTGACGCTCGATTACCCGGGAGACGACGGTTGGCGCGGAATTCAATTCAATTCGAATGGACTCCACGTTGTTTTCCTTCTTCGCACGTGTCTTCTCGTCACCTTCAAATAAAACGTTACCTTTAGAAACTTTTCAAGCTTTTTATATAACGATTTTTTTTTTACAAAAAATCTTTATATCATTCTGTTTAAGTTTAAAAAAACTTATTGAAAATTAATTCAGAGAATAATGATGTAACAAATGTGCAATTTTATTAAAGTAAAATAGGAGCTTGTAATTGTAGATGTTAGAAGATGTACAATTTCTTTGGCTGACAAAATATTAATTATTGCAACAAATGAATGAAGGTTATTTGTAACAAAGGTTTAATTCGAACTTGTGTTTTATTTAAAATATTGATAATATTAATTATTAATCGTTCATTTTAATCAGAAATAAATTTAAATTATGTCAAAATTTAATAATTAAATATATTCATGGGTTTATAACTGCAATAAAAAAGTGGATTTTTCTAAAAATTTTTGAAAACAGTTTTATGTATATATGATTCATAGACGAGTCATTGGGTATATTTAACTATTATACTCACTCTAGAATAAAACGTTAGAATCATGTTTTTGACAAAAACAAATTGCCATTTTATTTTAGCATTATGTTAAATAAATAATTAGTATGGCGTGTATATTAATGTACAATTATCGCATGATTTTAACAACTATCGTTAGAAAAATAATCGGCTGCGATAGTAAAAGGGATTCGAAAGTTGTTATATAAAACTCGGATAACGCAACATCAACATGACTCTTGTAATCAACATTTCTACAGATAACGTTTGTATGTATAATGTTACTTGGTTGTGACGCAAACTTAAGGTAAAAGGTTAGGTACTAGGTTAGGTACTAAGCTAGGTATTAGATTAGATACTAGGTTAGGTACTAAGCTAGGTGTTAGGTTAGATAATAGGTTAGGTACTAGATTAGGTACTAGGTTAGGTACTAAGCGAGGTATTAGGTTAGATACTAGGTTAGGTACTAAGTTAGGTATTGGGTTAGATACTAG
Source organism: Megachile rotundata (assembly GCF_050947335.1). Lineage (NCBI taxonomy): Eukaryota > Metazoa > Arthropoda > Insecta > Hymenoptera > Megachilidae > Megachile > Megachile rotundata. The sequence goes on along the minus strand of NC_134998.1, from coordinate 8,799,727 downwards.
GTTAGGTACTAAGTTAGGTATTAGGTTAGATACTAGGATAGGTACTAGATTAGGTACTAGGTTAAGTACTAAGCTAGGTATTAGGTTAGATACTAGGTTAGGTACTAGATTAGGTACTAGGTTAGGTACTAGATTAGGTACTAGGTTAGCTACTAAGCTAGGTATTAGGTTAGATACTAGATTTAGTACTAGGTTAGGTACTAAGCTAGGTACTAGGTTAGGTACTGGGTTAGGTACAAGGTTAGGTATGATTAAGTTAAGTAAGTTTAGGTTGGGTACCTCTTAGGAGCTTTCTTATTGAAAAGTTTATAAATTCATCCATAATTTGTTACTTATAAAACATAAAAAAATCCTAAAACTAAAAATTGAAACTTTTGGCTTGCACATTAATTCTTACGATTATCTAAAAGAAGTCTACGTTGCGTCAGAGTGTACACCGGCATTTTCAAACAAAATGGCGTCATAGTATTTTCACTTTTCATAAACTAACTCGAATAACTTAACAATTTTCAAAGCTTTAATACCCTTAACACTGAAATTATCTAAGAAAAAATGAACATACGTAATTTCTCATAAAATGATGCAATTTTCATTCCCTAAATCGTCTCCCTAGGATAGCGTGCTACGCCGATGAGTGTACCAACCTTTGTTCGAAAGTTCCTTCGTAATCTGTTGACTCCTCGGAAAATGGTAGTGATGGTTTTTCAGTAATAAATGCTTGTCGAACTTTGAACCTGCCGGCAGATAAACACACGTTTCCCTCGACAGAAGAGAATTTGCACTGAATACATGTCCACGTATCTGTCACACTTTTATATGGCTTGCGATCTCCCTCCATGATTGGGGAACAACTCGAGTGGGGTTGAAAACGGTGTTCGCCTCACGGGGTAAAATATATTGGTCAGATAAGCAGTCTTTTCATGCAAATTCGATGAAACAACAGCTTTGTGCGACGGTTTCACGGAGGGGATAGCAAGGAAAATTTGTTGTGGTGTTCGGTGCGGTGAAAAATAGCTGATCTTCGCGGTCCGTTCTTCCTCTGAACTCTGTTTAACAAAGCGATACGAGATAAACGAGAGTTTCAATGTATTCAAAGTGTGCTTTCGGTGAAGCTCGTAAATTGATTTACGAATAAACACGACGAAATTATTGCAATTTACTGTTACGTTGCTGTTAACTCTTTGCAAATCGATTATGTTTTTTTGGAGTGGTAAAAATTAAAATTAACGTTGATAAATTTAAGGAACCTCCAAAAGATACTTAATAGTTATTAAGTAAAGCTATCGCGTTAAATTTGGAGATTTCTGAATTTTTAATTTTGAAAATAAGATCGAGGTTAAAGGTGTGTAGGAAACATCCATAGAAATTCTAAGCTGCATTTCAATATAAATGTATTGACGTTGAACATCATTTGACAATGAAGGTTCTCAAAATATCACATTCGCACCTCGTTCTGTTTAAAATAAATTTTCCATTGAAATTTAAATACAACCTTTTTTACCAAAATAGAAGACCATGACACTGCATCATGTCAGATATTTAGAATATTAGTACATAATCAGCCATTTTGTTTTAAAAATATCAGAGGAGCATTTATGCAGTCATTTTTAATGAAGATTAAGCTGTAAGTTGATATGGCATAAGTGTTATTTTGTGATACTTTTATGTCATCAAATCAGGTGAGAAGTTTTATTCTTAAAAATTGACAATTTAGCAGATGTTTCACTACAATTCAATTGGCAGACTTTTTTTTAAGGAGTATTAATGAAATTTTGTTGTAGACATTTTTATTAAGTCTTGGACTCAAAGTTGATGGTTCATGGTCGCCATTTTGTGTTACTTTTATGTCATCAAATTATGTGTGACTGTATTTAGAAATTAGTTATTTGTTCTGTAGAGTCAGCCATTTTGTTTGAAGAATAATATAATAGTCACTTTAGCTATTTTCCTCAAATATTAGGGTTTAGACTGACAGCCAACAGGCGCCATTTTGTGTTACTTTTATGTCATCAAATAATGTCTGACTGTATTTAGAAATCAGCTATTTGTTCTGCAGAGTCAGCCACTTTGTTTGAAGATTAATATAACAATTATTTTAGCCTGAAGATTAATATAGTAATTATTTTATTGTTTTAAAATAGCTATTTTCCTCAGATATTGAGCTTCAAATTGACACTCAACAATCGCCATTTTGTGTTACTTTTATGTCATCAAATAATGTCTGACTGTATTTAAAAATTAGCTAATTGTTCAATACAGTCAGCCATTTAATTCACAGATTAATAATATAACAACTTAGTTATTTTCCTCAAATACTAAGTTTCAAACTAATACTCAACACTTTATTTCCATGTCATCAAAATAATTTCACCCGCAACTGAAAGGTTAAGTCAGACCACTTCCATGAAACTACATATATTTCTTCCGAAGCAAATCATGATAACATCATATGGCAACAGTGACGTATATCTGTCCAACGTGATGCAACTTTCCTGCGATATCTATACATACAGAGTTACTTGTCAATCGCTTTTTTTGGCCAACGCAATCTGCTTTATAAAAGAAGAGAGAAAAAAAGAAGTGATCTCGTGTAATGTTTTCAGGGTGTGACAACACGTAACCATAGAACAGCATGATACAATGTCACTGACACAGCAGAACACGAGATACACTCGAATGGCGTGAGTAAGCATACTAGTTTTGCTGAGTGCTTTTCGAGTTGCGTAGATCTATTTCCATTTTTGTAATTTAAACTTTGTATCTCGAGTCACCGTTTCTGGATCTTTCTGATTATTTCCTAGTATCGTTTTGCGCGTTTTCCTTTGTTGTTTCAGTTTGTCATTTCCTTTGTAATTTGTAGGTTTGGATATTTGGAGGTTTTGGGAATTTACGAAATGGGGAATTACGGAGTTTGGAGATATGGGAGTTTGGGGATTTGGGAGTTTGGGGATTTGGGAGTTTAGGGATTTGTGAGTTTGGGAATTTAAGAAATGGGGAATTAGGGAGTTTGGGAGTTTGGGGACTTGGGAGTTTGGGGATTTGAGAGTTTGGAGACTTGGGAGCTTGGGGACTTGAGAGTTTAGGGATTTGGGAGTTTAGGGATTTGAGAGTTTGGGAATTTAAGAAATGGGGAATTAGGGAGTTTAGAGATATGGGAGTTTGGGAATTAAGGAGTTTGGGGACTTGAGAGTTTGGGGATTTGAGAGTTTTGAGACTTGGGAGCTTGGGGACTTGGGAGTTTAGGGATTTGGGAGTTTAGGGATTTGAGAGTTTGGGGATTTAAGAAATGGGGAATTAGGGAGTTTGGGAATTAAGGAGTTTGGGGACTTGGGAGTTTGGGGATTTGAGAGTTTGGAGACTTGGGAGCTTGGGGACTTGAGAGTTTAGGGATTTGGGAGTTTAGGGATTTGAGAGTTTGGGGATTTAAGAAATGGGGAATTAGGGAGTTTGGGAATTAAGGAGTTTGGGGACTTGGGAGTTTGGGGATTTGAGAGTTTGGAGACTTGGGAGCTTGGGGACTTGAGAGTTTAGGGATTTGGGAGTTTAAGGATTTGAGAGTTTATGGATTTGAGAGTTTGGGAATTTAAGATGTGGGGAATTAGGGAGTTTGGAAATATGGGACTTTGAGAATTTAGGAGTTTGGAGACTTGGGAGTTTGGGGATTTGAAAGTTTGTGGATTTGGGAGTTTGGGAATTTGAGAGTTTAGGGGTTTGAGAGTTTGAGAATTCGTTAATTTAAGGAATGGGGAATTAGGTAGTTTGGATATATGGGACTTTAAGAATTCAGGAATCTAAGAATCTACAAATTTGTAAATTCATAAATTTGAAAATTTAGGAAATGCACAATTTACAACTACAAAATTCGCAAACCTAAGAATACATAAAAATATCTAAGAATTCAATATACCAAAAATGTACAAACACCAAGTTAACAAAAATGTCGACCAGGGCGCCCGAAGCTCTAACGACGTCACTGTTCTATAAACTAACGTAATCAAACGTTGAAAAATCGTAATGTAAATGATTTCTACAATGTATTGGGAAGTCTGCAATAAACGAGGAAATAAAAGTTGTAAGATTATGATATATCTTGCTTAGCTCGTTTGGATTATCAGCGCTAACTGGACCACGTGGCAAATAAAAAGCTTCAAGGCTGCATCGAATTAAACATTCTCCACCATACACTCATTTATCGGGCATGTGTGTTCTGACCGCGAGATTTTCTACCGACAACCGCCCGTGAAAATGTGAACCAGATATTCAACATATTTTGTAAGTAATTTCGAGGAGACATTATCGCCTCTTTATCTCGGTTCATTCTTTTAATATAATAGTATCGGTCGTTTATTCGGTTGATTGCACGGTTCAATCCACATGAATTAAGCGTGATACTTTTCTGACGCAATCTTTCACTTAAAAGATACTGAAACGCGGGAAAACTGATTATCAACGTGCCTATAAAAATTGTTCTAATTTCTTATCGAAACTTTATCAATTTTCAATCAAAAAAATTGTTTGAAAATTGACAAATTTTTATTTTCTCAACAATTTTGGGAAACTCCCGTTATATGGCCGAAAGGCAGAAAACTTGAAATTGTACATAGAAAATATACCTATATAGGTACTAATTGTACCTTTGGGTAATTTTTATTATGTTTCCCGTAAATTTTAAATAGTGTCTCGTTATATTGCCGAAAGCAGAAAATTTGTAATTGTACATAGAAAATACACATGTACAGGTACTAATTGTACCTTTGGGTAATTTTTATTATGATTCCCGTAATTTTTAAATAGTCTCTCGTTATATTGCCGAAAGTAGAAAATTTGTAATTGTAGATAGAAAATACATCTGTGCAGTTACTAATTGTACCTTTGGGTAATTTTTATTATGATTCCCGTAATTTTTAAATAGTCTCTCGTTATATTGCCGAAAGCAGAAAATTTGTAATTGTACATAGAAAATACACTTGTGCAGGTACTAATTGTACCTTTGGGTAATTTTTATTATGTTTCCCGTAATTTTTAAATAGTCTCTCGTTATATTGCCGGAAACAGAAAATTGCAATTTCACATAGAAAAATTTGTTTTTCTGCACCTTAGGGAAATCTAAGAAATTAAAGGTTGTCTTTTTCACTTACTACTGAAATGCTATTATAATAATTACATTTTTTACTTTCAGCTTATGTAAATATTTTCTTACGTTTCTACCTTCTGCACACGTGTTTCAATTTCTCTTTATCTGCATGATACGTTATCGTGTAAGTTCGAGTAAAAACATTGATAGTAATATCAAGATGCAACTTATTCCAAATGAATACATTGTTAACTGTTTATCTTTTGTATGTTTACATATTTTAAGTTTTTTACAGGTTACAATCATGTTACATATTCGAAATATTTTAGCATGTTAGATATTTTAAATATTTTCGTTTTGCAAGTACCGATATTAATGCTAATATAAATAATCTTATTAACCAGTAAAATTAGTTGAATATATTTTCTCTAACAACTCAACTTTTCCTTCCATAAAGATAAAACTTAATGCATTTTACATTTCTATTTTACGTAATATATTAAAATTCAAAACGCTCTTTTTCTCATGTAAATAAACGCATCAAAATTTCATGATCCTTTTGAAATGCGTCGTACTTTAAAACTGTCCTTTGCTATTTTTCAATTTCACCAGAATATTTACACGAACACGTAATCTTAAGTTCCATATCTCCCGAGATAATGAACTTGTTTTGTAAACAGAACATTACAAATTTTCGCATACATAAACTATGCATCTTTTCGTTTACTTTAAAAAAACATGTCTTAATACGTGTTCCTTACGTGTGTACTTAATAGGTGTTCCACGTGTACGTCGGTGAATTTGAATTTTCGCGCGCAAAGTAGGTGATGGCGGGCGGAATCAGTGAGGGGTTCACCGACCCTTGACACTGAGTCGCTTAAGTAAGTAACTTATACATGACACCGAGTAGAGACAGCGGAGAATGACTGAGAAAGGGAAGAGTGGTTTGCCTTAACCTTGACCCTGACAACCTTTCAGCCCCTTGCTCCCGCGTCCTCGCAAAAGATACGTGATCTCGCTGTCTCTTTCGCATCTTCGCTAGACCGGCTCGGACTTTGTCTTTTTCTCAGCCGTTTTCTCGCTACTATGTACAGGGTGCTTCAAAAGAGACGTATTTTGTTAGGATAGCACTGTTAAAATCAAGTACAAATCGTTTGATGTTGTGTTTGACCTTCAATATTATTTTTATGGGAACTTACTAACCTAACTTACTAACCTAACTTACTAACCTAACTTACTAACCTAACTTAATAACCTAACTTACTAACTTAACTTAATAACCTAACTTACTAACCTAACATACTAACCTAACTTAATAACCTAATTTAATAACCTAACTTAATAATCTAATTTAATAACTTAACTAAATAACTTAACTTAATAACCTAACTTAATAACCTAACTTAATAACCTAACATACTAACCTAACTTAATAACCTAACTTAATAACCTCACTTACTAACCTAACTTAATAACCTAACTTAATAACTTAACTTAGGTTATTAAGTTAGGTTTATTAACTTACTAACCTAAGTTACTAACCTAACTTACTAACCTAAGTTACTAACCTAAGTTACTAACCTAACATACTAACCTAAGTTACTAACCTAACATACTAACCTAAGTTACTAACCTAACTTACTAACCTAACTTACTAACCTAAGTTACTAACCTAACTTAATAACTTAACTCAATAACTTAACTTACTAACCTAACTTACTAACCTAACTAAATAACCTAACTTAATAACTTAACTTACTAACCTAACCACTCAGACGCCATCTAAGTGGTTAGGTTAGGTCATTTTGCCCAATATGGATAACCTTTAAATCTAGAAACTCTACATTTTTCTTCAGATTCATAAACATTCCCTATAATTTTCCCAACTCTCTGAAAATTCATTAAGACTCTCCTTCTCTAGTTTTTATGTCAGCTCTAAAATTTCTTGCATTTCTTTTAAACTTGTAGAACTTATCTGACTCTTTCTAGAAATTGAGGAAGTAATTTGTAAACTATCTACATTAAATAAAGTTTCATATAATAAAATAGAAAAGTTGTACTACCATAAAATAGTAAAATAGTCCATCACAAAGCTTCATATCATGCGTATTTCTTTTGAAAGAGCCTGTAGGTATAAACGCTTCTCTTTCACACGGAAAAAGCCGAGCACACGATCGATGCTCAACGAGCAGCTAGCTACTAGAAATAGACGAGTGTCTCCTAAATATTAAAGGGCTTTTCGAGTTACCCTTCACTTTCGATCAAGGGTTGTTTTTCTCGTTAGTTCAACGTATCTTAAACTTCCATATATTTTCTTTCATAAACAATTTTATCGTACCAAATTTTTGATCATTTTATATTTCTCATTTTTAAGTCTTTTTGCAAAATGGAGATGCAATTTTTTAAAACTGTTTAAATCGAATAAGGAAGAGTATTTTTAGGAATTGTTTTTTCTTATAAAATATTGGTCTAATTTTTCATTGTCGAACCTTGTCGGTTTATATATAGAGTCGAGGTTATCGCTGTTACGATAAAGATAGAAATGGAGATAAAGATAAAGTGGAAGTAGGTGAACGTCCGATTACTTTCAAGAGTACCTTTTTTATTCTAACCAATGTTAGAAATTAAATATTTCAAATCTTTGCAAGAGTAAATTTTGCTGAAGTGATTATACAGAATATTTTAAAATTAAGTAAAATTTGGGAATTTGGGAATTTGGGAATTTGGGAATTTGGGAGTTTGGGAATTTGGGAATTTGGGAATTTGGGAATTTAGGAGTTTGGGAGTTTGGGAATTTGGGAGTTTGGGAGTTTGGGAATTTGGGAGTTTGGGAATTTGGGATTTGGGGAATTTGGGATTTGGGGAATTTGGGATTTGGGGAATTTGGAATTTGGGGAATTTGGGATTTGGGGAATTTGGGATTTGGGGAATTTGGGATTTGGGGAATTTGGGATTTGGGGAATTTGGGATTTGGGGAATTTGGGATTTGGGGAATTTGGGAATTTGGGAATTTGGGAATTTGGGAATTTGGGAATTTGGGAATTTGGGAATTTGGGAATTTGGAAATTTGGGAATTTGGGAATTTGGGAATTTGGGAATTTGGGAATTTGGGAATTTGGGAGTTTGGGAATTTGTAAATTTGGGAATTTGTAAATTTGGGAATTTGTAAATTTGGGAATTTGTAAATTTGGGAATTTGTAAATTTGGGAATTTGTAAATTTGGGAATTTGTAAATTTGGGAATTTGTAACTTTGGGAATTTGGAAATTTGGGAATTTGTAAGTTTGGGAATTTGTAAATTTGTAAATTTGTAAATTTCTAAATTTGTAAATTTTTTTTAAAATAAGGCAAATAAATCTTAGAATCATGAATGGAGTGCCTCACTGCCCTAAATACGTGCTCGCAAAATCCACATGTAAACACGATTAAGCACCCTAAAGCGACCATGGAACATGAAAGGAAAACTGATAGACATTATCGAAATTCTCAGCTCGAATTACGAAACGAGCGATAAATTTCCAGAATCGTTGCTTGTTACACAAAAACATTACATTGAATTGTTTGTTGTGCAATAACCTAGTTTGCATCTGGTGAGCATGTATTGTATATTTCGTGACCATTATCGTATCGTTTTTCTGACATTTATGTCGTTCGGTACTTCTTAACATTTTGATAAGTTAATCAATGAGATTTATTGGAAAAATGAGTCATTGAAAATTCTACTTCCGATGAATGCTGCTTTATCTCGATAACGCTAGGTTTTGTGATGCAATGATTACTTGACAGTTTAATGTGTTGCATTGTTTTTTACAGTTTTAACACTGCTCATTATTCTTGGAAGTTCACTTTTTAAATTTTGAAGTAATAGTTCAAAGAAATATGTTGTGAAATTTCAAAGTTGTGAGGTTAAATAATTTCTGACTTGTAAAGTTGCAAAGTTGAAGAATTTAGTGTTTCACATTTGTGAATTACCAAAGTTCCAAATACTATTGATTTCAGTATCTCCAAATATCCAGGTCCCAAAGATCCAAAGTTCCAAATTTGCAAATTTCCAAAGTCTCAAACACTATTGATTTCCATATCTCCAACTCCCCAAGTCCCAAAGTTCCAAATTCCCAAAGTCCCAAGTACTATTAATTTCAGTATCTTCAAGTTCCCAAGCTCCAAAGTTCTAAAGTCTGAAAATTTCATACCCACAAGATTCCAAATTTCCAAAGCCTCAAATCTTTCTGCCATAAAAATCTCTAAATTTCCGAATCTCAAACTTCAAAAGTTCAGGAATTATTAAGTTTTGCAGTTCCAAACTTTCGAATTGTGAAATCAAGGACCCGCTATTTTAAAGGATCCGCCATTAAAGCGTACCCGCAGCGCCATCTTCGAACGCTATTCAGAACTATCGCTATACTTAACCCTTAATATCATAGATTAATATAGTAGATTAATATCGTCGATTAATATAACAGAATTTATAGTACATATAACCACGTGCATTTAACTTTGCATGAGTTTAGCACGCAGCACGGTACCTTCCGATGGTGGTGGTAATCCCCTACCAAAGCTGTTAGCTCAAAGTTTCAAAGATCTCCCACCGAACATGCAGCCTTACTATTTTATCACTTACAGAAAATAATCAAGCAATTATTGCTTTAAATTATATGGAATACTGTCGCTTCGTGGTAAATTTTGAAATTACGTTCGATCGCAAGAGATTACAATAAGAATTATACGATCCAAATAAAATAAAGGTGAATTTAGAAAGTGCTATGAACTGCATTACGGATTTATTCATTTGAGATACAGATATGATAAACATGGTTTCTGATAGTTTCACATTTTTCTAAAAGTTTTATACTTGTTAAAAATTCAAATTTACGCGCGCATTTTTAAAAAATGACGTCATCGACGGAAATGGAGCACGTGGCGCCATCTCTCCGGCGAACAGGGTGAACTACACGGTTTTGAAACAGCAGGTTCGTTAGTTCTCACTTATGCCGCTAGACGGCGCCACGGTTACTCATGTGTCGCCATCTAGCGGTAGAAGATGGGAACTAATTAAAGTGCTGCTCCAAAAGTGTGTAGTTCACCCGGTTCGCCGGAGAGATGGCGCCACTAGTTCGTTAAAAAAAAAAAATTTAATTAATATTGATTTTATTCGCTTAATTAACTGTGATATGAATTGAATTACATCGGAGTGCAGGACAAATTAACTTCGAATTGTTTTGACTTTATCGAACTATTATCAATTTTTTACGTCCTACGGATTTCGGTTTCATGTGCTGCCGCCTAGCGGTAGAAGATAGGAACTAATTAAAGTGCTGTTCTAAAAGTGTGTAGTTCATCCTGTTCGCCGGAGAGATGGCGCCACATGTTCAATTTTTGAAAAAATGCAATTTTTATTAATTTTATTGATTAATATGCTACATATTTATATTAAACACTTATTAATATTGATGTTATACTCTTTGTAATGTATTCCGTGGATCAGAAGATGCAGATTATATGTGCGGAACAGCTCGCACACTATACTGCATGTCGGTGATATAGGAAATGACATAACACTATAAAAAATTTCTTTCGAGTCGTCAAAGACTATTCTCATAGATGTTTTCTTCTGTAAAAAGTTTATTTGCAAGGTATAGATAAAATTGGAGCATGACAATTTGCTCCCGAAACGGTACATTGAGAAAACGCGGGAAAATATGAATCTTGAAAAGAATTTATGACTGGTGCTTTACAATACTTCAAAAGTATTTGTAAAAGAATACTAGCTATCAAAAATGTCTTCGGTGATATCGGTGTGTCAGATCACACTATTCAAAACAATATTACCTGCTTATGATATAAAAGATTCAAAAAATTTAATAAGATATCCTTTGTATCCTCGAAGTGTATTTAATCGTGGCAATAAATATTTGGAGCGTTATAATTATGGGTGCAGACACGATGAAGAGTTGATAGAAGTGCATTTTTCTCGGGTGCCGTTTCAACGTCGAATATAGTCCAGCCGACAACATTATGAGCGAGTTTATCGGGAACGAGGAGGCCAATTAAGCGGGAGATAAGTGTTCTGAATCGTTTATTCACGGTGGCGGCACATTAAGGAATTACCGGCCACGAGCGAACCGGGAACAAAGATGGAAGATCGTTGCGACACACTGTCTAGACTCAATGTCACAAGAACCAGTTGCATTAGTGTTTGATAATTTAATGTACATCATACGATGTCTCTGTCCTTTGACCTTGCTTTATGCTCGCGTTCCCCGATTGATAAAAGGCAAAAATATGTTAAAAGCGGAATGCACGAATAATATTATAACCGAACGAGCCTCCTCTGTTATGCAAGTATTTCGCTGTTTTAACGTCATTAGCCTCTTAAGAGTGTTAGAATAATTTACGAGTGATATTTTCACGAATGTTGACGATAAATCTGACGTTTATTTAGGGTGCTTTTGTGTAACCTGTCAACTAGGCCTTCGGAGGTTATGTCGGGAGATACGGACTTTCTAAGAAAATTTTTGTCACGTGATCTTTCTTATTGCGCATCTGTCAAGTTGACAGTTGTAAACGATTCCTATCGGTTATGTCAACTTTCTTTTTGGAAGTTTGCGAACTCGAAAGTTGAAATAAAAATAGTTGGAAAAGTTTGAACTGTGGAATTTGTTGATAAGCAATTTCGGAATAAATAATTAGGGAATAGATTATATACAATTAAGGCAGACATGGTGTATTTTAAATGATGTGTTTCGAAGAATAGGAGAGCCGTAATGACGCAGCGAGAACGACGGTTTTTATGAATTATTGCGTCAGGATGTAATTGCTTAATTATTCCCGATTAATCTCACAAAATGATGAATAGAAAATCTTAACAAATAAATTTTCAATAACGTCGTAATATTTGAGTCCAACGACATTAATTCGTAAACAACGAAGCTGTTGATTAATGGTTTCAATTAAAAATTATATTATACGATGTTGAAATCGCGACTTGCATTCGATATTGCGCGGAAGATAAACAAATCAATGGAAAAATATCTTGTTTATTTTAAACATCGTTCTATTTATCTGCAAATTTTGTTGCGTCTACGAAAACCGTATTGCAAAATATTTTACTGCATCGAATGAAAGTTCTGGAATGTATTCGAGTTTTCTTGGCGAATCTATATCAGAATCTGCTGACTATTGTAATACTTCTTTATGTACTTATACACTTCAATTTTTTAAAGAAAATTTTTTAAAGAAATTGTATTATTTTCTAGGAATTTTATTATAAACAAAAATGTACGTAAATTGTAGTCAATATTTATCTGCAATATTTAACATAAGTATTGTATGTACCAATAGTTTGTTATTGTGTAAACTATTGCTAAATGTTTTGCTTTTGATTATAGTAATTGTGAGAAATATATTGGTAAATGTATTGATGAATGTATTGGTAAATATATTGTAGTGAATGTATTGATAGATATATTGTAGTAAATGTATTGATACATGTAATGGACTGAGTATTGATAAATGTATTGTACTGAATGTATTGATAAATGTATTGTAGTGAATGTATTGATAAATGTATTGTACTGAATGTATTGATAAATGTATTATAATGAATCTATTGATAAATGTATTGTACTGAATGTATTGATAAATGTATTGTACTAAATGTATTGATAAATGTATTGTACTAAATGTATTGATAAGTGTATTGTACTGAATGTATTGATAACTGTATTGTAGTAAATGTATTGATGAATGTATTGTACTGAATGTATTGATAAATGTATTGTACTGAATGTATTGATAAATGTATTATACTGAATCTATTGATAAATGTATTGTACTGAATCTATTGATAAATGTATTGTACTAAGTGTGTTGATAAGTGTATTGTACTAAGTGTGTTGATAAGTGTATTGCACTAAATGTATTGATAAGTGTATTGTACTGAATGTATTGATAACTGTATTGTAGTAAATGTATTGATGAATGTATTGTACTGAATGTATTGATAAATGTATTGTACTGAATGTATTGATAAATGTATTATACTGAATCTATTGATAAATGTATTGTACTGAATCTATTGATAAATGTATTGTACTGAATGTATTGATATATGTATTGTACTGAATGTATTGATAAGTGTATTGTACTAAATGTATTCATAAGTATATTGTACTGAATGTATAGATAAATATATTGTACTGAATGTATTCATAAATATATTGTATTGAATGTATTGATAAATGTATTGTACTGAATGTATTGATAAATGTATTGTACTAAATCTATTCATAAATATATTGTACTGAATGTATTGATAAATATATTGTACTGAATGTATTGATAAATATATTATACTGAACGTATTGATAAATATATTGCAGTGAATGTAGTGATAAATGAAGTGCATTAATAAATGTACCGCGCTAAATATGAAAATTATGAAACATCACGAGGGCGCCACAGTAAAATATAATCAAGTAAAAAATGAATTTTAAAAAGCTTCGTAGAATTATGTAAAGAACATTATTTAAATTGTTCGAAGAGTAATAGCACCCGTTACGATGCATAACCTATCAGCATATCTTTCGACTATTTCTGAGATACTGATAGTGTTTAATGATATGTTTAGAATCATTTAAATGTAAATTTCAAGTATCAATATTTAAAGTCAGCCTTGATTCCTTATGCAACTGTATCATCCATGCTATAAATAAGAAAATATTTTCTAAACCAGAAACAGTAATCTGCATCGGTTATGGCTTCGAGCAAGAGGTTAAGATCATTGCAACAAAATGTGCGTTGCAGACAAAAAATAAACGTTTGACGTAACCTTAAAAGCACTCTAAATTGCAGCCTCGTTGTTACATGAAATATTCATTTCATTCCCTGCAAACACCAGAAGAGACACCGTTAACTCACGAATTATATTGCATAACACAAAATCATGATCGAAGACCAAGAGGAAATTTGAAAAAATTAATATTAATTACGGGGTGCACGTGTTGTAAACATTCAGTTGTATCAATCATTTCTTGATTCTTTGAATTCAATGTGTAGCATGTGCGTCACTGGAACAAATGAAACAATTGACCTCCCTATTTGAAGTGGTCACCAATGGCGATTAATTCCTTGATATTCTTCGAACGAATCGTGTGAATTTCTGTTACAATCATTTGTGCAAGCCATTTATAGTCTAGTGAAGTGCAAGAGGGTCGAAATAACACGAACCGTACAAATAAGTATAAGACCGATATCAACAACAGCTTTTGGCAATATAACGAGAGGAACTCATTAGGAATATTTTGACATTTTAAAACTACAGTGACGTTAAAAATTCTCAAGGCAAATTTGACGAAATCAATAAATTTTTATCATCGCCATTTTTAGAAGTTATGACGCAGTTTAATGACAATTTTTAACTTGGTAATTTAAGGATACTGCAATCAACGTGACTGCACAATATGTGTTATTGAATATTCTGAAGCTGTAATTACCAAGATATCAATAGCTTTTAAATATAAACTTCACTCCCGGTGAATGGCAGATACGTCTTTTCAAATTCAAACAACAATTTTTATTCCTACGTTACGAACTGAATGTCCATCAAACGATAGCAAATGTCCCATCTCTCTGAAGGTAGCAATTATTTTCACAGGTATACATTAACTTCAATTAGTGCGTCGTTTATGTAAATAATTATGTGTAATTTTATAATGATAGTGAAATATTTCCGGTTACTCATCTTGTGAGAATAAAATATTCCAGGTTTTCAGTGCCGGATATGTTTATACACTTCAAGTGTCGATGTATCTCTTATTGGGTGACGCGGTGCAATGGCGACGCAGGGAATTTGGGGACGTGGAGATACGAGGATATAGGAATTTGACATGTAGGGATTTAGGGACGCAGGGAATTTGGGGACGTGGAGATACGGGGATGTAGGGATTTGGTATGTAGGGATTTAGGGACGCAGGGAATTTGGGCACGTGGAGATATGGAAATGTAGGGATTTGGGGACGTAAGAATTTGGCGACGTGGGGATTTGAGGACGCAGGGAATTCGGGAACGTGGAGATATGGGGATGTAGGGATTCGGGAACGTAGGAATTTGGCGACGTGGGAATTTGGGGACGCAGGGAATTCGGGAACGTGGAGATATGGGGATTTAGGGATTCGGGGACGTAAGAATTTGGTGACGTAGGGATTTGGGGACGCAGGGAATTCGGGAACGTGGAGATATGGGGATTTAGGGATTCGGAGACGTAGGAATTTGGCGACGTGGAAATTTGGGGACTCAGGAAATTCGGGAACTTGGAGATATCGGGACGTAGGGATTTGGAGACTTAGGAATTTGGCGACGTGGGAATTTGGGGACGCAGGGAATTCGGGAACGTGGAGATATGGGGATTTAGGGATTTGGGGACGTAGGAATTTGGCGACGTGGGAATTTGGGGACGCAGGGAATTCGGGAACGTGGAGATATGGGGATGTAGGGATATCGGGACGTAGGAATTTGGTGACGTAGAGATTTGGGGACGCAGGGAATTTGGGAACGTGGAGATATGGGGATTTAGGGATTCGGGGACGTAAGAATTTGGTGACGTAGGGATTTGGGGACGCAGGGAATTCGGGAACGTGGAGATATGGGGATGTAGGGATATCGGGACGTAGGGATTTGGGGACGCAGGGAATTCGGGAACGTGGAGATATCGGGACGTAGGTATTTGGCGACGTGGGAATTTAGGGACGCAGGGAATTTGGGAACGTGGAGATATGGTCACATAGGAATTTAAAAACATAGAGTTTGGGGCCATAGAGTTTCGCACCATGAGATTTGAAAATCTAGTGACTTAGGAACGTAGAAATTTGTAGATATAGGTTCTACGAACGTAAAACTTGAGAACGTAGAAATTTGCTAAAATAACATTCCACCCTAAAACACATTTCACTTCCACAACCCAAATCCCTCTTGCTGTCTTACTGTCTATTTGTCTCCCCTTTAAAAACTTATCAGTTCCCAGTAGCCATTCAGTCTGCTCAAAAAGCACTCCTCCACTTTCAAGGTTTCGGGAAGTGAATCAGCCTCGTACCATTTAATCCCCGTCCGATTAACGCGTTCGGAGAAAGAACGTATTATACATCGTTCTGGAACATTCCGTGCTCCCAGCCTCACGGAGACGGATCGGAGAACCACTCGATGACAGTGACCTAGGGTGTCCTTGGTAACAAGGTCACCCATTAAACCTTCTGACGGATCGGAAAGATCTCGCTGCGTGCAACATACACGGACTTTCACTTCGAAAAGACGGTAGATAATGTACATCGTCGCGGAATGTGGGATGACTTGAATGAAATCGACTCCGACAAGTTTCTAACACGAACCCGTAATTTCTTTCGACATTTTTCTTACTCACCGTGTACCGTTATTTGCTAATTTCGCGAAAATGAAATATTGGATGTTGGAAACGTGCTCGAGGTTAAAAACGTGCTACGGTGAATGTATCTGCTAGCTTGCATATTTAACGAGAAACTTGTTCACGAAGTTTTTAATCGATTTTGCGGGGAATTAATTATTTGTTATAAGTTATATTAATTACAGTTAGGTTATTGTAGACTTTTATTTGCGGGTGGATTTAGGGAATTTTATTTTAATATATACTTTATGTTTTTATAAATTTGAACAATTTATAAATTGTTTTAATTGTTACAAGTAAATGGAGAAGTAAGAGTTTGTTTATAAGGCAGTTTTTGTTTAATTTGTTAAGTTATAGTTTGTGAATCGAATGAATTGATGAAAGTCGGCAGACATTTTGCAAGTCGATTGTTCTCGAAGGAGGGTCAGACTCGTTGATCGCTGACTTGTTCCACTGTAGTTGCAAATTAAACTGACCAAATGCGACCCACTGAATTACTCCCGTTTTATTAATTTATTACCTTTACTGTTTATATTTAATATATAGGGGTACCGAAAAGTAATCTTTCTTCGATGACTTCAAAGTTTTTCAATGAAAAATTGAAGGACTTTTTTAAAAATGGAATCGAACGATCGTCTTTACGCTAACAAAAAGCGTTAGAAAATAATGGAAATTATTTTGGTGATTAGCATTTAAGATTTCTTTAATAAATAAATGTTTTTCGAAAGCAAACGAAATTTTGATTACCCAATAATTTCAACATCATATATGTATAATAAATAATCATTTATTAGATTAATATTATTAAACTAATAATAATTATAATTACGAAATGTTCAAATGTAATGTATACTTTCTTACTACATAATTAAAAAAAATATACAACGAACAAAAATTAAATTAATATTACGTATTATTTTTTTATTGTGATATCCTGTATTTTTAACAATGATATTTATTTAATAAATTAAAAGTGAGAATTGAATAAAAGGTGATTCTGGTTAAAATTCATTGGAATAACGCGCAGTAGGGATGCGTACTTTCCCAGTGATTCAACTGGTTTACTAAAATGGAGTTCAACAACCTGAGTGGTCCTTGGAAGGACGTCGACAATGCGGCGTCTCGAATATAACTTCGGTAACAACGTGCGATAACAGTTCATTTACTTTTATAACTTTAGTTTGATCAATACTATTCTCATTGATGATTGAAAGATTTTTTTAACTTAATAAATTTTATGTTTTTTAAATTCATATGTCAAGCTTGTGTATTTTGTCAATTTCTGTTACTGGAGTTCTTATAACATTTCTATATTTTTTATGTGACAAATTCTTGAATCGTGAATTTTTGTATTTTGAATTAGAGTATGTTTTATATTCTTGGATACCAAATTTCTATGCAGTAAATCTCTACGTCTTCCAAATTTCTACGCCCCCAAATTTTTATATGTTCCAAATTCCTACGCTACCAAATTTCTACATATTCCAAATTCTCAGGCTCCCAAATTTCTGCATCTTCCAAATTCCTACGCCCCTAAATTCCTACGCCCCCAAATTCTCACGCATCCAAATTCCTACGCTCCTAAATTTTTACGTCCCCAAATCTTTACATCTTTCGAATTCTTACGCCCCCAAATTCCTACGCACCCAAATTCCTACGCTCCCAAATTTCTGCATCTTCCGAATTCCTACGCCCCTAAATTCCTACGCACCCAAATTCCTACGCTCCCAAATCTCTACATCTTCCGAATTCCTACGCCCCCAAATTCTCACGCACCCAAATTTCTACGCTCCCAAATTCCTACGCTCCCAAATCTCTACATCTTCCGAATTCCTACGTCCCCAAATTCTCACGCATCCAAATTCCTACGCTCCCAAATTCCTACGCTCCCAAATCTCTACATCTTCCGAATTCCTACGCCCCCAAATTCTCACGCATCCAAATTTCTACGCTCCTAAATTTTTACGTTCCCAAATCTCTACATCTTCCGAATTCCTACGCCCCCAAATTCTCACGCACCCAAATTTCTACGCACCCAAATTCCTACGCTCCTAAATTCCCATATTCCAAATTTCTACGCCCCCAAATTCCTATATCCCGAATTCCTACGCCCCCAAATCCCACATCTCCGAATTCCACATCCCCAAATCCCTATATCCCAGTACGTCTACGCCTCCAAATTCCCTACACCCCCATATCTCCGAGCCTCCAAATTCCTACGCCCCAAAATTCCCATATCCCAAATTCCTACGCTCCCAAATCTCTCCATCTCCCAAATTCCTCCATCTTCCAAGTTCCTCCATCTCCCAAATTCCTCCATCTCCCAAATTCCTCCATCTCCCAAATTCCTCCATCTTCCAAATTCCTCCATCTCCCAAATTCCTCCATCTCCCAAATTCCTCCATCTCCCAAATTCCTCCATATTACAAATCCACATACGTCAAATTCCTATACCCCAACTACCCACGTCCCAAATTCCTCAACCCCGAATTTGCATGCGCCAAATTCCTATACCCCGCAAATTCCCACAAATCCGAAATTCCAACACGTCGCAAATCTCCGTATCCTTCCTCACACAAAGGTTTCGCAATCTATTGAACATACTTATAGCGTTTGTTTAGTAACACGGTAATTTTGTAGGTTATATGTAGCTGTTTTATCCGCACAGGTTTCAGGTAAGCCATAAGTTAAACAACTGTAGCTTTGTTATCTTAGCATCGAACGTCAGCTTTGTCCAAACAAGATTCTCGTGCGTCAATCCCACTTTGTAAGCTTCCGATGTGTTCTTTTTTACGCTCACAGGACTGGGAGAAAATTTGGAGACCGGTTTTCAGGGGTTTACGCTTCTGCACGTTTTATTTTAGGCCCGACTGACCAAACCGGATATTCTCGTTTATTTTTTGGATACCTGTGGGGGTTCTTTTGGATTATAACTGTCGAAAATTGATATTTTAAACAAATTTATAATAAACTATTATCAATGAATCGTGGGCGGATAGATCGGAGGTTATGTCTGCTTTATTTTGGTTGATAATTTGTGATTTTAACGAGATTTTAAAAGACTAGATGGAAATTTGATAGACTTATATTAATTTTTAAAAGTTCGAGTTGAAAGTATCTTAAAGTTCTTCCATTTGCAAACGTAATTGCTTAGTGTAAGAGACTTCTGATGTTAAAAATCAAACGAATGGTGAAAAAGTAGCGGTGATAAATGAGGATGAAAAGATCAAATCCTTTGCATTTGCGTAAAGTGTTACTTTTTGTGCGGATGATCCAATAGAATGGTCAAAACAGTAGAACGACACTGTTATAAAGAAATGTCATGAATATGTGATTTGTAATGTTGTTTGCTCTTTTAGACTTGAAATCGGTGTTTTATATTGATGACATTTTTTGAAAAATGTTAGTAGACATTTTCTTTGCTACATAAAAACGTGTCCGACGTGCGTAAAGCCTTTAAATACTTCACTTAACTGAGCTCGTCATCGATATTTTCATAATTTCTAGCTTCTATGTTTTTGTTTTGTCATGTAACGAAGCAAAAAAGATTTCATGTGTGTAATAATTTATGTAGTATTTGAGACTCGGTAGACGTTTTTTATTTTAAAATGGCGGATAATGGCGCGCGAGGACAAGTCCACATGTAGATAGCTTGAAATTTTAGATAGCTTTAGGTCTTCATAAGTGTACATATGTAGTTTGGGTTTTCCTTGGGAAAGATATAGTTTACATAGGTAGACTTCGATAATCCACATGTCAGCTTCACATTTTAAGTAGCTCTTCATAAGTGTCCACATGTAAGTTTATGTTCCATTTGAAAGAGACTTTAGATAGGTGCTCTCGGTAACTGTCCACATGATACCTTCAAATTTTAGACAGCTTCAGATGTCGACAATCGACATACAGATAACCCACGAGATGGCGCGTGACCCAAAGTGAAAGAAGCTCCTCACCGTGAACACTTCCAGTTACATTTCGGCGCATAAGAATAATAATGACAACAACTGCAGAAGGCAATGGCTATCTCGCTCACTCGAGAGACGTTTGCCGACTCTCATTGTTTTTCGCCTAATCGGTGCGCGTGACCGGCGAGAGCCAATTGTTCCGCCGAAAATACGTGTGAGGCGTCCATTTTTCTATTCTGACTAGCTCTTCTAAACATGTCGGCTTCGCGCGCCAACTCGTGGGTTGACATCGGTATTGTACTTTTGGGCGTCATCTTAAATGTACGCCGATTGCAAATAGCGGTTTTGCGTCAGCTGAGAATTTGGACAGCGGAGAATATGGAGATTTGAAAGTTTGAGAATTTGGAAATTCTTTTGGAATTGGGGACTGTGGGAATTGGGTAAGGTGGGAATTGGGGAATATGGGAATTGGAGAATGTGGGAATTGGGGAATGTGGGAGTTGGGGAATATGGGAATTGGGAAATGTGGGAATTGGGGAATATGGGAATTGGGGAATATGGGAATTGGGGAATGTGGGAATTGGGGAACGTGGGAATTGGAGAACGTGGGATTTGGGGAATGTGGGAATTGGGAAATGTGGGAATTGGGAAATGTGGGAATTGGGGAATATGGGAATTGGGGAATGTGGGAATTGGCGAACGTGGGATTTGGAGAACGTGGGAATTGGGGAATATGGGAATTGGGGAATGTGGGAATTGGGGAAAGTGGGAATTGGATAATGTGGGAATTGGGGAATGTGGGAGTTGGGGAATGTGGAAATGGGGGAATGTGGGAATTGGGGAAGGTGGGAATTGGGGAATATGGAAATTGGAGAATATGGGAATTGGGGAATGTGGAAATGGGGGAATGTGGGAATTGGGGAAGGTGGGAATTGGGGAATATGGAAATTGGAGAATATGGGAATTGGAGAATGTGGGGATTGGGGAATGTGGGAATTGGGGAATGTGGGAATTGGAGAACGTGGGAATTGGGGAATATGGGAATTGGGGAATATGGGAATTGTGGAATGTGAGAATTGGGGAATGTGGGAATTGGGAAATTATGGAATTTGGAAGTGGGTTGACATCACTACTTTCGTACACTACAAGATTCTGTAATATTTCTCGAGCGTTCTTTCCGAAAACGAAAATATTTACAATGAATTAGCAAAAGAATGTACGTTCCAAAGAATTTGAAAGCAAACAACTGGCGACGTGCTACAAGATGCAAGATGATAGAAATGAATGAGATTTAGAAAAAGACTTTCGGAAGAAAGTTTCAGCTTTCACTACAATTGTGAACGGTAGGTGGGAAGAAAGTTTGTGAATTTTGTCCAGTGATTATGATATAATTCTTTCTGAGAAGAAATTTCTGTGTCAAAATCAGGGAATATATTTTATCGCATTAATATTAATGTTATAATTACCTTGTTTATAAATGGTTGCGTAATTGTAATTGACGGTGAATTCCTGTGTAACTACTTTTACACGTGCTTGATAATTATTTATTCTCACTTTTTGCGAGAGCTAAAACGCAATAGAACAAGACATTATTCAATGCAGTGAAATACGCGCGTCCATTTCTAATTTAGTGCAAGCAGCGGTTCAAAATAACATCAATTTTAATGCATTTTCTTGCATAATGTTGATTCGCGTTCCCATTTTCACATTTAAATACCAGTATCCCCGCGACCAATTATATGCATACTTCTAACTATAGTATAAGTGATAAATGATTATTATTTCAGATTATTTAGATTAACCTGTCTCAGTCACCTTGATTACCTCTATTATTAGTGCAGAAGTATAATTTACGACAAGTTAAGTCGTTTGAAGTCTCGATTACTTTTGCAATGTGGCTGTTTGGAAGTTGAATTATGGAAAATGGGTGATGAAATAAATTGGACGTAGAAATGTGGAAGTGTGATGATTTGGGGACGCAAGAATTTGGAGACGTACAGATTTGGGGACATAGAGATTTGAGGACGCAGACATTTAAGAACGTGGAATTTGTCTTTCCTTCACCAACTGCTAGCACTTATTCCCATCAACCCTCAGCTACCTACAAACCACCTTACTTTCCCTTTGCGTCCAAATTCGCACCCCAATGTTTCTGCATCCGCACTCTGTTTTCAATCCGGTACAATCAGACCCGTCTCCAATCCCATTTCCCAGATCCTCCCATCCTAATTACCCTAATCCCCCTAAAATTCCGTTGCCGCTCCCATTTTTCCAGTGCAACCCCCCTAATAAAACTGGGACCCGAGGACCCAGGGTCAGTAATCCACAGTCTCTTTGCCGGTTCCACCCGTCCGTAACAATTATACCAAAATAACATAACTGTACTCGAAACTTGTAAGCTCGAAGAAATAAAGTACTTAAAAGCAACTCGTGTCGGGTGATTCGACAATATGAAACGGCTAAGGGAAACAGGAAGGCGAGTAACGCTCTTGAAATCAATGCACCGACGTTTTTTTCCTGTTGGAAGAAAAACGGAGATTTAAATGAGAACATCTTGCTCCGTCAGTCGTACTTGGGCAAAAAGTGGAATATCTGTTTTGTAGACGGTAACAGACACGTTGTACTTGCATGGAAAGCAATTAACGTGTTTCACAATGACGTACAGCACACGTTCGAGACAATCACGAGACTAATAAGTTAGACGACTTTGACTTGTAATTTCTTGCTGCTCGCTTTTTATCCCTTAATGTGTTGCGTTCGATCGAAGCGTCACTCGACTGCGCAAATGGATAATTATCTAACATGGATCACGAGAACTTATCAGATGGGCGTCCGGTTAACGACGTCTGGCAAAATAGGTAATTGTGTTTGTTTGCCGCGATGTGCATGAACTACATGACGTCAAGAGACGAAGCCGGTCTGTACCGTTTCTCGAACGTCAGCCAAACGAGGAGCTTGTTAGCTCCATCTTTTTTTCCTACGGATATTTGTCATTGTGGTTACATAGCTGAATGATACTCTGTTGTGACCGATGTTTTTACGATTTTTTGCTTCGAGAGGATGATGGATCTTTCTGGAGGAAATATCGATGTTCATTCGGAGATTTAGGTAGTTGGAAGTTGGGGGATTTGGGGTTTAGGATATTTGATGGCTTGGGGATTTTTGAGAGGTGATGGAGATTTGGGATTTGGGGAAGATTTGGGGAAGGCGAAATGGGGGAATTGGTGAATGTGGAATTGGGAAATTTGGGAATTGGGGAATATGGGAATTGGGAAATTTGGAATTGAGGAATGTGGGATTTGGGGAACGTGGAATTGGGGAATGTGGGAATTGGGGAATGTGGAATTGGGAAATGTGGGAATTGGGAAATGTGGGAATTGGGAAATGTGGAATTGGGGAATGTGGAATTTGGGAAATGTGGAATTGGGGAACGTGAGATTTGGAGAACGTGGAATTGGGGAATGTGGGAATTGGGGAACGTGGAATTGGGAAATGTGGGAATTGGGGAACGTGGAATTGGGGAATGTGAAATTGGGAAATTTAGGAATTGGGAAATGTGGGAATTGGGGAATGTGGAATTGGGAAATTTAGGAATTGGGAAATGTCGGAATTGGGGAACGTGGAATTGGAAAATGTGGGAATTGAAGAATGTGAAAGATTCAGTTTGAAACTTTACAAACTTGTAAATGTATAAATAAATATCTATTAATTTACTGTTCAGCGACTCAGCAAAGTATATTAGTACACGTGGCGCCTAAGACCAGTCCCCCTATCTTCCATTTTTTCCATTTACAGCTAGCAAGTTAAAAAAATGTATGTTAGTTCAAGCAATTCCACGGAATATTTTAAAATTCAAGTGACCGGAAATGTCAGCGCCGGTTCAAGGAATACATAAAAATCCTGCGGGCAAATAAGGCAAATGTAGTCACCTAAAGACGGAAAGGAACGTAATTAATAGGAATTCAGGTTTCGATGCTTTTTACAAATATTAATCATTTCTGCTTGAAACAATTGATTAATTCCCAGAAACCTGCGTCAAAATTCATATTTTATTCGCTGACGATATTCGTCATTGGTTGAAAAAATATGGTAATTTTTTTTCCTTGCGGTTTCTAAGAACTATAAATTCTGAAACTGTAAAATTCATAATAAAGTGACAAATTTTGAGGTTACAGGAAAATTGACATATTTTGTCGGCGGTCGAAAAGAATAATTTAAACCCGCATATTCACCAGTAATTTATTTCTAATAAATATTTTGTCACGTCTCTGTAACACATTCATCCGTAATTTCTTGTGATACATGGTTTTTCATTTTCTTACAAGTTATTTGTAATAATCATTTGCGTAATACATATTCTTCAAATATATTTTGTAGAGCAATCATTTTGGTATATTCTTTTCTTCTCAACTTTTCAACGGCGTGAAATTGATAAAAATACCTCGAAAGACAATATTAGTAATATACAGAAAATTTATTACAAATACATTATTGGAGATTGACATGGAAGTAGTTTTGCTCGATTTAAATTTCCCGCTCGTTTGTACGAGCAATTTAAAGGGACAGTTTTCGAGAGATCAAAGGTGCCGACAGAGAGCGTCGCCTCTGGTTTACTCTGTGGATCAGGTTTATGGCAGCGAAGCACGCGGACAGCGTTACCAATTCAAACACGGTTACACCTTTAAACGTGCGACTGATGATAAAGTACACGTGTCTCTCTCCATTTACATAGTCGCGAGAGCAAAAAAGAATCGTGTGAACCGGTTACAGCTATTTTTTAGGGCACTCGTTTCATAGCTTTCTCAAGAAACAGTCTCGCTATTCGCCGTTCGAGAAAAAGCGCAAACACGATACATCAAAACAGCCTTTGAAAAAATTGACAAGAAAAATGATCGATCAATACATACGTCAAAAGGTACAAAATATAAAAAAAAAAAATTTCGAACTGTCCGTTTCCTGTTTATATGATATATCGTAGGCATTAAACAGTCCTATGATTTTCATAACAAGGCCAATTCGTGACGTTTTTTTCCCCACTTCAAATACCAGTTTTTATGGAATGGGTCGCAAGAAGAAATGACGAAGGCCGGATCGAAAGGGGTTTCCCCGATTATCAACCTCGATGGCGGAACTCGAACCATACGTGTTTGTTTACTTCGTGCTAAAGATGGTCGTGATAGTTTGTTGGAGCAACGCGGTGCATTAATGCGTTGTAGTGATGTCAACCCATGAGGTGGCACTTGGAGCTGTGTTTAGGTTGGTTACGGTTGCAATTTTCCAAATTTAGAGATTCTTGAAATTGTAAATTTCTGTGTCTAGATTTTTACATTCGTAAATTTCTATATTTACAAATTCTCAAATTATCGATTCCCCAATTTCCTGATTCTACTTTCCCCATTACCACATTCCCAATTCCACTTTTCCCAATTCCACATTCCACAATTCCCACATTCTCCAATTCCACTTTCCCCAATTCTCACATTTCCCAATTCCACATTCCCCAATTCTCACATTTCCCAATTCCACATTCTCCAATTCCCACTTTCCTCAATTCTCACATTTCCCAATTCCACTTTCCCCAATTCTCACATTTCCCAATACCACGTTCCCTAATTCTCACATTTCCCAATTCCACATTACACAATTCCCACATTCTCCAATTCCACATTCCCCAATTCTCACATTTCCCAATTCCACATTCCACAATTCCCACATTCTCCAATTCCACTTTCCCCAATTCTCACATTTCCCAATTCCACATTCCCTAATTCTCACATTTCCCAATTCCACATTCTCCAATTCTCACATTCTCCAATTCCCACTTTCCCCAATTCTCACATTCCCCAATTCCTACATTTACCAATTCCACATTCCCCAATTCCCATATTCCCCAATTCCACATTCCCCAATTCCATACCCCCCAATTCTCAGTTTCCCAATTACCAAATTTCCGAACTCCCACATTCTCAAGCCCCAAATTCTCAAATACTCCACTTTTCAAATTTTCAAATACCCCAAATTCTAAAATCCCTTCATCCCTATATCTCCAAACCTCATATATCCCCATCCCACATCTTCAAATCCACGAATCCCCAAATTTCAATACCCCATTCTCTATATCCAAGTCTATAGTCCCTAAACTTCCGTATCTATATACCGATGTCAAGCCACGAGTTGCCAAAGAGCAAAAATCAACAAAAATCTGCTGACGTTCAGCTGACGCCAAACCGCCATTTGCAATCGGTGTACATTTAAGATGGCGCCCAAAAGTACAATACCGATGTCAACCCACGAGTTGGCGCGCGGAGCCGACGTGTTTAGAAGAGCTAGTCAGAATAGAAAAATGGACGCCTCACACGTATTTTCGGCGGAACAATTGGCTCTCGCCGGTCACGCGCACCGATTAGGCGAAAAACAATGAGAGTCGGCAAACGTCTCTCGAGTGAGCGAGATAGCCATTGCCTTCAGCAGTTGTTGTCATTATTATTCTTATGCGCCGAAATGTAACTGGAAGTGTTCACGGTGAGGAGCTTCTTTTACTTTGGGTCACGCGCCATCTCGTGGGTTATCTGTATGTCGATTGTCGACATCTGAAGCTGTCTAAAATTTGAAGGTATCATGTGGACAGTCACCGAGAGCACCTATCTAAAGTCTCTTTCGAATGGAACATAAACTTACATGGGGACACTTATCAAGAGCTATCTAAAATTTGAAACTGACCACCTCGCGCGCCAACTCATTGGTTGACATCTGTAGGTACATTGAACATTCCAGGCTGGTGACCAGGCTGTCGTCTTATGGGGATCGTCCCGTTTTGATGAGTCCATGAGTAAATCTTATGATTCTATTTTTAGTTCCTCTGACCAAAAATACTGTGCTTAGGTTTGCATTATTATAATTAGAGAAGGAATGTCAAGGTTCGCTTACAGTTTCGGTGAACGCGTCACTGGGATCACCGTTTCTGGAGACTTCAGGAGTTTATGATTCTTCAACTCTAGTTATTTATTATTCAGTCCTTGGACTTTGATGCTTTGGGTTTTTGAAGATCTGGGAATTTTGGCATTTTGTATATTGTGGAAGTTTTGGAATTTTTCTTATTACTATATTAGTAGATCACAGTATTCTCTATAACTACTGTATACACTGACTATAATATATGTAGGGCAAGAAGATAAGTACTACCTTCATAAAGTTCAATAAACTGATAACGAGAAAGTACTAGCAGACTCGTCAAACTACAAAATGTCCACTAAAACGCTTGTCCATAGTTCCATTTACATGCTAGATAGTAATCAACACGTGGCTGATATTTTGTCTAGTCACCTCTGACCTTTATCAGTATTTCCAACCACTTTATCGCGTACAGAATTAAGTTTTGCTGGGAGAAGCAATTTTAAGTATATTCAATATTGGAAATATAGTATTGTTCTTCCTTATAGTCCATATCTTTAATCTGAGATCTCAGATAGCATACTTTCTACATATAAATTCAGAAGTAGGATTCATACATATATGTAGGAGAACAGTTACGTCTAAATTATTAATTAATAATTGTTAGTAACTCTTTATCGTATTATATTTCTAGCGTTACTAAAATTATGATGGATGTGCTGTACAAGTTGTGCAATACATGGAAGAAGTTTTCTGGAACGTTATCTATTTGAGGAAAGACTACAACATTTGTTGGAAGTGCTTGTCATAGTTTCTGATTAATAGCCTATCAGGTCTTTACATTTTAAATTCAGTATATGTGCAAATTTCTGTGTTCCAAATCCGTAGGCTATCAAATACCTGATCTCCAAATCTTTACGTCCTTAAATCCCCACGTCTCCAAATACCCACGTTCCCAAATTCCCATATTTCCAAATCCCTACGTATCCAAATACCCACGTCCCCAAATCCCCACATTCCCAAATCCCTACGTCTTCAAATCCCCACATCTCCAAATACCCACGTTCCCAAATTCCCACATTTCCAAATCCCTACGTCTCCAAATCCCCACATCCCCAAGTCCCCACGTCTCCAAATACCCACGTCTCCAAATACCCACGTCCTCAAATCCCCACGTCCTCAAATCCCCACGTCTCCAAATCCCAATCCCCCAATTCCCACATCCTCCAATCCCCACGTCCCCAAATCCCCACATCCCCAAATCCCCACGTCCCTAAATCCCCACGTCTCCAAATCCCCACGTCTCCAAATACCCACGTCCCCAAATTCCCACATCCTCAAATCCCCACGTCCCCAAATCCCCACATTCCCAAATCCCCACGTCCCCAAATCCCCACATTCCCAAATCCCCACGTCCCCAAATCCCCACGTCCCCAAATCCCCACGTCTCCAAATCCCCACGTCCCCAAATCCCTCCCTTCTTAACTCCCCTCTTCCTCAAATTCCCACATCTCCAAATCCCTTAAACTCCAACCTTCCAAGTCTCTCTCAACCTTCTAATCTCTCCACTCCCCACCCCTGCAATTCCAGAAACTCCCCGCAACGTCTATTTCATCGGAATCCCTCTCGAATCTCATCCTCTGTTTGCGTTTACCAAACAATTACTGTTGCTCTTTACTCAACATGTTGATATAACATTTCCAGGAATACACATTCAGCTTTAACTACCATTTTTTGCTTCCATCATAAAACTGTTAAGCGGATTCATTATTCTATTGAAAAACAATCTATTTTCATATAAATGGTCCCGTGGCTATCAACTTCCGTGACCTCAAGTGTCAAGGACTTCGGTCACACTGTCATCCGACGAGAACCGTGTAAGTGCAATGGCATACCACTTGAAAGATAAGAAATTTATTTTCATTGCTTCCAAGTAAGCTCCGAGTCAAGGACATCGATCTCACCGATTTACGGCGCCAAATGTCTGTTAGATAATCTGATAAGAGTTACCGTAACGATGTCTGTGTTCAATCGTACATCTGTCAATTTTCAGATGGCTTCAGATTAATATTCGAACCACCAACCAGTCAAAATGGCTGGTTACAGATTTCTCATTTTATATTAAAAAATGTTATTGTCACGCTTTTATACAAATGTTTTGTATAAAACATTTTGTACAAATGTTACAAAATCATATTTTGTAAAAACTAGTTTTCTATGTTGCTTGATGTTTTAGTATTTATTTATTTTTCTTTTCATTCTTCGATAAACGAGCATTGAGTGTCGGTAGTTCTAGCGTTAACCTACAGGAGAAACTTGCGACAAGTTTCCAAAGTGACACTTTGGAACAAATCTTTCGGTTAATTAATCATAATGACGTCAATTTGTCGAAGTCGCAAATTGCCCCGAACTGATCTGCGTTCTATTAAATACAGAATCATGAAAGTGAGTTACGTAATGAGGATTTGAATCTGTTAGATTGAATAGAATTAAATTTAATCACACGTACGGTTGCATCACGTTGTAACCTAACCTTACAAAGTCTCGCAAAGACCAAAAAAGTTTATACATTTTCTGCGTTACAATAGTTTGTTTGTATCGCATAAAACGTGGATTAAAAATTTTGCATTAAAACGCGAATCTAAAAAATTGCAATCTAGAATTTCGGAACGAAAGTCGAGCGACCATGTTAAGTGCCGCGAAAATTTGAATGGTGAACTATCGAAAGAAACCTGTAGCTGTAGGGTGCACATTACGAACGATTCTTAGCTTTACATTCTTTCCTTTCGCCGTTTCGTGTTTCGCTCTTGCAGTCCGTTGGCTTTTTGAGCGAGTATGCCAGCCACTTGCCTGATGGCTGACCTCGAGTCTGCGCCATTTTCCTTCTTTTTCTTGCGGCGTACGAGCGAGAGGCACTCTCGGCTGCAACGTAGAACTACTTTTTTTATCGATTTTCGGATATTAGATAGAATATTGCAAGACTTTACAAGCTTGCACATTTTCAGGATTCAATATTTTAGGGATCGTTAAAAATCTTCTTAATTGGAATTTGTAAGTTGTGATATTTTGAAATTTTCACATTCTTAGATGCTAATTTTTATTTCCTATATTCGTAATTTTTCTATGAATATTTAAATCGGACATTTCCTACATTCTCAAGTATTCCATCAATTATTAAATTCGTAATTGAAAACATTCGAAACTCGTCAAATTTCAAGTCGCTTTCAACATTTCTATCTTTAAAAGTGTGACACGAGAAGCTTTAGCCGAGTGATCTGTATTTTCCCATAAAATTCCCATGGTGGGAATCCCCGGTGGAAAACCGTTCACCCCCGGCTTTCGCCGCAGCGAGTCTGCACTCGTTGATGCACCTGTGGCGTCTCGTGCCGCGAGTCGACGTTAACCGAGCGCGTCCGAAGGTCACCGATCGCCGCGCCTATATAACTGGCGCCGACACCGCGTAACGCTCATTCGTAGTACGCCTTACGCTACGTTCGCATCTCCGTGACGCTCACTCTGTGCTCGCCAGTGGTCGTTACGCCAGTTTCTCGTGCAAAAGTGATTGTCGTGCTCGAAAGTAGAACGACGAAGAGAATAATCAACATGTACACGAACCCGTTCAACCGCAAACACAGCACCATCCGCCAGATGCTGGACCGGCTTCTGGACCCTACGAAGAAGTCCATCAGACGATCGGAGAGCATGTCCAGCAATTCGAAGGGCAGCAACGGCTCTCTGAACAATCAGATGCACTGGGGCAGAAAATGAGGAGGCGAAGGAATAGGCGGCAGCTCTTCTCTTGTGTTTTCACCTCGTCCTACTTGCCTGAATGGGAAGCGATAAGGGAACAAAGCCTGGCGAACAGGCGATCGAGACAACAAGCTGGACTACTTGTCACCCTTCGAAGACGGTTCGAAGCCACATGCATTGGGGATGTACGGCTTCGGTTGGGCCAATCGGATATCAACTTTCAGTGTTCCTTGTCTGACAGAGCTAACACCAAATGTTGTAGGCGTGTTAGACTTCTGAGAAGTGGCTCTCAACGGTCTGTCAGATCCCATTGGAACAAACATATCCTTTGAAGGAATCTATCAAGGATTCAAGGATGGAGAATCTTCCAAGGGTGGTATCCAAGGTTGGAATTTACCAATGATGGAGAATCCTCCAAAGATGGTATCCAAGGATGGAATCTAAGGATGGAGAATCTTCCAAGGATGGAATCTACCAATGATGGAGAATCCTCCAAGGATGGTATCCAAGAATAGAATCTAAGGATGGAGAATCCTCCAAGGGTGGTATGCAAGGATGGAATCTAAGGATGGAGAATCCTCCAAGAATGGTATCCAAGGATGGAATCTACCAATGATGGAGTATCCTCCAAGGATGGTATCCAAGGATGGAATCTAAGGATGAAGAATCCTCCAAGGGTGGTATCCAAGGATGGAATCTACCTATGATGGAGAATCCTTCAAGGGTGGTATCCAAGGATAGAATCTAAGGATGGAGAATCTTCCAAGGATGGAATCTACCAGTGATGGAGAATCCTCCAAGGATGGTATCCAAGGATGGAATCTAAGGATGAAGAATCCTCCAAGGGTGGTATCCAAGGATGGAATCTACCAATGCTGGAGAATCCTCCAAGGGTGGTATCCAATGATGGAATCTATCTATGATGGAGTATCCTCCAAGGGTGGTATCCAAGGATGGAATCTAAGGATGGAGAATCTTCCAAGGGTATCTGTCTACAAACCATGAGAACCGAGAATATTAAACTTGCCATGTAGGAGGCTCTCCCCAGGGATCTTGTCACCCGTCAAAACCGGGACTGTCATGCACCTGTCGGAAAAGGGTGCTATAAGTCTCCAGTTGTGTTCAACTGGGACAATATCCGGCTTATATATTATGAACTGTTGTCTCGTATAATTGCGTTAGATCACAGTGTGCCATAATCTTGTTGACGTACAGCAGCCTGTATAGATTTGAGCATTTGGATTGTATACAGAGATATGCATGTAACCGTGGTTTCTAGAGCCATTGTAAAAATTGAGTTACTAGTCAATAGCCAGTATTAATGTTACTAGACGATTTATAGCGATAAGAGATTTTAATTTATTTATGTTGTACGAGATTCGTATGAAATACATATATCTGCAAACCTTATTTCTGTGTATTTTATTTTACCCGATATTTATATAAACGGTGTTGGATAAATTTTTATTTATTGTTTAAGTAGTTTATTTTTTTGATGAAATATCGTTGTTGATGTTAAATTGTTCATTTATTTCTTGTGGTCACTTATTCAACACTGTTTGCAAACATAAACAGTCCTTGCGTAGATCTTAGTTACTATATTTTCACTTTTCCTTGGAGAGATCAATAAACAAATTAAAATGACTAATGTTATTTAAGAAGGCGTGACTCAGTTCTTTTTATTCATACCAGACGAGTGATATGTCGATAGTCGATGCAACGTGAATCCTAGTGGGTCACGTGCCAACTTGTGAGACGCACGCAGTGGAAAATATTGAAGTCCGAAAATTCCAAAGTGGTAAAATCCTGAATCTCCAAGGTGGTAAAATGGTAAAACCTTGAATCTCTAATCTTCCAAAATTGTAAAATTCTAACATTCTAGAATGGCAAAGTCCTAAATCACCGACCTTCCAAAATGGTAAACTCTTAAATCACCAATCTTCCAAATTGGTAAAGTCTTAAATCTACAATCTTCCAAAGTGGTAAAATCCTAAATCACCAACCTTTCAAAATGGTAAAGTCCTAAATCTCCAATCTTCCAAAATGGTAAAATCCTAAATCATCAACCTTCCAAAATAATAAACTCCTAAATCACCAATCTTCCAAAATGGTAAAATCTTAAATCACCAACCTTCCAATATCGTGAAGTCCTAAATCTCCAATCTTCCAAAATGGTAAAATCC
Source organism: Megachile rotundata (assembly GCF_050947335.1). NCBI lineage: Eukaryota > Metazoa > Arthropoda > Insecta > Hymenoptera > Megachilidae > Megachile > Megachile rotundata. The sequence continues at coordinate 8,766,512 of NC_134998.1, read as the reverse complement.
TAAATCTCCAATCTTCCAAAATGGTAAAATCCTAAATCTCCAATCTTCCAAAATGGTAAAATCCTAAATCTCCAATCTTCCAAAATAGTAAAACCCTAAATCTCCAACCTTCCAAAATGCTGAAACCCTAAATCTCCAACCTTCCAAAATGCTGAAACCCTAAATCTCCAACCTTCCAAAATGCTGAAACCCTAAATCTCCAATCTTCCAAAATAGTAAAACCCTAAATCTCCAACCTTCCAAAACTCTAAAACCCTAAATCTCCAACCTTCCAAAACAATAAAATCCTAAAATAAAATTGCAACACCTTACCAAATACCCAAAATCCCAAATCATCAAACTCTCAAACCCTCAAAATCACAAATCACTGAACTACTAAACGCCAAGCGGCCAGAAAGGGGTTCACAGACGTCAAAACACGGCCCTGCCGTTAGACCCTAGTATAGACACTTATTAAATTTACTAGCTATATACGCACAATGGAATCAGAGCATTGATCATGCGTTCCGCGTCTAGCCAGTTATTTTGGGCGAATGTTTTAAGTAACGTGACATAAATTCAAAGTAATGATCCTATTTTTACTCGACAGAGTGCATTTTCACTATAATAATCGTTTCAACTCCTCCGAGAGGGGAACACGCATTTATTATCTCTTCACTGATAATTTTAATGACATCGCGTTTTAAAAATTAACATATATTATGACTTGTGCTGAACTCAGCGAATGTGCTGTTAGATAATATTTCTGCATAAGCAATTTTAATTTGTATTCGTTTGTATATTTTTGCATTTTTTATTTTATCGGGTTATATACTTAACCCTTTTTGTTAAAAATTTACTAGGTTTGGTAAAATTATTTGAACTTTATTCCTAGCCATCGAATTAGGATTTTCAGAGCATGATACACGTGTAACATTATTAACGCGTATCTTGTACTTCCACCCTTGCTTTGGTCACAGCTCCGACATGCGACACCACAAGCTTCATATCTCATTTTCCCAACCGTCTATAATTCTTTTCAACTGACACAACGTTGAACAGTCGTAAACTAGTCTTGATAGGCAGACATTTTCTACGGCACTCAAATTTCACCTCCAGCTATCGACGCTCTAAACGCCCGCGCCTTAATCGCCCGTCACCCAATTTGATCATCGACAGTAACAAATCAGTTGCTACATCACCGTATTCGGTAATAATTTTGCACGCCCCAATTTTCCGTATATGACATACAGTCATAAAAGCGAAATAACGTGGTCCTAATTCGATGGCCAGGACCGTACAGCATTGTACAAATACAGCTCGAGTAGAAAGTTTCAAAGTTGCTACTTCCCTAAAGCAAAAATAGCTTCGAGGGTTAAACTCGATTTCCAACGTGAAAAGTGCGATATGGAAATACATTGTAGTACGAGGTCTTTCAAAGGTATCGGAACATCGTTGCGAGGTGTCTGAGAACTTTCACGAAGAGCTGTATCGATCTGTCAAGTAGGTGTTCATTTGACCAACGTATATGGCGTGTGTAAAGGTAATTCGATCCACGTGACATGCAAACTTTCTAGTCATTTTATGGAAGGAAATGTGTACGTCACGAATATCGATTGAAGGGAGCGAGTGCGTATGAACTGCTCTGAAATATTTACTTGTTTAACCAAATATCGTTCACGTACTTCCGTACAATAATCGTACAATAACTATACAGAGTCGAGTACTCTTCGAGAGGCTCCTCTTTGCCTACATTTAAAGTCTGTAAACAAACAAATGTATAAATAAATAAGTAAATAAGCAAAAAAATATGTAAATAAATAAGCAAACGAGCAAAAAAATATATAAATTAATAAGTAAATAAACATGCAAGTGTATTAATAATTAAATAAATAGACAAATGTATAAATAAATAAGTAAACAAACAAAAAAATATATAAATAAATAAGTAAACGAGCAAAAAAATATATAAATAAATAAGTAAACAATCAAAAAAATATATAAAGAAATAAGTAAACGAGCAAAAAATATATAAATAAATAAGTAAATAAACATGCAAGCGTATTAATAATGAAATAAATAGACAAATGTATAAATAAATAAGTAAACAAACAAAAAAATATATAAATAAATAAGTAAACAAGCAAAAAAATATGTAAATAAATAAGTAAATAAACATGCAAGCGTATTAATAATTAAATAAATAGACAAATGTATAAATAAATAAGTAAACAAACAAAAAAATATATAAATAAATAAGTAAACGAGCAAAAAAATATGTAAATAAATAAGTAAACGAGCAAAAAAATATATAAATAAATAAGTAAATAAACATGCAAGTGTATTAATAATTAAATAAATAGACAAATGTATAAATAAATAATTAAACAAACAAAAAAATATATAAATAAATAAGTAAACAAGCAAAAAAATTTATAAATAAATAAGTAAATAAAAATGCAAGTGTATTAATAATTAAATAAATAGACAAATGTATAAACAAATACAAATACATTAAAATGAAACATACTGTATCACATATACAGGGTGTTCAAAAGTTCGCAATTTTTAATTTCTAAAAAATTCAATTGTTGATGTTGCTAACTTGAACAGTATTAATAATGTTTATAGTTCATGATATTTATCTAGACAAGCTATTAAAAGAAAAATATTTGTCTCTTGTTAAAGTTTCGTATGAAGAAATAAAGAAATAGTACGACATTTAAAAAAGTAAACAATTTTCATGGAATAAATATATTTTCTAATAACGTGAGAATGTTGCTGATTTAATGAGAATGTAGTATCGATTGTACCTATGACATTTTTCTGTCCGACTTTATCGGAAGTGCGACGCGGAACACCCTGTATAACCGTGCGTGTCTATTTTGATCATCTTTCGATCGAGTTGCAGTTTCGCGGTTATTTTTCCGCTTGATCGGACAGGGTGTACCAGTATTGATGTGACGGGGTTATTTAAAGGTAAACATAGTATATTCGCCGTAGGTGAAGCGAAAACATGTTTAATAAGCTCGTAAACATATGTTCTGGCTGAGAATGACAGGTATTTAGTCTGGGGAGTTGGGTTGGGAGGATTGAGGTAATTAAATGGGAGCTCTGCCAATAAATCTTAGAAAGAGGTAGGGAAGGGTTGTAACTAGAACAGTTACTGTGTCTAGGGAAAATTGAAAGATAATGTAGAATGAAGGAAAAATTCGGAATGAATTTGAAAAAAATTCATGAAAGATTTATGTGGAAGATACACAAGGAAAGTATAATAGAATTGGGAAACGTAGAAAAAAACCGAGAATCTGGGGTGAACGTAGACCCCGGGAAAATCCAGGAACAAGATTCATAAATAGCCAAAGAGAACACTAAGGCTAGAATCTGGGGAAAATTGAGATAAAACCTAGAAAAAAACTAAAAAGTGTCCATATCGTTACTCATGGTAACCGATCTAAGGAATATCTAGAAATAATTCATATAAAAAGAATTTCTAAAAACATGGAACACATAAGAGAGCCTTAATGATCAACAACCTCCATAAATCATCACAAATCCACAAAAACCCAAGGAAGTCTTGAAAACACCTAAAAACCCAGTATAAATAAAATTAGTCATCGATGCTTTGCTCGATGTCTGGCGAACATAAGCTGAAAGAGTTTATCATAACCTGAAAGACATCAAATACCTTTCCTTTTATTTTCCACAGCGAGGCGACCTAATGAAATTCGTTAACACACGCAACAATGTTTTCACCGAGGAAAAGGAAGAGATCGTATCGTCGAAAGCGGAAACGTATTTTGCCTGTTTACGGACTTGTAACATCGAATGATTGCATCTTCCTGCTATGAACGGTTACGGCGTGCGGAAGTATTGGCATACACAGTTTCGTCTTATCGCTGTGTTCACGCATTGTCGCTATAAAATTCATTTTATGGTTCTTTAATCGGGAATGTACCGGTGGCAACCCACGAGTTGACGCGTGAAGAGCGAAAATCGACATATATTGTCGCTCAGCTGACGTCAAACCGCCATTTGCAATCGGTGTACATTTAAGATGGCGCCCAAAAGCACAATACCGATGTGAACCCACGAGTTGGCACTTGGAGCTGTGTTTAGATTGGTTACGGTTGCAATTTTTCAAATTTAAAGATTCTTGAACTTGTAAATTTCTGTGTCTATAGATTTCTACATGCGGAAATTTCTATATTTACAAATTCTCAAATTATCGATTTCCCAATTTCCTAATTCTACTTTCCCCAATTTCCACATTCCCAATTCCACTTTCCTCAATTCCCACATTTTCTAATTCCACATTCCACAATTCCACATTCCACAATTCCACAATTCCACAATTCCACATTCCACAATTCCACATTCCACAATTCCACATTCCCCAATTCCCATATTCCCCGATTCCACTTTCCCCAATTCCCATATTTCCCAATTCCCACATTTCCCAATACCCACATTTACCAATTGCCACATTCCCCAATTCCACTTTCCCCAATTCCACATTCCCTAATTCCTATACTCCCCAATTCCCACATTTCCCAATACCCACATTTACCAATTGCCACATTCCCCAATTCCACTTTCCCCAATTCCACATTCCCCAATTCCTATACTCCCCAATTCCTACATTCCCCAATTCTCACATTTCCCAATTCCACATTCCCCAATTCCACATTCCCCAATTCCCACATTTTCCAATTCTACATTCCCCAATTCCCACATTCCCCAATTCCAACATTATCCAATTCCATACCCCCCAATTCTCAGTTTCCCAATTTCCCAATTTCCAAAGTCCCACATTCTCAAGCCCCAAATTCTCAAATACTCCACTTTTCAAATTTTGAAATACCCCAAATTCTAAAGTCCCTTCATCCCTATATCTCCAAACCTCATATATCCCCATCCCAGATCTCCAAATCCCCAAATTTCAATACCCCACTCTCTATATCCAAGTCTATAGTCCCTAAACTTCCGTATCTATATACCGATGTCAACCCACGAGTTGGCGAAGAGCAAAAATCAACAAAAATCTGCTGACGCTCAGCTGACGCTAAACCGCCATTTGCAATCGGTGTACATTTAAGATGGCGCCCAAAAGTACAATACCGATGTCAACCCACGAGTTGGCGCGCGGAGCCGACGTGTTTAGAAGAGCTAGTCAGAATAGAAAAATGGACGCCTCACACGTATTTTCGGCGGAACAATTGGCTCTCGCCGGTCACGCGCACCGATTAGGCGAAAAACAATGAGAGTCGGCAAACGTCTCTCGAGTGAGCGAGATAGCCATTGCCTTCTGCAGTTGTTGTCATTATTATTCTTATGCGCCGAAATGTAACTGGAAGTGTTCACGGTGAGGAGCTTCTTTTACTTTGGGTCACGCGGCATCTCGTGGGTTATCTGTATGTCGATTGTCGACATCTGAAGCTGTCTAAAACTTGAAGGTATCATGTGGACAGTTACCGAGGGCACCTATCTAAAGTCTCTTTCAAATGGAACGTAAACTTGCATGTGGACACTTATCAAGAGCTATCTAAAATTTGAAACTGTCCACCCCGCGCCAACTAGTGGGTTGACATCTGTACATTTATTACCACATACGAATTTATATCAGAGGTTAGAGGAGGAAAAACGCAACATATTGCGTGTTGCAAAAGTAATCTTGCATCGATACACTTTAAAGACCGTTGGCCTACTTTCGTTATCAAGGCGAGATACGTCTTAGTTACAAATTACAGAACGACGTGAATGAACATGTGTACTCGATGAGAAAATGTGGGAACACCGAGGTTGTACAACTGTCGTCTGGCTAAAGGCTTCCCGATCGAATCTACCAATCAATTCATTGCGACGTAGTAAAACTTCGTCTGCGTCATGGGCATTAATAAATACTTTGTCAATTACATTTAATAATACCTCTGTAAGACATAATATTCAATAATGGAGACAAGAACGAAAGCTATAAACGTTAGTGTCGAAACGAAAGAAAAAGTGGTAGAATTTTTCAGGTTATAATTTATGTGACGCGTCGTACGCACAGAATACTTACATAAATTCTGTTTAGTCATTGATAAAACCGACGGATTATTCGAGCAACGAACGCATGCAAATTTCATAGACGTAACGGGTTTCTATATCTTGGATTATTGCCGCTAAATGAATTTGTTGAAAGACGGGAAGGAAATGGGTAAAGACAAAGTTCTGCATACCAGGTAGCTTATGTCACCTTCTGTTCTCGTATGATGATACTCTTCAATCAAAACACGTGTCATTTTTGTCACTTTTGCTACGTGGTGTGTTATGCTGCATAGGAAGCTCTGTGCACTGTAGCCAGCGTTATTTGGAAGTTTGGGAATTTAGGTATTTAGGAGTTGGCGAGTTTGGGAGTTTAGGAATAGGGGGATGTGGAATTGGGGGATGTGGGAATTGGGAAATGTGGAATGGGGGAATGTGGAATTGAAGGAATGTGGGAATTGGGAAATGTGGGAATTGAAGGAATGTGGGAATTGGGAAATGTGGAATGGGGGAATGTGGGAATTGGGGAATGTGGAATTAGGAAATGTGGGAATTGGGGAATGTGGGAATTGGGGAGTGTGAGAATTGGGAAATCTGGGAATTGGGGAATGTGGGAATTGGGGAGTGTGAGAATAGGGAAATCTGGAAATTGGGGAATGTGGGAATTGGGGAATGTGGAATTGGGAAATGTAGGAATCGGGGAACGTGGAAAATTTCAACCATAGCTCTTCTAAGCATATGATCCCCACGCACCAACTAATAAGTTAACACCACTATATCCAATAACCCGAAGACCGATATAATCATACTTGACACAATTTTCGAAAGCATGGAAATACCGGTCGAAACAAAAACCGCGATAATCGAAGGCTAACGATTCTTTTAGTTTTATTGCCGTCGACTCAAGGTCACCTTTCATGAAACATAAGAAACATCGGTGAAAGTACCATGTTTTTTTTCTTCTGTCTATACTTTATTTTCTCGTTGCGTTTTATACACTGTGTCTTTTACTTGTAAACACCATTATAACCCACCATTTGATCTTTATGACGGTAAGTTTAATTAAATACACGATTTAAGTATCAATTTCGGTTTTATTATGTGATTAAAATTGCTATATGAAAGTTCGCAGAGAACGTTATCCGTGACACAATATTTTTGAATCCCTTAACACTGAGAGCAAGTAATTATCGTACATCTTATTTTTGCGTATGATCTTTTACGATTCACGATTAGAGTTTCAAATGATGAACCTGACAAGTTTTCTTCTGTGTGCTGTGTTCTCCATTACAGCATCGGAATTTTAATTGCTCTTTATCGGTTAATAGCAGAACGGTCGGTGAATTGCCAGTTACCTTTGGATTACAAAAATTCAAGTGCAGAATACGTGATAACGATTTATCAGTTATTCTTGAAACGCTCAAATTTTCTTGTCAAATAAAACTCATCAAATATGGCTCAGCTGTTAACTAAACAATTACGTTCAATTTATATGTATATTAAAATTAATTGAACATAATGTATATTAAAATTAATGTTCAGTATGAATAATAAAATTAATTGAGCACCATTCAGTATGAGTTATAAAATTAATCTAAAACATATTTTTCAATATAAATGATAAAAGAAATTTAAATAATGAATATCAAAGAACCATGTTCAACATAAATATTAAAAAAGATTGATAAAACATGCTCAATAATAGTAATAATGAATATTAAGAAACTATACTTAACATAAAACACGTCCATTAATAACAAAAAAATTGATACGTTTTATGAAAAAATATATTCTTTATTCGGTGTTGAGTGGAAGTGCTTGAAAAAAATTTGAAATAAATTTAAATAATTAGTTTATTCTTGTATTTGTATATTCACAGGATATAGCGTTGGGTTCACGTGTCTACTTAAATTTCAGAAAATATAATTAAACTAGATTGAGTATCTCTCCACTTACAAATAAAAATATTTTATCAAAAATATATGAAGTGTATTTCTTTAAAAATTCTGATGACATTCGTTATTTTTAAAGTACTTTTTACACGTGTGTGTCTAGTAAGTTGGCACATGGACCCATAGGTTTTATATGGATTCCAAGTGCCATCATGTCAGACGTATTACTTTTAAGAAAATAAGTACTCTTTACCCCCAATTTCTAATTAATAATTTAAAATATGTACCATGTGTGTCTACTAAGTTGGCACATGGACCAATAGGTTTTACATGTATCCCAAGTGCCATCAAGTCAGACACACCACCCTTAACAAATTAACTTCTCTTTACCCCCAATTTCTAATTACTAATTTGAAATATGTATCGTGTGTCTACTAAGTTGGCACATGGACCAATAGGTTTTACATGTATCCCAAGTGCCATCAAGTTAGACACACCACCCTTAACAAATTAACTTCTCTTTACCCCCAATTTCTAATTAATAATTTAAAATATGTACCATGCGTGTCTACTAAGTTGGCACATGGACCAATAGGTTTTACATGTATCCCAAGTGCCATGAAGTCAGACACACCACCCTTAACAAATTAACTTCTCTTTACCCCCAATTTCTAATTAATAATTTAAAATATGTACCATGCGTGTCTACTAAGTTGGCACATGGACCAATAGGTTTTACATGTATCCCAAGTGCCATGAAGTCAGACACACCACCCTTAACAAATTAACTTCTCTTTACTCCCAATTTCTAATTATTAATTTTAAATATGTACCGTGTGTGTCTACTAAGTTGGCACATCGACCAATAGGTTTTACATGTATCCCAAGTGCCATCAAGTCAGACACACGACTCGCAACAAAATAACTCCTCCATACACCCAACCTTCAATTATTAACTTAAATATAAATAATGATTACTGTACGTCCGCTAAGTTGGCACATGGACCAATAGGTTGTACATGGATTCCAAATGCCATCAAGTCAGACACACGACTCGCAACAAAATAACTCCTCCATACACCCAACCTCCAATTATTAACTTAAATATAAATAATGATTACTGTACGTCCACTAAGTTGGCACATGGACCAATAGGTTTTACATGGATTCCAGGTGCCATCAAGTCAGACACACGACTCGCAACAAAATAACTCCTCCATACACCCAACCTTCAATTATTAACTTAAATATAAATAATCATTACTGTACGTCCACTAAGTTGGCACATGTACCATCAAGATTCACATTAATCCTACTGCCAACATTTCGAGCGCGAAATTATTAATAGAACAAAAAGAATATGAAATTCTTTCAAAAGTTGCATTCGCATCTGAATCGCACGTGTAAATCCTCAAACATTCGATCACAGCATAAACATAGGTAGATCAGGTTTCCTAGAAGCTGCGTATCCACAAAAGTGCGATAAGAAGTATCGGCTTTCGGCGCCACTCGAACGTCAAATTTTCCATTTGACTTAGGAATTATTCGTAAATAGAGACGCCGTATCAACGATATCTCGAGTGAAAGCAAACGCTATCGGCGCGTATGTCTGTTCGTTATCTGTCCATTGTGCCGTCTTGGCTGCCCGTTAGTCGGAAATGTCTGGAGTTCACGTTCGTGAAAATGTACGGCGTCCGCTCGCTGGGGCACAGGATCCGCTCGAACACTTCCGGTAATCCTTGATCGGTTTTGTTACCCACCGGTTCTAGCATGTTGTTCCATAGAAGATTTGCTCCTGGAATAAAATCACTTCTATCAATTTTAAATGATCCCTAGCTATCCATAGACACAGAGTAAACCAGAGGCGACACTCTCTGTCCTTTGATCTCCGTCCCTTTAAATTGCTCGTACAAACGAGCGGGAAATTTAAATCGAGCAAAACTACTTTCATGTCGATCTCCAATAATTTCGAATATATTTGTAATAAATTTTCTGTATATTACTAATATCGTCTTTCGAGGTATTTTTATCAATTTCACGGCGTTGAAAAGTTGAGAAGAAAAGAATATACCAAAATGATTGCTCTACAAAATATATTTGAAGAATATGTATTACGGAAATGATTATTACAAATAACTTGTGAGAAAATGAAAAACTATGTATCACAAGAAATTACGGATGAATGTGTTACAGAGACGTGGCAAAATATTTATTAGAAATAAATTATTGGTGAATATGCGGGTTTAAACTATTCTTTTTCGACCGTCATACTTTTACAGTATGCACATGCGCATTCTTGATTCTTTTGAGTTGGACATTTAAATTATATCCTTCATTTAAAAAATAGTTTTCGTCTTTGTTTTTTGGTTATGGAGGAACAAGGACAGCCATGTTTAAAGCTTCTGAGTTCCGCCGCCAGAGACCCTCAGAACTAGTGCCTTCAAAGGAGAAATGTCTTAACCAATCTTTTCCAACTCTTTCAAGTGCAAACCGTTATCCCTGACTCTTCATTGACCTCTCTCATAAAAAGTTAACTTCGCTACTTGACTTCGCGATATATGCGACGTTGCTTTAAGTGGTTTGCTCTTTTATTCTGGCCATGTTACGTAAATAGTTGCACGTGGGTCTCTATGCAAGCATCGCAGAAATTTATTTTGAAATCTTGGAATAAATTTTAGATCTATGTTTGCATTTAGAATGATGTAACGGTTTTGTGCAGGGAAATTTTCTTCATTGGGAGGAATTTCTGCAATATATTGAGAGCGTCGGTGGCGATATAGTTATCGGCGAATGATAATAACAATACGATGTTAAAACGAATGAGAATGAATTTGTGTCTATTTATTTTTGTTTCAACTAATTTAATCAAACTTAAGGTATATAGCTGTATTATGTTAACTTAATTATTATTATTATTAGAAATTAGGTTAGATTATATATAAACTGCTATGGGAATGATAAAACTATGTTAAATTATGTTTGGTTGATATTAGATAATAGGTCGGTTAGGTCACGTTGCGCTGAGTTAGACCAGATTAGGTCAAAGTAGACTAGATTAGATGAGAGTTATGACTCTAATGGTTGCATAAATACAGGCGTGCATAAAATCAACATAATTCAATTACAAACTTAAACTTTTGTTTTTTAAAGCTAACAAATAGAAAATCCCCTTCTTGCCAATAAAATTCATTTATTTATTATATAACAAATAAAGTAATTGAATTTAAATTTCCTTCTTCAGAAATCATTCTTATCGACCGTAGGTACATAATATATTTTTGTTAAATTTTTTATTTATTTAATTATTTAAAGCTTGATAATCGTAATTTAATTCGTCTCGTCATTTTGCAGTAAAATAATATGAAATAACAGTATTTATTTTTTTGGGAACGCCTGTTGATATGCAATCCATTGTCAACACGTAGAAGATGTAGTTGCGAATAGGCGATATATGGAAATGTGAAAAATTTGATTGCATTTGAAAGAAATTTAATTGGTCGTTCCTTACCTAATGCATGACCCTTCTGGCTAAAGTGGAAGCAATCGTAAGTAACCAAACTGGGATCGATCGGTGCCGCTTGACTGGGATCCGCATTTGGTGCATTGAATACTTTGATAAATGGTTGCAACACCACCGTAAACTCTGGAGAATTGTCATACCTGAATTAGAAAGAATTAATCATAAAATTTTTATCAGAAAATAAGGCAGTGTATAGGTAACAACAACGGTCTCGTGTTATATTGCCAGAAATGATGCTGTAGTAGTGGATTCTCGAAATCGGCAATATATCAAGCTTGACTGTCGAAAACCCTTATAAAATTTATAAATGCTTGAGAACCTTTTATTTAGAGCAATTGAAAATTTCAAACGCAGTAAAAGTATAATAACGGCAATATAATGAGAGTGTTTAAAATATTGAACAACTGCAAAGTTACTCGATATCTTTACAAAAGTTGTTTCCAAAGTGAAACTATTTAATTACAAGAAACGTTTATTTGTTTATTTATTTCATGAATTATAAGTTTATTTACCTTCCAGAATATATTAATGTTTCTACAGCCTGTTGGTAGAACTGCGACATTTTAGAAGCTGTAATATCCGGTCGATTGCCTCTGTGCATACAAGCACAGTACAGCGGATGCAAAATGTTGCACATGGCACTTCTTGGTAGCCTAAGGGAAACTGTGACATCTGCACAGAAATCAAACTAAAATACAAAGAAAACACGAACCTTGATGTTTCCCTGCTACATAAATTCCCGGTAGTAAATACTTTCAATTCATAGAGATTGTTTATACGCGTGTTAGACGCCATATGTAATTTTTTGCTCTAGAGCCCCTGTAGCAGGGAAATATCGAGATCCAGAAATCAAACTAAAATACAAAGAAAAAGCGATAGATCCTTGATGTTTCCCTGTTACATAAATTCCCGCTAGTAAACACTTTCAATTCATACAGATTGTTTACACACGTGTTAAACACTATTTGTAACTTTTTACTCTAGAGCCCCTGTAGCAGGGAAATATCGAGGTCCAGAAATCAAACTAAAATGCAAAGAAAAAGCGATAGATCCTTGATGTTTCCCTGTTACATAAATTCCCGCTAGTAAACACTTTGAATTCATAGAAATTGTTTACACACGTGTTAAACATCATTTGTAATTTTTTATTCTAGAGCCCCTGTAGCAGGGAAATATCGAGGTCCAGAAATCAAACTAAAATGCAAAGAAAAAGCGATAGATCCTTGATGTTTCCCTGTTACATAAATTCCCGGTAGTAAACACTTTGAATTCATACAGATTGTTCACACACGTATTAAATGCCATATGTAATTTTTTTCTCTAAAGCCCCTGTAGCAGGGAAATATCGAGATCCCATTGCAGTTTCCGTCATTAATCGTGCAATATCATGAATTACCAAGTTAAGCGGGATTAGAACTCACCTATAACTGGCACGAGATTGACTAAAGTTCGAGGTAGAGCAACT